>NW_025814833.1:7437857-8677500 GCF_022079265.1 Lynx rufus
ATGGCTGAAACTTTTTTTTTTCAAGGTATACCATCTACTGGTAGGTCTGAATTTACATGGGGTGTTGTTTGTAGCACACAGTTTAGCACTTGAACACGCACTTTCTTGTTCTCATTAATTTAGTCAACAAATATCTGTTCAGTGGTGGCCATTGATCTAGGCACTGAAGTTACAGGGATGAAAAGACAAGGTTCCTGCCCTCAAGAAGGAACATGGAAGTCTCATTAGAAGGATCAGAGGAGAATTCACAAAATAGGATGGCTTTGAAATAATGTTTAAATAATAAATAGGAATTCATGGGTTTGCTAGGAAAGGGAAAGGGGGAGCATCTGCAGAGACCTAAGCCTTGGATAGTGATACCATTACTAGGGTGTAAAGTAGGAGGGATGGAGAGTAGAATTCTATGTGGTCAGTCTGGTTAGATAGGAGTTAGATGGTGTTAGACGGTAAAGAGCCCTCTGTGCCAGACTGAGATTTGAATTTGATTATGTAGCAAGGAGAAACTTTTGAGGAATTATAAGTAAGAGTGAAATCATTCTGAAGTAGGTGACCATACATCTCAGTTTATCCAGGAGAAACTTAGTGAATTATATGGTCACCCTGTTCCAAAAGCATTGCGGAAGATAATTAGAGAAGGTAGCATTTCGAAGTAGGTAATGACTAGTGCAATTGTTTGGGCAAGAGATGTTAAGGGCCTGAACAATGGCAGTGGCCATGGGCGTGAAGAGGAAGGAATGAATAAGAGTAACAATTAGGAGGTAGAGTCTATAGATCTTCTCTTGATTAGTTCATGGTGTAAATCTTATCTTACTGACTCTACACTTCTTTGGAACAGGGGCCATATTAGTAAGATATAATTCAAAGGTAACAATAATGATATGTTTGCTTAAAAGAAAAAAAAATGAAGGGAGAGCCAGAGGCATGCAAATAAATTATTCCCTTCAAGGTAGTCTGCTTGAGAAGCTGAACCCATATTCCCACGGTGCTGCTATGGCCCAGAATTTTTCTGCACCCATTTGAACACCATTTGAAGAATCAGTGGTACTTCCTTCGGATTTATTCCGAGTGGTGGCAAATATTCATCCTCTGAGTACTAAATTTGATATTTTGAAATAACAAAACCAATATTTTCTCCCAGAGTCAAAACATGATAAATTAATGGGTTTTTTTTTTCCTGGGTGGTTTATAACCTTCCTCTACAGTGTTTGGAACAATCCGTAGAAACACAAGGTAGATTGGTGGTTGCCTGGGGATGGGTTGGGAAACCAGGGCAGGGGGATGAAGAGTGCTAACAGGTACAAGGTTCCATTTTGGGGATGACCAGAATGTTCTAAAATTAGATCCTGGTGAAATTTAATAAATTTGCACAACTCAAAAAATTTACTGAAAACCATTGAATGGCACACTTAATTTTTTCCTGTTTTAAAAAAATGTTTTACACTGTTTTTGCTGCATCCCACATAATTTGGTGGGTTGTATTTAATTTTAATTTGGTTCAAACTATTTTTACATTTCTCTTGAGGTATCTCCCTTCACACAAGTCTTATTTAAATACCTTGGGATTCTCTAGTCATCTTTCTGTTCAGTGAACTTTTATTTG
Source organism: Lynx rufus (assembly GCF_022079265.1). Lineage (NCBI taxonomy): Eukaryota > Metazoa > Chordata > Mammalia > Carnivora > Felidae > Lynx > Lynx rufus. Next base: position 7,439,458 of record NW_025814833.1, read on the forward strand.
CATCCATTATGATTAAAAAAGGCATTTTGTATGATTTCAATCTTTTAAAATGTAGTAAGACTTGTTGCCTAACATACGATCTATCCTGGAGAATGTTCCATGTGCACTTGAGAAGAATGTGTACTCTGCCATTGTTGGGTGAAGTGTTCTGTATCCGTATGAGCTCCAGTCAATCTATAGTGTTGTTCACTATTTCCTCGTTGATCTTCTCTCTGGTTATTCAATCCATTATGGAAAGTGAGCTATTAATTAAAGTCGCTGACCAGCATCGTGTTGCTGTCGATACCCCCTTTCGTTGCTGTCAGTGTTTGCTTCGTATGTTTGGGAGCACTGGTGAAATCATATTCAAGTAAAGTTGTTGCAAAATGTCTGGAGTGCAAGTAGGGCCCTGGGTTTGGGAATGTAGATTTTCCAAAACCATGAGTCTCATTACTTTGTGATTAGACTTTGTTCTTTATGAGCCCATCACCCTTATCACAGTACTGGGAACATAATAATTGCTCAATAGAGATTTGTCCAGAAGAACTGGATGTGATGTAGCTCTCAATTTTACTCCAGTTCAGAGAAGATTGTGATTCTATTAAATAGTGCACACAAGTCCTTAGATGTTTTTATCTCCTAGTCTACCATCTCCTTTTATGGGAACTTTTTATAAATGTTGAGTTGTGTCCAGTCCTTTTTGTTTCCCAAACATCATCAATTTTGAATATAAAAGCAGCATGGGTTATTACAACTACTTTAATTAATGTATTACTGTGTGTTACTTTAATAAAATGTATTATTACCCATGTAAATTACAGAAATTACATGGGAATATCACTCCAATGTTTTGTCATGGACTCGAGCATTGTAATTTTCAGTATGAAATGAAGGGAGATAAACCAATTTAAATCTTTCTCTCTCTCTTCCTCTCTCCCCCCACCCCAAACACAGGAAGCATTGTGAGTGTTGGTGACCCAAAGAAAAAATACACAAGATTTGAAAAAATAGGTCAAGGGTAAGTGATTGTTATTTGAAATATCAAAAGATAAGCACCAGAGACATACTTTCGCATTCAATAGCAGCCTAGCTTATATTCCTGTTCTGCATTCTCAATATTGGGCTTTCTAGCTGACAGACTGACTGTTAATTAAGCTAAGAATACATCCTGCTGGAATCCGCAGGAATATTGGGCCAACAATGAAGTGTTTAGGGACATTTGAATCCCATATGGTTAGAAGATTCAAACTGATTTCTCTGGAAAAGTAGTAGAGGCATAGAAACTTCTAACTTGTGTGAAAACCCCCTTCCTGCCTGTCCCCCCTACATCTGTATGGATGTTATGCTTAAGATCCTGTTTCATTGTCCAATTGTTAAGGGCCAGAGTGGAGGTAGGGAAGGTCCTTACTGAGAAGTCCAGAGGCAGGCAGAGTTGACTGCTCAAGTAAGAAGGAAACAGATTAATCATTCCTAAATGAGATGGAGTACATCATTTTCACTTAGTATGCTTGTTAAGAATAAAGATCTCTAGGCCCTACCGCCAGAGATTTGATTCAGAAGTCTGGAGTGGGACCCAAGAATCTGAACTTCGGGGAAGTTCCTCAGGAAATCCTGATCGTCAGCTAGACAAGGGGACCCACGGGGCCGAATCATTCACCAGAGCTAAAGGTGGGAGTCATCGGTTCTATAAACTGACTCTAACTAGGCATGTTTCTCAGACCTCAATGTGAAACTAATCATGAGGGCCCGAGTAGGCTACAAATGTTTGCAACAGGGAAACGTTTTGTTTAAAGACAAATGAAGTGCTCTTAAGAGAGGTCCTTAAATGGGGGATGGGACAAGATATTTAGATGCATCAACTACTCTACGCCGCCAGGAGCCCAGATGGTACATCTCCAGAGGTCTCCTGGCTAAGAAGGAAGGGGTACTGCTAATGTGCCCACAAAATTAGGCTAGCCCTGCAGCCAGTGGAGTCTCTTTTCTTCACGTACTTTGCTGCTTTTCCTTGGACTCTTACGTTCAGAAAAGTATATATTGTACAGAAGCTTGACGAATTTTCACGATTTTTATCCTTTATTTCTTTTTTTTTCCTCCTAGCTTCTGTACTAAAGTTTCTTTTGAAATTGCCAACTTATCTCAGGAAATAAGGGAAAGCGTTCGTTAGATATTTTGGCTAGGAGGTAAGAAGGGCACTTGTGGGGAATGTGCCTGATGGGAATCAAGGTAAGAAAACCATAAGAGGGAGACAGAAACTCAGGGAAAAATATATGGCCATGGTTGTTCTTCCAGTGGAAACCATAACACGGCTGTATTCGAAGTTTCTAGAGGCCAAAATGCATACCTATGTGTGCTTTTGCTTCTTTGTCATTTGATATCACTGGTATTCTCTGTTGCTCATAAAAAAAGGACTTTTGTGGTCTCTGGCGATGCCCGTCACCTGTCCAGTCAAATAGTATTTCTGCCCCTCACTCTAGAACAGTGCTGTCCGAATAGAACTTTCTACGATGATGGAGATGTTCTATATTTGTGCTGTCCTATACAGTAGCAGTAGCATGTATGGCTGTGGAGCACTTGTAATGTGTCTAAGGCAAATGAGAAACTATATTAATTTAATTTAATTTCTTTGTTTATTACTTCTTCATTGAGCGCCAACTATGTGCCAGGTACTTTTCTAAGCACTAGAGAAACAGAGCTAGGTAACGATGTGAGCCCTCAAGGAACTTACAGTCTATAGCTGTAAATGCCTAACAGAGGGTTACATAGGGTGCAAGGAAGAAGACATTAAGACAAGTCTATTCACCTCACCGAAGTGCAGGGCAGGGCTGGCTTCTATAGCCATTATTTCCTACCTGGAGAGAGAGGCGGGCAGAGAGGGAGGGAGACCCAGAATCCGAAGCAGGCTCCAGGCTCTGAGCTGTCAGCACAGAGCCCGATGCGGGGCTCGAACCCACCAATCGTGACATCGTGACATGAGCCGAAGTTGGACACTTAACTGACTAAGCACCCAGGTGCCCCAAAAGTTGCCTTTTAGATTTTATTATAATCCGGTTGGGGTTTTGGTGGAGCTAACAATAGGAAGGGATACACAATCCACAGAGAAGCAGCATTTCTGATCTTTGCTGTTCAGTATGGGAAGCATGTGACTGTGGAGCATTTGAAATGTGGCTAGTCCAAACTGAGATATGCTGCAAGTACGAAATACGTGTTCATTTCAAAAACTTAGCATGAAAAAAGGGTGCAAAATATCTCAGTAATAAATTACATTTTGGTTGCCTGTTGAGATGGTATTTTACATGCCTTGTGTTAAGTACGGTGTATTCTTAAAATTAATTTTATCTTTGAAACTTTTTAGAATATAGCTCCCCCCATATTTAAAATACGGCTCACATTATATTTCTAACGGGCAGCTCTGCTCTAGTTGCAGATTTAAATAGGAGCTATTTGTTTATTTATTCAAAAATCAGGGTTGGTTTTTTTTTTTAGCTGTCTTTTGGGGAGTGGGAAGTGGAAGATGTTATAATTCTGTTTTGCTTGCTCTTTCCCACTAAGACCCAACTGAGCCAAAAAAAAAAAAAAAGCATTGAATTTAAAAAAGAAAAAAGTAGGAGATGGTTTCGAATATCTCCCAGATACCAGGTAATGAAGCAAGACTGATTTCGCCAAGAACAAACGTGAGGCTGCCAAGGAACTTTGCATACTCCAAAGACATTTCCCCTCCTAGTTATTTATGCTGCTGACCTCTGAAGGTGCAAAAGGAAAGTTCTGTATTTCTGCCTAACTTTGTAAATCCTCTGTAATCCAAATTGAAAAGTCAAATCCCGCTTGCCACCGCGGAAAGGTCTGTTTTAAATTCCCAGCCAGTTCATCATTTTAAAGAATGTTGAACCCAGTAGATTGTTCACTCATATGCCCAATTAAACTTTTAAATACATCCTTAGAGGGTAGGAGGTCATTTTATTCCTCCTTTTGTCTCCTTGGGTGTCTATCACAGTGTTTTTGTACTTTAGTAGCCCCCCTCAAAAAGAAAAAAAGAGGAAACGATTTTGTACAATTTTGGTCAACAGCAAGAGTTTCCTTGGCCAAGGTCAAAGACGTACAGAGCTTCTCCTGTCTGCCTCTCCCATCTCTCTGGATCTGTTTTTGCCTCAATAAATATTTGTGGAACAAACAAGGAAATGTTTGTTCTTTTTAGCTCTCCTTTTCCTCCGTCCTCTGTGCTTTCATATGTACATATATGTCCATCTTGTTCTTTCGGTCCTCTGTCTCTCCCTCTCTCTGTCTCCATGTGTCTCTCTTTTTTCTTGTAATAACTCGTTCTGATTCCTTATTCTTTGGGTATTTGTGTGTGTTGCACGTCTGCCTTTTTCGTTCATGTTGGCTTCATCTTCCACTGCCCATTTTCCAAACCCAAATGGTAGTAATATAAAATCAAGATGCATTTCTAAATGGCTTTTAAGATAGAAGTAACTTACGATAGAAATAACCAGAATCTATTCATTTGCTGTGATTTCAGCTTGTATTTAATTGACTAATTTTGGTTTTTCATTTTTAGTAGATTTGTGTTCTCCGTTCTTCATTTTTCAAGTGAATGAGCAAAATATGGATTTATTTCTCACTAGACCAAAAAAAGAAAACCACTTAAATTAATTTTCCTTTTACTTAAATTGCTCTCAATGGATTTTTTTTTCCATGAATGATTGGCCTGAGTTAGACAAATGCGTCTCTGCTCTCAGTATATAGGGTTTTTATTTTCTTTTCATTAAGCCTGGTTTTTTTTTTTTACTTGTTTTTGCTTTACCTGTTATAACGGTGAAATTCAAACCTGTGTCAGGAATCATTTGGTGCTAGGAATAATCAGCCCCAGTATTCCAGTTTCAGACAGCTCCAGGGAACACAGCAGCTTACCCCTGGGAGCCGGATTTGAGAAGAACCTCTCCATTAATCACCCTCATCTACTTGGAAAACTGAATTTTTCCAGTATGGGCTTCTGCCATTATTTCACCAGGTTTCTGTGAAGGCTAAAAATGACATTATTTCACCAGGTTTCTGTGAGAAGTGTTCTATCATTGGCCACCAAATCTGGATGTTTTGTGCAGATGTATGCGAAGTTTAGAGAAAGAAAAGGAAGGAAAGACAAGAGGCCGGGCACCTTCCAAATTACCATTAACAGCATGAGTCTGTCAGAAATCTATCCAGTGAAGACTTCAGAATCTTCACTCTGTGGGATAGTTAATTAAAAGAACTTGTTTAGCAAAGGGGGTGGAGCGAGACAAGAAAATCAAATATTTAGTTTCAGTCAACAGCTATCACTGGCGAGCCTGTGTAATTCTCGAAGAGGCAGCAGCTGTGTCCCTACACAGGGCTGAATTTAGTAACACCAGCAACTGTCCTCACAGGTTCCTCATTAACGTATTTGAATTTGTTTTTACGGCCTTTTCCTAAACGAGAATACACTGAGAGGCAGACCCCCTTTCTCTCTCGGTTTCACGTTTGCTTTCTCTTCACTGTAGTAGACACACATTTTTGAGGACACAACTCAGAGGCGGTTTGGATCCAGTTTAACACATGACTTTTCCAATTCAGTGAATTTTTCCTGAGTGTGGACTACACATGACGCACGGAACAGAACACAGTAGTTAAGACCCGGGTTCTGAGAGTCACGGTGACCTCTGTGTTCACCGTCTTTCTGAACATCTGATGGGGCAAAAAGGAGAGTTGGATCAAGGAATGAGCAGGGACCCCCTCACCTCCCTCCCAAATGTGTGTACTTTTTGCCCACAATTTTATCCGCATGTTTTTCTTCACCGCCCTCTCCCTCACAGACCTCTCCCTGGCTGCCTTGGCCCTAACTGATCTTTTCTGTCTTCAGGCCTGAATCTTACAGCATACATGTATACATCACTCATATCTGAGCTTGCCTCGCCACGTAAAATCGCTTGAAACTGGGAAAACCACGGAGGAGCGAAGGAATGGTTTGGGGAAACCTTGAAGAAAAACAAAGAGCCCAGATTCTGAGCTCAGAAGTCTGTAGGCCAATTAGTTAATTTCCGAAACCATCAGTGCTGTCGTTCATAGCACACAGAAGGCCCATACCTCATAAGGTCGGGAGATGCGAAAAAGGGAAGGTGCTTAAAATTTTTTGTAATGGTTATTTGTTTTTGAGAGACAGAGAGACAGAGCATGAGCAGGGAAGGGGCAGAGAGAGAGAGAGGGAGACCCAGAATCGGAAGCAGGCTCCAGGCTCCGAGCTGTCAGCACCGAGCCCGATGCGGGGCTCGAACTCATGAACCATGAGATCATGACCTGAGCCGAAGTCGTGCGGTTAATGGACTGAACCACCCAGGCGTCCCGGGAAGGCATTTATTTTTTATTTATTTATTTTTATTTTTTTAAGGAACGTATTTTAATTTTTTTTTTTTACCATTTATTCATTTTTTTGAGAGACAGAGAGACAGCACAAGCAGGGGAGGGGCAGAGAGAGGGGGAGACACAGAATCCAAAGCAGGCTCCAGGCTCTGAGCTGTCAGCACAGAGCCCGATGTGGGGCTCGAACTCATGAAATGCGAGATCATGACCTGAGCCGAAGTCAGACGCTCAACCGACTGAGCCACCCAGGCGCCCCCAGGGAAGGCATTTAAAGTACTTAGTGCAACACATGACACATAGGGAAGTGCTCAGTAAATGTTAGGTATTATTAGAGGTGAAATGCACCCACGGCTACTGTTCTGTAGAGCAGAATACACTGAGGAGTGTAACATAATTACAAAGAGCTATGGGGACATGTGGTTGGAGAGGAGGGAGAAATCCTTTCTAGCCAGGGAGAGGGGATAAGGAAGGATCCTTAGAGAAGGGTGCATTGGAATAGTGACTTGAGAAGGTATAGGATTTAACAAGTGGGGATTATGGGCAGTTCGGTTGGGGAAGGAAACCAAATGAACACCGGCTTCGGGCTGTGGTATCGCTAGGGCCTGCAGAGGTGTCTGGCATAAAAGAAATCCTTAGCCACTGTTTGGTGACTGCATATCAAAAAGACCAAAAGAGGCAATCAGCAGCACCAGTCTCATGGACAGTCAAACGTCCAGTTTGACCGGGGAGTTAACAGGAAATCATGCTAAAAAGATCTTTCCGGACTATGTTATCAAACAAAGTGAGAGATACAAGATGCACTGTAATTTGTATTCGTTTGGATAGTTTTTTTAAGTAGGTTGTACTTGGACATGGTGTAACCCTCTGAAGATTCACAAGAGTAGGCAGTGAAAAGTCAACGTCCCTCCAACCCTTGTGCCTTCGCCTCCGTCTTACCTTGTATAGAGGAAACCTCTGGAAAGAATTTGTTACTGGTTTCCTAGGTAAAACTCTCATACACTCTCTAAGCACACACACACACACACACACACACACGCACGCACACACACGCACACACACACACATACACGTACTCATACATCATGTATACTTGGATAAAAGGTCACACCATGACATAATTTTTTTAAAAAAATTATTTATTATTATTGAGAGAGAAAGAGAAAGCACCTGAGCAGGGAAGGGGCAAAGAGGGGTGGGGGAGGGAAAGGAACCAGAGTGGAGACTGTGCTGACAGCAGAGGGCCCAATGTTAGGCTCGAACTCATGAACTATGAGATCATGACCTGGGCTGAAGCTAGCCGCTTAACTGACTGAGCCACCCAGGTGCCCCCAATGACATAATTTTTAAAAACAGTTTTTTTACTTATCTGAACATGTAAACTGTTAGATACACAAATGGTGAATGTCTATTTATGATGTTTAACTTGCTAATCACTCTTATTTATATATTTCAAACCACACATTATATGGGGCACCTGGGTGGCCCTGTCAGTTAAGCATCCAACTCTGTCTCAGCTCAGGTCTTGATCTCAGGGTCATGAGTTCGAGTGCAGCGTTGACCTCCATGTTGGGTGTAAAGCCTACTTGAAAAACCAGACAAAACCCCCCCCACACACATTATATAAAATAATGTTTACGTTGGGAGAGATTTTTCTACTCTCGCATTTCCTGAGTACAATTCAAAATCTTAATGTGCATCTTTAACATCGTTTTTGTAATCACTAAAGCCCTGCTTTGAGTCACCCAGCAGCTATCCAAGTACATCATCTGAATCTCCTCTAACATCTTTAGATACAATATTTTTGAATCCACTGCTATTGTGTCCCTGGATATTTTATTTCTGGTTGCAGTTACCCACCCATATAACATTTACATGATTGTTTTGCAGGTGTATATTTAGATCTTCACATCGTAACTCTCCGTGATACCACTTTTTATTTTATTTTTTTAGGTTTATTTATTTACTTAGAGCTCCCTGGGGAGGGAGCGAGCAGAGAAACAGAGAACCCCAAGCAGGCTCCACACTGCCAGTGCAGAGCCCAGTGTGGGGCTCAAACTCATGAATCATGAGATCATGACCTGAGCCAAAATCTAGAGTTTCTAACTTGCACAAGAGTAGAGAGAATTCTACAAAAACCTCCATATTCTTATTGGCCCAATCCAATAGTTATCAATATTTGAATATGATCACAATGCCATGGTAACACCAACACAATTCAGCAATCCCTTGATATCATCTAAAAGCCAGTCTACTCTCAGAGTTCCCCAGTTGTCTCAAAAATGCAGTTTTTATAGTTGATTCATTCAAATTAGCATCCAGAAAAGATCGACATATCGTGTCTCTTAAATCTCCGTGCTTTAAAGCATTTCCCCTTTTTCCATTCCCACTGATGGAATGACTAAATTAGTCATTGTCTTGTAGAATGTACCACTTTCTGGATTTGTCTGTTAGTTTCATTCAATGTCCTTTAACTTGCTCATCTATTACCTGTATTTCCTATCAGTGGAAGTTAGTCCTCAAAGCTTAATAAGATTCAAGTTCAACCTTTGGCAACATTCCTTCATAGGTCGGTTCTATGTATTTCATATGATATCAGAAGGAACACAGTGTCTGATCATCCCATTTTTCAGTGATGAATAGATTGATCAGAACAGTCAGTTGCGGGGGGCACCTGGGTGGCTCAGTTGGTTGAGCATCTGACTCTTGGTTTTAGCTCAGGTCATGATGTCAGGGTCGTGGGATCGAGCTCCTCATTGGGCTCTGTGATGAGTGTGGAGCCTGCTTGAGATTTTCTCTCTCCCTGTGCCCCTCTGCCCCACTCACACGTGCTCTCTCTCAAATAAATAAATAAATAAATAAGAACAGTCAGTGGGGACTCCCTGTCCCGTCTAATGCAAAGTTCTTCATCAGCCTTTCATCTAATGGTTTCATCTATTGATGACTGCACTGCCCAAATAATTATTAAATGAAGGATTACAAAATTGTGTTTTTATTTTTTTAAGTTTATTTATTTTGAGAGAGACAGTGCAAGTGGGAGAGGGGCAGAGAGAGAGCCAGCACAGAGCCCGATGCAGGGCTTGAACCCACAAAGCTGTGAGGTCATGACCTGAGCCAAAACCAAGAGTTGGACACTTAACTGACTGAGCCACCCAGGTGCCCCCAGATCGTGATTTTCTAAAACTATCATACCTTCTACATTTTATTACCTGCAGTGCTTTTGTTGAAAAGAACTTTACCTCATCAGCTGGGGGTCTTTGGTTACTCTGAAATATAGTTCATACAGGCAAATCAAGTTAGATGCTTAAGTTTTAATTGCCAATTTCAGTGTAAGGAGTTGGTACCTGAGTTACTTCCAGAAGCGTCCTATGAGGGGTGTTTTGATTTTAAGTGAGAGAAGGAAGCATTTTCTTTTATGAAAAAAATTTTATAAGCTCACTGGCCTTTATATATTGAATCCATTTCAGTCAGTTGTATTCACTCTTGTATTTGATGTTCCAACTCTCCTATCGTTGGCTAATGGGTGCCCTTTTCACTGCATTAATTTTGAAAGTGACCTTTACAAAGCTTGTTTATGACATCCAACACTTGCAGTTCTGATCATACCTTCAGAAATAATTTATTTACATCCTTTCTTTCCAATTCTGACAGATATTCTCTATGAGTATCCAAACTGGCATTGATTGAGAATATTTCAACCTAAGGTGTCAATCCCAAATAGTACTTTATGGATAAAAACAAATGAACATGAAGAATGACCATATTACAAGAGAGATTTTATAAGGATTTGAATATAAGGCAATTCCCCTTTTTCCTGAGGAAAAAACTGGGGGGAGCAGATACCATACCTTGTATTTGGGCACATGTGGTACACATCTGTGTGTATTTGTGCATGTACACATGTGTTTGTTGTAGGTATATTTTTAACGCAGGTGGTAACATGTTATAAATCTCCTATTTTGTTCTTTGCCTGTGTCTTAGAGATGGTTTCGTATCAGTACCTCATTCTTTTTAACAGATGTGGTGTTTTTTTTTCTGGATGTACCATAATATAGTTAATCAGCGCCTCATCAATAGACGCTTAGTTTGTTTCCAGTATTTTGCTCACATAAACAAGGCTTCAGTGAAGATCTTCACAAAGAAGGCATTTCATACATATGCAAATCGATCATTAGGTTAAACTACTGAAAGTGGAATTGTTACATGAAAGGGTACTTTCTTCATAAATTTTTTAATGTTTATTTTTGAGAGAGAGAGAGAGAGACAGTGTGCAAGTGGGGGAGGGGCAGAGAGAGGGAGACACAGAATCCGAAGCAGGCTCCAGGCTCTGAGGTGTCAGCACAGAACCCAACGTGGAGCTTGAACCCAGAAGTGTGAGGTCATGAGCTGTGAGATCATGATCTGAGCCGAAGTCAGATGCTTAACTGACTGAGCTACCCAGGCGCCCCACGAAGGGATACTTGTAATGGCCAAGTTGCCCCCCACCATAGAGGTTGTTCCATGTGACATGCTGACTAACAATGTTAGTTGTTGGCCCACACCCTACCACCGCAGCCCCGTTAATTTATTTGGGAATCTAGGATTATAATAAAAACTCATACACACACTGATTTCCAAAAGGGAGAACGTTTAAGAAGGGGCTCTAGGGGCGCCTGGGTGGCTCAGTCGGTTAGGCGTCCGATTTCGGCTTAGGTCATGATCTCGCAGTCTGTGGGTTCAAGGCCCACGTCGGGCTCTGTGCCGACAGCTCAGAGCCTGGAGCCTGCTTCGGATTCTGTTGTCTCCCTCTCTCTCTGCCCCTCCCCCACTCATGCTCTGTCTGTCTGTATATGGCAAACAAAAGGCTATATTGAAGGATCCACTGACCAACAGAATCTGTGTCTGTATGATGCCAAAGTACCTCGGTGGTATACCGCGTCTCTTTGTAGATTACACGAACCCTGCAGCTAAATTTGTCAGAAAGCGACCATGGCAGCACTGCTTGAAACTGATTTCCTCCTGTGAATAAGGACGTTTGGCCACAGGGATTTTGTCCAACGTCTGGATCTTTGCCAATCATATAATTTTATGGAATGATATGATCAAGCCATCAGTAATTGCAGATAAACCTCTTCTCTTGTTGTTTTGCAAGAGTTCAGTCCCTGTTCCCCTCAACTCATTTTCATTTTAAGGCTTGAGAAAGTAAATATATCATGTTAGGCCTTTCTCAGACTAATCTTTGCTACCCAGTGAGGAGCCCTCTTCTTCTGCCTCTGACATAAAGTTCCCATATGGAAGATGAATCGTTTTGAAACTTGTTTCTTAGAGGACTTGATGAATAACAGCTTGTTTAGAGAACCTGACAAAGGGGCGGAAAGCATAGAACTCAGGGATAAGTGCTGAGAATAAAACCTCTGACTTGTTTTGCTTTGTTCAAGAAACTATGCGCAAGAGCATAAGTGGTGTCTAGTGTGCTTACCCAAGCGATTCTTTGGGTAGGACCACCCAAAGCAGAAAAGTATTTGCTCCCTCATCGGATCTGTTTTGGGCTATACAAGGTAGCGCACAGCTAGGAGGCACTAAATAGATGTCGTCTGAGCTTTATAATAGCCTTTGTGATGAAGGAGATTGGGAATACATTAGCATTTGTGAAGAACAATGTTTATAGAGCACTGGAAGATGCTCTTTGTTCTACTTATTGCTCTTAAATGCACTGTGTTGTGTGCTGTCCCTTGTAAAGAAGGATGATGCCACTCAATCAGCCACCATTAGCAGGGCTTACACTTTGTTTTTTTTCCAGCCATAGTAATGAGCTTGTATGAAGCCGCCGGCCCCCCTTTCCTGTCTAGGCAGTCTTGAAACCAATGGCGTGCACTGTGTGAAACAGCTGGTTAGGCTTCATGTTGGCCTTTCCAGGGATTAAAGCCTGTAACTGTGGCCTCATTATCACTAGACTGTAACACATGGAGCTCCCTGGCCCCACACCCGTAATGTGTTACAGCTCTATTTAAAATTAGATGACCACGGATACTCTGGGGACCGTCATGCCCTAGCGAAGGAACAGAAAATTCCCTGTTCCAATCTATAATTCTACTAAGTAAAGACTGGACCACCTGGTCCCGGCTCCATTCTGGGTACTTAGAAAGGTACTTTGACAACATGATCTGTACAAAACTTTACGGTGGTTGTTTTTTTTTTTTTTTAATTTAGTGATACATTTTTAAGAGGCAAACTACACAAAAGGAAGCACTGGAACCCCCTCTGAAAGAGCTGTTGCCTGAGTGGTGACACTGTTCATCACCATTCCTGAACACAACAGGGCATGTGCCTCAACCAAATGAGTAGATGTACGGTAGTATTGGACCATATGATATCTAGGTATTTTTATGACAGGTGCATTAGTATAGCAAGATAAGGGCCTACATGTAGTAACTGTGTTTTGAATACTCAGCAGAACAGGAAGTCCCGCCCTAAGAACTAGCCCACTCTTGGCCACATGAGCAATCTTAATGGAGTCTGAAAACAAAAGAACCATCTCCTATTGTTATGCCAAAGGAATCAAACCGAGTTGTGCAGGGGCAAACTAAATGGCTTACAGAGGGGGCATGTGGACTAAGTTAAGCAGGAAATTAGAGGCAAGAGAAATATTTTAGGGAGGCACCTTCGCATAGTAGATACAAGGCCAGACTTTAGGAAGTACCACGCTTGCCCTTAGCATTGATGTAGAAAAGCTAAAGATCTGTAATGGAACATGAAATGGTAGTTAAGAGTGTGGACTGTGGAGCCCAACTAATGCATTTGTGAGTTCAGCTGCTGACAAACTGTGTAACCTTGGGCAGGTTACTTAGCATTCCCCAGTTCCAGGTTCCTCATTTGTAAAATTGTATAGGGTGAGCAGTGAGATCGCCCATTTGTAGAGAGCAAGCAGAGTGTAAGGTTCAATAAACAAGATGGCCTTTTCTATCAGCAGAAGTAGGAGTAGATGTAAAAAAACAACCATCCTTGGGGCACCTGGGTGGCTCAATCGGTTAAGCGTCTGACTTCAGCTTGGGTCATGATCTGGTGATTCACAGGTTCACGTCCCATGTCAGGTTCTGTGCTGACAGCTCGGAGCCCGGAGCCTGCTTCAAATTCTGTGTCTCCCTCTCTCTCTCTCTCTCTGCCCCTCCTCTGTTCACGCCCTGTCTCTCTCTCTCTCTCTCAAAAATAAGTAAACATTAAAAAAAATTAAAAAAAAACATCCTCAGTGTGGATTAAATCCCTGTGACCTCATTAGCATCATATTTATGCTTATAAAACCTTAAATGTGAATATCGCCCTATCCTTCTGGCTCCCTTGCTCTTATTACCATGAGGCTCTCCTTGGATCTCCCTGAGCTCTCCAGTCGTCTTGCCCTCTTCCTGTTCTCTTAGTCAGTGAGCTTCCTTCTAGCCTCACTTGCCTGCCTTTCTTTCCCTCCTCAAATCCATTTCCATGCTGAAATACGAGTGATTAATCTAAATTATAAATCTTACCATGCTGTGGCTCTGGCAACTACTCATGATCATGGCTTGACATCGGCTCTTAGCAGGAAGCATCAAAACCTGATGAAGATTGCTGATAATTAAATGGACTTGTCTTGGGAGGAAAAGGGAGAAACAGTGCATTGTTTGTTTCTTTCTAGACTCTTTAGGCTAGATGCCAATGTTTCCATTTGAGTCCTAAGTGCTTGGCCAGGTCAAGAAGAAATTGTTGATGAAGTATCTAATGTGATGCCAAGAACCCAGCAGTACTCATCACACTGTAATTGATGATGAGGCCCAACAGTTGAGCAATCTGTTGGTTTAATATTCTTGAACCATCGTGGAGGTTAACTGAAATATCTCTTGCTCAAAATTGGGAGGCTTTTGTTACTTACTAGCTGTGTCATCTTGGGGCACATTCATCCTACTCTCTTGGCTTCAGATTTCCCATCTTTAATGAAGTTAAACTGGATGATCTCTCTTTTCCCTTGAGTCCTGATAAGGCATGCTTTCTTTATACCATCTGAGTGACTGAGGTTTGGAAGAAACAAAAACCCCATCATAAACAAATGTTCCTCCCGTTGCAATCTGGCTTCGATATAACTGGAATGGAGACATAAGAGAGATCAATGTAATTAACTGGCATAAAAATTAAATTGACAGTGTTGACCATTTTGGCCCACCAGCCCAATATACTCGAGAATTGGGAGTTTTAACTTTCATATTTGTTAGTTTGATTCCTGGCATTCTTATGTCCCAAAATGCTGCATGGAACTGCCTTTTTTTTTTCTTAAAGTGATTGATTGATTGATTTTGTAAAGATAACCTTTGAGATACTTCAACATAGCCCAGGCTGTTACAAGGCCCATTTTGGGGGGAATCAGTGTGACATGTTTGTTGGTTCAAAGATTGTTTCTTTAGGAGTATACACTACTGTGCTTCCCTCTTACAAGGAAAGTGCTTCCCAGCTTCACCACGAAGGATCCCCTCAGTTATTTGTTTTTATGAACTCCAGGACATGAATAATTAAAAGTATTAGACCATATTATTAAACAATAGCTTATTTCTCAGACTTTGTTAGGCAAACACTGTGTAACTGCTGCTTAGAGCTTTTGATCAGTGAGCTATGCAAGGTAATCAAAAGTTATCATTCTCGCTGAAAAGAAATGTATTTCTTTGAAATGAAGGAATGAAATCTTTTCTTGTGAAAAGAAAATGATATTTTAATTAGTTCCACCTTAGGTAAATGTAAAATTCCTGTTAGGAATTTGGAAATCAAATATCTTGGAAACTCCCAGATATTTAAATGAGATGCCTAATAATAATATAATATAATATAATATAATATAATATAATATAATTCCTAATAATAATGGCTATCATATTATTATCATATTAATGGTTATTACATTAATAATGGTAACTATTATTATTAGGTTGGTTGTTGCCTAATATATTCATTAAGTTCCCAAACTATAGACTATGGATGATGATGGTGATGATGATGTCAGTGCTGATGTGTATTGGCAATGTGTTTGAAGAACTGGCTTTCACCACCATATACATTTAATCCTCCTTTATTCCTGAGCTACGTAGAGGTTAAATTACTTACCCAGGGTCACACAACTAGGAACTGGTGGGATTTGAACCCAGGAAGGATTGAGCAGATGGGGGCAAGGACTGTGGTTCATAACCTATGAGCAGGCAAGGAGAGCACTTGGCTCAAAGGAATAAGTGAAGGAGAGACATTCACATTCATACCAGTTGAATCTTAAATTGTTGGACTATGGGAAGGCATCAGAGCTGTCGTGTGGAGAAGTGTTTGAGGTGCAAAGATCAAGTGGGAGGCAGGGCACGAAATTGTATTCTGCAGGTTAGTACCTGAGTTTGCGTTGAGGATTCTGTGAAGGCCAAAAGTTGGGCCGACCAAGAACTTATTGATCAGAGCTGTGAATTCCAAGCGCCTGACATGTTTGGGGGTGGGGGGTGGGGTGAGAAGAGGGGTGGAAGAGAATGTCACCATTTTAAGGCTGGGAACAAGAGTTGAGGAAGGAGAAAATGGCTCCCCCTGGACAATTGCATGTAGGCACTAAGGTGGGAGAAGGGAGAATGAGAAAAGCTAATTTTTTAGTTAATAACTGATGTTCTAGAATTTCAGGGTCTTTAGACCTCTGTGGATTAGGGATTTGTGGCAATTCTATACCACAGAATGCCACAAAATCCAGGATATTGGGATTCCAGCGTTAGGACTCTAGCAATTTAAGACAATGAAATGCTGAGGGAGGTTGGGGGGCCCAAAACCCAAGGATTTGAAAGGTAAATCTCTAGAGATGTTAAACACTAATCCCCTTTGCACTCCAAGTCAATCACAAGTTCAGCTTTTAGGACAGTAGAAATGGGATTAGGGGCAGGGGACAGGGTGGTGAATAGGGGAAAGCCACTGGGGCAGGGATGTTGGGCCTCTCTCCCTAGCAGCTTTAGCTGGAGCAGCTCCTATTTTATATTGAGGGATTTTTACATATGGTTTTGTTCAATAAAGGCATTCCAAAAAGAAAGAAAAAGGCAAAAATACTAAGGAAAAAAAGGGACGTGGAACCTCTATAAAGCATTCCAGTAAGCCCCCTTTGTCCTTTGTCCTTTTTGTTTCTTTTTAAGTTTATTTATTTATTTTTGACAGAGAGAGAGAGAGAGAGAGAGAGAGAGAGAGAGAGAGAGAAGGGGAGGGGGGAGGGCAGAGAGAGAGGGAAAGAGAATCCCAAGCTGTCAGCACGGAGCCCAACGTGGGGCTCGATCTCACAACCGTGAGATCATGACCTGAGCCGAAATCAAGAGTTGGCTGCCCAAGCTACTGAGCCACCCAGGTGCCCCACTACCTTTGTCCTTTTTGAAAACAGGGACAAGCACTAGCAAGGGTGTTTTGGCTTGGAGATGGGGAAGTAAATTGATAATAATAGCAGTTACCGTGTTAAGCGCCAACTCTGATCTGGGCACAGGACTGAATGCTTACATAGATTGTGCCTTTCAATTTCCTGTGGGTCTGTGAGGAAGATGCTATCATCTCATTTTGCAGATACTGTTACTTTTATGGCATCTGAAGGAAATGTGCAAGAAAAGGTATTTTTTAAATATTTATTTATTTTGAGGGAGAGAGAGAGAGCATGTATGAGCAGGGGAGAGGCAGAAAGAGAGAGAAGGAATCCCAAGCAGGCTCAGCGCTGTCAGTGCAGAGACAGTTGTGGGACTCGATCTCATGAACCATGATAATCACTTTCTGAGCTGAAATCAGGAGTCAGATGCTTAACCTCAGACTGAGCCACCCAGGTGCCCCAAGTAAAGGCATTTTTGAATATAATCCTACAAACAGATTTAGGTAGTTGTTCGGGGCTCATGCAGTTGAAATACACACCAAGTCAAGGTGATCTATTCTTTTGAGCCCAGGTGATTCTGAGTTCAGAAGGACCAATCACAAAGTGGCCCCTGAAATCAGAAATGTCTGATAGCTTATTCCACAAGAGAAGTGTTTTATGTTGGTTTATGTAGAAGATTCCTCCACAGAAAGGAAAGGTTTTGTTGCAGTTGCATGTTTGTTTGAAAAGACTTTTATTAATTTGTTCATTCAGCAAATACTTAATGAGCACGAACCGCGTGCTCTGAGCCCAGAATCTCAAATACACAAAACTGAGAGGCTGATTTCACATCAGCCTCAAACCTGAGGAATTTCTGAAACTTGTAAGTCCTGCTTTAGGTGACACCTGTTGAGTAAGGGCAATTTTTTAGTCAAGTTCCAATAGATATGTATGTACCTATGCAGAATGAAGAGAGCAGAATTTGTAGATTGTACATCATGAAATTCAGGAACCTTAGAATTTAGGGAGCTTGGCTGGCTCAGTCAGTGGAGCGTGCAACTCTTGATCTCGGAGTTGTGAGTTCAAGCCCCACGTTGGGCATAGATACTACTTTGAAATAAATTTTTTGGGGCTCCTGGGTGGCTCAGTCAGTTAAGCATCCAACTCTTGATTTCAGCTCAAGTCATGATCTCATGGTTCGTAAGTTCAAGCCCCAAGTCAGGCTCTATGCTGATAGCACAGAGCCTGCTTGACATTCTCTCTCACCCTCTCTCTCTGCCCATCCCCCACTCATTCTCTCTCTCTCTCTCTCTCAAAAAAAAAAAACCCAAAACCTTTAAAAAATAATAAAAATAATTAAATAAATTTGAAAATTTCAAAAAAATAAAGAACTGTAGAAATAAAGTGGCCCATTTCCTATATTTTACAGGTCAGAGTCAGACAGACTTGGACTATAAGCTGTTTAACTTAGGGCAGGTCACTTCACCTCTCTGAGCCTCAGCTTCCTTGTCTGTAATGTGGAGGTAATAGACATAAGGTGATTTATATTAAATTCTTAGTGCATTGTCTGACATGCACAACATGCTCCATATATTTTTACTGTTCTTGTGATCACTATTTTCTCAGTTGAGGGGACTGAAGCTCAGAACAGGGAAGTGACTGGCCCAAGGTCACACAGCTTGTTGATGTTAGGATAAATATTAGGACTCAGATCTCTCTTAGTAGTCAAATAGTCCTTATACTACCCCACTCATTTTATTCATTAGGAGCAGTAATGTAAACTTCCTAGGCTTAGGAGAAATATTTTGGTTCATCCAAGTAGAAGAAGGGAGAAGAATGGCAAAGAAATGGCTGACATAAGAAAAGAAATCCTGGACCCAGAAAACAAAAGAGCAAGTGATGTATAGAGAACAAAGGAGCAACAACAATTACTAGAAATTTTAAGTAGCAGTGTTGGAGCATTACCGTGTCCTGTGAATCACAGGACTGATCTCCATTCTTATTCCTTTACTCACCACAAACATTTCGATGAAATTGACGGGGTTTTCCTTTTTCTTGGGAATAGAGGTAGGGATGTGGTTCAGAATGCATGTGTGTTTCACAGAACGTTATCACTGTGAATTCAGCTTCACTACACAATTTCTATGTGCAAAGCAAAGACCCCTACAATTGAAGTTAGAATGGGAGCATGAATACTACCAGGACCTTAGGAATGATAGATTTTTAAAGGGTGGTGGGTTGGAGGGAAACGTCATAGAAGCTGTTGAGAAATTTTGAAAAAAAAAATGTCTCAATAGTAAGACTGCGTTGTCGTTAACTTGGTGTAGCTGCAGCACTAGGTAAGTACGGCACTGAGTGTGATTGATTTGTTACATAAAAATATTCTTAAGAGTCAGAAATCTATGAGGGGTGCCCGGGTGGCTCAGCTGGTTGAGAGTCCGCCTTCGGCTCAGGTCATGATCTCATGGTTTGTGGGTTCGAGCCCCGCATCGAGCTCTGTGCTGACAACCCAGAGCCTGGAGCCTGCTTCGGATTCTGTGTCTCCCCCTCTCTCTGCCCCTCCCCAACTCATGTTCTGTTTCTCTCTGTCTCAAAAATAAACAAACATTAAAAAAAATTAAAAAAAAAGAGATATCTATGGGAAAAGCACTCTGTCCATGTGCTAAGAGGAAAGGTTAATTTACAGTTGCCTAAACAAGAGATGATGTATTATTTCCTAAACCGTACTTCAGTTTAATCAGAGGACTACAATGTTAGCTGTTGCCACATCCGGGGAGTATTCAGAATATTCCAGGAGCTTCCTAAAAGGAGCAGGGCCATTTTGCTCAATTCATTACTGCATAGTGCTGGAAAGTCCGACTGGAATTACTGGCCCACCCAAAGGGATACATTAAGACTGTTTCAGCTGTAATTACCACACAAAAGGGGCGCTCCGTGCTTATTTCATCCTTGAATCTTGAGTTTGCTGATTTCCCTCTCCTAAAAATAATGACATTTTATTTCAAGTAAAATCTATGGATAGCAGCTGGATTGCTTATTCATTTGATAACTTTCACCTTCACAGGGCATCAGGTACTGTTTATACAGCGCTAGACATTGCAACAGGACAAGAGGTGAGTGCTAACATTCAATCCTGATTTTTTAATTGTCCTTTAATTCACACGAATCACATTTCTTCTTTGATAGCACCTATATCTGATAAAATGGGCGGCACTGGGTTGACGTGGGAATCTATTTCATAGATGTCCAAAGTGTCTAAAGTGGATGGTTTACTCGTGATTGACCAAAGAAAAGGGGTATGGGTTTGTGGCACTGAGAAAGAGCCTAGTAAGGTAAAGAATTTGTATGCCTTACTCTGTGTGCCAAATATATATATATGTGTGTGTGTCTATATATATATATATATATATATATATATATATGCGTGTGCGTGTTTAATGACTGTAACTCATTTGTGCATTTTAATCACCATTCAGGTGGCCATAAAGCAGATGAACCTTCAACAGCAGCCCAAAAAGGAATTAATTATTAATGAAATTCTGGTCATGAGGGAAAATAAGAACCCCAATATTGTTAATTATTTAGATAGGTAAGTGGTTTCCCTCATTGTGTACTTATTTTCTTTTCTTGGCAAATTATTTTATTTAACATCTGTTCATTTAGCATCCGTTCTCCAAATACTTCTCAATTGCTAGAAAAACCTCGCGGATGCTGCAAAAGAGTAGAGTATCACATCTATTGCTAAATTTGCACCCACTTTTCTTTGTCCACCATCAAACATTTGAAGACACATTTTATGGTCTTGCTTCTAAGCATGAGCAGTTTGTGTAATTTCCTTTTGAGCATCGTGACTCCGTGTTGGCAGGAAATAGACTACTGCGTATAGAGGAGAGCTGTGGTGTTTTAAACACTTCATCAACTGTTTGGAGCCAGTGCAGTCTCTGGGTGTCTAAGTGAAGAGGGCTGGCTGTAATGGCCCCGCTTTAATGGGCGCTTTGTGATTAACTGACAGTGAGGTCTAGGGAATTGAGACTTTAATCTCAAACCTTTTTCCTAGACCAGGTAATTAATGTCTCTTTCATCAGTGGTATTAGCAGTGGGTTATAAATAGGCATTTAAAGACAGCGCTAACTCTTCACTTGTGGTTAACATCTGTCTCATTCAATTTCAGTAAGTGTTTGTTTAGCACCGCTGTGCTGTGTACTCTGGGGGGATATAAAGGAAGTAAGACTAGGTCTGCAACCTCAATGAGCTTAAAATCTTGCTTTCTGTGTTTTGTGCCAGGTGGACCGGTGGGAAAGAAAGAGGGGGAAAGGGAGATTAAAAAAAAAAAAAGGAGTCAAATTTTACAGGCGAAGCCTATGTTTCATAAAGTGCCATTTAGGGACTATCTGTAGCAGAGGGACTTCACTCTGCTTTTTTCATTTTGTCAAAATGGCATTTGTACAAAATGGAGATTTCTAGGATGCTTTCTGTTACTGATGAGGTAGAGCCTGTAATTTTCACATTTAATAGGCTCCCCAGGTGAATCTTATAGGCACTGCAGTTCGAGCACCACTGGATAGAAAGTCTTGCTTCTTATTGATGTCAAACTTAGGGCAGGACAGGATCAGTGGGCTCACTCCATTCTCCAAAATTTCTCTCTCGCTGAGTTGGGGCGGGGAGGGGAAGAGAGACCCGATCATCCTGCTACTGTGCCTTCAGATGACTCCAGATGTTTTGAATTTTGTCCAAATTGTAGGGCTCTGGTGACCTTCCTCCCCATGTTTGATCATCTGCGCGTGCTCCTCAATAGGTGCCTAAAGAAATTGGGCATGTTGCCCCTGATTTCTGCTGGAGGATTGAGACCTCAGCACGGTAAATCCATGGTGAACAGGAGTCTTTTTGATTCAGAAACTGCTTGAAAAGAGTTCAGTAATTAATCCAGTAGCCTCAAAATCAATGCTGAGATCTGAATGCATATCTTGCAACTCTGTATACCATGGGCCACTTCAGTCCAAGAAGTCAACATTATGGCATATGATATAACATAGTGGCTATTCACTGATCCTGTTTATTGAAAGTAGCTTTTATAGTGGAATGACTGACAGTAGTCAGTCACCAGAGGCCTCCTTGCTCTTTTCCTTCCTCCATGGTGTGCCGTTATATCTGATGATCCTTTGACTTTCATGCATATTCTCTAATGCTAAGGAATATCTCATCACCGTCATGGATATTTTCCTCTTGTTATATAATGTGGCCAAATGCAGACATTAATTGTAAATTACCTTAATGGGGATATAAAAGAGTCCCCACTTCCTTAGACCTGAGTCAAAGTCTTTTTATTCTCTTCTTATAGCTACTTAGTGGGTGATGAACTATGGGTGGTCATGGAATACTTGGCTGGCGGCTCTTTGACTGATGTGGTCACCGAGACCTGTATGGATGAAGGCCAGATAGCAGCTGTGTGCAGAGAGGTAAGAAAATAGAGCGTTTCTAGCAGATGACAACACTAAAACCGGCAGTTCTTTTTCTCTGATTATCCAGAATGTGTAGAACATCAGAGCAATGATCGCGTGTCTTTTCTATGAAAAAAATTGGAGAGCCTAACTTCAATTTAAATCCTTTCCTAATCGCACTTTCCTACCCTCCCTTCCCAGCCTGTTGTATATTCTGGTCATTTTGCTATGGACCTTTTGAACTCTGTTACGCCATTTGCGAGGTGAATGCTCGGCCTGCATGTTGTAGTCTCGATGAACACGGAAAATAGCAATGGTGGCACGGAAGTTTCTTCACATTTGGGGGGATTTTTACACGCTGATGATTTTGTCCTGCACGCACAACGTGAGCTACGTGAATTACAAACCACTGTAATCCCATCATTCTCGAGAAGGCAATTTAAGCAAGGTCCTCCCTCAGCCCAGACAGTCGTTGCTTTCACAGTCCAATTTGGACATCCCTCACCCCCCTCCAGGGGGCCTGAGTCTGCCTCTTTTCCAATAACGGTGTCATATCCCTGGTTTTGAGCTAAACCGAGGACATGTTTTCTTATATTTTTTTCAATATTTAGAAACACACCCCTCTTTGGAGTCTCATCCGGGGCATTACCCTCCACCCCATTCATTGTGGTGAGGTTTTCTCTAGACACAAATAGGAACTCTGACCCACTGCTGCAACTTGAAAACCAATGGCGGGAACACAAAACCAAGTAATTTCGGCCAGTCTTTGCTTGCGTTTTATTTTAAATGGTTTGCTCAAATTTCCTCCTCCCTTGCTCTCCTCTCATCTGCCTTTCCTCCTCCCCAAGGATGCACGCATATCCACCAAACACATGTATTTTCTATTCATGCAGTGAAGCAAGCTTCTAATCCTTAGGAGAATATTCTACCCTGAGTCTACGGTTTCCATGTTGCATGGTGCAAAGCCATTTCCAAGCAAGTAACTGTAGCCACTTCATAGACTAGAAGTGGTTCCCAACCATGGCTGTCCATCAGAGGTAGCTTGGGGCACTCGTTTTAAAGGCAGATTCCTGGGTCCCACTTCAGGCCTACTGAATTAAATACCGTGGATACAGAAGCTTAGTACACCTGTTTAAGACCAAGCTGAATCCGTACCCTCCAGATACTAGGTCAAAGTATGATTATTAATTGGTTAGTTTGGCTGACTCAGAAGCTTTTATAATGTATTCTGCTAAGTTACAGCATTGATGTAAACAGTAATGTGATTTCAAAATGATAATACAATAGTAATCTATTTTCCTTGACAATGCAAAAGTATGCCTTTGCCCCAAGTATATCTAGAAACGAAATGTAAATTGTTTTAAATTCTTTGCGATATAATTAGAACTTTTTTTTTTTTTCTGATTCAATAGTGCCTCCAAGCTTTGGATTTCTTGCACTCAAACCAAGTGATCCATAGAGACATAAAGAGTGACAATATCCTTCTTGGGATGGATGGCTCTGTTAAATTGAGTAGGTATTTTGGTTCAGATGGTGTTTGAAAGAATATTGGAGGATTTCTGCTCATTTACTGTCTATCTTGAGATGAAAATGGCTATTGAAGGTGATTGGTTTAAAGGCATTTAGAGCCCAGTTTGAAGTAAAGAATTTTTTTCTAATTCTGTGTTCCTGTAGATCGTGGCCAGATTCTGAGGGGTTAACATTTCAGAATTTCTAGTGACTTCTATCTGCTGGATGATAAATACCTAAATAGAAAGCTGAAAGATTCTATAAGTTAAAAGGAACAGTAATGGGGAGGGAACCAGACTGAGGTCTAGGAAAAATGACATCACATTCATAAGTTATTTCAGACCCTTTTAAAATCAGGGCCACTGGAGAGATCAGGTAATAATAGATATGAGCTAGGGACTTGTGGAAGCTCAGTGTCGAACAGAAGAAGGTACAGCCATATCTGAAAGTGATCTATTGTTAAAAAAAAAAACATAAGAAGAATTTGGGGCACCTGGCTGGCCCAGTCATTTGGGCGTCTGACTTGATTTCAGCTCAGGTCATAATCTCACGGTCATGGGATCAAGCCCCTTGTTGGACTCCGTGCTGAGCCTGCTTGGGATTCGCTCTCTCCCTCTCTCTCTGCCCCTCCCCTGCTCATGCTCTCTCTCTCTCTCTCTCAAAATAAATAAACATTAAAAAAAAAAAAACAGGGGCGCCTGGGTGGCTCAGTCGGTTGAGCGTCCGACTTCAGCTCAGGTCACGATCTCGCGGTGAGTTCAAGCCCTGCGTCAGGCCCTGGGCTGATGGCTCAGAGCCTGGAGCCTGCTTCGGATTCTGTGTCTCCCTCTCTCTCTGCCCCTCCCCCGTTCATGCTCTGTCTCTCTATGTCTCAAAAATAAATAAATGTTAAAAAAAATAAAAAAAAAAAAACCCAGAGGAATTTGACTTGATTTTAACGGACTTTTCTTCTCTGCAGCTGATTTTGGGTTCTGCGCCCAGATCACCCCTGAGCAAAGTAAACGAAGTACTATGGTGGGAACTCCCTATTGGATGGCACCTGAGGTGGTGACTCGAAAAGCTTACGGTCCGAAAGTTGATATCTGGTCTCTGGGGATTATGGCAATCGAAATGGTGGAAGGTGAACCCCCTTACCTTAATGAAAATCCACTCAGGGTAAGTAAAATGAAAACATAGGTAATTCAGCCCCCAGGAAAGGGGCCAAATGTCATTCCTTGTCTCCACCAAAAGTGCCCAGAACAGGCCCTTCCCTGAGACGAGTGACACAGAAGCTCCAAGTTCTACTTCGCAAAATTACTGTGAGCTCATGTCAGTATCTCTTAAGATGTCTCCGCGGTTTTTCCAGGTGCTTTGATATCAGGATTTCTAACGGCAGGGGTCTATAAAATTCTTCAGTATCGCTTTCTACTGTTAAAAAAAAAAAAGCATAGCTCAAAAAAAAAAGTGAGATGTGGGAAGAAAAGTATTTTTTATCACATGCCATGGTTCAATGATCTATCTAGGAAACACTTGTTGTACAGTCACGTTAACAAAGTGAATAAACGCATTTCCAGGACACCTATAATTTTTAAATTAGATTTTGTCTCATTGTCAGTAATGATTTATTGAGCAGCCGCAGCTGGGTGGGTATCGAATGGAACACGAGAGAGACGCCGTGCCAGCCTGGTGGAAGCACAAACTTAATTAGACTGTCTAGTAGAAAATTAATGGAGATAGTTTGTGTTGGGTAACTCAGTTTGCTACTGCAGAAGCAGGTTTGGTCCTCTTGTGGTCTGGTTACCTCTGGAAAGAGAAAAGCTCCGTTTCACAGCCTAACACCATCTTTATTCAGAGAGAAGCCATGGATCACGAGAGTAAAGGGCAAAGGAGCAGGAACGAAACGCCCGCTCAGCCCTGAAGTGAGCCAGCAGCTATTTTGTTGTGTAGAGGCTAAGGGAGAGCCAGAAGCTGTGTTACATATTTAAAGGGCATCCCGCTTTTGAAAAAGGAAACGCGCACACATTCAAATTCTACTCTCAAAACACAAATAGGGTGCCAGCGCCAAAGGCATCCTGTGTATTGTTTACACCATTACCACTGAGTCTAAAATCGAATTTGGTCCTTGGTATAAACAAATTGTCCTCGGCAAATGGTTCGGCGTCTACATGTTAAGCTGATAAAATCCATCTTCAAGCCAGATATACGTGGCTTTCTGGATATGTAAAGCAACGTACAAACTAATTGTCTAGTTGTTTTCACATTGAACCTTTTGTAGTTGGGAGCTGTGTTCCCGCGAATGGAGAGGGGGACAGCCTCCTCCTCGTCCCCTCCTAATTCCTCTCTGGCACTTGGCCTCTTGTCCAGTCCCTGCACTGATTAGAAAACAACAGATAGGAGCAAATGCCCTAATGAATGCTACGGGCTATTGCTCTGGTCTCATGAAACAATCTGGAAGTGAGATGTGCACATTGATTAGCTGCCTGCGGGGCTGAGTGGAAAAGAAGGGGCATTTTCCCACCGTTTGTGGGTCAGCCCTCCATGAATTTAATCAAGCCCACCCCTGACCTATGGACCAGCGCATCAGGATAATTACTTGGGCTTATCCTTATTGTTTAACCACCTTTGCCCATTAAGAAATAGCAGTGAAAGAACACATCAGGCCTCTTGTTTCCATGGATTTCCTCCACTAAGTCTTCGGAGTTTGGAGGCACTAAACGGATTACGGCTATTTTGCTTTCTGCCTTCTAATGAGTAATTTACAACCTGCAAAATTTAAGGATTAAATAAATGGTGCTGTAAAGCAACTGGTCTCGGTAATGCATTTATTACCTTCCTCAGTTCCCCAATTACAATTGATCGCTCTTTAGCTAGGCTGTTAATTGTTAGAAAAAAGGAAACAAGTTTTAATCTTTATAGGCATCTTCCAGCCTAGGATTAGAACTCATAATGAACAGCTTGTCTCTTAGAATCCACAGCCTTGTATCTAAACAAGTACTTTCAGATTAACAAGCCACCAGGTTCAGGAAGCCTACATTAAGGCCATAACAAAAAGACTTGTCAGAAAGACCACCCTGTTGAATTCCACTGATAAGGATTTAGTCTAACTTTGCTCATTACTCTCCATGTGTGATCAACCCCCAATGACTCAATCAATCAACAGGTCCATATTGAGCCAGTGCTCTCTCTCTCTCTCTCTCTCTCTCTCTCTCTGCTAGGTGCCACAAGTGTTTTTTGAGTTTTGATTTTAAATATGTTGCCCTTGTGTTTGCTTAGAGAAAATACAAGGTCTTGGGATATATGCCCTTATTTGGGATTTGCAAAATGTGGTCTCCAAAACCATAGAGAGATTGGAGAGGAAAAGACATAACATGAGCCTGTAAGAAACCTGTATTTTCTTGGGTCCTGGTGACCAGGCTATGTGTGGGGAATTGCAGAATTACAGAGCTTTGGGAGAGGTATGAAAGAGAGGTAGATTAGTCCTTCTTTCTTTGAAATCCTTCCCATACTACCACCCACCCACCCCTTTGGGCTTTGAGGAGGAAAGAAGGAAAGAAGTGGAAGGAAGCAGCGTGGTAGAGGGTAGCACATCATAGTGAAAATTTTGGCCCGTGTAGTCAGGTGGATCCGGTGTGCCCTGCCTCCACAACCTAGAACCTCTATAACTTTCAACAAGTCACTTAAAACCTTTGTAACCCTGTTTCCTTTGCATAAAATGGGGGTAATACCTGTCTGGCAGAGGTAGCGTGAACACTAAATAAAATAATGCATGCAAATCACCTAGCACAGTGTCTAGCTCATTGTAGGAAATACATATATATGTATATTGTTTTCCAGTTTAGACAGGGTTCTGTAAAGCTCTGCCACAGAGCTTTGGGTTTGGTTTAGTCCTTGGCGTGGGAACCTGACATCACTGGTTCTTAAAGCTCCTTAGAGAGATAGATTGATTATACAAATAGAAAAGTCAGAAAGGAAAAAGAAAGGATCCTCAGAGTGCTTTTTACACATTCATAAATGGAAATTGGATTCCCCACTTCTGCAAAAACTTCCCCTTCACGGTAGCTATACTCCGGTCCCCACAAAAAGTAGACGGTTCTGCAGAGCTCAGTAAAATTACAATGAACAGGTAACACAGGAGAGGTTCAAGGTGAAGACTGGGGCTGTACATTTGGGGGCTTCTTGCCTTTTGTTGTGGTTTTGTGCGTGTGTCTCTATTGGGTCGGTTACAACCGAGCAAGCTCTTTATGAATGCTGCCAGTTAACATATCGCTGATGCAAGGAATCAGCTACTTCCCCCCGCCCCTAGTTATAAAGTGGTTGGAATTGTTTGAATGTAATTCACTCCGTACTAACTGACCCAGTTTGCTCATAAAATGAGTTTTAAAGGTCGTAGAATTATTTACTGATGTTATGAGGTTGGTACCCTTCCAGAGACAGAGAGGAGACAAGCTTCTTACCGTCCCCCACTGCCTGAAGTCTTTGCACTCAACATAATTGGCCTCGAACATGTTGTTCTGTGACCCATGGACATTTTTAGTGCGGTCTCCAGTAATAAAGTGCCTTGTTTCTTCTGTTTGCCAAAGCGACGGGATAAAATCGAACTTCGCCTGTGGATATGCCAATCAGTGTTGGTGTTCTGCTCATCTCCCCAACTTTTTTTTTGAATTGGAGATATGTGGTCTAAAACCTGTGGTCACAGTGACCCGCTTCTAAGTAAAGAGGGACGATCATTTCCATAAAACGGATCTTTTGCTTGTTTTTCTCAGCCCCAAAAGAGTACCCCTGTATGAACTTTGCATTCACATGTAATTGGGCTGTTCTTATCAATGAGTTTTGATGGAATTTGGTGTTTGTGAAATGTCCCAGTGACATCCGGTTGAGGTCCCTAGTGGACGGTGGGCAGATCCCTTTTTTACATGTGATTTTCCAAACCTTTATCCTAGTTGAAATGAACTTTAAATGTTGTCTTTCTACCCTTGCTTCAAGCGTCTGTGACACGGTAGCAAGCATTGGATGTTTGGAAGGCTGTTACTGGTATTAATAAGGGACGTCTGAATGCTAAAAACAGTATATAATGTAGGATGCGAACCACTGACCCCATAGCAGTGGATCTGCCCTGTGGTTGTGCACTGGAATCACCTAAGGAGCTTTAAGAACCAGTGATGTCGGGTTCCCACAGCAAGGACTAAACCGAATCCAAAGCTCTGTGGCAGAGCTTTATAGAACCCTGTCTGAACTGGAAAACAGTTCTTCACCAGCCCTCTTTGAGCATGATTCTTCAACCAGAAAAGATCATACTGTTATTCTGTACACATTTCTCCGTTTCCCCTAAAAAAATAAAATACCGTGAGTAACTCTGTCAGAGCCCTGTTGAAAAATCCCTTTGCACTTTACGGCATTTTCTGATTTCCCAGTCCGGTGGCACTATTAGAAAAAGGAATGACCTTAGCTCAGCATATACGTCCATGATACGCCATTTCTTTTTCAATTTTACTGATCCCAAAAAACAGAGTTTATCATGATGATGTGTTAGCTGCTGAGTACATTATTTATTATTTATTATCGGTGATAATAAAGCTATCAGTCTGACTGCTCACGATTAGGAGTGCATGACCTGGATGGCCAGAGAGAAGGGAGGGCACGGATCAAAAATCGGTCCTATTGCATACCCTACGAGGACAACGAGGCTCCCTGTTCTCCCTTTCCCCGCACCTAAAGCACTGCGCTAATGTCAGTTACCCTTACCCTTTATTACAGCACTAGGGAAATTCTGGTTGGCTTGGATGTCTAGAGAAGAGAGTTAAGCAGGAGAGAATCTCTAGCAACTGAAAAACAGCAACTAGGGGCCAACGTGCTTCTAGCTCCTCCAACCACTGGAACCTGTGCTGTGGATTGGAATGTCTGGCTTTGATGGCGCGTGCTCATTTGGAATTAAAGTCAGACATAAACTTCCTGAGCGCCGGAGAAGCAAGCATACTTTGCTAGCACTCAGTCAATATTGTTTTGAATGTATTTCAGGAAGAGCTGGGAGCATTCCCTTCTTTTTCCATAAACCACTGTGGAACAGCAAGGTTTGCTGATGGTTTGTTGACACTCCTACTCTGAAGGCAAACCTGTGCCTGAAAGGAGTGGTGAGTTGGGACCAACTGCAACTAAAATAATTATAGAACAGTAACAGGGTTTCTTTTTAATCAGTAAAAAAAAAAAAAAATACTGCCTGTCAAAGGATAGACAGCTCTTAAGAATCATTGGTTGTCAGGAATTTAGCACAGGAAAATGGGACCTAGCCATAGGAAAGCTGCAACTCTCATTTAGATTGTAATTCAGAAGCAGACGGCTCAGACTGGTGAGTTATGACCCGGAAGACAGCCAAAGAAGAAATTGATTCCACAGCACGCGAAAATCTGAGACTCTGACCAGGCAAAGAGGAGGGAAAGGAAGATCAAAAATGCAGTGACCGGGGACTTACTGTTGGCCGAGACGGATAGGCCCTTATCCTGATATCACCTTATCATTCCTTGGTGTCCTTAAAGCATGACTTGGGAATAAGCCAAGGATGCATATGCCTGTTGCCCGAATAGCTACCAGACCCATAACGAAGCAGTTAAGTCCCTCGAAATCAGAGCCCATCCTAAACAGACAAATCACGGAGTGTGCTGATGGGCTTTTGCCTAGTGAAATGCCCACTGGCATGTTTTATCCTGTGGCGTTTTCAGTCTGTGTTTTTGCCGATGAAACATAACGTCACCGAGAAAATCTGGGTTTTCTTGACTACTAAAGATGATTTCTAACTTTTGTCACCATTTTGAAACATACCTTTGTCAACCTGGTTGCGACATCATTTTAGAAGACTCTTTGCATCCTGATAAAAGGATGCTCTGAGATGTCTTACGTGAGCTTCTCAGCAGAGAGAGTTTAACTTGATGAAGGCAGTCTTACCTCTGTAGCTGGGAGAGGCAAAGTGCTAACATTGTCAGGAACAAGCTGATCTTTTTGCCGCTTCTTCTGCTTCCTTCCTTCTGTTCCTTCCTTCCCTCTTTCCTTCCCACCTTCCTTCCTTAATTCCTTCCTTCCTTCCCTCTTTCCTTCCCACCTTCCTTCCTTAATTCCTTCCTTCCTTCCCTAACTTTTCCTCCTCCTCCTCTTCCTCTTCCTCTTCTTTCTCCTCCTCGTCCTTCTCCTCCTCCCTCTCCCTCTCCCTCTCCTTCTCCTTCTGATTCTCTTCCACCCTCTCTTCCTCTTCCACCTCCTCCTTCTGTCAGGAATCGTCCCAGTGCTTAGATGGCAAAATTCATCATCACCTTTCTTCCACGAGTGGCCAATAAATGCGAGAGGATGAGACAAAGAGCTTTCTATTGTCTCTACCACCTGTCTACATCATGCGAATTGAAGAGTGAATTCTCTTCCCAGGTGTGCCAGTCAGGAAGTCCATGACCTTGCACAGGTTACTTCTTCCTTGGCCTCCATCTTCTTGTCACTTCAAAGAAGTGGAGCTTGATGAGATTATTGGTTGCCAGGGGACTTCACAAGGCCCTAGAATTCTACGGAGCTCCTTAGGCTTAAAGGGCCCAAGGGAGAGGTCACATGGCTCTTGATTCCACCAGAACAGGTCCTCTTTAATTGTTTTTCTGTATTGGGCTTCCACATGAGCGGTACCTAAGGAAAAGGAAAAACTCATGAGTCTCTGACTCAGATTCTGTGTTCTTGAGCTGTAGGTAGGCTACAGCCTTCCCTGACGGCTGGAAGAGCCATGGTTTGGGTGTGTGTTGTCTTTAGGACTGCTTCCAGAGGAGTGACCTTCAGGAAGCAGCTCGAAGATGTCTCTCTCATCACCTCCTGACTAAATCTGTATCCCATAAAGAGGGAAGATCCCCCTTCTCCTACCAAGCAAAGATACTTGACCATGTTGGGAGTGAAATAAGGCTGCATGTAGGGCCACACAGCCTGCTCTGACATGACTCTTGGGGAGAAGCCGGGAAACAACACTGCAGTGATAGAGCTACTGTAGGGATCCATAGGCTGCATTCTGGGGCATGAAGGGAAGAATCATATGCTACCATGTACAGAGCTGGTCAGCTGACCGACTGCTTACAAAGTAGAAGTCGCAACCAATTGATGTGAGCAACATAATGCATGTTTCACAGATCATGCCGTGGTTGGCTGTTTTGAACCCAATACAGGAATTTGGGTGAAAAGCCCAGAAGAATCAGGGAGTTAGTGCCCTACCTCCTCTAATGTTCTAAAATGAGACATGAAAAATGTGTCGTGTTCAATGGCACCTTAGAACCAGAAAGCAGGTGCGGGTTGAAGCGAAAATGGGAGGTGAAGAAGCCAATACACTAAAACTACAGGCAGTGCTTTGAGAAATTGTATGCGAGAAGACCAGAGAGATAGGGCAGTAGCAGAATGGGACTGAGGATCGGGTCCCTTTGGCCTCCCTGATTCTTTAGCTTCTATCTTCATTTCTCTTCCTCTGGGTTCCATCAGCCACCCTTCTCTCCCCTTTGTCAT
This sequence comes from Lynx rufus, assembly GCF_022079265.1. NCBI lineage: Eukaryota > Metazoa > Chordata > Mammalia > Carnivora > Felidae > Lynx > Lynx rufus. Next base: position 7,471,561 of record NW_025814833.1, read on the forward strand.
TTGCCCCTGTCCTTGCCCTGTGATCATCTGCTCCTTCTGCTTCCCCCAGCTTTTCTCCTCCACCTCCTGTCCCATTTTGCTTTGCCTCTTCTCCGTGCCTCTGCCTACCCTCATCCCCACTTCCAGATCCCCTCTGGTTCTCAATCCTGGGTTGCCACTTGGGCTGCCCTGGGGTTTCATTGTGAACACACATAGCCTGCTCCGTGTTTCTTGACAAGCACTATTAATCCTGAGAGATTAGAACGAGCACACCCATTGTTGGAGTCATCTGGTCTTTATTTTCTAGCAGTGGCCAGTCCTTGATGCTCGAAAGGAGCACTCTAAAACTAGACCAACACCTAATCAGTCAGTGGTACCTAATTACTTTTTGCCATCAACCTGTAAGAGGATCGATCTGTAATAGGTTCCTTTTGAATGACTTTTTAAGGATTAAACAAAAACAAGCACCGTCCCCCCCAGCCCCATGATGTGGTGACAGATGAGAACCACTATGGAAGACAAGTAGGGAACAGAATGACACCACATTGCATACTCAGCGATCACGCTGGACCGTTGGGATAAACAAGTCAACGTATGGAAGAAAACGTTAGGTGTACTATAGTAATTTCTTACTGCATATTTTGGCCCATTCGTTTTCTTCTTAGAAAGAAACATTAGGGCCTTTCATGACATCCATAAACACATCAGAGGTAGCAGTACACTCTGGCCTTTGACCTCTGAAATCCCAGGTCATGAGTAAACTAAGCCATGAGGTGTCAAGTCACTCGTTGCCAAATAACTCTCATAAAACACTCAAAGGTAGTTGGAAAGCCTAAGATGAGGGAGGAACCAGGACAGCAGGAGACTGCAGAGTACAGAGCTGCTTATAAACTCTCAACATACACATAGACACTGGAGAATACAGTGTGAAACCCTCTAACTGGTGACCTTTGTTCCCCATTTCCAAACAAGTGGAGAACGAACGATTGACCTCAAGAGTGTCCATTTCCTCTGTAGAGGTAAAGGCGAACTTTTCAGTGTGCCTCATTCCTTTTAAATGTTTATTTATTTTTGAGAGAAAGAGGGAAGGACAGAGAAGGAGGGAGACAGAGGATCTGAAGCAGGCTCTGTGCTGATAGCAGAGAGCCTGATGCCTGCTCCACCCTCAGGAACCGTGAGATCATGACCTGAGCCAAAGTCGGACATTTAACCCACTGAGCCACCCAGGCGCCCCAGTGTGCCTCATTTCTTGAGGAGCCCTTGTGTGCCTCTGCTAGGAGAATTCCTACCTCACAGACTGCAAACAGTGTGAGGTGTTATTTGCAGTGGTCAAGAGCAAGAACTCTGGACTCACACTCCCTCGATTCAAATATTGACTTCCTCGTTGCTAGTTGTGCGATACTGGACAAGCTAAATTAGTCCCACAGGCCTCAGTTCCTTCATCTGTCTCCGGGGGATCATAATCGAGTCTACCTCAGTGGGTTGTTGGGTGGATTAGGTCACCTAATAGTAATCACTGAATAAATGTTAGTTAGCTATTAAGACTTTCCATGGACATAGTATTTATAGAGATATTGAGACACAGATGAATAGCCTTCTTGGTCTTAGAGTTCAGTTACATTGTTTTGTTAAATAGATTTTTATTGGCTAGGTCAGGAGCCTTTTCACCATGTATAACACGATTTCCGTGGGAAAATGTGTTTTGAGTCCCAGATAGTCAACTTAGAAAGAAATGTTTGTACCACACCCAATCGTCTTTGTAAATTGAGCCTTTATATCAGTTCCGGAGCCTTTCATGGTTACTAACACATTGCCATGTAAGTCCCCTGGTTTGTTTTCTAACATCTTAATCTAAACTTTATAAAGTGTTATAATGAACTGAAGTCACAAACTGAAGCTTTTTAATTAAATGGTTAGTCCTGTTGCAAAACTGCCTTAATGAAAATTTATTGGGTACATATGGATTGTTTTGGGGCCTCTTTGGAGAAATGTGGTAACTTCTAAGATGACTGCATTGATCTTTTTTAACCGAGGAAATTGCCAATAAGGTAAATTGAATTATTCCTTCAACTGGGTAGAGTAGTTTTCTCTGAGTACTTAGGAAAATTTTAGATGCACGTTGGAGTCAGTGAAAACTGTGATGTTTGTGTGTTATTGCCAAGAGACTTTAGAGTTATTATATTTTTTAATTTTTTTAAGTTTATTTATTTATTTTGAGAGAGCATAAGTGGGGGAGAGACAGAGGAAGAGAGAGAGAGAGTGAATCCCAAGCAGGCTCTGCACTGTCAGCATAGAGCCCGACACGGGGCTTGAACCAATGAACTGCAAGATAATGACCCAAGCGGAAATCAAGAGTCGGCCACTTAACCAACTGTGCCACCCTGGCGCCCCTAGAGTTATTATGAAGAATTCCAGAACATCAGAAACTTCTAGGTAACGTGTATATCAAGATCACCATGAAGGAAGCCACCATTTTATGCCCCGAGGTTGTCCTTCTAACTTTACAAACAAGGTCAGTAGGTCATAGGGCCTGCATTGCCCCACCTGAGGAATCAAACAGACCTTGCATAATGATGTAGCAAAAGACTAATCAAGACTGCCTTCGCTGTTCAGTCAGAGAAGACTACATTCCGGAACTATGTTTCAAGTTCCAGAGACCATCATCTTCTCCCCTTCCTGTCTGGCTTTGCCCATGCAGCAGATTACCATGTTATGGCCATCTTTTTCCAGTTTTCGCTCCCTTCGATGCCATCCCTTTCCAGAGCTCTTTTCCTCCTCCCACACCGAGGACCAGGTCATCAGAAGTTACCACATGCCAGGCCTGTGCGACTCAGAAAAGGCGCTTTGGTCATTCTCTGTGTATCTTCTCATATGTTGAATGATTCACTTAAGCTCTGAGCTTTAATACCTCGTGTTTCCAAGTCTGTTATAGTCCCAGCACAGTTAGGTGTGTTCATACATTTTGGCTCTCCTTTTATTCGGCAACGAACGCATTTCCTGGGCACCTGTTTGAGGCTAACTCTGTCTGCAGGGTAACCAGTTATCCCAGTTTGCTAGGGTACTGAAACCCAAAACAGTCCGCAGAAAACCAAGGTGGCTGATCACCCTGTCTGTGTGGGAGGGAGGGAGAAGGCTTGAAAGACGAAATGCCACGTGAAATAGAGCCTCAGCAGCAAGCAGAAGTTCACCAGGCGCTTATGAGAAACGGGGCTAGCATTTTAAGCAGATATTAAAGAGCATTTCTTATTCAGAGTTCAGTGAACAGACTGGCTTGAATGGTATGTGAGCTTTGGCCGGTGTGTGTACGTATGTGGGGGTGGGGGAAGAAGGGCTCTTGGGTAAGAAGAGAACACACTGAGGACCACAAAGACCACGGGGGCCCAATCATGGAGGACCGTCTATGCCATGCTAAGGAATCCTTACTGGATCCTGGGGACCAGTGGCTTTCAAAAGACGGTAGCGAGCCCTTGGTTCAAATGAAACCTTGCTTGGAAGCATAAAGAAATAGAGAAAAAAGAAATATTTCTCTCATTGAAACAGATATGTGTGGGTGCAGGCTCCTAGAGCCTTCACATGTATCTCCCTGTCCCGCCTCTTTGGAGGACTATTTTGGGGAGTACAGTTTGAAAACCACATATGTGGACCACAGAGGAGCCAACAAAGATTTTTTTCTAACAGCCAGCTCATTTTTTCTGCGTTTTCACTAGCTCAAGATAAAACCACACTGTGATCACTCATGCCGCGATCTATTTTCCCCAATCTTTCTTCATGTAAGACTTGACTTTGTTAGGGGGCGCCTGGGTGGCTCAGTCGGTTAGGCATCAGACTTGAGCTCAGGTCGTGATCTCGCGGTTTGTGGGTTCGAGCCCCACATCGGGCTCTGTGCAGACAAGTCAGAGGCTGGAGCCTGCTTCGGATTCTGTTGTCTCCCTCTCTGTCTCCGTTCCTCCCCCACCTGCACTCTGTCTCTGTCTCTCTCTCAAAAAAAAAAAAAAATTAAAAAAAAATTTTAACACACAAAAAAGAAAAAAAAGACTTGACTTTGTTAGTAAAACCCTTTTTGCTGTGATTGTTGTATTGGTTGCAACTGTATTTGTCTCCCATTAGCAGAGCAGTGGGTAGCAATTTTCTTTTTACAAAGATAGTACCCAGCTTATACGCAAGACGTGTTCCAAAAGTTCATTTTTAAGTTAATTATTTGGAACTCAGAGTACATTTTCCCATAGAAGCAGCATTGTGCGTAGTGAGTAGGTTCCCAGGCCATTCCACAAAGGCCAGTTTAGCCCATAATATAACTGAAAGTGTGGATTTTTGCAATGGAAATTAGTTGGATATAATACTGTTGCAATTAAAACGAAAACAATAGTTGAAAAAAAAAGTCTGGGTTTTTGTTTCCCTCAAGGGTTAGCACTTGATGAAAAGCAGGTTTAATCCTAGGAAGACAAAGAGAAATACATGAGGAGTTTTGTGTGAGTTTGGACGGCACAGCTTTGGAAATTTTTTTTTACATAATGTTTGGGACGGTTTTGTAAATAAGAAAAGCAGTCGTGTTCTTGTAGAAAATTTGGAAAGTTGAAAAATATGTTTGAAAAATTCAATCACCAGTAATCCTACCACCCAGAGAGAACATATTGGTGTGTTTCCTTTCAACCTTTTCCTGACTATGTGTATTTTTTAAATCAAGCCAGCAGTATTAACAGAGTGCATCCCACATGAACTGCTGTGCAGTCTTTAAAATGATATTTATAGGGACACCCGGGTAGCTCAGTCAGTTAAGCCTCGAACTTCCGCACAGGTCATTATCTTGTGGAACGCGGGGCACCTGGGTAGCTCAGTCGGTTAAGCCTCGAACTTCTGCACAGGTCATTATCTTGTGGTCCGCAGGTTCGAGCCCTGTGTCGGGCTCTGTGTTGACAGCCTGGAGCCTGCTTCGGATTCTGTGTCTCCCTCTCTCCCTGCCCTTCCCCCGCTCGTTCTCTCTCTCTCTCTCTCTCTCTCTCTCTCTCAAAAGTAACATCAAACATTTTTTAATAAAATGATATTTAGGAAGAAGTTTTTAAAGCATCAAACAATATTTATGATCTAGTGTTTGAGTAAAAGGCATTCTTGCATCTGATGCCTCGATTGGGGGCCAAGGTGTGTAAGGCTACCAACCAAGATCCCCAACCTTCAGTCCCACCGCCACCCCCACTCCCCACAACAGATATCAGAGTTCCTCCTTTTTGTAGAAATTCGGAAGAGGACGTGCGTTCTCTTCCAAGTGTGGTGAAGTTCATAGCACTGGCTCCTTATTCTGATTTTCCTTCAGATTCCTGAACTTTCTTCTCCCTTTCTCCGGTGTATCACCAACCCTACTCATGCTGCACAACCCTGATGAAGGCCGTTTTGTAATTCATGAATAGAAAGAGGGGCACACGTTTCCTGAGGTAATGAGGCATGGACTAAAGAGAAGTGAGAAGGATTTGGGCAGAAGTGTATGTGTACTTGTAAGGCAGGAGATTATGTGGAGGAAACTGTATTGAGCCACAGTGGTCAAAGAAAGGTAGGGAAATGAAACCATGTAGCATGCAGGAGGACCTAGGGAGGGTGGAAACGAAGAAAAGTCTGTGTGTGTGTGTGTGTGTGTGTGTGTGTAGGCATGTGTTTAGGACCTGGCTTGGCTCACAGAGCAGAAAAAGGCAAACAAAGGACAGTGAGTGTAGCGGAATTGTGGCCAGCAAAAATAAGAAAGTTTTAGGAGGAGGCAGCAAACTGTAAGGTGCATGGTAAGCAATTTTCTCTGAATAAGGGAGCAAAGACGGTTTGTGAGGACAGGTGCTTGAAGCACTAATCGTCCGCGAACTAAAACACCCGGTTTGAACTCCATGTAATGTATCTGCTGTGATCAAACACCATTTGACTTCAGCCCAGTTGCTGATTTCCTAAAAGCAGTTTACAAACACATTCCTTTTTCACACTATTTTATTTTATTTTGTTTTGTTTTATTTTATTAGTCAAGATTAGATTTGCAGCTGACTTGTATTTTGGCACGGAAGTCTCAATAGCTGCCCCTCTGCGTTTGCTGTTCATCAGTGAAGGAATTGAAAATCAGAAAGTATGGAGGGGTCGGGGGAAACAAGGTGTGGGTTTAGAGGGGGTTGTATTTCATGTGGCGTTTTTTTAATGTACTGAGTGAGAAAGCAAAAGTTTCATTGCACTGTATAGAAACTTGTGCCATTTTAATTCTCGGTCATCACCATGTAAGGGAATCTCACTCTGTGGGATTCTGTGGCTCTCGTGTCTGGTGAACTTACAATTCAGAGATTCTGGGTTAAGGGGACTACAAGTCCTTGGCTAGTGATTCTCAGTGTTGGCTATAAATTGGAGTCTCCTGGAGAGCTTAAAAAATCCCGATGCCTGTTCCACCCCCAAAGATTTTCACTTAATTGGTTTGGGGGTGAGAACTGGGCGTGGGGATCTTTTAAACCTCTCCGGGTGACTCCCATGTGCAAGCACTTCTGGGACCTTCTAGTTTAGCCCATTGCTTTAATTACCCGTGTGGATTAAACCAGTTCTCAAAGTGTGGTGCTGGAACTAGCAGCTTCAGCATTTATTGGGAACTTGTTTGAATGCAAATTGTTTGGGCCCCCCTCCAGATTTACGGACTCAGAAACTCCGGGGGTGACCTACGAATCTGTTTTAACAAGCCTTTTAGGTGATTCTGATGCATGCTGTAGGTTGACAGCCGTTGAATTAAACAGTCCCTCCTAACCCATTCTCTTTTTAATGTTTATTTATTTATTTTGGGAGAGAGACAGAGAGCACAAGCAGGGGAGGGGCAGAAAGACAGGGAGAGAGCATGCCATTCGGGCTCTGCGCTGTCAGTACATGGCCTGACTCAGGGCTTGATCCTATAAACCATGAGATCATGACCTGAGCTGAAGTCAAGAGTTAGACGCTCAACTGACTGAGCCACCAAGGCATCCCCTAACCCTTTCTAAAGTACACTTGTGGAGGTTTCTAGGCAGGAGGAGAGATGTCTTTACCAGCTGATGAAAACTGGTCCAGGAAAGGACTTTTTAAAAAAAATTTTTTTAATGTTTATTGCTAAGAGAGAGAGAGAGAGAGCACCATCAGGCGGTGGGGGGCAGAGAGAGAGGGAGACACAGAATCTGAAGCAGGCTCCAGGCTCTGAGCTTTCAGCACAGAGCCCAACACAGGGCTTGAACTCACAAACCGGGAGATCATGACCTGAGCGGAAGTCGGCACTTAACCAACTGAGCCATTCAGGTGTCCCCAGGAAAGGACTTTTATAAAAATACTTCTGTTAGGAGCCATGGTGGGCAAAGAAGAAAGAGATAAGGGGGGAAATTATTTGCCACGAAAGCCCAAGCAAGTTCAGGAGGGAGCATGTCTTCATAATAGTTAGGGGGTTGGTCACATAGGCAGACATAACCCTGGTGGCAATACCTGCAGGAAAACTCCTACTTATCCTTCAAAACCCCGTTCAGATGCCAACCTCCACTGTGAAGCTTCCTCTGAGCTCTAGGGTAAACTGCTTCCTCCTTGTATTTACACAACACTTGCTATCTCCCTCCTTTAGCTCTCATCTCACTGTATTGTAGCTATTTATGTCTCTCTCCCTTACCAAATTGTGTGATCTTTGAAAGCAGGGCATTCTCATATTCATCTTTGGATATCCAGTGTCTAATACAATACCTGATACATACTTAGCGTTCTAGAATTGTTTGCTTACAGGAGGCATGAGGAACAACCACCCTTTTTTTTTTTTTGTTTTTTGGCTGTCATGAGCCTTCAAAAGATGGGTTTACCTTTGTGAATTAATCAGGGACCCAGGTCCTGCTCTCTCCCTGAAGGCTAGGCCCTTGATTCTGTCAGCACACCATGAGTCAGTCGGTAGACGCCTCTCAGTGGTGGTGGCCTTACAGAACAAAGATCTCAGAAATATATTAGCGACTGATTATTTTACATTAGCATCCATAATCGTCAGGTTCCAGGAGTACTAATGCCAAGTTTTCTCATATTTTCTCTTATTAGACGTAGACTTTCACAGGAAATCTAATTGAAATGTACAGGGATACACCTGCCATAGGGCAAAAGTACTGGGGTCCATGGGTCTCACCGGTTACTTCGCATCGAGGCCCTACCATCTCTGTGGTTCTTTGTGCTTCTCTAATTCTGTAATGTACTCTGTTCATCCCTGGGATGCTCACAAATATTCTTTTTCTGTAAGTTTATTTATTTTTAGAGAGACAGCACGAGCGAGGGAGGGGCAGAGAGAGAGGGAAAGAGAGAGAATCACAAGCAGACTCCATGCTGTGAGCACAGAGCCCGACACCGGACTCAAACTCACGAAATCGGGAGACCGTGACCTGAACTGAAACCAAGACTCAGATGCTTAATCGACTGAGCCACTGAGGCGCCCCTCACAAATATTCTTCAAACAAGATAAACACTGAGCAAATTGCAGTCACTTTTACAACAGTGCCTTCTGGAGGTTGTACCCAGGTCAACGTGATTGGGTGTGTGCATGTTCCCCAAGTCTTTAGAGTCACGGTTTCCCAGGCAACCCCTTGGCTTCATTTCCTAGGTGGTTAATCACACATTCATTATAACTGGATTTTTCCTGACTTAACTCTCCAAGGGACAACCTTTTAACCTTATTTCCAAATTTTTGGGGGTGGAGCCCCTCACTGTCACCTCAGTCACTGCCGAGAGGAGTGATTTCTAACTGGTAGAGAAACTTTGAAATACATGTCAGTGTCATGTTCTAAAATGGAATTTTTAAGAAGAAGCTGGATTCATACCTTCCGTGCCAACTCACGATCCTCATTTGTCAGTGCTGAATGGATCTTCCTGTTTTTTTCTTTTCTTTTCTTTTTTAAATCTCTGTAGGCATTATACCTGATAGCCACTAATGGGACTCCAGAGCTCCAGAATCCTGAGAGACTGTCGGCTGTGTTCCGTGACTTTTTAAACCGCTGTCTTGAGATGGATGTGGACAGGAGGGGATCTGCCAAGGAGCTTTTGCAGGTGAAAATAAAACAGGACAATTACAAAGAGAGAGTCATTACATTGAGCTTCTCCATTTCAATGTGTGACAGTAAGGGAAGCCGTGTCAAGAGATGTCTAGTTCGAGTTGGGCCGTAGCCATTTGGTTTTAGACCACAGGCACAGAAATAGAGGCATGCATCTAATACATGATTGATTGGCATGTTGCCTTTCTTCTGAGAAGTTGGCACTTTAATCTGTAAATCTCTTTTGTTCTTCCTGGAGTCCTATTTTGCAAGGAACAGAAGAAAACTGTGAACCTCTGGGGTTGCCGTCTTGTTCTAAGCTTGACTGGTGCCCCTGGATGTTGTAGGCAGGTGCCCTTGGCCAGAGGTAATTCTCTGCGTAACTATGCAGTTGTTTCCATGGCGCTCGCTACTCTAATGCCTTACTGGTCAAAGCCCCTTGGCTGGTGATGGCAAATGGCAGGCACCTGCTTGCCTGGGTGTGTACCATCCAGCCTCTGTGACCACTTGCCCTTTTCAAGGCTCTCAGGGAATTAGCATAACTGATGGTCATTAGTACCAATTCCCTGCCACATTCTTTGCATACATTATCTCATTCAATTCTTAAAACAACTGCATACGGTAGGTGTTATTATCCCGTGTCACAGATGTAGAAATTGAGGCTGACACAGCCATCGAGTGGCAGAACTGGGATTTGAGTCCTGGATTGTCAGACTTTCCACCACACAAACCCACAAACCAGTTTAGAGAAAAAGACGTACTTCTATTGATAGAGGAACACATGCCCAGGACTACACATATAACTTCATCGCTGGGGACTGGGCCTCGGGGACACGTGTCAAGCCCCGTAACGTCGAAGAACAGTGACTGCTTATTCTCTCTGTGACTTTGAACACTTAATCCAGTTAAACAGAAAGGTGCGGCCCTTGGTTATATTGTGTGTTAACCACAGACCAAGTCTGTTCTAGGCGGAAGGAAGGAAGGAAGGAAGGAAGCAAGGAAGGAAGGAAAGAAAGAAAGAAAGAAAAATGCAAGCATTGCCGTTGCTTCTGAACCCCCTGCAGACACAGAGAGCTACACCCCGGGGAAAATATATCCCACCTCAACCCAAATCACACCTGGGATAAACTGGTTTCTTAAAGAGGCTACACCTTCTCTTTTCTGCTACCTGTGAGCATTTCACAGGCTGCCCTAGGGCCGCACATGTCAAATCTGCAATGGCCCTTCACCGACCCTCTATTTAACCCACGGCGCCTCACACCCTCCACCACCCACATCAGGAACATCCTGATACACGTTCCAAGGACACGTGAAGAGACGGGTTCTCTTAACGCAGCTCTACTGTTACCGGGATCATTGGCTGTTATCTAGTTAGTTCCTTCCCAGACAACGCTTTTATCTGAGCCAGTCACACGAGTAACACAAAACTGTATTTTGAGTCTAAATTGAACCGCCTGTGTGTTGTATCTTTTCATCTTACACGTTAGCAGTAACCTGTGTATTGCCTTAAGTCCACAGAACATTGTTTTCTGACTCTAGCCTCTCATTGCCCATTTCAGAGGCTAGAAAAGAGAGAGACGCATGGCATTCACCCGCCACTAAAATGCTTGAGAAGAGACACAGGTCTTGAAGTATTTGTGTGCCTTTGTGGCCTAAGTCAGGTCTCTGCCCATCAACTGATATTTTTTGAGCACCTCCCGTTTGCAAGGCTTAACTGCAGTGGGTGATACATACGTCTCAGAGGCATGATTCCTGCTCGCCAGAAGTTCACAATGTCCTTGAGTATTTGCAAAAAACAACACGAGGTGTTTTACAGACTTATTGAAACCAGGTGGCTATTCAAACAATAAATGCTGTGGTTGCTTAGCGAGCAACTTCTATAGGTTACAGGGACCAGAAAGTGTCTGACAAACGGGAAGGAGTTCTGCTGAGTCTTGAAGAGCAGAGCAGTTTTAAATAGTCAAGGTGAACAGGGGAAGGGATTTCAAAGGGATTTCAGATGGAAGGACCAAAGTGTGACCAAAGGCATGGAGACAAGGTTTAATGAAAGGAACAGAAAATGAAGCATATAGTTGAAGTAAAGAAGTCGAGTCAGGAAGCTGTAAGAGAGAGGACCATAGAGCGCCTTGAACACCAGTCTATAGAATTTGGGCTGTAGCCAGTGGGGAAACACTGAACATATCTGAGGGTCACATGGTGACAACTTTGTATGGAAGATGAATTTGGTAGTGTGCAATAAGAATTAGCGACAGGAAAAAAATGGCGGCAGGAAGATGGAGGAGGAGCTAAGGTTTATAGTTCAGGATTAAGTTGATTAGGCCTGAATTACGAAGGCGAGAGATAATTGTGAAAGGCATTAAAAAAGTACTCGGTAGCTGATTGCATGTAGAACATAAGGCAGAAGAAGACGAAAGTGACTTCAGAATATCGAACCAGTGGCAGCATTCAGTAAAAGCAAAAATGATGGAGGATAATACACTGGCTAGCATTTCTTTGCCTCTATGTAGCTTAAAAGGAACTGTCACTTACTTCATCTAACCATTGTAATAAGCAGAGGAGATCATTGAACCTAGGGGGGCTGATTCCAGAGCCTCTGTGGCTTACATCACGCAAGTGTACCCTGTTTGGGGACCTTAACATGTGTTTTTAAATGTTGAATTCAAGGGGACAGAAGGACATTGGAAAGGAAATACCCAGCGGGCAATTGGAGAAGTAGGACCAGTCTGCAAGAAAGAGGTCAGGTCACTCCATATTGCTTTGGGAGTCATCCCCATAAAGCTGATAAGAGGTCAAAACCATGAAAGAAAGTGAGCTCTCAAAGGAATCGAGTTAGAAAAAGAACATGATGAAAGCTGAGTTCTGGTATGTGGGAGGTGAGAGAAGGGAGGGAAGGCAGGGAAGAAGACAGAGGAGGAAGAGTCAGCGAGCATACACATGGAAGAGAACCAAGATGTTCAAAGAAGGAAGGGATATTCATTTGTATTAAGTACTGCAGAGGGGCCAAGAGAGGAATGATAGAGGCACGGCGATGTGGTTTAGCAGATAAGAAGCCACTAGTTTCAGGGTCAAGGTCCACCAAGGTCACTTCTTCCAACCTGAGAGCTGCTCCAGATAAATGCATCAGTTGGGGAAGATCAGAAAACGAGACTGTTGCAAGCCCAGTGAGATTTTTTTTTTTTATGAGACCCCCTCCTCTGAGTTTGTGGCTCGGCCCGTCAGTTGCCGGAGTGTTTCATGACACTGAATGACCAGAACATCTGAGGAACAAAAATTGGTGCTAGCTTTAATGAAATAAAGATACTTCATTAGCTTTCATGGTGTTTCGTTGGACACTCAAAGTGCATTTGAATGAAGAAAGGGCCGCTTGAGAATGTAAAGTAATATACTCGTGGGAGGGAAATAGACCAGTAATTCCTCTTGTTTGTTTGTTTGTTTCCCTTTTGCAGCATCCATTTTTAAAATTAGCCAAGCCTCTCTCCAGCCTGACTCCTCTGATTATCGCTGCGAAGGAAGCAATTAAGAACAGCAGCCGCTAGGACTGCAAGCCTTACCCCACACCATCTCCCTCCTGAGTAAGACTGAACTGTGAAACTCTGCGGCAGGAAAGAGGGAAGCAAAGACAGTCAAATGGGGTGGGGGTGGGGGTTCTTTAACTTTCCAATGACTAGAAACTTCTTATAAGCCTTTTTCCTACTCCCTCAGATTATGTAATTTATTTGTAAGCCTGAATCGCAGCCCAAACCGGGCAGCAATGTCGAAGCGGCCGTGAAGTGGCCACTTCTTCCGTGAAGCGAAAGAGCCAGTAGTGAATCCCCTCGTTTTGTGCATTCGCTTTGAAGAAAACAAGGTTTCTCAAAGATGCACACTCCCTCTTCATAGTGTCGTGTTCGTTTTTAAGTTAGAGAGTAGTCCCTCTTGCATTCGAACCTCCTTCAAAACTCCTTACCCAAATGTGACGTTCTTCACTTGCACTGTCATGAGGTGTCCAGAGGAAAAAAAAAAAAAAAAAAGATGTCAAAACTTTTTTTTTAAAGCAAGCAAAAAATGAAAAGCAAAAACAAAACAAAACACAAAAAAACCACAAAAAACAAAAACAAAACAAACAAAAAAAAAATTACCCCAGAGCAAATACTGTGTGACCATGTGGAAGTCCATGCCCTAATAGAGTTGCAATTTTTCATTCTTCTTCGATAGTGGTGGCTTGGTTTGCGTACCTGTTTTTCTGCATTTGTACTGGGAAAGGTTTCTTTGAAGGCATGTTTCCAAAAGCAGAGAGGAGTATGTGTGTTCAGGAAGGGCTTTTAAAAACTGCATCTCTAAATATAAAGCGCAAACGGTGAAATCCTGTCACATTTTCACGATGATGCTTAAGAGAGGTAGTTGATGTATCGTTTGTAGAAACCAGCTTGCTCATCTTCACGATAACCTGAGAAAGGACACCCCAAGCCTTGTGAACTCTCCTGTTGGGTGACTCCAGGTCCTCAACCTAGGAAATCCTGGCAGGAGAAGTCATACTTAGACAAAGATGGGACTTTCTCTGAGAGCCAAAAGGAAAGCAAAATGCGTGTACAATACTTAGATCTTTGTTGGACAGAAGGAAACAAAACTAAAGGTACCTAATTTAATCCCCCTTGTGCTTGTGGAACACAGGCCATCGGAAAATAGGTGCATTAGGAGGAAACAGACCCATTAGCCAACATTTGTTCAACATTTATGATCAAAATCACGTGAAAATTTATAACGTTTTTAAAATTCCTCAAAGGATCTGGAGAACAGAGATATTTTAGGTATTCGACCCTGTCAGAAGTGGGAGGTCCGCGAAAACTACACCCCAATCAATATTTGGCTCTAAGTACTTGTTCCCATTTGCCCTCTGTCTCGCCAGTTTCTGTTTCAGGATATAGTATGTTCATACTTTGTCCTTTGCACTTTTGAATCTCAAAAACATGTTCATAAAGATCTGGAAATTCTCCAGTAAAAGTAATTAGGGTTTGCAATCATCTATCCTGAGAAGTATCAGTTCCAACTGGTTTCCTTTTGTGGCTTAAGGAAAGCACAAAAATTTAACTATTATTTCACCATGTATCTACTTACTAAAAAGTCACCAGTTGGCACTTCCTGAATCTTCTGAGAGCAGAAAAATATTTGGATGGTGTCTGCGTAGAAACAAAATATATACTTCTCTTTCAAATGTACTGTCAGTTTTATAAATTCTGCAAAGTTGTTTCTCCAAACCTTTGAAAAGCTAACAATTTGTGCTACGGAAGGCTTCTTGATGTGTAATATATCAAGACTCTGAAGAGAACCTGTCTACTTCAGCAAGAGGGAGAAAGGGAATGACATGGGCCTCTCTTCCTCTTTGCCAAGGTACATCTATCCATCTGGCCATCCGTCCATTCCTTAAAACGAAAGCACTTTCTTTAGAGAATTTCTGCTAACCATATAGGGTGCGTGTTTATGTTTAGGAAATGGCACCACTGGTGGATTTCCTATTTTCCTACTGGTTTTTTTTTTTTTTACTATAACATTTGGGAGGGGCTCGACCCCCTGGAAAATAGCCACAGTGAGATAAAACAACAAATGTGAAAAGAAAATCAAATAGCAACATTCATTTGAAGCATGCTGTGTTATACTTTGCAAAAAGGTGGGTGGGCCTGAAATTTTTAATGCCACACTGTTCTAATGAGAGAGAGAGAGGCCTTAATTTTTACTTCATTTAAAGTTAAATATTTGTTTTAATGTTTCATTCATAGTGCCAGGGAATTCAATGAAACCATACCTGGGGTGTGAATCGAATTCAGTACGTTAACTATGCCCTGCCAGTGGAGACAACCACACACCTGGTTGGGAAGCCCTAGTTGTTGATTGGTGTCCCTTAGATGTCATTAAGGCCTTTGGGTGGGGAGAGGCCTGGAGCAGTGATCCTTCAGATCACTGTAGACAGAGAAATGGCTGTTCTTTTATGCTTTCAATCCTGCATATTCACAACGGGCCGCCAGATTTCTTCACCACATCCCATCGGACCAAGATTTTATGGTAATATATCGCAGTAGGCTTTACTCTTACCAATGTATATCTGTGTAGATTTTAAACGAGAACAGCTTCCAGAGACCCTCCCCCATGTTGGAGAATTACGTATATTTCTAATAAGTATTAGCGAGAAGCCGTTTCTCCTGCCAAAAAAAGATGCTGAAGGATTCACGTTGGGTGCATTTGAACAACTTGGACTCCAGGTGGTTAATCGTTTATCCTCTTTCTCTGGACTTGTTTTTTTTGTTGTTGTTGTTGTTGTTGTTTTTTTAAGCTCATCTTGACACAGATGAGTCTGTCCAGATCTTTAAAGTTGCTAGTATGCCCTGAGAAAATGGGGGCACGTTGTCGAATGTTGATTCCAAAATGTCCCAAGATAGGGATAGGGCAGTGGGAAAGTCAGGGAAGGGTGAGAAGCACAGTAGAGATTATTTATTTAAGAAAAGAAAAGAACGTTAATGTTGTAGCAAGGATCCGGTGCGTTGTCATAATCCCATGAAGATTCTCGGATGACACAATACCCCCCAAATCAGTCACCATGCTGGGTAATGACTTCGTTCTTGCTGATCTCGTCTATGTGTCATTGTAAATATTTGTGTGTCCATGTTCCGTTTTGGCTACTGGATGGCCAAGTCACGTAAGAAGATTTAACTCAAGTATTTATTCTTTAATTGTGTTACTCAGATTTCTTCAGGCTTGTGGATTGCACCCCGATGTTGAGTTTAACCACCTGATCCCCACATCAATCCCTCCCCCGTGAAGCACATTCCATTGCTAAAAAAACAAATATGAAATTGCTTCCTGTCGTCTGTATAACTGTTTTGATAGTTTGAGATGTTTGTCTATAAAGGATATTTCTCAGCTCAAAGATCGTGTAAATAACTATATTCCTTTGCGCAGTGGGTTGTTTATTTCTAATGAGGCTGCCAGTTCTCAGAGAGAAATCTATAAAATCACTTTTAAATAGCGTAAACAGGGATTACAACTATGTAAAAAGTAAGTTGTGCATAATGGGCAAAGACTGGGAACACAGACCATTGAATCAGTTGTGTTAGGGTGGTGGGATTATGCAAAACATTTTTTTCTTTCAAAATTTTCTTTGATATTGTTCTAATATTGCTTTATAATAAACATCAGAAAGGGAACTATAGAGACATAGAAAAGATGCCAGGAGCAGATGCCTTCTGGCCAGAGCCCAGAGCATGCAGGGCACACATATTTGCTAGTTACAGTTATTCCATAGGCTTTATATTTGCCTGGGTGCTGAGGTTGGCACATGCTCGGGTATGGCACATGCTTTCTTAGGGGACTATTATCTGTAAGTTGAAGCTAGGGAGATGTCGCTCTTAGAACTCCAAACACACCCATCCTTCTGCTTTAAAAGTGGCTGCCCTCCACTTGGATATGGCATGGAGGCTTCTGTTGTGGTTACTTGAAATTGGAGGGGTGACATGTGATTAGTCCCCTTGAAAGCATCTGGGTCAGGGGTCACCTTTCTGGATCAACTGTTAGCAGATTTTCAAGCTGAATGTGGAAGAACAGAAGGATCAATCCCCCAGCTCCCACGCTGTCCTTGTGTGACTGGATGTTACATCACTTGGGTAGGGATTCTTCTTTTTGTGACCAGTGGACCAGTCCCTTTGATTTCAATGGAAGTTATGACTTGTGCCTAGAAGCCGACAATGAAAACATTAAGACACATGTTTAGAACTGCCGTTGCCTGTTGGCCTTCAGTTCCAGTCGTGTTAGCTTTAGCTTGAGATGGCTTCCATGTGCTTTCTGTCCTGCCTGTTTATAGGCTGTATGCAGTAACTACTGTCGTTTTTCAGGAGCGAAAGGGAGACTCTCTACCCAAAGAGAGGAATTTTCCTCCGAACTCACCGAAGAAATCTCAGGTGAGGAGTTTTATAATGGGGTAGTGGTCTCAGATGTTATTCAGTTTCACCAAGAGCAGACCTTATACCTAGAGAACCCACTTTCCATTGGCCATTCTCAACATAAAAAGTACTTACGGGCGTCCTAACCCTGCCATCCCCAGTTGGATCTCGCGGTCCTTTTCTGAGCTACTTGCAGTTAGTATTCAGTTAAACACAGGCATGGCCAGGGATGCAAGCTTCTCCCAGTCTCTGAGCAAGAGGACTGAAATTCAGCATTTGTAAATTGAGAGCCAATAGGCCTGGGATTTTGAGTGAACACACAGTTCTGAACATATTTTTGCATGTGGCTTGGGAAGGGAAGAAATGGTACCTTGGAAATAAAGGAGGTGTTTTTTTTCCTAAGAAAGAATTTTTCCTGAGAGAAAATTGTTTCTGATACAATCTTTCTGTTGGTTAGCTTTAATTTTTCCACTCTTTTTCTGATCCCACACTCCTTCAGTGACCAAATGAATATCCCCCAACTCCTCATGCATCGGGAATGTCTGTTTAATAGTAGACAATATCCAACTGAATCTGCAAATGCGGGACCTGAGATATCGCCTCCATGTGCACACTTCTGTGTGCAAGTATACTATAATTACAAGTAGCATTTACTGCCACGTCATACAGTCAGACTTGCGAGATAAACTTCTAGAAGCTGGTTAGTGCCATCAGAGTCTCCTTTGGAAGCTGCTATCAGGTGAATGCCACCCCGTAACACCTACCAGCAGTAAGGGGGGTACCATGTTCGCCTGATTTCACACCTAAGAGGAAATCAACAGCAATTACACAGAATCAAGCAGGTGTAGTATTAGCCTAAGAGTAAAGAAGCCTGGATTCTAATGTAGGCTGTGTTACTCTTATTGTGTGGCCTTGGGCAAGTCACTTAACCTTTTCATGGCTATTCCGTCATCTGTAAAATAAGGGTATCGGACTAGATGACCCCAAGGTCTTTCCAAAAGTCCTATCTTTCTATGGCACCTTAGGTTGCCTTGCAAATTCAGCCTGCTCAAATGATGGCAAATATCGCATGCTTAAGCCTGGGTTTCTTAGGTGGCAGTTAAACAGTAGAACTATGTCAAATGATAGGGAAAATGAAAGCCTCAAATAAATGCAACTAATACTAGGGAACGTTGATAAAACTTGCGGCAGCCTTCCAAATCCTCACAGTTGTTTTGTTTTGTTTTTGTTTTTGATGTCCTTTTTCTGTGGTGTGTTCCCAGTTTTCGTTTTCCATATATTCTATATGTAAACTCTGATTTTCATTAAGCTGTGGCCAGTATTTGCTACTAGAACAGAAATGCACTGTCACACTTGCTAGAACACAGCTACATTTGGGCCTCTCCTTTCCTAGGAAGCAATGCTGGTCTTTACAGAGTTTACTTTGTAAAGGGCACAAGATGGCAGAACCCATGCATTTTAATGGCTGGGACTATTCAGAATGGACATAAGCACTTGCAGGTTGCAGAGAAAGAAATGAAAAAGTGAGCACACGCTATTAGCATTAAGGAGTGTTGACAAATCAACTTGTTGGGAACCAAAGAGAGCATTTCTGATGACAACTCCCACAGCGATCGGCCAGGTGTACGAGTATACTGCTGGAAAGAGGGTAAACTGGAAGTTCGTTAGTCCCAACGCCCTGCCTATAGCAGAGTGCCAACCAGCCCTGAGTGCGAAACTCAAGTTCAGTATGTGTGCTTGTGTGTGGTGTGCTTTATGGACCCGCATATACTATATTCATTAGTGATGATAAGACCTTTCACAGAATCCTATAACCATTAGTGGGTTGAGTTTTAAATCTCAGTACATCAGCCAGGAGGAGTCAGATCACAGGGTACTGATGTCTGCTGGGATTATACTCATCATATCCAGACAAAACAAGTTGAGGAGGATCTATATTTTCATTCTTTATCAGAATTGTATCTCATTTGGTTGTGCATTACTTTTGTTAAAATGTGTTATTTGTAAACCCATGTGTAGTGCAACTCTTCTGTAACTTTGGATTAAAGGTATTTATGGTCTTTTTGTTTGTTTGATTTTTAAGTAAGTTATTTCTTTCGTAGACCTGCTGATGGTATGGTTCCATCCTTCTGACCTCAGCTTCTGATTTTTTAATGACTTTTTGTTTCCAATATTGTTATTTTAAATTGTGGTTGAAGCAATAGAAAATTGAAATATGGATTGTGCATGACTGTGTCTTGAGTGTAAAAATATTGCAGTTTGAAACTTGGACCTAAAGTATTGCAAATAAAAATGACAAACATCAACGAGCTGGTGCTTCTGTCTTCTGTCACCCTTCCTGCCTACCCCTCTGGCATTGGCCGTTGTACCTAGTTCACCGGTTAGAGGCAGGGAGACGCCTGGCCTTGTGAGCAATGCAGGAAATGTCCTGAAGATTCTGCCGCCAAGTAACTCAGACCCCGGATGTCCATCTGGTTTCACATGGAACAGCTCAGAGTCATGGTTTTTCACATGGAATCACACCTGTAAGTTTTCCATGTTCTCCCTAGCAGCCCACATTGGAGTGAAAAGGAAATTGGCAGTTTGGCTCCATTATACGTGTACTTTAATGTTTTAACCAGAGTACTCTGGTCCTATTTCCTAGGCATATATATTCCCATAAAGTAAGAAACAACAGATTCTGTTACCATTTGGGGGGGTGGGGATTGAGTAAAAGGTGCACGGGATCTCTCTGTATTAGTTCTTGTAACTGCATGTGGATCTCCAGTTATCTTGATAAAATTTCCAATAAGAAAAGCAACAGACTACATGATACCTCCATCGTGACATCTCAGAGGTCATGGCAGGGAGATAGGATGCGAGCTGCATGGCATACCCTAACCCGGTACCAATGCCAACCACCAATCATCTTGGTATCAGGAAGTTCCGCGCTAATTTAATTCCCCTTTAGGTAGTAGGACTCCCCACTCTCTCTTCAGGCACTTCTGAAGCCTCACAGGGGAAGCAGAGAACTCAAATATCGTTGCTTATGAGTCCTTCGCCATGGGCATCAATCAGTTTGGCTCATCAGCCTATGGTGTCACGTGAGAATAAAATTCCTAACAAGAAGCAACTTTTAATTGTACAGCCGGGGGCACCTGGGTGGCTCAGTTGGTTAAGCGTCTGACTTGGCTCAGGTTAGGATCTCGCGGTTCATGGGTCCGAGCCCCGCATCCGGCTCTGTGCTGACAGCTCAAGGCCTGGAGCCTGCTTCGGATTCTGTGTCTCCCTCTCCCTCTCTGCCCTTTCCCCGCTCGCACTCTGTTTCTCAAAAATAAACAAAAAAAAATTTTTTTAAGGTATAAAATACGGGAGGGGAATGTCATGTTCTTACAGTGCTGTACTACAGCACTTGACATTATGTCCTGAACTCCTGCAATAGGGCACAAATGATGAGACCCACCGCGTTTTCCACATTTTCTTTCTAAACTTCTGAAGCAGGCATTAGCAAATGGTAGTTAAATCTGTTCATATTTAAGAGGTTGTGTGACATAATTCAAAAACACTTTTTAATCACTTAAATGATACAGTTACTCCCCTAGCTTTCAAGTAGAGAACAGGGATTACGAAACCATTCCCCCTCAAGAAGATTTTTATCCCTGGTATTTATTGGTCCATTACTGCCTTTAGCAATGATTATTTTCTGATTTGGGGTGTGTTGTGTTTGGTGAACTGTTTTTTACCTGAAGCAGAAGTGCATGTGTCATAATCTGCTATCAGGGTATTTCTTTCATAGGACTTGACCGTGGAAAAGACAATCTTGTCCAATCTTGTTATTCATCTGTAATTTAGAGTCTTCTCTCTTTTGGCTAAATACTATCTGGATTCCATACGTTACCATCAATCTCAACAACACCAGCATATCTAACATCAAAATGATATAAATACTGCCTAGCGTGCAGGCCCATATTACCAAATCCTGAACAATAAAGGTTTTATCCCCCACATTGGGAGACAATCTCAAGAGGTTGGTGCAAGAGGCTACATTCATGAATTTTTCAATTCCATGGAAGCTGCCTCGCCCATGGCAGAGTTCTGTGGATTCCACTCAGACTGATGTGTTTACCAATGGCACAGGCATATATATTAATATCAGAATTAGCCCATGGTACCAGGTTAAATATCTGTAATGCAGAACATTTCCCTTTTATTAGTGTTCATAAGAGTAGCAAAGGCATCAATTCTAGAATCAAAGCAACCCTTTTTATCTGGCTCCATGCTACATTCCTGTGATCTTCCCTAACTCATCTGTATAATTTTGAACGTTATTATATGTACCTTAGGCCCTCCTTCAAATGGTATAGCAATGATAGCACTTGATAGGTTATGAAAGAAGCCAAAGCCTTGATGTCATCTGCACTAATATCTATACTATGCAAGGCACAATGTGGGTTGTGCTGAGCCTATCCTCTCTCTATGACCTTCCAGGAGTCACTGTTCCACTGACGGTAAAGGTGTGGCCCAGCACTTGGTCATAGGCTTAATGATTTATGAGATGCCATGTACCCATTTCAGTTTTTTTCATTTTCTCAGATCCTCAGATCTCTTCTTTTTGTTGTTTGGAGAGAGAGAGAGTAAGGGAGGGGCAAAGGGAGAGAGAGAGAGAATCCCAAGCAGCCTTCACATCCAGCATGGAGTCTGACACGGGGCTGGATCTCAGGACTGTGAGGTCATGACCTGAGCCCAAATCAGGAGATGGATGGTTAACCAACTGAGCCACTCAGGTGCCCCCAGGTCATCAGGTTTAGCGCTAACTTTTCTTTCACCATCTTGGCATCACAATTGAAGGAGACTTCTACCCCCCAACCCTACCTTGTAATTAACAATTTTTAATGATGTTCATCATTGTCATGGTGCTTGGGTACAGCTGAGGTGGCACCTGCAGCTGCCGGAGTCAGGCCAAGTACAAGTGTGGCTCCTCAGCCTCTAAATGTCTAGGGAGTAAAGAAATGAGCCTTACCTGGAGGGGTATTTACTTTGTCCACCAACATATGGTCCAGTGGCTTTCCATTAATTACCTATTGGCTGGAGTATACACTGTGGCCCATTGTGATAGGTTCACCCTATTTTTCTCCCTGCCTATACATAGGGCAATCATTTTGGGTTCACCAGGGTGGCCCCTGTTCCTCAACACCCCTTCATGTAGCTCCTGTCATCATACTCTAACGTTGCATTGGTACTGGTTCCATTCAAGATGCAAAATGCCTTGGGCAGGCCAACCTGTGTGTTTCTAGTAGTTTCCATCTCAGTCTAGCTATATATTATGGCAGCTTCCTCAATCTTCATACCTCCCACTTCCTCTCCCGCAGAAGTCTCTGGACAGTGGGTTTTCCCAGCAAAAATAAAATAATGAGAGTAAAATCATCATTCCTAGAATAGTAACCGTATACCCCAAATGCTCCATCCTGGCTCCCACCACCTCTTTTGCTCTTGCCTCAACTAGATTCAACCATGTGCTGTCAGTTCACTTGAATCTCTTAAATGATGGATTCCTCTTAGGCCGTTATGGGATTAAGAGTTTAGGTCTCAGAGCTAGAACTTCATTTCACTTCTCTCTAAGCATTAAGTTCAGTTATAAAAAGAGGACAAAAATACATCACAAGGTTGTGAAGAATCAAAAAGTTAACTTATCAAAATGTTCATTTGGCCATACTTCAGATGTCCAGTAAATGGCAGCTATTATTATTAACCTTTTCAGGAAATGGTAGCTATTATTATTATCAACCTTTAAAAAATATCCTGGCCCACCGTAACACCTTCAACGGTAGCTACTACGCTGAGCGAATTTTGGTTGGCAGTCCAAAGGCAGAAAAATGTTTCTTCTATAGTACTGTAGCCATTGTTGGAGACCTGGTCCTGTATAGGACAGGCTTGGGCAGGTTCTAGTTGAAGTGTGCAGTGTGACTATGCACCCCAATTTTTCTCCCATCTATATCCAAAAGCAAGAAATCTTTGCCCACTAACTCCAGTGGTTTGCACCTGGGTGCAGCATCCAGTTATGGTTTCTGTATCGAAGTCTTGTGGTGTGTAAAAGCAGGCCCATGCCTGACATTTGTATTTCAAGTCCTCGTCCGTCTTTGGTTGAAATAACCAGCTTTTTAAAATAGTTACAAAGTCCCTTCTTGTATTGCCAAAGCCATTGTGTAATACTCTTAAAACCCTTGCATGCCTACCTCTGGTCTTGGCATGGCATTCAACATAAACCAAATCTCTCTAATGGCTCCACATTTCTCTTAAAGACGAGATCCTTCTAATGACTTACAAGGCCCTCTACTGTGTGTGCCATCCCCTTATCTTCTCATCTTATCCCATTTTATTCCCTCCTTCACTCATTCTGCCCCACATGAAGTGGTTTCTTGCTAATCCACAAACATTTCAAGCATGTCTTTGCCTCAGAGCCTCTGTGATGGCTGTTCTCTCTAAATGGAAAACTTCCCTCAGATATCCACACATCTCTCTGTCTCACTTCCTTTAACTTTTGCTCAAATACTTCTTTTTCAATGAGACCTACCCTGATTACCCCATTTCAATGGCACTTCTCTGACCAGAACTCCTGTTACTCTTTCCTTAGTCCTTTTTGCCATAATACCTATCAATTCTTTCATACTCTACCATTTGTTTATTTACTTTGTCTATTGTCTAACTTCTCCTAGTCGACTGTAAACTCCACCAGGGCAAGTATCTTCTTTTTAATCCCCTGAGGCATCCCAAGGCACATAGTAGTCACTCAATAAACCTTAGTTGACTCAGTGAATGTTGGATGTTCCTATCTTCTCGAAACCCTGTCTTCTCTTGATTCTGTGACCACTCTTTCCTTATCATTCTCTCTCCTCTCTGCCATTTCTCCAGTTCCCTTTTCATAATCTTGCTTCTACCCACCCTTTACATGTAGTTGACCCCCAGGATTCTTTCATGGTCTTTTTTTCTTACAGCCATTGGCTCCAGCTCTCACCTATACCATAACTCCCAAGTGATTATCTCCAGTCAATATGTCTCCTCTAAACTTCATACCTTAATTATACATCTACCTACTTACTTGATACTCAAATTGCCCCAACTGAATGCATATCTTCTATCCACCACATCAGATCCCCTTCTTATTTTCTCTTTATCATTACCCCTTACATCAGAAATCTAGGTGTCATCATCAAAAAAAAAGAAATATAGGGTCATTAATTTTCTCTTCATCATATTTACCCCTACTATTTTCTCAATTCCCAAGTTCCCTTGATTCCTTCTGTTAAGTATCTCTTAAGTTATCCCTTAGTTTTTACCCTCACTACTACTGTGGAATATTGCAGAAATCCGTAAAAAAAAAATAATGAAGGCCTTATGAACTGGTCTTTCAGCTTCTACTCTTGGCATTCTGATTCGCATTGCTGCTAGACTGTTTTTTCTAGAAAGTATATCTGACTAGGTCACATCGCTTTTTAAATCCTTTCCATGGACTCTCTGGCACCATCAGGATGGACCTTTTGCTCTCCAGTGTGTCCCCTTCATGTGGATCCTCACATAAAGTTCAAGAACTTATCTAATACTCCCTGAACAGAAACCATAACCCCTGATTGTAGATCCATGGAGAGATACGGGAACCACCTATGAAAGTCACACCGAGAAGTCAAAATTGATCCCTAAGCCACTAGGAAGTAAAAAAAAAAAAAATGATGAGGAACATTGGCTACAGCATGTGACTGTAAACTCTCCCTGTCTCCCGGTATGATAACCATAGGAAAAGCATATAAGCCCAGTGATGTAGTTCTGAAGCTGAGAACTCACAAACTGGGTAAAGGAGGGCACATTTCAGAAGAAGCATACAGCGTCCCCCATTCCATGGTGTTTGGATTTGTCCTTCTTGTTGCTGCAGGTTAACCTCACTCCAGAAAAGTAAGCTAACTCCTCTCTTATTTTGGTGCTCCAGAAGTCATGGTCCTTGACCAATAACTTGGATGGGTTTGATATATTCAGAATTTTGGAGACTAGCCCTATACTGGTCTAGGGCCATACACACAGAAATCTTCCACTATGGAGTGAAATGTTTTTATACACCTTAAAATGTTCTTACACAGTTACTACTGAGAGCTTCATCCCAAATAGTTTACCAGGTGAGAAGTTCTGTCCTGAAATTCAAAAGCATGAGTGCTGTTGGTTTGGCTATAAGTTCAGCCCTGGGCTGAACTGGGCAGAGCACCCTCTGGGCAGAGCTTCTCTGGGCAGAGCACCCTCAGAGAGATGGACTATGCCAGGGGCCAGGTCAGCTTGGATAAGGACCCTGGCACAGACTATGAACTTTTCTTGTGACCTTCAACATCTCTAAAGAGCATCTGGGAACAACTCAGCCTAAGAGAGTCCAGAGAAAGGAGAAGAGACCCTCTTCTAGGTCTGGGAAGAAGGATTAGAAAGGTGCTGTCGGGGCGCCTGGGTGGCGCAGTCGGTTAAGCGTCCGACTTCAGCCAGGTCACCATCTCGTGGTCGATGAGTTCGAGCCCCGCGTCGGGCTCTGGGCTGATGGCTCAGAGCCTGGAGCCTGTTTCCGATTCTGTGTCTCCCTCTCTCTCTGCCCCTCCCCCGTTCATGCTCTGTCTCTCTCTGTCCCAAAAATAAATAAACGTTGAAAAAAAAAATTTAAAAAAAAAAAAAAGAAAGGTGCTGTCATACTCTCAGTAGTCTCCAGGCATGGGGGCAGTGGGTGTATCAAAAGCTCTAGAGTTAGAACAACTTTGATTCAAATCCCACCTCTACCACTTAGTCCTGTGAGTTCGATCCAATTCTGTAAACTCCCCAGGATTTCACTTCCTCATCTGTAAAACTGGAATAGTTATGCCCATGTAAAATGTAAGGATTGATTGAGACCATGTTGTGAGGAAATTCAGGGCACAAGATTTGGCTAACAGTTTCCTCTTGATCAATGATAGTTTTCCTCTTGCCCATCCTGAGACTGTATGAAGAGTATGCAAAACCAAGAATCCTCAGGATCAGAGCTACCCTTTTTTGATATGGCCCAGTTCTAATAGCAAGGTCTTTGTTTCTGTCTCTAGAGGACGAACTAGAAACAATGCAAGATGGATATGGGGTGATTGTTGAGAAGGGGACCTGAAAGGAGGATAGTGTACCATTTTGTAAATAAATACTATTAGTTTTACTTTTATCTAAAAACTAATACATGTCCCATGTTCACCCTGATGTTGCGTTAAATGCTATTTAATAAGATGGCAATATTCCCTAAATTGATATAAAAAATTCAATGCAATCCTTATCAAAAGCCCAACAGGCTTCTTTGCAGAAATTGCAAGATTATCCTAAAATTCATATAGAAATTCTAGAAGCCCAGAATAGCCAAACCAATTTTGAAAGAAAAGAACAAAATTGGAAATCTCACAGTTCCTGATTTCAAAACTCACTACAGAGTACATTAGTCAAGATAGTGTGATACTGGCAGAAGGATAGACTTACATATCAGTGGGACAGAATTAAGATCGCAGAAATGAATCCGTACATTTGTGGTCAGTTGGTTTTTAACAAGAGTGTCAAGGCTATTCACTTGCTCAAAGAATAGTCTTTTCAACAACGGGTGCTAGGACAACTGGATATCCACACGCAAAAGGACTAAGTTGGATCCTCGTCTTACACCATATATAAAAATTAACTCAAATGGATCAAAGACCTACATATAAGAACTAAAACTTCAAGACTTTTAGAACATATAGACATAAATCTTGTGACCTTGGATTGGACAACTGTTTCTTAGATATTACACCAATATCGTAAGCAACAAAAGAAAAACAGAGATAAACTGGACACCATCAAAATTTAAAACGTTTGTGTTCCAAAAGACACCATCAAGAAATAGAAAAGACAACCCACAGAATGGGAGAGAAAACTTGAAAATATGTTAAATGACTTAGATCCAGAATGTATAAAGAAAACTTACAACTCACTAATAAAAGGACAAATAATCCAATGAAAAATCAGCCAAAGGATCTGAACAGACATTTTTTTCAAAGATGTACAAAGTGCAATAGACACATAGAAAGATGTTCAGCGTTATTATCCATCCGACAAATGCGAATCAAAACTACAACGAGATATCACTTCACACACTAGGATGCAAATTATCAAGAAGACAAATCTCATAGAAAAATAGATCAGATTTGTGGTTACCAGAGGCAATGGGGAGGGGAGGGGGAATTGGATAAAGGTGGTCAAAAGGTACAGACTTCCAGCTCTAAGATAAAAAGTAGTAGGGATATGATATACAAATGGTGACGATAGTTAACACTGCTGTATAATACAGGGAAGTTGTTAAAAGAGTAGTTCCTAAGAGTTCTCATCACGAGAAATCTTTTTCTTTTTCCTGTATCTATATGAAACTATAGATGTTAACCAAACCTTTTGTGGTAATCATTTCACAATGTGTGTAAATCAAATCCTCATGCTGTATACCTTAAACTTATGTCAGATCATCATGCCGTACACCTTCAATGTATACAGCGATGTACGTCATTTATTTCTCAATAAAACTGGGGAAAAGGGAAGACAGATAGCAAGTAGTGGCAGGGACGCGGAGAAATTGGAACCTTTATGCATTGCTGGTGCAAGTGCAAAATGGTGCAGCTGTTCTGGAAAATCATCTGTCAGTTAGTTAAGCACAGAGTTACCATGTGATCCAAGGATTCCACTCTTAGCTGTATATACCCAAGAAAATTAAAAAGGTATGTCCGCACAAAAAAACATGTACATGAATGTTCACAGCAGCATTATTCATGATTGGCCAAAAGTGGAAACAACCCAAGTTTCTATCAGCTGATGAGTGAATAAAATGTGGTATCGTCATACAATGGAATATTACCTGGCAATAAAAAGAAATGAAGTTTTGATTCATACTACAATATGGATGAAACTTAAAAACATTGTGCTGGAAGAACCCAGACAAAAAAGGTCGCGTATTGTATCATCCCATTTGTATGAAGTGTCTGGAATAGTCAAGTCCATGGGCAGAAAGTAGATTAGTGGTTTCCTAGGGTGGAAGGGAAAAGAGCTGGGAGGAAGTCAGGAGTGATTGCTAAAGCATACATACAGGGTTTCTTTTTGGAAGGGATAAACTTTTCTTAAAATTAATTGCTGTGACGGTTGCTCAACTCTGTAAATACACTAAAAGCCATTGGATTGCACACTTTAAATTGGTGAATTGTATGGTATGGGAATGACATTTCACTAACGCTGTTATAAGAGAGTGATACATGTTCATTATGGAAACATGAGAAAACTCAGAAAAGTAAAAAGAAGAAAGAAACTCCATTCATATTTTTAAAAAAAAACTGTGGTTGCCTGGGTGGCTCAGTTAAGCAACCAACTTCAGCTCAAGTCATGGTCTCATGGTTCCTGAGTTCAAGCCCCTCATGGGGCTCTGGGCTGACAGCATGGAGCCTGCTTGGGATCATCTCTCTTTCTCTCTCCTCTCTCTGTGCCTCTCCCCCCAACTCATGTGCTCTCTCTCTCTCTCTGTCAAAATAAATAAACATCTTTTTTAAGTGCTTATCTTGATGGGGCACTTGGGTGGCTCAGTGGTTAGGCTACTGACTTTTGATTTTGGCCCAGGCCACGATCTCACAGTTGTGAGATTTAGCCCCACGTTGGGTTCCGTGCCCACAGTCGGAGCCTGCTTGGGATTCTCTCTCTCTCAAAACAAGCATTGTTTTAAAAAGTACTTATCCTGGGGCGCCTGGGTGGCTCAGTCGGTTGAGCGGCCGACTTCGGCTCAGGTCATGATCTCACGATCCGTGAGTTCGAGCCCCGCGTCGGGCTCTGTGCTGACAGCTCGGAGCCTGGAGCCCGCTTCGGATTCTGTGTCTCCCTCTCTCTCTGCCCCTCCCCTGTTCATGCTCTGTCTCTCTCTGTCTCAAAAATAAATAAACGTTGAAAAATTAAAAAAAAATAAAAAGTACTTATCCTGAAATATAAGATCTTGCATGATTCATTCCATATGTTTCACCTGCAGCAAGCTAATTGTTTTTCTCCAAACATTCCATGCTCCCTTGCAAGTCATGTACACACATCATTCTCACTCCTTATTATAACTGTTGGTCCCTCTCTTCTTCATTCGATTAATTGTATTCATCCATTAAGATGGGCTTAGATATCACTTCTACCAGTGTTTCCTGACTCGGGGGGTTCGGTGTGTCAAATCATTTACACTATGTGCATTTTTAAAATGAAGAGTTTTAATTCAAGACATATATGTCAACTAAAAAATGAAAATAAATATTAAACAGAACTCCCAAGATTTCTGGGACAATATCAGAAGATCTAACATTCATGTCATTAAAGGCCCAGAGGGGGCAGAAAGGAGATTCATGCAGAAAGTAACTTTAGAAATATTCATTGCTGCAAATCTCCCCAAATTTAATCAAAGACATAAATTTACAGATGCGAGAACTCTGTGAACTCCAAACTGTATAAACTTAAAGAAAATCACTCCTAGACAGATAATAAAACTGCTCAACACAAATAAAGAAAAATCTTGAAAGCCGCTGGGAAAAAATGGCACATAATATATATGATAACAATAATTTGAAACAGAGTGGATTTCTCATCAGAAACCATGGAGGGTAGAAGACAAAGAAATGTCTTTAAATTGCTGAAAAAGTGGGGTGTCTGGCTGGCTCAGTCAGTAGAGCATGTGACTTGATCTCGGGGTCGTGAGTTTGAGCCCCCATTGGGGGTAGTTTACTTGAAAAAAAAATAATAAATTGTTGAAAGAAAGAGATGCCTAACTAGAATTCTATATCCAGTGAAAATATCCTTCAAGAATGAAGGCAAAATAAATTCACTCCTAGATGAAGAAAAATAAAGAGAATTTGAAAACAGGTCTCAAAGAAATACTGAAGGAAGTTCTTCAGGCTGAACATAAATGATACTGGGGAGAATCTTGGAACTTTAGGAATAAAGAGAAATAGAAATGTCAAACATAAAATGCTATTTTCCTCCTCTTAAGTTTTTAAAAATGTGCATGACCATTGGAAGCCAAAAAAAAATTATAACTTTGTCAGGAGGAGTTTCTAATGTATTTAGATATGCTACCTATGAAACTTTAAAGGATCGGTCATGGGGTGAAGTGATTGTAAGGCTTTACTTCTTAAAAATGTATTTACAGGGGCGCCTGGGTGGCGCAGTCGGTTAAGCGTCCGACTTCAGCCAGGTCACGATCTCGCGGTCTGTGAGTTCGAGCCCCGCGTCGGGCTCTGGGCTGATGGCTCAGAGCCTGGAGCCTGTTTCCGATTCTGTGTCTCCCTCTCTCTCTGCCCCTCCCCCGTTCATGCTCTGTCTCTCTCTGTCCCAAAAATAAATAAACGTTGAAAAAAAATTTAAAAAAACTGTATTTACAGCAAAAGTCAGTTGAGTTTTTGAAAAATGCACATAGTCATGGAACCAACATGATGGTCAAGATACAGAGTAATTTGGAAACAATAAATATGGGCATTATTCCCCAAAGTTCCCTCAGGCCACTTTGTATTCCTTTTCCTTCTTCCCATCCCATTTCCCCAGGCAACAAATGATCAGTTTTACGTTGCTAGAGAGCAGTTTGCATTTTCAAGATTTTTTTTAAATGTTTATTTTTCTTGAGGTGGGGGGAAGGGGCAGAGAAAGAGAGAGAGAGAGAGAGAGAGAATCCCAAGCAGGTTCCATGGGGAGAGAGCCCCATACAGCGTTCCATCCCATGACCCTAGGATTATGACCAGAGCCAACATCAAGAGTCAGATGCTTAACCACCTGAGCCATCCAGGTGCCCCTTGCATTTTCAAGATTTTATATGAATGGAATCAGGCAGGTTGCATCCTCTTGTTCTGGCTTCTTTTACTCGGCGTCATTATTTTGAGATGCACTTGTGTTGTCGTTATCCCACACATATCAGTGTGTATTATTGCATTGGATTCCTTTTGGTTTTTTTTTTTTTTTTTTTTTTTTATTTTATTTTATTTTTTTTTTTATATGAAGTTTATTGACAAATTGGTTTCCATACAACACCCAGTGCTCATCCCAAAAGGTGCCCTCCTCAATACCCATCACCAAGTCTACTGACAAACTCTATGTGTGCATATGTAAGTACATATGTGCACACGTAAATGAGAGAGGTAAAGATTCCAAGAGAGAAACATTTTGTATGCTAGCTGGACACTTCTTGGTACAGTCTTGTGGATATACCGCTGGTATTATAAGTGTAAGGAAGATATTTCCACTTTCTGTGGGACAGCATATCTTCCTAGAAAGGGTCAAGGCCTACGAGTCAATAGATGTGATTGCCTAAGAATCATGACATGATTACTGACCGAACAACCTTGAGTAAGGCAGTGAACCTCTCGGTGGCTTCGATTCCTTATTTTTGAAAACAAACAAAACGGGAATAACAGCACTTCAGTATAGTTGTCATGGGCATTAAAATGAGATGTGAAGAATACAGAGCACTGGGCATGGAGCCTGACACATCGCAAAAAATCAAAAAGTGTTGGTTCCTTTTCTGTTCTACCTTTTAGTTGAGGGAAAAACATGCTCATTCTGAAAAAAAAAATGTAATAGCTTCTTTGAGCTTAATTGTAATATCATAGTGCCATCTGTTGACCATAGAGAACTATTACATTACTCGTACAGTACATTTCTGACAAACCTCTACCGCATCTGAATACCCGTATTTAAAAGTTCGTCTCTACTGTGTTCTGGGCTAGTGCTGTAGCGACGGGTTAAGGACTGTTCTGCTGAGCTTGCAGACCCCTCCCCTGCCTAGGTATCCTTGCCTGTCAAGAGGCAAAGATAAAGAAAAAAGGGGAGCTTCCGCGTACCACCCCCCTCCAGATGGGCAGATGAGATATTGAGGGTGGAAGCGAGTGATGTCTTCACATCCATTTGGCTCTAAAGGAGATGCCGGGAGGAAGGCTTTGCTATTTTCTCCTGTGGGGAGGTCTGCCCTTGAAGGATATGGCCACTGTGGCTTTGGCCTTGGGTTCGATCTTGTAGGGGCTTCAAAATCGTGTAACCCCCCAATACCACTCAAATATCCCTGAATGTGGACTAGAAGAGGGCCCCTCTGCATTCTTTTCTCCCAACCTCCCCGTCCCCCACCTGGATAAAGGACTGCACCATCAGAACGTGGCTAAGGCCTCTGCACAAACTCCCCTCTCCCCACTCCCAATTCTAGCGGCTCCAAAACAAGTCTCAAGAGATGGTCACTCTTGCCATCTCTCCCATCCCATCGAATCAAGCCAAGACTGGTCGGTTTATTGAATGTGAACTTTATTGTGGTTTGGATTATGTAAGGCAGTGTGGTGAAGGCACTGCAGAAGTTACACAGACTGAAAAACATGGTAGGAAATCAGTGAACTAAAAAAAAAAAAAAAAAAAAAAAAAAACCCTACAAAATATATTTTTAAATGAATGCGTGCTGGACTAGACTAAGTACTACAGCTATGTTTTTTCTTCATCATTGCGGAAGCGTTGAAATATTGTCAGAGGTGGGGGTTGGGAGGAGTTAGGGAAGGCTTCGTGGAGGAGGTGGCATTTATGCTGGACCTTGAAGGAGGGGTAGAACGTTGATAGATGAGATGGGGGGGAAGAACAGTTCAGAATGACTGACCCTAGAGAGAATTCTGTAGAAACACTGAAAACCAAGAGGGCAAACAAATGCCCCCGGGGAGGGAAGCTTCCCAAATGAAAGAAACGCCTGAGGGGCCTGGGATGGGACCCAGAATCTCAAGCCCCCAGATGGGGTCTTCAGTACCAATGATATTAGGAGGCACAGGACAACAGGCTTGTTTGTAAACCTAGCAGCAGCAGGAGATTTCACATTGCAGTCAGGGGCCCCAAACTGGCTATCATATGCCCGGGTGGGTTTTCTCATCCTTTCGGGAGCGTGTGGTACTGCTTTGTCCTTCCTCGTGCCCACTGACTGCCTGAACGGTAGTTCGTGCGCGCCTACGTGCGCGTGTGTGAGTGTAGGTGTGTGTGGATGGGTGGGGGACCGAGGCTTCGTCTCCCACTGCAGCTTCTTCCACCTTTCCCTCTTGTGGCACACAGCTGGCTTCCACTGAGCTGGAGCTCAGGCCCTGCCCGCTATCTAGGCCTCACTCAACTCCAGCTCGTCATTAAGCACCTAGGAAGCTTCCTCAACATGAAGGTCAAACCTACTGCGGGGGGGGGGGGGTGTGACTCGGGTGAGGGCAGGACTACACTTTCCGGAGGTGGTGACGGAGGTGGCAATGGTGCTCGTGGTGATAAAGGCTGGGGACTTAAAAGCGGGTGCTGGCCGCTGGGTCGGATGCTGCTGGGAGGTCTGTAGTGTTCAGTCAGGAGCTGGGATGTCAGGCTAGACCGGCTTGGCCTTGATCACCCCTCCTTCCTTCCTCAACACGCCCTACAGGGAAGATAACGCTGGGCACCCGAAAGCAGTGAAGACATCTGTAGGGTATCCAGGCTCTTGTTGTCCTGCTTGAATTTCACCCCCGGAAGCCCCGGAGATCTTTTGTTGGCAAACATCTGTATGACCTCCACATAGAACTGTCACCTCCCCCTGTCCAGCTGCTGGAGGTATATAGGTTATGTAGCTAGTGATGCTACTTGGATTGGGAGGTATGGGGAACTTATGAGAAGAAAGGAAAAGTTAGTTACTGTGAGTTTCTTTCTTTCAAAGGATTATGAATTAGGTAAGACCTGGCATCTGACAGAAAAGAAAAGGATGGACAGCTCTGTCAGGATTCGCTAGAGCTGAAGATTTAGAGCTCAGTGAGATCATCGCTGGAAATAACCTTGAAGCTGATGTGGCCCTGCTTGACTTTGGCAGTCGGGCCGCCTTTCTTGCGCAGGTACAGAGACTTCAGATCACGGCAGTCACTGGGGTCAGCATCTAGAGTAACCTGCCCCAGGAACTGATCACAGAATTTTCGGCTGTTCCACACCTGGAGAGACGATTTGAAAGAGTGAATATGAGCCACCCTCTGCGAGACTGGACTTTGCCCCGTGGCACCTAGAACCCAGTGCGGAACTTGGAAAGGTCTGTTTTAAAACCAAGAGACTATCTTTCCTGATATGTCTCTGGCTGACAGGAAGATACCGCACAGAGTAGAGATGAAAAGCCAGCCAGCAGGGCTCAAGGGACGCCTCGAGCTAGGAGACGGCTATGTAAAGGCGGACGGGCAGAAGCATCAAGTCAGAAAAACAGCCAAACCGTAGCGGTCCATCCTGACCTATCCCTGGTCAGGATAAGGGTCATCTGAACTGGCATATGGTGCTCGTGGGATTTTAAAGTGCCTGTCGACATGTGTACCTGTGAGCATGTGGACTTCTGCCCACAAGGAAGTGAGGATAACCCTTGCTCTGTATCCTAGATAGTTGAGGCACTGGGGATAATCTAGAATCCTGTACGGAATGTGAGCCATCCTGGGGGGGGGGGCGGGGCCCGTTCACATTCTTACCTGCACTATAATAGGAATGTCAGTGGTCCTTCTGTAGAAAATGGCCTGGGTGTCAAAAATGGCATGAACAGTATTCTTTTGGACGGGAGAACGGACTTCCTCCTTTCCACACTTGATGATCAAATATGGATTTACAGCTGGAAAAAGTGGCAGTTGCTTTTTAACAGAGTCATTAAAGTTTTCTTTCTAGGTAGTCAAGAAAGTATTTCACTAGGACTTGTAGCATAGCAGGTGGGTATCAGAATGACCTAGAACTTTTGCTCCTGATTCCCTTTTCTTTTCCATACTTTATGAAAGGGAGCATTGTGTAGACCTTGCCCGAAGAAGTTTACATCCCTTTCTCTGTCAAGGTTGACAGCCCTCCGGACTTCTCTAGACTGAATACCGCTGGAGACAATCATTTGTGACCATCTTTTCTAGCCATACATGCAATAAATGCAACCGAAGTTTGCTTCCCCAGACACCTCTGCCGTTCTTACTTTCATTGGCATATTTCTTCTCCAGGCCCTCAGCGCTGTGAACAGTGATCTGGGTAACCACCTTCGGGTAGCCACGAGCCAGGTTCCAGCAGGACATCTTGGGCATGTCCAAAGTCAGTTCCCTGGAACATCAAAAAGAAGATACGCCACTGGTGATGAAGGCCCTCTGATGAGGAGACAGGCCTGCCAAAGCACACATTGTTGCTGAAAGGCATGGAATGCTGAGTGACCCAGCCCATTCCTCCTCAGGCATAGCTTATATTTTATGAGTCTGTTTTGCTTCTCCCTCGCTTTAAGGACCAGCAGATAAAGATCAGAGTAGGCATGGCTGGGGTGAAAAGGTAGCTTTGGTGACCCAGCACTCGGAACACAGCACAGGAGCAGTGAGGAGTGCCAGCTGTTCGAGAGAAAATAGAGTCAGCCGGAGAACGGAAGATAAGATATAAGTGGAAAAGCTTAGGTTAGAGGCCCGTTCCCCTTAAATGGCAGCTCAGAGCTCTGAAGCTCGGACCTCTCCTAAGGAATTTTTCATGGTTGTGAAAATAACCATTTTGAGAAAGATTTCTACCGCCATCATTTCGGTGAAGTCTGACATGAACAAGTTGTCCTTTTGTGTGTCTGTACAGGAGGAGCAGGGTCAAGGAGGTTAGGATTGGAGGTAAAGCAGAAAATAGGAGTTTGCAGGGCTGGCCAAGGAGGCTGAACCTGAGCTGGACGGGCACTTCAGAGAAGATTCTCAGGAGAAACTCGCTGGTGCGGCCATGTTGGAACATGGTGGGGACAAGCACATAGTTGCCTTTCTTCAGGTACTTGCTCAGAAACACAGTGCGAGTGTCGATATAGGTGGAAGTCCCAGCACGCTCCTGGATGTACAGATGGTGGAGGCGGAATTTGCGGTTCATTTCCACCTGGAAATGAAACGGGATGAAAGGCTCCATTCTGCTCAGATCACAGTGTTTGTGTTAGGAGATCCTAGGTCCTCTGCTTTCCTTACCCTTGGACCTACCTTCAGTCCCCTAACTGCAGGCCATCCTAATTTCGACTCTGGTTGCCATTATTCTCTCTGCTCCTAATGCCCATTCTTACCTTGAAGAGCTCAAAGCCAATGATGTAGTTGTCAGGTCTTCCCATGCGGCGGTAAGTACGCAGGTCCTTCTGCTGCAGTGACATGATGACCTTGTGCCCATCCTCGGGCACAGTGAAGATGTACTAAAGGAAAGAGGCCACCAAGGAGCTTAGTTAGCACTTTCATTTCAGATGAGCCGGCTCAGATTTCAGGGAAGAAAACTCTACACCGAGAAGTCGAGACTTGCATGATTTTCTGGACTTTGCCATTGACCAGACAATGAGGCCTTGGATAATCCATAGACGTGCTAAGTGTAGGTCATATCTTTGGTCCTCCCTATGACATTCAGCATGGATTGAGAGACAACTTCATGCCTAGATCTCTGATGCCAAAGAAGGTATGCTTTGTTTTGATAAGTTCTCGGTAAGATCTTAGGTTTTTTTGTTTTGTTTTGTTTTGTTTTGCCCTTTGCTTTTAAAAACTGCACACAGGAAAGTTCCAGAATCTATAAAGGCAAAAAGCACTTTTGTGTGACTTAACCTGACACTATAGCCACTCCCTTCAGCTAGCCTCCTATAGCTAGCCCAGATGTGTGGCTTGTGGAGGGGCTGGATCCACTCCCTTAGAGAGGTGATGCTTTGCAACCACCTCTCCAGGGAAGGCTGCAGACCTGTGCTAGAGACTTTGAAACCTCATCTGAGGGACCCATGGTGCCACTGGGAAGTAAAATTAAAAGGCATTTGAATGTTCACTCTGTCGCTGTCTTGGTGTTTCTTTCTGTCTCTATCTCCCACTCAGATCTTGTTGCTCCCTCCCTTTCGCAAGAAACAGAAAATAAATTCAGAGCCATAGGCTCACAAGGACCCTAAAGATCAATCCTGTGCACTGTGCAGACAGTTAAGAGTGAAGCCGAAAGCCCATTTCTCCAGCTTGCTATATGTGCCCGATATTTGAAACATCTCCGGGGTTGTACATGGAGATGAGGTAGAGGGCAATGGGAGCTTTCTTTTCTTTAAGGACAATCAAGATGAAAGGAATGGGGAAAATATATGAGTTAAGTAAATCAGTCTATTAATCTAGTGTTCTTCAAATTGCGTGGCCAATGAGGCCCATGGAAAGAAAAGACACACCCATGTAAGGTGGCAATACAGTCAGAATTCTTGTCTCCTGTGGGTTACCTCTTCAGCACATTATGGGGTAAAACCATCAAGATTACTATAGATTCAGGCTTTGGACGTTAGGATTTTTTGCTTTGGGGCGTGCCTGGGCTTGAGTCCTAACGTATCCTCTGGAAGAGCATTGTAACAGAAGATTGATGGGATGGCCTCACTGACAGGGTAGTGATTCAAGTCCTGGGCAAAATGACCAGGTTCTGGCTGAGAAAAGGGAAATATAACGATGGCATTCAGAAGAATCACTGCATGAGAAAGAAGACACGTATAGTAAATCCACCCCCAAGAGAACAGTTGCGCAATAAGGAAATGAAAAAGAATTGAGAAAGCGTCCGGGAGCAGATCCTTTGTGTCCAATGAGGGACAATCACAAAAATCCATACTAAGCAGTACGGCCAGGAGAGCGGCAGCCAGAGAAGACTGCTCAGATTGAATACTGTTGCTGCAAATTGAAGAATTCATGTCAAAGAAATACTCCGAGGTGAGACCTGAGTTCCTATTGCCTTGCTAAGTTGGAGGCAAAGGAAAAAAAAAATGGATTCACACCTGGGGATTCTGCAGGAAGGTATCACGGTTGTTATAGCAGCCTCCCGACCGGTTCATCAGGGGATCATCATCCACAGTCCAGCATCCCACCACCGATTCCAGCGCCTTGCGGCCAAAAATAGGGTTGTTCACATTGCGGCAGACATTCAGCTCATGAAAGTTGCGGCAAAAGTCCTCCAGGCTCATCCTGAATGGAAGGAAGGCAGGAAAGAAATGAAGATGGTACTTAATACCTCCCCTTGTAGTTCCATGTGGAGACCCAATTCCCTTAGCACAGAAAACCCCTCCTCACCAAAACTCTCCATCATCAGACATAACAAGCCCCAGGTTCTTGCGATCGGCCACAGTCAGTTGCTGCCACTCTTCAGAGCTAGAGGCAAATGAGCAAAGGGATAAGCCACCATTTTTGCCATTGACTTCGTACAGTAAACAGGATGCTAATGGACCAGAATGCATGGGGATCGGACCTGCTTTATTTCACCTCCGGCTGGGTCACAGACCCCACAAATGTCACTAAGCATTGACAGCACACTAGCAGTATGGAGGGATGGGGCGCGAGGACAAACTGTAGGGCTTTGGAGATGTGGCAGTCCAAGGGAAATGTCACTCACATTTCACTCCAGGGGCCGCTCCATTCCTGCCGTCCCAAGGGGTTCCTCAGGCGAACCATATACAGTTTCTCAGTACTGAAGACTTCCACCAGTCTCTCCCCAAGACGGATCTTACGAATGTCAGTCATGGTGTAGGTATGGCCCTTCAGTAGGCCCCAGTCAGTTTCAACTTCTTGTTCCTCCTGATTGGGAGACTGAGAGCCAAGAAAGATACATAAGGCCACAAGAATTGGGAGACCCAAGGCCTGGCTCCTCCTCTTCCTTGATTGGTTTACCCCAGCGGGGTTAAAGCTAGTTCTCCCTATGTGGATAGAAATTTTATCCAGATATCTTGACTTGGCACAAAGCAAGTGAAAGAAAGGAAATACAGAATTTAATATAACAACTCAGTTAAGCAATTCAGATTGAAAGTACCCACAGTGGTACATTGACATGAGCAGCTTTAAATTTTGGTGGGGCTGGTTTATTCCATGAGCAAACAGCTATAACCTCACCTGCAGGGGCAGAGGCAGAAGGAAGAATTTAGCAGAGGCTGTTTACACCAGCTCAGAAGCTGCATTGGCCCCCAGTGGGATGGTTGGTGCAAAAGCATAAAAGGTTAAAGCTGTACGGTCTCTGCTCCAGGACTCAAAGTGTACTGTTAATTTTCTGAGTTCTGCAATGTCTTTTCCTGAGTCTCGGGGGTAAGGGTGACATTCCCTACTCAGTTTTGTAGAGTGAGCAAAGAATGGTTGTTTTGGGGTGACAACAAACCTCAATGGAGCAACAGATCAGTCCTCCTTTGGTAAATGTTTTGTAAAGTTCCCCAAACAGCTTATACTTCTCCTCAACAAGCTCAGTGTATCTTCCCTTCTGCATGTCAACAGTTTCGGCCAACGTGCCAGTAAAGTCCACAATGATATCAGTGGTGGTCAGACCATCGAGGGCTTCATAACAACCAAGCAGCCTGGGGGCAAATACGCAAGGTTATCTTTGTAAATTTACTTTTCCACGTGAAGGGTATCTTGTTCCCAAGAATTAGAACAGTCCCTGCCCAGCCAGCCTTTACCAGCTGGCTTTTCTTTAGGTATGAAAATGAGAGGTATTTTGAGATTATAGGCAGCGATTTCTAGGCTTAGGCTGGGTTGAACAAGGACAGCCCATGAAGAAACTTCTTTCTCCAGGTAAATATTAGAGAAGGAGAGAATTTGAGGCTACAATGCCATCTGATCTGCAGATTAGCCACAGGAAGGGGCACCTAGGAGCAGGGAGGGTTTTTAATGGAAACCAGCACAGCTCATTTGTCTATCATCCAGGATTTCTGAGAGCCAGTCGCATGCCCAAAGCAATGCCCTGGATCTGACTGATGTCCTGCCCAGTGTGAACTCAGGGGCCGGGCTGGCAGAGCATGAGCTCCCAAGGACAAATGTGGCGTTCCTCTCCTCGTGTGCCCTGAGTGGTCAACCCCCTCCTTACTTTGCATAAGCCTTTTCCAGTAGAGCATTCCAAAACTCATTCATGGAAGTGGAGAAGGAGAAAACCAGATCCCCATTGATAGTGGGCAACAGGTCATCAATCACCACCTCAGTCCATTCTCCGAAATGCCAGAAACGAAAGCGAAATATTCCAGCATATTTATCTAGTTTCCGAGGGTCCCATTCCTGCTCCTTATGGTTGGGAATTGTCTGGAAACATAAAAACATTCATACAACTCTTATTCACCACACGATATCCAACAACTGAGATTGCAGTTGACTTCTGGCAAATGTATATGGCAACAGGAAGCACATCAAATACATTGGGTTTGGGTCTAGGTTGGGAGGTCCAAGGTTGGGCACTTTTTTCCCACAGTTTCGCTTCCCTAGTTCAGTTTTGCCGAGGATAGCATTACCATGCCTGAATGCACACAGGATAACTGGGGGGAGCCAGGTAGGGGTTGAATTGTTTCCCATAGATAATCTCAAACTCGATCATGAGATACTGTCCACACAAACATATTCACGGTGGCATGTTTAACCACCTAAAAGACAAAATCAATGAAACTACAAGGCCCAGTGTTTAAAGGCCCATCCTAGAGACTTCATGCAGATTCTATCGAATACAGATTTTATTCACACCTTGAATAAAATTATCTTTAGGAAATTCTCTTTTTTATATGCAATTACAAATTACTCTTCTAAAATTATTTTTTTGAAGAAAAATCAAGTCAACACTCCACCGTCTTCAACTCTACCTAAATGCCAAAGGAATTTTTGTATTCGATAATTTATTAGAACTGTTTCAAGGAACTATTTCCATCTTTCTTGTCTTTTCTGTTACCCATATCTGTGATCTCCTGGCCCCTACTGGTACTCTGTAACTCCATTTGGTACAGAGAAGACAAGTGTGCAGAGCTACTAAGTCAAAGTACTGCCAGTGACAAAAGATCAACTCTTGTGTGACAAAACCAATAGAGCAATTTTAATGGTAAGAATCTAGGTGAGTATAGAGGCAGTCACTGCAAAATTTGTTCAATTTCCTGTATTTATAAAAAACCCTAGTAATAAATGGAGAGAAGTCATGTAGTTAATATCTTCGACTTCAGGAATTGAACAATCTAAAAAACTTATGACCTGATGTTTCCCCAAATTACTAAAGAAGACAAGAAGGTGGAAACTGAGTGAAGTCTCACAAGAGGGGGGATACCTTTGTCCAGTGAGACTCCTGAACAGCCAAACAGGAAAACGCAGAGACCATCGGCTTGTGCCCCAGTCTCCCTTGGATTAGCTGGTGGTTGCTGATGTTGCCCACAATCAGACGGGGGTCATCACAGATGTCCTGTGGATACAATCATTGGTTCTGAGAATGTGGAAAGGGTTTCCCGAGGGTCAATGTGAGCTGAGGGAGGCAGGACAGACTTCAAAGAAGAGCTTGGGTTAAAGATAGTGACTAGGATTTCCATAAGTGGGATAAAGGGAAGGTCGGCACGGGACTAGGCGTGGTGAGGAAAAGTCCAAGGCAGATCATCTAGCCACAGGAAAAGGGTTATGTGAGGAATAACAGGAGAAATGGGAGGAGGGGACACGTGGAGACAGGTTGAGATGTGCTGGCCGGAACCCTCAGAGCTAGCATTGAAATTTGGAAGAGTTTTCACTCTAGCAGGGAGCTTCTGAATGGAACTAGAGATTAGCACATTGCATTCTGCTCCCATTTGTCAGGATGAAATTTCCTGAAGCACCTGTTCTCCCTCTCTGGGAAAATGAATTAGGAGACCTTACACAGAAAGCCCTCTCCCAACGTAAAGCGAAGGAACAGCAGTCTCCATGGCAACTAGATTTTTCCATGTCTGTGGGAAAAGAGCGTCTGCTGGAGTGTTCCTGTGAGGATGCTCTGAGGGAAGCTAGACAGAGTGGGGGAAACATTTGTTTGGGGTGTATGTGTGTCTCTTTCCCCAACATGTCAACAGCTGTGCCTTTCCCACTGTGAGTGGGAAAATGAGACCCAAATACGACAACTACAACACAACGTCTGAGGGCACATCGGAATTATCTGCAAAGTATAATCAGTGTCTAAAGGAAAGATCCCCAATGTTTCCCTGGTGGTAAACAGAATAGATTGAATAGCAGTGGCAACACTCGAGATGAAGCTTTGGGGATGACTAGCGTTAGGTAGCTGGACAAGGGAGAGGTATGGAGGCATAATGAATAGAGAGACCAGCATAGACAAAGGCATAGCCGCATACATAACATCGTATAATTGAAGACATGATTGTGTGACTCAGAGAATCAGCACTTGCAGAGTTCAAAGGCAGGAAATACCAATGAAGTCTTGAGTAGCTGGAGAAAGCTTCGTGGAGGAGGCCGTTGGCCGGTACCTTGACATTCTGCTTACCCAGCAGAAATAAATCCTCGTCTCAAATGGAAAGAAAATCTAGACATACATCCTTTTAAAATTTATTAAATAGAGACAGCTATATTTTTCTGCTTCTCAAACCTCTTTTTTAAATGGACATAATTCTCCTTGATGAAG
Source organism: Lynx rufus (assembly GCF_022079265.1). Classification (NCBI taxonomy): domain Eukaryota; kingdom Metazoa; phylum Chordata; class Mammalia; order Carnivora; family Felidae; genus Lynx; species Lynx rufus. The sequence goes on from NW_025814833.1 coordinate 7,513,820, forward strand.
GGTCTGGTCTACAGAATGAAACATTCCATATATTCTTTAAAAGCCAAAATAACTCTGGAAAGGAATAAGCATTCTAGGCAGGGACAAATCCAAACTGAAGATTAATTGGGCATCCCTCTGCCAAAAGGAGAGGGTTAGGTGGGTTTTCAGTTTTGGATTTTCTGGTCACTTTTTTTTTTTAGACACATACCTAGTGTCTCATCATTACTTTTTTGTCTTAGAAGACTTCTATCTTAATATTTTTTTATGGGGTGGAGGTTGCCTGCTTTTTCACTTATTGAGAATAAAGCAGGTGTGTTGGGTATTGAATTAGGCCCTGATACTCTTTCTCTCCTAATTGTCTCTTTGCCCTTTCTAAGATGAAACTAAACACAGTTTTCTTTTGTGGGTCAAGTGTTACCATTTGATTTGGAGCAAGACATCAAGTTATCCAATGATTTCTTGAGTTTAGATGACACATAGAATTGTTGCTTAGCATGGAAAAACAATAAAGTGAACACTGACATAAGGAAAAGTGTCCTTTTAAATTATTAAGGCAAATGATTTGCTGGTTTTATGTAAAGTTATTAGTGGTTGGAGTTACATTACAGTGTCTTGGATTTCCATAAGGCTCTCATTTCACAGCAGGGATCCAGGCTCAGCCAACACTTTTGGCATGCCAACTTTTATTCAAGATCTAAAGGGTCACGTAAATGAACAAATACATGTAAACAGAACTCAAATTGAGGAACTGGGTAATTATTCTCCTATAGATCTAAGCTGAGTGTGGTCATTGTGTGTGTGTGTGTGTGTGTGTGTGTGTGTGTGTGTGTGTAGCTGTATGTAATCACAAAAGAATATACATTTGGGCCCAAGATTCTGTATCTTCTATTTCCTCTTATAAACTAGCCCACGTTTTACTTCACCACTGTTCATACATGATGGATAGCCATTTAACAATGGGTTTTAAAACCTGATAAATTAACAGGCCATTGACTGTCAAAGCTGAAAGAAATTTTAGGGACTATTTATTCAATTTGCTTATTTTACAAAGGAGAAAACAGGCTCAGAGAAAGGCAGCAACTTGCCCCCCACCGGGTGTGCAGCTAGTTTAGTAGGAGACCTAAGATTAAAGTTTTAGGTTCTTCGAAAGCACGTATAATTTGAGAAGGAAACTCAAGACCTCAGCTGGCCCATCCATTTGCCTTTAGGTTAATGGATGTCCACCACAAAAAAGGTAATGTTGTGCAGCTCTTCAGGGACAGAGCTGCAACCACCTGTATCAGTCATCCATCCCAGTGTTTCATGCCTCTTTCCTTAACGCTCACCTAAAAGCTCTTCGTTGTTCTGGAAGACTTGCTTAAGTTATATCTTAGCTTTTGGTTCCAGGCTAAATAGCACCAACGGGCTTTAAACTCCTCAATTTAATCAACTAAATGTGAACCAATCTCTTATGTGTGTCAGCACCGTGATATGAAACATGGGTGAAAATCTTTATTATGCCACATCCTCTACCTTTTTAAGGAAGTCAGAGACTAGAAAGGGGCTAAAGAGGTAAAAGGGGTAAAGGGTAACAAGCCACTGCAAATCAAAGAGCCAAACGGACTTTTTGGCGACACACTTGAAAATAATGAAGTGGCTGCTGATTGACTTTTCCCATAGTTTTGGACAACAGGGTGTCTTCCTGTTGGGAGTAGGGAAGTAAGGCTGGAGAAAATTTTCTGTAGCTCAGAGCACAGATATAGAGTACAGATGGGACATTTCAGCCTGAGCTCTGCTAGAGTGGTAAGGAATGGAGTTGGGGAGAGGTCACGGCTCACATGTTCACATATTTGGGTGGCTTGAGAGGGAGGGGAGATGCTGGGCCCCTAATGGCTCCCAGCTGTGTTGGCACAGTTGCTGTGATCCTTGAACTGGGCTGTTTGTCAAGGCAAAATAATTTCTTAGGGGGAAACACACACAACTAGGAAGTTGGACACCAAGAGTAAAGCCAGGAATGGTCTCTGCCTGTCCCCATCCCTGCGCCAAAGCCTTCCATAAGCAAAACAGCTTCTCCAGGAAATATGTTCTCTTAGCTGAGCCCTGAGAGAACTTCCCATTGCTCTTAGCTCATGTCCCTTCACATAGACCTCTGGAAGATTGGGGGAAGGGAGACATACAATTACAAGCCTTGGAGCCCTACACACATCATTCTATGTGACTCCCTTTGCACCCAGAGCATCCACATCTTTCGCAATTTTTTTACACAGGTGAAAATTGATGTCCCAGGCAAACCTCAAGAACCACAGCAAAATGAAAGGATGCCTAGAAAACCAGCAACCAGAAAAGTGGAGGCGTTTTCCAGAGTACTCCATGAAGTCTTGGAGTACTGATGGGATGGGGGCATGGACAGCTACAAGTGAGGCCGGCCCTGCAGTCGATACATTATGACTAAAGTCCAGCACTCTAAGTGGTTCTAGAAGGCTCAGGGCTGCCGTAGAAACTGAAGAACCATCTCCAAGCGGGGCATTTGTAGGTAGACCTGGACTTGGGGACCAATGTTGGACGAGGCTCTCAAGGAGTCCACTTTACCTGCTGGAGAATTTTACTTTTGTGTGAAGATTTTGTCATCAGTAAAATATTCACTTCCTTCCTAACCCCTCTGAGGGAAATTCAATATGAAGTCTGAGAATTAAGATCTTCAGCCTACCTTTCACTTCCAACCTACGCAACCAAGTCACTGCCTAGTTATCTTCTTACTTGAACCTTCATAGTTCTGGTAGAAGACACCAGATATAAATCTCAAACTGCTTTATTGGGAAGAATTCACATATCCGTGCAATGGAATTCTGTATAGCCACAGAAGGGACAAATTGATTACCTGCTGCCACATGAATGACCCTTGAAAATGTTATGCAAAACAAGAGAAACCAGCTATTTTTATGATTCTGTCTTAAGTCAAATGTCTAGAATTGGGTGAATCTAGATAGAAACTAAAAGGAGATTATTGACTACCTTTAATGGAGGGGAGGAAGTTTGCTCATTGCAAATGTGTACGAAGGGTCTTATTGGGATGATGTGTCTGTGCTAAAACTGGATTGTGGTGATGTCTTCACAACTTTGTGAATTTACTAAAAATCATTGCATCGTACAATTAGAGCAGGTAAATTTTATAGTATATAAATTGTACTTTGATAAAGCTGTTAAAACGGGGAATTTAAAATAAACAGGAAAGTAAAGTAAACAGTAAAGAGAATGGGCCGATTCAACTCTCTTCAACTGTGTCAACAGTGGAAAACATTAGGACTAATCAGGTTGGGGGACATGGTCTCTGGGAAGAACAATAAATTTTTGAACAGCCTAGGCCGAAACTACTGCATAGAGGTGTCACATTCAGTGGGAAGCTGGAAACTTCTATTAGCACCGAGAAAAGTATTTCCTCTTTACTGTTTCCTCACAGGCAATCCATCACCAAGGCCTGTGTATTCTTCTAATATCTTCCCTTCATCAAACTTTCCCTTCCATTCCTACCACTTTGGCTTTTATCCAGAACCCCGTCACCCTCCTCCCATCCAGTGTAGTGAAATGGCCCTTGGGGAGGGTATTCCTAGTGGAAGGACCTGGGCAATGGTAATGGTAGTAGAGACCAAACTCAAAACTCTACCAGAGCTGACAGGAGATCTTGTGCAGGTGCCCTCACTTCCCCCACAGCTGGCTGTGCAAACCCCCATGAGGGCTTGCTCCACTTTAGTCAGGGATTAGATGTGTCTGACTCTAAGACACTATTGTAGCTGGGTATGAGTCAGTCAGGAAAAAAGCCAGAGGCGGGTAGGAGGGGAGAGTGGCTGGAGAGAGCTGGAGAAGAGATTTTTTATGGGAATTTGGCAGCCAGATTTCAGCCTCAAAATTTTACCTGAAGCCTTGCGATCGGTATAAGCCTCTAAGTCAGTATAAGTCAGTAAAACTTAGAATTTACTAAGACTATATACGTTGACACGCCAGAAGGGCAGGAAAGTTCAGGAGTACTTGTCTCAAGCAATATACCGTTGTACCCCAGGAAGCTAGGACAATAGCTGCAGCCATTGGGCCAATGAAGGAGTTAAGGAGAAGGATTTTTCTATGGAGGGTACAGGCAGATGAGCTGGCCCTGAATAACTGCAAAACATTCCCATAATCCCTGTCTATCTAAAGTGGCTCCTTAGGGCACAGCAAGGAAGTGGCAAGTGGGAAGAAGGGGAACTCAATCCTACCCTGGGATACTGGGAGCTTGGCTGAAGTCATTTTGGTTCAACTAGCAGTGGAGTTTGCAGGCATGAAGGCTGATAAAGGCAGAAGCTTTTCAGCATGGGAAAGGAGAGCAACAGAAAACTATCAGGTTAATCATGCTTCTTCCATTTTAAAGACTTCAGAAAATAAAGCCTGGTTGAGGATGAGGCTGTGTGGCATGCCAAGGGACAAGATGTCTGAAAGCTTCCTTGCAAACCAGGATCTCAATGTTGCCAATGAAGCGGGTGAGGCCAACGACCCATCTGGTCTTCCTGAGCCAACTCGGAGAGGCCCAGGGCTGTCTCTCAGCTTTCCTGATGGGAGGCCAGAGAACTTTGACGTGGTTCTTGACCACAGGCTTGGCCTCCACTCTGGCTGGAAAGGAATCCACAGCTTTTTGAGGAGACTCAGACGGTGGTCCAGAACCTTGTTTTTCCCTTACTTCCCACAAGAGGCCCCTTCCCCAACCATTCCAATCTATGCGGATCTTCCCCTTCTTCAAAACCCTATAGGATTTACTGTCTGTATGCCTGAAAATAGCATGTCTTATATCAGGCATTAATTTATTATTTAACTCTTTGATAGCTCAATATCCATCTCTCCAGCTGGAATGGGAGTGCCTCACCCCAGGCTGTGTCCGTAAATTGCCCAGAGGCTGAACAGAGTAGGTCAATAAATGTTTCTCAAGACTCTCCCTTTGGGCTGAAGACGAAACACACAGTGTGCTCTCAAAAGGGAGAGTATGGATCAGTTAACTGATCATATTAGTCAATTAATTGGCATCAACCCAATGAGAAGGAATGTGAGAATTGACTGGTTGGAAGCTACCTATTTTAGCAAGAGAGGAGACACAAACAAGCCTGTCTCCCTGAAATAGCAGCATGGTAGTGTGAAAACCAGCTTTGCAGTCAAACCTGGATTAAAATCCCAGGGTATCAGGGGTCTGACCCCAGGCAAATTATTACCATCTCTCTGAAACCCAGTTTCCCCATCAATAAAACGGGCATCATATTTACCTTTATTTTTCAAGCCAGAAAAAAAAACAGAATTACATTAAAGAAATATGTGAGATACCCACCTTGCCCAGCCATGACAAATAAAGATGAGGTGAAAAACAAAATGTACAGAAAACTCCAAACACAGTCTCTAGGCCCATAGTAGGCATGACATAGATGCTGATTCCTTTTTCTTTCCCATCCCAATTCACCCTCTCTTTCTCCTATCCCCTCACCCTGGGAGGAGTGGGGAGAGGCAAGATGGACTATTGCCATGGTTATTAAGTTCTTTCCTTCCTTGCTAATCCATCTAGGGTTCAACCCACAGAATTTGGAAGAAGAAGGCACAGGACAAAAGACTGAGCCAAGACAGAGGAGGAAACCTGTGCCTAAAGACCGGCCAGTACAGGAAGCACTGTCAGCTTGGTTCACGTCTGGGAAATGGCTTCACGTTGGCCTGTGATTTTGCCGCCCATTGGGTCTCCTCCTATCTTCTCCAGGACCTGTCCCTCATCAATCATTCCTTCTCGCTTCTGTGTCTTCAACCTCTTCTTTACTGTTTCCTCCTTGGCCAAGAAGTATGTTCAAGTCTGTCCTATTTTAAAAAGGCCTCCCGCCACCCCCCGGAAAACCTCCTTCAATTTTCTGCCTCCCTTTGAGCTACTTCCGCCCCATCAATCTCCTTCCTTTCATATCCAAGCATCAAAACCGAGAGGTGCGCCTCATTATCATCATTTGTTCATAAGAGTGGCTTTCAGCAACACAGCTCTATTTTCTCCGTGCATTTCTGGAAAATGAAACGAAACAAAACTTACCTCTCTGCACACCGAATTAGTGGCTAGTGAGTTCTGCTCATGTTTCCCAGATTTTTATTGCAGGTCAGTGCACTCAACCACTGGAGGCACAGAAAGTCAAGAGGAGCGTAGTCTTCCTTCCGATGGAGAGAACTTCTCCAAGTCTCCCTCTCAATGGCTATCATACTTGGTGGGCAAAAACTGAGACATGTCCTTTGAGTCATATAGAAAAAACAAGAGCCTTGAAGTGACCAATGTATCGTGGCACCACCTGGTGGCAACCTACATAAACTGAAGTAGCTCTTGTGAGAAGTCCATTTAGGAATTGAAGCTGTGAAAATGGCAACTAAAACGTTGCGGGTAAAAGGCTTGCTCACTGAAGAAAGCAAACCTCGAGTGCACAAAAAGATACGTCAATGCATGGAATCAGAGCGTTGTCGGGGATATTGTGAAGGCCCAAGAATCTGAATTTCATAACAGCCCTCTGGGGCCTATATCTCTGGGGTCACCCGCTTCGGGAAGGGGCTCAGGTGTAATATCTTTCTTCCAGTGATAATGCCCTTTAGATTGAGGGCAAGGTTGCCATTCATTCTCCAGATTCCATCATCCTATCGTTTCATACATTGAGATCCCACTCATGCAGGGCTTGCAACGAGGTCCTGAGACTTACTTTAGAGACACAATATACAGCTGTTCCACAGAGAACCACAGTAACTATTAAGAGATGGTAAAAGACCTACACTCCTACTTAGATCCCACTTCGCTAATTGTGAGGGAATCTAGATGATGGTATGCAAAGAGCAGCAAAGACGTCTCCTTCCCCCAGTGCAAATTCCATCGTGTCCTCGTTAGAGTTCATTTCATTTATGCTCCTCGCATAAGGAGTTTTCGTCCTCACAGGTCTGAGATTATCTTGAGGTTGCTATGATAGGTAACTTGGTCAAGAGACAAGAGTATAATTGCTTTTTGAGTTACGACATTTACTAAAGTGAAGTCCTGAAAGCAAGCAAGCGTGGCATTTGTTGTTGTTTATTTTTTTATTTCCTTTAAAATAACTAAGTCTGACCAAATTTGACTGAAATTCAACATTCCTCAAGCTGGAGCCAGAAACACAGATCCATAAAACTTAGCATTTTAAAGTTGTCTCCTAAATTGCTTTCCGTATAGTAGGCTGTGTAAGAGAAATAGTGGACCAGACAGAGCTTTGATGAAAGAGATCAAGAAGGAGATAGAAAGTAAAACAACAACAACAACAACAAACAAAAAACAAAAAACAAAACAACAACAAACAGCAACAACAAAAACCACCAAGTTACCTGGGGACGTTTCCACACCACTTTCCCGGGAAGCAGTCGGTTGTAGAAAAGTGAATCGTTCTCAGGCAGAAAGGTTGGGTCACAGAAGAGTCTTCCATCTTTGATACATTCCTGCTTCAGTTCCTGGTACTTCTGGTTTTTGAAGAGCTTCAGAGGAGGACCCATAGTGCCGAGCTATGTCTACAAAGAGAAAAAAGCGTAGTCATTGGAGAAAGAAATTCTTACGTCTGTTAAAGATCACCTGAGATTAGACCAACAGTAGTCATCCCAGGGACTTATTCCTGGAGCTAGGCACTTGGAGCTTGGCTTTAAGAAAAGTGACCATTTTTATAGAAAGTAGGGTCCAGACTCTGCAACCAATTAGCTTAGCATGGGGCTTTGGCTTGGGCGCCTAAAACATTTTGGAGCCTCAGTATCTTCATTTGCCAAATGGGACAATATAAGCCGTAACAATATTATCCAAGAAATAGATAATAAATGTTACGATTGCTAGTTAAAAGTAAGTCATTATAATTTAAAGGGCAACTTTCCGTTTTAGTTGGCAGAGAGGAGTTTAAAGCAAAGGACAATTCTAAATTTGAAAATAAAAGGAGAAAGTTGTTTTACTATATTCAGAATAATTTGGCGCCCTGAAGGGCCACACACTTTGTGCTTGTGGGGAGAAGCAGCCTCTTTCACTTCTAAAGAGCCCCTTTACACAATTCCTTCCCTTTTATCATTTAAAGAGCTTTGCATTTTTTATTACTGGCCTGGAAGGCTAATGCAAGCAACTGAGCTCAGCAGATGGCCTCCAAAGACAAGGAAAGATAGAAAGATTGTGTGTGTGTCTTTCTTCTTCAAAGTGTAACGTGCAATCATTTGCCCGCCTTAAAAAGCGGACTCTGAAATTCAATTACACTGATTTGATGGACTATAGATTCTTATCCCATGGCAATACACTGTTGCTTTCTTTTCTTTAAAAAAAAAAAATCTCACATGGCTAAATAAAGAATTAATATAGGGGCTCTTCAAGCAATGTCTGAGTGCCCCACGCTCAAATGTCCCTAACAACTGGTTTTTATGAGGATAATTTGAAAGGCAACTTTGATTTAAATAGCTTTGGGGTGATAATAGGGTTCTCAATGCCTTTGCTTGATCCACAAAGACAGATTTGTAATGATTTTAATGATTCTCTCTTGACATTCAATGGTTAATAAGAGGAGGGTTGTGAAATTTACATGATGCCAATCATTTCAAAAATATATTTTAAGGACAAAATAGATTTTATCTATATTTCATGATTACATGAGGGTGGAAACAAGAAAATCTGATTAAGGTCAGAGGATCTGCTGAAAAATGGACAAAGTTTGAAAAAAAAAACCTACTTAGCACTTTAAAGAGTGTCTGTGTAGGTACCACAGCTCCAAATCCAGTTCATAAAGAGGAAGCCACAATTTTATAAAAGGTGAAATATTAATCAGACTTCTCTACTACCTCATTTCATGTCCTTTCAGTATTACATTGAGATGCCTTACCGGTAAAGCTGTTTTCCTATTTGAAAACCATAAAAAAATTGAATTCGATGTTATTCGCAAACGACAATACATATAGACAAACTTACCTTTTCTCTGGGTCCAAGCAATAAGAAGCTGAAAATAACTATAGTTGTTTTTTTTTTTATATAGCCTTATTTATTGACAATTGCTTTTTGCATCAAAGGCTACGGGACCCGGCAAAATACCAAAACGCCTTTAGTCATCAGATTTAAGTGTGTTCACATATTTTAAATATTGAAGTGTATCTCATTGTATTTAAAATCATGAGTAGTATCAGTAATAGTTTTCCATTAAGCAGCATCAGAGCCAATCTGAACGTATGCCCAGTCTCCTTTCTGGAGTCTGTTACAAATGGACCCGAATTTTCACGTGCGCTCGAACTTACAACAAACACTACTGTGCCTCTTGCTTTCCCTGGAAGGTTTGGTGGACCGCCAGAGGCTGGGGATTGTAAATGGAGGATAGTCTGGGGCAATTAGGGTATTTAGTTTGCCAGAACCTCCGAGGCCTTGAACATTTGGGATAAATGGTTATTTCCTGTTCTTGGGAAGGCCCTCTGCCCCCAACAGTCTCCCTTGCTACTCAGCCAAATGACGAGGCAGGCAGGACCCTGCAAAAGAAATCCCTGTTATATAAGGAGAGCCCCGTCTCCAGACAGAAGCAGCATCAATTGAAAGGAAAATCAGGTTTGATTTGAAAAACCAGTATGATCCCCGTAGACTCTTTCAGAGGCAGCATATACAGTTGATGTGGATAGGTCAAGCCTTCTGGGTGAGGGCACCTGCATTTTGGGGGTGCAGGGTAAATAAGGAATAGCAGGCTATCAGCTTGCAATTTGACAAGCTTTCATTAGAATAAAATTATAGTCCCAAGTCCCGTTGGACTTGTAGAGTAGAGTTGAGCCCCATTTCTGACTAGGTAACAGGAGAAATGTGTTCCATTGCTGCGACCTTGCTTTCTTTGTGCCTCAATAGTCTCATCAGGGGAGTGGGGCTATCTATCCTGCCCTCCTTATACTGTGGCTGTACCTAATGAGATGGTTAATGTAAAAGTATTTTGAATGAGTAGAAGGGGCTCCATAAATGCAGGACACGCATTGTAAGTGCTCTCATTGGCTGGCACAGAACTGGGCACACAACCATTGTCCAGGAAATACTTGTTGAACGGATGGATGTCTTACGTAGGCAATGAACGTTTGCATGGCAATTTATCATTTGAAATGTGCATTTCGGCTCATGGTCTCTTCATGGCAGCCATGTTTAGTAGATATTATCTGTGCCCCTCATGTTGTATCTGCAGAAATGGCAGCTCAGAGAAGGGGCAGCTAGAAACCGGCAAAGCTGACTCAAACCCGGGTTTGTGTAATGCCTGATTTAGCGTGCAGATTTCCATCACACCACACTGCTCCTTTTGGTCACTGCCTCCTTAAAGACGGGATTTTTTTTTTTTTAAGCTCAAATGAGGAAAACCCTCCAAAGAAAACATGATACCTAACTTTGAGGCATTCTGCCTAGAATTTATTGCCATGGTAGATATTGAAAAGGGTCTTTATTTCCACGGTTTGATGATCATGGGAGAATCTGAACCCTTCCCATCTGAGGGCTCATTAGTGAAGTCTGGGGGAAAAAAAACGTTTGGAAACCCAGAAATTTGTAAGTTGGGTTTGTCATAAACATAAACTCGCCCCGTCAGAGCTTAGGAGAGTGGGGAAGGGAATGCTCCTTCTTGGTTATCTTGCTGCACCCAACTGTGAAGACGAGAGGGCCTTTAGGTTAAAGACCGCATATTAAGAAAGTCAGTAAACAGAATCAAAGCTAGGGCTTAATTTCATTAGATTCCCCCAATAACACTCTGAGGCGCCCGGGGCAGCCATCGTATTTCCGTTGTGCTCATGGGGAAACTGAGGGACCCTGGGTGGGGGTAGTATCATGGGTGGTTGGCTGAAGCAGAGTGTGGGGTTTTGCACAGAGATAGTGGTCTTAGGCAGTACTATTTCAATTAGGACCCACTGCCTAGAGATGGAGTATGAAGAAGGCTGTGTGGACACAGGCAAGCGGGAGGGGTGGATCCAGAGGATGGAAAGTTGGGAATCGCCAAGGGAAGTCGAGGGAGCCTGCCACGTAGAACACAAGGCTGCAGCTAGGAGCTTTTGCTACTCACTGGCCTGGAAATCGAGGGGAGCTGGGCAAACTCTTAAGAAGAAAGTCACTTGTTCTCCACCTGTGGGTCAGCCTTCACATGGAAACCAGATTTGGCTCTAAAGCTTGAAATCTGCCTCAGTCTCTTAAAGAGAACCGTTCTCTGATAGAGGAAATCCCGTCTGCAGTTTACAAACTGCTTTAGATTGGGGTGAGTGGGAGAGAAAGGGCGGGCATTTAAGGGGGTGAGAGGGAGAGAGCATGGCTCTGGAGGTGTTATCCCTGGCTGTTTTTTTCCCCTGCTGCCACCCTCCCACTGCCCCCGTCCCCGCCGGCCCCAGTGTCCCCCCTTGTGCTGTGCTTGAAGTGAAATGGGAGATCATAGCAATTAGGAATTTGCAGAGCAAACTGAATGTGGAAGACCTAGCTAGTGACCAAGCTAGATCTATGGACACGCATCTACCAGGGAACATACGGCTGATCAAATGCATATTGGCGGCCAGACATCCCGGGGCCTGAACGGGACCATACAAGTCCTCCGATCCACCTTTATTTAGGACACATGTACTCAATCCAGAGAGAGAAGACGGTTCAAAGAAACTCAAAGAAAAAAGAGCGCACAATTTCCTTTCATTCCATCGAGGAAACACTTTATCAAAACATACAAAACAATTCAGAATCATAAAAGGCAAACAAGGAGTCAGCAGATCCAGGATCAAGTCCCACACGCCACCATTTAGTGTCGGCAACATCTCTGTCCCTCAGTTTCCCCATGAGCACAACGGAAATACGATGGCTGCCCCGGGCGCCTCAGAGTGTTATTGGGGGAATCTAATGAAATTAAGCATGTGAGCTGTTTTCACTGTTGAAACGGTGCTTAATTTCATTAGATTCCCCCAATAACACTCTGAGGCGCCCGGGGCAGCCATCGTATTTCCGTTGTGCTCATGGGGAAACTGAGGGACAGAGATGTTGCCGACACTAAATGGCAGTAGTATTAGAAAACATTCATCGTTAGCAAATTACATCTCTTTTCTGTCCTTAGTGGAAAATGAGATTTGATCACCTGCCTCAACTAAGACACTCATCGACATTTAAAAGACCAGTATAAAATGGCCCCTCTGCCATTCAGTACGCACTCTCTCTTCCACCCCTCCTTTTTGGCTGGCTTGCCCCGCTACCCACTTTTCCCCCCTCGTGGATGAAAAAGCGCATCCTATAAGTCTAATTTTACAGCCTTGCAAGAATCGAATTCCAATTTTTGTAGAATGTTACACTGGAAGGACTCTTAGAAATCACTTCGCCCAACTTGCCTTTACAGGAAGGTGAAAACTCGGGCCCAAGGTTACACAGTTTACACACCTCCTGCTTTTTAGAATCCTCTCTGTCTTCTTGCAAGAATGCACTTAGGAGTTTTGTGCGCAAATTGTCAGAAGGTGAGATGATTTCAAATCAAGGCTAATCAAAGAAATACTGTTTGGGGGTCACAAAGAGACTTTTTCTGCTTTTCATTTAGGAACTGAAACACCCAAGGATGGGGAAAGACTTTTTTTCACCTATTCCTGACAACACAAGTGTTTAGACTTTTCCCTAGCCTGCTAGGGACTCTATAAGGATAACTAAAGAATACTATTCCAATTCCAAGTATTCACACGCGCGCGCGCGCACACACACACACGTACACGCTCGTGCACACAAACAGCCAGAGGAAAGAAAGAGTTAATTAGCAGTCCGCCCTCCACCCACCCAAAGAATCTTTTTTTTAATTCCCCCAACCATAAAACGTCCTCACTTTCACAACAAAGATTAGCAAATGAGACATTAGCCACCTTTCAATAAAACATTAATACAAATCACAATGCGTCATCCTGAAGCCAGAGGTGACTGTCAGGATGTTAGAATTTGTTTAATTTCCCCATGTGTTTCTAACCAAACTTCAAGCTCCAAAGCCTCGGAACCAATCGCAATTGCAATACTCTGAACCTTTTCGTTTTTCTGCCCTGCCCTCTCAGCCCACTCTGGTCAAGGAGCCCAGTTAAGCCCCTAGCTGCAAATCAAAGTTTAAACTAAAGCCAAAGTCAGAGAAGAATAAAACCAGGCCGGCCACGGGCTGATAATGAAATAGCCAAGATCAACCTGTCACCAGGGCAGGAGGACCCCCGGCTGTGCAGACAGGATAGCCACTCCCTCTGCTGCAAAAGCACACAGCCTGTGCACCCCACTTCCAAGGGCTTTTAAAGACCTTTTGTGCATAGTGTAGATCCAAGCTCATGCCTGCAGTTCAATAATTTGCCCACAGCTGGGGGTCAGCAGAAGCTAGAGGGAAGCACGGTCAGCCTGGTTTCTCCCCCTCACACCTCTCTCCCAGGTTTATTCTTCCTTATCAGGAAAACCACGCCACACCACGCACGCGTGCGCGCACACACACGCACACCACCCCCCCACACACACACAACTGACCAGATATCACCAGAAAAATCTCATCGCCAGGCAACCACAATCACCCCCACACACCTACTCGATTCCGACAAATCCGAAAATGGTAGCTGCAGAGTTCGATGAACTCTAAAGTTCAAGTTTCTTCACCTCTTTCAAAAGACTCCAAGTCACCAGCAGATAAAACTGCAGGGCGAGTTTGCAAATGCCCTCCCTGCTCACCTGAGTTATCCCAGGAGCCCTGCTGCTGCTGCCGCCGCCGCCGCTGCTCTTGGCCAGGTAACCCCTACCAAGTCTGTTCAGTCAGTGCGGCTGAACAAAGATTCTGGCTTTCTTAACCTGAAAACTATTTGGGCTGTACCAAGCTCTGCTCACAGGGGGAGGTGCCTTGCAGAAACTTCAGGAGCCTTTGCCCCGCCTAGCAGTCAGAAACTGATCCTGAGTCATGAGGAAAATCTGGAAAGCGCCCCTGCCAGATGTGCAGACGGGATGCCCACTCCAGATCCACCCGCCAGCAAATTGGAAAACTCAGGAAGCCACGTTTGAAAGCTCTCTCTGTTCCAAGGAGACATAGGACTTTCAGGGAGGGGTCTGATAGATTTCTGACTTTTCTGTTCCCGGGGTTAATAGTGCAGATGTGGACATTACTCAAGAGAGGACAGGGAGAGAAAAATCTTGAAGGGTCGACAAAGTTCTTGAGGGCTAGGCTGCAGATGTCTCACAGCGATGGGGGCTCCGGGCAGTGAGTGGGAGAGAAAGTGGAGCTAATGGGGCACGGGAAAAGAACAGATTGCTTTGGGAAGCAACAGGTCACATTCGGCCAAGGGCAGAGAGAAGGGAGCATTAAGAGGAAAGCGAGTGGAGATTGATTCCACGGCAGTTGCGAGAAGCCTAGTTTCGAGCACCGAAGCGGGCGGTGGCAATCCTGCCTGGCCGTGTTAGGTGAAAAGCAGGGCAAAGGTGTCTGCTCAGAAAAGCCAACCAAGAGGCTTCGTGGGGGGGAAACCTGTAAAATGCTCTGCTGCATCCCAGTCAGGGTCCTGTTCCCTGAGACATTCACGGGGACACGATCCCGGGGACACAGTTCTCAAGTTGTTTTGTTTCCATTTTCACAACCTACATCTCATCATCTCATTCCCCAGCGCGCCTCACCAACGTGGCATCAGCCTTTTGACCTGGAATTATATCACTCTCTGCCCCTACCCTTGCACCAACTCTCTGGCTACTTGAAGGGGGGGAGACAGGGGAAGAAGGAGGGAGAGAGGAAGGGAGACACAGAGAGAGAGAAAGAGGGAGGGAGGGAGAGAGGGAGGGAGAACAAGTGAGCAAGGACCCCAAAAAGGAAAGAAAGTGTGCTTTCTCTACTCACTGGCCCCATACCAATATTTTCATGAAACAGATCTGAGCAATTCTATAACTCTGGTCTCTGAGATCTCCCTCTTGGCATTTCCCTATAACTCCCTCGGTGCCTTCTCCTCCTCTGTGCCAAGGTGGAAACTGAGCTAGAAGTAGGGGGCAATACAAAACACCGAAGCCCAGGAGAATTAGGGCTTTAAATACTGGCACCCAAATTAATCCTTGAGTGACAGATTTCTCGAGCAAGTATCCCCCATGTTGTGGGACTTGGGCTTTGAAACCAAGGACGGGCGGTGTTTTGTCTGGGGTCACCTTCTTTGGCCATCTTCTCCACCTCCATAATTTTCAAGTGAGCAGCGAATCATAGACTCGGGGAATTGGAAGGAAACTTAGAGGCCATATCTACCCTTCCACTCAGCGCAGAAATATCCTCCCGATAATCTGGAAAGCTCATCTCTCTGGAAAGCAGCTTGTTTCACGTTTGAGCATCCCCAAACTGTTAAACACTTATTACTTAGGTTGAGCAAAAATTAGCTTCCTGTAAACTATTTTGAATGCCTCTTTCCCATGACAGACTTGTGTACAATATTGGTCATGTCACCCCACGTCTTCTGTCCTCCAGGCTAAATATCTTTAGTTCACTTAAACTATGCTTCATGGGACACAGTGTTTAGATCTTTTGCCATTCTGGTTGTTGTTCAAGCGTAGATTTGCTCAGTGCACAGCTTGCAGCTCAGTTAAATCCCTCTTCTGTTTCTTGTATGAACTACTATTATTTGCCTGATTCTATGCTTATACAATTGACTTTTTATTAATTTATTTATTTTGAGGGAAGGGATTTTGAGAAAGAGAGAGAAGGAGAGAGAGAGAGAGAGAGAGAGAGAGAGAGAGAGAGAGAGAAGGGCAGAGGGAGAGCAGGCTCCACGCTCAGCACGGAGCCCATCTCTGGGCTTAATCCCACGACCTTGGCATCATGACCTGAGCTGAAATCAAGAGTTGGACGCTCAACCAACTGAGCCACCCAGGTGCCCTTACAGTTGACTTTTATTTTAACCTAGATGCTGTGCTTTACATGCGTTCTCATAAACCATCACCTTGTTTATTTTTTATTTCAATGTACCCCTTGTAACTTTTTTAGATCTTGAGTCTCATGTAAAACACATTCTCTGTATCATTGTTTCTCAACCTTTTTTGCATTATCACACCTCTAAAGAGCCTTTTAAGGCATTATTTTCCTAATATTTTCCCATGAGACTTTACTAACACAGATATGCCATATATATGTTTATGTACAGTAATCCTATCCGGGCTCTGTATATAAAAGCTTTCTTTTCACTCCTCAAGAAGGAATTTTTGCCCTCTTGGGGGCGATATCGCCCCCATTGACAGTGCACACTCTATATCACCAAGTTTCTTTTATCAGCATATTTGATCAACCAGACTAACAACATTATCGAATGAGATAGGGTCCAGGATAAAACACTACCGCATAACCTTGGCATCCTACCCATATTAACAAGCACGTTTCATAAGGTTGTCCAAACTGGAAGCAATCCGTCCAACTTCTGCTGCCACCCAGCTCCTATTCTCCCATCTTCTGCATGAGGATATCATAAGACTTTCTCAAATGTTTCACTGAAATCCAGGTACATTATGCTACAGTATTCCCTTCAGCTACTCTTTTAGATACCCATTCAAAAAAGGAAATGGGTTTAGTTAGGCATGACTTACTTTTAGTGAGCTCATGCTTACCCCTAGTGATTTCCGCTCCCTTTCTAAAGCCTTAAAAATCATCTGCTTAATAGTGCATTCTATACTTTTTCCAAAGACCAATGCCGTGCTCACTGGTCTGTAGTTTCCAGGATCTACATTTTGCACCCTGAAACACCACCCCGCCCCTTCAGCTAAAAAAACTGGAACATTTGCCTGCCTCTTTGCATCTCTCACCTCTTGCCTTTGCCATAATTTCTCAAAGGTTACTAAGACTGGCTCTGTGATCACATCTGCACATTCTCTCAGTAGCCTCGGATGTAATTTGTCTGGGCCTGGAAACTTGAACTCATTGAAGGCAGCTAAGTACTCCCTTATTATCTCCTCATCTATCTTGGGCTTTAATTCTCTTTCCAGTTCAAAGATCATGCTCCTTGATGGAGAGGTTAAGTAACTTGCCCACAGTTGCACACCTAGTAAATTGGCGGAGCTGGAATTGAAATCCTGCTCTGTCTGATTTTAAGATCTCCCTCTTAACCAGCATGCTGTGTAGCTTTCGAGTACCAAATGAGTGGTGTGGCCCATGGGTGCTATATGAGTTCCAAAGTGGGAGAGGGTCTTCTAGCAAGAGTAGCCAGCACAGGCTCAGTAAAAGAGGTGACACTGCAGCTGGATGTTTAAGAATGAGGAGGATTCTGATAGGAAGAGGGGAGCAACGTGTGCATAGGTGGTAGGATGATAGAGGAAGTGGACCATACCATCCCAGGCAGGGGAAATAATGAAGAAGAAGTTACCTTGGGTCTTGCCTCACGGTGCACTTCGTTGATCGTTGTGAACACTAAGAGACCACAAAAGGTCAAGGGATAGCCGGGTGTTCCTGCTTTCCCTTAGTATGTAGCCAGTCATTGAAGCTCTGTGCTTAGGAGGAGTTGTACTGGGCCAGTCACAATCCCCCTGAGCCTTGCTTTCCTGCTCTCTAAAATAGGAATAATGGTGGGAATAATGGGAGGCCTTCTTCCGAGGGTCAGTCAACTTAGAACACTGCCTGGCATACAGTTGGGACTCAACGAATCCTTAATACTGTCATTATTATTATTATTATTACTATTACTGAGATTCATTTATTCATTCAACAAACATTTGCTGAACTCCTCCTGTGTGCCAGATACTATGTCGGGTCCTGGGGACATAATGGTGAAACATGATCTCAGCTCTCGATGAGTTAAAGGTCAGCCATCTGTTTACTTTGTGAAAGTTTTCCGTCTGTACTTTTTTTTTTTATTCTTGGTTTCACATTCTGAGTAAAGTGGTTCATTTTACTTCTTCAAAAGTTTTGACCTCCTTCAAAAGTTTGTGGGGACAGTGGTAAGGAGCCTTTGATCCAGTAGCCCAGGATTTGTGGAACGAGTTGTTGGCCACTCTTTCCAAGACACTATAGATTCTGACTGATTCCATCTCAGCGTTCACCCAAGTCTTGGGTTCTGCCGTTTTGCATCCTCCAACCACATTCCCAGCCCAATCATTTCTCTCATCTTGGGCCTTCTCCAACGATAGATTGTAAAATCGAGTTCCCCTGTGGGGAAAAGTCAGCTGCACCCAGTGTGTATGGGGGGGGTGGGGGTGGGGGGTTGCTGCACATCAGGGCGGTGTGCTGCGGCAGTGTGGGGCAGCACCATTTGGTTTTGGCCGGCTAACTGCAGTCCCTGCCTATTTTGACATTACAATCCCCCAAGGCCAGTGAGAGTGTGAACAGAAGCCACGGAAGAGGATGGACCGTCAGCTTCCAAACCAAATAGCCTTGGGCCAGTGTGGGGTGGAGTTCAACCAAGACTTTGGGAGGGGGTAAATTGGACGTCTTCCCTGTTGGCCTGGTTAACACAAAAATATGTTTCATTGGGCTGTCGGCAGAACTTCCTTTAATTAAGGGAAGCAACTCATTTGCCTTGTCAACTAAAGGGCTCTAGTTTCTCAATATTAGTCAAAGAAAACCTCTGTCCCTAAATAAATGGTTACAGTGGTTCCTAATCTCTGACTATATCAAATCTGTGCTCCTCTGTTCGGTCACCAAGGCCTTTGCTCCACTAAGGGATGTCATTTTAGCCATTTTCCATGACTGGTTTCACCACTACTCCTTGGCACTGGTCTAGTTTGCCTTTGTGTTCCATCTCTTGGGGCTGCACAAGATAGTCAGGAACACAACCACCACCGACTAGTGCTGGGGTAGGAAACTCGGGGCTGGAGAAGTGTGGCTAGGGATGATGCATCGGTTACAGATGTCATCCAAGACTGAAACCCTAGAGAATTGAGCATTAGGGACCAAGTGAGTGTGGGGCAAAGGGAGGAGTCAGGAATTGAGGTGATCCACAATCCATGGACCGGGAAGCATTGTGCAAGGTGAATGGAACCAAACAGTACAAGGCAAAGGCTGAGAGTAAAGCCAGAGACCAGGTACTCACTCTAACGAGGTGTTGGATCCATGGCATGATTCAATCCTGCGCCCGTGTTTTTACTCAAAATGTCCCTCAACTGGGACTGTCTTGGCCAACCCCTCTGTCTATCCAAGTCTTGGTTATCCTTTGATTCTCCACCCTTACTTTCTCTGCAATGCCTCCTTCCTCCCTCACTGATCGGCAACCTCTGGAGGATCATCTCATTTTGAGTCAACATCATGTCACACAGGGTTCTAGTTAATCATCGTCCTACTGTTTCATATGTATACTTGGGTTTTCTCAAACTCCTTCAGGTCAGCAGCTCTGGGTTTCGCTCTCTTCCGGGCACGAAACACAGGGAGAGACACCGAGTAGGTGTGCAGGAAACACTTGCCAGCAGGTTCCAGAGATGTTCAGAATGGAAGTCGGTCGCAACTTAGCAGGAGACCCTGAGATGGGTCCGTCACACACTCACGAAAAGTGCTTAGAAAACCAAGTTGAACCGTCCTCTGGGATTTCAAAACTTCAGACACAGGGGAGGTCTGAAGGAAATGATAGTATCTCTTTGTCAGAGCTACACATCCATAAACAGCCCTTTAAGTGCTGGGAAAGCTTATAGAATTCGAACAAAAAGGGCGGAGACAGCCTTGAGCTGTCACTGAGCCTGAGAGTGAAGTAAAGATTGAGAGGGGTTGGAAACAAACAGAACTATGAAGCACTTCCAACATGGGGCGGGGGTGGGGGGGGTGGGTGGGTGGGGAAGGAATCTTTTTCAATCCCAGTAAAATGTCATTCATCTGGCCTCCGCTAATTTAGGATTTTTGAAAAAAAAAAATTGAACTAAGGGAGGCTGTAGCTTGTTATAGCCAGATCTTGAAAGAAAAGAGCTGCTAAACTAATTAAGCCTCCTCGGTGTTGGAAGAGGGAGTGGGGGATGGGACGAGGTCTTGTTTGACTTAGTTAAAAGGAGTTTTCCCAGTTCCCTCCTAGAGCTCTTTAGAAGTCTCATTAAGCTAATTATAAGTCCCAGTTGTATAGTCTTTCTTGTCCTGTTTTTCCCCTGTTGTAAATACTTGCGAGTATTAAAACTGCATTTAGAAAAACTCCAAATTCGACTTTTCACTATTTTAGAGCCATTCCCCCTCCTCAGTTGGTGCCAAGAAAGAAGGTATGGAAAGCCCCAAAGTACTGGGAGCTTTCATGCGCCATCTCATTTAATCTTCACAAAAACAACTGCACCGGAGGGATTGTTCTTCCCCGTTAGCGGAGGTAGGGGAGATGCTGGGCGCAGGGTGGGGTGATGGCAGTGGAGTGTTAAGTATCCAGCCTCGGGCCACACAGGAAGGAAATAAGGGAGCCCTGTTGTGTTGTTTTGTTTTGTTTTGTTTTGTTGAAACAGCAATTCTTCCAACCCCAAAGTCCTCCAGCTTTCTCTTGGATGGCGTTGCCTCTGGAATTGAAAATAACCATTGACTGATGGGGGGGGGATTTGAACACTTTTCTTGCCATATCTTGCTTTATTGACCCATGTAAGTGGCCACGAATTCATGAGAAGAACACATGGTCAAAAACAGAGGCGATGTGTGTGGTAGCACAGCCTGCAACCCGCCCAAGCGCCCTAATGTCAGAGATGGAGAACAGACGAGTGTTTGCCACAGGTGAGGAAGGGGATCGCAGGAAGGAGGTGGGCGCGGTGATGAAAGGATCACACCACAAAGGCTCCTTGAGGTGTCTGCACTGTCCACAATCTTGACTGTGGTGGTGGATGCACGAGCCCACGTGTGGGAACATTGTATAGACTTCACATCTGTGCACAGATGAGTATCGGTAAAACAGGAAGTCCGGATAACATTGGTGGATTGTACCAATATCGATACCCCCGTTGCCATATACTAGAGTTTTGCAAAATGTTCCCTTTGGGGAAAACTGGGGAGAGGACCCACAGGATCTCTCTGTGCTATTTCTCACAACTGCATGAGAATCCACACTCATCTCAAAAACAGTGCAATGCAAAAAGAGAGTATATGTAAGGGGAAGGTTGGCAGGTACGTCAAATATATTGTATCTAATCAGACAGACCTGGTAGACCGGGGCAGGGTAGCCAAGACCTGGAGGTGGTGGGACCCTCTCAAGCTCAGAGAAAGTTCACACGGGTCGCTGAGCCTGACTAAGGGCGAAAGAATGGGAGTGTGGTGTGAAATTTGAAGGAACAGATTTCACGCTCGGAGGCCTTTCCTTCAAGGCCGTAACTTTGCAGGTCCCTCTGCTCTTTTCTGGGAGACTGAACCCTGCTCCCAGAGACCTGACTACGATGGGCCCCAGCTAGAAAAAGCTACATAATTTGTGAGGCCCAGTGCTAAATGAAAATGAGGGGCCTCTTGTTCAAAACATAGAAGGAATTTCAAGACGGTGACTGCAAAGCATGAAACCAGGCACGGGGCCTCTCTAAGGGGGAGGGGGGGTCTGTGTGACTGCACAAGTTCTGGCCCCAGGGAACATTTCTGCTAAATCTTCACGGTTTCAACCTCTAGAGAATTCAGACTAGCACCCCCTTCTGACCCCTCCCTGCTTGCTTGGATTGACTGAGGTGACTGAGGCCCAAGTGGCCTTTTGGGACTTAATCATTGTAAAGTCACCATACTGGGCACTTGGAAAATCCCCGCTGACTGGTCGGCTGCACTGCTGTGGCTTAGACCACATAGAGCAAGAGAGGTGGGTAGGACAGAGTCGAGAGACAGAAGGCAGGCAGGAAAACCCTGGGTGCCTAATTGCAAAGTGAGGCTTGAAGATGAAGAGCAGACCAGGGTGGTGGCCATTCCAATGTGTGTGGTGAAGGGGACACTAAACTATAGCCTGGGGGAACCTGGGTGTCTCAGCCGGTTAAGCGTCGGACTCTGGCTCAGGTCGTGATCTCATGGTTCGTGGGTTCGAGCCCCGCGTCGGGCTCTGTGCTGACAGCTCAGAGCCTGGAGCCTGCTTCGGATTCTATGTCTCCCTCTCTCTCTGCACCACCACCCCCCCCCCGCCCCGCCAACTCCTGCTCTATCTGCCTCTCTCTCAAAAATAAAATAAACATTAAAAAAAAAATCTATGACCTGGAGGCCTGGGTTCAAATGCCAGCCTGGTACTCTTGGAGCAATTAATGAATCTCTGGGTGTGTCAGTTTCCTCATCTGTAAAATGGAGCTAATAACAATAGTACTTATCTCATTGAATTGTGAGGACCAGATGAAATCATGGATATGAAAGCACCGTGAAAGCTCACAGAATATATAGAAATGTAAGACGTGATTATGACATACACATCCCAAAGCCTCTCCTAGCAGGTGGCGACTACTTGATCTAACACCTGAAATAAGAAATAAGGTTAAAATTAGGGCACCTGGGTAGCTCAGTCGGTTGAGCGTCCGACTTCCACTCAGGTCATGATCTCATGGTTCGGGAGTTCGAGCCTCACATTGGGCTCTCTGCTGTCAGCACAGAGCCAGCTTTGGATCCTCTGGCCCTCCCCCACTTGTTCTCTCTCTCTCTCTCTCTCTCTCTCTCTCTCTCTCTCCCCCTGAGAAATAAACATTTATTTATTTATATCTCAAGAAAGAAATAAGGTTAAAATTCATGCCCCCTGACTTCTGATTCTGGCCCAGATAGAGAGGTGCCATTCTTCCCTCCAAGGGCCTCCGTCCTACAACTAAAACACACTAGACATGACACAATAATCATAGAAAGACTGAAAGGTGGGAAAAAGGCAGACAACCTAAGGACCTCAGGGCTTGAGGAACGATACAGCCTTGTGTTCTCTGGGTTTTCTTATCACCTCCCATATATCCCAAACAAGACGCTGCAGAAACCCCCAACCCAGAACTTTTGCCAGGAACAGACAAAAAAAAATTTGCAAAAACCCCTGTTCCGCTTAGCCAAAGGACTAAGAAAATAGGGACCTCACAAAAGAGCATGATTTTGGGGGGGACTACTCGCCCTATTCTGCCTAAACACCAATGGAACCCCGACTGTACAGCACTCCCCTGGGGTTTCAGAGGGGCTGAGTGGGAAGCTGATCTTCTGTGCTCTGCCTGGTGGAGACAGTCAGTGCCCCAATGCCCTCATCGGAGCAGTGCAGTGGTATCTAAGTCTCCACTCCCATCCTGCCACAAGGCGACTGAATGAGACAAAGTGACGCAGGGCTCATAGGCTTTAACAAGCAATTAAGTTCTCTTGAAACCAAAAAGAAGAAGAAGAAGAAGAAGAAGAAGAAGAAGAAGAAGAAGAAGAAAAAGGAAAAGGAAAATCTCAGCAAAGGAATAGAAAATGTAAAGAAAAGCCAATAGGAAATTTCAGAACTGAAAAGTAATAACTGAAAAAAATACTCACTGGACGGGCTCAATAGTAGAGCGGAGATAGGACAGACTTGGTGAATGCCAAGATAGATCAATAGAATTTACCCAGATCAATAGAGAGATAAGATAGACGGAGAAAAGTAAGTGATCAGGGCCTCGCAGATCTGTGGGACACAGTTCATATGTGTATCATTGGAGTCCCAAAAGGAAGCAGTAATGAGCATGGGAGTGAACAAATATTCGAGGAAATCATGGCTAACCATCTTCCCAAATTTGGTAGAAGACATAAATCTACAAATTCAAGAGGCTGCATGTGCCCCAAACTGAATAAACCTAAAGAAATTCGTGTGTAGATGACTCAGTCAGTGTCCGACTTCAGCTCAGGTCATGATCTCGTGGTTCATGGGGTTCGAGCCCCCCATCAGGCTCCGTGCTGACAGCTCAGAGCCTGGAGCCTGCTTCACATTCTGTGTCTCCCTTTCTGTCTGCAGCTCCCCCGCTCATTCTCTCTCTCTCTCTCTCTCTCAAAAATAAATACAAAATTTTGTATATATGAAAAAAAAAAGCAATCCATGCCAAGACACCCAAAAACTGGAAGTCATAACCCAAAAAAGAGAGTAGGTTTTGGATAATTCCATATAAGAAGATCTTCAGGGCTGTCAGACTCCCCTTCCTGCCTGTTACCAGGGAAGAGGGAGGAATCCCCACTACCTCAAACCCCAGCTTCCCCTGGTCTCTCTATCCCTAGCCCCACCCCTCAAGCCTACCATTCACTGATTCAACAAACATTTCCGAGGACCTCATATGTGCCGGTCATTCACCTAGCTGCTGGGGGGACAACAGGGAGCAAGCCAGAGTCCCTGCTCTCATGGAGGTACCTTGTAATAGATGGAGACAGACACACACAGAATGTGTTGGGAAAGACAGTAATTAAATAGACTAGTATCTATTTAGATGCATACCTTTCCCAGAAAAGGCTCTTACATCAGCCATGCATTCATTCATTCAATATTTATTAAGCACTCAAGCTCTTACCATGTCTGAGAACCTGCTGGGCTCCAAGAGACACAGACAATAGCCATTCCTGTAGGACGGGATTTCTCATCCTTGGCACCACTGGCATTCGGGGCTGGACAACCCCTCGCTGTGGAAGGCCTGGTCTGTACATGGTGCCGTGTTTAGCAGCATGCCTCGCCTCGATGACTAGATGCCGGTAACATCCTCCGACTCACAATCACCCAAAATATCCACAGACATGGCCAAAAATCTCCTGGGAGGCAAAAGCAAGCCTGGTGGATAACCGCTGCTGTGGGATAAACGGACAAGTGGACGGAGAGTTGATAGAAATTGTGTTCACTGCCAACAGAGTCTCCCCTTCCTAACTACCTCAAACCCCGCTTCCCCTGGGCTCTATTCCCCAGCCCCACCCGTCAAGTCTTCCATCCTTTGGCTGTCATTACTTACAGCATGTGATTAAGACTCTTTACAAAACGCCAGGCCTTCCAGAGATGGCTTCACTCGCCACCTCCAGCTGTATATGCTACTGTGGAGCCGAAGCTCCCGCTACACAGCATTCGAATTGTTGCCGGAACCAGGCATGTCATTTCCTTTCCCGAGACCTTTCCTCATGCTCTTTTCTTTTTGCTAAACCTTTTATAATGTTTATTTATTATTTTTGAGAGAGAGAGAGAGCACACGAGAATCGGGGGCGGGCAGAGAGGGGATGGACAGAGGATCCGAGGCAGGCTCTGTGCCGACAGCACGGAGCCTGACATGGGGCTCGAACTCACCAACTGTGTGACCATGACCCAAACCGAAGTCGGACGCTTAGCCGACTGAGCCACCCAGGTGCCGCCCACATGCTCTTTTCTTTGCCTTGACCACCGTCCCCTGGCCAGCTACTTCAAATGGCAGAGCGCCCTTCTCAAATCCTTCTTTGAGGTGTTTACCCTGCTTTGAGGACGTGGACTGTGCCCAGTGCATCCCTGCAGGCCCAGCCTCTAGCATATATGCAAGAAGAGAAAAAAAAGAAGCGGGGACTAGCCCTGGCTCTCAGATTTTGTCCTCCATTCTGCCTGGGGAGCGGTGGGTGGGGAGGAGGTTAAGTCAGTATGTTAAGTGAATATGCAGAGGATGCGTTAATGAAAGAGCACGGAAGGAGGAGTTTGAATTGAGCCTTGAAGGATGAGCCTGGCTTTAACATGATAGGGAGGGAGGAGTGGCTAAGCGACGGGGGTGGAAAAAGATAGTGGAGCACAGCACACGCATCAGACAGTGAGAAAACCAAAGCGCGAGGAACACGGGCCTGAGACCTGCCTCGTGCCGCACAGGAGGTCCGCTCCCACCCTGACGTCTCGCTAAGTCTTGGCTCCTTTAAGCAGGTAGCAAAGGACTTTCCCTTTGAGGGAGGAGAGCCCCGGACGACTGGAAAGAATCGGTAGTGACAGGTTTCGAGAATGAACGCAGGCCCACTAGCCCACAAATGAGTTGATGTCCCAAGCATGGAGGGCACCTTCTTCCTTAGCACCTCTGAGGCGGCTAACTTTGAGCACCTGTTGCATGCGAAGGGCTTCCGGTACGTGGTCACGTTTAGCTTTCCCAACAGGAAGATGGGCCTTTCAGTGGCAGCGCTGAGATTGAAATCCAAGGTTTCTGACAGCAAGGCCTGGCCGTGTCCGTTGTGTCTTACTGCCGCAGTTAGCTGGGGCCACGTTTGGGGTCCGGAGGCATTCTGGAGCATCCGCAAACACTTCCAAGATCGGTGAGGCAATTTTACCCAGACTCAAGGACTCCTCTGCACAGTTGCCAGGGAACCGGCTGCAACTGGCTGGTGCTCACCCCTTAGGGGCCAAGTGAAATGCAGTTGTGAGGGGTGGGACAAAGGTCTATGCCAGGCGGGTCTCCTTGCTGCCTTGGTGCCGCTCGGTGGCTGTGCCCACGAACAGGGACCATGAGGGAGGTCAAGTAGTAGGGTTCAAAGATGGGTGATGGTGCTTCCTCTGACTAAAACATTCTCAGCAAAGGTGTTGCTATTTAACCCTACTTGGAGAATGAAACTTCCCGAAGCTAGAAAACCGTGAAAAGACGTTCGTTCACCCAGGAACAAGAGCACTTGAGAAGCCAAATACTTACAGTGAGCATATCAGTTTTTGAAGGTATCTAAGTAGCTTGCGACAAGCCTTGGCAAAGCTTTCTGTGGCCCTGGACTTAAACTGCTCTTCTGAACGCTGACTTCTAACACGATTGAGGGGCGCCTGGGTGGCTCAGTCGGTTGAGCGTCCAACTTCGGCTCAGGTCATGATCTCGCGGTTCATGAGTTCGAGCCCCGCATTGGGCTCGCTGCTGTCAGCACAGAACCTGCTTCGGGTTCCCTGCCCCTTTCTGTCTCTGCCCCTCTCCTGCTCCTGCCCCCTCTCTCAAAAACGAATAAACACTAAAAATAAATGAATTAATATGATTGAACGCCTCTGTTCCTGGGAAGACGTGGCAAGGGAGGTGGGAGTGAAATGGGGCACCGGGGGCTTCATAATGAAAGAGTCCGAGAGAAAATATAATCTGGGGGCTCTTCTCGTGAGGGCCCACAATGAGTTTCTTGCTTTCCTCGTTGTGAGTGACAGTACTTGTCCCTCGGTAGGAAATACCCTAACAGCTGCTGTCGATTGTGCCTTACAGAATGAGTATGGAGGAGGTGGGGTATATTTCTCTCTCTCTCTCTCTCTCTTTCTCCCCTTTCTAGAAGCTGAGAAGTTATTGCTACTTACCAACTAGTACTTCGTCCAGCTTGGCCTTCAACCAATATAGAGCTTCCACTGTCCCTTTTCTTTCTTTCTTTTTTAATGTTTTGCTTATTTTTGAGAGAAAGAGAGAGAGAGAGAGAGAGAGCACAAACAGGGCAGGGGCACAGAGAGGGGGGAACAGAGGATCCAAAGCAGGCTCCTTGCTGACAGTAGAGAGCCTGATGTGGAGCAAACCGTGACTTGAGCCAAAGTCCTACGCTTAATCCACTGAGCCACCCAGGCGCCCCTAGTGTTCCTTTCCAAACGCCCCTGTGGTCTCACCTCCACCAGGAAGTCAGTCCTGTTCCTTTCCTCAAATTCCTGTTAGACATTCTCTCTTCTTCACCCCAGAGGCACTTTGCTTAGGCTGTGTATTTTTGTTTCTCTGTTAAAGCTTTTCCCAACAGAACCTTCAGCCCAAAGAAACAGGGGCAAACCCTCCATAAGCCCTTGCTGCCTCTTGGATCACGTCTAAGGCCCTGAAGCAGAAGGGAATAGAACCGTGCCAGGTGCTTTACATGCATCATTCCATTGAATTTTTCCACTAGCTCAGTGAGGTAAGTACTGCTAATTACCCCAGAGATGAGGATCCAGGTTCAAATCAGTTGAACGATTTAGCCATAGTTATGCAGCTAGTAAGTAGCAGGACCAGAATTTGAGCCCAGGCCCTCCCTTGATGACACCTTTACGTTAATTGTCTATTTTATTGTTCGTATCCTCCATTAGATTTTGCGTTTGTCATTTCTGTTTCCATTTTGTAGAACTTAGAGCCGTCAAGAACGTCTCCGTGCCACGGATGACCTGAACTAGGCCTGGAAGGGTAATGGTGCTCTGAGAGAAAGTAGGCATTTGGGGGTAGGGTGTAGAGCGATCTGTAGAGATCAAGGTCTTGAGTCGGTCAAGTGGAAATGTGGTGTGTGCTGGGAATGTGCTTCATGGAAGAACAGTGAAGGGGACTAGTGGGGCTGGGTTTCAGAGTTGATGTTGGCAAACAGTGGGGGATCAGACCGGGTAGAGCCTAAATCTGGAGGAGCTAGGCATTTACGTGAGTTCTGGAAGCTGGTATGTGTAGACCCAGGAGCCTGCCTGGCCAAATATAGCTGTAGAGACAGTCATGGATTAGTTGACTGGGGCAGCTGGGAAGGCTGCCACTGGGGATGGGTAATATCATCGAAACTTCTTTCATATCAAGCTCCTCTGGAATGGAGATGGGGAGCCAGGGCCCACGGAGGATGGAATTGTGTGCCTTGGGTCTCTTCACCTGCAGTTTTCACCCTCCCTTCTTGGACTTCAATAACTCTTTCCTGCCTTCTGCGCACAGAGCTCTCACCTTCTTCCATTGCTGGCAAAGTCTCCCCCAGTACCACCTTCCCTAGGAGTAATCTCTTCCTCTTGCTGCTGTTCCCTTTTCCTTCCTCCACCCCAACCACATCACGTTTTCTCGAGGCTCTAACATGTCACTAGTACAAATCCAATTGGCAAATTCACAGTCGATGTGAATGGTTGCTAATGTCTTCATAATGTTTAAATTTGAATGGGAGCCTACAGGCCTTTGCTAGAAGCAAAGGGGTTGCCCGGGGACTTCAGGCTTACAGAAAAGGGGGACGGGGATGGGGTGAAGATGGGGACAGAGGTGGGAATTTGAGGAGTGGGCCTTTTTTGGTGACCTTGGCATAATGATAAGTCCTGGTTATTTCTTAAACATTGGAGGGACACCTGGGTGGGTCAGTCAGTTGAGCATCGGACTCCAGCTGAGGTCATGATCTGGTCTGTGAGTTCGAGCCCCGTATCGGGCTCACTGCTGTCAGCACAGACCCAGCTCCCCATCCTCTCTACCCCCATCTCTCTGTCCCTCCCCCACTCACGTTCTCTCTCTCAAAACCGAATAAACATGGAAAGAAACAGCATTTGAAAAGAGGCTTCCCCTCCATTCCCTCACTGCCCCCTCCATGTTCTGTGCACCTTATTTCTGCATTCCAGGACCCTGCCGGGAATCACTGTATCAATTAAACAGCCCTTAGATGCAGAGAAAATGCCCGATTTGGTTTGGGGATAGGAACCCTTCCTGAGTTGTCAAGGACCTCACAGAACTGAAGCTGCTGCTATTAGAGCTCATGTTCACGGCTCCCTTGGACACTAAATTTAACAGATGGGACACTTCAATCCAGGGCACAGTTGTCAAAAACCACAGTTTAAATCAGTCACAGACAACTGTTTCATTCCCCACACTTGCCTGGGTGTAACAACTGCAGGAACGCCTCTGCTTAAATTACACCCAGTGACACCACAGGGAGAGACATGTCTAGGCTGCATTCATGCTCCGTCCTTTCTGAGCTTCTTTCATAGCAGGCGTCAGCGCCCTTTCCAAAATGGGGTGCCAGGGTTCGGAGCCGTGTTCTCTTATCGGGCTGGTGCGCGGGGATTTGTGCACGCCGTCGGTGGCAAAGTGGGAGGGTGAAAAGGTGGGAGGGAGAGGAGGGAGCAGGCGAAGGGACGCTGAGTCTCACGGAAGGCAGTGGGGTGGCCAAGGATCAGCCAGAGAGAAGTGGCAGCACGGGGCGAAGACTTACAGAAATAAGTGATGACAAAGGGCTTCCGCCTGGGGCCCCTGAGCTGTGAGCCTGTAATAACTGGTCTATGGGTCATTGCCGGGTGTCCAGGCACAGTGCACCAGTTCGCCCCTTATGTAATCCATCCATTTGTTCTTTCACTCACGTATTTATTGAGCCATTCGCCGTGCCAGGCACTGGGGACACAGATGTAAATAAGATGCAGTGCGTGCCCTTTGAGGAGCTCATGGTCTCTTTTCCATTCTCAGTAGTCCCAACTGCTCATAGCCGAGAACTCACTGTCACGCCTTCCGCTGGCACTTGACCATTGCCAGGCACCACACCACTTGATTGGTGGAGATACAGAGATACACAGAAAAGTAGGACAAGGCCCATGACCTTGAGAGCATTCCGGTATAGTAGCGTGGACAGACACGTAGACATTGTCCATTGGTATTCGGTGTGTTGAGAGACTATTGGATCAGATGAGCCTCTAAGACGCCCTGTGACCAAAGATCTTTGATGCCGAAGGCGCGTGCCTGGTATTGGGAGGCAGAGAGCCCCGGGGGGAGGCAGACTCTTGTGTCTGACACTTGTCCTGTCACAACGCCAGGCACCTAGGTAGGGGCTTGGTGAACATTTGTTATTTTTGCGTGGAGGCCTCCCGATGAACAGATTCTATTCTGTTTGTGGTTACTGGGCTTCAAAGCTTCTTAAGCTGATAGTCCTCCTGTCAGTGCCCCCACTACCTTGCATGGGCAGTTCTCAATCCAGAGGTCTCTAAAAAGGTAGTAACTGGGGCCCTTAAGATGTTTCTTCATATTGAAAAAGTCTAACAGAAACTGTATGCTCAGCCAAGACAAAGCCACAAAGAGCTAAGTACAATATCATGTTTCTTTGCTTCTGACTGAAATTATATTAGCTTGGTGTGGTTCTCTCACGTGGATCAGAGGCTCTGAGTGAGTGAAAAATTGGGAAAATGAATTATTCCATAATAAAATAGCTTTGCTAGATAAAAATCTTTCCAAACATGGGGCCCACGGGGGAAAAAGGAATAAAAGGGATCCTTGGTGGTGAAAAGGTTGGAAATCACTGGCCTCCACGTCTGGATGCCAAAGTTTGGCTGCAGATTCAAAGCCTATGACCACAGAATCCTGGGATTATTGGCATCTGACACCCCTGATGTGGTTCCTGTTGGAAAAGCAAACATGCTTCCCTGCCCAGCTTTCTAAAGTGTTATACATTAACCGGCTTACAAAGCGCCATTCACGGGGGGGGACAGGTTTTTTTTGGATCGTGGTTTACTGTGTTGTTGTACCTGCAGTGAAAGAACATCTCAGAGGAAGCATAGGCTTGCCTGAAATCTACAGAGCCGTGCTCTTGCTGGACAAGCGCAGGGCTCCTTGTAACCTACAGGGCTGCAACGAGCTGTCCACACCTCTCTCCTTCTCATCAGCAGCCTTCACCCAGTACCTCTGAGAATACACATTCCATGAACACACCGGAAACAGGCTAAGAGCATCCATTGGGTATAAGCAAAGGAGGAGGGACTCTGCAGGCTAGGGAAGCAGGGAGGAAGTTTGAAAGTGGCCTGGTCAGGGAATCATTCCCACTCTTCCCAGTGTCTGGAACAGTTTTCGGGAGGAGGTCTAAGAGGGAGAACTCAGCAAAACTTAGGACAGAGGGGAGCTGAGGTTTCTAGACAGAGAGGGAACTCCCAGAGATACTGATCCCAGCCCTCATTAAAAAAAAATTTTTTTTAATTATGATTGTGATCAAATACACCTGATATTTACCATCCCCACCATTTTTAGGGATACCGTTCAATAATGCTCAGTATAGTCGCACTGTTGTTGTGAAACGGGTCTCCAGAACTTTTTCATCTTGCATAGCTGAACCTCTACACCCATTAAGCAACTCCATCAGCCCCTTCTAACCACCATCCTACTTTCTGCTTCTATGAATTCGTCGGCTTTCGACTCCTCCTGTAAATGGAATCACACCGTATGTGCCTTTTTACGACCGGCTCCTTTCACCTAGAATGATGTCCTACCAGCACCGGAATGTTCTTCTTTTTCAAGGCTGAATAATATTCCATTCTATGTACGTACCACGTTTTGTTTCTCCATTTGTCTACTGGCAGGCGCTTGGGCTGTTCCACCTCTCGGCGCTTGTAAATAGTGCTGCTGTGAACAGTGGTGTGCGAATATCTCATCGAGACTCTGTTTTCAGTCCTCTGGGGCACATACCCATAAATGGTATTGCTGGGTTGTGTGGCGATTCTATTTTTTAATGTTTTGAGGAAGTGCCATACTGCATTCCTTAGTAGCCACACCATTTTACCTCCTCAGCAATGCGCAAATGTTCCAATTTCTCCACATCCTTGTCCACACTTGTTACTTGTTGGATTTTTTTTTTAATAGTTGCCATCCTAACTGGTGTGAGGTGGTATCTCATTGTGTTTGGGATTTGCATTTCCCCGATTAGTGACGTTGGGCTCTTTTTCATGTGCTCTTTGGCCATTTGTGGATCGTCTTTGGAGAAACGTCTATTCGACTCCCTTCCCCGTTTTTAAAAGATCATTTGGTTCAGAGCCATGATTTGCGAAGACTTTCTCCCAGGCTGTAGGTTGTCTTTTCACTCTGCTGCTTGGGCCATTCAGTGCTCCAGCCCACGTTTTTAAAGGCAAGGAAAATGTGCTAAAATGGAGAAAGAACCCAGAAGAAGGAGGCCAACAGGTTGGGGGCTACCTTCGATGATTCCTCCAAGTGCTTTGAGCGCTGTATTCTTGAGTTCCAGTCCTCCTGGTGATGCTCCTGAGCACCCAAGCTTTGTATACACTGTACCACCTTCACCCTATTAGTTCTAGGCTGCTTCTAGAGAGAACACGCTCTATTCTGAGTACCATCCACCTCTAACTCCCCACAACTTTCTTGTCTTCCTCATGCCTGGGAGGCCTGCCTTTTCAGCTTGCAGCACCCCCAGCACCCTCAGGGTCGCAGGACGCCAGCCTCAGATCCACTTGCGACCTTTTTGCCAATCCCAGGCAGAGGCAGATTTCAACCCGACTTCCGTGGTAGCCATCTTGGCGGGACTGGGGGTAGAGTCCATCTGATGTGTCAACATTTCTCTGAGAAGCAACTTGGTCTAATGGAAAGACCACCAGACCGTCCCTTCCTGGCTGTGTGACTCTTGGCAAGTCTCTTCACCTCTCGGAGGCAGTTTCCCGTCTGTGAGCATGGGGTCTGGTGACGCCTTGTTTAAAATAAAGCATGTGCATTTCTGAGCTCAGCGCCTGATACACCCTGGGAGAGGTCGGCAATTGGCAGTTCCGCCCTCTGGGCCCAGACTCTTCGGCCAGGAGGAAGCGTGCCCAGCAGGGACCCATTCCACTCAGAGGCCACACAGCACTGAGGGGCCTCGAGAACAAAAGTCCCTCACTGGCGCCTGACCTCTGGTAGACCTGTGCCCAAAGAAGCTTAGATTCTAGGAGTCTGCCACTGCCTGACAGGAGGTCCCCAAATGTCCCTCCCTCGGTGACACCTTTCAGAGACCCTCAGCTCTTCCTGAGCCCAGAGTTCTTCCTATCCTCCTACCCATCTCCCCCCAGCCAGAAACCTTTCTCCCTCACCTGTCCACAGACTTACTCCTTCACCAAGCCTGCAACTCCAGACTCTTGAGAGTCTCTCCAATTTTACCTCCTTCTAGTCTACACTGTCACCTGCCCTTGTCCATGGTGCCATCAGCTCTCGCCTGGCTCAGGACATCACTGCCTGCCACTCCCACCCCCACCCCCACCCCCATGTTCTCCTTGTGTCCTACTCTTGAGTCGCTCCAGTCCAGTCTCCTGGAAGCAGCAGGAGTGATCTATCCACAACTTTTATCTGCTCATCTCACTCTCCTGCTTAAAACTCTTTAATGATTCCCTGGGCGCTCTTCAGGAGGAAAGTTCAAACTCCTTACTGTGGCTTACAGGCCCCACGTGGTCTGGCCTCTGTCCGCCCCTCTGGTGTCATCTCTCACCACCTCTCCTCCATCACACTCCACGCTTCAGCCATATTGGCCTTCTTTCAGTGGATCCAACAAACAGCGCTTTTGCTCAGGGCCTTAACATAGTCTCTTCCTCCGACCTGGAACATTCTTCCCCCTTCTGGCTAACTTTGACTCATCTCTACGTCTCAGTGAAGATGTCACTTCCCCTGGGAAGGATCTCCTAACCGCCTCCCCCAGTCCCACCCCAAGGTGAATATGGCGATTCCTCTGCCATATTGCTCTTCCTCAGGTCATAGCACTCAACACACTGCTCTGACTACTGCCCTTTGTAGCTACACTTGGAGCTCTGGGAGGTCAGGGACCACGTCTGTTTACCCACCCGAGCCTAGTACGGTGGCCGGCACGTACCATGTCACGTGTATGTCATACAAACAAGTCCCTCTTTGCCTTCCCATGAACGAAGACCACTCATAGTCCTGCCCTCCACACCCAAGGTCCCTCCACCTCACTGGAGGACTTTCTGATCCCAGACATGGTGGACATGGGTCACACCTCGTCGCCTTTGTTCATACTGGTCTTTCTGGCTGGAATGCCCCGTCCTCCCCTCCTCCCCTCGTCACCTAACAAACTCCAACTTGTTCTTTAAGCCTCAGCTCAGGTTACATCTCCTCAGCGAAGCCTGTGCCTGAAGGGGACCATTAAAATAAAGATTTATTCCAGGCAGGGTAATTCTTAGCTCATTTTTCATCATTACTGCTTTATTATACTAACTCCAATATCTAGCAGCCTTCATCACTCTACCCCAGTGGCCAGACTGCCCCTCCTTTGGGCTCTCCTGACTTCCTCGCAGGGCCTCCATTATAGCCCTTTCCCGAGGCTTTGGATGATGGGTTTTTGTTTGCTTGGTTGGTTCGATGTCGCTTAGTTTAGTACTTTTCCTGAAGGACGTAGGAGGACATTGTGTGACCTTAAACCCTCTGGCTCCTCGTAAGGGCAACTTGGCTCATTTCTTCAATTAAAATGAGACATAAATCCTGGCCCCTCCCCCACCCTTTGTCTTCCCCACACCCTGCCAGGGTGCCCACTCATTACTGAGACAAGCCAGGGCTGCTCCCCTTTCAGGAAACATCATTTTTCCAATTAGCCTTTGATTGGAAACAGTACCATGGCAGCTGGGCTGCTTTTAGTGCCTGCTGGTGAACGGGCAGCCCGGTCATATGGAAAAAGCACTGGCCCAGGAGTCTGGAGCCCCCAGTGCTAGTCCCTCTCTGCCAAGTGTCTGAGTGTGGGCGACTTCCCTTCCTGCCCTGGGCCTCAGTTTCCTCCTCTTCTGAACAATGAACTTCAGGTTTTGCTACTTAGAATACAGTCTGCGGACTAGGGGCACGCAGCACTCGTGGGAGACTGGTTGGAAATGCAGGATCTGTGCCCCAGCCCAAGCCTTGCAAATCAGAATCTGCATTTTAACGAGATCTGCAGGTGATCCTATCCACCCTAAAGTTTGGGAAGCGCTGCGGACGTCCCAGATGAAAAAAGTCACTGAAGCTCCGTTAAACATAGTTTCCCTGGCCGCTGTCCTGGGATGGGGTCCCAGAACTTGTACTTGTAGCAAGTAGCCCGATTGACTCACATCCCTGGGGAAGTTTGGGAAACATTGGACGAGTGGTTTATGAGGGCCCTTCCGCCTTTGCCTTTCAGCAGTGCTGTATGCAACTGGTTCATTACTGGCGACAGTAGAGATACGTAAGGCAGGCCTCCAGGACTTATCCCTTTCTAAACTGGGTGAAGTATTTTCAGAATCATCCAGGGCCATGCAGGTGGGGGGAAAGGAAGAGAGATTACCACGGCTTAAGCCAAGTGGTCTTGATTGGAGAAAATCAGCAGTCTCCGGGATTCAAAGAGAAATTACCTGCTTACTCAAGACTGTCTCCTTGATGTAATCAGGCTTGATATAATCACCCGATCTGAAAGACCCTCTTGGAGTATTGAAAAGAGAGGATTAGAGATAGAGGGGCAGTGTCTCTCCTAACACCGGCAAGGCGATCGAGGCAAAGAGGGCCAGACAAGTTGACAAAGAAGCCTGGGGAAAGCGTCTCCTGGAAACGAATCATATTTTCCAAACCCTCAGTGCGGATGTGTGTCCTGACAAGGGATGTTTTCCAATTTGTGAGTGTATTTATATAAAATTTTTAAGAAAGGACTAAAACCGAAATCACATTTAGTTATATGTTTAACAAATCACCTTTATTTGGAAAAGGAAAAAAAAAAATTACATAAGATCAGGACTGCCCTGGAAAGTTCAGGATAGAAAAGTTGCCGGTTTTTCCTCCATGTTTGGGTTTGTTTTTCTTATAAATATGCCTTAAGTTCCGTTGCTGGTGGGTTTTGGCTCCATTGGAGATTTAGACAGGTGGAGAGAATGTGGAAGGGCATTCAGAGGGTATTTTTCTGGGCAGGGAAAGAAGGGTAGACTCTGTCAGCAAGAGTGAAGTGTGAATGAGCATTGCGTAGCCAGGGCCCGAGTCAGGGGGGAGAGGTGGATAAGAGGGAGGCTTCTGAGCTGTCCAGAGCACAGGACCATGTCTAAGAACAGGGGAAGCCGGGAGAGAATTACTCAAGTCAGGTTGGGATTTTCCTTCTCTCACATTTCCTCCACTTATCCAGCCCAGCCACCAAATCCTGACACTTCTATATCAACGGCACCTCAGCCCCATCCCTCCTCTCCACCACCACTGTTCTGGCCTTCATCCTGGGTCTCCTCATGTGTCCATCCGGACTCTTGCAACAGCTGCAAGGACTCATTCGCAGGAGGTCTTTACCTTTGCAAGATTTTCCTCAAGCTTGAAAAAGCAGTTTTTCATCAGAAAACTAAACATATAGAGATCAGAATTAATAACCTCTAGAGTCTCTGTTCTTCTGGGCGAGATGCAAACTCGAATTCAAGTGGCCCATGAGATCCTAGATGCTATTTAGGTCCTCACTGAGTCCTGGGGGAAAGGAAGTGAAATTCACAAGAGCAGGGGTTCTCAAAGGAGGGGCTGGGGGGTGGTGCTCAGAATCCACTGGAGGGCTTGTTAAAACATGAATCATTGGGCCCCACTCCCAGAGTTTCTGATCCGGTGCATGTGGGGCGGGACCCAAGAATTTGCATTTCTGACATGTTCCTAGCTGGAGCGGATGTACCGCTTTGCAATGTGAGCACCTTGGAGGCAGAAAACCCTACTTCATCTCTGTATCCACAGGCCCTCAGCACAGAGCCTGGAGTGTAGAAGGTTTTCAGCAGCAGCTGTTGAAGGAAGGGAATCATAAAAACAGAAAAAAGAGAGGGAGGGAGGCAGGGAGGGTGGGGGAAGGCAGAGGGATATCAGGAGAGAAGATTTAGGCTCACAGAAAGAACTTCCTTCAAATACCAAACATCTTTTTTTCTTACAGCTCAGCCCCCACTGGTTTCTCCGTTCTTTTAGTCTAAACCATTGGCTGCCAAACTCCTAAAGGTCACAGATAATCAAAATTAGAAAAGAGAAGAAATGAAGGCAGTTAGATTTGACTTGAGCACCTCCCAGGTTTACTCACTTTTTATTTTGCCTTGTTAGGACCTTAAAAAACAAATATACAACAAACATATAAACAAACAGACACCTATCCTCTACGAGGACCAACATTTCAGAAGAGAAAGAGCATTCGTAGTAACAAAAAGGTCAAAAGGATATGGCCTCCAAACGAAAAAAAAAATTCCTTTAAATGGAGTACATTTATCTCTATGAACAAATAAAAGCCATTATATTATCCTTAGTTCTCTCTTTTCACCACAGTCTGGTAAAAACTCTGTTACAGGGGCTTGCTTGGTCGGTTAAGTGTCTGACTTCAGCTCAGGTCATGATCTCCCGGCTTGTGAGTTGGAGCCCTGCACCCGGCTCTGTGCTGACAGCTCAGAGCCTGGAGCCTTCTTCGGATTCTGTCTCCCTCTCTCTCTGCTACTCCCCTGTTCACTCTCTCTCTCTCAAAAATGAATAAACATTAAAAAAAAAAAACACCTCTGTTACAGACTTCCATTGGTTTCTGTATCAACATTTGGGTATCCACCGCCCAAACTATAATTTCAGACCATGCACTTGTATTTTCCTCCCGGAACCCTATATACTGGACCCTATAACCTTGCTGCCTTGGGCAATTTTCAATTCTCAGAGAGCGACTTGCTTTTCCTGCCACTTCTCATGGTATTCCCTCTGCTTGGAACACTCCCTGCCCACCTGGAAAACTCTTAGTCTGTTCTCGAATGCTGCCAGTTCTGTGAAGTTTTCTTGACCTTCACCATCCCAGGACATTAATTATCCCATCATTGGTGTTCCCATAGAACTTGCCCCTTGGCATCCGATTCACTTATTTATGGATCTGTTCTTTGCTGGACAGGAGCTCCTAAACTGAAGGCCCAGCAATTGGCCGGGTACCTGGAACATAGCACTCCAGAGATGTCTTCAGAAAAACCACAAAGAATTGTTGGACTTGATCTGATGGGCAGTAGACACTGTCATAAATTCCCGGTCAGAGGAATGGCAACACCAAAATGATTTTTTAGGAGGATTCTACTTGTAATGGAGACCAGGATAGACCAAGCTGGGAGAAAGTGACACCGTGAAAGATCACCAACGAGGAAGGTCTGTTGATAAGAGGAAGATTGATTGACCTGGTGAGGCTGATTATTGTAGCCAACATTTTTTTTTTTATTAAGGACACTAAGAATTCCCATCTTCATTTACTTTTTTTTTTTTTCTCAACCAGAGTAATGGCGTGGGGCTAGTTGATAAAATATCATATGGAAGAAAGGAAACATTCCTAACCATCTCAGCCCTTGGGAATACTCAGGATGCTGCCATCTTTCTTCTTTGAACATGGGGCAGGTGCTGCCTTCAGGGTTGACCTCCACTGCGAGGCTGCTCAAAGTATTCTCCAAGATCTCAGTCTCCTCTTTCTGTACCCTTTCCTCCCTCCCTTTCAATCAACCTCTTCACAGGCCCAGCGCCTTGTGTTCTCCCTGTTAGTGAAAGTTTATTTGAGAAAAAATATTTAGTCATTTATGCTTACGGGTGAGTAAGACATTTAGGTGTTCCCTCTCCCCGAGAGTAGCTGCACCATCAAGGACTGAGAATTTGCAGGTAGGGATTGCAGGTAGAGGTATTTTTAGGGAACCCATGTGGAGTCTTTCTTGGGCCTCCGAAAACACAGGACTAGGAGTGACCACCAATTCTGATGACAAAGGCTGACCTTGGTCAAAGCATCTTATACATAGAAAGAGGCCATTGGATTACTGCTCCAGCCTGGAAGGGAGATCGGGATCTTACATGTTGTAAATATGCACTGCTGTTAATTATGGTGTTTCCATCATACACTGATCGTCAGCTTCTTCATCTATAAAATTAAGGGGTCGGACAGATTAATGTCTAAATTTTCTTCCAGTTCGGACATTTTGTGGTTATACAATCATCAGTTCGATGCATAAAAAACAAGAAAAGAGAGAGAGAGAGAATGTCAGCCAGAAATATTGAAATCAAATTTTATTTTTGGAAAATGGCATTACACACATCTTGCAAATGTACACAGAAATGAGAATGAAATGAAGAACAGAGCTTGAGAGCCGAAATGATTGCAAGAGCAGCTCTTCGGCCGCCTGGGATTGAATGCTGTGAGTCCGCAGCATTCACAGTTCACAACACGTTACACACATGGGGAACTTCTCTAGACTTTGAAGTCCTCTAACCAAAGAAAGCCCTCATGAAATTGTGGAGGGAGGGAGAGGGATATTAACAGGCACAGGAGATGAAAAGGGTCCGCTCCAGCTGGTTTACGTGGGCCTCATCAAACCTACCAGTCCAAGTGGGAACAGCAAACCAAAAAGGAGAGTGCCTTCCTTGGAACACGACTTTAGCATCCCAGTCTAAGAGCGAGGCTGGGCATTGCCTGGGAAACTGACAGCAACACATATCGACCCATGTCCTTGTCTCCTCTGGCTATACCTATTCTAAGGGGGCAGCTAAAAAGTCCCTAATTTGTCTGTCGTCTTTCTCTGTTTTTCTTTTTCTTAATAAGTATTGGTCATTGGTCAAGCAGAGAGAGCCTTCTGAGGTCTCCAAATACCTCAAAACTGCGGCAGGGATAAGGACCATCATTGTCCACTGTCTCTCAATTATATGTGATTCCGAGAACTCTTCGACCCTGCAATGTAATCAAATGGCCGAACGCATCCCGGGTTTGCCACCGAGTTTTTACGCAAAGGGCAGTTGAGTCTTTGATCATAATGTCATTCCTTGAGAAACGGTCAATAGCTGCCGAGAGGCTGTTAAGGAATGCCTTTCCCCCCTTTTTGGTCTGTTTGTTCTTTGCTGACTTGACTTGGCAAACATTATTGGCCCCCAAATCAGTTATTTACAACTATAAGACACCTGGGAGCAGCGGGAGGGAGAGGACAGGGGAGGGAAGAGGGACCACAGGGAAGAATATATTCTTTTCAGAGGTTAAAATGAGTTATTTAGGAAATGTGATGTACAATACCATGCATTTACTCTCCAAAGCTAGTCACTAGCAAGCTAACGCCTCTAATACTACAACCACCAATTACAGCTGTTTTGCTACAGTTACTGAGTTCTAACTACAGCTATAGGGCAGAAAGGGTGGGCTGTTTCCATTTTAAACTTTCTCCCTTTGAAAATGGCCATAAAA
Source organism: Lynx rufus (assembly GCF_022079265.1). Taxonomy (NCBI): domain Eukaryota; kingdom Metazoa; phylum Chordata; class Mammalia; order Carnivora; family Felidae; genus Lynx; species Lynx rufus. The sequence goes on from NW_025814833.1 coordinate 7,554,118, forward strand.
GTGTTTTCTGTACAAGTTTAATGGCACAAAAAGGTGACCCAAAACTTTTTTTTTTTAAAGAACTTACCACACATAAGAAATGCAAACTTCAATCAAAACATGCATTAGTTGTGTACAAGTCATAAAGGATCATTGGCTTCAAGCTGCAATATATTACAGGACCATACATTGGAGACGTTTTGGTATAACTTCTTACTTGCTCAAATCCCTTTAGGAGAACTTAGAAAGAAAAGCCATTGGAAAGGGTGTTCCGTTTCGTATTGCCAAGCGGTGACATTCCCAAGGGCTGTGCGTCCTATTGAATAAATTAGCACCTACAAGCTGACTTCTTGAGGCCTGCTAATTACTCGTCTATGGACTGCCGCACAGGGATAGAAACAGTTGATGTCAGTAGCAAACGTCAGGTGAACTTAGTAACAGAAGGAAAACTACATTTTAACGAAGTGAATGTTTCTTCCTATAGTACAGGTTTGTTAAGTACCCTTTCCATTTAAATCAACCCCAATTGCCGATCCGTTTAACTAAAAGAATTCAGTGGTTGGCAAGCCCAAAAAAGAAGGTTATTACAGAGAGCTTAATGTGTCATGATAACACCTGAAACGAGTTGCTTCCCCCACCCAACACCCCCACCCGGCCGTACCAAATGACAGCAGAAATTACCTGTGGTCTCTCCTTATATTATATTGCAGCTTTTTAAACTATGAGCAAATCAAACAAAATCAGTTAGTAGTATTAAGCTGATATGAATCCATGGGCGGATTTTTCTGTTCAGCTGATAATTTCTCTGAGCACACTTCACTGCTCCACAAAATGGCAGACTAAAAAGGAACCACAGAGTATTCTGTACAGTGCTTGGAAGGCAAAGACCCAAAGATACGTGAGCTGTAAGGAAACTGCTTGTGAAGATCTGCTTTGGGGAATCACAACCGAAAACGTTGAAGAAGGAGCCAGGATCAGACCGATTCCAACCACCATACTTCTGACTGGGCTGGGGTGGGATCAGGGCTGGTTGAGTCTTGCAATAACTTCTCATCACCAAGGCAAAATCTCGGGGCCAAGAAGAGGCATACGCCCGATACCTAGACACGGAGGAAGGAAAGAACCAAAAGGGAGACAACAAAGGAGAGAGGGAGAAGTGCAGAGGACAAGGGACAAGAGTTTATACTGTAGAAAGAGTGGCGATTGAGTATAAACATGAGAGCAAACATAGCGAACTGGAGAGAGAAAGAAACTGGAGAGAGAAAGATCTCCAGAGAGAACTGGAGAGAAAAACAAAGAGATACACAGGGGAGGTAGAGAGTGGCAAAAGTCATTGATCCCTCAGGTTATTAACCCAGAAATAAGAAGTTCTCACGCTTCCAAGTTTTTGCCTTACTTTACGCGGGGTTTGCTCTCACTTCTGCTGTGCCTTCTGACCTCTCCCACGTAGCCTGTCCTTCTAATCAGGAGCAGGAAGACGCCTTAATTCCCAAAGGGAATTCTACACTCCCCCACCCCCAGCCCCGGGGCATGTAAGGTAAAACAAGATTGCATCTCATTCCAGAAGATGTGGAAGCCTATTAAACTAATGGATCCAAAGGCGGGCCGTCAGAAGTGGCATCAAGAGTCTTGTCATGGGATAGCTAGTGTCACACCACCTAGGCCAAAGTGGGAGGTCTGCATGGACCCTTGATGGGAAACAAGCCGGAAGCAACACCAATACCAAGAGGTTGGATGTAAAGGCCACGCTACATCTCTAGGGAAGGAGATAAGCCCCGGGGACGAGGGTGGGGGAGACAGAGGACAAAGCCTCCTTTCCCTGAAGAGACAGGAGGGGCAAAATTCTTTAACCAGGCATACTGAAAGACAGGCTGATGGAGAGTAAGCTTTCTAATCTCTGAAAAGAAAAAGTGGAAGGGGCTAGGAGGAGCTAGATCACTTCTGGCATATCAATGTCTGAGACTTTATTCTCTGTGGATTCCAGGTCCCCAAACATAGGACTCTTAATGCCCACCCCCTGCCCATCTCAGATGACCTTCAAAATACTGACGGTTTACTGATAAAACCAGCCTAGGCCTAGGAGCCAAATCCTTCAATGCAGTGAGGGCAATACATGACTGAGGTCTGGCCTTGGAGATTCAAGTGGCCCTTTGTACAAGTTCCAATGGCCTTCTTCAAAAAATAGAACTCCAGTGCCTTTTATTCCCCATAACAAATTGGGTAGCTAAGGAGGTTGCTCAAACCCCACTGTCCCAGCACATCCGTCTGAAGACATCTCTTGGCATAGATGTTTTGGAGGTAGGCTGGTCTTTGAAATCACTCTCATCAGTGTGCTAGAGCTCATTTGGGGCACCTGGGCATACTTATTCCCTTGTCCAAGGGAGATGTGTGTGTGTGTTGTTTTTTTTTAAAGAAAACCTATTGGGGCACCTGGGTGGCTCAGTCGGTTGAGCGACCGACTTCAGCTCAGGTCATGATCTCACGGTTCGTGAGTTTGAGCCCCACGTCAGGCTCTGTGCTGACAGCTCAGATCCTGGAGCCTGCTTCGGATTCTGTGTCTCCCTCTCTCTCTGCCCCGCCCATGCTCACGTTCTGTCTGTCTCTCTCTCTCTCTCTCTCCCCCAAAAATAAATAAACATTAAAAAAAAGAAAAAAAAAAAGAAAACCTATTTAGAACCACATCTGAACAGAACTGAGGGCATATCCTTCCAGAGTTTTGAAGGCAGTAGAGAAGAAGACACACTTTTGTCCAAGGCAGGCACTGGATTGCTGCTCTAAGACTTCGACTGGGCAATTCCAAGAAGGATCTAGGGGCTCAGACCCCTTCTATTTTCCTTCTTCTTAGAACTCTACGTCCACTTGAAAGTACCTTGGTTACTTCTGATTGGGCAGGAGAAGCAGGAAGAAGAGAGAATTTCCTGAGAAGTGGGGGTAAACCCAGAAGGAGATCTCTTGGAACTGAACGTATGAATACCCCTTAGTCCCCAGAAAGACCACGGAAGCAAGCAGTGTACCCAAGAAGATGAGTATGGCGTGTCGAGCACATAGCTTGCTATTTTAGTGCAAACACAAGGAGCCGATGTTTAACATCAGCCAGGGTACATTTTAGTTACAATGCCCCTTGCTTTTACCTGGAAATTGTCCCCATCAAGGCGGGATGGCTGTGGGAACATGGTGGGTGACAACCAACCACAGCAAGACCGGATCGTTTCCTCTAGCTTGCCTCTCCCCCATATGTTAAAAGAAGCCACTGCCAATTAATGGCAGCCACACTCATTCAAAAAAGACTGAAAAGCCATCAGGGAGTCAGGATGAACAAAGCTGTTGTTCTGCTCTTCCTTCCTTCCTTCCTTTCCCTGCTCTAGGAATAAGAAACATTTCCCTCAGCCTACAAAGACCAACCGGTATGAGAGGAGAGGAGGTGAGCTGACTGGGAAAATTGGGCTTCCTCCAATTCCGACTGGACCGGGAGGAGCTCAGAAGGCTGTTCTCAGGGCTCCTCAAGGTGGGGAAGTGATCCTCTGTCTTGGGTGGACAAGGTCTGGTACCTCATTGTTCCTGCTGGTCCTCAATGCCTCCTTCTCTTTGGGGACATCTGCCGCCCATGTGGATGGGAACCATGTGAACACAGGGAGAAAGAGCCGTATTAGGTTGCTGGGTGGGTTTCCCACTGAGCTCAGGGCAGCAGCATATGGCTCCAAGATCCAACATGACCCTGGCAAAGAACCCCCAGGGGCCTAGCGGAAGGCAATACGGTTCAGTGGGAAAAGGCTCTGGAACAAGAGCCAGGAGGTGTGGGTTCTAATCCCAGCCCTGCCCCTAGCCAGCTGTGTGACCTTGGGGAAATTACTTTACCTCTGCATCTCCGTTCCTGGCGTGAAAATGAGGAATTTGGAGTAGATGATGTGATCCTAAGATTCCTTCCAGCTAGAAAACTCTATGATTCAATCTAGGCTAATACTAAAGTCCGTAAGGACACAAAGCAGTCATGCTAATGGCTATCCTTTCCAAAACAGTGAAGAGAAAAGGAAGTTTTCTCTCAATTCACCCCTAGTTAACACTACTTATGAAGTTGTTCAGCCCAGCCCCCATATATACATTTTCCCCTTCTTTGTCCCTATTTCTATTTCTGTAAGGGAGAAAAATCAGGAGGTAGGAACAAGCAACAGATGGACTGTGTATGTGTGTGTGCGCGTGTGTGTGTGTGTGCATGTGTGTGTGTGCACGCGTAAAACAGGGAGGGAGGATGGGGCGGGGTGGGGGGGGAGTGGTGGCAGATGCTTGCTGAATGACTTCAGTGGTAAAGCCGGATTGGGCAAAATCGGGAATGAATGACAGGGGTGAAGGCGCTCCGTTCCAATGTTTTGGGTTTTTTTTTTCTTTTCTGCCTTGAAAATGGGCCAATTTAAAATACACTTATTAAAGGCTTGGATTTGGAACTATACCAAGCCCCCTGAAGTGGTGGTACAGAAACATTCTCTTCTAACTGATTACAAGGAAGATGGAAACATCTACTTTTATTACAGAAGACGGTTGGATCAAAGGTCACTCCACAGAAAATATGTCCATTGAGTACATACGCCACGATCAAGGAAACGCTCAGAGAGGTGGCTTCGGGCCTGCACAGGAGGAAATCTGAACTCCTCCTCTGGCTTGCTCTTTTTTCCCAATTAACTACAAATTGTTCTGGGAGGTACTAAGAAAACCTGGAGCTTCCACAAGGAAGTAGGGGGTAGGTAAAATGGGCTTCTTAATGGTTTCTAACAGGCCTACACATAAAGGAGAGGGGCAAAAGGAGTTTCTCATGATTTGGGGTTCTTCAATGACCCATGTAACCAGGAATCAGTACTACCATCATCAGGACTTTTCTCGAACCAAAAGTATTTCTTGTAGCTACGGACACCTGAAGCTCGTCCACGGGTATCTGAGATACCCCATCCACCCCTGGGTTCCCTTCTACATAGCGCACATCAGCAACGCCACCAAGTTGCCACCGATCCATGTACGACCCACGATCCTAATCATGAAGGAACGGCTGGTGCACGCACATGCTTATACATGTGCACACACACACACGCACACGCACACACACACCAAGCTCATTCCAGCACAAGTGGAGGAACAACACTAGCCAAACAGCGGCTCGGCTTTGAATGCTGCCCCTTGCAAACTATCCGTACAATTACAAAGAAATAAGGAAATCTTCATATCTGCTAAAAGCAAACACAGAATTGGCATGCATGGCTTTCCCTTAAATTTAGTTGTCTTTGCCGTTATGGGCTATGATTACAGACAAAAAGCAGTGTTATGAACCGGTACCTCAAAGACCGAGAACTATTTCAAATGATCAGTCCTTAGCAAAGAGAAATCCTTTCTAGCGGTAAAGACAAGCGCAAGGTTTCTGTGTCTTCAGTATGAAATATCAGGATTATCGGTAAAAAAGAGTTGCTTAAAATATGCCGTAACATTTCGTTTAAAATATAATTAGAATGTCTGGTCCACATTGAAATTATTAATGCAAGCATAACTGTTAAAAAGTTATCAAAAGACTGATTCTATTGAATTGGCCTCTGCTATTCATTTTGTTTCCTTCTGGAGGTTTCTGTTTGGCAGTGACAGCATGATTTCTAAACTACGTTATTCTTCTGCATTTTTTTTTTTTGGTAAATTTTCTGCATGTGTTTTTTAGACAAAAGAAAAAATCACCAGTTTATAAAAAGGGAGCTTGAAGAGTTTGCTCCTGAAATACAGACACGAGGTTTTATAAAAAGGATATTGGTTTCTTGCTATAAAAAGCGACCGAAAGGTGTCAGACCTGAAAACAAATTCTCACAGTGTTTTCAGTGTTGGCTGTTTACAAGGCATTCAATAGAACAGAGATAGATGGATACCGTACAGTTTTGTGTAATAACTCGCTATGTTAGCGTCTAGAGGAATCGGGTATATGAAGTCCCTCACCACCAATTCTTAATTGCTTATTGATTCCAAAGTGCCCCACTGGAGAGATCGACAAGAAATTCACTGTGCTTTAGAAACTCTACTGAAATGTCTACAGTGTTTCTCACTCAGTTCTGCCTAGTCTCTTTTTAGCTAGCCCTGCACGGGGATCCTAAACATCTGGTGTCAGAATTACAAGTTGCTGGTGTTTCTCCCCCTTGACAGCCAGAATTGTTGTGGGACAACAAACTGGGGGGCTCAATCAGGAGTGAAGAGCGAGCCTGGGGAGCTGCCTTGCCGTCCTCCCGGGAGTCTCCAGCATTCTTCAGATCGGGAGACAAGGGGCACTTGTGTTTGTCACTCTTGGATTTGCCAATGAGTTTCTTTCCCACATACACATTTGAAGTGCTATGTATGTAAACAACCCTCTACAGAAGGAAGACTGTCGCGTGTATGAGCAAAGTGAGGCAGGGGAGAAATAGCACAGGCGCCTACGTGTTCAATAGAAAGGTCATGGACTAGCACGTTTTGCATCCCCGGAAAGTTACCCCAAAGGATGGTTATCAATCTATCTCTTATGGTTGGTTAACTGTGGATCAGTGGCCCAGAGGAGAAATCACAGGAAAATAAACCCAACATATTACAGTGTGTTTTTAAAAATAACAACAACAAAAAAATAAAAACTTGAAAGCACCAGTAGCCGTGTTGGACCCTTGAGCAGAAGTACCCTATTGTAACGGTAAGCTTGGATTTGTACTCTGGACTCTGAACGTTCTCTTCTCCTTCACATGGAATCACCGAGCGAGTCTGAGTCATCCAAGGACAGAGGCAGGTACAGATCCTGTTAAGAAGATAAGACATCAAGTTAACTCTCCTTTTCTTGTCATCTTAGGCTCTGCAATGAGCTGCTTTTTTAATTAGTATTTTCTCTAATTTTTTAAAATTCTTATTTATTTTGAGAGAGAGAGAGAGCATGAGCAGTGAAGGGACAGAGAGAGAGAGGGAGAGAGAGAATCCCAAGCAGGCTCTGTGCTGTCAGCGTGGAGCCCGATTCAGGACTCGAACTCACAAACCGTGAGATCATGACCTGAGCCGAAATCAAGAGCCGGATGCTTAACCAACTGAGCCCCCTAGGCGCCCCTCTGATTTTTATCTGGAACTAATTATAGGTTCATAGGAAGCTGAAGTATAGGGAGGTATACTTGTGCCAATATATCCTTCATTCAATTTCCCCCAATGGTAATATCTGGCCGTTTTCCACGCAGTCATGTGTGTGTGGAGGGGTGTAGTCTTATGAAATTTTACCACATGTGTATATCAGTGTGACTATCACCACAGCTGAGACACAGACCTGTATCCTTGTCAAAGGGCTCCCTCGTGCTACCCCCCACCCTGCTTAGAGTTACATTTTCCCCTCCCCATCTCCCACCTCTAAACCTCCCTGGCAACCAATAATCTGTTTCCCATTTCTACAGTCTTGTCATTCCAAGAACGTTATATAAATGGAATCATACAATATGTAACCTTTTGGGACCAGCCCTTCCCATTCAGCATAATCCCCCGGAGATTCATACAAGCTGGAGCGACAGTTCACTGCTCTATATTGCTTGAGCAGTATTCCACAGTGCGGTTATAGCACAGTTTGGTTAACTCTTCACCCACTGAAGGGCGTAGGGGTTATTACAAACAAAGCTTGCAACAAACTGGGGCACCTGGGTGGCTCAGTCGGTTAAGTGTCTGACTTCAGCTCAGGTCATGATCTCGAGGTTTGTGAGTTCGAGCCCCGTATCGGGCTCTGTGCTGTCAGCTTGGAGCCTGGAGCCCACTTCAGATTCTGTTTGTCTCTCTCTTTCTCTCTCTGCCCCTTCCCTGCTCATTCTCTGTCTTTCTCTATCTCAAAAGTAAATAAACAACAAAAAAATTAAAAAAAAAAACTTGCAATAAACACTCCCATACACGTTTGGGACGTTCATGCATGTATGAACGTAAGTTTTCATTTCTCGGGAATAAATGCTCAAGAGCATTGCTGCTGAGTCGCATCGTAATTGTGTGTTTCATTTGTAAAGACTGCAGTGTCGTTTTCCAGAGTGCGTGTACTACTTACGTTCTCCCCAGGAAAGTATTAGTGATCCGGTTTATCCACACCCTCACCGGTATTTGGTGTTTGTGCTACTTTTTTATTTTAGCGATTCCCGTGGGTTTGTAGCGCTATCTCGTTGTGATTTTGATTTGCATTTTCCTGATGGTTAACGGTGTTAAACATCTTTTCATGTGCTCAGTTGGCAACTGTAATTCCTCCTCAGTGAAACGTTTCTTTGGATCTTTTGTTCATTTTCTAATTGGATCTCTTCCTGTTGAGTTTTAACAGTCGTTTTTATATTCTACATATGTCTCTGGGTAGATATGTGGCTTGCAAGTTTTGTTTTTTCTCCTACTCTGTAGCTTGTCTCTTCATACCTTTAGCGTGGTCTTTGACAGAGCAAAAGTTTTGAATTTTGATGAGGTCCAATTTATTATTTTTATTATTAGTATGGATGGTGCTTTCATTGTCAACACGATCTTCTACATTTCTTTCTACATGTTTTACACTTACATCTATAGTCTGTTTTTGAGTTGTTTTTTGCAGACCATGTGAGGTTTAGGTTAGGGGTCATTGATTGGGATCACGCCTTTTGTCAAAAATCAGTGGTGAATAAACCCTATATCATATATATATATATATATATATATATATACACACACACATATATATATATACACCCTATATCATATATATACATATATATATATATATATATATATATATATATATGTATATATATGTTCATTTCAGGCTCCCAGAGAACTGCCAGGCCCTGAACAAATGCCTGGCCCAGAAAATGTAACCTGTATTCCCACTTCTAACGTATTTCCTAATGCTCTTCTATTTTGCATCAAGAGTTAGGATCCATGGCTCCAATACTGCCCAGCTTTGTCTGTCTTGAGGAAATGGGGAGATGACATGACATTGGTTTTTCCCATTGTCCCCAGAGCTGTATTTGGAGGTACTTGTGATTCCTCTTGGACTTACTTCACCCATAGTCTAAATCAGTGATTTTCAAAACTCTGTCTCTCCCTCTCTTCGCCTTCTAAATCCTCCATTGAAGTGAAATTTTGTTTGGAAACCCAATACATAAGATAAATAAAAGTGTAGTTGTTGTAGTTGAATCAGACGGGGGTGGGGGGGCAGAATCTCACCCATCTCCAAATGAAACAGTTTGAAAACCACTGTTATCATTCACATTATCAGCAAGATACTAAAGGGAACTGAAAAATTTAAGGTCAACTGCCTGGATATTTAAGACACCCTCCTTGGTATAGTACAAACAGAGAACTTCAATAGAGAGCTGTCCAAAAAATTGGAGCATACGGCTTCTCCGTGACTTAGAGGAAAAAGGACAAGAATAGGGAAGAGAAGCATTAAGAATACTTCTTACTGTGGGGCGCCTGGCTAGCTCAGTCGGTAGAGTGCACAACTCTTGATCTTGGGGTTTTAAGTGCGATCCCCATGTTGAGTGTAGAGATTACTTAACAATAAAATCTTAGGAAAAAAAAAGAATGCTTTTTGCTGAGAAGGAAGTGGCAAGAAAACTTTTAGGCAGATTCAATGGAAAGAGGAGCAAAGTATATTCAGAAACCTGAGCTTTTAGCCCTGGATAACTACTACTGTGGCATTGAACAAGTCTTTGAATCTTGGTGTCTTCCTCAAGAAAATTCAGACTTTGGGATGGACAATATGTAAGGTCTCTTCTACCTCTCAGGCTATTATTTGGGACTCTCCAGGGAACACTTAATTATTTCAAAGCACAAGAAAGGCAACTACAGCAAATAGACTTACTTGTCACCAACTGGCCATCCCTTCACTATAAATCAGGAGCCAGCAAACTTTTTTTGTAAAGGGCTAGATAGGAATTATTTTGGGCTCTCTTGGCTGGTCACATTTGATCTCTGTCATGCAGTCCTGTTTGTTTGGGTTTAGTTTCTTTTATAACTCTTTGAAGATGTAAGAAACATTTTTTTTTTTTACATCGGGGCGTGGTGGGGGGCATCCCCAAACCAGCAGGCCATAGGCAGGATTTGGCACCCTTGTTCTAAACTGCTAAACACAATCTCTTATAAAACTGACAAACAGGTAGGAAGTGCAAGGCCAAGGAAACAGTAGGAGTTCAATAAAAACTTGTAAAATTGAACTGAGGCAAACCGGCATACGATTGAGTCACACCTTTGAAGGGATTTTAGTCCTCTCGTACTTGAGTAAAGTGAAAATTGGACATAGTCTAAAGTATCTTTGAGCTCTAGCTGCCCAGAACAGTGAAGAAAGACTCTGAAAGTGTGCTCCCACATAAAGGCAGTGACACTGGAAAAATTGTCAGCATCGACTTTTTCAAAACTCTGGAAATTAACCAAAAGCTTGCAGCAATCCAAGAGGTGTTTATTCAAGAAAAATGGCTGAATGCTAGTAAGAATACGAAAATGTGTAGTGCTTTAGCTTCTTCTATTTCGCTTCTTTATGTCTGCTCCGGGTAGCTTTGAAAGCCCACAGCCTCGGGGCGCCTGGATGGCTCAGTCAGTAAAGCATCTGACTCCTGATTTCGGCTCAGGTCCTGATCTCATGGTCTGTGAGATAGAGCCCCGCACTGGGCTCTGTGCTAGCAGTGCGGGGCCTGCTTGGGATTCTCTTTCTCTCTGCCCCTCCCCTGCTCGCTTGCTGTCTTTCTCTCTCAAAATAAATAAACATTAAAAAGAAAGGAAGAAAGCCAACAGCCTCACAATTATGGTATCTGAAAAACAGAAATGCAGAATGAGTTGGAAGCTCCCCGAAATGCCCCATTCCTAGAGAATTGTCACTATTCTGCCTGTCCGGTAGCTCCTTAGAAATTCCCACTTGTAGGGCTCTCCTTTGTTTGACCTGACGCAGAGCACACTCACTGCGAACAGCCTTTTCAGGGAGGCTTAATCAGCTGCAATTGTTTAAAATCACAGCTGCCGAAAGTAGAGGAACCCATTGGGGCAAATGAAGCTGCTCAAAACCTTAAAAGGAAAAGCTAGAGAATTAATGTCCATAGGAGACTTTGAAAAGCTCCAACATGTTTCCAGGAATCTCTATGACATGGCACATGTTTAGGACTGGGTGTATTCTGGGAAGAACCCTAAGAGGGCCCTAATCTCTCATCTCTGGTTGGCCTTGAGGCCCTGCACAAGCAGCAAATGAAGGCTAAGGCAAAGTTATAAACTGCCTGACAGGGCACTGAAATCACGCCCCAACACACACACACGCGCGCACACACACACGCACACACAGAGTGTCTTGGCCAAGGCAGGGAGCCTTATTGGATCAATGCGTTGAAGAAAATCTAGCAAAATTATCCTTCAAGAATGAAGGAGAAAATAAGACATCCCCGGATAAACAAAGAGGATCCATTGCCAGCAGACATATCCTCCAAGAAATACCGAAGAGAATCCTTCAGGGAGAAAGGAAAGGACAATAGACAGTAATTCAAATCCACATAAGAAGGAAAGAACACGGGTAAAGGTAAATACATAGGTAAATACAAAAGGCAGAACAAATTGATTTTTGGAACTCTTCTGTTATCCAGTGCGAAAGACAACTGCGTGGAAGTGTAATTATATAAGTGTGTTGACGGACTTATTATGTATAAAGATGTAATTTGTATATCAATAAGAGCACAAAAGGAAGGGGGAAGAACAAAGCTATACTATAGTAAATGGTTTTTATATTCAGTTGAAATTAAGTTGATACTATTCCAAAGTAGATTGCATTAAGATATTAATTTGTACCCCCCAGGGCAGCCACCAAGAAAATAACTCAAAATAAAATTAGTAAAAATACAACAAGGAGATTAAAATGGTATGTGTTAGGGGAGCCTGGGCGGCTCAGTTGGTTAAATGTCGACTTCGGCTCAGGTCATGATCTCGTGGTTCCTGAGTTCGAGCCCTGCGTCAGGCCCTGTGCTGACAGCTCAGAGCCTGAAGCCTGCTTCAGATTCTGCGTCTGTCTCTCTCTCTCTCTGCCCCTCCCCCCACTCACACTCTGTCTCTCTCTCTCTCTCAAAAATAAACAAACATTAAAAAATAAATAAAATGGTATTGTTAGATATTAGAAAAATGTCACACAATAAAGAGCAGAAATTAAGGAATCAAGGAACAAAAAAGACATAAGACATATAGAAAACTACAAAATGGCAGATGTAATTCTTACCTTACCAGTAATTACATTAAACATAAATAAATTAAGCACTCAAATGAAAAGGCAGATTGATGGAATGGATTTAAGAAAAAACAACATGATCCAGCTCTATGATGCTTGAAAGAGACACAATTTAAAGACACAAATCCGTTGAAAGCAAAAGGATGGAAAAAGACTTACCATGCAGTTAGTAAATAAAAGAGAGCTGGAGAGGCTATACTAATAACAGAAAAAACAGACTTCCGGGCAAAAATCGTTACTAGAGACAAATAAGGACATTTTGTAATGATAAAAGAAGTCCAAACATCTGAAAACATAATTATAAACATATATGTGCCTTAACAAAACAGCACCAAACTATGTAAAGCAAAAAGCACTTAAGTGAAGGAATAAACAGCTCAACCATTAAAGACTTCAATACTCCACCTTCAATAATGTACAGAATAACTAGGCAGAAGACCAACAAGGAAAGAGAAGACTTCAACAACACTACAAACAATTACACATCTATAGAATACTCCATCCAACAGCAAAATACACATTCTTCTCAAGGGCCCATGGAACATTCTGCAGAATAGATTATATGTTAGGTCATAGAACAAGTCTCAATAAATGTAAAAGGATTGAAACCATACAAAGTATGTTCTTTGACTACAGCAGAATTAAATTAGAAAGGAATAACAGAAAGATATTTGGAGGGGGCAGGGCGCCTGGGTGGCTCAGTCGGTTAAGTTCCACCTCTTGATCTCAGCTCAGATCTTGATCTCAAGGTTTTGAGTGTGAGCCCCACCCAGCGTGGAGCCTGCTTAAAAAGAAAGAAAGAAAGAAAGAAAGATATTTGGGAAATTTACAAATATGTGGAAATTAACAAACTGCTAAATAGCCAATAGGTCAAAGAAGGAATCACAAGGGAATTTAGAAAGGACTTTTGAGATAAAGGAAAATGAAATAACAATACAGGAAAAGTTATGAGATGCAGCCAAAGCAGTGCTCAGAGGGAAGTTTATATGAAATGTTCAGAATATGCTAACTCATCTAAACAGAAGATTAGTGGTTGCCAGGGGTTGGGTAGAGGGCGAAGGGGCTATGACTACTCTCAAGGGTGATGAATATATTCTTGTTCAACTTTGTGATTACCACTAAAGTGCATACTTTAAAAAGGTGAATTTTACAGTATGTGAATTACATCTCAATAAGCTGTTACTAAAAAAAAAAAAAAATAGTACCTTTGAAAATCCCTTACGCTGACAACTGAATACTGACTATGTGATTCCTGACCATGCCACCCTATACAGCAATATGCACACATCTATGAATAATGTATATAGTAATAGCCAGAATGTAATGATGTGTGCAAACATAAGAAACAGTTTGTGGTAGTTTTGTTCTAGGAATATATTGTGACTGTTGATGAATTCCATTAGATACAAGATCTTTCAGGGTTCTTTATGGTTCTAAAATTCTATAAAATAGAAGTCAAATCATTGCATGTTGTGTTGTATTAGTCAGACCAAAGGAAGAGAAATGAGACAGATGCTGCCGTGTTCATGAGGTCCCTGGGCATTTGGGGGACAATATAGAAGGGTCTTTTTCACCCTGGAGGCCACTTTGAGTCTCACCACACTGACCCACTGGGACTTTAGCTCTTGATTATTCATGCAACAAACCCTTCCGTGTAGTTGGTTGGCTGGGGGAAATAATTATAGGAGAAGATTATTTCAGACCTATATTTCAGAGGAAGAGGGGACAGGCCTAGGGATAGCATTGTGAGGAGATTGCACTCGGGACGGGTAAGGTGAGGTGCAGACTATGGAGAGAATCCATAGGACTAGGCTTGGGAATGAACTTCTGTGCTTCTGTCCTCCATCCACTTATTTAGTATTCAAAATATATTTTCTTGCGTGGGTAGAACAATGTTCAGGAAAAGAAATTATCTCAACACTGTTTTTGTTGATCGATATGTAGAAATACAGAAACACACATATTGCTTAACAATACAAATAATTTGCACCTGAAATTCATTTTCTTGGTCCCTTGGAGCCCCACAGAACAAAATGTTTGTAACAAATACAGCTGTGCTGGCGATACTATTGCGTTAGAGAAAACAAAAACTTGGTCTCTGGTCCAAGGAGCTTATAGTCCAAAGGAAGTCAGAGAGGAGTTTTTGAGAAACCTGGCTTCTAGTTTGGGTTTGCTTTTTCCCAAACGTGCCCGGCACTTTGCTGATGCTGTGGTTTTGTTCTTGAAAATGTTGCAATGCCCATTCTCTTCACCAGCCATCAAAAGCCTACCCAGGCTTCAAGGCCCCACTTAAATGTCACCTAGTCTGCAAAACGTTCCCCATCATCCACCCTCCCCCAGTCAGATGCCTTTCTCACCACCCCTCTTTGTGCTCCTATAGTCCTTTTGTTCGCTCTTGATTACACTACCAAAATCCATTTAGAGTGGTGTCTGTGATTTAAGGGTCAGGACCCTGCTTTATTCATCAAACTACCTCTCCAAACACTTATAGGATGACAGAAAAAAGGTCTGGAAACATAGAGGAGAAGGTACATTTAAATCTGAGCCGAAGTCAGTCACTCCACGAACTGAGCCACCCACACGCCCCAGTTATATTTTCAAATAATATGTCAAATATATTTCCCTTCGATCTCTAGACAACTTTGCAAGCAAAGTGCTTCCAAATTTAAAGGCATGGGTGCAAATCACTAATGTGGAAAAAAAATTTTTTTAAATAAACAAAAGAGTTTCACTCTACGTCTAGGCTTTTTGAACACCTTTAATGTGCTACCTTCTCCAATGTGTTGAATCACACTGGGGTTGTCTTTAACCTCGGCACCTGAGTTTTCTCATTTGTAAAGTGGAAACGCCACTTGCCCCATTTCTCCCACAGTGTTATCATCAGGGCAAATGGGAAAATGACTAGCAAAAGGATGAAGCAGTATAGAAGTGCAAAATGTTGTTCTCATTAACTATCCAAGGATTTACTTTGTGTCCATATTGTAGCACTTGAGTATGCGGACTTTGGCTAACCCCATCACAGCTGCATTAAAGAGGATTCTCCATGAGCTGCTTAAGAGGGGAAGCCAAGAGGCTGATTACAGCTTAGGGCCCTGCCACAGCCATCAAAAGTTACCAAAGGGATGCTGGGACTTCAAGTTTGTTTCCAATTGCGCAGGAGGAAAGTCATGGCCTCAGCCACCTGCTTCCTGTCTCCACCATGACTCACACCTTTCAGGTCCACTTGGATGGATGTTCAGATGAGAACTGCTTAGGCCTACTGCCCAAGGACCTTGACGGTGCTGAGGCTCAGGTAGCTGTGTAAAAGGAGGAGCAAGAAGCTGAGGCCTGAGACCCAGGGGTCTTGAGCCAAGGTCACAAGATACTCTGTAGCTTATTCAGAAACACCAGTTCACCCTCCATCATTGGTGGTGTAAGCATGAGGCTATTGCCTCCTTACAGGATGAACCAATAAGAGACACGCAACATCACTTCCGTGTCAATTCTGCTCCCAATGTGTGGTATGGACTTGCTCACAAGGAAACATTGGGCACACCTAAATCATAGGACATGCTACCAAAGAACTGGCCTGTACTCTCCATTTCTACAACACGCTGTCAAAAAGAAAGACTCGATCACTTTTCAAGATTAAAGAAGACTTAGAAGGGACATACCAACTGAAGGCGATGTGGGATCCCGGATTGGATCTTGGACCAGGAAAAGAATGTCCTTGGGGCAACTGATGAAGTTTGAATATGCGCTGCAGGGATATAATAGTGTTTCACCAGTGCAAAGTTCCTGATTTTGATAAGTGTACTGTTGTTATGAATGAAAATGTCCTCATTGTTAGGAAATACACACTGAAGTGTGTAGGGATAAAAGGGTATGATGTCTGCAACTTAATATCAAGCGGTTAAAAAAATGGTAAAGTGTGTGTGTATATGTATGTGTGTGTGTGTGTGTGTGTGTGGAGAGAGAGAACACAAAAAATAAAGGAAATGGGGCAAAACGTAAACAACAGGTGAGTCTGTGGAGAGTATACAGAAGTTTTTCATGTTACTCTTACGACTCTTCCGTAAATTTGAAATGATATCAAAGAAGTTAAAAAATTAGTACGAGGCTCACCAAAATCCAAATGTTTCTGAAAAGTTCACCAAAATCCAAAAGCTGGCTCTAGAAAATTCTATAATTTATTACTTAATGGTTGTCTGCGTCACTGTCAGAAAAAAAACAAAAAGAGTACTTTTAAATTTTTTTTTAACGTTTATTTATTTTTGGGACAGAGAGAGGCAGAGCATGAACGGGGGAGGGTCAGAGAGAGAGGGAGACACAGAATCGGAAGCAGGCTCCAGGCTCTGAGCCATCATCAGCCCAGAGCCCGACGCGGGGCTCGAACTCACGGACCGTGAGATCGTGACCTGAGCTGAAGTCGGACGCTTAACCGACTGAGCCACCCAGGCGCCCCAAAAGAGTACTTTTAAAAATAAGAGGAGGCACTAAAAAATCCCACAGTGAAGAAAACAGCGAGGCTCTGACCGTGCTGCCCTCCTACAGTTTGTTCTAGTCCCTCAGTGGTTAAATTCATTTGGAGAATTGAGTCAAAACAAAACACCCCCACAACCAGCCTGCAGACCCAACCAGGAGAAATTGTTTAACACGGCCAGCACTCCACCTTAGCACAAATGAACTGAGCACGTCAAATAAATGTGCAAGCGGCCCCTTCCCTTTGGGAAGGTACTGATGAAAGGTGCTGGGACAGGTCACACTTCTTGGAAGGACAGTAAGGGCAGAAACGCATAGGGCAAAGCTACAGTAAGAAGCAGGGTAGCATTGGGGCACCTGGGTGGCTTAGTCGGTTAAGCGTCCGACTTCAGCTCAGGTCATGATCTCACGGTCTGTGGGTTCGAGCCCCGTGTCGGGCGCTGTGCTGACAGCTCAGAGCCTGGAGCCTGCTTCAGATTCTGTGTCACCCTCTGTGACCCTCCCCCGTTCATGCTCTGTCTCTCTCTGTCTCAAAAAATAAACATTAAAAAAATTAAAAAAAAAAAAGCAGGGTAGCATAGGAGCTGCTCACAATTACTGAAAGCTGACGGCAAGAGGAGCTTTTATCCAAGCTACAACCTCCCCATAACATTAGCTACACGGACAGTTCAGCAGACCCTCTTTTGGGGAAACAAAACAGCTAAGCAGGACAATTAGAAGGTTCTGGCCGGGGTCAATACCAGAGAGTTAAAGGGGTCATTAAAGGAACGGAACAGGAACTAGGAATGACAGGACAGGTAATGGTCAGATTAACCAGGAAATTAAAGCCCTAGTGGAGAGAGAAGAAAATGAAAATGAATGTCAGGCAGTGGTGTGCTGTTAAATGTTTAACAACTGATTTTCAGGGTGGTGGCGTGGGGCGGGGGGTGGAAACAATGGCCTTGATTGGCAGTGCTTGCTGATTTCCATAGTGCAAATACTCCCACCACCACTGAGTTCTGGTTACAACAGGATGTCGCTGAGCACAGAGCTGGGGAAGCGATGTTCACCATCGCCTCTCGTGAGCTAGCATGAACTGGCTCCAGCATACTGCTGGTAACCTGGGTGCCAGTCTTACGTGTGACACTACGTAGCTGTGTCACCCTAGTAGCTTAACCCTCCTGGCTCTTAATTTCCTCCCCTGCAAAATGCCAACCTCACAAGCTTATTGAGAGAATCAAAGGAAACTCATGTATCTCCATCTAAAATCTCTTTCAGCTCTGACCATCCATGGTTCCATGATGGAGTTGGCCACATCGGTGGCTTTTCGCCTTTTACCATCTCAACCCAAGTCTTCTGAGCAGGAAGAAGTCAAAAGAATCCTAGAGGAAGCTGCTCCACGGTGGGGTCATCAGAGCAGAAACCACGTTCACATCGCCTCAGAGATGAGGTTCAAGGCAGTGACCTCTTCAGATTTTCTATACAGAAGAGACTTCTGGGTGGGAATCTGCTTGGAAAGTGGGGCTAGAGAGTTTACAAAGTTCTATTCTTTTAGTGGCATATTTACTTTGAGTGACTTAGATGTGTGAATGGTGCCCAGGGTCAATGCGGCATGTATGTGCCCTCTCTTCCTACGCTGTACCAGAATCTGCCTGGGAGTGAAGAATACACAGCGAAACTAGGGTCTGTTCATATTTTGACGTCCAGCAAAGGGAGTAACTCAGTGCTAACTTTCTTTGATGCTGTCTTTCACTTCCACGGACCGGTGCCTGGGGACATATGTTGCCCTCAATGCCCTCTTTGCTATGCCTCTGAATTGGAGCGAAAAGAGCCCAGCTCATCCTCTGAGCCATCATTTGGTGATACCATTAAGTGCTAGTGGATGTTTGGGACCTTTGTTACCTCTTTTGGAGTAGATAAACGTGTTTGGCGGGGGCGGGGGGGGGGGGGAGAGGTGGGTATGTGGGAGGAATAAATAAAAGTGACCAGAAGCTTGGCCCCTGCTGGGATTCCCAGGTCTTCAAGCTCGAGGACCAGATGAAGGGAAATTCTGGCCTTGGTGCACTGTTGAAGTTGGATGGCGGAGCAAACCCTCACCCAGCCATTCAAAGAAGTCCGAGTGCAAAGGGGTTTAGTAAGGTATAAGAGACATAATACCTTGTGCTTCCGGAGGCTGCCAGGACTGGTGGGCGTGGAGATGGGTGACTGTTTAGACTTGGGGGTGGAGAGCTGGCTGCTGGAGGTCCCGTTTGCTAGCCCAAGGCAAGAGAAAAGGAAGGGATAAGAATCAACAGCATACAAAAGAACCAGTTATCCTTCCCCTCCGAAGACACGAAGAACATTCAAGCAAGGTACACAGACAACCAAGTGATTTGATGAGCGGAACAAAGGTGAAAAGAAACACATTCCTCAGAAAGGCCAGAACTGCAATCCTCAGTTAATTAGATCCTGGAGCAGTGCAGGGCCATAATCCTCCCACCCTTTCCCCTGAGCGCTTCCAATTACAGGGCTCTGGTTCTTTTCAAACCTTTCTCATATTCATTCCCAAGTTTGACCCTAACACCATCTCTGGGAGGTAGTCTGGGAACATAGGATTTCATTTCAAGGTTACAAGTGAGAAAAAAAGTGAGGCACAAAGCAGATGATGTGGCAGATAGCCAATCTCTCCCCACTGTCTCTTTTTGTTCTCACCTCCCTGCCACCCCACTCTCTCTTCGGCCGGCCGCATCCTGGCTGAAAAGAACAGAAGGAAACAAAGACAAAGGGAGCTTACTCAGGAAGAAGAACGGGAAAGAAAGTGGAAGAAGAAAACAGCGTGAGACGTAAAGAAACACTTGGACAGCAAATGGGCAGAGGAGGGAATCAAAAAAAGAAGGAGAGAAAGAGATCAGGAGTGGAGGAGAGGGGACACGGGGAAGACAGAGTCAGATATTAGAAGAAAATAATGAAGATGTTTGAAATCGGGAGAAAGGCACAGAGACAGAGGAAAACAGACAGTGATGGCCAGAGTCAGGGTGCACCCCCATTTCTCTCTAGGCCGACACAATGCTGAAAATGAGGTGGTTTAGTATGTAACATCTTGATGCTCCGTCGTGTTGGCAAATGTTGTATATCCCCTTTGCTAATGAGCTTTTTAAATATACCATCATGTAAAAAAAATATGGTGCATGGGATGGAACAATTAAACAGCTTTCGAGTGGACTCATGTTTAGACATCTCATGCTAGAGTTAATTGTTTCTTAAATCTAAGGACCCATATTGTTAATCAGAGATATTCTGAAATGTGCTTTAGAAATAAAGGGATATTTAAAAAATATCCCAAAGGTCTGTGGAGGCAGGGAGAGAGAGAAGGAGGAGGAGAGAAACGAGAAGGAAGAGAAGGCGGGAGGGAGGAAGAGAGAGAATTGAACACGTGAAGCAGGAGAATAGCCTGAGGGCGTTGCTGTTCGTCCCACACACATCGGAAAGCTTAAACTGTTGTATCACGAATATTTCCTGAGGATATACTTTCGCTTCTTCACTTATGGTCACGTTTCCCTAGGTTCTGGAACCTGAGTATCAACTGTAGAGATGTAAGAGACATCAGTGGGGTGGTTGCTGAGTTTATCCAAGAGCAAGTAAGCTGAAGAATGGGCGTGTAGGCATCCGCTTGACCTGCATCCTAGTGAATGCATCTCTCACCCACTCACTGAGAGGCCTCTGTCCCTGTTAGGGCTTCCTGGAAGTCATTCATTCATTTAGCCAGTAGCTACGAGGTGCTTTCTCTAAAGCAGGCCAAGCATTAGACATGGGGGTTTCAGAGATGAGAAGTCACGTCCCGTGGTGAAGCAGGCAAGAATACGGTGGGCTAAGTCCTATGGCAGAGCCATGCAGGGGTAATTCTTAGAGGTGAGGAGAGGCTTTGAAATCAGGGGACTGGGAGGCACACAGGAGGAGGCAACACCTGAGAAAAATCTTGAAGGATGACTCTGGAATAACTGGAGACAAATCTATAGAGACCGAAAGTAGTAGAGCAATGGTTGCCAGAGGCTGACCAAGGTCAAGTGGGTAGCTGGGGGGAAATGAAGAGTGTCCACTAACAGGTGCAGAGTTTATTTTAGAGGGGTAAAGATACTCTGGCAATAAATAGTGGAGACCGTCGCACAATTTTGTGGCTGACCTAAAATGCCTCGAGCTGTACATTCTAAATGAGCAAGTTCGTATGTGAATTGTATCTCAAAGCCCTTACAAAAAGATGAATTGGAGCTAGAGGGCAGAATGAGTACTCTAGACTTTAGGATTGTCCCAGGAGGGGCAAGGACATGGAGGTGTACAAGAATACAGTACCTTTGAAGACGGCAAATAGCTCAAAATGGCTCAAGCACAGGGTGCCAGCGGTGAGCTCCAAGAGATGAGACCAGAGATGGCATAAAGGCCAGACCGTGGGGGCCTTTTGTTTGGGGTTGATTTGTGAAAGAAATCTGAGAGTGATACTATCGAATTTGCATTTTAAAACTATTAGTCTAGCTATTGTAGGAAAGCTGGGCTGGGGGGCGGCGGGGGGGGGGGTTGGGGTGGGCTGGGGTAAGGGTAGAAGCAAAGGAATTGGTTAGAAGACAATGCAATAGTCCAGGTGAGAGGTGACCGTGACTTAAGGGGGGGGGAGGGGAGGGAGAGAAGGGACAACGTGGAAGACAGAGACCTAGAAGACAGTCAAGCCACCTTGTAAGCAACCCCAAGAAGAATGTGACTTGTGCTGGCCAGCACAGACTGTGAGAGCTAGGCTTGGCCAAGGTACTAAGCTTTCTAGTGAATAAGGGAGGCACTGTGGAAAAGGCCAGAGTGTGCGGAGCCACAGTGGGGCCAAGTAATCCATTAGAGGAAAAGGAAGGAGTCACAGCACACTTTCAGTGCCTGAAGGACCTAGCAGGTCCTTCCTAGCAGGCATTTTAAATTGCACCCCGTGGTATTCGAGATAGAGAACAATCTGGGACATCAGTCTGAGCTGATGTAATGCGCGTCTTCCCAAGATCCCTGCCCTCAGCCGCGGAGGCTAACAGATGTAGGCATCCCCAGGTAAGTTCTGGCATTTTGTTCCACATGATTGATGCCTCCCTTTGCGACAACAGATGGTAGTTCCCCGGCATGTGTCAGTCATGGGACACAGCGGTGGTTACTACACTCCCAATGTGCAAACTGTCTCTGTCCACCTACACTCTTCTCTAGCTGAGGATGAGCCTGCCAGTCTTGCCAAAATGTAGAACATCGTGAACCACAAGCATGTCTGCTTGTGAGGCAGTTTCTACCCATTCATTGGCCACAGACCTGCACATACAGGTTCTTGTGCAACTTCTAGTACTTTTCTCAATATCCTCTGAAACTCTCTCACTTAAGAAGTTTAGGGGTAGTGCATAAATACATACTTTATCAATACCTCTCTCTCTATTCCCTGTGTGTGTCTGTGTTTATTCTCTGCCACTCCCCAGCTAGTCAATCTTAACCTTTATTGTGTCATTCACATTCAACAGGAGTTTTGAAAATCAGTTTCTTAATACTTTAACTGCCACTCACTGCATCGTTGAAAAAATGCACTTTCCCAGACTTCCTGATGGAAAAAAAAAAAAAAGAAACCAAAGACGGACACAGAGAAATGAAAGAACATAGACACGCACAAGCAAATGTCAATTCCTCACAAGCTGAAGGAGCTCCTGCATTTACAGACTAGATAAAAATACATTCATATGTGCATTTCTTCTATGGGTTCTGGGGGGGGGGAAATCTGGGAGGGTGCCATTTGATATGGATTCGGGTCAGGTAAAAGAAGGAGCAGGGGAAAATGCAAACAGGGCCTGATGAACTGTGCACTGGCTTACTTTGGCGAATCCACACAGAAGGCCATGACAGTTCATTGTGACAGTGAGTGGCTGGAAATAACTTGGTTGACATCCCTCACTGCCCCTTATTTTTCTTTACTAAATGCCTTTAGCTCTTGTCTCTGAGCTTCTAATTCTCGGCTGCAATTTGGGGATGCACTGGGGGAGACTGTGCCCCCTTTTAGTTGTCTCTCTTTCGCACGTCCCTCCTCGGAACCACCGCGTTGTCTCACTGTTGTCACCTTTTATTTCCCCATAGTCCGAATTCTTTCATTCCTTTCTTGTCATTGTATATATCTGTCTTTTCCCTCTACAACAAGGTACATCACAACTTTGTAGTCTCCTAGGCCATCTTATCAACAAACACCAAGATAATAATTAGTGCGTTTTAAGTATCCGATAGGCCAGGCACTCTGCGTGCACTCCCAACCCACCCCCCCCCAGAAAAAACCCACTTTTAGTTGTATTCTCATTTCCAATGGGGAAAGAGAATCTTGCTCCAGTTAGGGATAGCAAATCAGGATTTGAACACAGGTCTCTCTGATCCCAAAGCCTATGTGTGTTTCGGTTTGCTTTCAGTGTTTGCTACGTCACTCTTCCTTTTATAAATGAATTGCTTCTGGAACTCCTCCCCATGACAACTTTCTGACGCAGGAAGGAAGGGGGGAAGAAAAGTTGCTGTAGAGAACAGAGAGATGAGTAGGACAAGGTAGAAGCAGACACCGGAGCTTAGAAAAAGTCTTCTGGACTTTTATTCCACTTATCTAGTTTAGATTAGAAGGTATTTAGCAAGCACTTCCTTTTATTCGCCAAAGAGACTGGGTGTCATAGACAGTGTCAGGAAACAGTAGCTGATAGAGGAGCCAGCATGGCATGTAACTACCTTCAGGCCACAGAGCTCTCTGGGAAGACGGTATCTGTGTCTATTACTCCCCTCAGCTGGTGTCCCTCAGCTACGCAGCACAATGGCGGAGCTTGGCTCGGCATTCAGTCTTATCTCATTAGCTTCTCTGAATCATCGATGCCTGCCCTGGCCCCAGTGCTCATCTTCAAATCCTTGGCTGGGTCAGAATGGAGCAGGACAAATCCAAACAACAGATGGCTGTTCAGGTAACTAGGTTGACTTACCTATTTATAGGAATTTAAACGTATGGGGGGGAAAGGGGTTCCCAGGAGTGAGGAATAAGGTGGGTTGAGTCAGTTTCGAAAGAACAAGGAGAGGGTCCAATTTCTGGCATGGGCAGCCAAGGACAGAGTATGGTCACCAGCCAAGCAGAGGTGATGCTGAGCTCCTAGACTATGGATTTCCTTGTCTGGAGGCTGGACTAGTCCTTGGAAACTGGGATGCAGCTTCGTGGAAGGTGGGTGTAAGTAGCCCCAGGTGTGGCAATTATAGAACTGTTTGGGCAGCGAGTTAGACATGTCATTATACTTTATGGGTTCAAGTTTGGATGGCCAGAAAGGCACAGAAAGAAAAGAGCCAGCTTGGCATCTGCTTTTTACCCAAACTTTGACAGGAGACCAAACTGATAATGCTCATTCACTTAGCTCTGGCTTTTCCTCCCATTCGAATCACAACGCTTGAGCTCAACTCAAAAGCAGCCTATTGGTTTTGGTTGAATGTCTATTTTGAAATATTGCTCACTAAACAAACAAACAAACAAACCCATCTTAAAAAAGCCATGACAGGGGCGCCTGGGTGGCTCAGTCGGTTAAGCGGCCGACTTCGGCTCAGGTCATGATCTTGCGGTCTGTGAGTTCGAGCCCCGTGTCGGGCTCTGTGCTGACAGCTCAGAGCCTGGAGCCTGTTTCAGATTCTGTGTCTCCCTCTCTCTGACCCTCCCCCGTTCATGCTTTGTCTCTCTCTGTCTCAAAAATAAATAAACGTTAAAAAAAAAATAAAAAAAAAAGCCATGACAATAATTTGAGATCCACCTTAATAGTTGCAGTTGTAGGGGGGCCTGGGTGGTGTCGGTTAAGCATCCAATTCTTGATTTAGGCTCAGGTCATGATCTCACAGTTCGTGTGTTCAAGCCCCACGTCAGGCTCTGCGCAGAGCCTGCTTGGGATTCTGTGTTCCTATCTCTCTGCCCCTCCCCTGCTCGCTCTCTCTCTCTCTCTCTCTCTCTCTCAAAAATAAATAAATAAACATTAAAAAAAACTTTAAAAACGAAAAAATTGCAGTTGTATTTCTACAAATGTTTTCAAAGCATTTTACCATATATGAATTCACATGATTCTCCTGATAACCTCAAGCAATGATGGCCAGGAATTAATGGTCTCCTTTTAATCATAAGAATATAGAGGTTCAGAGAGAGTAGGACTTGCTTCAAGAGTATAAATTACTTCTCCTCAATGGATATGGCCTCAGGGATTTACTTACAGATTCCTTTCAAAATTGCCTTAAGGTGAGCACATCATATGCCTAATTCCCTAATGCCTTGCAGAGGGAGATCTCAATACACAATTCAGCCACTCCCTCATTTTTTCTCGTATTGAGATGCTCTAAGCGTTCTTGCGTTCCAGTTCAAATACACCCCCTGTTTGCTCCCTACATATACAGGGAGTTTTTCTGGTAGGCCATCCAAGTAGAACCAAGGTGGTTTCAGCTTACTTCAGAACAAGGCCAAGACATAGAGCCTGTGGTTTTCACACATTCGTTCCGAAGAGCCCTTGGGATGGGTGTCTGGATGGTTTGGCTAATTGTTTCTCGTCAGTGGAAAAGCTTGTGTCCCTCTCCCCAGACCCATCCATTAGGGAAGCAGGAGCAGTTCTTCACTGATTTGATCACAGCGCTGGTTCCCACGCCAAATTCAATCCTAGGTTGTGAGATACCGGAACTTCAGGAGTTGGAACTTGAATTTTAAATCTATTTCCTACAGAGTCTTGGGCAGCATGCAGTTTGGAATGTTCTAAATAAAAAGAGAAATAAGAGTTTTCCCGGTTGCAAAACAAACATGTGTACCCATGCCTGCAATATTTTGACACAGATCAGTTCCCCTCAAGAAGAAGACATCTGTAAGAAGACGGATGTAAGTGCCAGGATTGTTTTCTCAGACTTGATAATGCTGACAACATTTCCTTGCTGTTGAAAGTGGTTCTGCGGAGAACCTATTTCTAGCGGAGCAAGCCTATTGTCAGAGTTCGCTACTGGTTTCATGGGGTAGAAACTAGAAAAAAAAAAACAACAACAACTACAGGGCTCTTAATTTGTGGAAAGAGCACACACTTTGGAACCAGTCAAGGTTCCAAATCCTGGCTTAGCCTGGATGTGTGACCTGGCATGTAACCTAACCTCTGTAGGTCTTAGTTACCCCATCTGCAACATTTGAACGATAATAATGCACATCTCAATTGTTGTTTTGAGGGTTACATGACAGACTATACATAAAACGCTTAGCTAAGTGCTTAGCATGTAGAAAGGGCTTCATAATAACCTCTTCTTCTCTTAATATTACTATTGCCACTACTAGAAATGGAAGGACATGAGTAACTATGCAATATATAGGCACCGAGTTAGGAAATCCCGCTTCTACGAGGGATGACTTATCAATCTCAACGGGCTGAGGACTTTCTTTGGCTAGCAGGTCAGGCGTTAGAGGATTGAAGCTTTCCCGAGTAAAGCCTATTGCTTTTTCGTTTCTTGCTGTACTTCCAAAAACATAGCCCTTGGCTCTCTGCCCCTCTCTCTTTTACCTTCTCAGCCATTACCATGGGGGTGGTCAATGAATGCAATGTGGAACCACTGAAGGTTCTGCAGTAGGGGGTGACACAATGGAAATGTGTTTTAGGATGAGAAATATGGTGGCACCACCCCAGATGCAAAAGGGGACAGAGATTTGAAAGAGGGATGCTACTTAGGAGTCTGTTGAGTAATTCTGGCATCACATGACGACGAAAAGGAAGGGACTTCTGTGTGAGTAATGTGAAGATGTTTCAAAGGTTCAACAACAGCAGCGTATGGCCGACTTGAAGCATTCAAGAGTAGGAAGAATCAAAGATAAAACCAAGGCATTGGACCCAGGGAACAGAATAGAAGATATTCTATTGCCAGACAGGGAGTTGGGGGTGGGAATGTTTTTGGTCATTAGGCACATCATATTTGGTACATTTAAGTAGGATCGCCTGGTAGGCATTCATGGGATTAACATCCAGAAGGAGAGTTGGGGCCGGAGATGTGGATTTAACATCTGCTTCCCTGGACCCTCATATGCTATATTCATCACCATCCGTACTCGTTTGTTCATGCTTCCCCCTTCTGTCAGAAATATTCCATTTCTGGGACACTTGGGTGGCTTATTCAGTGGAGCATCTGACTCTTGATTTCAGCTGAAGTTCATGATCCCAAGGTCATGGGATTAAGCCCCGTGTCTCTGGAGAGTCTGTCTCTCTCCCCCTGCCCCTCTCCCCCACTTGTGCTCTCTATATCTTTCTCTCTTTACAATAAAAAAGAGAGAAATAATCCATGTCCTTATCAATTGAAATATAACCCTCCTTCAAGCCCCAGTTTTTCCCAGAAGGCTTCCCTTAGCACTTACTGCCTGTATCTCCCATTCACTTGGCATTGAAACAAACCATTACTGTTAACTCATATTTAACACCACGGAGCCATGGTTAAATTGTGGACTGCGAAGCCAGACTTCCTGGATTCAAACCTCAGCTCTAACGCCTAGGAGCTGTGCGGTCTTGGGCAGGTCACTTAGCTTTCATACGCTCTAGCTTTCATCAGGGGCAACAGCGCCTACCTCATGAGGTTATTATAAAGATTAAATTGGTTAATATGTGCAGAGTGGTTAGCACAGTTGCTTGGTACATAAGAACTATGTAAGTATTTGCAAATAA
Source organism: Lynx rufus (assembly GCF_022079265.1). Classification (NCBI taxonomy): domain Eukaryota; kingdom Metazoa; phylum Chordata; class Mammalia; order Carnivora; family Felidae; genus Lynx; species Lynx rufus. Next base: position 7,581,436 of record NW_025814833.1, read on the forward strand.
ATGTTTTGTTAAACACGTATGTATACTGGGTCCCCCAATAAATCATAAGCTTCTTAATGATTAGGAGTTCATCTTCTTCCTTTTCCGCACAGTACCCAACTCTATTAGGTACCCCATCCAAACTCTGGAGAGTCAATTGCATTTAAACGCAAGTCCCAGACTGCAGCAGGTGTGTGTAAGATTCCTATTACAGGGAGGCGGGTCAACACCACCACATCCCAAGCCCTGCCGAGTGCTCAGTGGTCCCCATTTTATGGCCCGTGCCAACAATTTCTCAGGTGGTTCTCCAACGCCAATGCAAATGTTGCCTTAGATATGGGGCAGTTCCTCCAGTGAAACTCAACACAAGCTGTGGTTTTAGAATCAGAACAGGGGAGGGCCAAGGGGTGTTTTTCTCTTCCCAGAGCACCCCTTCCCCTTGGAGTGACAGCAGGGGAGCTAATGGAATGTCTAGGACCAGGCCCTGGAAACAGAGGTGCCCAATTCCTCATAGCTGTGCTCTAGGTAGCACAAAGAGAACGACACACATGTCACTCCATTCCCCTGCCTCCAGGTGAGGGAAGGTGGAAGGAAGCAGACAAGCCAGGACCATACAACAGAGACCTTTCTATTTACCACTCTGGAGCTCCCACACCTTGCCTCAAAGACAGTGCAGGGATTGTCTGCCTGGAAGTCAGGACAGCTGGGCTCTGGCTCGTGGGTAGTAAATAGTTGCATGACATTGAGAAGACCACAAGATACTGAGCCTCTTTATATCTTAGTTTCCCCCATCTAAAAGAAAAAAACAAATTGGATGATTTTCCTTTCCCAACCTAATTCGCGGTGCTATTGTGAGTGACAACTGAGGTGATGAATTTGGAAGTATTTTGCAAAGTGCAGAGCTTTAATTTATGTAGAAGATCGTTATCTTGAACCTCTCTAAGAGAGGAAAGTTATTGTGCTGTCTAGTACAGTAACCACTAGTCACATTTGCCTTTGAGCATTTGAAGTGTGGCGAGCCACAATTAAGATGTGCTGTAAGACACAGCCCGACTTCGAAGAATGGAAAAGATCTCATTGGAATTTTTTTGCATTGATTACATGTTGAAATGATAATATTTTGGATGCATTGAGTAGATTAAAATATATTATCAAAACAGATTTCTTCTGTTTCTTTGACCTTTTTAACTGTGGCTGTCAGAAAATTTAAAATTATGTACAAGGCTCCCATTATATTTCTATTAGACAGAGCTGGTCTAGACGATCACATTCGGGAAGGGCAGAATAGCTAGGTCCCTCCTCAGGCAACTCAAAGCAGCCTGTTCAGTTAGGAAGAGAAATACTTCTGGATACAATTCTCCCATGAACCCACACACCCACTGCACCGCTGTTTTGTGTCCCTTGACCTCCCCTTACAAAGTCTGTATATTTTGGTGAAGAATCCATTCTTTTTAAGGGGGTTGGGAACAGGGAAGATTTGATTTTCAGGAATAGGTACACATAGGTTGGGAGGAAGGAGGGTGGGGAACATTGGGTTGCTACAACAATGACTTACTACTGAAGAACACCAAACTAATTATCACATTACAATTCTCTCAGCCTACCAGGGTGGGTAATTAGCTTCCTTGGAGGCTCCTTAAGGAAAAAAAAAGAAGAAGAAAGAAAAAGAAAAGACTCCTTCCCAGCAACTAGCTACTTTGTCCTTTTAATTCAATTCAATTCAATTGGGGGTAGTTGCAGAAAAGGAAAAATTAACACATTAATGGCTGAAATGGAAACAGCCAGCGACGCACTAGAAAGGTCTTCCTGCAGTTCTGAGGCCAGGCTTCCCTTTGCCCATCAAAATGGCAAGTCCTGGGTTAATCAAAATGGGGGCACTACACAAGATTTCTTCAAACATCTCAGAGGAGACCTCTGGGCTCAGATTCTTCTCTGCTTTACCACAGTTCCTTGTCCTACTTTAAAGACAGACATGGCTAATGGGACTTGGATTCTACGAGTCCATCAGCTCTGCCCAGTAAGAATGAGAGCTCCTTATAGCATTATTATGTAGACGACCGAATCCTTCCTTAACTTACGTTTAGGGTTTAACAACAGACATTCCATTTGGGGTACACTCAACATTGCCAGGAGTGGGGACTGAACTCAAAGGGAATAAAGTATACAGATTTTGATTTACTCATGGGAAGAACAGAAAAGAGACAATTAAGGACTGAGGAATCAAATTATGACACAAATTACAGACCAAATCGCATCAATTTCCTAAACCTCAAGCCAACTGAACCATGAATTGGACCAAATATATATATATATATATATATATATATATATATATATATATACATATATACACATATATATATATACACACACTATATATATATATATGTATATATATTACACATATATATACTATGTATATATGTAATATATGTTACATATGCAATTACATATAATATGTATATGTATATGTATTATATGTATGTGTATAATATGTATATTACATATGTATTGCATATGTAATATATATTATACATATATGTATATATATTATACATATATTCTATATATGTGAAAGAATAAGAGAAATAGGTCAAATAGATGTCCATATATATATATACACTATACTACTATAGACAGTATATTAGTATATATATTATGTACTAATATACTATGATAGTATATTAGTATATATACTATATATACTATATATACTAATATACTATATACTATACTATTATATATAGTATATATATACTACATATATATATAGTATATATATGAATGTCTATTTGACTTATTTCTTTTATTCTTTCACTATTACCCTCCTCTGAAAGATTTGTTTTATTTTATAACTTTAAATAAATATTTGCTTTCTCCCAACTCCATTGCTCTGTTCTTCTTTAAAAAGTATTTGAAAATCTAGCAAACATGTTCAAACCAGAATCAAACCTATATATTTTCTAATGAACTAGAACATCAAAACATTCCTTTAACTGAACCCGAACTGAGCCAATGTTTCATTTGGTTTGAGTCCCTGCTGCAGAGGAACATTTTTGGCTGTCGTTTGCCTTCAAAGGAAGGTAGTTAAAATTCCCTGGAAATGGCCTATCTTCTACAACCTTGAGTTTCTCAGGTTGAATGAAAAAAAATGTGAATCCCTCCCACAAGTCCCAGATCCAAGACAGACGAACACAGGATGGAAACATGGTGGTACTGCCATGTCCTAGAAAAGAACAAAGAATTTCAGCCCCACTCAACACCACTGTTCTTTGGTGAAATGGGTATTAACCTACCTATGTCCCTTGCTAAGAACTTGGAAAAACCTTGACATGTGCTGATGCAAAACTACGCATGGTCTATAGCTCATCCTTTTGGTTACACGATCCTTATTCTGTGGAAGCTACTGTACAACTCTATAAATTGGAAACAACCGATAATATTGGAAAATGATCTTTATCTCCAGATGTGTAAATTGTAACTTAACCAAAACGGAAACCAGGTCTTAGACAAGGTAAGAAACTTGTCCCACATCACAAAACTGGGAAGTGGTGTCACTGGGCCTTCCTACAGAGATGCTTCCCTCTCCTTTTCCATATCCTATCCCCCTCCACTTGCCAGCCTGGCATGGTCCTGAGTGACGTGGAGGTGGGAAGGGGAAAATGGGTATGTCAAATCCAAACCATACCTAAAGTACTGTTTTGCCTGAGATCAGCTTTGTCCCTGTGAAATGTTCACTGAGTGGATGCCCTGGACATGGCTCTAAACTGCCATGGAATAGACAAGGTCATGTTACATGGATCCTTTTACGCTTTGGGGCTGAAATCATGTGAAAGATCTAGACACGTCATCTGTGATGAGCTCAGACGTTCTGGAAATTGCCATTAAGGCTGGCCAGGCCAGCATTTGGCTTCACTGATGTTCATGAATTACCTGAAATAAAGATTTAAATTCTCTCTCCTGAGAACACCACTTTAGGTGTTTTGGTTTTTTGTTTTTGTTTTTGTTTTTGCTAGTAGGGAGCAAGGGCTGTGTGTAATTCTGATATCTGCCAAGCAAAGTCCACTTTCCCTGCCTCGAATTGGTTTCTCTTTTTTATCCTGTGGGTGTGAATGTATCTTCATTCCTTCTCTCTAGCAAAGGTGTTGTGAAAGAGCAAAGGCAGATCTTGCCTGCCTTTGCCTAGGTTGGGATTTATTATATTCCTTTTAATCAGACAAATATTCATTAAATCCTAACGTATTCCTTCTCTGTTTCTAATATCTTAGAGTCAGTGAGATGCATAGTTTCTAGAAGGGAAATTCTGTAGGTAGCATGTTGGCGATCATGTTTAAGCCATGTTTACTCACAGATGGTTCGGTTCACGTGGGGTGGATGACCCAACTGGATAAGCCCACAGAGAATCCATTTACCTCAAGCTACTGCCGCCTCAGCATTTTTAAGTAAGAGGTTAGTGGTGGCTTAAAAATAGGTTCACCAATTCTTGGCTGTCTAAAACTAGGTCCACCCCCCACTCAAGAGGTGAAGATTGACCCTTCTTTCCTTGAAGGTGGGCTGGAGTTAGTGACTGCTGCTAATGAGTTGACTAAAACAGAAGTGACGGTCTGTGGCTTCGGACACTAGATCACAAAAGGCACTGCATCTTCTTCCTTGTTCACTTTCTTGAATCACTGTCTGGGAGAAGATCCTGCCAACGGCCATCTTGGAAGTGGAGCCTACAGTCCCAGGTGAACCTTCAGATGACTTCACCAACACCACACCAACACTTTGACCTCAACTATATGGGGGATCCTGAGCCAGACAAAACCACACAGGCTAAGCTACTCCAAAATTCCTAACCCACAGAAACTATAAAACAATAAATATTTGTTGTTTTGAGTGGCTACGTTTTGGGGTAATTTGTTTTGCAGTACGAAATGAGTAGTACACATTAGAAATCCAAGAGGGGTGCCTGGGTGGCTCAGTCGGTTAAGCGTCCAACTTTGGCTCACGTCATGATCTTGTGGTTCGTGAGTTCGAGCCCCACATCAGGCTCTGTGTTGACAGCTCGAGCCTGGAGCCTGCTTCAAATTCTGTGTCGCCCTCTCTCTCTGCCCCTCCCCGGCTCATGCTCTCTCTCTCTCTCTCTCTCTCTCTCTCTCTCTCTCAAAAATGAATAAACATTAAAAAAAAAACTACAAAAAAAATAAATCCAAGAAAAGGGGGTGCCAGGGTGGCTCACTGGTTAAGCATTTGACTCTTGATTTCAGCTCAGGCCATGATCTAAGGTTGTGGGATTGAGCCCCACATCAGGCTCCGTGCTCTTTCTCTCCCTATGCCCCTCCCCCCCACTCATACACACGCACACATGCATATTCTCTCTAAAAATAAAAAAAAAAAGAAATCCCAGAAATGATCAGTGATATTTCTGAAAAATGATTGGTAGGCAGTTATTGCCAGACTTTATGAGTCTTGATCAAGCATTTAAAGTCCATTTTTTTTGCAAGACCCTGCCTAGAATTTGTACAATTTCATTCTTTTTTTGAAAATTTAAAATTTTTAAGTTAAAAAAAAATTTAAATCCAAGTTATTTAACATATAGTGTAATAATGATTTCAGGAATAAAATTTAGTGATTCATCACTTACATATAACACCTAGTGCTCATCACAACAAGTGCCCTCCTTAATGCCCCTTGCCCATTTAGCCCATCCCCCCACCCAACACCCCTCCAGCAACCCTCAGTTTGTTCTGTGTATTTAAGACTCTCATCTAGTTTGTCTCCCTCTCTGTTTTTATATTATTTTTGCTTCCCTTCCCTTATGTCCATCTGTTTTATATCTTAAATTCCATATGAGTAAAGTCATATGATATTTGTCTTTCTCTGACTGACTTATCCATTCACTTAGCATAATACACTCTAGTTCCATCCACATTGTTGCAAACAGCAAGATTTCATTCTTTTTGATTGCCAAGTATTATTCCTACAATTTCATTCTTTTCAAAAAAAATTTTAATGTTTTATTTTTGAGAGAGAGAGAGAGAGAGAGAGAGAGACAGACAGACAGAATGTGAGTGGGGGAGGGGCAGACAGAGAGGGAGACACAGAATCCGAAGCAGGCTCCAGGCTCTGAGCTGTCAGCACGGAGCCCGACGCAGGGCTCGAACTCACCAGCTGTGAGATTGTGACCTGAGCCCAAGTTGGACGCTCAACCAACTGAGCCATCCGGGCACCTCTCTATAATTTCATTCTTAATCTGAATGTTAAAACATCAGTCTTTGTAGCGTGAGCAATGTGAATTTGCTTAGATAGGGGCATGTGCTGTTTTGCACGCTTCACCAACACATTAGCAAACACTTGCATTTTTACTCCTTTAGCAGATATTACCTAGATATTAACTACGTCTCTAGCACCGTGCTGGGTGAAATAGGCACTTTTACATATCTGATCATTCACAAACATTAGTTGAGCATCTACTAGGACCCAGCGCTGAGGACACAAGATGAACATGACATCGGACCCCTGAGGGGCCCAATATTTAGTTGGAGAAGTAGACAGGTAAATACAGACTTTACAGCACAGCATGGTGAATATTACCCCCAGATACATGAATGACATGCTATGATAGTGCAGGGAATGAAACTATTTCTATTTGAGGTGTTGAGGGATGAATAGAAGTTTCCAAGCAAAGAAGAGTGGTAGGGTAGAGGGACGGCATTCCAGGGGCAGGGAAGTAGGGTGTGCAGAGTCATGAAAGCGTGAAAAGCTTGTGCTGCTTCTTCCAGTTCAGTTCTTTCTGCCTGAGAATAAAAATACGGCCGGTGATGTGCATGCTCCTGGCAGTGTGAGGCCAGAAGGACAGGCTGTTTTTCTAGGCCACAAGCATTTCCACGCCAAGAGGCTGCTTGAGTTGCCCCAATTGGAAGCAAAGATAGTGTTTGTGCTCTCCGCCCCAAAGTTCCCAGGCTGGAAGAATTCTCGTGGTGAACACTGAGCCTTGGGAGAACAAATAGAAGTCTTCTGGGCCATACAATTGCCTTTACCACAAAGAACTCAAATTGTCTGTGCATGACTCCACTCAGCTTCTCAACTTGAACTTCTGGGGCCCTTTGCCTTTTCAGATCAGTGTCACTCAGGCGGCGGGGGCAAGATCTTGCACCAGAACTTCAAAGGACACACTGCTGCCTTTATCAATAAAATTATGCTATGAAAAAAAAGAGTCAGCTGAAGCAAATGTTTGCTTAGTGGCATAATTTGCATTTGGCACGAGCTTCTAAGCTTGTCACAGACTGATAAATAGTTCATGGCTTGGCAGTGATTCATACACATTTTTTAGATCACTCACTATCCACTAATTAAAATCCTGTGTGACAAATCTCTGTGTTTCCTTTCAGACCCTGGCCTACATATTTTTTCTCTTGTGAGAATGATGTGAATTATCTTGTTTCTCTTTATGTGTTGACTTCTAAAAAGCTCAAAGTCAAATTGGAAGCTCAAGTGCCTCAACTATGTTGACACTTCGGGGTGGCAAGTGTTTGACATTTTTGTTTTCGATTTTGCTTTTCTGTTTCAGATTGGCGTGTGACTGGATTATTTCATTGACTGTGCTTTTGCTGGGTGATGTTGAAGATGGTGACTATGAGGACAAACACGACAATAAGCATTACAGGTTTCTGGTCTGCGTCCATCTGAGTAGAACCGGGGTTTAGCTGTGTCTCCATGAGTCCAAACAAGCCTGACGGTTTAGTCTCTGAGCGGATAGAATTGGTATCATGGAGACTCAGCGGTATTCACGAGGAACGCGTTGCCCTGCATGCAGAGGGTATTGGCCTCTGTAAATGAAGTCAGCATGCACAGTTAGGAGAAGAGCACTCACCGTCTTGGTCGTTACCTGAGTCAGCTGGAGACTTGCTCCGGCGCATGGGGCCAGGGCTCTTAGCTGAACTCTTCTGAGGGGTTGGAGAGGCCTTTGGGCCAGCTGTGGCCGATGGGTTTCCCTTCATGACTCGGCATTCTGGTAAAAAAAAAAAAAAAAAAAAAAAAGACACAGCTCAGTAAAGCCAGGGGAGGAACGGGGCTCAGCATATTACCAACTTCTGGAAACTGGAGTAACCACCCCAGGCCAAAGTACCCAATGGCTCAGGACTACGGGGTGGTCCTCACCGTCTGTGGGAATGACGGCTCTGGGGAGGGGGGCATGGGAGAAACTTTCAAAAGTCATCTGGGCTAAGCCAGGTGTTTAAATCCCTGGATTATGGAAACAAGGGAAGGAGTTGAAGAGCAGGTTGGGCGGGTTATTAAATAGTCAACTCGATCATTTGTGGACAACGCAGAAGAGCACCTGTTGACCTAATTAATTAATTTCCTTGGAGAAGAGATTGACAGCCGAGAGGCTGCAGCCACACAGATGAAACATTCGTGAGTAATCTAAAAGAGAAAGGAGGAGCTACCATTTATTGTTCATTGCATGCCATGTATTATAATAGGCATATTAGGGATGTCATGCCATTTTATAAATAAGCACTCCTAACTACCACCGCCACCACCACCATCTTGCATTTATAGAACTCTTTCTTTTTTAAAAAAAAAATATTTATTCATTTTTGAGAGAAGGAGCATGAGCAGGGGAGGGGCAGAGAGAAAGGGAGACAGAGGATCCAAAGCAGGCTCCGCACTGACAAGCAGCGAGCCCGATGCGGGGACTCGAACTCATGAACCGTGAGATCGTGACCTCAGCCGAAGTCAGACGCTCAACCGACTGAGCCACCCAGGCGCCCCTTTTTTATTTTCAATGCACGTTATCATAAAACCCTATGCCGGCTTAATGAATATAAAGGAGCCAGCAGTGACTGTCACTCAGAGCTTACAGAAAGCTCTTGGGTGTATCGGGGAGTCTGCCAAATGTTTCTGCTACTTGCCTCCACCTCAGTCCGACACGTGTGGGGCACTTTTTCCATGCAGATCACTCAGCAGCCCTACTGTGGTAATTCTGGGCACGGATTGTGCTAATGCGTTAAGAGAATTACCATACTCACGTTGCTGACGAGACCGCAAAGAATATAAGCCTCTTGCTTAGGACCACAAAGCAAGAAACGAGCAGAGCGAGGGCTAGCAACCAAGTCTCCTAAGTCCCAGTCTAGTGCTCTTTCCAACCTTGTGCTGTGATGGTCAAAGTGGAACCACACAGCTAGGTAGAGGGCAGTCTTTTCTTTGGACACTCTCTGGTCACTTCCTACTTAAAGATCTATCAATTACCCAGAAAAAATTAGAGGATCTTTTCTGACAAACTGAGTGGTTTTTTGGAAATTGAGTTAAGCAGAAAGCTCATTTTTGTTTGTTCTATGTCTTGTTTTGGTTGATGGACTTTAGTGATCACTGTCCGGAGCTGGAGATGCAGAAGGTATAGGAAGTTGCATGTGGCCTGGGGTTTGTTCAGCTATTTTATGGTCATTTGTCTCTTCTCAAAGTGAACACAGCAGAAATGCCACCTCTTTCAGGGTCCTTGTCACTTGAGCTGTTTGTAAAGTCTACAATACAACCGGGTTTGTTTTTCTCACCCCTCATAATTGGGAAATATGTTTTGAATGTGTCTTCCCATCAGGATCATTTCCTAACCCTGTTGCTGTATGAGCTAATCCGCCATTAACTTACACATGGAGCTTGGACTCAAGCAAAGGGAGGTGGGCAGATGTTCACCTCCTTCCTGAGATTAACAACCTCTGGAATCTTGAGTCACAGAGCAGGGGGAATGAGGCAGCAAGCCAGAAAGAGGGAAGAGGGGAAAGATTTGACACTAAGAACACAGTGGAAAATCTTTCTAAAATGGAACCATCAACATGAGCCAAGTAGCTGGAGGATGTTGACTACAAAAAAAGTATACATATAATATCCAAGTTCTGACTCCAAATTTTCCTTCCCATAGTCTGAGTCTGATTGCACCCGTCATCCCATGTGACACAATATGTGGTTCGAGAAATCTGGTCACTTTTGGGGCAGGTAGTGAGTTTTATTGAGTTTGGAGGCTGAGAATCTGGGACATCTAATCAACCTTTCGCTTAGTGACTCATGTATCCAAATATACAGGAGAAAGACTGACAGTATTTGCCCTCGAAGGTCCATGCATGGATGTTCTCTGGTCCATATGAACCCATGGAAATCCTAAGGGTTAGAAGGAGGGAAGATAAGAGAGCAATCATATCCAGTGGTTGTGCGTACCATTTTCATCCAGAGAAAAGTCATCCTGAGCATAGCGAAATTTTTCAGGACCACAGGCAATAAACACATCGTCATCACCAAAGAAATCATGGAGACAGGTTACCTACGGAGAAAGCAGAGACATTGGATGGACATGTGATTATCTTGTGACAGTAAACATCATATCATGCTGGCAGGGGAAAAAAGCTGCAGGTCTGGGCCATCATCTTTAGCCCTCAGGGATCTCCATTTTTCAAGCCACCAGGCTCATAGTCTGCATCACAGCCCCTGGTGAGTAAAGATATACCAAATGCCATTGCCTTTCCATGTTTCATGTTTCATGTTTCCATTGCATTAAGAATAACTTCAAGACCATGTGGACATGATCCCTTTTAATAAAAGTTCACAAGCAGGGGCAGCTGGGTGGCCCAGTTGGTTAAGCGTCTGACTCTTGGTTCTGACTCAGGTCATGATCTCACAGTTCGTGTGTTCAAGTCCCATGCTTGGGATTCTTTCTCTCTGCCCCTTCCCTGCTTGGGTGCTCTCTCTCTCAAAATAAATAACGAAACTTAAAAAAAAATAGGTTCACAAGCAGATGGCCCTGCAAATGTTACCTTTTCTCAGAGGCTCAAAGACAGAGTGCTCCTAGCCCGACTCTGGGGCCAAAGGTGTAAGCCAAGGCAGATGAGAAAGGTCGCCTGCAGCCTGAAGTAGATAGACTCTACGGCTGACCAAGATGTGGAAGCTCTTCTCGTCAACATCATGAGTTTTGAAAGAAGGGCACCAGTTCTCAACTGATTTCCACCCGTGAAAATTGGACTTTTGCTAAAAATGGACCAAGAACATGGAAGTGACCCAGAATACCATTCCTCCCTCAAGAACAAGAAGGGGAAAACTGTCCTGACCACTTAAAATTTAATCAAGAGCAATGAGTCCCCATAGGCTTGAGGCTCTGCTGGTAAAGCCATGTTCCCAGGATCCTTCCCACCCTCTAGTGCCCTATGCATTGCTATTTCTCCACAACAGAGAGATAGTCTCCCCAACCCTTTTCTGCGCAAAGAAATGAGGGTCTCTGGGAAAGTATGTTGCTCGCTATAGTCTCCTCACTTCTCAGCTTCCTAATTACATCTGATAATTAGTCCAGCACACGAGGGAAATCCCAGGAGAAACCATAGAGTCAAAACATTCTTGTCCCAATCCTTAGCTTGAAAGTGTTCAAAGCTTCTAATTGTTCTAAGCTACCCATTCAAGCTGCCAGCGATGGCTTTCCAAAAGCACAGTGCTCACAAAGTAATAACAGCTTGCTGGGTGCGGAGAGCAATATTTCACATTTGAAAAAAATGTGCACATTAATACCATCACCCACCCCAACCCAGGTTCTATTCAGTCCTCATCTGCCTAGCCAAGATGATTGCAAGATTTACACAAAGTGAGAGATGCTTCAAGATTATCCCCATTGCGTCAGCCTCCCAATCATCCAGGAGATGCCAAGATAAGGGAAGACTTGGAAGACTGCCAGGTTTGCTCCTATAAGCCTTTTCCCAGCCGTGGGTCCTGACCTCATCAAATAGGCCAACATCCTACAGCCCACTTGTCCCTCACCCATTCATTCCACACTCATGTAATGACAACTAGAGCTACCCCTAAATTGAATGTTTATTCTGTGACAGGCACCCTGCTAAGTACTTCCGAATCTTTCCTCTCATTTTACCCACACAACAGATCCTAGAGGTCAATATTATTGTCATTGCTGTCTCACAGATGAGAAAACTGAGGCCCAGAGACAATAAGTAAATTACTTAGGTGGAAAGTGATGAAGCCAAACGAACACAGATCTATCGGACTCCAAAGCCTGTCCTTTTGGCCACTCACCAATACAAAACTCATGCACAGTTCAGGCACTGGGGAAACAAGGATGTTTAAGACACGGTTCATGACTCCATGGAGCTCACAACCTGACGTCCCGGACCTTGGCTCGATAAAACCTGGAGCCCCTAACTTTGATACATTGTGTGTCTCTGAATTGTTTATCCCCTGGCACCTCCTTGACCCTGAAGATCTCTGCCATGCCCTCATGTTCAATGCTGGCCCTGACCCTGACTTTAGTTTTGCTTATGAGTTAAGGAAGCCTCATCCTTGGGTGCCCCTCCACTAGTGGCCTCTAGGGTGTAGCACTTTGTTTCAAGACCTGCCTGTATTCTCATGAGTGCTCACCTGCTCCTTCCCTTTCAAGCACTAATTTCCCGAATGTAACAGCCAAGTTTATCCCTCTCTCTGCATGTCCCCATGGTTTGTGGTAGAGTGCTTGCCGTAGAGTGAGAATTCAGCAGGGCTCTTTTTGTCTCAACCAAACGCAAAGAAAATAAGAAGGAGGCTTTGTAAGTTTATACAAATGCAGAAAAGTAGGAACAAAAAGGAAATCAATCTTGGCAAACAACAAGAACTAGCATTCAAAGGTTTTGAAAGGTAACACAAATACACAAATTTAGGAACAAGAAAGGAGTGATGATTGTGCATTCAGAAGTTCTTCTTTGCATAAATATGCTAATTAGTTGGAAAACTTAGATGAAATGAATGATTTTAAAGGAAAATGTAAATAATGAGGTTGGCTCAAAAAGAAATCGAAAACCCCAACCAACTACTGGCCATGAAAATAATTTAGTAAACACTTCAAACATCAACCCTTCCCCAAAAGGCAGCAGAGCATTCATTTTGGAGGTGCTGGTGGAAATTGCTTCCCAAGAAGAAAAACCAAAAGCTCGAAAGCAGTCATTGCAGTGACACGCCATGATACCCTATTGTAGGACAACAAAGCCTTCACAGATTGCTCTGGGGGTTGCTGTTACAATGACCCACCCTCCTCCAACCCCAAGCCTTTTTGCCCCCACCCAGGCTTTGGGAAAAGCCTTTGGATAACCCCTCCTTCGGGGAGCTTCTGAGAAAGGCAAAGCCCCCCTATGCTTCTGACAAACTCACAATGGTGTGGCTGGCTTCAAAAACATTCATTTTGCAATCCAGCTGTTCAGCATCAGGTTTCTTGTGTGATCCCTCCCCACATTTTACTGGCTCCCAAATGTAGACAAGTTCACATTGTGCATGTGAATACCCAGCTTTCCCAAATGCCTTGGATACTGAGACACAACAGCCCTCCCTGCCTTTGTTACAGAGTTGGGAAAAGAGAAAGCTCTCCGTCTTAAATATGAGGAACCCAAAGCACAGAGAGTCAAAGTGGCCCAAAGATACACAGATGGCTCATGGCAGAGTTGAGGCCAACACTCAGGTGTCCTGATTCAATTCCGGACAGAGCAATTCAGTTGCCTGAGAGAACATGCTTTCGTAAAGCCCCGACATCAAAGGCTCGTATACAACCTGAACAGGAGAGTCCGCATGTGTCCTAATCAATGCCCGATATCCATTAGAACACTTTACTAGACTGAGAAAAGAAAACATCTATATGGGTCATACTTTGAATCTACAGACAAGAAAATTCCTATTCACTACTGTAACTGGCAATGGAGAATGTCGTGGGAATGGAGGACAAGGAGAAGGAGGGGAGGAGGAGAAAAAGAAGAAAAAGGGAGAAGGAAAAGAAGAAGGAGCAGGAGAAGAATGGAGCTCTCTTCCCAAATGAAGCTCAGCTCACACCTGCTTTTGCAAATTCCATGGAGGTAACGTGACAGAAAGTCCACCTTAGCCTACGTTGCAAATGTACAATTTTGCAACTTGGATTTTTTAGGTAACATTTCAGTCATGAGGTGGCATCAGAAGTGGTAAAAATAATAATCATTATGATACCACTTACAGCATCCCCAGAGATCAAGGGTCCAGCTGACATCAGCTTTTGTGTGAGTCACACTCGGGCCTTTAAGTCAGGGACGAGAGCACAAGATCATAATGCCTGTCTTTGTAATTAATGAACTGCCCGCACAAAATCAATAAAATCAACTCATATTAACATTGAACCATTAACTCAATGTTCTTCCTTTAAAAAAAAAAAAAACCAGCAGATATATTAGCTGCGAATGGCAAATTCACTCCGTGGCTTGATTTAAGCTTAATTAGATTCTCCACATGTTACAGATGCTGGCGGTTAGTTCTTGTAGAGTAGACTCTACATTTCATGATCTAATTGTGCAGAGAGAAATGTTATCTCAGAAGCAAGGTCTTGTATATGTATGAGACTCGCTTTCAACATGCAAAATATTTTCACTGAAAGTTCAACTCCACTAATATTCATTCATGAAGCACTTAACTATGGCAAAGGGACTCTGTGAGAGATATAGTCGGTCACAATGAAAGGCTCCTGCTTTCAGAATTGCCAGCATAATAAGCGAGTCAGAACTACACACATAATTGGAATACGAGGCAGACTGTTGTTAGCACTGTTACAGAGACACAAAGAGCCGGGGGAACACAGAAGACAAAGAGAACAATTCTAATCACGAGAAGTGGGAAGACTTCATAGAGAAGGTGACAAAGGCGAAGCCCACAGAGAATCTGGGTCTTGAGGGATGTGTGGGATAGAGGTTGATGGAGATAGACGTAAAGGGGATTCCAGGTAACTGCACAAATAAAGGCAGGAACGTGTGTTTTCCTCTTTTTTTTATATTTATTTATTTTGAGAGGGAGAGAAAGTAAGCACAAGCAGGGGAGGGGCAGAGAGAGAGGGGGGTGAGAGAATCCCAAGCAGGCTCCATGCTGTCAGCGCGGAGCCTGACACAGGGCTCCATGCCACGAACTGCAAGATCATGACCTGAGCCAAAATCAAGAGTCAGACGCCCAACTGACTGAGCCACCCAGGCGCCCCGGAACACGTCTTTTCTTAATAGTCCTAGAAAGAAAGAACTGCATCTCATCAACTACAGTCACAGAGATTCTAAGCACAATTGCCTGGATCCATCCACCAGCCTTGCAGTTGCCTCCTAGTGAGATGCAGGGTGAAGAGAAGGGCAGAGAGTGTCTATGGGAAGAGGAGTGGCCCCAGTGGTGAAGAAGGGGGAATCTTGTGGCAACGAAGACAACCCACACTGATTTCCCAGTCTTGCCAACACTGTATCCAGCCCATCGAGAGTGGCTGGCAAGCTTTGCAAAATGAGTTAATGAAAGATTCAGTAAGCCTTACGGATGCGGCTTCTTCTAAAAGTTACCGCCATTCTTATTCTGGAACATTTCCTGCCGGCAGCCCTGGTTGGGCTCCAGAGGCTGGCACAGGGTTGGCTTGGTGAGCTGAGACAATGCTTCTGAGACAACCCTGGCTTGCTTGCTTATCAACTTTGTTTTCCCGTACTTATCCTGAAGTCTTACTTGTGGCTTCTCATGACAACACTCTTGCCTGGGCAAACAGCTCCTTGGTTCTACAGTACCTCTCTCGGCACATGCATCACATGTTCAAGGTCTTGAACTTCCCTAAAATCTCTGGTGACAAAATAGCAATGCCACTTGCGTTTGTAAAATATTTTCACTGTTTTCAAAGCACCTCCACATCTATAGGGTCTTATGTTCTCTTCCACACCTCCAGTTCTCCAACCAGGTTTCCATCCCCCTCACTCGACCAAGGCTGCGCTTGTCAAGGTCAACAATGACTTTCATCTTGTCAAATCCCCCTGTCATTTCTCCGGATTCATCTTACTCAACCGCCTAGCCAACACCGGACATAAGCTGAGCAAGTCCTCCTCCTTAAACACTTGTCCCTCTTCACTTCTGGAATCCCATAGCCTGCTGGATTTTCTCCTCCCTCAACCTCCTTTGCTAGATTCTCTTTTTCTTCCAGACCACTCCGTTTTTGAAAGCCCCAGTGCTCAGTTCTCAGATCTCCTCTCTTCTTCATTTCCATTTTATGTACTAGGTGATCATAGGCAGCCCCGAGGCTTTATATACTTTCTATATACTGATAACTCACACAGAAACAAACATCCCTAAGCCCTTCTTATCACTGAACTCTAGACTCATATATTCAACTGCCTGCTTGATAGCTCCATGTGGTTATCTGATGGGCATCCCAAATTTAAATGTCTAAGATTAAACTCTTATTTCTCCCTCCCCTCCAAATGGTTCCACAATTCCCCTAGTTGCCCAAACCAGAAACTTATGACTCATTTGTTACTAGAAGTCACATTTTCCCTTCTCTGTTGTCACTGTTCTACATCAAGAACTAGGAGAGTAGCCTCATAACCAGTCTGTTGGTCGCACACCCCCACCGCCCCCTACACATAACACTCGTACTGCTCTCCATACCGTGGTCACGGCTGTACTTTACCATTTTGTTTTAAATTAACTTGTTTATTTTGAGAGAGAGAGAGAACGTGTGCACACGTTTGAGCAGGGGAGGAGCAGAGAGAGAGGGAGAGAGAGAATCCCAAGCAGGCTCTGCACTGTCAGCGTAGAGCCCGAGGTGGGGCTCAAACTCCCAAACCCTGAGATCATGACCTGAGCCAAAATCAAGAGTCGGGCGTTTAACCGACTGAGCCACCCAGGTGCCCCAGTACTTTGCAATTCTAATAAGGCAGTTCACTCCTCTGCTTAAAACCCTTCAGCCTGCCCACCATAGATAGAATAAACTCCAATTTTTTTTTTATCTTAGCTCCACAGTATCCAATCTTTTATGCTACACATGCTAGCTGGCTCCAGTCAGACTCTGCCTTCTTTCTGCCACTCAAACACATCAAGACCTTTCCTGCTTCAGGGCCTTCAAGCTTGCAGTTCCCTCTACCTAGAGGATAGAATACCTTCCCAGATATTCACGGGGCTAGCTGCCCCTTCACAATCAAATCTAAACCATCACATAAATTTAAGTCTGTGCGGCCCTCAAATTACATGCCATTGTTGCTTAGAATCGTAGTTCTTTTAAGGGGTGCCTGGGTGGCTCAGTCGGTTGAGCATCCGCATCTTGACTTTGGCTCAGGTCATGATCTCATGCTTGGTGAGTTCGAGCACCTCATTGGGCTCTCTGCTGTCGGCATAGAGCCAGCTTCATATCCTCTGTCTCACTCTCTCTCTGCCCCTCTCCCATGGGCTCTCTCTCTCAAAAATAAATGAATAAAACCAGGCACCGTTAGACCTTCCCACTCTCTTTTGTGTCTCAACCTCACCTTTATATTTTATATCTTCTTATCTCTCGGTGCCCCATTCTGGAAAAAAAAATTTTTTTTCTATCTTCTTATCTCTCAGTGCTCCATTCTGGAAAAAAAAAAAATCTCCAGATCTGCTGATCACTCTTTATTCAGATGTGTTTCATTTGCTGTTTAGTCCACTCATTGAATTCTATTTCATTTCCCCCCACATTTGCCTGGTCATAACTGATAATTGCTTTTGCTTATCCCATTTTGATTACATGTTTTGTTTCTTTAGACAAGCCATCTGGAGTTGTTTTATGTCCTGTATCTGATTAATTCTAGTGTCTGAAATCCTTGGAAATCCAAATCTGTTGTTTGTGCTAACTCTCCCTTGTGGCGGCTTATTTTCTTGTATGTTTGATATATATAAATATTGTGAGCTCCTATTCGACTGAGCTAATTCTTGGGGAATCCTGCGTGGTCTAGGTTGGGGATCCTTTCCTCCCCAAAAGGTGTGGATTTGCTTCTGCCTTGTGCCGGGAGGCATTAACAACGTGGGGCTACCTTTACTCAGCTGTGCTTTCCCTTGTGACAGGAGTATAAATTTGAACTCCAGACCTGTGTTAGAACACGCTTTGCCCTGCAAATTCTCAAGGGAATGTTTGCAGTAGCAGCAGCCGGGGCAGCGGTAAGACTATGTTCCTGTTTATTCTGTTTCCCCCCCTGGGAGTCATGACAGAAACAAACAAGTTTCCAGGTAAGTTTTCTGGTGTGTCTGCTTTTTAGGGTCTTGGCCTAATGTGGAGACTGCAGCTTCCGGTGTCTCGCTTTTCCAGGACCTTGTGTGCCCTTGCATTTCTGTTAATATCCCAAGTGCTGGGCTCCAGTTATGGGGCTTTGCCTCCAGGGAAGCCCATGCTTTTCCTTACTGCCTGCTGGTTCTTTGTCTCTTTCCTGCTTTTCCTTTCTGCAAACTTACAAAAGCATTTAAAAATGTTTGTCTGGGGCGCCTGGGTGGCTCATTCAGTAAAGCTTCCGACTTCGGCTCGGGTCATGATCTCGGGGTTCAAGGGTTCAAGCCCTGCGTCGGGCTCTGTGCTGACAGCTGGGAGCCTGCAGCCTGCTTCCGATTCTGTGTGTGTGTGTCTCTCTCTTTGCCTCTCCCCTGCTTGCTCTGTCTCTCTCTCTCTCTCTCTCAAAAATAAACATTAAAAATACATACATACATACATACATAAAATGTCTGCTGCAGTTTCCTCAAAAAGCTAAACATAGATTTGCCATATAATTGGGTTCCTGGACCCACTTTCGATGTGTGGTGGTGGGGGTAAACATGGGGTTCCTCCACCTCCCCAATAAGCAGTGCTCTGACATTTGCAGAATGTCTTACAATTCAACTCAATTCTGAAACTATTAGGAGATAAGGTCAGATTCCACAGTTAAGGGTTCAGTCCTAAAATATCCTCGCTCCTCACACCAGATGCCAGTCACAAACCCAGGGTGCTGTGTTACCTGTGCTTCTTATGCTATAAATCACAGGTTACACTTTTCCAAATTTGGGTAAATAGGGCAGACTTGCTTCAGGTCCTTTAATGCTGGAGGATAAGCCAGGGGACGCTTTGGCCCTCCTAACCTTTGGTAGTGCTGTATTAAAACCTTTGTTTTAACCCTATAAATGTCGTTTTACTCGTCCTACTTTTTAAAAAATGTTTTATTTTTGAGAGAGAGAAAGAGAAAGAGAAAGCATGAACGGGGGAAGGGCAGGGAGAAAGAGAGAGAGACAGAGGATCCAAAGGGAGCTTTGCTCTGCTCTGACAGCAGACAGCCGGATGGGGGGGCTTGAACTCACAAACCACAAGATCATGACCTGAGCTGAGGTTGGACGCTTAATCGACTGAGCCACCCAGGCTCCCCTCATCCCACTTTTAAATAGCCATCTAAAGATTTCCACTCTGCAGGATGAACCCTATGACTCTTTCTTTTCTGTTTTTTCTCCCATTGATATTTGCTTTATTTCCCTTATATCTCAGGACAGCACTCCCCTCCTTATTCACAAGGGATACATTCAAAGACCTTCCCAGTGGATGCCTGAAGCCGTGGGTGGTGTGAAGCCCTATATATATATGTATATATATATATATATATAGGGCTATATATATATATATACATATATATATACTATATTCTTCCTATGCATACCTGTATATAGTTTAATTTATAAATTAGGCACAGTAAGAAATTAACCACCATAGCTAATAATAAAATAAAACAATTATAATAAGATACTGTAATAAAAGCTATATAAATGTGGTCTCCCTCAAAATATCTTATGGTACCCCACTCACCCTTCCTCTGTTTGCAGTGATGTGAGATGATAACATGCCTACAGGACAAGATGAAGTGAGGTCATAGGCATCGTGATGTAGCATTAGGTAACTACTGACCTTCTCATGATTCATCAGAAGGAGATGATCTGCTTCCAGGCTGTGGATAACTGAAACCACGGCTGAGGGGGGACTACTGTAACCGTTTCAGAATTTTCACCTTGTTGAGAAGAGTCCCTTGACTCTCCCCTCGGCCTCTCCCCATTCCCTTGTTAATTGATCTAAAAGTTTCAATTGGCATCTGTTAAGATCCCCAAAGGGGGGCTGAGATAACCTCTCTGTTAAGATCCCCAAAGGGGGGCTGAGATAAGCTATCTGTTGAGACTTCCCAGATTGTTTTTTGGTTTTGCAGCAATATGGGGTGCCCAAGTGAAAGGGGTCCCCTTATCTACAGACTTTGCCGTGACCTGGGTAATGGGCATATTCAGTGGGTGAATATCCTGATCATCATAAACCAGACCTACATGGGCATATACACAAAGCATATCAGCTGTTTCATCTGGGGTATTCTACTTGGCACTCATAGAGGGAGACAGCCCCCATTCTCAGAGTAAACAGGCCTTACAGTGGCTTTTATCCAGTCCACCAGGCTTAGGAATAACCTCTTGTGTGTCTGGATCACACATAGCCACTCTCGTTCTCATAATCCATTTCAGTAAAAGTTCCTCAGGAAGCTGATGGTACTGATCCACAAAGCAAAACATCTCCTTTACACTACACTCCCTGGGTTTCAGTAGTTTCCTGGTTTTGCCCTTCCCCCTGTTGACTACCTTCTTGGTGACCAGAGGTCTTAAAGGGACTTTCTGTTGCCCTTGCACAGTTTTTACCTTGCGTGGGCTGGGGCAGCTTTGAAGCTGGTGGCCTGAGCTCAGACGCACTGAAA
Organism: Lynx rufus; assembly: GCF_022079265.1. NCBI lineage: Eukaryota > Metazoa > Chordata > Mammalia > Carnivora > Felidae > Lynx > Lynx rufus. The sequence goes on from NW_025814833.1 coordinate 7,601,907, forward strand.
TGTGTGTTTGGTCTAACATCAAGGTCTGACACACTATTCTCTTTTACTTTTATCTATTACAGATAACAATAACCAAGGGACTGAATATCTTTGCCTCTCTCTTATTAGCTTGCACTTCCTTATGCATGCGGTGAACCAACGCCCAAGAGTTGGAAACACCGCTAAATTCTACTAGCAACTTTTTACCTCCAGGAAAAGCTCTAGTAAAAGCTGTGCTGCAGTCCCATACCATGGATGACCATGTGGCCACCCAGGAATTAAAATTCCATCGTCCCCCACCTTTTCAACCTCTCTCTTCCCAAACCATATGTTTCGATGAGTCACGGCCCCTTCCAGCAAATCCCACTTCGCTGACACCAACTACAAAGTTCCGGTTACCAACTCCAATGTGTGGGTATGTGTAGATGCTGGCGGTTGTGTTGACACTATCTACTCAGAGTAGCATTGATTCTCACGGGTTAAGGGCTCAGTCCCACAAGACTGCCCCACTCTTGCCCTTCAGATGCTACTTCTGACTGACTGGCTACAGATTACAGGTTCTCACGACCCCCTCCTTGGGTTTGATCAATTTCCTTAGCGTGGCTCACGGAACTTAGGAAACCAGTTTGCTCACTATAAACTGTGATTATCAACTACACACTGTGGTTTGTGATAAAGGATATAATCCAGGAACAGCCAGATGGAAGAAATGCATGGGGCAGGGTATGGGGAATGGACACGGAGCTTCCGTGCTTCCTGAATGTGTGGCTTTTCCTGCAGCTCCACGTGTTCGGCAACACGTTTGGGTTCTTATGGAGGCTTCTTTACATAGGCATGATTGATTATATCATTAGCCTTTGGTGATCCATCCGTTCAAAATCCAGCCCCTCTCCCCTCTCCAGAGGTCTGGAGGGCAGGACTGAAAGTTCCAACACTAATCACCTAGTTGATTCTCCTGGCAACCAGCCCGCATCCTGAGGAGCTTTCCAAGAATCTCCTTATTACTATAACAAAAGATACCTTTGTCATTCTCACATTCTCATCACTTAGGATAGTCCAAGGCTCTTGGAGCTCTTGGACAGAAATAAGACAAAGACTATAAATATATATATATATATATATATATATATATGTATATATATATTTCTTATAAATCATTGTATCACACCCTAAGACCCAGCACCTCTACTATATGCAAAAAAAAGAACTGAATGCAGTGACTCAAATAGATACCTGTAGGCAATGTTCATTAGAGCACTATTTACAATAACCCCAAAGTAGAAACGATACAAGTGTCCATCAACAGATGTATGGGTAAACAAAATGTGTTTTACACATACAGAGGGATCATACTGTACTCCCACAGTTCAACCACAAAAGGAATGTGGCTCTAACACATGCAGCCTGGGCCTTGCAAACGTGATGCCAAAAGAAATCAACCAGACACAAAAGGACAAATATTGTATGATTCCACTTATATGAAATATCTAGAATAGACAAAATCACTGAGATACAAAATAGATTAGAGGTTCCCAGAGGCTAAGGGCCAGAGGGATTGGGCAGTTACTGCTTAATAGTTACATAATTTCTGATTAGGGTGGTGAAAAAGTTCTTGAGCTAGATAGTAGTGATTGTTGAACAACACTGTGAGTGAAATTACTGCCACCGAACTGTGCACATAAAATGGTTAAAATGGCACACTTTTGTTATGTATATTTTACCACAATTAAAACCATTAAATAACGTAATATGCCCGAAAAACCATTGAATTATACATTTAAAATTTTTTTAATGTTTTATTTATTTTTGAGAGAGAAAGAGAGACAGACAGACAGAGTGTGAGCGAGGGAGGGGCAGAGAGAGAGGGAGACACAGAGTCTGAAGCAGGCTCCAGGCCCTGAGCTGTCAGCACAGAGCCCAATGCGGGGCTTGAACTCATGAACCACAAGATCATGACCTGTGCTGAAGTCGGACGTTTAACTGCCTGAGCCACCCAGGTGCCCCAAATTATACATTTTAAATGGGCAAGTTGTATGGTATGTGAAATATATACCAACAGAGCTGTTTTTAAAAAAAAGAAGAATATAAAATAGTTTGTTGTAATTTATCCATGATTTGGTTGTATTGTATAGCAGGAAGGCTTTTTAGAATACTTAGACTGTCATATTGCAGAAGCAAAAGTGAACTTTCATCTATTCAGAGAGGTCTTCTTTATCTCTTGATCTCAACTAGAATCACCACCATAGAATCTCCAAAACAACAGAGCCAGCATCCGTCTTGTTCTCCATGGTATCTCCACTAAATTCAAGTGTAAAAAGTCAAACATTTTTAAAATATTACCGTCAGTAATAGCAAGAGTCCAAGGACCATGGTAATTAAAATTTAGCTGGTAAAATTTCGCATGGTAATTAAAGATATTACAGTATGATAAGGTTATTCTAGACCACTAGTCATCACTGTCCTCTATACCAGATGTTGGACAAAGTCATAAGAGATACTGACTTGTTTACTAAGCTCTGGATCTATTTGCTTTCTAGTTATTTGCATAAAACAATGCAGTGCCAAGCTGCTCTCCCACGAAAGATCATTTCTTAAGGGCCTTAGTTGCCCTAAGGGTTTTGCCCCATCTCCCTCTTTCATCCATCAAAGCATCCACTTCTGGAAGGCACTGACCTTGTCTCTGATTTCCTTTGTCTCGCCTCAAGGTGCTTAGCTTTAGTGTGTGAGCCATGCCAAGGGCCTTAGGAAACAGTGTTGACTTGCCACTTGTGGAGGGAGGGATTGATACTCTGTTCCCACTATCTTGTGCCACCCTCTGGGAATTCTATGCCCCTCTGCAAGCCAGTCTACCTATTTCTATGGCAAGTCGTACTGAGGCTGATTCCCTCTGATCCTCCAGCACTAGACCTGATTGGGCTTTTCTTTTGCTTTGCCTGGTAAAAAATAACTGGTCCTTAGAAGCTCTTCTCATAGGTCTCCAGGATGTAAAGTATCATGTGAAACATCAAGAGTAGATTGAGTTTCTATCAACTGATTTCTCACAGCCAACGGTGACTTTCCTTCCACCTCCATTGTGGAATTTTCCCCCACAAAACCCAGTTAGACTGAAACCCAGGATCTCCCATCTCAGCAGGGCTATCATCCCTCCGGGTTATTCTTTTCACCTTTAATACAATTTATCTTTGAATGGCCAAAGGTCACTGATGACCCCTTGTTGTTCTGCATTTGTCAAGTGGTCTCACTTCCATTACCTCATTTGGTTCATTGGCCCCATTTTGTTTATATATAAATGACGCGTGGAAGCCCATCAAGGTTAAGCGACTTGCACAAGATCACATTGCTAATCAGTTACAGAGCCGACACTAGAACTCAAGGCTTCTTTCCCTGTGACGTACTGGATACCTAAGTTATACAGCAAAGGCACTTATCTCCAACATGGGGAGACTTGGGTAAGGAGATACAGTAGGGCACTCTGGGTAGCGTGAAAATACCTGAGACCTGGGAAAGAAGAGCAAAGAAGAGGAGATGGGAGGGAGTAAGACTTTCTACCCTATTTTACCAGAAGCTGGCTGTGATTTAATAACCTGAGCTAGGCACTGCCAGCTCCCCTGGAAGCCTGGCAACCTCTCACTGCTCAAGGGTGTTTTTTCCTTAGCTTTTCTTTGCCATTTTCCAAGAGTCTCTGTGTCAGCTCCCACTGGGGGCCTCGCAGGGATGAGAACAGCTGCAGAGGCGCTGGAGTTGGGCTGCTGAGTCCATGCCCAGGACCGACACCTGCCCTTCCACAGGGCCCTGGGGACAAGTTGGCTCAGAGAAACAGGGACGAGACAGAACTCCATTCATCAGAGAGAACTGGGGTGGAAAAACCCTGCTTGATCCCTTGGCACCACTAAGCTCTAAGGTTGGCCCTGAGCCCCACACAACTCCAGATTCTGTTCAGCAGGGTCAATTAAAATAAGAGAGTGTACTTGTAGGCCCACTGCAGTTATCAGTTTGCATTTAACAAGTTATCCGGTGTCCGCTATGCACAAAGTATAGTAGGAATATGGCCTTGGAATTCAGTAGAGAAAAGAAAGATTTGTTTTAAAAAAAGGAAGTTAATGTCTTCCTAGATTCTGGATTAAACCCTGCCATTGACTCACTGTGGAATCAGATAAGCTGCTTTCTCTCTGGGCCTCAGTTTCCTCTGCTATGAGGTGAGGGTGCTGGTCCAGAGCCTATAAGGTGGGGGGGGGGGGGTGCTGGTCTGTGTCCTTTTTGTGTCACAAGCCCTTTTGAGAAGCTATGGATCTTCTTCCCAGAAAAATGCATATGTGCAGATAGATAGCAAATGTTTCATAGAATTTAGGGGCTTAAAGATTTCTCCGAAGCCCATCTATTGATCCTAAGTTATGAACCTCTGGACTAGTTGATTTCTGAGGTCTCTTCTAGCTCTGACAGTCCATGAAACATTCCAAGTTGGACACAGTTAATGAGCAGAGACACCAGGGCCAGAATGCTGGCAGCTGTGGTGGAATCCCAGAGGCTTAACTGTACCCCCCTTCCCAGGCTTCCTGAGACTCCAGTCCAAGGGAAGCAAAAGGATGTAAGCTCATTCTCTGCAAACTGAGTCCAAGGGAAGCAAAGGGGTGCAAACTGATTTACAGCAAACCAGAGACTAGAGTGTGCATCAGACGGTTGCCTCCCAGGTTGCTGGAATTTAGCAAGGATATGACCTTTGTGGGAGATAGTAGGCACAAGAGTCATGGCTTGTAGATGTTCTTCAATGATTGGTTGGGGATAAGACAAAAAGCATGGACTACCCAATTGGTAAGGAACATACAGCTCAATTACGGATGTTCTGAGCTGGTGACTTAGGAGCTAATTCTCAACATGGCTGCCCAGAATACTAATGGCCATAAACCTACTGCATTCCTTAATGTCCCTTCCTTTCTAAGAATATATTTTAATACTAAAAAAAGGTCAGGGGAGAAGAAAAGAAAGAAACTTGGTGGGTGTACCCATCAGGGTCCCAGTAAGAAACCCATGACACACTCAGAGTGGATAAACTGAGTAGTTTAATAAAGGGAACTGATTACAAAAATAAAGGGGATTGATTTAATGAAGGGGATTGATTATGGGCAGGGTAAAAAGAAGCCACAGGGGATACTGAAGTATCCCAGGACTAGCAATAGTGGGGGCTATTATTACTCTTATTCCTAAAAGAGAGAGGGGAGGCAGTGGTTACTAGAACCCAGAGGAAAGAAAGAACATGAAAATTACATGAAAAGAGCTCACTGATTGGAGCTGTGACCTTCAGTCAAAAGATGCCCAGCAACTTCTCAGGCAGGGAGCCTAACCTTACTTTTCTACTCTCTGCCAGTATTCCCCATTGGCTAAATACAACTGGTATCCAGAAGACAAGGGAGCCTATTAACATGGGTCAGCCTCCCAGGGTGGAATAGGGTAGAAAGTAGTGAGTAAATCTGAAGAGGAAGACCTAGAAAGTAGGTCTGTCACTGCAGGCAAGAGAAAAGAACTGTTATTACAGCCTTGAATGTGACATCGATCGAGCGGGCCCTGTGACATCTAGGCAAGAATAATTGAAGAGGTGTGAAGAGCAATTAAGCAGTAATAATACCATTTTACATTTATAAAAGCCTTTACATGTTTCATGGTCCTTTCACCTCATGGTCTCATCTGAGCCATAGAGTTACCATGTAGGCAAACAAGTAGTTCTATTCTACACATGAGGAAACTGAAGTTCAGCTAAGGTAAGGTGATTTGTAAGCTCAAATGTCTACAGAGAGGAAAAGAAAGACTCGAACATGGGCTTGGACTCCTAGTATAGGGCCATTTGCACTATATCCTGTAGTCTTTTCTATATCATGTTTCTGTCCACAATGCTGTTCTGACAGGCCTTTATAAGATTCCTACTTATGACAGACACGAACATCCACCACAAGGGCAACATTGAAGAACAAAGCTGCATGGACTTCTTCTTCATATTTTGATGAAATTTTCAGTATGATGGGTGGTAAAAAAAAAAGGCTGAGTTGGAAGATAAATAAGTAGGTACAATATTCTTTGCAACTATTTTCCAGAGCAAAGATCCTTAGACTCAGTTCTTCCCCCGACCTCTTTCATTCTTTGTTTCTGGTCTCTGGGTGTCCTACCTCATCAGCTATAGACTTCCATTGTAAAGCATGTAGTAGAATGAAAGTAGGAAAGACATGGAAATAAAGAAATAAAAGCCCAAGGCAAATAATGAGAAAAGAGAAACTTAACATGCCTTTTGGAACTCAACTGCAAAAAAGTAAAAATGCCTTTTCACATTTGTCCCAACTTGCATGTAAACCAAGAATGAAAACCATGAGCAGATCTATCCTTGAGTTCGCAATTAAGTAGGATTTGGGGAAATTCTGAGGGTTCGGCATTCTTAGGAGCTGCATAGTGCCTAATGGAAGGGATGAGGCAGGCACTGGATGTGAAAGAACATTTGGGAAGGATGGGATTACAGTTGCCTATGCCTGCTACCTTAAATTCCTTCTTTGAAAGATAAGTAGTAGCCAGTGAATCCTAGAAGGTCCTAGCCAATAAGCTTTCACAATCCATAGATTCTAGAGCAGTTCTCAACCTCGGGCCATTTTGCCTCCCTGTAACCCCCAAAAGACATTGGACAATATCTGGAGACATTTTGGGTTATCACAACCTGGCAGGGGTGGGGGGTAGGTGCTACTGACATCTAGTGGGTAGAGGCCAAAGATGCTGCTAAATACCCTAACATGCACAAAAAGCCACACAACGAAAGAACCAAAGAACTATCTGGACCAAAACACCAATAGTGCCAGGCTTGAGAAACCATGCTCTAGGGCACTTCTCAATTGTGAAGATGTTACCTTTGCTATGACCACACACTCTCCACTCCCCACCTGTAAAGATGGCCTCCTTGCTTTCACCTGTGGATGTTAGGCCTGTCCGCTCCCTAGAAGCAGCTCAATATCAGCAGGCTCTTGGGCTAAGGCAGAATTTGTCTCATTTTCCAGGGTGGTTTGTTGTTGTTACCATTGTCCATTGCTATTGAGTTTTTGACCCTTGGCCTTGCTTTAACCCCAATAAGAAGCTTATTTCCTAGTTCCTAACTGCTTGTCTGGTTAATGACTCACAGCCTGCCTAGACCTCTGGTTTTTGCAAAGCCCTTGGCTCTTCTAATCCTGGCATCCTTCCCAGGCTCTGAGGTCCAACTTCATCCATGGTTTCAGTACAACACTGCTTTACTCATTCCATTCTGGGACACCAAATAGGGTTTGGGCTGGTAATTACACTAGACCTGTTGCCTCTTGAATCTGTGTGAGAAAGTTGCCAGCCCCAGGAAGGAAAAGACTCAATGAAATATCAACTAGTGCAGGAGGCATTCCTGCTGTGACTGTCAACGAAAGCTGTAAGAGAAAGAAAGAGAAGATGCCTCCTGATGTAGCACATTTCAGAAGACTTCTGTGTCAGCTGGCTTTAGTAGAGACAGGTAGATTCCCTACAAAATATTGCTTTAAATCTAGTTAAGCATGTACTTCATGTTTGAAGAAGAAAAAAAGCTGAGGATAAACTGAGACCCCACAGTTGAGATAATGTCTGATTGGGCAATTTCTCAAGTTGCAGCCTCATATGCCTAGAAAGGAGTACAAAAAAAGGAATTTGAAATAACAAAAAGGATGAGGATTATAACCATGAAGGCAAGTAGGACTGCTGTCTTCCTAACAAACCTTTATTTCTGAATTTTGAGACTCAAGGTGATATTTGTGCAGAGGGACTGGCTTCTACTCCCGGGTCAGTCACACATTGCTATGTGATCATGGGCAAGTCACCTAAACACTTTTTTCCTCATCTAAAAACATGGAACTAATATTACTTTGACTGCTTCATAGGTTTTTTTCAATTTGGAACAAAAAGATGGTACATTCAAAAGTGCCTTGAAAAGCACTAATGCTCTATGAATGCAAATTATTATAATTATATTGCAAAAGTTGTGGCACCTAAAGGGCAATGAAGGTGGATAAGGTGGGACCAAGCCAAGCTGGTAAAGTAAATCAGGTTTCGACAAAGAAGGAGAGACAGAGACAAAAAGATAGAGACACACAGGGGCAGGGGAGAGACAGAGAGAGAGAGAGACAGAGACAGAGACAGAGAATTTTATGTGAACTATCTTCATCCTGTTTCATAGCATCCAAGGACTAGAAGGAAAACCCACTGTCTTTCTCTGCTCCCACAGAGAACTTTACTTCCATATCCTGGGCATAGCTGTACCTATCTTCTTTTACAAACCTTCTACAGTAAAGGACTCCCTAAAATTACTTGGTAATACATTCCAGAATCGATCTTTTAGTCAAAATACTTCTGAATTCATTCACTGACTGAATGGCATTCACTGAGCGCTTATGAGAATTTAGCCACCATGGTAACCGTTAGGTAACAAAGAATAAGACACAGCTCTTGTCCTCGAGGAGTTGTTAGTCTGGTGGAAACTCCTTGGTTGAGTCCCTTCTGTAACAATGTAATTCTCTTCTTGCCTCTGACCTACATTTAATGGTCTGAAAAGTTGACTTTGGGACCTTGTTTATACACTCATCTAAAGTGCCTCACGGTTCCAAGTTTTGACTCATAACAATTGTTTTTTTTTTTTGAGCCTGTTAAGATTGAAAACTTACACAATTAAATTAGTTTCCCTTAAGAATGGGGGAAATAATCCAAGTCCAATATATTGGCAACCAGTCCAACTGGTTGCTGGGAAAGGATGAGCTGATTGCACATTTCTGAAAACTAATTTATGCTAGAGTGCTCACAGCTTAATCTGTATCCCACCCAGGGTTGTGGGATACAGGTAGTGCCTGTATCTAGGTAATGCCTAGAGAGGACCCTAACTGAACCCTAAGGAATAAAGCTCTAATAGTAGACTTCTCATATCCTTTAAAATTTTGTCAAGGATATCTGAGAGCCTTTGATGGGCCCTTCCAATCACTCTCTTCATGTAAACCATCTTTAAAGCTCTATTTCCACTTTCGTTTAGTTCATCTTCCCATTATGCCAATCACCATTTTCAATGAGTCAAATTGGTTCAAACTCAGCTAAAAGTCAAATACACAAAGAAGTAAGGACGATTTCTGTGCTAAAAGAGAGCTTCTGTGACAACCCTCAAGGAGGCCAGGAGACAAAATGCTTCTCTAAAGGCATCCAGGAGGAACAGCTAGTGAAAGTCCTGTATTCTCCCCCTCCTCACAAAAAGGCCTTTCTTTTTTCCCTCTTCAAATCCATTCCGCCTCCCACACAGAGAGGCAGGACTAGTGGCAAGTTTAAGCAGGAATGCAAATTGAGGGATGTGTACAGGAAGACAGAAATAGACTGTATAAAATGGCAGCCAGTGTGATCGCCTGGAAGGAGCTCAACTCAAACCTTTCCACTGAGAGCAAAGCAGCCCCTGTTTACATTTGTCCCTTGCATGGGCTGCTGGGATCAGGAGTCAGCATTTCAATGGTTTATAGCAACAGGACAACCCCTTGGAGGGCTGAAGGCCCACTTCTCACTGTACCTCTTGCCCAAACAAGTGGTAAGATCCACATCGAAGGGACAAGGACCTTAGCTGGACTGAACCTGCACGGTGAGATTTCCAAGTCCCAACGAACACCAGGCTTGCTGCAACTTGTACAAAGCCACCCCCAGCACAGGGTGCAGGAGACAAGCTGCAGACATTTTGATCTCATTTTCTTCACATTTACAGTAGATCAAGGGTCATTTAACCAACACATGCTTGGAACAGAGAGTTTGGATGAATTTCATTTTCCGGTCACTGAAGGTTAGCCTTTTAAAAAATTCACTTACATTTTGGTTCCAAATTTTGTTAAAGAAAGAGTTTGAAAAGTAGGAAACAATTGTTGAATTATTGCAACATCTTTAGGATCATGTCTTTGCACCCTCCCAATCTAGCACAGGACTGGGCATACAGTGGGTTCACAGAAAAGTTATTTCTTTTAGTTTTCCAATGAATCGCCATTTTACTGTATTTTGTTCATGTGTGTGTGTCTACATAGCTGGACTCCTCTTTTTTTTCACATATATACAGCCTGAAGTACATCTGTTATTAACGTAGTATCTTCAATTTCTTTAAATCGTTTCCTGTTTTGCTTATTATCTCTGTCATTAACAGTTACTGACCTAGGCCCTCATCCGGAACTCAAGGGCAGATGTGCATTCTTCTGGTCATTTTTGTGCTGAGGTTATGCTTTAGCCATCCAAATTCAGCTCAAAGTAGACAAACTACAGCAAGAGGAGAACACGGAGCCAAGAGAAAGGGAAGGGAAGAGAGACAGGGAGAGCCATCTGAAATGCTTGCTGGGCCATGGTTCAGAGAAAACTGCCTCCCTAGACTTGGCTGTCTTTCTAGGCCAGGCCTCTGTCAATAACACATTTATTGGCCATCCTGACTTCAGCCTCTGATTTGCCCAATTCAAATATACTTTTTCCAAGAAACAGCTCTCCTAGTCATGGCCCCTGACCATGACAAACAATGCTGTTGAAAGGTCCGAGTGAATGGGGCCATTTTCTCCAAATGAGTCACCACCACCTGGAAAGTTCTTGGAAAATGGAAGAGGCGCCAGAAGGCTAAAGACAAGGAAATGTTGTCCTACTTTTTGAAAAGAGAAAGAAGCATATCTCGGAAAATATAAACCAATAATTAACTTGATGTTGATATCCAGAAAAATACTGCAGAACGGCTATTAGAATATTGTTTGTGAGCACTCAAGAGAAATTATGATTGCTAGACACAAACAAGGGTTGACACAAGCCATTCCCAGCTACCTTTTCTTTTGATAAAATTACTAGGCATCTGTGGGGGGGGTATAAAAATATAGTCTAAAAACCATATTTTGGGTACCGACTATGTGTCGGGCCAGGGTTGGCAAAATACTTCCTTCCTGAGCCCGTGGCAGAAATCTTTAATCCCTCACAACACTCTTTACAGCAGAGTTCCTACCCGATGCACACTGCCTTCTCAGTAGGCAGTCACCATAGTTCACCTGCCATCCCAGACTCGTGGTCTGGAGAGGCAGATAATACATAAGACCCTTAAGGAATTCATAAAATGGTAAAGTATGTTAGTTATTAAAATTATATTATATTATACACATGGCACCTGTCAACTCTGCTTCAAAGAGCATGAATGAGGGCTTAGTTACACTTCACAGAGGAGGTGACTTTAGAAATGGGTCTCAATAAATGAGCAAGAGTTCTCCAAGTAAAGGAGGAGAAATGCCATAATATATAAGCCTAAAGTTTTGGAAGTTAGGTCATGATTATACATTTGTTGGCAAATTGAAGAACGGGGCGGGGTTTAATGTCAGTATAATAAGCTGTAGCTTTACTTGAATAGCCCTCCCAAAAGAAGTGGATTGATGTTAAATGACAGAACCAAGATTGTAGGAAAGTTTTTTGGGGGCACCCGGCTGGCTCAGTCGGTGGAGGCAAGCAACTCTTGATCTCAAGGTTGTGACTTCAAGCCCCACGTTGGTTGTAGAGATTACTTAAAAATAAAATCTTAAAAAAAGATTTTAGAAAATTTTTTAAAAGGCACGACTTATGGGCCTAAAGCAAAGATTTCTAATGTTCTCTTGAGCTCCAGGAGAGATGATAAATAATGCACTTAATAAATGTAAAGTTCCACATTTAGATTTCTAAAAAATCAACTGTATACAATGGAGCAAGAAAGATATTAACAGGACCCCTAGGATTTTAGTTGATCCCAAGGTTAATAGGAGTCATTAAGGTGTGAGAGAAATAGTGAGGAATAGAGTGACATAGTGAAAAGATCTCTGGAATGGAAGTTAGGAGACCCAAGTTTAGTTCTTTGTTTTCATTTTTTTATTTCATTTTTTTTTTTAATTTTAGAGAGAGTGAGAACAGGGGAAGGGCAGAGGGAAAGGAAGAGAGAATCTTAAGCAGGCTCCATGCTCAGTACAGAGCCCAATGTGGGGCTCAATCCCAAGACCCTGTGATCATGACCTGAGCTAAAATCAACCAACTGAGCCACCCAGGTGCCCTGACCCAGGTTTAGTTCTATCTATTTCGCTAAGTCACTGTGTAACCTCAGTAAGTCACTTTTCCTCTCTGGGCTTCATTATCCTCTGAAGAAATTGGACTCAGTTCATGGTTTTCAAACTATGCTCTTCAGATCCTTGGGATGCTTCTTGGGCTACCTTGGGGAGCGAGAAGGAAGTTGAAATGAAGGTTCTGTAACCTCCCACCCTCCTTTCATTTCAACAAGAGAAATTCTACTCTTAAGTGTTTTAACAATTAGGATTTTGCCTAAGATTTCATTTTAGAAGAATTCCATTGCAAAAAAATCATACTTTAAAACCATATAGCCTTCACACTGCAACCTTACAGGACTTTGACAGAAGTGTTATGTGCAAATTAATAAAATTAGTTTCTCTATAGGTACTCTGCAATGGTCAGACAATATCTGAACTCTCTTCCAATCTGGGCACCATGTTTAGAGAGGGACATCGACAGAACAGAGTGCATTTAAAGGAAGATGACTCATGTGGCTCAGTTGGCTAAATACCCAACTCTTGATTTTGGCTCAGGTCATGATCTCATGGTTCATGGGATTGAGCCCTGCATCGGGCTCCACACTGATAGCACAGAGCCTGCTTGGTATTCTCTCTCTCTCCCTCTCTCTCCCTCTCTCTCTGCCCCTTCCCTACTTGCTCTCTCTCTCTATCTCAAAATAAATTTAAAAAAACTTAAAAAAAAAGAAATATGACTCAGGATGAGAAAGGTATGTATATTGAAGATAATAGAAGTCAAATCCTAGAAAACAGAAGATGTAGGGGGGTCCCAATCAACATATTTAAGTATTTGAAGGGCTATCCTGCAGAACAATGATTTGCCTTATTCTGTTTGGCTCTAGAAAACTAAACTGGAACAACTGGCCAAAAAAAAAAAATTCAGAACAGATTTTGACTCAACATAAGAAGGAACTTTCAAGCACATAGCCTCACAAAGTAATGAGCTTGCAATAAGAACAAAATAGGAGGTATACATTTTGCAAAATACAAGAAAAAATTATCACGATTTTTTTAAATAGTGAGAGAGACAGTGAAACGTGAGTGGGGGAGGGGCAGAGAGAGAGGGAGACAAAGAGTCTCCAGCAGGCTCCACTCTGGCAGCAGAGAGCCTGATACTGGGCTCGAACCCACGAAACCGTTGAGATCATGGTGTGAGCCAAAACCAAGAGTCAGATGCTCAGCCGACTGAGCTACCCAGGCACCCCATCACTATTTTCAATTAGCAATAACTGGGCATCAGATAAACCTCACTGGCTATAATACTGTCACTGTGCAGAGCTAAACCATCGCTATTCTCACACTGGATGATTGTTTACTCAGAAAACGGCAGAAAATGAACAAAAAATCCATGCACTCCAATAAGACAGTTCTGCAAGGTGGCCACATACAAGATCAACATACAAAATAATAGTGTTTTTATACTCCAGCAATAGTCAATTATTAAACAATTTTTAGGAAAAATATTCTATTCGCAAGTGCAAGAAAAATGATAAGATATCTAGAAATAAATCTCTAAGAAATGTATTGGACCTAGTTGGTGAAAACTACATGAGTCTTTATTGAGGAAAATCAAAGATATTTTCATTTCCAGTCTATTTTAAAGATGTCAGTTCTCCTTAAACTTAGATATACAATTCAAAGCAGTCCAAAAAAAAACCTCAGTAGCACTTTCATGAAAATTGACAATCTGTTTCTAAAGTTCATATGGAAGAGAAAATGTACAAGAATAATGCATGATATCTTGGGGGGGAAATTTTCCAAGTAGGGATTTACAACATCAGACATCAAAATAAACTATAGGATTTAAAACAGGGTAGTGTTATGCCAGGAACAGGTAGAAATAGAAATAAGTCCTTGAAACAGAGATCATAGATGAAGAGAGGGTCAAAATGACACTTCTAATTGGTGGAGAATTAATTATTTTATAAATTGGGTTGCGATCTTGCCAATCTCTTTGGGGAAAAAAAAAAGTAGACCTTCCCCATAGCTCACAGCAAACACAAAAAAATAGAGATGAACATAAAAGGAAAAAACAGTAAGAATGTTTGAAGAAATAGAGAAAAATGTTTTTATCATCCTTGGGTAAGGAAAACCTTCTTCAAAAAGATCCAAAACACAGAAGCCATAAAGTAAAAGAGTAATAAATTTCATTATGCCAAACTAAAGGCTTTTAATTTAACGCTTTACAAAAAAATAAGTGGTAAATAAATCTAAAATACAAGCTAGGGGAGCCTGGCTGGCTCAGTCGGTAGAGCATGAGACCCTTGAACATGGGGTTGTGAGTTCGAGCCCCATGTCGGGCTCTGTGCTGACAGTTCAGAGCCTGGAGCCTGCTTCTGATTCTATGTCTCCCTCTCTCTCTCTGCCCCTCCCTTGCTCGCACTCTGTCTCTCAAAACAAAATAAAACGTTAAAAAAAATTTTTTTTAAAGAAGTAAAATGGCCAAAATCTCGCTCACTCAATCTTTATCATATGAAGGCAATACAAATTAAAGCAGCAATTACATATTATTTTTCCCTATCAGACTGGTAAAAATCTAAAAGATTCAAACAAGTGCTGCTGAAGGGTAAGAAAACAGCACTCTTTACCATTGTGGATAGGAGTAAACATTTATAAAGCTTTTTGGGAAAGAAAATTTGGCAGAATTTACCAAAAGAGAAAATACATCTGTGACCCAATAATTATCCTTCAAGGAATCTAATAGACAATGAATGTACAAAATACTTATTGCAGTATTGTATGTAATTACAAAAACTGGAGCCAACCTACATATCCACCAACATGGAACAACATAATGAACTACAATATATTCATATTAGAGAATACCATGCAGCTGTTAAAAAGAATGCAGTGGAAATGTATGTACTCACATAGAAAGAGCTCCAAATGGTACAAAAGCAGATTGTGGAAAAATGGAGATTGTGTGATCTTATTTAACAAAAACATACATATTTGGGGTGCCTGGGTGGCTCAGTCAGTTAAGCCTCCGACTTCGGCTCAGGTCATGATCTTGCGGTTGGTGGGTTCGAGCCCTGAGTCAAGCTCTGTGCTGAAGGCACAGGGCCTGGAGTCTGCTTCAGATTCTATGTCTCCCTCTCTCTCTGCCCTTTCCCTGCTCCCACTCTGTCTCTCCCTGTCTCAAAATAAAAAAAAAAATGTTAAGAAAAAAAAATTTTAATGTGTTTTAAGAAGGCTAGAAGGGGGTCCCCTGGGTGGCTCAGTTGGTTGAGCATCCCACTCTTGATTTTGGCTCACGTCATGATCTCACAGTTCCTGAGATCAGGCCCCGCTTTGGGCTTTGCACTGAGAACGTGGAGGCTGCTTGGGATCCTCTCTCTCTGGCCCTCCCCTGTGCATGTGTGCATGCATGCTTTCTCTCTCTCTCTCTCTCTCTCTCTCTCTCAAAACAAATAGCTTTAAAAAATAATAAATAAATAAATAAATAAATAAATAAATAAATAAATAAAGAAGGATATACACTGAACAGTTAACAATGGTCACCCCTGGAGGGAGAAAAGAGTGGAGAAGAGGAGAGAGGAGCACTTTCACATATCACTTAAAAATGATAACGGACTAATACATCATGTGTGTGCTTTTTCAAAAGACACCAAAAAGCAATAAGCTTCCTGTCTCTGAGATGTTCAAAGCTGAAAGGATCGCTTGTAAAAGGGAAATTGTCAGTACCTTTAAAATGGCTAGATGTCAAACTGTTACTTTCATTTCAACACACTTTTAAGTTTGGTTTTATTAATTTCACCTGAACTCCTACACTGTCATTATAAATCCAATCTTCGGGCCAATTGGGAACTATCTCCCTATAAAATGTGAAAAATAAAACTAATCCCAAATACCCAACTAAGCAAATAACAAAGTTAGTTTCCATCAAAGGCTCACCTGTCCCTTCTTGCTTCTTCTATAACTGGTTTTAAATCATCTGTACATTTCATTTACAGTAAAATTTACAGCTACAATCTGCAATGCTAACCCACAGTTTATCCTTATCATAGCTGACTTGTTCTTGTCCCTGAATGAATGATGGCAAACATAAGCATGAAAATGAAATTAGCGATACTCAAGCCAACGGCTTTATCTATGTCTTGAGTTTATGGGATTAGCAATGGTCTCTCTGGAAATCTCTCGGTTTGATGAATAAGACCTATTCCAGTTGGTAGCAACTGAGGAGCTGATGTGGGAAAAGCATTCATGCTTTCAGCTTACCCCTCATGTCTGCATCAAGATCCCGGGTCCTATAGAAGAGGCTGGGGATTCAGTTAAAGCCTTATTTTTGCTGTTGATGAACAGACGTATTAAGATATTGCAAGAATTCTGGGCAATAGGTAAGAGGTCAGGAGAAGGATTGTGGGAAAAGAGGAGGGTTGAAAAGAGATTAAACGGGATGGTTGAGAAGAGATGGAGAAGGAATCACTAGTTCTGCTCATAAGAATTCTCTTGAATCAAAGCTTGAGTCAAAGTTTGTTCAAAACACTACCTTTGCTCCGTTTCTGGCATCTTTGCCACACCCTTCGTCGTCTCCTTCCATGCCAATCTTCCTTGAGAGGCAAGGGGATACATTGGCAGAATCCTGGAGCAGTTATGGTTCAAGAAATGCACCAGGATGTCCTTGTTTCAAATTCAATGGAAATACAGGTCCTGAGCTAGTCAGTTGACCATCACCATCCCACAAATTGCTGGCACCGTTTGATCCCCAAGGCCCCAGGGAGCAAGATGGGCCTGTGCCTGCTAAGGAGCATCTCTCCTGGGAGGACAGCGACTTTGAGAGCACAGGAAACAGTTAACTATCAAAGGCAAGCTTCATTCCCAGTCATTCCCAACCCTCCTCGATGAAAGTACTGTGGGCAGATTCAGAGGATGGCTGTGGCTGGGGACAGCCTTACGTAGACTCACGGGGCAAGATGTCTCCCAGGCGGGAGAGTGGAGAGGTGGTGAGATGTCCTACCCCTCACAAAGGCCTCTCCCCACCCTCCTGCCTGAACACCTGCCTTTCCTCCATTCTAAGAACATCAGAGCCACAGCTGTTTGTGCTTTTAGTCAACGAATTCTATTTTGCACGCATGCAGCAGACACCGAGTTAGGTGCTGGGGACACAGTGACGAACAAAAATAGACATGGTTCCTACTCCCATGTTACTTAAGGACCTGGCAGGAGAGACTGAAATTGACAAAGTAATCACCCAAACGTAAAATTACAACTGTCATAAGCCTACCAAGGTAAGAAATGTAGCATACGTAGAAAGGAATATAATTTAGACTACTGGTCTACCTTATCCACCTCCCGGCCTGACCCCCCACTCACTTAGAAAAGAAGACCATCCATCACTATGGTTGTTGATGGTCAGGAAGAGTTTAACCTATTTAAATTCAGACAAAGGTGCAAAAGTCCCTGCCCTTCCCCTAACACCTCTTCTGGAACTAGTGAGAATGGTCCACACCACACCACAGACACAAGCCAACTGGGAGAGTAAGAAGGTGGAAGACGGCTTCCACTTGTGGGGCAGAAGGATGGCAATCCAGCAACATGTTGGTATCAGGGATTTGAAGCGCTTAATATCCACAGTCCCCCAACAGACAGCAGGACCCCAAACGGACGGAGTGAGAGGATGTGTGGGATGGGGCAACCAAAATAGAGGGGACCAGAAAGGCCAGACTGCATAAGGCCCAACTTGACCACAGCCATTCTGGCTAAGGGCCGGTTCTGGTTGGGTCTTTGGGGCCCCTGTCTTCTGATGCTGAAATTCACCAGGACTAAATCAATCATCTTCGTCACCACAAAGAGACATGGCTTACAGGTACCCCAGTTTCTTGAAGAAGGCTTCTATCTAGTTTTACTTATCTACTTTCATTCCTTAGCCAATACCTATCAGACATTATTATATATTTTCCTTGCCGCCTCTCTTTCAGTGTATGC
This sequence comes from Lynx rufus, assembly GCF_022079265.1. Classification (NCBI taxonomy): domain Eukaryota; kingdom Metazoa; phylum Chordata; class Mammalia; order Carnivora; family Felidae; genus Lynx; species Lynx rufus. The sequence goes on from NW_025814833.1 coordinate 7,619,906, forward strand.
CTGCGGGGTGGGAAACTAGTGGATTCAACGACTTATTTGCAGTGGTCACAATTACCCAACCTCATCTTTAGTGTTCTCATGTGGGCTAGACAACAGATGTTCTTAATGACGATTAACCGAAATTTAATGGTCCTAATTGCCATTTGCACGGACAGCAGATACCATTCAGTTCACACGCTGCCTTTCATGGCCCTTTATGCCTCATCACATATCAGATTTGCATTTGACTGGAGTGAATCTGACTGGCAGTACCTGCTGGCTGTTTAGTGTTAAGATGCGGGCAAAGCAAAGGCTCCCAGTGCAGGGAAACGTGGAGCAGTGGTCGTTTCCTAATAGAGCTGCTTTCTTGGGTTCTCAGTAGTTTCTTGGGTTAGTTATTCTGTTCTGGGTGGGATTCAGAGTCTATCTTAAGTAGAAAGGAGAGGCAAGATGCCGGCTTCTGTGTTTTTACACCACCTAATCCTGCTCCCTTTTGTTCTTTTTTTTTAAACTTTTTTTTTTTTAATGTTTGTTTATTTCTGAGACAGAGAGAGAGACAGAGCATGAGTGGGGGAGGGGCAGTGAGAGAGGGAGACACAGAATCCGCAGCAGGCTCCAGGCTCTGAGTTGTCAGCACAGAGCCCGACGCGGGGCTCGAACTCACGAGCTGTGAGATCATGACCTGAGCCGAAGTCGGACACTCAACCGACTGAGCCACCCAGGTGCCCCATTGTTCTTAAGAACTATTGGAAAGGCCTTATCATACAAAAGTCAGCAAGGGATGAGAACACCACGGTTCACAGAAGAGAGTATGTGACAGGTTCAACAAATACATGCACAGGTACTCAACCTCATCAGTAACAAGGGGAATGCAGATTCAAAGCAAAGCAAGATGCTGTTTCACAACCACTTGATTGGCAAATGTGAAAAACAAAGTAAGCATTAGGTGTTGGTGAGGGTGTCAGAAAATTAAATATGTGAGCTCTTTGGAAGGCAATTGGTAGTACTTGATAAAATTTTACTTGTTTAATGTTTATTTATTTTTGAAAGAGAGAGACAGAGCACGAGTTGGGGAGGGGCAGAGAGTGAGGGAGACACAGAATCCGAAGCAGGCTCCAGGCTCCGAGCTGTCAGCACAGAGCCCGATGCAGGGCTCGAACTCATGAACCGCGAGATCATGACCTGAGCCGAAGTCAGCCGCTTAACTGGCTGAGCCACCCAGGTGCCCCAGTAGTTGATAAAATTTTAAATGTGTGTTTTCCATAACCCCCAAATTTTCATTCCCATATCTACAAGTACGTGCAAGCATTCGTTGTGAGGTCGTGAAAGCAACCTCAGGTCCATCAGCAGGGAATAGATAAACTGCAAAATACTATGAAGCCAAAAAAAAGTAATGAGATAGTATATGTGTTCTATAGCTGTACATAATACGTGGATAAATGTGTAGACACAGTTCTGAAAGGTCATATCCACAAACTGATTACTTCTGGGAAGGGGACAGAGGTGGGAGAAGCCAGACCGGTCAAAGAATTTCTTCAGTCTCGTCTGTAATTCTGTACTATTTTGCCAGCAGCATGTGTTCCCATATTATTTAGGTGAAAATTAATTGAAACTAAAGGCAACACAGTTATATTAGAAAGTGTGCAAAGCAGCACAAGGGGACAAAAGATGCCACCGAGACACTCTCCATTATAGCTACAATGTGTACCCTTCCAGTCTGTTTTCATCTGCCTCTTTTATGTGGTTGTGATCTAGAACTTATATCTCTCTTTAACACGGGGTTATTCAACATTGGCACCACTGACATTTTGAGTTGGATAATTCTTCATTGTGGGGAGCTGGCCTGTGCATTGTAGGATACTTGGCAGCATCCCGGGCCACTACCCACTGGACGACAGGAGCATCCCCACAGTTATGACAATTAAAAATGTCTCTGGACGTTGTTAAGTGTCCTCTGGAAAGCCTGCCGCTGGTTGAGAACCACTGGTTGAATACATCATTGGCATAATGTCATGATATGAATCTTCATGACCTATCTGTGCTTCCAAATTTAATGCTAGTGTTGTCTTCTGTTTTAGTTTCAGATCCTGGTCTGTGGATCTCAGTGACGGCCTTGATAACCTGACCTTGCTTTCTCATTGTTCCTCTTCTAGGTTAGTTGGTTTGGAATTCCTCAGCCCAGAACTGTAGTCTGACTTATCACCAGTAAGGCAAGTATACAATAAGAGCCAGGCCTCTTTCCCCTGACATCTATGGGCTAATGTTCACATCATGAGTCAGGGAAGAAGGATAGTAATCAGGAAACCTAATAAGGCTACAGAAAGTTATCAGTCCAGAGACACAGCTGTGGATCAAAGCCACAAAGCTAAAGGCCAAGGCCAAGAAGAGGAAGCCAATTAGATCTTACCCCAGATCAGCTCTCAGAATAATCAAAAGCATGGTTGCTTGGCTAACAATGCTTCCCTCTTCCCTGACTGCTTTATGTAGACATTGTCTAGGCTCCGGGGGGCACAGTCAATCCAGAGGGCAGTCATAGGCCACAGAAGGGATGGCATTTGCCTGCTGAGGTCAAAAGACAGAGATGCTCAAATTCCAAAGTGACAAGGAGAGGTTAGCGCCAGATGTCAGTCTCATTCTTTAAGGAAACATTTACTGGCCACCACATGCCGAACGATGTGCTAGGTGCTGAGGATGCCAAGATGATTCTAGAATGATTTAGTCTAAAATCTCCTTACCACATAGTCACCAGAGAAGAGCATTTCTCAGGAATCAAAATGTAAAGGCGATGAGAATGCTCCTCATTTTGAGCACTTCATTAGGCCACGTATCCCTATCCATGTCTGTGCCCTCAGGATTTCACTTTGCGTCTCACAGCATATGGAGAATGAAAAGTGCATTGCCATGTTCTGTGGCTCTGAGACCCCAGTTCGAGGAGAGGACTGAGTTCATTTCCAGAGCATGGGAGGGGGTGGTATCAAATTTCACCATGTGAACTTGCAACATGGAAATTCGAATTTCCTGCTCCCTAATCTCCAAAAATGTTCATCTGGCCCAGGTTTCTGCAGCTCTAAGCTAAGTTGGAGGTACCCTCTCATGCGTCACTGTCTGGCCCCTCACTCCCCAGTGCCCTGAGGGAGCGGAGAGAGGTCGAGCACTTTATTTCCCCAGGGTGGGGGGGGGGGCTGGATCACTTCCCTGCCTGCCCATCTGGCCTTTTCCTGACGAGATGTTCTGTGACAATTGGAGATCTGCAGACACAAGGAAAATGGAGCCAAGTGAGACCAGCCCTGGTGTGAAATCTGGAGGGATGAAAAAATCTCTTCTTAGAAGGAAAGGGAGCATTGCAGGATAGCATTATGCCTTATAAATATCCCACTGTTCTCTGAAGAAAGAGATGAGTTCAACCAGAGTAGTTTCCACAATGCTTTCTTGAAAATTGGGGTTTTTATGGCAACCAGGGTCAGTCAGTGGCCAAATGCCAGACGACCTCCAATTGGCATCCAATAGAGATAATTCCTCACTCTGAAATACATGTGTAATAACTCTACTGAATACCTATCCCCTTTGTCTTCCTGTAGAATGTCCTTTGTCCTCAGTTTCTCTGGCACTAATAACACCCAAGGGAGTGACAAATTACAAATGATGTGCTGAGTAGTAGGACAGTCAGTGGCCCTTTGGGGCAGATCCACCCTCCTGGGTTCCAGTGATAGCCTCGTCTTGATTTATATTTGCAAGTCCAGGACTTGCGGCTCATAGTCACAGGCAGGGGAAGCCTAGAGCAAAACTTTAAAAAAAAAGGACCAGTTTGTTTTGCCAGCCCCCAACCTTCTAGCTGGCGTGCCCTTCCCCCATTGGTGGGCCATTTTCTCCCCCAAGCTGGCCAAACCATCATGCCCCACTCCTTAGAGCCTTCCTTTGTAGCAAGATATAAACACTGATACTAGCCAAATATGCTATTTTTCCTCCCATGGCATTTCAAGCCATACGCTAGAGGGTGGGAGAAGATGTCTTTACTATGTTTGAAACTGTACCACTTGGATGTTCGGCTAGCATGAGCTAAGCCCTAGGAACAGGGGCCCCAGGTCCTAGGCCCTGCCATTTCTGTTTTTTAAAGAGATTTATTGAAGTAGCCCTGCTATTTATGCTCCAGTTGTGCCATACCGACCTACCGAAATTACAGTGGGTTCGTGGAAAGCCACATGTGGAGAGACAAGGGTTCTCCTTCTGTGGCTTTGGAGCCTTTGGCCACAGGGCTATATGAGATAATTGTGGTTTTAAAATCACCTCTTCCAAAACCAGAGTCTCCATTTCAATGGAAAAAAATCCATTTTTCTCAGGCCTCAGGTCTTACAGCTCTTTGTAGAAAGCAACAATGGTCCCAGTGGCTTGATCTAATTTAAAAAGCTTCCAGAACCATGGGGACAGTGCCAAATCCTATGCTTTATTAATGATGCCATGGTTATTTCATCTTAGGGGACCTGGCTCTCTTTCTTCACTGCATCCAAATATTTCCTGGCTGTTTTTCCAAGCAATGAATCTAACGTTGAACAACTTGATAACAGTTGGGATCGCTGGCAGTTGGATTCCAAAAAAGTAGAAATGGGTTTATGGAGTTGAAAAATTACAGAAAATTCTCCATTCCTGCCCTGTATTTCCTGTTTCAATGATTCCTTTCCTGTTGGTGGGACCATCTCTTTCCCGCTCCCATGTGGTACTCCAGGGCCTCCCCAAATATCTGTTAAACTAACCTGTGTCTCCTCATTTGATCCACATATTTAGACATTTTGATAATAGCTCTATGGAGATATAACTCACATGCTATACAATTCACTCATTTAAACTGTACAGTTTAGTGGGTTTTAGTGTATTCACAGAGTTGTGCAACCATCACGACCATCAATTTCAGGACACTTTTATCACTCCAAAAAGGAACCTCATACCCATCAGCAGTCACTCCCCATTTCCCTCCAATCTCTCCAGCCCGAGGCAACCAACCTGTCTACTCTCTCTTTACACAGTAATCCACACGTTTTAACAGGAACCTTTAGAAAACCTGCACTATCCAAGGTGATAGTCCTCAAAAAGGTGCTTTCAGGTTCTGTGGCAGGCCCCCGAAAGGGAACATGGAGAACAGTGGCAATACGGGCACACCTTAAATCCCATAATCTAGTAGCACACATTTTCGAGAGTCAAAGGTAGTGTGGGAAGGCATACACTGCCCGCCTATTAACCCAATACTACTGGACGATTCCCCTCTTCGGCCCAGTTCCTTCTCCTAGGGCTTAAATCTTCAGTTCTTACCACAAAGCTTCCTTTCTGACCAAGGAACAGGTAACGTGTCACCCCCTGCCCCCATACATACCACACTCATCCTGCCCTGTAGATTTCTAACTTTGAACAAAGAAGAGTGAAAACACGCAACTATTAAGTGACCTTGCTGTCATCCAGGGGATCGGCAGAACACTCTGGGAGTAGGCATCCCTTTTAGCGGTACCCGTTCAAACGGGAAGCTGATGAAGGGCAGTATTTTTTTCTAGCCTTGAAACCGTCCAAAACAGTGTTCTTCCCTAGCAGGTACCTTGCCTTGCTGCTCTAGCAGTTATCTAAAGAGCTATAGATAACTTGTCAATTGGTTCAGCAAACATGTTTCAGGCATCTGCTTTGAGCCAGGCACTGTGCTGGGTACCAAGCATACGAAAATATTCAAGACAGCTTCTACAAACCCAGCCTCGGTGCACCTGGCTTCTACTAAAAACTCTGCTTATTCTCCAAAAGGAATCCCGGAGTAAATGCACCTCTCTATCTGGCTATGCTTAGCTCCTGACGTTCTCATCCAAGTTAATCTTTGTTTAAAGGCTTCAATGACCCTGATAATTGCAAGAAACACATTAATCTGTTTTCAGCGATTACTGTTTAGTAGTTTCTCAGAATAACCAAACCTTGAGCAGAGCCTTGAGAAAATAGAACTCCAGATAGGCAGGATCTGGTGGAGGGATAAAGAGGGAAGTTATAGATCCTAGTTACTCAGTGTGTGGTCCACGGACCAGTAGCATGGGGATCACCTAAAGGCTTGTCAGAGACACAGAATCTCAGGGGCATCTGGGTGGCTCAGTAGGTTAAGCGTCCAATTCTTTTTAACATTTTTTAAAGCTTATTTATTTATTTTGAGAGACAGAGACAGAGAGAGAGAGAGAAGTGGAGGGGCAGAGAGTGAGAGGGAAAGAGAAAATCCCAAGAAGCCTCCACACTCTCAACTCAGAGCCCGAGATGGGCCCAATCCCGTGAACCGCGAGATCATGACTTGAGCCAAAATCAAGAGTCAGACACGCAACTGACTGAGCCACCCAGGTGCCCCAAGTGTCTGACTCTTGATCTCAGCTCAGGTCTTGATCTCACAATTGTGAGTTCAAGCCCCGTGTTGGGCTCTATGCTGGGCGTGAAGCCTACTTTGAAAAAAAAACAAAAATGTAGGCGCGCCTGGGTGGCTCAGTTGGTTAAGGGTCTGATTCTTGGTTTCAGCTCAGGTCAGGATCTCCCAGTGTGTGAGTTCAAGCCCCACGTTGGGCTCTGTGCTGACAGCACAGAGCCTGCTTGGAATTTTCTCTCTCTCCCTCTCTCTGTGTTCTTCCCCGCTTATCCTCTCTCTCTCTCAAAACTAAATAAATAAACATTTTTTAAAATGCAGAATCCCAGACTTCCGGAGTCAAAAACTGTGTTTTAACAAAATCCCTAGGTGACTCAAAGGCACTTCACAGAAGCACTGGTCTGTAGCAAGGCTTCTCCACTTTGGCACTACTGACGTTGGGGGATGGATAATTCTTTCTTAGCAAGGGCTGGGGGAACTAGCCTGTGCATCGTAGTATGTTTAGTCAGATTCTGGCCTCTACCTACTGGATGCCAGGAGCACCCCTCTCCACAAGTTGTGGCAACCAAAATGTCTTCAGACGCAGACCAGTCTTTACTAATTTTTAGCCACTGGAGTATCACCTTCATAATTTTTGCCATCTCCACATAAACTTGTTTAAAAATGACCTTTGGGGTGCCTGGGTGGCTCAGTCAGTTAGGTGTCCGACCTCGGCTTAGGTCATGATCTCGCGGTTTGTGGGTCCAAGCTCCAAGTCGGGCTCTGTGCTGACAGCTCGGAGCCTGGGTCCTGCTTCGGATTCTGTGTCTCCCTCTCTCTCTCTGCCCCTCCCCTGCTCTCTCTCTCTCTCTCTCAAAAATAAATAAAACGTAAAAAAAAATTTTAATGACCTTTTTTTTGGCCTACAGAAATCAGCCTCATCCTAGGCAAAGCAAACATAACTATTGGCACTTGAAATGCTTATCGAGGAAGCTCATTAAAAAAATCACGTGCCACAGGTAGAATGGCTACCATATTTTGGAGAACCCTGGCCCAGAGTATAGTCCTGGAGTAGGGCAGGCCCAAGCCATGGGAAGAATCTGGGTTGCCAAGAATGTTAACAGAATATGTGATGCTTGGAGGTAGAGCAGAGCCATTAAAAGCAAATTTATTTTTCTGCCCAACTTTATTTCTGGCCAGGCCACGTTACCAGGTTTGGGTATTGGGACATTACAGCTACCTGCACTTTGGAGACTCCGGGAGTAGCCATTTTGACTTAATCTAGCATATGGCTCTAATTTCATGCCCCTCACTCTGAACTACTGGTGACGGCACCGATTCCCAAAATGATTCCACTCTAGTCTGACACAGATTTCACATAACCCTTCTTTTGGCCATATGTCAGTCTAATTAAAGAGTCCCTGCTTCTCCTGGCAGAGAGGCCTTCCAAATGCAGGGGAGAAACAATCCCTTGGATGAGTTACATCAATGATAAAAAGATGATGAAGCAGCTGAATCAGTAGGCTGTGACCCCTGGCACACTGATTGCAGAAGGAACTATTTCTATGTGACTTTACTTATGGGTCATTTACAGCATGAGTTCTTTCCTACATATGAGCCATTACAGATCTATGGCACCTTGGTAGGGATGAGAGAGAGAGACAGAGAGAAAGAGATCTCTCTAAGATCTCTCTCTCCTAAGGAGGGTTGGCAGAAAATATATGGTAAGTGCTCCTAGGGGATCCCACAAGCTGAAACTGAGATATCCTGGGGGCTTCTGCTCCCCTTGCGGAAACCGAAATAATGCTTGTTTGATAACACAATCCCAGACCAGCTCCTTATAAGCAAGAGGTAACAAGACAGAAACTAAAATCCAGGCAAGCTTGAGCTCTCTCTTCCATTATTCCATACCGTGTATTTAGCTCTAGCTGTCTGGCCAACCAATCAGCCAAAAGACGAGTGTCTGCCTTTCCAGGAGCTGCAAAGTGGAGGTCTAGGTCGGGCAGAACCTGGGGCAATAATCTGTTGGCTGGGCGTGGGTGGAAGAGGGATGTGGCTTCCACTTATGATTTAGCTGACACTGTTTATTGCAATTCTTCCCAGTGCTGCTATCAGCTAGAGGAAATATTTGAGGCTAGGGGAAGAGGGTAGGAAGTAGAGATGTATGCATGAGAAGGATGGTTGGCCTACCATTGACTGGCATGTCATCAGGACACTTTCATTCTGGGACCCAGGGGCACTTATTGTGAACTGGCTTTGAGAGCCCAGAGTACACTATGTTGTTTTAAAGACCCTTAGGATCACCCGGAAAGCTTTTTTAAAAACTCATACCTGGGTTGGGGGACACCTGGGCGGCTCAGTTAGCAAAGCCTTCGACTCTTGATTTTGGCCCAGGTCATGATCTCATGGTTCGTGAGATAGACCCTGCCCGCCCCCCTGTCGGGCTCAGTGCTGACAGCATGGGGCCTGCTTGGGATTCTCTCTCTCCCTCTCTCTCTCTGCCCCTTCCTCGCTCTCACTCTCACTCTCAAATAAATAGGCTTAAAAAGAAAAAAACACCTCATGCCTGAGTCCTATTCCAGACTAATTTGTTTCTGAAACTCTGAGGGGATCGCAGGAATCAGTATTTTTAAAAAGCTCCCCCAGCGATTCTCATTTCTTTTCCCAACATTTTATTATGAGCATTTTCAAACATAGAGTAAAAGTCTGCATCACCCTTACTCTACAATTAGCATTTGCTATACTGCTTTATCACCTATCCCTCTATCCACCCATGTCAGTTTTTGATACATTTCAATAAAGGTTGTAGACGTCTGCACATTTCACCCTTAAACACTTCTGCAGGCATATAATTAATTCGAGTTCAACATTTGTTTAAGGTTTCTTTTTTTAGATAACACTTACATATAGTGAAATGCATAAATTGTAAGTGTACCATTGGATGAGTTTTGACAAGTGCATACACCTGTATGATACAACCCCTTATCAAGACAATTAAAAAAATCCCCTCATGCATCCTCACAGTAAACACCCACCCACCCCCACCCCTGAGAGGCCGTCGCAATCCGTAGTCTGTTCTGATTTCTTCCAGATGATTCCAACTTGCAGCCAGGGTGAAGAGCCCCTTAAAGAGAGGTAGCAGAGCTTGTTGGTTAGCAGCTCCGGAGTCAGCTACACTGAGGCCAAGTCCAGCTCAACCAACTGTTATTTGTGTGATTTTAGGCAAGTTAACTTCTGTGAACCCAAGTTTCCTCTCCTATAAAAGAGGGATCATAATAGCACCTGATACACCAGGTTGATTGGGAGACTTAAATGAGAGGACATAAATAACTTAGTAATAAAGTTAACGTTTATTAAGTGCTTACCATTTGCTAGGCACTAAGCTAATCACATGGGTTATCTCGTCTAATCCTCCCTACTGTTACGATCCCCAAGACAGATAGGGAAAGAGGCTTAAAAAGGGTAAGTACCTTGCCCCAAATCACACAGCTAATAATTGGAAGAGCTAGAATATAATCCCAAAGTGGTTTGATTCTAAGATCACACTTCCACACTGCTAACTACCACACTTCTTTTTCTATGCCTAACACACACAGTAAGAGCTCAAAAATGCCATATATTGACTACATGCATATTGTATTTTATATATAGTATTATATATGTAACGTGTACAATCATATATTTTCGCATACCTATTATTTATATAACGTGTTCAGTTATAAAGTCCAAATGAAGGTGTGGGACCTCCGACACGAAGCTTTAAAGTCACAACAGACCACGGTTACTGCTCTACACCTTGGCGGTGAGCATATATATATCTATGGTGTTCTTAACAATGCCCATTCCGTCGTGACTTTGAAAAACGCCAGCACTAAGACCAGCCACCGTGCTGACCAACACACAAAGCTCCCAGTGACAACAGCCCTTTGGAAGAAACAACTATGGGAAGCGCGTTTTTCCCATTAACACATTCAGCTCCCTGGCGCTCCCTTCTGCAGCTGCACTGCAGTCACTCAGACAAAGGACTTGCCGGAAAATCAGTTACATCATCGGCTTCAGCTCTGACAGACTTGCCAGGAGCAGCATGATTAACATCTCCACAGAACCAGGGAATGGGCAGGGCTCACTCAAGCTACATTATGTTACTCTTCCCCCTAACGAAAATCCCATTAAATCGGACAATTATCCACACCCCATTCGAGGTGGCTGTTTATGCACATCAGCATTCATTTTCTTCCTAAGTAAGGCAGCATCACACAGAGCCATCTTAGCCTTCAGTCTCCCTTTATTGGGCCGCTCATTTCTAACAGCCTGCCCTCAAAGGATAGATGACACTGGTTTGGCTGGCAAAGGAAAGAGTGGCAAGCTCTAGGCAGGGCAGCAGATGGGTGTCTAGTAGTAAACTCTGTAGCTGAGCCTTAAGAGGAAGTGTTGGTGACAGCTGAAAACAGAACAGTACTTCTTTTATCACCATCAGGAAACCTACAAATGACTGTTAAATCAATTTCAAAGCTTTGGAAGCTCAGTTCAGCAGGCAGCCAGCAAAGAGAGTGGGAAGAAGGGTGGCTGAGCCTTCAAGCTCAGTGACTCCTTTGGAATCTCAGACGGCTAGGCTTTTTAAAAATCGTGTGAAAGCTATTAGGGACCCTTCCACCAGGGAAGGGAACTAGCTGGCAGTTCAGCTAAACAAGAGCCTGGGGTTATGATGGAGTCAGTAATCAAGGGATTCTTTCCAATAGAGGAAAGCTGGTAACACAATGCAATGAAATGAGTTTCTCTGTTAGGAAGGTCAGTGTTCCATTATCACAACACCCGTGGAGTTAATGTCCCCAGAGTAATCACTACTACTATTTGATGCTATCAGCTACTGGACTTGTGGGCAAAACAAAGCAAGGCTGGCCTTTCTATCATTATCCTTCTAGCCCCGGAGGGTCTGAGCATCCCATTTAGGCATAGAGCTGTAGGAACAGAGGGAACAAGTTCAAACCACAAGAAATCGCATCCCTGGTCCCTGATTCCACAGAAAACATAAGACATTTGTGTGAATATTAACCGGCAATGACTTGCCCAGTGCTATAGGAGATTCTGCCTTGTGGATACTTAGGAGTCAACCTAAGGAGTCAAATATCTTACAGATTGCCCTGGTCCTCGTTTAGGGTTCTTGGTACACACAAAAATGTGTTTGCTGAGCCAGGAAATGGGAAGAATTGATTGTATTTATTCTTGTTTCTAGGAATAATTGCAGTTCCAGCCACACATCTGTCATATATGCTAAGACCTAACATTAAAGGGGCACCTGGGTGGCTCAGTCATTTAAGCGTCTGACTCTTGGATTTGGCTCCGGTCATGATCTCATGGTTTCATGAGTTTGAGTCCTGCATTGGGCTCTGTGCTGATGGCTCAGAGCCTGCTTGGGATTCTCTCTCTCTCTCTTTCTCTGCCCCTCCCTGCTCACATTGTCTTTGTCTCTCTCAAAAATAAACTTAAAAAAAATAAGACCTAACATTATGTAGCATCTACTCCTGGCCAAAAAGGTCTGATCCACCACGCATGGCCCAAGTGAATCCAAGTCCCCTCAGAAGCGGAGTAAAACATTTTAAAAAATCAATAATTTTAATAGATGCCATTTTTGAGTGCCTAGTCTGCACCAGGCACTTTATAAGAGCTATATCTAATTATCACAAGAACTTTGTGAAGTAGGGAGTGTCTGGCAAATAGTAACTACTCAGTAAATAGTGCCTATTAACTATCATTGTATCTATCCATTTTACAGATGATAAAACTGAGGCCCAATGAGGCTTATTAACCTACTCAGGTCACAATCTATAATTAAATATGACAGTTCAAAGAGATCTGGAGTTGGATACATTCCTGCCTTGTTCTCTCCTAGACAAATCCAGTCTCCTCAGAGTAATAGCTGTGGGCTCCCCACATCTGTTCTTTTCCTACTTTAATCCCCTAAGTGATTGTGGACTCCATAAAATTACAGACCTTCCTTGCTTTACAGTGAGGTTATGCCTTGATAAGCCTATTGTAAGTTGAAAACATCTACTGTAAGTACAAAACACATTTAATACACCTACCCTACTGAGCATCATAGCTTGGCCTAACCTACCTTAAATGTGCTCAGAACCCTTCAATGAGCCTACAGTTGGGCAAAATCATCTAACATAAGGCTTATTTTATAATAAAGTGTTGAATATTTCACGTAATTTATCAAATTCTGTACTGAAAGTGAAAAACAGAATGGTTGTAAACGTAGTGGTAGTTTACCCTCATGTTCACATGGCTGACTAGGAGTCACAAGAGAGTATTGTACCACATATCGCTAGCCTGGGAAAATATCAAACTTTAAAACAAGAAGTACAGTTCCTACTGAATTCATCTGACTTTTGGACAGTTGTAAAGCTGAAAAATCATAAGTCAAACCATTGTAATTTGAGGCCATCTGTACACCTAAATTTGAGAGTAGGTGTCTATGCAGATGAACACATAAAAGTTTGCTCCAGAAGTTATGAAAGTAGAGCTCATTCCATGACAAGAACCCCAAAGGAGGTAAAGAAAGCCAAGGCTCAATATGCAAGGCTGGAAGGAATGTCAGAGTTAAGCTAATCCCTTCTAATTATCTGGGTCCCACTATCCACCCACTTGAGCATAGCCCAGAGTAGATTTAAAAAGCTTTCTGCGAGTAACCTAGGCAGTGCTCTTGGGTTTTCTTACCATTATGGTTGCTTGGTGGTTAAGATGATTTGTTAGTCCTATTGTAGGCCCTTGATAGCTAACTTTATACCTTAGTGTTCTCCCCATTCATTCATAATTACAGGATAGCATCAGGGGAATGATCCATTGCTTTTAAGTGAACACACAGTTTACATAGAGCCCTCTGTGTCAGAATAAAATATAGTTACCCAAGGTAGGAGTACCAGGAAAGCACTAGAGAAAGGCACTGACCTATAAAATAATATAATTGTCCTGGTTCACCTTAACTAACTTGCATAATGTGATTGCCAAATTCCGTAAGTTGTCTCCAGTGGGAGGTGAAACAGGTCAGGCTGCTACAACCATCCAACTTCCTCTCCTTTTGCGTACATTTCTCACAAAGATTTCCAAGGTTAGGTTGGACAACCACATTCAGCACCATGGACAACACCATCGGATGCCAGTTACTGTGAGAAACCAGCACATTAGCTCCCTGAGCTTCTCTTGATTCTGCGTCCCCTCCCTTAGTAATCAGATATTTATGAGGACAGTGGGGTGGGGTTCTCTACTGTTCTACAGGAAGATCAGAAATGGGACAGGGGAGGGGCTTTTGGAAACAGAGTTTAGGGGAAAAAATCACGTGGAGGGCTTGTTAAAACTGATTGCAAGGCCCTAACCCCAGAGTTTCTGATTCAGAAGAGGGGCCTCGTAATCTGCATTTCTAAGAAGTTCCCAGGTGATGCTGATGCTGCTGATGGGGGAGGGGACACACTTTGAAAACCATGCTCTAATAAAACCCCTTTAGGGCATAGAAAAAGGCAACAAGGGCACAAAATAGCAGTGACTTGTCCAAGATCACACAGCTGGTTAATACTCCATCCATCCATCGAGTCCTCCAACCCAGGCCTCCTGATTTCCAATCATTAACACAGAGCACCACGCTAGTCACTAGACTAGCATCCGATGGATAACTATAAGGAAAGGTGACAGCAATAGAAATGAATTCAGCCTTTTCTTTGTGTGACTCTATACACAACTCCCTCCAACTTTAGCTTCTAGCATACCAAGCCAGGGCTGAGGCTTAATCCTCCATAACAGCACCGAACCGGGTCCGCCCATATTTCTACTTCTCTGTTGGCATCAATCCCACGCAAAATTCACACCAAATTGACTGCAAACTAGGTAAGGTTGCCAGATTTAGCAAATACACATTCCAGATGCCCCATTCAATTTCAATTTCTCATCATTTATCTGCAACTCAAATTTAACTTGGTGTTGTGTAATCGGGCGACTCTAATCCTAGGAAACTGCTGGTCAATTTGAAGAAAGGGAGTTAACTTCTTAGCTCATGTTTCAGCTATGCCCTCCCCCACCCAGATGCTAAAGAGACTAAAGAACACCTGACCCCTCTACCACCCTCCTCCACCTGCAGCCTGCCAGGCTTGCTGTGGCTCTATTGAGCCAGAGTAGAAAGGCTGTGATTTGAAGAGCAGCAAAAAAGCAGCAGCAGCTGAACTAGTATCCTCCAGCATTTCTCATTTCTATGAAAAGTTTGATTCGGGTTCCATGCCCTGTGATTAACCAAAACAAGAGGAAGACAAATAAAAATTCTGTACAGCTGTTTCACACTGACAGACCTGACCTACCCAGCTGAGGGTTCTTTGTGCTGGGAAATTGTTACCTAGCAACCAAGCCTTGCAGCTGCCAGACTCCAAACACTGAAAGCATGACTTACAGAAAAGAAGCCAGGAGAAGAAGGGTGGGGTGGGGACTGCATCAATCTGAGCTTTGTCTTGGGGTCTAATACCATATTCCAGTAAGAGACGATAAGCAGGAATTGAAGTCCCCTTCCTGTTTCGATTCAATTGCCAAGTCAGGCTGGTTGGGCTCAGCTTCCTGTCACCTCCACCTGCTCTAGCAGTCACCCTGGGGTGTGAAAATGGTAGGGTTGAGGGAAGAGTGGGAATAAAGATGCTTCCCAGAGATGTCAAATATTCTGTTTGATGCACATGGCTTTTATCCTTTGACAATGGAGCACATCTCTAATCTTCAATACACATCTTTAATAATTGGGCATTTCTTTTCTCCTCTCCCTCCTCCTCCACCTCTTCTTCCTCTTCCTCATCTTTTTCCTCCTCCTCCTCCTCCTCCCCCTCCTCCTCCTCCTCCTCCCCTTCTTCCTCCTCCTCCTCCTTCTTCTTCTTCCTCCCCCTCCCCTTCTTCTTCCTCTTCCTCATCTTTCTCCTCCTCCCCCTCCCTTTCCCCCTTCCCCTTCCCCCCTTTCTCCTTCTTCTTTTCTTCTTCCTCTGCTGCTGCAGCTTTTCTCTCTCTCTCGCTCTCTCTCTACATCTGTCTCTATCTCTCCCTTTTTCTTTCTCTCACTTAAAAGAAATACAGAGAGAGGGACCTACTATCTGTATTTTTTAAATGCCCCACACGTTAAGCACTTAGCAGTGCTGCAAAAGGTGAAAAATCAGCTCAGTGGATTTCAAACATTAGCACTCATGTGAACATCTCACAGGGTCCTGAGACCCACCCCACTAGCAAATCTGATTTAGTAGGCTGGGAGTGGGGTCCAGGAAATCGGCATTTCTAACAACCTCCCCACAAGAATGGGGTCTAGGTGCAACACTGCAAAAGGCTGGTGTATGGTACCTTTTGTCCTAAAGTGGTTTTTAAAAAAAACTTTTGTCCAATCAAATAATACTCTTCATACCACACCACCAATTTCTCCTAACAGGTAGCTTCACCTTCCACCTTCATCTAATCAGGTAGTGGCCCAGTTTCTGACTCTGGGCATGGAGAGCATCCTCAGGAGGCATCACTAGTTTCCTCTACTACTATATCCACCGCCATCTGTCTACTAAGCCTCCATTTTTTCTCGGTCTCCAAGTGCAGTGACTTGAAACAAGGTTGCAATGGACCGCACTGCCCATTTAGACACTTCATGTTGGTTACGTTGTTCTTGGGTTATTCAGCCCACAGCCCTTTAAGCTACGGCAAACGCACAAATTCAGATGCAAAACAAAGAGGCCGCCTCCTACCTCCATCTCAGCTGCCCCATGCCTTTCTCGCGGCAAGTTTGCGTGGTAGCTTGCTGTTGTGGTATGACAATTTTAGCAGCTTAACATAACTTCCATTCATTAGCTCACAGTTTCCTGGGATGTGGAGTCCCCATGCAACTTCACTGGGTCCTCTGCTCAGAGTTACACACGGCCCGCCGTCGAGCTATCAGCCGTATTGCAGTTCTCACGTGGGCTTAGGGTTCCCTTCCAAGCTCATTCAGGTTGTCATCAGAATTCAGTTCCTTACAAGAATGAGGTCCTTGTTTTCTTGCTGACCGTCAGCCAAGGGCCACTCCCAGTTCCTAGAAGCTACCCACTCACGGGTACATTCACATGGCAAGTTTACTTCTTCTTCACAAGCAGGAGAAAATCTTCTGATGTCTCCTATCTCTGATATCTGGTCCCTGTTTAATATGTTTACTTCAGTCCTATTATTCCATGTGACCACTTGCAGGTTTTGGGTTTAACAGTTAAAACAAGGGCGTACCTGGGTGGCTCAGTCGGTTAAGCGCCCGACTTTGGCTCAGGTCATGATGTCACAGTTTGTGAGTTCAAATCCTGCGTCAAGCTCTCTGCTGTCAGCGCAGAACCCACCTCTGATTTTCTGCCCCCCTCTTTCTCTCCCCCTCCCCCGCACTCTCTCTCTCTCTCCGTCTCAAAAATAAAGAAACATTTTTTAAAAATGGAAAAAAAATAAAATTTAAAACAAGGAAGCATTGCAAACTGTGATACATAATTTCTTAGTAGATAGGCACACACTGTAATTCATACATGAACTATATTACTGAATCCGAATATCTTAAAATAGAAACTTTAAAAAAATCACAGCTTTATGTAGGTATAACTCAGGTATCCTATAATTCATCTATTTAAAGTGTTCCAACCCATGCATTGGGTTTTTAGAATATTCAGAGTTGCACAACTATCACCACATCAATTTTAAACCATTCTTGTCACGCCAAAAAAGAAACCCCATCCGTTTAGTAAGGTTTTCATGGGAGTGTTCAGGAAGGTAGCACGGAAGAATGAGGTACAGCCCTCAAGACACCAGCAGGCAGCCATTTGTTCTGCCTATTGTATAAAGAAGACGACTCTATCCAGAACATATTTTGCAAACATCTTCTTTGGAAAACAAGCGTATTTTATCCTTTCGTTTTGTCTGTTCAAGCAAAATATTTCATGCTCGAGTATTTACTTGCAAATAGCAAGTGTCTATGTTTAGATGTAAGTCCTAGTAACTGTGGTTGTCCAAAGCTGAAACTTCCCCAGCATCCACTTAACCCTGAAAATTAGGCCAAGTGTCCAAAACCCAAAATCCAACAAGAGGGGAGGAGGCCTCCAGTTTCAGCTTGCATTCAAAGATAGGAGTTCTTATGTATAATCCATTCTAAGGGGCTTTTGAGGGTGCAAGAGTATTATTCTGGTTTCCTAATGTAGCCCTCTAATACGGGCCTTTGATATCTGAAATGTACATGTAATCCAACTGCCTGCCAGCAGTTGATAAGGCTCCTGATATATAAAAATTCCAAACAGAGGAGTTCAGCTATGTTTCTCTGACAGTGGCCATATGTTTTAACTCAGATGAGTGAAAGCCGGACAGATTTAAGATTTTCTTTTTTTTTTTTAAGTCTTATTTTATTTTATTTTATTTTATTTTATTTATGAAATTTATTGTCATATTGGTTTCCATACAACACCCAGTGCTCTGTTTAAGATTTTCAAAGACGGCTTCAGTTTGTTTCACATCTGTGCTTGCAGTAACCTCATCAGCATGGAGTGAATGAATATCTGAAAGGACTTTTACTTCATCAGTCAGCATGGAATGGGAGAAAGAGCATTGACCTGGGAGTGAAGAGATCTGGATTCTAATCACGCCTCTGCCCTTGATGAGCTCTACGACCTTGGGTGAGTCCCTTCACTTCACTGAGTACCAGACTCTACATCCGTCAAGCAGAGACAGTCACATCCACCTGGGCTATCTCACAGGGCTGGTGTGACAATTAACATGAATAATAGAGGGGCGCCTGGGTGGATCAATCAGTGAGGCATCCGACTCCATATTTTGGCTCAGGTCATGATCTCAGGGTTCATGAGTTCGAGCCCTGCATCAGGCCCCCAACCCCACCACACTCTCTCTCTCTCAAAATAAATAAACTTTGAGAAAAAAGACTTAAAAAAAAAAAACCCAGATAATAGAAGCACAAAAAATACTTCTAACAGCATGAAGTGCACATGTAAAAGTTCCCAGGTGATGCTGATATTGCTGGCCCAGGGACCACTTGCTGAGAACCACTACCTTACAGCTTTGTTCAGTCTTCTGACCAGTCAGCATGAGAACCACTTGGGAACTTGTTAGAAACGCAAAATGCAAAATCTTGCAGAAATTAAAGTTTGAGGAGCACCAGAGAACAACGAGCCCCAGTGGCTTCCTGACCTGGGTGCTCATCAGAATCATTTGGAGGAGCTTCAAAATACATAGTCTAGGGCACCTCCTCTGGAAATTCCAGTTCCCAGATGATTCTGATGCATAGCCAATTTTGAGAAACATTGCTCTGGACTAGTGATATCTGAACATATTTTTTTACAAAAAAAAATTAATGTTTATTTGAGGGGGGGTGAGGAGTAGAGAGAGAGGAAGACACAGAATTCGAAGCAGGCTCCAGGTTCCTAGTTGTCAGCACGGAGCCTGACGCAGGGCTCGAACCCATAAACCACGAGATCATGACCTGAGCTGAAGTTGGACACTTAACCGACTGAGCTACCCAGGCGTCCCTATACTGACATATTTTTATCACAACTCTCCCCCCTTCCCTACCCACATGCCCACATCTTACCCACCCCCCACCCCACACATACACACACAGCGATTTCCCTGAGTGGTAAATGACCCCAGCAGAGAAGCATTCTACCGAGATTCTGAAGGGCCTTCAGCAACGGGTAGTTGCTCAGATATGTGGCTCAAGCATTGATTTTGGGAAGAATAATATTCTAAATACTGGGGTAGGCTGAAAGATAAAGGGAGTGCAAGCCAGGATCTACTGGGGAGATAGACCTCACACATATTAAAATAATTACAAAACAATGAACGATAAGGTCTCTGGCATTCTCAGTATAATAAATATTGAAACAAGGCATGTGAATTGGAGTAGTCCAGAAAGCCTCACAAAAGCAGTAGGCAGTGGGCCTGAGTAAAAAAAAAATAACAAAAAAAAAAATCTTACATTTTTATCACTTTTTTCTCAGGAAATAATTCAACAAATAGTCTCTCAGACAAAAAAATAAATATATCTCAAAAACAGGGGCTAGGGGCATCTGGGTAGCTCATTCAGTTAAGCATCTGACTCTTGATTTTGGCTCAGGTCATGATCTCATGGTTCCTGAGATCGAGCCCCACATCAGGCTCGGTGCTGACAGTGAAGAGCCTGCTTAGGATTCTATCTCTCTCTCTCTCTCTCTCTCTCTCTGCCCCTCCCCAGCTTGTGTCCACTTTCTCTCTCTCTCTCTCTCAAAATAAATAAATAAACTTAAAAAAAAACGGGGGCTAAATGGGGGAACTAGAAAATGCCCTTTACACCCAACCTCCCAGTCTTGTTTGGAAGGACCAATTCCAAAGAGTGAATCTGATTAAATAAGGAAAGGGTAGAAATGGGGAAATGTATCCTGAATGAGAATTACCTTGGCTTTTCATCCGCTGCAAAGTGAAGCATCTTCAAGCTCAATGCAAGCCAAAGTCTCTCGAGCCAGGAGCAAGTGAAGGCCCTTCTGAGCAAAAATGCCTGACACCACACTAACATTTCCAGACCTCACCCCTCTGCCTCCAGGCATGACCATGCCCCAAACAGATAATGGAGGCTAGAAATATGCTAGAACTATGCTAAACAATGCTTCCTGCTATGGTTTCATGTCCTCCTACATTTCCAAAATGCTTATGTTTCTTCTTAAAAAAATGTGAATTTTTAGGGCAATGTAAGCCATCTTTATTTACTAAGAATTCAATCCAATAATCCATATCCTAACTTTTGGAAGGGAACATTTACTCATCGGCTGACTCAGGAAGACCTGGAACATAAAAAAGAATGCAAGTTTCATCAGTTCTCCATCTAGTGTAGTTTAATGATGAGGAGGATATTTTGCCTGGTTGCCAATGAATACTTTCTGGTTCTGTTGGTATGATAATCTCTTACAAGTGAAGCATGTTTTACATTATACAGAACACTTTCACACATATTTTGATACCTAAGGTCCCTTCAGCTGTATAATTTTATGATCTAATATTACCCTTCTAACGGTCTTATGAGGTAGGTTGAACAAAGTTCCTTAACCCGCTCTGGGCCTCAGTTTATCTGTCTATAAAATGAAAGGGTCTGACTAGAACAATGGTTTTCAACCTTGGCTGAATATTGACTTGCCTGGGGAGATTTAAAAAATACTGATATGGATGCCTGGGCCCACTTCTAGAGCTTTTCATGTAGTTGGTGTGGGACCAGGCCTGAGAACTGGGCCCTGTGAAAGTTTCCCAAGTGTGTCTAATGGGGAGCCAGGACTGAAACTCATCAGACCAAATGAGGTCTCCGGTCTCTTCCATGTCTGCCATTCTGGGTCTAGATGACATCTTCACTTTACAGATGAGGGAACTGAGGCACAGAAATGTTGAATCACTGGTAGGTAGAGCCTATGTCTTTCTACTTCAACGCTCAGACCTCTGCTTTAGGCTGCTTTTAGTTTGCTTAATGTCCCAAACCCATATGATCCTTAACCCTGGCTCTGCCCTGTGTATCTTTATGTATAGAAATCCAGCATTTCAGAAATATCACCTCTTGAGCCATTAGGCTTCCTCTGTTGAATTCACTCTATCCTCTCCCCCATTAGAAGACCTTTCCTAATTAGCATCCACATGGCCCTGATCTAAGTAAGCATGTCTTCCTTTAGTACCTACTACTCACTAAGCCATCCTCCATTCATTCATTCATTCATTCAACATATGTATTGGGCACATACCATGTTCTAGGCACCGTTCTAGGTCCTGAGGATACATCCATGAAAAAGACGATGCCTCTACCCCCAACAGTTGTTTGTATGTTGCCATACAAGATCTAAGACTTTATTCTAAGTATAACGAGGCACCTGGGTGGCTCAGATGGTGAAGCATCTGACCCTTGATTTGGGCTCAGGTCATGATCTCACAGTTCGTGAACTTGAGCGCTGCGTCAGGCTCCCCATGGAGACTGTGGGGATTCTTTCTCTCTCCCTCTCTCTCTGCCCCTCCCCTGCAAACACTCTCTCTCCCTCTCCCCCTCAAAATAAATAAACTTTTAAAAAAGGCTTTATTCTAGGTATGGAATATGTCTTCCTAACTAGATTACAAGCACCTCAAGACTAGATACTGTTTTTCTGGTACTTATTTAGAGTATCCAAGGTGCCTTGTACGATACCAGTAACAGATGTGTCTCCAGTGATTATAGAGAACTGTCACAGTCAGTCATCCTTAAGAGAAACTACTATTAAGAGAACTACTGATAAATTGTAAGGATTTGGCATTTTGTTTATTCTGTATGTTATAATTAAAAGGTACTGATATCCGGGATTCTTGCCAGCGTGGAGTCATTTCTAGACATCAACAGGAACCAGTTGAAGCTAGCTTATTTAGGATCTTCCAGATTTGAGTTATGGAATCACAGAACTTTACAAATAGAAAGAACTAAAGCACAAACAATGTTTGCTTTGTGGGAGAAACTCTTGGAGTAATCTACTCTACAAAAGTAGAAACCATGATCCAGTGATTTACTGGCATGTAAAAAACCATGGCAGTGGGTTACTCTAGATTACTTAGATATTTAGTGGCAGAGCAAGAGTCTCCAGGTCCCTTTCCCAAAGGTCTTTTCAATTATTCCTTCCTCTAGTCTTTCCATTATTCCAAGGAGTTGGCAAACATTTTCTATAAAGGGTCATGAGTTCATACTCCAGACTGAAAGATTAACTGTTCACTAGGTCTTTTGCCTACCAGTCTGCCTGCATATTTCAGATTTTCCAGCCCCCACAATAGCCTGGACCAATTCCTTAAAACAAATCTCTTTATAGATGATAGATAGATAGATAGATGATAGATAGATAATCTTTTGGCTTCTGTTTCTCTGAAGAACATTGGCTAACACAGGCCATATGATAAATATATTGGGCTTTGTGATCCCAAGTGGTCTCTGTTGCACATTTTTCTTCTTGTTTTTTAGACCTCTACATAATTTGTTGACCCTTGATCTATTGTATTATGAGTAATGGAAAATCAAGTTCTCCTTTGTATTCCAAAGCGAAATTTCTTAGACACTGCAAAATCTGATCAGCCTTGATTCTTTCCAATTATATTTCACTCTTGCTTTGTATCCCCACTGGTTCTGCCTTTGTGTGAAGATTTCCAGGGCCTGTATCCTTGCATTTATGCCATATGTGTTACATACACAAACCCACCCACCCCACACCATTCTGTTCTACTTCATGCTAGGACTTGACAAGGGCAAGGGCAGTATGGAGCAGATGCTGTCATCCTTGAAAGCCACATTCAGCTGGGGGGATGGAAACATATTGATTTAAACAGATTTTTTGCTTGACAAGAAGGGAGGGAGAGAGATTGCTCAATTTGACCTCAAGGTCTCGGCAAGGTCCCTGTGGAGGACCCAAACGCCATACCACTCAGTGAACTGAACCAGAGCCAGGACGGCTAAGCCAAGTGGTTGGGTGGGGGGAGGGTTGCTGGGAATGTTTAAGCCTGCCCAGTAAATAGCTCTTTCCCCTGGAGTCTGAGTCCTAGCTCTAGCCCCAGTTGGAGGAAAATCTGAAGGCAGGGGTGGGACCCCTCTAAATTCTTACCTTCTGCCTCAGTTCATCTCCAATTCAAGCTACCACCAACTTCCAGGTGAGGCTTATTGGTAGACCTTTAGCCAACAGACTCTTTAGCGGTCAACATAACAGCAGTAGTAGCATTCAGAACCCCATTCCAGGGTTGAATGGCTGCTGCTAAAGAAGATTATGGTTGGGATTGAGATAGAGGTGTCTATATTAACTGCCACTAAAAATAGACCTGGATTAAAACCAGCCCCAACCCTGATTCCTCTGGATGAGCCTGCAGTAATCTATCTCGTTGCTAATCAGCTTCCACACCCCTTTCACTCAGCTGCCTTCGGCAGGGCTGCGGGCTAAATGACAGCCTGGAAATGAATGACACCATTCATCAATCCCAGAAGTATCTCCTTGAAGATGCTGAGGAAGCAGGCCCCTGTTCCCAACTCTGAGTCCACCAAGCCAGAGGAAATGCTGACTACCGATGGCATTTTATCGTGATTTGTACAGTGAGTAAAATATGTTAAAGCCTAACTAAGACAAGGGTCCTACTTGCTACTTCTCAACTGTTGTTTGGGTGGTCTAAGTAACTACTGCTCTCTTGATCTGAATCCTCAGTCACAGCATTCTCTCAGAGAGAGAGAGAGAGAGACAGAGTGCAAGCAGAGGAGGGGCAGAGAGAGAGGGAGACCCAGAATCCGAAACAGGCTCCAGGCTGAGCTGTCAGCACAGAGCCCCAACGCGGGGCTCAAACTCACGAACCGTGAGATCATGACCTGAACCGAAGTCGGACGCTTAACCGATTGAGCCACCCAGGTGCCCCATCAGTCACAGCATTCTTATTCACTGCTTAACTCACATGAACTCACAACCAGTCCAGGAAACAGCTCAGTATATCCACAGCAGATTATCCATTTGATATGGAGATATGGTGCCTAGCGCCCACCATACTTTTACGAGCCCATGAAAATGATTTCATTTCTTTTGAAATCAGAAAAAAAAAAAAAAACCAGACATGTAGGTTGAAGAAAATGTCTAAATATATAATGCTAACGTATTCCTCTTTGTACCAACACAGTGGAAATTATTATTATTATTATTATTAATATTTAGTGGACGAAGGGGTCCACAAAGGCAAAAGTGCCTAGGGCCCACAAAAGTCATAATACATCTGTAAGTATATCGACTCTTCCTGAAGACCCCAAATCTGAAGGGTAGAATGGCCCATTAGAGAACCCATACTTGTTTTAATCAGGGGAGTCCCTGAGAAAGCACAAACATCAATTCCCAGCAGACGACAAGCCAAACACTTGGAACTCCAAGCAAGGCAAGGCCCCATCCTCTTTGCAAACAGCAAGAGGAAGTTCACCCATCAACTGCCATATTACATAAACCGTGAAGGCAAAGACTGCCAGAGGGAAGCTTTTTATCAAGGCTATAATGTCTCTGGTGAGTAAGACCAGAAATGTCCCGACATATAAATATTTATATACGACTTCATCAGATGAGACAGTCAATACTTAAAAGAAACAGGGGCACAGGCATGCATATGCACACTTCAGTAGGTACTGGTCTCTGGCCCAAAACCTCTTTCAAGGGATATTACCATGCTGGGCGAGCCATTCAGACCCCTAGGGTCTGCCAAATTGTTGCCAGCTGGAGAAGCATGAACTTGGTGCAAATGAAAGTGTGCAGCCCACATACATGGAAAGCACTACTTATGGCAGTGAAGTCTAATTAGTAAACCTGTCTCTGATTCCTCCAGTGAGACTCTGCAGCGTGGGGTAGTGGGGGGAGTGCTGGCTTATATAGGATTAAATCTATCGTGAACGTTCTAAACCTGGCAATGGAACTGAGGTTGCTGTCTCTTTACCACTGTGGTTAGAGAAGCTCAACTTCAATGCCTGTAATCAAAAGGAGTCTCTTAATCTCTTACAACTTTGGGGGACTCTTGAAACATCTGCTAGAGAAATCTCCTTTTTTGATCAGTTTCCCCTTTTCCCTCTAGAGTCTGTAGCAGGATAAAGGCTCTCAAGCCCTACCTTGACCGTGGATGAATAGGTGTTACCTTGGTGGTGACTGTCAATACTCTAGCTACAAAGACCCTCTTGCCCCAGGTTATCACCCCTGTCAAAATGCAATGGTGCCTGTTTTCTTTCCATTTAATTATTCCTTTGGGCCTTAAGGGTTTTTTTTTTTCTTTTCAAAATTCTCTAATTAGAATGCAAATAAATACCTGAGGCAGAGGCCAATGATTCCCAAAGTGCATTCTACCATATGGTCATTGTTTTTGATTTTTTAATTTTTTTTTTAAAAAGGTTTGGTGTTCAGGGGCGCCTGGGTGGCGCAGTCGGTTAGGCGTCCGACTTCAGCCAGGTCACGATCTCACGGTCCGTGAGTTCGAGCCCCGCGTCAGGCTCTGGGCTGATGGCTCGGAGCCTGGAGCCTGTTTCCGATTCTGTGTCTCCCTCTCTCTCTGCCCCTCCCCTGTTCATGCTCTGTCTCTCTCTGTCCCAAAAATAAATAAAAACGTTGAAAAAAAAATTAAAATAAATAAATAAATAAATAAAAAGGTTTGGTGTTCAAACAAGTTTGGGGAACACTGGACTAAACAAAATCAATCAGGTTCCTTTACGGAGAACTTATTGGAGTTTTTTTTTTTTTTTTCTTCTAAGAGGGGAATATATTATGCAATGTTGTGAAACTTATTTGAGCAAAGAACATTTGATCAGACTAGTATTACATACAACACAGTTTGGGAAATGTGCTCTAAACTGATAGGAGCTAACATTATAATGAGGATTGATTTGTTAGAGCCTTACCAACAGCCTTACCTGTCTCCTGAGTTCTAGACCCATATATACCACGACTTTCTGGAGACTCCCCTTAGATGTAGCAAGGCATTCCAACTTCAATATATCTAAACTCTGCTTCTTACCCTGGATTTCCCCACCTCAATGAATGGCCCTATCATTCACCCATCCACCTCAGCCGTAAACTTCAGAGTCGCCTAAATCCTTCCTCTCCATTGCTCATGGTAGGCAGAATTCTTTTTTTTTTTCAATGTTCATTTATTTTTGAGAGACAGAGCATGAGCAGTGGAGGGGCAGAGAGAGAGGGAGACACAGAATCCAAAAAAGGCTACAGGCTATGAGCTGTCAGCACAGAGCCTGACGTGGGGCTTGAACTCACAAACTGTGAGATCATGACCTGAGCCAAAGTCAGACGCTTAACTGAGCCACCCAGGCGCCCCTAGGCAGAATTCTAAGAATGACCCTTGCTTTTGTATAATTTCCTCCCCTCGAGTGTGGTATGAACCTATGAATATGGCATTCCTATAATTATGTTACATGGCAAAAAAGAACTTTCAGATGTAATTAAGGTTAGTAATCAGTCGACTTTGGGTGAATCAAAGGGAAAATCATCCAGGTGGGAGAAGTTTAATCACATGAGCCTCTTTAAAAGCAGAGAGTTTGATCTGGAGGCAGAAGGGGAAATTAGAGAGATTCTAAGCATGAGAAGGATTTGATGTACTCTTGTTGGCTTGAAGATGGAGAGACTCATGTGAGAAGGATGTAAGTAGCCTCTAGAAGCTGCAAATGGCTCCCAGCTGACAATCAGCAAGGAAATGGGGACTGCAGACCTATAGATCCAAGGACATTAATTCTGCCAAAACCTTGAATGATCCTGGAACTGGATTTACCCCCAGAACCTTCAGATAAAAGCTTAGCCTGTCTGACATCTTGACTTCAGCTTTGTGGGACCCTAAACAGAGAACCCAGTCAAGCCTGCTTTAACTCTGACCTACAGAACCACAAGATAATAAATGGATGTTGTCCTAAGCTACTACATTTCTGGTAATTTATTACATAGCAGTAAAAAAATGAATATATACCTAAATTCAATTAATCATGAAGCTCTCTAGTTTCTACCTCCCAAATATTTCCAGAACCTGTTTTCTCTTTTCCTATGTCCATTACTACTTCCTGGGTTTAGATCCTTCTATTCTCCTTCATGTTCTACCACACAGCCTCCTACTTGGCCTACCTACTGGTCTTGTCTTCCTCAAATCCAAAGCACCAGAGTGACCTACCCAAACTGCACATCTGAGTACATTATTCTCCTGCTTAAATTCCTTCAGTGGCTTCTAGCCCTACAGGATAACATCCAAGCTCTGTAACACACTTTGCGAGGTTGTTCCTGGATCTTGCCCTTGACTTCCTCTCAGCTTCATCTTCTGCCACATTTGCCTTGGTCTTTATTGTGTAACATAGGGTTTCTCAACCATAGCACTACTGACGTTTGGGGTCAGATAGTACTTTGTTGTGGAGAGCTGTTCTGTACATTGTAAGATGCTTAGCAGCATCCCTGGCCCCTACCAACTAGTTGTCAGTAGCACACCACCCCCATTCATGACAACCAAAAATGTCTCTAGACATTGCCAAATGCCCCCTGGGGAGAAAACTGCCCAGAAGGGAACTTCTGCGGTTCCCTACACCCAAGCTGGCTTTTGTCAGGAGCTGATACCACAATACCTGGAAAGGGTAGAGTTTGTCGTATTGAGAATAAAAATATTCTAAATCTAGGAAAAATAGATGGACTGGGATTCTGGAAATCCCCTTTGATATACCTTTTTAATGTTTGTTTTTGAGAGAGAGAGACAGAGTGAAAGTGGGGGAGGGGCAGAGAGAGAGAGGGAGACACAGAATCCGAAGCAGGCTCCAGGCTCTGAGCTGTCAGCATAGAGCCCAACTGGGGGCTCAAACTCATAGACCGCGAGATCATGACCTGAGCCTAAGTCAGATGCTTAACCAACTGAGCCACCCAGGTGCCCTGCCTTTGATATACCTTTTTAAAGTTAAGTAACTTTGGTGGTTTGGGAATAGTCTGTGACTCTTTGTACTAGGAGTCCCTTCTGTTTAGACAGCATCTTTAATTCTGGAGAATTAGAAGGGCCAGGATGGGACTAAGATAAAAAGAAAAAGGAAATGGATTCTTTGTATTTACTCTAGCTTTAAGAAAACTTGTGAAAGGAATTTCATTTTTCCTTCTATATTGTTTTGACAAGAACTATGGGCCAAATCTCTACACAGAAAGAAAAATGAATTTGTCTGAAGCATGCCTTGGGGCACATATTTTAAGAACATGAGCTTAGTAGTTAGGGGACAGGAGAAACTCCAACACCCAACAATTCTATTACTAGGTATATATTTGAGCAAAATGAAAATATATATCCACACAAACAGTTATACACAAATGTTCATAGCAGCATTATTAATAGTAGCCCAAAGATGGAAACAACTCAAATATTCACCAACAAATGAATGGGTAAATAAAATGTGGTATCTTCATACAATGGAATATTATTCATTCATAACAAGGAACGAAGTCCAAAATACATGCTACAACATGGCTGAGCCTTCAAAAGACATGTTGTATGAAAGAAGTCAGTCACAAAAAAACTACGTATTGTATGACTTGTTTATATTAAATGTCCAGAAAAGGAAAATCTATGATATAGAAAACAGCTTCGTGGTCACATAGGGCTGGGGGGGGCAGGGAGGGGTGGAATGGGGTAGGGGGTGGTAGCTAAAAGGGACAAGATTTTTTTAGGTGATAAAAATGCTTTAAAATTAACTGTGGTTGTGGTTTCACATATCTATAGACATATATAAAAATCATTGATTGTACACTTCGAATGGGTGAAGAATATGGTATGTAAATTATATCTCAATTAAGCTATTACTGAAAAAAACTAACCCAAGCAATTCAGGGCCTTCCCCTACATTCTCTGCCCCAATCCTGCTTAGGACCACTCTAAAGAAATAGGACATGGGACAAGCACATTTGGATGGGTCTTGGATGAGAACGTCAGTAGTCTAGAGCATGGCGGTGAACACTACCAAGGAACAATGGTTCCTTTTAACTTCTTTTATCAAGTCCTCTTGGTTTTTTTCTACTTAATGAGCCTTAGCCTGTCCCATTGCTATGGCAGTGGCCTTGGAGTATTTCAGAACATCTATACAGGAGAAACTTCCATGCTGTTAGTTTATACCCACGGTTCTTGGAAGTTCTAGAAAACTTCAGAGTATTTCACTGATAACTTTTGATGCCAGGGTACCCCCAAATATGAGGATATGGGCCACTGCTATTTCTAGGTGTCATATTAAATTCAAATTTAAGGGTGCCTGGGTGGCTCAGTCTGTTAAGTGTAAATTCAGCTCAGGTCACGATCTTACATTTCGTGGGTTTGAGCCCCGCATCAGGCTCTGTGCTAACAGCTTAGAGCCTGTAGCCTGCTTTGGATTCTGTGTCTCCCTCTCTCTCTGCCCCCTCACCACCCTCAAAAATAAACAAACTTTAAAAAAATTTTTTTAAATAAAAACATAAAATCAAAGTTAAAAAACTGTCTTATCTTTTCAACAAATGCTGCTGGGAAAATTAGGTATATATGTCCCCCAACACACACAACGAAAAAGAACCTTGATCCTTACCTTACATCATATACAAAACTGAACGTAAAATGGATCAGATACTTAAATATAAGAGATAAAACTATAAAATTTTTAGAAGAAAACATGGGAGAAAATTTCGAGGCCCTTATGTTACACAAAGTGTTATTAGATAGGATACCAGTGCATACTGCATTAAAGAAAAATTAATAGGGACGCCTGGGTGGCTCAGTCAGTTAAGCATCCAACTTCGACTCAGGTCATGATCTCAGGGTCCGTGAGTTCAAGGCCCACATCAGGCTCTGTGCTGACAGCTCAGAGCCTGGAGCCTGCTTCAGATTCTGTCTCCCTCTCTCTCTGCCCCTCCCCTGCTTGTGCTCTGTCTGTCTCTCTCTCTCAAAAAAATAAACAAACATTTAAAAAAAGAAAAATTCATAAATTAGACTTCATCAGAATGAAAACAATGTCCTTGAAAAGTTAAGATAGTCATTAAAATATTAAAAGACATGTTATAGACTGGGAGAAAATATTTGCAAATGACATATGTATAAAGGACTTGTATCCAGAATATATAAAGAACTCTTATAACTCAATAATATGAAAACAGAACTCCACTTAAAAATGGGCAAAGGATCTAGACAAACATTTTTCCAAAGAAGATATACAAATGTTCAATAAGCATGTGAAAAAATATTTGATATTATTAGTTCTTAGGGAAATTCAAATGAAAACCACAATGAGATACTACTTCACACCCACTAGGATGACCCTAATAAAAAGGTAGTTGATAACCAGTGTTAACAGGATGAGGAGGAACTGGAATTCTCATCCTACATTGCTGATAGGCATGAAAAATGGTGATGCTACTTTAGAAAACATTTTGGCAGTTTCTTAAAAATTTGAACACGTAACCCAGCAGTAACACTCCCAGGTATTTCCCCAAGATAAATGAGGGCCACATAAAAATCTGAACATGAATGTTCATAGCGGCATTATTCATAATAGCCAAAAGGTGGAAACAACCAAATAGCCATCAACTAAGAATTAGTAAATAAAATGGGATATATTTCCTTTTTAAAAAAAAATGTTTTTAGTGTTTTTATTTATTTTTTTTTGAAAGAGAGAGAGAGACAGCATGAGTCGGGGAGGAGCAGAGAGAGAGGGAGACACAGAATTCGAAGCAGGCTCCAGGCTCTGAGCTGTCAGCACAGAGCCTGATGTGGGGCTCGAACCCACAAACTGTGAGATCATGACCTGAGCCGAAGCCGGACGCTCAACTGACTGAGCCACCCAGGTGCCCCGAGATATATTTCTACAATGGATTATTATTCAGCCATAACAAGGAATGAAGTATTGCTATGCTACAAAATGATCATCCTTGAAACCATGTGAAGAAATAAGCCACAATAAATCACATAATTGTATGATTGCATTTACATTAAATGTCCTGAATGGGCAAATCTGTAGAGATAGAAAGTAGATAAGAGATTGTCTAGGGATGAGATGACTGGGGATTGGAGCATGATGTCTACAGGGTGTAGTACGTGTGTGTGTGTGTGTGTGTGTGTGTGTGGTGATGAAACTGTTCTAAAATTGATTGTGGTGATGGATGCAGAACTCTGTGAATATGCTAAAAGCCATTGGATTGTACACTTAAAATAGGTGAACTGTATGATATGGGAATTATATCTCAGTAAGGGTATTTTAAAATCTGTATTTGGGGGCAATGCTTTTCTTGCCCTTTTGAGGGACTGACAATGAGAAAGATGAAAATAAAGAGTGAAGGTCAAGAGGCCAGTTACTTCAATGGCCGGTAATGGAATAGTCTGCATCCCCAGATCAAACCCCATGTTGGCAATGATCCTTCCCAGCATTGAAAATAGCACCACTGTGGTGGAGACACCTTAATAATGACACTGTCAAACACCTGTCACAATTTTAGCAAGCTGGCTTTTATCTTGTTTTGTTTTATGATTCCTCCACCCTCTACTCCTCATATCATCCGTTGGAGAGAAAAAGAGGTCAAATCAAAATTATAAGCTCAAAAATATTCTTTAGTAATGCCATCACAGAAATTGTAAGATCTTTTATATTCAGATCTTCTGAATAGAAGAACTGTGCAAATACCATAGGGACCATCCTAGAAAACAACATCTCCACCAAGGTGAGTACATTACATTGGAGATTGTGGGAGCACAGAGAGTGGAAGGACATTGAGAAGAGTAGTGGCTTGGTGAAAAATATCTAGGCAGAAACCACACTGTGAGATGAATACTCTGTTATCAGAGAGCTAGAAGTACTCTTGAAGGTCATGTACTTATCTCAAAACCTAAGGCCCGGAGAAGACATATGATTGGCCCCATGTCACACAGTGGAGAATAGAGTGGATACTAGAACTCAGGTCTCTGAATCCCAGTTTAGGGCTCCTTCTATATGCTGAATGTTGGATATTGACAGACTAGTTGGTGTGGGAGACTGGAATACTATGCCAAAGCTTTTGATTGAAATGGCCAAGCCCCACCTCCATCATTGCTCAGAGCCAAGAGCATCTCTTCAACAATACAACTCTAAGAGAATAAATTACTGAAGAAATAACCAATTGCCAACCTATGCTTTGTCCTTTCTTTCCAGATGGACAGTATATTTGATGTTTGGCTACCTCCATCATATGCCTTCTTTTAAAGTACAAAATCTACCTCAGTGTGAGGCATCTTGAAGGCCATTACAAATGGCAGGGTAGTTTGCAAACTGTCTCCTTTCACAGAGCCTGGCTTCCTATCTTTGATCTTTTCCACTTCATGCCCAAGCCAATCCTCTCAAAGCCTGTCTCCAGGAATTGAATCTGTGGAAGATTGGGGAGGGGGATCTTTTGGTAATACAAACATCACCTTTCCAGCCTTGATTTGCTCAAGAGAAGGTCACTGATAAATGACCTCCCTCTTGGGGCATAACTTACGGCCACGTGGCTTTTTCTATTGAGCCAAATGTTGACTGAAAGGGTCATAACACTAGGAGGAAAGAGAGGTTGGCTCTGGGAGAACTGGAGGCCAGGGAATATAAGTAAGACCAGATGTGGCTGGAGGGGGCAGAGATGATGGGGGCGGGGGAGAGAAAACCTGGCTACACAGGCAAAGTAAGAACACATTCACCTTGGGAAATGCACTCAACATTTTCAAGGTTAAATCCACCTTGTCTTCCTGTGTTTCCCGTGATTCCCTTTGTGCCTATAGCACCCAGTTACTTAGTATAGCAAGACGGAACAAGTTTTTTCTGGAATACTTAACAGTCATTCAAACATCCTCTGTGCTCTCATTTTCCTATTTCATCATCTTATGGTTCAAAACATGTCTTAAAACTCCTGTTCTAGCTTCCAAGACTATGGGTCACCTTGGAATCAGCCTAAAACCCTTTCATGTTATTTTTCTGAGACCTAAAATTCTGGTCCAAGTAGTTGGTACTAGAAAGATATAGAGACATAAAATAAATTCACCCAATTGAAAATGGGCCTAACAAAGGTAACACAAATACTAAAGGGCATACTTAGCCCTTAGGCACGTGTCTTGAGGCAGTGATAAATCTTTGACTGCACAGACCCTGCATGTGGACAAAACTGAGACCAGAGAGGCCAATAAGTGCAGCATGAATATGGATGGTGTGAGAACCAGCTGCACCCCTGTTTAAGATGCCAAAAAGCTAGAAGTCTATTATTAAAGCTCTGCATCTCCAATGGAAGCACCATGCTCTATCCTTTACAGAAATGAATGTAAGGCTGGGGGGTGCTGGGTGGCTCAATCGGTTAAGCATTCAACTCTTGATTTCAGCTCAAGTCATGACTCAACGGTTGTGAGATATAGTCCTGCTTTGGGCCCGGTGCTGGACACGGAACCTGCTTAAGATTCTCTCTCTCGCTCTTCCTCTGCCCCTCGTTCCCTCTCTCAGTAAATAAATAAATACATAAATAAATACAATGTTTAAAACAAACGAATTTAAGACTAGGTTACTGAGCTAGTACTACCACCAAGTGAACCAGAAATTTGGGTTCTAGTTTTTACACATCCATGATCTTTAAGCATAAGTGTGTGGCTTGATCATGAAAATTAATATTTGGATAATTTTGTCAACACACTGCAAAAACCACTCCAGCTGCCAAAGAATCAAAAAAAAAAAAAAAAAAACAATCTCATCTGGGAGTTAACTAATATGCATCATCATCTAACCCTTCATATTTTCCCTGACCTCCTAGAAATCCATTATAGCCCATGAGATTAGCAAGGGCCCTGCCGACTCCTCATTTCATTAGCAACTTCTTATTGAGGTGAGGAATAAGTTGGGACCCCTTTGTACTGATGATGGTTAGTTCCTCTGTCTACACAGACCACAAATATGTCAGGGGCAATGAGTCAGGAAATTTGTCTTCTATACTGGAAAAACATAAGCCCTAAAAAGACCAAGGGCTCCAAAAGCCATCCAAAATAAAAACAGAGAGAAAGAGATGACCGCCATGTCCGTAGATTTCTTGTCAATCAGCGTAAGCCAATCAATCAAACTGTACACAGAAGAGCAGAAGCAACAATAAATCTGGAATAATCAACTGGGCTGTTTTAACTGATCATTATTCAAACAAAGGGGGAGAAAACCACGTGATTTTTTTGTCAGTCTGAGATCCAGTTGAAGCAAGACCAAATCCAAGTGATGGCCTTGATTTCATGATTAAAATGTTCCATAACAAATAGCCTTGACCATACGTTGTCCTTTCTGCCTAGTGCCACATTTAGGCAAAGACAGACATGGAATATCCAAGCGCATCCAAACCATTGCAACACATGTGCCTTCAGCCTGCATTGAGGAAGATCATATTCCCAAGCAGTAAGAATACCCACCAGTAATCAAAGTGACTGACAGGTGTTAACATTAGAGCTGTCATCACCAGAATTGGGGAATGGGCTGGGCTCCAAGATTTTGAGTTTGGCTAACTTTCAGTATACTCAGCACCTATTTTGTAATTAGTAGGTTTGTCCCTGCACCCCCAAATTTTGTTATTTAATGTCCTTTCTGTAACCGCACAACAATGTTTGATTTGTGGGTTACCCCATGCATACCAATCTAACCAGTGAGGTTAGGGTAGTTAGTTCCTAATCATTCAGCATCTTCTGTAAACAGCATTTCCTAGTGTGCTCTTCAGAATATATACATGTATATCCCATAAAAAAAAAGTGTTTGTGGTTAAATAAAATTGGGGAAATCGTGGGTCTTAATTAAATTGGTTTCCTTTCTGCAGGACTTCTCAGAACATTTAATGTGCCAATGAGCACCATGAATCTCTAAGAAGGGCTTATAATTTGCAACATTTCACAACATTATTTGACCACAGAACCCTTTTATGAAAAGCTGCTGGGGAGCAGGAGATGGGGACGGTGTTTAGAATATACTTTGGGAAATGTTGCCTTAACTTGCCATGACTTGCCATGACTTCCACGTAAGTAACAAATAGGAGCTCCCCAGGGGGAATACACACTCCTTTGGAAGCCTCCTATCTTTTCTGATAGACCTAAAGACGGTGTTTGGGGCACTGAACGCAGAGGGCTTCTCAGAACATCTCAGAACATCTACCTAGGCCAAGTTAGAATAGCTTTATGTCAGTCTGTTCAATCAACAAACATTTATAGAGATTCCACAATGTATCAGAACTGAGAATTAAAAAAAAAAAAAAGGTTAAGATTGCTTTAACCTTGCACAGAGGTGCAAGAACCTGAAGACAGAGAAGTTTTCAGGGATAATATGATATTTGAAACAGGCCTTAAAAGACAACCCTCAGGGGTCCAAGCAGGCAGAAAGAGACATTTTAAGGAGAAGGAACTGTATTCAGAGGTACTGATGCCTGACAAAGGTTTGTCCTATTCCCTTGAGCACTGCTACTGATGTTTCGGGACACACA
Organism: Lynx rufus; assembly: GCF_022079265.1. NCBI lineage: Eukaryota > Metazoa > Chordata > Mammalia > Carnivora > Felidae > Lynx > Lynx rufus. Next base: position 7,655,210 of record NW_025814833.1, read on the forward strand.
CTATATCATACACTAACATTTTATCCTGTGTTCCCCAAAGAAATGGGAGCCAATGCTTGAAGGAGTTGGAGAAAGCTTGCTGTTCTGTGTGGCCTGCTGTAAGATGAAAATCCACCCATCACAGGTTTGGAGCCTGCTCGCGTAGGAGGTGGAGGTGTGGCTTTATTTACCACTAAGAGCAACCACAGAATGCCAAGGTGTGGTATAGCTCCATAAAATGCTGAGAATTTGTGCTAAGAATGATGGAGGGAAAGTAGAGGGAAAGGAACTAACATTTGTAGATATATATCTAAATTGTCTAGCAATTGACATACCTGGTTTAATGGCGAATCGTATGCATACATATTTACATCTTGTGTTTTAATTTACAAAGTGCTTTCGTATCCATTATTTCTTTTGATCTTCAGGTGAATTCTGTGAGCATGGGTAGGGCAGGTGTCATCAGCCCCCTTGTATAGAGAAGTGGGAGGCTTCGGAAAGTTAAGTGATTAGCCCAAGGGTCACATAGTGAGTTGCAATATTACAATAAAAACCAGGTCTTCTGAATCTCAGTCTTAAGTCCTTGATTTGTATTTGTCACACGTTACTCCAAGAGGCTGAAGGTATAGAGATGTGGACTTATGCCCGATATAAGGAAAATCTTTCTAAAAATCACAGGTTTTCAACAGTGGGATAGGCTGTCTTATGAAATTGAAATGGTTGCAGAGTATATCCTTGCCATAGGTGGGAGATTAAATGTCATGGCTTCTAAGGTCACTGTCAACGCTAAGATCCAATGATCCTAAAACCCCTGGCTTCTATTTCCCCAAGATGAGGTGTCCAATGATTCCGCCTGCTCCTGGGAAGCTCCTGTTTATTATGTACTTGGTCCTCAGGAAAGAGATCCTCTTTAAGAGATGCTTGGAGTTGGGATTTTTCCCATGGCAGGTAAATTCGTTGCTTTGGTACAACAAACCCAAATCACATTCAACCAATGCGTCCAGGCATCACTCAGATCACAGAATGAGGAACATGTAAAAGTCACAAATTTAGAAACATTCCCAAATATGTGAGTTTGAGTTTTACCAGAGATTTAAACTCTTGCAGCATTCAGTATATGTCAGAAATCATGGGAGGAGACACAGTTCTGCATTTGAACACTCATCAGTCATTCTGATGGAGAGTGAATCTGCTTCTTCAGAATCTATATAATTGCGTACACACCAAAGGTATTTTAAGAAGGTAGAGAGTACGGACCAATAATAATCCGCAGTTGTCTTCTCTCGTGGGGGACCAGGATTCTCTTTAGAGCTAACAGAACCAGCCACTGTTCCAATTCTCTTGGAACATATTTTGTCATACATTTACAGCTCCCTATGCTCAAGAGAATGGTGCATCTGTCTGATGGAGACGCCTGGCTGCATTCTTTCCCAGATATTAATATAGGTGGCACTTTAGTAGCATAACCAATGACATGAAGAACCTGATTTGGAGAGGAACAGATGGCAGCATCTTTCTTGGGCTAATTTTAGGATCCTGAAATAGTCCCTTTCTCACACAAAACCATCAGTGGAACCAAATTAAGACAGCCATGTCACACGGAAAAGGGAGAAAGGAAAAATGTGGTCTAGTGTGAGGCAAAGACAAGGAACCAGAGACTTCAGTGCTTCCCCTGTAACCGAGTCCTTTCACAGAACATGAGGGCTACTTCAACCTCTTTTCACCACAATGGATGCTGAATACCAACCTAAGGCCATCTAAGAAGAAATGAGCCGGCAAATCTCATTTCTAGGCATACGCGTTGAGTGATCAAGGTTGCATCACGTGATAGCCACATTCAGATTTATAAGAACGTGTAGGATCTAGGTTCTAGGCCCTTTACTCAGCAGATAAGAAAGCTGAGGCTAAGTGACCATCCTACTTGATGAGACAGAAGCAGATTGAATTTCAAAGCCTCAGATTTCTAGTCCAATGTTTTGTCTCCTGAAAAGACCTTTCTTCCAAATGATACCCGAAATATCAGGTAGGGCTGATGGGAGGCGGAGGAAGAGACCCCAACCAGAAATGATGCCTGAGGTGCAGGATGGTCATCCAGGCATTTAGAACAACTGAGAAGAAGAGTACTTTAAAAAAAAAAAAAAAGTACCTACCTGTTTTCCATCCAGAGTGTAGAGTTTTTTGACAACCCCGGTCTCCAGCTTGATGGCTTCGGTGATGTCAGTGAGGACTTGCTCAAAAGAGTGGGCTGTCTTCTTGTTCAGAAGCACACGCACAGCCTTCCGAGGCTTCACCCCGCTGCGAATGATGGTCACCAGTTTGGGGCGCACAAAGTCCTTGTTCTCTCTGGCCTGGGCACTGTTGCTGCTAGCCAGGGATTGGGGGGCTTTCATATTGGCGGATGTCTTCACATTGACAGACCAGTTGGGATTGACATTCTTGGTGTACTCCACCTTTTTAAAGAAGTTGTCTGAGGAGCAAACATAGCTTTCCCCTAAGGGAAGAAATAAGTGGTGATTAGTTCAACAGCCGATATGTGGACCATTCTAACCAAACTAATGCACATTGACCTTGGAGTAGGGCTTTTGGAGATACGGTGATAATAGCCAACTGTAGGCACAATTTCTTACTGGGCTGTCTCTCTAAAACTTGGATCATTCAAATTCAAGAGCTGAAAAATCCTGTAAAGCTAAGGGTTTTAAGGACAATGAACCCATACATCTAAGTATAATCTAACAAGCAGGGTTCTCTCGCTTGATACGGTTCTATTGCAATTGAAATGTTTATGTTCATTTCTAGTATGTTTGTTTCCATCCAGAGTGTAGAGTTTGATGCGATTTTATTGCAATTGAAATGTTTATATTAATTTCTAGGATGTTTGTTGATATTCAGGGGCATTACTGGAGTGTTTTTAACATGTTTTTATTTCTTAATGTTCCTGTCCTATTTCTGGACTCATAGCCACATTCCATGGTTATATTGTAAACCAGGGAGAACTTTCAAAATTAATAGTTTATCCCAAGTTAAAGTGACCCAAGTATCCTTGTACATTGGGCATATAGTACATACCTGCCAAGAAGCCAGATTGTCCTTTGCACAGAGTATGTGGCTAAGCAGTGGAATATTGAAATGTGAAATGTATGTGTGTGGTGAATATATATATATATATATATACATATATATATATATATATATACATATACAATTGTGTCCTCTACTGCTCACCTCCACATCAAAGTGGAGAAACTGCCTGAATAACAACATGCGCGTGCTCGCGCGTGCACACACACACACACACCCCGTTGCTTATGTTTGCAAATCTAGCTGTTGCTTGAGAAATACTTTCCCCTGTTTCTACCACCCACCCCTCATCTTTGCATCTTCCCCAATGCTACACACTAGATCTGTGTGTTCAAGGCTCTCTTCACCAGGACTCACCCTTGGCTGCCACAAGTAAGGAGGTGGAGATGTAAGAATATGTTATACAGCTAGATTTATGGATTGGAGGAATCTAGTGTACTTTTCACATTTATCTTGGGCTACAGGAAATGACTAATACAGCGGAAGGAACACCGGGGCCAGAGGCAAGGCAGTGGCGGGGAGTAGACACCTGGGACTAGAAGCTGGAGAAAAGAGGAAGAGAGGTAGGCTCAGCCTGGAGGAGAGAGTATTGGAAAAGGTTGAAATTGTTGAGTAAAACACATTAGCCTGAAGGTATATAGAAGTTCATCCAGAGGTCAAGCTGCAGAAAACTAGTGTGAGTTAATCAGGCTCAACTCATCAGTAACAATTCTAAATAAATAAGTTGGTCAACCCTAGCCAGTGCAAAGAAAGCATTACACACAATTACGGACTGATGGCTCTTCTTCCTTTGGTCTCAGCGGGAGAACCATGCAGGGACATTCAGAAACACCGGGCTGATAATTCCCTCCTTTTGCAAATATTGATTGCTTTGCTGCAGCGCCAAATCCTTTAAGTCATGTTAATTAATAAATTTTTCAGTTAGTGCTGAGAGAAGATTCAGTCAGATTCTCTAGGGCACCTTTGAGGACATTTATGTGTGTTTGTGAAGGGGAAGGGTGAGTGGCTTCCAACACTGCTCTGAGTCCAAGAGGCCATTGGTGTTCTGTCTTGTCAGGGGGCCAGGGGGAGGTTTGTAGGTGAACATAGGCGTCCTCTCCCACGTGGTGCACATACGCACACCCAGGATGGCGTAGTCAAAGAACTCAGTCGAAAGAAACCCTAAACTCTCTCGCTCCCTTGCTGGCAAATCCAACCTAACCCAAGGGATTAGAGGCTAGGGTCTTTAATTTGTGACTTTAAGGGGTGAAAGAGCCCACTCAATTCCCCCATCTACTCACAGCCAATATCCCCCCACACCCTTCGAGATGGCCCGTTGCCTTAGCACTCCACCAGATTCACGGGTACCTTCCAAGAGGTTAGTGCCTTTAAGTCAGATGTTTTCCATAACTTGTCAAGTACTTTAAAACTCTGACAACTGGTGGTGTAGAAATGTGTGAGGCTATATATTTATGATTTCACTCATCTACAGTCTCCTCTGGAGAGTCAGCTGTGTAGCCCTATTAGGACTCTGGACTTATTTTGCTCCCATGTCTTAAACCTCTTAAGCCTCTGAACTATGAGTATGATTAACCACCCCCAGATGAAAATGAACATGATGGCAGACAGCTACAGTATCATATGGCACCAAGAACTTTCCAGAGGGCCCAGCTCTCAGCCAAATCTATGTTGAGCACCTTCCAACAGTACATTTTAGTCTCTCCACTCTCTCCTTTTGGCCTCAACATGGAGTAATGGAAAAAGAGCAGCTGATGTGATGTCAGTCAGAATAGGGTCTCCAACACTTCCTAGCTGTGTGCCCTTGAGCAAGTTACCTAACCTCCCCCAGCTTCAGTAAGTTGTCTGCAAAGTGGGAATGATAATAACAATACCTACCTCGTAAGGTTGTGGTGAGGCACAAATGAGATGATGGATAGAAACTGCTGAGCCCAGAGCCTAGTGCATGGGAAACACTTGAGAAACTCTAGCTATGGTTATCATCTAAGGCCCTCATCTGAAAGAATAGAGAGAGAACAAGAAAGAAAGAGGAAAGAAGCAAGGAGGAAGAAAGAGCTGAGGGGAAGGAGATGAAAAGAGGAGGAGTAAAAGCCCAAGGAAAGAAAAAAGAAAGAAGCAGCAGCAGCCATCTTGGAACTGAGCTATAATAATGTATATAACATGACCACTACCCAGGTCTCATGCCTCGAACATAACAATTTCCTACTGGATAAGAGGAGGTATCCAGTTGCTGAAAAAGTCACATGTAGGACTCCATGGTTAACACCCAGCGAAGCCACGTGGTGCTTCAGCATGATGATGCATGCTGAGGGCAGGATCCTTTTAAGACTTTATACTTTTTAGTGCAGTTCTAGGTTCACAGCAAAATTGAGGTACTGAGATTTCTCCCACAACTCTTGTCCCCACACATGCATAGCCTCGCCTGTAATCAAACATCCCTGACCAGAGGGCAGGATATTTACAGTGGTCAAGGGCAGCAACTTGGGAAGTCAGACCCTGAATCCCAGTCCCAATCAGGCCTTTGGGAGCTGTGTGACCTCAGCAAATCATTTAATCTCAAAGTCTCAGCTTTTCCATCCATAAATTGAAGGTATTACACTAGGTGACATCTCAGTTCCTTCCAGACCTAAAGATCCACGAGAAGGAATTTTCTTCTCTTTTCCATCCCCAAAAGGCTGGAGGAGGTAACGTTATGAGGGTCATTAAACTTTAAAGAAATAGGCACCCACTACCGAGGACTCTCCACTTGTACCACTGGAAAGACATCAAACGTGCTGCTGCATCTCTAGACCAAGGCTTCCTTGTTCTCATTTTGCAAACATCGGCAACGTCTGCTGCCAGAGCTGGGTGCTTCCTGCCCGTCCAGCTGCCTGGCACTTGGAGCTGGATGAGGTGTATTGCACCTTTACACAGCTGGGTTCCAATCCTGCCACAGCTTGCAGGGGCCATTTCCCACCCATTGGGAGCCTAGAAAGAAAACCAGAGCCAGGCAAGGTGACAATTTGCTGGAACTGACGATCTGCTTCAGGGGGAAAGAGGGTAAGGAAATGAAGTCATGGAAGCACAGCTGAAAGGGCAGGAAGGGAACAGGATATGGGCTCAAGATGATCTAATGTCGGGGCGCCCGGGTGGCTCAGCCGGTTAAGCGTCCGACTTCCGCTCAGGTCATGATCTTGTGGTTTCTGAGTTCAAGCTCCGCATCGGGTTCTGTGCTAACAGCACAGAGCCTGGAGCCTGCTTCGGATTCTGTGTCTTCCTCTCTCTCTGCCCCTCCCCTTCTCTCTCTCTCTCTCTCTCAAAAATAATAAACATTAAAAAACATTTTTTTAAAGATGATCTATGTCCACCTCCCTTCATTTTCAGGGTGGCTCCATTTTCAAAAACATGAAATACACTCATATTTTCTCAGTGTGAAAACACTTCTGCCTGGGCTTTCTCCTCTTTTCCAGAACTTCCTCATTCAAGAAGGAAAATATTAAATGATACTGCATTGTATTATCCTATCTATTAATGATGTACCTGTCTCCTAGGTGTCTTTAAATCCTTCTCTTTGGCAATGTGCTTGCTTTAGGAGCTAGAGGATAAGTTAGTGAGAAGGTGGTTCCATCTCATCTCTTCTCATCTCATCTCAAATGAGTTATGGCAAAGGGTCTGGATCATAACTGATGTCACTATTCAACTCAGATTTTCCAGCAAGACGGTCCCAATTGTCAATATTCTGTCCCATGCTCCACGTAATAACGCTCAAAATAATACCCCGAAGATTGATCTGGGTACTCACAAAGAAGTGAGGAAGGAACTGGGCAGGAAGGGAAGGGGAATGATTTTGCAATGAAAGACTAAGCAACACAAAAGGAAGAGTCACATTCATTGACCCACTGGGAATATGACTAACACATAATACGATCACAGCCTACATGGCTTCACTAAGACTCCTTGTGTACCCAAAGAGCTGTGGAAAAGCTGAGATAAATAACCTGATTTGGGTCCAAAATGTCACCCTTGCGACTTTCAGCATCTAGCAGCAAACAGTAGACTAGAGGCATTAGACAAGGAGTGTAACAGGCCAGAGTGATTATTAACCAATACCAATTGTTTTTTATTTCATTTTATTTTTTTCTAAATATTTAACAAAGTGGCCATTTGGAAACCATATGTTCCATGCTCCATTATTCCTTTAAGGTCTACAAAGGAAAAAAACAAAACAAAATAAAACCAAGGACTTCTTCACTCCTAGGAACTCCCATCACTGTAGTTAGCTGAAAGGGACCATCAGGATCACCTAATCCAGTATTTCTCAAGTTTAAAAGATCACCTGGGGAGATTTGTTAAAAACATAGATTCTGCAGCCCTAGCCCTGGGGATTCTGATTCAACAGATCTGGGGTATGACCCAGGAATTGATATTTTCCTGAATCTCTGAAAGAATCTGAAAGGCAGCCAGGTTTGGGAGCCACTGGCCATCCCACGGGCTCTGGAATCCCACTGACCCCCTCAGTAGTGTCATCATTATTGCTTTATTTTTTTACATCATTAACAATAATACCTTGTAGCTATAGCTTTACCTTGTTGATGCGTTTCCATAGCTATTATCTAATTACATCCTCACAACCACCCTGATAGGTAAAGAAGGCAGGTGTTACTAGTCTCACACAAATGTTACAATAGATACACAAGATGTGGTTCATACATACAATGGAGTATTATTCCTCAATAAGAGGGACCAAAGTGTTGATACATGGTATAACATGAATAAACCTTAAAAACACTTTTCTAAGGGAAATAAGCCAGTCACAAAAGACCACATGGTATATGATTCAGTTTATATAATAAGCAAATCTGTGGAGACATAGAGTAGGTAAGTTGTTGCCTAGGACTGGAGACAGTGAGGGAAATGGACAATGACAGCTAATTGGTACAGGGTTTCCGTTCGGGGTGACAAGAGTTATCTAAAATTAGATTATGATGATGGCTGCCTCACTTGGTAAATTTTCTAAAAATCATTGAATTGTAGGGGCGCCTGGGTGGCTCAGTTGGTTGAGCGTCTGACTCTTGATTGATCTCACGGGTCGTGGGTTCAAGCCCTGCATTGGGCTCTGGAATGACAGTGTGGAGCCTGCTTGGGATTCTCTCTCTCCCTCTCTCTCTATCTCTCTTTCTGTCTCTCAAAAATAAATAAATAAACTTAAAAAATATTTTTTAAAAATCTTAAAATTAAAAAGAAAATCATTGAATTGTACACCTAAATGGGTGATTTTTACATTGTGTAAATTATACCTTAAAATGGCAGTTTTCTTCAAAAATGCTGTTTTACAAAGGAGAACATTATTTACCGTGACGATAAGTTATGTAGCTAACCAGCTATAAACTAGGACAACCCAACAGTCATAGCTACCCTTTATTCCTGTATACCAGGAGTAATAGTAAACACTTCATACCCATTTTCTTATTTAATCCTCAAAGCAGCTATTCCCACTTTACAGATGAAAAACTGAGGCTCAGGGAGTCTACATGGTTTCCCCAAGGTCACACCAGCTAGCAGGTGGCAGATCTTGGATTGGAAACAAATCTGATTCCAAAGACTCCTTTTCCTGCAATAACCTTCTGCCTCTAAGACTAGAACCTGCTGCCTCTGATTCTTCATCAGGGATCTTTCCAAACTTTTTCAGCGTGAGGTCTCTTGGGGAACAGTGTGCATGAATATTCTTAATCTTTCATTCAACCTCTTCCAATGGTGAACAAAGTGAGGGGCTTCTGCCCTCCATTCCCAGAAGAGTAGTTCCAAAGGGCAAAACAGGAGAGAAAAAAACCTTCTTCTTCTTTATCTTCCTCATCCCCAGTGCCCTTTCCCATCTGGCTCTGCAGCAGTGGGAAAGCTGGCCACATTTCTCAATATTATCTTAGAGATACCCCAGAATTTTCTTGACTGAATGAGCAGTACTAAGGACTGGGAGGTCACTGCAGCTTGTGGATGCAGATGATACATGAATAAATGCGAGTGAGCCTTCTTTACATTCTATATAGCCCAGGAAGCACTACCAATGCACCCAGGGGAAGAGTCCAATCTAGCAGGACTCAAAAGGGTCAGGAGAAAGGGTGCAGTCTTCAAAATTACATTTATTATCTATATTGAGCTGAGATTATCACAAAACATACACATACACACACACACACACACACACACACACATCTAGGGAAAAAAATCAATATCAAGGGCTTGTTCTTGAGCAAGATATGTTAAAAAAATGGATCTGGGGAGGGGGGAAATCTGTGCATGACACTTCTCTTAGATCAGACACAAGAACATTCTAATTCTTACTCGAAACACAATGTCCCTTGGTTCAGAATTCTGCCTTAGCATCTGTCATGGCCTTTAACAAATCACAACTAGTGGCAATGAGGACATACTGGGTGATTCAAGGTGCTTTGTTTGTGAAAATTATGACAGAGGCACCCCTCAGATTCGACTGACACATGGGTTTTACAGTGACAAAAGATGAACACCCTATCAATTACTCTGTTGGACAGCTCCCTCAACCTCGGGCCAAGTCCTTCTAGTTTGCCCTGTCTCTCCTTTAAGATACGTGCTAGGATAGTCAATCCTTGCGTGTTCAGAAAAAGTCTCAGATTAACCTCTGCCTGGTCATCTGGCACACGATCAAATAATCTGAGCCTTCTTAGCATTGTTTTTCAAGGTCAGTTATGTGGAAAAACCTCAGACTTGAACCATGAGACCCAGAGCCAGTAGCCGTATGGACACTGTCTCTTATCAGCAACTGGCCCCAAATCACTTGACCTGGCCTGAGAAACAGCAGCGACTTGTGAGAACATGGTCTTGTGCAAGGGAAGCCCTCATGCTCCTTTGTCTAAGAACACAAGAAAGCTAGAAGCAGTGAAGCAGAGGCGGGGCACTCCCACACCAAGTCATTTAATGCGCTGTTTCTCATTCCCTGTTGGCTGCTTCATAATCTGGCTTCCCTAGAGATCTGCCTGCTCTAAACTCACCTTTCCTCAGGGAATGGAAGGGGTGAGGAGGTGGGGCTAGAGGGGTGGAGGAAAGGGTTTGGGGAGGGCCATTTGCATGATCACCGTCCCTCGAAGCTGTCCTTTAAAGCACCGTGTCAAGTTAAACGGATTCCATGTTATAGCGATTTAAAAGTGGGGATAGGGAGGCATCCACCATATAATTGACTTGATAACGTACAGTATTAAGCACGTGTCCCAAGATCAATCTTCTACATAACCACAGAGAAAGGCGTCGTGGATGAGCAAGGTTTTGGCAAGAGCTGAGATGTCCCTGCTTTTTGAGAGGGTACCAGGTTTTTTGGGTTTTCAGCAACATAGTCATAAAATCCGACTGTAGAACGAAACTCTAGAGAGGATTTAAAGGGACTTAGGTACAGTGAGTCAGTTCCTATTCTAATAGGAATAGTCTTTATTAAAATACCAGACATACCTACAGCTTTCTTTGGTATTTCTCTCAATGACCTCAGCTTTAGGGACACACCCTGAAGTGGGCTTTTTAGAAGCAACAGCTGAGCAGTGACCACTTACCTAAAAGGATAATCCTTTATGAATATGTCCAGGAAGTCCTGCTTTTAGGACGCCTACTTCCATGCGCAGCAATTCACAGTCTCTCAGCAGCTCAAAGGATATTTGGATACCTTTCTGTTAACCCAACCAAAGTTCCTTCTTCATTTTACAGCCCTAAGGAGTTCGTGGTCTGCCTCAATAATGGTACTTAGAATTGACTATGAACAAGATCCAGAGTAAATGACACAATTCAGATTTTCCTTTGTACCCTGACAGATGAGCACAATGCATTATCACCGCCATCCACGCTCCAACGCCAGCAGAGACTAAAGGCCATGAAGAGCAATGGCTAATGGTCTGTCGATGCCTATGGGATCAGAGAGTCTCGGCATCGACCTGGTGCTCTGACAAACATAATTCCTAATTTTTTTTCCCATGAACTCCAAGAAATGTAACCATAGCCAACGATGCCACCTCCCACCAAGAGCCACCACCCTTGAAATTACCTTCCTCCAGTTCATCCATGCTTCCGATTTTCCTGGATCCATCAATGGTGTAAATGTAACGCACTCCCTGAGGCAGGTTGATGTTGTCAGACAGAGATCGAGTCAGGTCAGCCAGCAAGGCGTCAAAGCTGCGAAAACGGTCAGAGGACACAGCGTACACAATCCCCTTGAAGTAGCGGTCCCCATTGCGGTAGAAACGTACCTTCTTGGCTTTCTTCTCGTTGCTCAGTGCCTGCAAGGTTCTGGTTCGGTAGAAGCTACAATGGGCGCTGTGAGTGGGGCTGGGCAGCCCATTCATCCGTGAGCCTCGCATGTTCCTGGATGTCTTGTCTCTTTCGTCAAAATGTCCAAAATCAAGTTCCATATTTTGGTGGAACCTCAGAGACCTGAGTGTTGGACAAAGGGGGTGAGGGGAGGCAAAGAAAGAGGGGCAGGGAGGGGGAAAAAAGAAAAGAAAAGAATTCAAATATTAGCCAGATCCAGTTCTGCAATCTGCTGCTTGTGAAAAGAACTGCTCGAAAAAAGCCTGTGACCCATCTGCTGCTTGCCCCTGACCTGCAGGAATATTGATCTTAATAGAGAAGAAGGAGGGGCTGAGGGGGTGCTGGCGACGGTGGGGGGTTGGGGTGGGAGATGGGGAAGGAGGCACTTTGGGCACTGTTCCAAAACAGAGGAGAGGGAGGGATTTGGAAATCGCTTAAAATCCTGGGACTTATTGACAGTGGCTCCTATCAAATTGTAACTTCGGGCTAAATACATTAAAACTGGCATCTGTTTCCTCACACATGCCCACATGACTAACAGTTGTAAATGAATCCATAGCCTGACAAGATCCCCTTAAAGAGAATAGAAGGCGCTAGCTGAGGTTAGCATCTCCAGTTTGGGAAGCAATCTTTGTGCCTCCGTCAAATGACTACAACGGGGAATGTTTTAATTTTATTCCCAACCCTCTTTCCTACCCTAATGTGTGCATCCCCTCCCCCCAGAATAAACCAGGATTCTCCTTTAAAGGGACAGCCTCCAGGGAGTAGCTACTGTCTTTGTGCTATTCATCAAACCCTTTCCCCACCAAGCTGGTGCAGCTATCCGACATTCATAAGAAATAAGCTGAAAAAAAAGGATTAGAAAAATCAGTTATTTAACAAGTTATCAGCTCTGCTTCCCCCCGCCCCCTCTGGCACCATTTGGTCACAAAATCCTTTTCTTTCTTTCGTTTTTTTTGTTTTGTTTTGTTTCTTAATATGTGCACGATCCCTCCCCAACGATGCAGCCCCACCTCTTAATGGAATAATTTAATTGTTGAAAGATTCCCAAATGAGTCCCTGAAAAGCATATGGGACCTTCAGAAACCAGCACACCTTTCATTGTTCTGTATTTCTACCCTGACTGAAGGGGCATTTTGCCCTCACAGCGGGCATTTCACCCCAAACTTGTCTATTGCCCAGGTGCATTAGCTGAGGCAAAAGATGGTCATCTGTCATATTTATTTTTTCCCTTTCTGCTGAACCAGAGAGAGAGAGAAAGAAAGAAAGAAAGAGAAAGAAATGAGGAAAGGAAAGGAAAAGGAAGAAAGAAAGAAAGAAAGAAAGAAAGAAAGAAAGAAAGAAAAAAGAAAGAAAGAGAAAGAAAGAAATGAGGAAAGGAAAAGGAAGAAAGAAAGAAAGAAAGAAGAAAAGGAAAGGAAGGGAAAAGAAACGAAAGAGAAAAAAGAAGAAAGAAAAAAGAGAGAAAGAAAGAAAGAAAGAAAGAAAAAGAAAGAAAGAAAGAAAGAAATGAAATCATGAAACCAAACACAACAGAAGCCTCAAGCGCTAGCAAAGGTAGTGACCATAGCCTATGAACCAAACTATTAACATGCATCTCACAGATGGGGATAAAAGGACTCACAAAGCAAGCAGGGCTCAGCTGCTACACACTGCCACATCGAAAAATTTGCAAGGGACCAGGAGGACAGGAGATAAAGGAGGACGGGTGTCTAGTAGGTTTGCCAGGCTCGGTCCCCCTTTTCTTCCAATGTCACCATGACCTGTGCTGAGCTCAGCATTGTCTCTGTCAGACAACCTGCAGTGGTAAGAGACCCCACCTCCTCAATACAAGTAGCAAGCATTTCCCCAGGCATGCGAGTAACACTTGGCTTTGCTTTAGGATCAGGGGTGGTATTACTCTAAACTATTATTCATCACAGTGAAAACAAAGGAACATCAAACTCACTTTTCCAAAGGAAAATCCCAGGTAGAGGCTTAGGAAAAAATCCGATAGGATAAGGCAAAATAAAAAAAAAAAAAATTCAGAGAAGGAGAAGGAGAGAAAGAGAGCTAGAGCAAGCGCTTTGCCTTGTGCTTTTCCCGTTTGACATCTGTTACATTCTGCCTGAAAATCACTGGAAAGCCCCACTCACCGGTTTTCTGCTGGTTGGGTGGAGATGCTGAGAGAAAGAAAACCAATCTCTCTATGCCTTTGTTGTCTGAGCTCCAAGCAAGAAATTCCTGCCAGGGTGGATAGATGCCTTCTAGGTCCTAGTGCCTTGTCCAGCTTCTCCCCTATAACTCAGGCTTAGTGAATCCCCCCCAACTCCTATGATTAATTACATGCTTTTTTTTTTTTCAATTCACAGGCTGCATTAACAGCTCGAAAGGTTTCATTTATAACCAACAGGAAATTGCAGGGTAGCAAAAAGATCGCACAGGCAAATGCAGAATGTTCTAATGAGCAATGTGCTAGCCCTCCCCACCCCCCCACCCCCTGCTTTTTTTTTAAAAAAGGAACTGGCGATTTCACTTGGCCAAAACCTTAGCCTATTCTGCCTGGGGACCAGGCTCAGAGAGTCAAACCAGGCTTCTTAGAAATTGTAGCTCTCTCCCTTTCACCGTCTTGAGACAAAACATTCTTGAAGGCACCTTAGTTCACGCACCCAACACCTGGTTGTTTTTGAAATAAGGTCAGTGGAATACACTATGAGGGAGTATGAAAAGCATAAGACAAAGGCCAGTACTTCCAGAACTTCATGGGGGGATGGAGGAAAAGGATCCCAAAGACCTTATAGCTTGCTGTAGTAATCTAGCTAATGGAATCTGTGGCATTTGCCTTTGAGAGTTTGAGAGTTCAAGTCCAACCCAGAGACCTTGCCATGTGAAGTGTGAGATGCATATTAGTCTCTCCTCCAACTTCCTATGTGTTGCTAATTGTCTTCTTCAGATCAAATACCTTATAAAAGGGAAGGAACCCACCAAATTCAATTTATTAAATCAGGCCAGACTATAAGACAAAAGAAGAGAAAGATGAGAGACTAAAGTAGGGGCAGGCTACCATCTTCACAACCAAGGCTGCATGCATTCATGGGTAGCACCTTGAACCATCATGACTCCATTTTCTCTTGGCATCCAGGAAGGTCAGAGCTAATAGCCTGCTCAGTAATGATCTTCTATATGATTCCTAATACAATTAACCCTCCTTTTTAATATATAGCTGTTGGTGATTACTAGGTAAGCATTTTGTGTGCGTGCATGTGTTTTACTGCAAGATGCCTCAAAGTGGGATAAAAAATGATATTCCTTCCCTGATGGAAGGTGTTGGCTTAGCAAGCCTCCAGTCTCTATTATCGGGGCAGACGGCCACAGTGTGCAATCTGCCTAGTCAAGGCTGCCCATCTTGCTGCTGCTCTTCTGGTTGCTAAAGAAGTAGCCTCAGGGGACCGCCCGTGTGTGGTGTGTTCTTTTCCATTTCTTTCTGCCTCACACTGTGGCCACCTCCTGAAAACGCAGGGTTATTCAGGTCAGGGGCAGAGAAGTATCAAGGAATAGGAAGAGGGAAATAGGGCAACTCAAAACAAAGGTTGCAGCTTCCTTGTCCAGCAAGGCCAGTGTCTTCATTTTTTATTGCACATCAGAAGTGTTCCATAAATGGATAGCAATTGATTTTGTATAAGGACTCAAAGAAAAAAAAATTTTTTTTTTTAATTTCTGGTGAGGATATAAGAATGTATGGCATGATAAAACTTAAACATACAGGAGTTAGGGGCGCCTGGGTGGCTCAGTCGGCTGAGCGTCTGACTTCGGCTCAGGTCATGATCTCGCGGTCCGTGAATTTGAGCCCCGCGTCGGGCTCTGTGCTGACAGCTCGGATCCTGGAACTTGCTTCGGATTCTGTGCCTCCCCCTCTCTCTGCCCCTCCCCTGCTCACTCTCTGTGTCTCTCTGTCTCTCAATAATAAATAAAACGTTAAAAAATTTTTTTTGAAGTAGTGGGATAGGCAAAATTTGTTTTCTTTACCATAAAACTTCTCCTTTAATATACTTTAAATGTGGCATGTGTCTCCAAAAAGGCAATTTTGCCTAAAGGCCTTCCTGCTTTTTTTTTTTTTAAGCTCAAAACCTTTTTTTCCAGAGCAACTCATCGACTAACGTTTTATGGATAAACCTTTTGCAAAAACTGGACTAGATCATCTCACTAACGTATTTCCTTTCAAAGAACTCTCAGCTACCCATCAAGAGTTTTCTCCCACTTCCTCAAAGGAGAAGGATTACTGGCAGAAAGGAGGTCACAGGCAAGAGCCCAGCAAGAAAGTGCATCTGTATGTATGGAAGTCAATTTTGACGATCAAGGGAGAGCCATGTTGAGGGCTCAGTGGAGTGAAGACACTGAAGAAAACGTACAACAACCCCATTGTGGGGAAAGTGACACTAAGATGTTTTGAGTAATTACCATGTGCTCCAGGCAAGATGCAGAGTCTAAGACATCGGTCACTGCCCTCTGAGGAGCTTGAAGACTCATTGAGGAGACAGGACACGAGTATGTATCTTGTAAAAATCATGAAGGGAAAAGGGGAAAGATTCAGATCTTTCTTGATATGTTGTTATGTGGGTTAATCAAACTCAGCTTAGAGATCAGGATCAGGTAGCAAGACCATTCATCATACGCGTGCACACGTGCGGGCACACACACACACACACACACACACACAATTAATCATTAGAGCACCTTACCTATCAAAAACGCAGACAGTAGGATCTGGGGTTGGGGAGGTTAAGCAACAGGAAGTGAAGTTGAAAATATATGCAAACTGTTTATGGGCACCACAAAACTATAAAGTACATAGGAATAAAGCCCACAAACATGTCTAAGAATTTATTGAGAAAATTGTAAAATTATTGAAGAACATAACAGAAAGTGTGAATAAATGTAGAACCGGACCGTGCTTATGGATGGCCAGATGCAATGCTGTAAGGCTATCAGTCCTCTCCAGGATAATCTATATATATGAAGAAATTCCAACGAAAATCCCAACAGAAAGTTTTGCGCAATTCATAAATATCAGTTGAAATATCTGTTATTGTAAGGATTAAGTGAGTAAATAAATACATGTAAAGTGCTTGGAACAAAGCATGGCACGTAGTATGTACGATACAGGGTTAGTTTTTATTATCCCTCAAGTATTCACATGGCAACTCCTTCACTTCTTTAAATCTTTTCCCAAATAGCGACTTCTCAATAAGACAAACCCCGGCCACCCTGTTTAAAGTTACAACTTACCCTCTCGACCAAGCACTCCCAGTTTCCTTTATCCTGCTTTATTTTTTCCATAACATTTAGCATCTCCCAACATACGACGTAATATGCCTATTTATTATGTTTATTATATATCTCCCAAGTACAATGTAAGCTCCACAGGGGCAGGAATATTCTAACAGCTTTAATGAAACATAATTCACAATGCCAACAGTAATGTTGTTGTTTTTAACACTGTATTCAAAGTGCCTACAACAATGTCTAGCACATGGTAGGTACAGGTATTTTATTTTATTTTATTTTATTTTATTTTATTTTTTTAGGTACAGGTATTTTATTTTATTTTATTTTATTTTATTTTATTTTTTTAGGTACAGGTATTTTAAAACTGGATTCAGTAAAAATTAGATTAGGTCCCCACCTCATACCATACATAAAAATAAACTCCAGATGTCTTAGACCTGAATATAAAGAACAGAACTTTGAAATTATTAGACTAAAATAGAGGAGATTCTCTTTAAACCTTTGTGGCTAAAAAAAAGACTTTTTTAACCAAGATGAAAAAGCAGAAACCTTATAAGAAAATATTTATAAGTCTCATTACATGAACGTTTAAAGCTTCTGAAGGTGAAAGAGAACATTAAAATGTTGAAAGATATACAACAGATTGAGAAAAGATATTTGAATCTTATATAACTAACCAGTATTAATGTCCTAAGATACAAAATATAAAATTATACCAGTAAGACAAAGGCAAAACTCCAGTAGAAAAAAAATGAGCAGGGGCCCCTGGAAGGCTCAACAGTTAAGCGTCCAACTTCGGCTCAACTCATGATCTCACAGTTCCTTGGTTCAAGCCCCATGTCAGGCTCTGCACTGACAGAGTGGAGCCTGCTTGGGATTCTCAATCTCTCTCCCTCTCTCTTTGTCCCTCCCCCACTCACGCTTATTCTCTCTCTTAAAATAAATACACTTAAAGAAAAAAGGAGCAAAGAATATGTCCAAATTGTTCATAGGAGAGGAAACCCTGATGGCCAATAAACATGTGAAAATATGCTCGACTTCATACATAACTATGAAAATCCAAGTTAAAACAGAAATTACATATTTTGCATTAAAAATAGAACTACCCTCAGACCCACAAATTGCACCACTAGGCATTTATCCAAGGGATACAGGTGTGCTGTTTCGAAGGGGCACATGCACCCTCATGTTTATAGCAGCGCTATCAACAATAGCCAAAGTATGGAAAGAGCCCAAATGTCCATCGATGGGTGAATGGATAAAGAAGATATGGTATACATATACAATGGGGTATTACTGGGTAATCAAAAAGAATGAAATCTTGCCATTTACAACAACGTGGATGAGACTAGAGTGTATTATGCTAAGTGAAATTAGTCAGAAAAAGACAAATATCATATGACTTCACTCCTATGTGGAATTTAAGATACAAAACAGATGAACATAAGGGAAAGGAAGCAAAAATAATATAAAAACAGGGAGGGGACAAAATATAAACGATTCTTAAATACAGAGAACAAACTGAGGGTTGCTGGAAGGATTGTGGGAGGGGACATAGGCTAAATGGGCAAGGGGCATTAAGGAGGACACTTGTTGGGATGAGCACTGAGTGTTCTATGTAGGGGATGAATCACAGGATTCTACTCCTGAAATCATTATTGCACTATATGCTAACTCACTTGGATGTAAATTTAAAAAAAATAATACAAATAAAAAATAAAAATAGAACAATTTAAGGGGCGCCTGGGTGGCTCAGTTAGTTAGGCGTCGGACTTCGGCTCAGGTCATGATCTCACACTTTGTGAGTTTGAGCCCCACATCGGGCTCTGTGTTGACAGCTCAGAGCCTGGAGCCTGCTTCAGATTCTGTGTCTCCCCCTCTCTCTGCCCCTCCCCTGCTCATGGTCTGTCTCTCTCTCTCTATCTCTCTCTCTGTGTCTCTCTCTCTCTCTCAAAAATAAATAAACATTTAAAAATTTTTTAAATAAAAAAATAGAACAATTTACATAAAAAAAGAAACATAATTTTGGAGAGTGGTTTTTGGTGGTAGCTAGTAAAGCTGAAAATGTGTATCCATCTGTGACCCAGAAATTCCATTTCTAGATATCCATCCTAGGGAAACACTCACCCATGATTTCAAATGACCGCTACAAGGAAAGTCCTAAAAAGCATTACTTGACATGCTGAAAAATGAAAACACCCAAACACCCATCATTGGCATGCTAATTTATTAGCGGTTATTCATACATGGAATGTTATATGCAGTGAAACAGAATAAACGAGTGCTAAGTGTCAGGGGTGGCTCACAGATTTCTGTGCAGCTGTAAGTTTTCATTTCTCTGGTAATGAAATGCCCCGGAGTGCAATTGCAGAGTCCTATGATACCTGTATGTTTAATTTTATAAGAAACTGCTGAACTTTTTTCCAGAGTGGCTTAATATTTTACTCTCCTGCCAGCAACGTCTGTACATCCTCACCAGCATTTGGTATTTTTATTTCAGCCATTCTAGAAGGTGTGTCCTGATATCCCTTTATGGCTTTAATTTGTGTTTCCCTAATGTGTAATAGTGTTGAACATCTTTTCATGTGCTTATTTTGTGTGTACGTTCTTCGGCGAGAAGACTTTGTGCCTTTTGCTCATTTTCTAATTGAATTGTCGGGGTTTGTGGTTGCTGCTGTTCTTTGTGTTAAGATTTTATTTTTGTTAAAAATTTTTTTAATGTTTATTTATTTCTGAGACAGAGAGACAGAGCATGAGCGGGGGTAGGGGCAGAGAGAGGGAGACACAGAATCCGAAGCAGGCTCCAGGCTCTGAGCTGTCAGCACAGAGCCCGACGCGGGGCTCGAACTCACAAACCATGAGATCATGACCTGAGCCGAAGTCGGTCACTCAACCGACTGAGCCACCCGGGCGCCCCTTAAGATTTTATTTTTAAATAATCTCTACACCCAACGCAGGCTCAAACTTACAACCCTCAAGACCAAGAGTCTCATGTTCCACCGACTGAGCCAGCCAGGAGCCCCTGCTTTTTCTTAATGTTGAGTTTTAAGAGTTTATTGTATATTCTAGGTATAAGTCCCTTGTCAGATACATAGTTTGCAAATATATCCTCAGAGGGCTACTTGTTTTTTCATTCTTTTAACATGCTCTTTCATAGAACAAAAGTTTTAACTTATTTTTTAGTTTGTGGATTGTGCTTTTTAAAAAGATTTTTTAGGGGCACCTGGCTGGCTCAGTCGGTTGAGTGTCTGACTTCAGCCCAGGTCATGATCTTGTGGTTCACAAGTTCGAGCCCAGTGTTGGGCTCTGTGCTGACAGCTCACAGCCTGGAGCCTGCTTCGGATTCTGTGTCTCCCTCTCTCTGTGCCCCTCCCCTGCTCACACTATATCTCTCTCTCTCTCTCAAAAATAAATTTAAAAAAAACACTAAAAAATTTAAAATAAATAAATAAAACGATTTTTTTATTTGAGTATAGTTGACACACAATGTTACATTAGTTTCAGGTGTACAACATAGTGATGGGACCACTCTGTATGTCATGCTATGCTCACGACATGTGTAGCTACCATCTGTCACCATACACGCTATTACAGTGTCATTCACTATATTTCCTATGCTGTGCCTTTTATTCCCATGACTAATAAACTCCATAACTGGAAGCCTGTATTTCCCACTCCCCTTAACCCACTTTGCCCATCTCCCTACCTGCCTCCCGTCTGGCAACCATCAGTTTGCTGTCTGTATTTATAGGTCTGATTCTGCTTTTTCTTTGTTCATTTGTTTTGTTTTTTAGATTCCATATACAAGTGAAATCACATGGTATTTGTCTTTCTCAGTTTGACTTATTTCACTTAGCATAATATCCTCTACGTCCGTCTGTGTTGTTGCAAAAGGCAAGATCTCATACTTTTTTATAGATAAGTAATATTCCAGTATGTGTGTGTGTGTGTGTATGTGTGTGTGTGTCTGTGTGTGTTAAGTTGCACGAGTTCTTTATATATTTTGGATATTAACCCCTTACTGGATATATCATTTGCAAGTATCTTCTTCCATTCGATAGATCGCCTTTTGTTTTGTTGATGGTTTCCTTTGCTGTGCAGAAACTTTTTTTGATGTAGTCCCATGTGTTTATTTTTGCTTTTGTTTCCTTTGTCTTAAGATACCTATCTAGAAAAATGTTGCTAAGGCCAATGTCAGAGAAACTACTACCTATGTTCTTTTCTAGGATTTCTATGGTTCACATCTCACATTTAGGTCTTTAATCCAATTTGAGTTTACTTTTGTGTGTGGTGTTTGAAAGTGGTCCAGTTTAAATCTTTTTGCATGTAGCTGTCGATTTTCTCAGCCCATTGTATATTCTTGCCTGGTTTGTCATAGATTAATTGAGCATCTAAGCATGGGTTTATTTCTGAGCTGTCTGTTTTGTTCCATTAATCTATGCGTCTGTTTTTGTACCAGTAACATACTATTTTGATTACTATAAGTATGTAGTGTGGCTGGAAATCCAGTAGCATGGTATCTCCAGCTTTGTTCTTCTTTCTCAAGATTGCTTTGGCTGTTTGGGATCTTTTGTTGTTTATGCATTGTGCTTTTGGTACCATGTCTAAGAACTCTTCATGAAGCCTAGGTGTTGAAGTTTCTCTAAAAGTTTTATAGATTTAGGTTTTACCTTTAAATCTATGTGCCATTTTGAGTTCATTTTTGTATAGGCTGTGAAGTTTAGATTGTAGTTCATATTTTTTATCTATGGATATGTCGTGGCTCCAGCACCATTTGTTAAAAAGATTATCCTTCCTCCACTGAGTTGCTTTTTCACCTTTGTCAAAAGTCAATTGAATATATTTATGTGAGTCTGTTTCTGTGTTCTTTATTCTAGTACATGGATTTATGTGTCTACCCTCCTCCAGTACAAAACCATCCTGATTACTGTAGTTATTTAAAAAAAAACAAAACTTTCTCCCATTTTGTTCTTTTTTAGCATTTATTTATTTATTTTGAAAGAGGGAAAAAGAGGGGGAGAGAGAGAGGGAGGGAGAGAATCCCAAGCAGGCTCCACACTATCAGTGCAGAGCCCAATGCAGGGCTCATTCCCATGAACCATGAGATCATGACCCAAGCCAAAACCAAGAGTCAGATGCTCAACCGACTGAGCCACCCAGGTGCCCCTTGTTCTTCTTTTTCAAAATTGTTTTGGCTATTCTAGGTCCTTTGCCTTTCCACAGAAATTCTATAATAGTCCTGTCTGTATCAGCAGGATTTTGATAGGACCTGTGTTAAACCTATATACCAATTGGAAGAGAATTGACATCTTGACTAAACTGAGTCTTCCAATCTGTGTACACGACATGTCTCTCTATTTATATCTTCTTTGGTTTCTTTCCTCAGTGTTTTGTAGTTTTAAGGATACACATCCTATACATGTCTTATTCGATATTCACCTAAGTCATTTTTTAAAGGACTGTGAATGATATTGTACTTAAAATTTTGGTTTCTGCATGTTCATTGTTAGTGTATAGAAACGCAACCGATTTTTGTATGTCGATCATATGTTTTGCAACTGTGCTGAATTCACTTATTAGTTCCATAAGTGTTTTTGTAATTATCTTGGGATTTTCTATGTAGATAAGGTCACCTGCAAATAGAGTTTGCTTTATTCCTTTGCAATCAGAATTATTTTTTTTTTCTTGCTTTATTGCGCAGGCCAAATCTTCTATAGTTCTACATTGAATAGCAGTTGTGAGAATGAACTTCCTTAACTTGTTTCCAATCTTTAGAAAACATTTAGCTTCTCATCATTAAGTGTGATATTAACTGTAAGGTTCTTTTTTTTGTAGATGTTCTGTATGAAGTAGGGCAAATTCTCCTCTATTCCTTGAGTTTGCTGAGGGTTTTCAAAAAAGTCATGAATGGCTGTTGAATTTTGTCAAATGATTTTTCTGCATGTATTGATTTGATCGTGTGATTTTTCTTCTGTAATCTGTTGATATGATTGAATGCATAGATTGATTTTCAAAATGTGCATGATTTTGCATGTCTGATACAGTTCTCAATGACTTTTTCAGTTTGAATCTAATATGAGCTGTCTATATTTCTTCAAAACAACAAAAATATTACACAGACAAGTAAAAACCTAAGCAGAGTCAGCAATCGGGCAATCAAAATATTTGACAGAGGGACATACAGCATACATAAGCAAAAAAGAAAAAGAAAAGAAAAGAAACTAGTTAGAAAGTGCAGTAGTTCTCAACTCTGGCTTCACAAAAGAATCAAATGGGAAGCTTTTACAAACTATCCTTGACTATGATTTAATCGATCTGGTGTAGTTCCCAAGCATTAGTACTTACTTGTATTTAAAATATATATATATATATATATATATATATATATATATATATATATTTCAAGTGTATTTATTTATTTTGAGAGAGACAGAGACAACACAAGTGGGAGAGGGGCAGAAGGAGAGGGAGAGAGGGAGAATCCCAAGCAGGCTCCCCGCTGCCAGCACAGAGCCCGACATGGGACGTGAACCCATAGAACCACAAGATCACGACCTGAGCCGAAATCAAGAGTTGGATGCTTAACCGACGGAGCCACCCAGGCGCCCCACCAAACATTAGTACTTTTAAGAGCTGCCCTGGTGCTTCTAACGTACAGCCAAAGTTGAGAACCACTGACTCCGGAGTCAGATCTGGCCTTACATCCCAGTTATTAGTTGCGTGACCTTGAGCAAATTAGTGGAGCTTATCTATAATAGAGGGATAAGGATTGTTGTAAAAAGTAAATGAAGCATCATATGTAAAGTTCCTTGCAATATGCATGGTATGTATAAAAATACATTTACCAGACTCCAGAATTTAGAAGTATCGTGTATAACTTATAAGAGTACCCATAGATGGAGGGATGACACTCTTCTTTGCTTTTCTTCCTCTCTATGGGCTGAACTGTGAATGATATGATTTGTGTGCAAGCAGTCATGTTGCTCCAGGGAGCAGATGCTAGGTATTGAGAACGGCAGAGCAACAAGATAGACTGGAGCCCAGTGATAACTCTATCAGCCTGGAGAAACTTCTTTATAAACGTTGTTTACTGTAATAGAGAAATAAGCTTTTATCTTCCTTGAGCCACTGTTATTTACAGTTTCTTCATTTTCTGCATTATACCTGATACACGAAGAAATGATTCAGTACATAGGCATGTTTGAAATCACTCTTAACGGGCCTAAAACTGAGAGGAATCCTTGAAAGATGGGACATAGCTGGGTTCTGATTAAAGAAGGAAATCACAGCCCAGGACTTGCATGAGAGAGCACAGCAGAGTACTCTCATACAGGAGGAAAGCACCATAGGAGTTCTCCGTGCCAAAAGGTAAAAAACTAGGACAAAGGAATTGCCTTAGTGGCAACTGCTCAGTATCACAGGAAGAAAAGCCAGAAGGTTCCAATTTTGCCCATACCTTTTGCCACCATATGGGCCAGCATGCAGTAAGAGAGAGATCTATCTTCAAGTGAAAGCCAAGAGTAGCAGAGCTTAAGGCAGTGAGATAGTCTAGTATCTTGGGCAATGATCAATGGCCAAGTAGTTGAGGGCATTTATGAGAAATAGAGAGGAGCACAAATTTATCAAGGTGCCCTTGTCATGACTTGATCTCCATCTCACCCACTCTAATTGAAGAGAGCAGCTCTATCCATCCCCTCTATTCTCTGAAACAGGCTGCACAAACAGAGGTAACAGACAGTCTAAAAAGAAATCTCAACTACATAGAGAAGCACATAATAAGAGAATCATCAAACATTTAAACAAAGAAAATACCATGAAATACAGACAATAAAATCAACAATTAAAAGGTTTTCATAAAAGAAATGGTCTTCAGAGAAAAATTTCTCAGAACATCAGTACAAACTGATAATAATCATTTTAGAATGATGAGAAAGGATATCGCATCTGTAAGAGAGCAAGT
This sequence comes from Lynx rufus, assembly GCF_022079265.1. Taxonomy (NCBI): domain Eukaryota; kingdom Metazoa; phylum Chordata; class Mammalia; order Carnivora; family Felidae; genus Lynx; species Lynx rufus. The sequence continues at coordinate 7,679,790 of NW_025814833.1, forward strand.
AGTTTTGAAACAATAACAGGTAAATATGAAAAAATAAGAAAATAAATCTTTAGGGGTGCCTGGGTGGCTCAGTCAGTTAAGCCTCTGACTCTTGATTTGAGCTCAGGTCATGATCTCACGGTTCATGGGATCAAGCCCTGCATCGGGCTCTGCACTGACAGCATGGAGCCTGCTTGGGATTCTCTCTCTCCCTCTTTCTCTGCCCCTCCCCTGGTTTCACAAACACACACTCTCTCTCAAAATAAATTAATGAACTTCAAAAAATAAAAAATAAGAAATTAAAAAAAATAAATACCGTAAGTAAAATTAAAATGTCAGTAAGCAGACTAAACAAATATTTTTAATGAATACAAACAGCGATCAAATGAACGAGCTGGAAAATTGGGCTGAGTCATTCTCCCATGACATAGGATAAAGGATAAAGTGATGGAAAGTAGAAAAGAAAAGGTCGGATGCATGAGGGATAGACCAATCAAGAAATTTCCACATCTGTCTAATAGGAGTTCCATTGAACAAAAATTAAGAGAATAGACGGGAATCAATACATGAAGAATAAATAGCAAACAAAACCAAACAGAAACAAAAGAACTTCCCAGAAATGAAGTCATGAATATTCAAATTGAAAGGGCCCTCTAAATGACAACGAAGAAGACTTACAAATACAAGAATGGTAATTTAAAAAAGACTTTAAACCTAGACACATCGCAGTGTAATTTTAGAGCATCAAGGATAAGAGGAAAATACTAAAAACTTTGAAAGACAAAATGGAGATCACCTACAACGGAAGAAGAATAAGTCTGACTTCAGACTTCCTTTTAGCAACATTAGACACAGGAAAACAATGGCGCATATCTTCAAACTGTTGAGTAAAAATAATGACCCTCAGATTTCATACCGAGTCAAACTATCCTGTAAGTGGGAGAGAGACATGAAGCCACTTTGGACATATGCGAACCCAGAACATTTACTAACCACAGAAACTTTCGGAAGTAATTATTAGAGAATACACTTTAGCAAAAAGAAAAATAATCTGTGGGAAGGAAACAATGCTGAATCATTTATGTACTATTTATATAATTTTAAAAATAATTTTAAAAATATGAGGTGTAACCTACCTCAAATCTGGGAGAAAATTTGTCAAGTGTAAGGTCAGACAAAGGGATTACCCATAAGTTTTGCACAAGCCAAGCAAAACACTGTGTTCTCATTCCTACATCAACAAAGGGAATGTGAATGCTAATGTAGTCTCTCCAGAAGTTTAGAAGAGCATGAGGGATGTCTGTGGTCACTGGCCTAGTCTAAGTCCCAGGAGATAAATTCTAGAGAGAGATCATTCCTGATCTAAAATATCCTTGTATTGGGGTGCCTGGGTGGCTCAGTCAGTTGAGCGTCCAACTTCGGCTCAGGTCATGATCTCACAATTTGTGAGTTCGAGTCCCGTGTCAGGCTCTGTGCTGACAACTCAGAGCCTAGAGCCTGCCTCGGATTCTGTGTCTCCCTCTCTCACTGCCCCTTCCCTGCTCATGCTCTGTCCCTCTCTCTCTCTCTCTCGGAAATAAATAAATATTAAATAAATAAATAAATAAATAAATAAATAAATAAAATATCCTTGTATGGAGCAAAATGAAAGAAGGCAGAAAACTGATCTATACAATAGTGTTCTCAAAAGATTTTATTACACAAAATATTTCCTGAGCTTCTGCTATATACCAGGCTCTGTGTAGGTGCTGAAGGGACAATGATGAAAAAGCAAAAGGGAAGTGGAAGATCCTTGCCTTTGAAGAGTTGGCATTCCTGATGGAGTCTTCCAGAAAAGAAGAAACTATTAAGCCACAGACATGGGTGAGAAACAGATCCAGGTTGGCATTTTAATTTCTTTTTTAGGTTTATTTATTTATTTTGACAAAGAGAGAGAACAAGCATGGGAACGGCAGAGAGAGAGAGAGAGGAAAAAAGAATCTCAAGCAGACTCTGCACGGTCAGCATAGAGCCCGAGGCAGGGCTCGAACCCGCAAACCGTGAGATCATGACCTGAGCTGAAATCAAGAGTCAGATGCTCAACTGACTGAGCCACCCAGGTGCCCCCAGATTGGCATTTTAGGAAGCTCAATGTGGTGGAAAGTACAGAAGGACTTTACACTCTGAAAATCTGAAAGCAGAGAAGCCAACTAGAAGCTAATACAATAATTACAGGCATTTAGTGAAAGTGGCTTTGTAGAAGTTGGGAGGAATAAGAATGGGAAATTTGAGTAAGGTTTCCGTAATCAAACCCTAGAGATTCTATCTTTTGTTGCATATTTAAACTATAGCTCTTTTGGGGTGCCTGGGTGGCTCAGTCGGTTGAGCGCCCGACTTCGGCTCAGGTCATGATCTTGCGGTCCGTGAGCTCGAGGTGACATACACACAAAAATTCAATAACATATCTGTAGGGTAACTTAAAAAAAACGTTAAAAAAATAAAATAAAATATATTTCTTTTTAAGAAGCCATATGACAGTGGGGCACCTGGGTGGCTCAGTTGGTTAAGCATCCGGACTTCAGCTCAGGTCATGACCTCATGGTCCGTGAGTTTGAGTCCCACTTCAGGCTCTGTGCTGACAGCTCGGAGTCTGGAACCTGCTTCGGATTCTGTGTCTCCCTCTGTCTCTACCCTTCCCCCGTTCGTGCTCCGTCTCTATCTCTCAAAAATAAATAAAAATGTTAAAAAAAAATTTAAGAAGCCACATGACAGAGTGGAAAGAGTATAGACTGTAACTGCATCACCCCAAGCAAGTTATTTAATCTCACTGAGCTTCAGTTTACTCAGCTATAACATGTAAATACTAACAGAGCCAACCCTGTAGGAATTTTGCAAGAATTAAATAAAATAATGCATACAAAGCTCTGGGCCCGTAGGTGGTGATATTAAATAACAACTATGATTTATAGACCTGCGCTTAAAAGTTACCCTACAGATATGTTATTGAATTTTTGTGTGTATGTCACCTATTACAGTTCCTATGACTGCCTAACTAATTACCTCAAAACTTAGACGTGCAAAGGAACCATTTCTTATGCTCACAGATTCTGTGGGTCAGGAATTTGGACAGGGCACAGCAGGGCTGGTTTGTCTCCTCTCCATAATGTCTGGAGACAAAGAAGCCGTATCTTCATTATGAACTAGCTTCACGAATAATGTAACGTCGCTGTATGTAATTGATCACGGCAGTAGTCAACTCCTACCCAGGTTTGAGGAAAAGCAACATAAAGCCCACCCTTCAGTGGGAGGAATACTGAGAACACAGTCTAAGAACCCATGAGATGAGGGATACTGCGGCAATTATATAGGCAAATACAATCTTTCATATAATCCAAATTTGTAACTTCAAAGACCAAATGGCGGATGGGATCCCAAAGCTTCCTCCACCTATAGAATGGTACCATTGTGACTCTTAGTATCGGCTAGCACCCTTCAAAATTCTTGAGCCCTCACGAATAAAGATTGTGTTTTCCTCTTCCCAAGTGCTTGGATAGGAGTTCAGCTCATTTACATTATAAATGGCTGGATGCCCAATAGCAGAATGACTTCCTGATGAGATAATGACCTCTCTACAATCTGTCCTGTGTCCGAAATTGTATATTCATTATTGTGCTGTCATCACAACCTTGAGTGACTATTTTTGTGCCCATTTTGCAAATGTAGACTCAAAAAGGCCGAGGTAGTAGTAGGCAGGATTCAGGTACAGGTGAGTTTCCAAAGTCTAACTTTTCTCCATTGTAAGATTCTAAGTTCCTCTTCTAAATGTATACATATACTCTTTACCAACACAAAATGATTTCTATCCGGGGTGCCTGGGTGACATCCGTTGAGCGTCTGGCTTCTGCTCAGGTCATGATCTCGTGGTTCGTGAGATCGAGGCCTGCATCAGGCTCTGTGCTGACAGCCAAGCCTGCTTTGGATCCTATGTCTCCCTCCTTCTGCCTCCCTCTCTCTCTGCCTTGCCCTTCCCCCTCAAAAATAAATAAGTATTAGTAAAAAAAAACAAAATGATTTCTATCCTACAGAATCTTATATGATATAACATCACAGGCTGTTAGCCATGCACTGAAAATTCACCTATGTGAGCAGAGACATGTTATATAGCGATTAAGCTCATGGGCTTTGGAGTCAGACAGACCTTGGTTTGATTCTTGGCTCTATTATTTACTACCTATGTATTTGGATAACACAGGATGAATTTAGCTACCAGTAAAAGAACAACTGATGAAAAGTGGCTTAAACAACAAATCTGGGAACAATTATAGGGTTCTTAATTCAGTGGCTCACCAGGAATCCAGTGCTTTCCATTTATTCCCTCTGCGCTCCCTAGTTTGTCATCAATGTCTGCTTGTATGAGCCACGAGGTTACAGATGTTCTAGGCATCGTGTGCAGAACAATCCACATTAACAGGAAAGACCCTTCTTACCATGGGTGTCTTTTTATTCTTAGTGAAAATCTTTCCTAGAGGCCCCTCAGCAGACCTCCCTTCAAGTCCCATTGGCTAGGATTAGTTCCATTTCCATACAGAAACCAATTACTGGCAAGGGGAATGAGATCACTGATGGGCTAAAATCAATCATGATTCACCTCCTCAGGATTGGAAAGAGTTCAGCTCACCTCTCCCCCAAAAAATCATGGCTACCCAAAGGAAGGTGAAAAAAACAGGGTTCTATTAGCAAAGAAGAAGTGGAAGGGGCTAGTAAGGTTTGTTCTAGTACTTAACATCTCTGAGCCTCACAGTGGGGTCATCGTAGCACATTTTTCCTCAAAGTACTGCTGTGGCTATTAAATGACATAACTCTTGTTAATTGCTCAATAAATGTCAGCTATTAACATTGTGTAACCACCCAATAACAATGTTATTATTTGGCTTTTAATTTTGTATCTCATCAATAGCTGGTCCTTTCCATATTTTGCTTCTGTCCCTCACAGCTTGACATTGATGTCTCGTTTCATGGCCAGAAGATGGCTACAGCAATTCTAGGCATCATATGCACATAATGTACATGATCCTCAGTTTCTCTATCTGTAAAACAGAGATATTTCTATTTACCTCAATGATTTGTTGTTAGGATTAAATGAGACCAAATATTCATATAAGAGCTCAATAAGGGAGGCACCTGGGTCGCTCAGGCAGTTGAGTGTCCAACTGTTGATCTGATCTCAGATCTCAGCTCAGGTCTTGATCTCAGGGTCATAGGTTCATGCCCAGTATGGAGCCAAATTAAAAAAAAAAAAAAAGAAAGAGCTCAAAAAAGTTAGCTATTATTGTTGCTGTTACTGACATCAATACCTTCTGGACCGTGCCTGGAAAAATGTCAAGCTCAAAGCAAGCACTCACCAAAGGTAGCTGTTGCTGTACCTGTCTGTGCAAGAAAGGGCTGGATAGTTGGTGAATTTAGGTTAAGCAAAACCTTCTTACGTATGACATCTGAAGCAGAAATGACAAAAGAAAAGAGATACCTTGGACTTCATCAAAATTAAAAACATTTGAGTCTCAAATGATACCATCAAGAAAGTAAAAAGACAACCTGAAGAACAGAAGGAAATACTGGAAAATCATATAGCTGTCAAGGGACTTGTATATAGGATATATAAAGACTCCTGCAACCCAAAGTAAATAACCCAATTAAATATGAGCAAAGGATATAACAGGCATTTCTGTAAATAAGATATGGTGATGGCCAATGAGCACATGAAAAGATGCCTAACATCATTAGTCTTTAGGGAAAAGCAAATCAGAACCAAAATGAGATACTATGTCATACCCACTCAGATGGAAGAATCAAACACAGATAATAAAAAATATTGGCAAGAATGTGGAGAAATTGGAGCCCTCATGTACTGGCGATAGGAATGTAAAACGGCGGGGCCACCGTGGAAACCTGTCTGGCAATTCCTCAAATAATTAAACAGAGTTGCTATATGATCCAGCAATTCCACTGCTACGTATACACCCAAGAAAAATGAAAACATACATGCACAGAAATACTTGTACATAAATGTGCATAGCAGCATTATTAGTAATGGCCAAAAGGTAAAAATAACCTAAATTCCTATCAACAGATGAATGGATAAACAACATGTGTTATATCCATACAACAGAAAATTATGTAGCCATAAAAAGAAATCTAGTACTGATATGTGTCACACCATGGATGAGCCATGAAAATACTACGCTAAGTGAAGGAAAACACAAAAGGCCATATGTTGTATGTGTCCATTTATATGAAATGTCCAGAATAGGCATATTCATAGAGACAGAAAACAAATTAATGGTGGGAAGGGGTTAAGAGAAGGGGGAGATACAGAGCGACTGCTAATGGGTATCGGGTTTCTTTGTGGGGTGATGAAAATGTTCCATAATAGATTGTGATGATGATTGCACAGCTCTGTGAATATACTAAAATCCATTGAATTTGACACTGAAATGGGTGAATTTTATAATACATGAATTATATCTCAATAAAGCTGCTTAAAAAAATGTACCAGGCCTTGTTAGAAATACAAAGATGAATAAAACAGTACTTTCCTTATGGCACTCACTATTTCAAAGGAAGGTTAAGAAATGTGCAAAAACTGGGGTGCCTGGATAGCTCAGTCAGTCAAGCATCTGACTCTTGATTTGGGCTCAAGTCATGATCTCATGGTCCGTGGGTTCAAGTCCAGTGCCTGCTTGGGATTCTCTCCCTCTCTCTGCCCTTCCCCAACTCGTGCTTGCTTGCTCTGTCTTTCAAAATAAATAAATAAAAATTTTTAAAAAATTAAAAAAGAGAGAAATGTATACAAATAGCTTTCCTGGTTCCATTTATGTTCCCACCCTCACTTTTCTCCCATTCCACTTCCGACTGATGGTATCTATTTGTATTTGATTTACTCTTAACGAAAGCTGTTCGAATTCTTTCTGGCACAAAGTGGGGTATTACGTAAGCAAATGAATTCGAATACTGATGACACGGGGTAGAAAGTGGTCAGTGACATAAAGGAGACACTACTGAAGTGTTACGAGAGGAAGCAAAAAGAATTTCCCGAAGGGGAAACACAAAGCATCTTGGTGCCCCGGCTCTCCTAATCAGCCATGGGAGAATGATGTCAAAGGACATATAAATGGATCCCAGAGGGACATGAACAGAGAGCCAGCCAAGAGAGGTACGTCCAAATGTGATGAACACTGAGAACCTAAGTTGTGGCGAGCTGGATCCCGCATGGAGTGTGCCTGCAACCCACACCTGACCGGCACCGAGCATGCGGAAAGGCGAAATTCTTGGACCATTAAGCAGACCTACTGAAGAAGAGCCAGAAACGGGGAGGTGAGTTTTCAGCACGGCGGCTTCAGGCTGAGCTCAGCTGTTGGTGCAGCAGGCACTGGGCTTTCTGCTCAGAAACTGTCAGAAGCATTATAATTAAGCCTCCCCGCCTCCTCCTGACCAGGGCTGACAGCTGTGAGAGCAGAGCCGCTTGGAGAGGCGCGTGTATCCTTGAATCAATTCTGTTCCAGGAAGGGGGTGGGAATCATTCCACCTCCACAATTTCCACAACAAAGGGCACTTCTATTCCTGGGAAACCCGTGAGTCAGAGATGCCTAAGGCATCTTGGAGGAAAGTGGTCCTTTACATTTGGAAAAAGGACACGGCAATTTCTTATAAAGTTACATATGTATCTATCTCATGGTGTAGCAACTGAACCACCACCAGGTATTTATCCCAGATAAATGAAAACACATACCCAGAAAAAGACTTGTATATGATTGTTCCCCGCAGCTTTATTCATAATACCCCAAACTGGAAATAGCCCAGGTGTTCATCAACAGAGGAATGGAATAACCAAGTGTGGCCTATTCATACAACGAAATACTACTCAGCGGTGAGAAGGAACCAACTACTGATACCTGTAAAATGGATGAGTCTCAAAACCATGTTAAATAATGAAGTGTGACACAAAATAATACATTCTGTGTGATTCCGTTTATATCACGCAAAATCAATAGCGGGGGAAAAAATCAGAACACTGACTACTTTGGGGGAAGGAAGGGGCAGGGAATAACTGAAAGGGGCCTGAGGGAAGTTTCAGGAGCGATGATTATATTGTATCACTTCATACGGGTTTAGTTTCCACAGGTGTAGGCATTTGCCAAAACTCAGTGAAGGCACACCAAAAAGAAAAACTGATTCGAAAATAAAATGAGAAATGAGGGTCATGTTGGGGGAAGGAGAGACAGGGGATAGTATCAGATTTGATTTTTTTTTTATGTTTATTTATTTTTGAGACGGGGGAAGGGGCAGAGAGAGAGGAAGACACAGAATCTGAAGCAGGCTCCAGGCTCTGGGCTGTCGGTACAGAAGTGGACGCGGGGCTCGAACTCACAGACCTGGAGACCATGACCTCAGCCAAAGTCAGACGCTTAACCTGACTGAGCTACCCAGGCGTTCCTAGATTTGATTAGTTTTTAGTGTTTGTTTTTGAGAGAGAGAGACAGAGACAGAGTGTGAGTAGGGGAGGGGCAGACACACGCACACACACACACACACACACACACAGAATCCAAAGCAGGCTCCAGGCTCTGAGCTGTCAGCCCAGAGCCTAACGCAGAGCTCAAACTCACAAGTGCAATATCATGACCTGAGCCGAGGTTGTACGCCAAGTGATTGAGCCACCCAGGCGCTCCCAGATTTGATTTTTTTTTTAATGTCAGTATGAAGCAACGGATTAAAACAACAGCAAAGAATCTTGAGCATTTTACTAAAAGGGATATGCACATGGCAAATAAGAACATGAAAAAAAAACGTTCGACATCATTTTCCATTAGGGAAATGCAAATTAAAGCCACAATGAGATATCACTGTGCACTTATTAGAATGGCTAAATTAAAAAATAATTTCAAGCCCAAGGGCTGGGAAAGACTGCAAGCAACAGGAAATCTCATATATTATGAGTGGGAATGCACTGTGTCCAGCCACTCTAGAAAACAGTTGGGTGGTTTTGTACAAAGTTAAACATATACTACTTACTAAACAGATATTTACCCTGGAGAAATGGAAACTTGGGTCTACACGAAAACCTGTGAATGCAGCGAGAATGGCTTCTCTCTGTTTAATGACGCCTGAGGCCTCAGCTGGCACGTCTTGAACGTCAGCATGTGACTCAGATGCCTGAGGCCTGGAAGCGTCTAGCAGTTTCTTCACCCATATATCTGGCATGTGAACTGGGATAAGTCAAAGACTGTTTAGTGGAGACTATAGTTAGCTATCGCGCCTACAAATGGCCACTCCATTTGAGTGTCCAGAGAATGAGCATTCCAAGAGAACCAGGTGACAGCTGTGTGGCCTTCTCTGTCCTAATCTCAGAAGCCACACAGTGTCACTCCTACCACTGTCGAGTAATTAATACAAGTCACTAAGTCCATGTCAGATTCAAGATGAGAAGAATTAGGCGCTACCTCTTGAAGGGGGTGTGGTAAGTTAGCACTCCAGAAGATCGTGTGGGATTGGAGATACGGTCACCTTTGCCTTTGGAAAGTAGAATCTGCCACAGTGAACAAAGGAATTGACCTATATATAAAGCTAAATAGCCATTGATTCGAAAATCCAACAAAACCAGCTGTAAACAATTTGGAAACAGCACAAACGTCCTTCGATAAGTGAGGGATATATTAACTGTGGTACATCTGTACAATGGAAGGCTGCTCAGCAGTATAAAATAATGAAATATGGATACACACAACATTGATAGGTCTCAGTGGTATGTTGAAACAGAAATGTCGACTTTTTGGAATTAGGAATGACTGCTGCACTGTGTGAACATACGAAAACATATAAAATCCACTGGACTATACACTTTGAGAGGATGAATTTTATGGTATGTAGTTTAAGCATGAGAAAATCACAATTTTCAGAAAAAAAGTAAAATCGTGGTTCTCATACAGATATAAAAATGAACAGATGTTAAAGATTTCTTTTACTCAATGTTCACACGCTATCCAAAGCAACCTACAGATTCAATGCAATCCTCTCAAAATGCCAATGGCATTTTTCACAGAGCTAGAACAAATAATTCTAAAATTTGTATGGAACCACAAAAGACTCTGAAGAGCCAAAGCAATCTCGAGAAAGAAGAACAAAGCTGGAAGTACCATGCTCCTGGATTTCAAACTATACTACGTAGCTCTAGCAATCAAAACAGTGTGGTACTGGCCCGAGAAACAGACACAGATCAATAGAACAGAAGAGAGAGCCCCAAAATAAACCCATGATTGTATGGTCAATTCACCTACAACAAAGGAGGCAAGAGTATACAATGGTGGAAAAGACAGACTCTTCAATACATGGTGTTGGGAAAATTGACAGCAACATGAGAAAGAATGAACCTGGACCACTCTCTTACACCATACACAAAAATAAACTCAAAACAGATTAAAGACGTACATGTAAGACCTAAAACCATAAAACTCCTAAAAGAAAACATAGTAAGCTCTTTGACATTAGTCTTAGCTATATTTTTTTGGGATCAGTTTCCTCCAGGCAAGAACAAAAGCAAAAATAAACAAATGGGACTACATCAGACTAAAAAGCTTTTGCACAGCAAAGGAAGCCATCAGCAAAAGGAAAAGGCAAACTACTGAATGGGAAAGAGGTGTGTACAAATGATATATCTGATAAGGAATTAACATCCAAAATCTATAAAGAACCCATACAACTCCATGTCACAAAAATAAAAAATCTGATTTAAAAATGGGCATCGGACCTGAATAGGCATTTTTCCAAAGAAGACCTACAGATGGTCAACAGACACATGAAAAGATGCTCAACATCACTAACCATCAGGGAAATGCAAAGCAAAACCACAATGAGATGTTACCTCCCATCTGTCACGATGGCTTTTATCAAAAAGACAAGAAATAATGAGTATTGGTGAAGATGTGAAGAAGAGGGAACCCCTCAGGTACTGTTGGTGGTATTGTCGACTGGTGCAGCCACTGTGGAAAACAATATGGAGTTTCCTCAAAAAGTTAAAAAATAGAACTGCTGTATGGTCCAGCAACCCCACTTCTAGGAATTTCTCTGAAGAAAAGGAAAATGTTAATTTGAAAAGACACATGCACTCCTATGGTCATCACAGCATTATTGACACTAGCCAAGATACAGAAGCCACCTAAAGGTCCATTGGTATGTGAGCAAGATAAAGAAAATGCAATGTATATATACGATGGACTGTTATTCAGCCATAATACAGAATGAATTTGAGCCATTTGTGACGACATGGATGAACCAAGAGGGCATCATACGAAGTGACATAAGTCAGCCATAGAAAGACAAATATCATACGATTTCACTTACATATACAATCTAAAAAACGAAACAAATGAACGGATAAAATAAAGCCAAAAGAGTTTCAATAATACAGAGAAAAAACTGGTCATTGCTGGGAGCAGGCGAATGGATGAAATAGGCAAAGGGGATTAAGAGGTATAATCTTCCAGTTATGAAATAAACAAAACACAAGGACACAACTTACAGCATAAGGAATATAGTCAAAAATACTATAACCTCTTTGTGTGGTGACAGATGGTAACTACACTTATTGTAGGGACCATTTTGTGATGTATATAAATGTCCAATCACTATGGCGTACACATGAAACTAATACAATATTGTATCTCAATGACTCTCCAATAAAAAAAGATTTATTTTATTCAAAGGAGGGACACAGGCAGATGTGATAACTGCTGTAAAGGAAAAGTAGAAAAGGCACAAATTTATATGAAAGAATCCAATTGCAAATACAGGCAAAATTGGCTTTCCCACAGAAAGGAGAGAAGCCGATCAAAATTCAATTAGATAAGACAGAGCTTGAATATTTATCAATTACCTACAATTCACAAAGTAATTTTGCTCTTTGCAAAATTGCTCAAACACCATGCATGCCTGAATCAGATAGCCTGGAAGAGTGTGCTATAGACAATGCATCGCTTTCCAAGTACAAATTTTTTTCAACAATATGTTAAAATTCACAGAACTGGACACTTCCCAAATCAATCTTACTTTATGTTAATCCTTATTTTTTTAAAAAACAAAATTAGAATCATTACATGGTGAGTTTGTGATAATAGGTGACCAGAATGAATATGGAACACCCAAAAGAGCCTGTTGAGGTTGTCCACGCTAAAAACAGTGGAAGTTAGTGTTAGGGTAGAGCTTGTGGACAATGAGAAAAATCGACTGATTTAAGTTTCTAACAGGTCACACACGTGGAAAGCAATTTTTTACACTTATTTATTTTGAGAGAGAGATTTTGAGAGAGACAGAGACAGCATGAATGAGGGAGGGGCAGAAAGAGAGGAAGAGAGAGAATCCCAAGCAGGCTCCGTGCTGCCAGCACAGAGCCTAACTTGGGGCTTGAACTCACGAAACCACGAGATCATGACCTGAGCAGAAACCAAGAGTTGGATGATTAACCGACTAAGCCACCCAGGTGTCCCAAAAGAAATTTTTGAATCTAACAGCATTTTAGGAGTTAAGAAGAAATCCAGCCAGACACATAGGTATCCCTTTGTTCTGGGTTGAGTGGAGGCTAGAGCCCAATGCCATCTCAGGGAATCAACCACTAAGCTATGGTACAGTTCACCAGGACACCAAATAGGAGGCATTCCCTGCACCAACTCCTACAATTGAAATACCCTAGGGTACTTCCTCCAATGAAACACATTTATTAACGCAAAAAAAGCAATGGCATCAGGATTATTGGTAACAGAAAAAACAAAAAACAAAAAACAAAACAAAACAAAAAAACCAGGGCAGGTAAAAGAATGGATAGATTGTGATGTACCCGCACAATGAAATACTACTCAGCAGTAAAAAGGGGGTGAACTACTGATCCATAACAACATGGGTGACTCAAATGCATTATGCTGAGTGAAAGATGATTCCAGGGTACTAGTTACCTATAAAGGGTTTTGTGGGTGAATAATGACTGTAAACAAGCATGAGGGAAATTTCTGGTGATCACATTCTGTATCTTGACAGAGGCTTGGATTATTCATTTGTATGTATATGTCAAAACTCAGCCAACGTACCACTTAAGATGCATGCATTTTTGCCATATGTAAATATCACGTCGAAAGATAAAAGAACGTTAGACAATTATTGAACGGTAGCTAATGACATGTATACTGAAGTGCTTAGCAGGGGGAGTGTAACAAAGTCTGCAACTTACTTTGATGAATGTATAGATAAGATGACTAGATGGAAAAGTATGTTATAAAGCAAGTTCAATAAAATGTAAATTGTAGAATATAGGTGGTGAGTATGCAAGTTTTCACTGAGATGTTCTTTCAAGTTCTCTGTATCTTTGAAAGGTTCATAATAAAATGCTGGAAAATTTTTAACCGGAATCTTCCACCAGAGAGAGAGAGAAACAAAGAAGATCCTTCATGAATCCAAGCCAGCAGCTTTCATTTAAAACTGAAATGCACCACATGCTTTCACCATTGGGTAAGAACAAGGTGAAATAAGAAATTAATCAAGGGTAAACCTTGGTGCCTTTCAAATGAGTTCCAGGGCTTTGATTTATTGTTTAGGAGGGGGAGGGAGCTCATTCCTCAGAAGACAAGAATCAGCATTTCTAGAAAAGAAAAGGGAGCCAGGTGCCTATTTCCTGATTCATTTGTAAAGCTTTGTGGGCGAGCACAAAGAAAAAAGAACAGAAAAACAAGCACAACAATATCCCACAAGTCCTTGTCTCATTTCCTAGGTTATATACTGTGTGTTTTATCAGGGATGTCGCAAAGGCTCTCCTGCTCCCTTTCTGAAACCTCCAAATCCTATTCCTCGCCTTTTCCCTAGATTGAAATCCAAAATCCACTTACAGATCCTAGCCTTAAGGTAAGGCTTTGATCCCAGCTAGGTGCAGAAAAGGCTATAGGGAAAATGTAAGATATCAATGCAGATAGGGATGTGCTGGAGTGGGAAGGGATGGGTTCCTGACAGGGAGGGGGAGAAGAAGGAGGAAGGGAGAACCATTCTGATGATTCCCCACACATCAACAAAACAACACAAATACACAAACATTGCAGTTCACATTAGACAAACTCAAAAATCTTTTCAAATTTTTTTTCAACGTTTTTTATTTATTTTTGGGACAGAGAGAGACAGAGCATGAACGGGGGAGGGGCAGAGAGAGAGGGAGACACAGCATCGGAAACAGGCTCCAGGCTCCGAGCCATCAGCCCAGAGCCTGACGCGGGGCTCGAACTCACGGACCGTGAGATCGTGACCTGGCTGAAGTCGGACGCTTAACCGACTGCGCCACCCAGGCGCCCCTCAAAAATCTTTTCAAGCCCCAAAGGGGGGGAGCCAGCAATAATCTGATCACGCAGAGACAGTATATTTCCATCCATAACTTTTTTCTTCGTGTGCATTCCGATTTTTTACATTCTATTTTTATTTTGAGATAATTGTGGATTCACAGGCAATTGTTTCAGTTAGAAACAACACCGAAAAGTTCCACGAAACCATTACTCAGATTTTCCCAATGGTAACATGTTGCAAAACTAAAATTCAATTATCACTACTGGGATACTGACACTGATACAGTCAAGATACAGAACAATTTCATCACTATAAGAATGAAGGAAGTGGATGCGGCTATACATGAGCAATCATTAATCTGTTCTCCATTTCTATAATTTTTAGTTTAATTATGCTGCATCCTGGCATAGACTACTTTCCGTTTATCCTGTTTGAGGTACACTTCTTGAATCAATAGGTTAATGTTTCCTGATTCTCAGGGCGTCTGGGTGGCTCAGTCGATTAGGCATCTGACTTTGGCTCAAGTCATGATCTCATGGATCGTGAGTTCCAGCCCCACGTCGGGCTCTGCACTGGCAGCAGGGAGCCTGCCTTGGATCCTCTGTCTCCCTCTCTCTGCTCAGCCATTGTTTTTTAAATCGCTTCTCCAGCCTTGCCTTCTTTCTTCTTTCCTTCTGGAACTCTGATGACATGAATGTAAGATCATTTGTTACAGTCCCACATGTTCCTGAGGCTCTTTTTTTTCAGTCTATTTTCTGTCCCTTGTTCAGACAGCAATGGCTATTGTGTTACTTCCCAATTCACTGAATCTTTCTTCTTTCCACGGGAGCTGTTTATTTCAGTCACTATATTTTTCAATTCCAAAATAGCCATTTGCCTTTTCTTTGTATCTTCCATTCATTTGCTGAGATTTTCTGTTTCGTTGCTGAGGTGTTCCTTTTTTTATTATTATTATTTCACTCAAGAGTGTTCACAATTACGCGTTGGAGGGTTGAATAATGACTGCTTTAAGATATTTGTCAAATAATACTGACATCTCTGTCAGCTCCGTATTAGAATCTCTTGATTGTCTTTTTTCACTCACTTTGACATCTTCTTGGTTCTTGTGATGATGGATGATTTTTTTTTTTTATTGAAACCTGGACATTTTCACATTATGTTCTGGGTCTCTGGATGTTATTTAAACCTCCTGTTTTAGTCGACTTTATGTGACACGATTCCAGCCAGGGAAGGAGGGAGCGCCACCTTATTAGTGGAGACAGAAGTCCAAGTTCTCCACTTGGCCTCTGGTGATATCCTAATTACGGAGGAGCTCCTCGTGTTTGCTGCGTGGGGGTGGATGGCAGTTCTAGCTCTCCATGCAGCCTCAAGTGACATGTCATTACTCTACATTATGTCATTTGAAGCTGCATGAGTGTAGAAGCCCAGGTCCCCCAAATGGTCTCCCTGATGTCATAGTGGAAGGAGGGCTCATTACTGCCTGGTAGGGGTGAAATTCTCAGCTCCCAACATTGACACTTTCTGGAGGGGATGTTCATTACAGCTTCACAGGGTGGCAGTCTACACTCCCCACTTAACCTTTGCTGGAGTGGGTGCAGATGAGGTCATGGTTTTCTCAGTGGTGTTCGACCGGAGCGGAACAATTATTTTATGAATGTTTTCTATCATGCTCACCTGTCCCCTTCCTGGTTCTTTGCCTAGAGAACAGGCTTTGGCTGGCCTTCCCCCTCCCTTATCCTCTGCTGTTTCCAGGTTGCTGGCTTCTTCAGCTTCAGGTCTGAGAAATATGAGATAAAAAGAAAAAGGGAACTCGCGCCAGTGTCATTCTCTGGGTCCTGAGGTCCCTAACCAGTTGGCCATCTTTCCCCTATCTTTTAGAATTTGCGTAGGTTTGTTTTACATAGAATGTTCAGGGGTTTTACTACCACTGGACCCGATTTATGTTTACATTGCCTTAGTCTCTCTCAGTCCTCCAGTGTGACAGCCAGTGTTATTTCTGTTAACCTTAAAGGTAAAAACGCTAGCTATTTTACCAGGGAAAAAAATGAGTTTATTCAGGAAAAGTGAATTGAAGTCTGGATCAAAAAGCTGCAGCAAAACTGTAGGTAAGTCCTGGAAACAAAAGAGAGGTATGCTTTCTTTCTTTCTTTTTTTTTTTTTTTTAAGAGAAAAGGGGTAAGTTGGGAAGGCTGTTCTAACTAAGAGTCCATTGGAATAAACTGGGAGTTTGAGATATGGTGGCTTTTCATTAACTGAGCTGTTGCCCTGGGTGGGGAATGAGCAAAGTGTCTCTTCCTCTGGCTGGAGTAGTAGGGTAGTATCTGCATGTAAGGTCAAGTCCACGCAGGGCCAAGGACATCTCTTCCTGTTGGATATTTACATGACTAAGAGTGGTAGAGTGTGAGAGCTCCCTCTGCCCAAACCTCCTGACTCCATTCTGGTGAGGTTTCTCATTACTGATTTTCACATTTCACAGAAGAACCACAGGGTTGAAGAAACGACATCGTAAGTCAAGAGTATCTTTGATTGTCAACCAAAAAGGGAAAGGAACACAACTTGGTCTATCTACATCTGTGTGTTTTTGTAGGCAGAACCAATCCAAGGGCCACTGCCCCCACCGTGATCAAGCTTTGTGGGGATAGGACACCGAATGAATGTTTTTGAATTTATTCACTTTTGAGAGAGAGACAGTGCATGAGCAGGGGAAGGGGCAGAGAGAGGGAGCGAGAGAGAATCCCAAACTGTGAGATCATGACCTGACCTGAAATCAAGAGTTGGACGCTTAACTGACTGAGCCACCCAGGTGCCCCCAGAATGATTTTTTTTTTTTAGAAAGGACAGAGAAGATCAAGATGGATCCAAAGTTGGGAAAGAGCAGTAAAGCCAAAGGTAACCGCCTTTGATAAGGAGAATGGACTTCTCTCGATCTTTTTACCAAATGCAGTGTTCAACCAACCCAGAAATCCTCTGAACCCTGCCCTGTTGGGTTTTTATGGAGGCTTCATTACATAGGCATGATAGATTAAACCACCGGCCATTGGGGAATGAATTCAACCTCTAGCCCTTCTCCCTTCCCCAGAGGTCAGGCAGGTAGAACTAAAAGTTGCAACTCTCTAATCACATGGTTGGCTCTGCTGGCAGCCAGCCCGATCCTTAGGTGGGGTGCAAAAGCTGTCTCGTTAATATAACAAAAGACACCCTTATCATTTTACTTAGGAAATTCCATGGGATTCAGGAGCTCTGTGCCAGAAGCAGGGACAAAAATCAAACACCTATTTCTCTTTATAAATCACATTATCACAACAATATAGTTGAGAAGTCAAAGCTGGTACATGAAATAACGGGTGCCTGTTACAAGAATGCCATCAAGTGTTAGCTTGGCTGGTACCAGCACCAGAAGTAGTAGTAGGAAAGGAGAATTGAGCGAACAAAACACAAGGAAGTAGGAATGATCACAGTGTAATTCCTGGGGAAAGGGGTCTGTTGGCCTGACAGAAGATCTTTACATAATAGCAGGGAGAGAGGGAGTCGGTAGATTAGGGTGGGGCCAGATATAGATCTAGAAAGCTTGGAAAATCAGAGAGAAGTGTTGGTACTTGATGGCTGATGTGGAAGGTCTGCTCTGGCCATCTTGGGTTTCTGCCCTCCCTACTCTCCCGAGCTGGTTGGCAGTTTTAACTCCCCAGGCATGGTGGGTGGAATATGGTGAGACAGAGAGCCATCTCCATGTAAGGGACTATATACCGAGAGAAGTGGTGAGGGACAAGACTCACTGATGACATCCTAAGAGCTCCAGAGTTAAGGGATCGCATACAGAAAAGTAATCTTTCTGGACAAAAACAGTAGTGATGCCAACATACAACAAGTAATAAGATGAGGTCTATTTTCTATATAGTGATCTACCCAGAACCAGGAACTTTTGGAAAGCTATTGACATCTGATTTCATATCCTGTTTTTCCCCAAATGCTTAGCACACAGCCGCATGCGCTGATGTTTAAGAAACTTGAACAGAAAGGAAATGATTTGTCTTTATGTGGCTTGCTGGTTTATACAATCTTTTTTTTTTAATTTTTAAATGCTTATTTATTTGTGAGACAGAGAGAGACAGAGTGTGAGTAGGGGAGGGGCAGAGACAGAGGGAGACACAGAACGTGAAGCAGGCTCCAGGCTCTGAGCTGTCAGCACAGAGCCCGATACGGGGCTCAGACCCATGAACCGTGAGATCATGACCCGAGCTGAAGTCAGATGCTTAACCAACGGAGACACTCAGGCACGCCACTCGTTTATACAATCTTAAAGCTCCTAGAACAGAATTGACTGACTAAAATAAGACTATCACAAAAATAGTTATGGAGCATCTACTATGTGCAAACAAACCATGGCTATTGAGCTAGTGTAAAAAACAAAAACAAAAAACAACCCTTTTCTTCAGGGGTGATGTAAGACCTTAACCAAAATAGCTCTTAGATGTTTAATACTCTGTACCTCTAGGGTAGACTACATACCTTCACCTTCCTAAAAGATGAATATCTATACTTTCAACTTTCAAGGACAGGTACAATCAAGCAAGGCACTATTCAATAAGGTTAAGAGCATGAACTCTGGAGTCAGACAGCCTGTGTTTATATCTTTGCTGTGTCAATCACTTACAGTTTGACTTTGGGCAAGTTACTTTCCTCCTCTGCACCTCATTTTACTCAATTATAAAATGTGATAATAATAGGACCTATCAGGGGTGCCTGGGTGGCTTAACCAGTTAAGTATCTGACTCTTGGTTTCGACTCAGGTCATGATCTCAAGGTTCGTGGGTTTGAGCCCCATGTCAGGCTCTGTGCTGACAGTGCAGAGCCTGCTTGGGATTCTCTCTCTCCTCTCTCTCTGCCCCTCTTTCTCTCTCTCTCTTTCTCAATAAATAAAAAATAATAATAATAGTACCTACCATCCAGAATGCTGTAATTCACAAAATAGTGTAGGTAAAATGTTTCATTAATTCCTGGACATTGTAAGCTTGGGGTTTGATGCCATTATTATCATTACTCAGCCTCTCTGAAACATCTTCTCTTATTGATATTGGTGATTTATGCCAGTTGGTTGTACATAGCTCCTAAGCAGCAATCTTATTGACAATAAAGCTATTAGTTTTCTGATAACTACTACTGCCTCTTGCTCAGCTGAGAGAAACACAGAGAGGTAGCCACTTGTTGGCTTTGGAGTCAGAGTGCCTCGGTTCCCATCTAAGTTCAGCGACATCCCAGCAGCCAGAGCTGGAATGAGTTATTGCGACCCACCAAGCCTTGGGTTTTCTCACCTGTGACTCAGAGATAACTATTATATGCCTTAGAGGGTTGTTGTGGGGCCTAAACAGAATCATGGTTGATTTACCTGGCAAAGAGTACGTGGCCAACAATAGCTGAGTGGCACACGCTGTGACTCTTGGGGAGAGAACTGGGGGATTGAAATTCCCTCCTCGCCCTCAGAGTAAAAGCTCTGGCACAGATCAAGAAGAAAATGGAGTTCTGGAGTCCCCAGAGCCACACAATTAGACCACCCTGCTAGAGTGGAATATAGGAAATATAAATAGAGCTGGCCTAAGGCAAAGAAACCCTTGCTTTCTTTTGGCTCTCTGGGAGCCTGTTTTCTGCATAATTTGCTCTTTTTTATTCTTTCTCATCCCAGAGCACTCTGTGCAGTAAGACACCGTTCCCTAGCTCTTGGAAACTTGAGCAGGATCAAGGTGCAGCCCAGGGGGAAGGAGACAGAAAGTGAGAGGCTTAGCCCATCTAGATAGTATAAAAAAAAGAAAGGGATGAGGAAAAAGAAGGGGAAAGAAAGACCACTTTTTCCCATGTCCTCAATTACTTCCTCTTTTTAAGCCAAGCAAGAAAGTTACGGTGTTGGCCACGGAGAGAAGGACCAAAGAACATCCTCAGCATCCTGTTGGACTTTCCCTCTTGTATGGGCCCCATGCTGGATGGAAAAAAGGAGTCCTTGGCAACATACATGATCCTATCCAAGACTGAATAAAGAGTATTTCCTCTGTGGCATTTATCCCCTGGGTACTGTAGAGGTTTTTCAAAATGGCCACAAATTCTTTGAAACTCCTCCTATCCAGATGTGGAGTCTCTGTTCCCTCTCTTGGAATCAAGGTGGCCTTGTGATGGTTTCAACCAATATAATGTGGCAGAAATGACACTCTATTAATTCTGATGTCAGGTTATAAAAAGCCATGCAGCTTCTACCTGGTTCTTTTAGGATAATCCTTCTGAGGGAAGCTAGTTGCCCCATAAAAAGTTCAATAACCCTGAGACTACCATGTGGAGAAGCCACATGCAAGCGCTCCAGGCAATAGGCTTAGCCGATCCAGTCTTCCAGCCATTCCCATCAAGGCGCTGGACATGGAAGTGAAGCCATCTTGGATCCTCCCGACTATCCCATCCATCACCTAAGGACCTCAAGTGATCTCAGTTGATACCACAAGGAGCAAAAGAATCACCCAGGCAAGTGCTGCCTGAATTCCTGAACCAAAGAATCTGTAAGGATAATAAAATGTTGCTGTGCCACTAAGGTAGGGGTGGTTTATTATTTAGCAATTATTACTGGAACAAGTATTTAGGGTCCGCAGATGGTTAGTTGATGTTTGAGAGACCCAAGATACCCCACCCAAATCTCTTTCCATGGAACATCATCCTGGCTTTGTGGTAATGCTTCTCTTCTGCCTCATTTTAAACCATTTTCAAAAATAAAGCCATGGCCAAACCCTAGGTAGTGCTATGGCTAACTTGACCTGGTCCAAGAGATGGAAAATCAGAAAGAGAAAAAAAAAATAAGCGCTGGGGATAAAATTAGTGCTTCTTAGGTGATTTTGTAGAGTGAGGTCAGCTTCCAAAGCTGTCCCCATCTCTCCTTATCTTGAGAATTTCCCTCTGTCTGCCCCAGCTCCGGGGAGACAGCTCCAGACGTTGGTTCCTTCTCACCATCAGCACCTCCAGTTTTTCATGGTAATAGGCATGCCATCCCCTCTCAGAATCCTCGGAAAGGCCAGCGAGGTTAGAACAAACTGAAAGGAACGGTTAGAAATGGCCAAGTAAGCCAGTGTCTTACCATCTGGGTTTTCTTTCAATCATAAACTTTGGTGATCTAAAAGAAGTCGAGGTGTCTACAAGGAAGCATCCAAGGTCAGGTGTCCACTGTTAATTGGAATCCTAGAATTTGGGGGGCTTAAAGACACTCCGAGGTGTTCTAGTGCATTTCACTCATTGTACCCATGAGAAAACAGAAGCTCCAAAAAGGGGAAGCGATTTGGATAAAGTTATTAAACCAGTAAATGGCAGAAGCAGGAAGGGAAGCCTGGTTTCCCAAGTTCTAATCCAGAGTTATTCTCACCATCCTCTACATCAGTGCCTCACAAACGTTAATGTGCACACAAATCACTTGGGGGTCTTGTTGAACTTGAGACAAGCCATGGAGGCCTGAGATTCCACATCTGTAACAAGCTTTCAAGTGATGCCAATGCTGCTGGTCCTCAAACCACACCTTGAGTAGCAAAGCTATTGGCTATAATTAGTTAGGGAAGCCAACAAATCCTCCTTTTCTTGAAATGTAAGTGTCATGGCCACTATTCCCTCATTTGTGTCGAGTGGACTAGTTTTCATTTGCCTTATAATTCCCCTTCTTTCTGACCTTTTGGCCACTTGCCTTGCTATTAGCATGAGGAGATGATGAAACAAACGTGCACAAAGAGAAAAGATAAGAAGAAAGCATGGCTAAGCCGATTTCGCTTCTCCCTCGTGGCTTTTTGCACAAGGCTTGTTGAAGGTGGAGGTAGGAACTGGCTTCAAAACAAGTTTGGGGGTTATTTCTGGATTTCCTGTCCCCTGTATTCATGGAAAATCCAGAGCATGCAGTATGAATATATAATAGTGTGCCCAGTTTTCTTGTGTGGTTTGTGGAAACCGGTCACATTGCTTTACAGCCACACCACATATATTTAAAGGCTAAAGCAATGCAGCGGGGTTTCAGTCCAAACGATTCAGAAAATTGCTTCAATCCTTTACTTTGTCAGTAGAGTTCTGGCCGGTACTTACAGAAGAAGTGGATGAGGAACAGGGAACGTATGCCTTCTATTTATGCTAGCCAGGAACTTCAACTTAAGCAAGATTATTTTCCTTCCCAATTTTAGAAAATATAAGCTTACATTGAAGCTGGTTCCATGCCTTTCCAGCTCCATGAACCCCTGTGACCTTAGATAGTTCACTGTTCTCTCTCTGGAACTCAGTTCCCTCATTTGTAAAAACTTCAAAAGCTCTTCGATCCTAGTTACTATCTCCAGGCCTTGACAGTGGTCACTAATGAGCAAGACAGTGACCCAGGCCATGAAAATAAATGCTTCAAACTTGTCCTCCAGGTTCTCTTACTTCCTAATGTAGAAAAGAGACAGGGGCGCCTGGGTGGCTCAGTTGGTTGGGCAGCCGGCCTAGGTCATGATCCCGTGGCTCGTGAGTTTGAGCCCCGCATCAGGCTCTGTGCTGCAGCTCAGAGCCTGGAGCCTTTTTCAGATTCTGTGTCTCCCTCTCTCTCTCTGCCCCTCCTCCACTCTCTCTCTCTCTCTCTCTCTCTCTCTCTCTCAAATAAACAAACATTAAAAGAAAATTAAAAGAAAAGAGACACGCGTATGAGCAAGATTTTCAGCTACAAGATTTGAAGCAATGCCTTGTCTGATTATCCTTTACTCACCCAGAAAAGCAAATAAACCAGAATCAAACCAGAACCCTTCTTTCAGCCACCAAGAGTTTGGGTAACCTGAGGCTTCTCTCTCTGGTACAATTTTCCACTTGTGTCTTTTATGCATGCTGGTGACAAGAAGCAAGCATAAGGGAGAAGGGTAAGACTGGGGGCAGCTGGAGTCTGTACTCTACGGGCCACAGAGTGGGATGACAATCTTGCCTTACTGGGCTCAGGAGTGACTTTGGGTTATGTATGAGATAGGAGTGATGCTAGCAAATGTATGGCAGTTCTTTCAAAGGAGATTTAGATTCGAATTCCTTTGTTGCCATTTAAGAAAGGGAACAGAGGAGAAGGGAGATACCAGGCTAAGGTTGACTTTCTCACCTTATAACTTATATGCCTCTGGAGTCCCCTTGGTGAACCAGTACTGTGCCTTCCGTGCGCATACGGGCACTCAAAGATTCAAGAGTTGACTTGAAGGGCGCCTGGGTGGCTCAGTCCGTTAAGCATCTGGCTTCGGCTCAGGTCATGATCTTGCAGTTCGTGAGTTCAAGCCTCACATCAGGCTCTGCGCTGACAGCGTGGAGCCTGCTTGGGCTTCTCTGTCTCCATCTCTCTCTGCCCCTGTCCTCCCTCCTCAAAATAAATAAATAAACTTTAAAAAAAAAGAGTTCACTTGAATGCTTCTGGCCTGAGAAGAAATGTAAAAGAAAAATATATAATAAAATGTGGATTAGCCCAAATCCAACTGCATTATTCGTCTTTTGGTGTTTTTCCCCATCCTCTCCCATCCTCCTCTTCCTTCTCCTGTATCTGGCTTGCATGAGGAAACAGAAAGACCTTTTAAGGTGTCATATGATTTCAGTAGGATCTAATTTTATATTGAGCAGGGTTTCCTTCTTTTTTTTAAGGTCTAACTAATTTTTATTTACTTTTCTTTTAAGTAAGCTCTCCACCCAACACAGGGCTTTGAACTCACGATCACAAGATCGAGAGTCTTGTGCTCTACTGACTGAGCCAGGCAGGCACCCCATAGAGCAGGGTTTCTTAAACTCAGCATTATTTTTTTTAAATGTTTTATTTATTTTTGAGACAGAGAGAGACACAGCATGAGCAGGAGAGGGGCAGAGAGAGAGGGAGACACAGAATCCGAAGCAGGCTCCAGCCTCTGAGCCGTCAGCCCAGAGCCCGACGCAGGGCTTGAATTCATGAACGGTGAGATCGTGACCTGAGCCGAAGTCAGCCGCTTCACTGACTGAGCCACCCAGGCGCCCCTTAACCTTAGCATTACTGACATTTGGAGCTGGAGAATTCCTCGTCCCGGAGGCTGTCCTGTGCATCACAGGATGTTTAGCAGTATCCCTGGCCTCCACCCATTAGATTCCAGCAGCACCTTGCTCCCAGTTGTAACACCCGTAGGTGCCTCCGGACCTGGCCGAATGTTCCCCGGGGGACAAACCGCCCCCACCTTGTGCCAATCCACCTGGTCCCCATATAAAGAGCCCACCTTCTAATGAGAGGTTTTCCAAAAAGATTGCCGTGCACACCTTGGAGCCCGTTGCTTGTCTTCTTCCTCTGCTTCACGGGCTCGTCCTCATCCATTAAGGGGCCTCTTAGCTTGACACTTTCATTTGCCACGGGGCCTTTCCCCTGCAAGTCCTCTGCAACGGTGACAAACGAATCACAGCACAGAGCTGAGGTCTGGTCTGTTTAAGACAGCCATCTCTTTTGGCTTTGAGCTTTTGGTTCTGAAAGGCATCGGTGGCTCCTGTAGTTTAGATACTGGCAAGAGACGAGGAAGAAAGGAATAAGGAAAGAAGGGAGGGAGACTAACAGAAACAAAGAGAGGCAGAGAGGGAAAAAGAATCAGACAGAGGGGATCCGATCGATCCTTCACATCCAGGGAAGCAGAAACCTAAGCCAGCTCAGACAGGATTGGCCATATGATGCCAATTCTCGTCATGAATTTTCTATTCCGTTTGAAACTTCTTCGTGATCAATGTCTTACTCCAGAGCGCACTAGGAAGGAAACAGAGCTGAAAATAGGAGGTTTTGCGGGTGGGAGAGCAAGCCGATAGCCCAGAAACCTCAGCTTTCAGCCCGGGTCTTCTGACCAGCAGTGTGATCTTGGGCAACTCAGCCTTCTACAGCCTTATTTCTTTCACCTGGAAAATTAGAGAAGGCCGGACTGTACAATCTCTAACTTTTCTTCTTCTAAGACAATACACCAAATATTTTTGGTTCTTAAAGTGTGCTGAAGAGGGCCTTGGAACTGGATTTCCAAGCAACTCATAACGCCATCTTGTGGCCAAATTGGGGTTTTCTTTTTTTGTTCTAAAATGACTTTCTCCTTCACACAAGGCACCAATGATGAATTTGTGTTCGGCCAGTACATCTTCTATCTTGCTCCCTCCCTCCCTATCTATCCGTCCACCCATCCTACTTTTTGTTTTTTATTAAAGCATAACAGGATTCATAAGGGTGATGACTGTTCACAGACTGAGCCCACCTGGCACCAAGGTCATGAAACAGAACATTACCAGATCCCAGAAGCCCCCTTTCCAGCCTCTTCCCTCCCCGCAGACCATGGATTTCACAAATGTAATGTTAAGCAAAAGCATCCATGTGCAAGTTACTTACTACCTGCTCTTCCTTCGAGGGTTACCATTATCCTCATTACTAGTGGCATAGGTTAGCTTCGCTTGATTTTGTACTTTCTATAAAGTGAATTATGCACTAGGTACTCCTTTGCATCTGGCTTTGTTTGCTCAAAATTATGCTCATGAAATTTATCCATATGGTCACATGTAGTTCTGAAGTATTCTTCAAGAGGCTTTTAAAAATTATTCTGTAGGGGTGCCTGGGTGGCTCAGTCAGTTAAGCATCCGACTTCGGCTCAGGTCGTGATCTCATGGTTCATGAGTTTGAGCCCCGTGTTGGGCTCTGTGCTGACAGCTCAGAGCCTGGAGCCTGCTTCTCAGTCTGTGTCTCCCTCTCTCTCTCTGCCCCTACCCCACTCACACTCTGTCTCTCTCTGTCTCTCAAAAAATTATATATATATATTTCTGTATATATATATATATATATATATTTCTGTAATTAAAAGTAATCTTATGTTTTTCAGTATGAAAACAATGTTACATGCCAGGCAGAAAAGTTTTTTAGAAAGTTACCCCTAACCCTCCACCCAAACACAACCATCATTAATATTTTTGAGTATTTCATTTCAGTGCCGTTTCATAGTTTCAACATATTTAATATACTTGTATGTATGAATGTTGTTCCCTTAATACTATAATGTAAGCACTTCACTACGTTACTGAAAGTCTTCACGGATGACATTCTTAATAATAGCATTCCTATACCATTAGACATTTGGAGTATTCTGGGTTTGGTTTGTTCGTTTGTTAGTTTTTACTATGAACGAACACAATGAACATCCTTGACTGAAAATGTTTTCTGTTCTTTGGGGGAAGGGCTTTCCTTGTAATAGAATATCACAAGTAGGATTATCGGGTCACAGCCCTTAGAAAGAGCAGACAGCTACAGTTAGTGCCGAGAATGCACTGATAAGAGACCGGGGGAAGGAACTGGTGTGTACTGGGCCCCTTGTAGTACATGTACCAGACATTTGCGAGG
This sequence comes from Lynx rufus, assembly GCF_022079265.1. Taxonomy (NCBI): domain Eukaryota; kingdom Metazoa; phylum Chordata; class Mammalia; order Carnivora; family Felidae; genus Lynx; species Lynx rufus. The sequence goes on from NW_025814833.1 coordinate 7,706,476, forward strand.
TGCTTTGCCCATATTCTCTCATTTAATTGTCACCAAAACCCCAGGAGGGACATATACACTGCGTTTTGGAGAGGAAGACAATCCAGGCTCAGAGAGGTTAGGTGACCTGTCCAAAGGCACACAAGGAGTGAAGTGGCAAAGCCAAGATTTGGGCCCATGTCCAGCTGGCCAGAAAACTTGTGATCTTTCAACTCTACCACACTGCCCCCCAGAGTGCAATTTCAATAATGCAACTCACATGCACACTCTTCTCCAATTCTCCTCACAGGCCTGTCCCAGTTCCTGATTGCACGTTGTCTGGGCAAGACATTTTACCCTTTTCTCAGCCTTTACACTGAACTGAGAGTAGAAGAGTAGCTTTGGTCTTCTAAGAGGTCTAGGAGACAGAGATAGGGTCCCAAGAGAGTGTGAACAATGTTTTCACCTGTGTTCAGACTTCTTAAAACTTCCTTTCCTGTGAAATGAGAGTTGGCTTTTAAAAATTCGGTTCCGTTCATTTATCCAAAGGATATAGGAGTGCTGATGCATGGGGGCACGTGTACCCCAATGTTTATAGCAGCGCTTTCAACAATAGCCAAATTATGGAAAGAGCCTAAATGTCCATCAACTGATGAATGGATAAAGAAGATGTGGTTTATACATACAATGGAATACTACTTGGCAATGAGAATGAATGAAATCCTGTCATTTGCAACAACGTGAATGGAACTGGAGGGTATTACGCTAAGTGAAATAGGTCAGTCAGAGGAAGACAGATACCATATGTTTTCATTCCTATGTGGAACTTGAGAAACTTAACAGAAGGCCATGGGGGAGGGGAAGGGGGAAAATAGTTTCAAACAGAGAGGGGGGCAAACCATAAGAGACTCTTAAATACTGAGAACAAACAGAGGGTTGATGGGGGGGGGAACTGGGTGATGGGCATTGAGGAGGGCACCTGTTGGGATGAGCACTGGGTGTTGTATGGAAGCGATGAATCACGGGAATCTACCCCCGAAAACCAAGAGCACACTGTACACCCTGTATGTGAGCCAACTTGACAGTAAATTACATTTAAAAATATACTTTAAAAATTCATTTTGTTTCTATTCATCCATCCGAGTGCCCACATCTCTGCCTTTTCTCCAGCCTGAATGTTGTTGTTGCCAGCTGTTGTGCTACTGAAGTTCTTCCTTCTCTTTCTGCAAAAGCGACAGCCTCATTGCTGGGTTTTTGGATGCCCTCCTTGTTCATTCCTAGGGACTTTCCAGGTTCTGTATTCCTCCCTTCTCCTGCCAGACCCATCTTCTTTATTTTTCCCCATCTTTTCTTCTTACTGCTGCTAATGCTGTTGCTGCTGCCGCCACCGTTACTACCGCCACGACCATCACCACCACCAATCGAATCGTAGTTGACCTCCCAGGTTACTTGGAGCCCCTTTGGGAAAGAGAGGGAAGAATCTTGAGAGGATGAGAAGAGAACGAAGAAAAAGATCTATGGTTGGGGCCACAAGCAGCCAAGACCTCAGCTCAGCCCAGATGCATGGTAGATAAGTGTTAGACAAATCCCAGCCTTCTGCACCGGGTTAGGGCCGAGGCCTATGGGAGATGTCAGTATGTCCTTCCTTCTTCTCAGTTACCCAATGTGTGAGGCCTCTCTCAGAGGACCGCTCTCCCCTCTCTTCCAACCTGACACCAAACTAAAACTGCCTGCAACATCCTCACCCTGATGCTAAAGTCTACATCAAGTTTGGGGGACTGATGGACACAAGGCCAAGGGGAAACAAAATCCCATTTGTTTCAAAGAGGGTGCAGTAACCATTGGATATCCACGTGCAGAAATAAACATTAACGCTTATCTCCTAGCACATACAAAAATTAACTCAACATTGATCATAGATGTAAATGTAAGAGCTGAAACTATAAGAGTCTTAGAAGAAAATATCGGAGTGGGGCACCTGGGTGGCTCAGTCGGTTGAGTGTCCAGCTTCGGCTCAGGTCATGATCTCACAGTTTGTGGGTTCGAGCCCCGCGTCGGGCTCTGTGCTGACAGCTCAGAGCCTGGAGCCTGTTTCGAATTCTGTGTCTCCCTCTTTCTCTGCTCCTCCCCCACTCGTGCTCCCTCTCTCTCTCTCTCTCTCTCTCAAAAATAAACATTAAAAAAGAATTTTAAAAAGAAAATATAGGAGTCAATCTTCATCACCGTGAACCAGACAAAAGTTCTGTAGATGAGATAAAGCATACATAACAAAAGAAAAAGTAGAAAAATTGAACTTTGTAAGTATTTAAAATTTCTGTATGCCAACAAGTTAGATAGCCTAGATCAAATGGATGAGGTCCTAGAAATACAAAATTTGCCAAAACTGACTCAAGAATAAGTGGAAAATCTGAACAGATCTATAATAGAAATTTTGAATCAGCAGTAAAAAAAAAAAAAATCTATCAACAAAGAAAAGTCTAGGACCAGATGCCTTCAATGGTGAATTCTTTTTTTTTAATTTTTTTTCAACGTTTATTTATTTTTGGGACAGAGAAAGACAGAGCATGAACGGGGGAGGGGCAGAGAGAGAGGGAGACACAGAATTGGAAACAGGCTCCAGACTCTGAGCCATCAGCCCAGAGCCTGACACGGGGCTCGAACTCACGGACCGCGAGATCGCGACCTGGCTGAAGTCGGACGCTTAACTGACTGCGCCACCCAGGCGACAATGGTGAATTCTACCAAACATTTAAAGAAGAACAAACACCAATCCTCCTCAGATTCTTCCAAGAAATAGAGTAAGAGGGAACACACTCTAACTCATTCTATGAAGAATGTTTCCCCCAGTACTAAAACCACACAAAGGCATCACAAGGAAAGAAAACTACAGACAAATATCCTATATGTATATAGATTCAAACATTCTCAACAAAATACTAGCAAACTGAATCTCTCAGCATATTAAAAGGACCAGAGCAAGTAGGATTTATCCCAGGAACGGAAGGGTGGTTTAGCATAAGGAAGTTAATCAATGTAATACATCGCATTAACAGAAGGGAGGAATAAAATCACATGATGATTTTAAATAAGGAGAAAAAGTAATTGATGGAATCCAACCACCCTTTCTTGACAATAATTTTCAACAAAATAAGAAAAAAAGGGAAATTTCTTTCTTACCACAATAATGGGCATTTATAACAAAGCTTACAGATAATAGCATGATTGATCATGAAAGACAGAAAATATTTCCCTAAGATCAGGAACAAGACAAAAATGACTGCTTTCACTACCGCTAATCAAAATATTGAATATACTAGAAGTTCAAGTCCAGTCCAGTAGGCAAGAAATTAAATGTACCAAGTGTCACGGAGTTGTTCACTTTTAAAATGGTTAATTTTATGTTATGTGACTCTCACGTCAATATAAAAAAATTAAAACTTTTGTGCTTCAGAAGGTACCAACAAAAAAGTGAAAAGACAGCCAACAATGTTGGAGAAAATATTTGCGAATCATACATCTGATCAAGGACTTGTATCCAGAGCAATTAACTTTTACAACTCAACAATTAAAAGACAAATAGCCCAAATAAAACCCAATAAGCAAAGGATTTGAAAAGACATTTCCCCAAAGAAGATCTAGAAATGGTTAACAAGACCGTGAAAAGGTGCTCAACATCACTAGATTATTAGGGAAATGCAAATTAAAACTACAATAAGATACCACTTGACACCACTAGAATGGCTATAATTAAAAAAAAAGATGGAAAATAACACGTGTTGGCAAGAATATGGAGAAATTTGAACGCTTACACATTGCTAGTAGAAATATAAAATGGTGCAGCCTCTTTGAGAAACAGTTTGGCAGCTCGTCAAAAAGTTAAACATAGTGTCACCATATGATCCAACAATTCCTCTCCTGGGTATATGCCCAAGAGAAATGAAAATATATGTTCATAAAAAATATGTGTCCATGAATGTTCATTGCAGCATTATCCGTAATAGCCAAAAAGAAGAAACTATCAACTGATGAGTGGACAAACAAAATGTGGTACATCCATAAATGGAATGTTATTCGTCTTTTAAGAGATCATTCAAGTTTGCGAAGCCTTATGTGATTCTTGCCTACTCTGACTCCAGGGATCACTGAACACTCCCTCCTCCATGTTCTCACGGTACCCCATACATATGTCTATCATGCTACGCTCTACTTCCTTGTGAGAAGTGAACCTACCTACCACCACACGGTTTGTTGTCTACATCAGCGTTGCTCTTCCAGGAAATTCTCACCTGGCAAGATGGAAGTTCCAAATAAACCTTACCGTACATTCCAGGAACTTACTGAGAGAACCATAGACTCCTCAACAGAAAACATCACTCAAAGACTCTTTGATACCCCTTCCTCAAAATCCTCAGCTGCTAGGTCCACTAATCGTAAGCTGTTTATCATGATTCTTATCCAATCATAACCAAGTGTTTCCCCCATTGAAAGACCTGCCTTAAACGAGACTTCAAAATCTCATAAATATCCTGACTTCACCTTGACCATTTACAGATGCTACTAAGTCTCTGAGCTAGTGCTCCCTTTTACTGTGGAGAGCATACACTCAGCTTTGTCTCATCACTAGGTAGTTTTGGTGATATTCTGGAGGAACCAGAATTCCACATTTGTTTACATATTCGTATCTCTCTACTGGATCTGGAGTCCTACAAAGCACAAACTATATCTGCTTTTCTTGTAATTCTCCATATCTAGCACATTCCTGTAATTCTCCATATCTAGCAAACTGCCTGGGATATGTCAGAATTTAACAAAGAGGAGTTCCTGGGTGGCTCAGTCAGTTAAGCATCTGACTCTTGGTTTTGGCTCGGGTCACAACCTCACGGTTCGTGAGATCGAATCCCGCCTTGGGCTCTATGCTGACAGCATGGAGCCTGCTTGAGATTCTCTCTCTCCGTCTCTCTCTTACACTCCCCCACTCGTGCTCTCATGCTCTCTGTCAAAATAAAAAAATGAACATTAAAAAAATAGAGGAGCACCTGGGTGGTTCAGTCGATTGAGCTTCATCTTGTGGTTCATGAGTTCAAGCCCCACATCGGCTTGCTGCTGCCCGCCTGTCAGCCCAGAGCCCACTTCAGATCCTCTGTCCCCCTCTCTCTGCCCCTCCCCCGCTTGTGCTTTCCCTCAAAACCTAAATAAAAACATTTTTAAAAAAGAATTTAACAAAGAATTTTATTCCAGTGAATGAATGAATGCAGGGTAAGCAAACCTGAAGGCTGCTAAAACACTTACAAAACTATTGAAGGGGCACCTGGGTGGCTCAGTTGGTTAAGCATCCGACTCTTGATTTCGACTCAGGTCATGATCCCACAGTTGGTGAGTTTGAGCCCCACATCAGGCTCCACGCTGACAGCATGGAGCCTGCTTGGGATTCTCTGTCTCCCCTCTCTCTCTGCCTCTGCCCTGCTGATGCTCTCTCTCTCTCTCCCTCTCTCTCTCTCAAAATAAACTTAAAAAAATTAAAGAAACTATTGAAGTAACACAGGCTGCAAAAGACAAAGGCTTAAATGAGGGCAGTCCCAGAAGAGAGGAGAGTGAGATTTAGAAGGTAGGCAATGAGACCACGTGATGTATTTTATGCAGCGGATAAAGGAGAGGTGAGAATTAAAAATGACTCTGAGTTTCTGCTTGGGTGACTGGGTAGCTGCCACCAATAACGCTTAAAAAAATTTTTTTTTAATGTTTATTTTTGAGAGAGAGAGAGAGACAGACTGCAAGCAGGGGAAGAACAGAGAGAGGGAGACACAGAATCTGAAGCAGGCTCCAAGCTCCGAGCTGTCAGCACAGCACAGAGCCTGACATGGGGCTCGAACTCATGGACCGCAAGATCATAACCTAAGTGGAAGTCGGACGCTTAACTGACTGAGCCACCCAGGTGCCGCACCACTAATAACTCTTAATGTGGAGTATGACTTTAGGAGAAAGAACAGTGTTGGGGCAAGATAATAAAGTCTGTTTGGACATTTTAGTCAAACAGATGGTACTTTTTTTTTTTACTACTATAATCCTGTTCCGACTAAAGAGCCCTGAATCTGGAGTGTAGAAATCTGGGCTCTGATCCTGGTTTGACTGATTCTAACCACTTCACCATTATGTCCGTGTTTTTCTTGATCTCTTTGAAATGAGACTAAGTGATCTCCACTTATTGTTCCTACTCTAACAGTCTTAGGTAGAATGATGATATTGACCAAGTCTCTTGTACGAGTGGAAGTAAAGATATACGAACAGGGGGCACCTGGCTGGCTCAGTTGGTAGAGTGACTCTTAATCTCAGGGTTGTGAGTTTGAGCCCCACGTTGGCTGTAGAAATTACTTTTAAAAAATGAAAAAAAAAAAAAGATGTATGAACTGGCCGGCCACACACAGAACAATGAACACGGACCACCATATATAAAAATCAACTTGGGGTGCCTGGGTGGCTCAGTCGGTTGAGCATCCAACTTCGGCTCAGGTCATGATCTCGCAGTTCATGAGTTCAAGCCCCACATCGGGCTCTGTGCTGACAGCTCAGAGCCTGGAGCCTGCCTCAGATTCTGTGTCTCCCTCCCTCTGCCCATTCCCCGCTCGTGCTCTCTCTCTGTCTCTCAAAAATTAATAAACGTTAAAACAAATTAAAAAAAATCAACTCAAACAGGATTAAAGTCTTGAATATAAGATCAGAAACTATCACAATTCTAGAAGATAACATAAGTGGTAAGCTCCTTGACATAACTCTTAGCGATACGTATTTTTTTATCTGACCTCAAAGGCAATGGCAAAACAACAAAAAATAAACAAATGGGATGACATCAAACTAAAAAGTTTCTGCAAGTGAAGGAACCCATCAACAAAATAAAGACAACATACTAAATGAGAGAAGATATTTGCAAATCAGGGGTTAATGTCCAAAATATATAAAGAACTCATACAACTCAGTAACAAACAAACAAAAAATCCAATTAAAACTGGGCAGAGGATCTGATAGATATTTTTCCAAAGAAAACATACAGATGGCCAATAGGCATATAAAAAGATGCTAAATATCATTAATCATCAGGAAAATGTAAATCAAAACTACCATGAGGTATCACCTCACACCTGTCAGAATGCCTAAAACCAACAACACAAGAAACAGCAGGTATTGGCAAGGATGTGGAAAAAGTGGAACCCTTTTACGCTGTTGGTGGGAATGCAAACTGGTGCAGCCACCATGGAAAACAGGATGGAGGTTCCTCAAAACACTAAAAATAGAACTACCATATGATCCAGCAATCCCACTTCTGGGTGTTTATACGAAGAAAAAGAAAACACTAATTCAAAAAGATATATGCACCCCTATGTTCATTGCAGCATTATTTATAATAACCAAGATATGGAAGCAACCAAAGTATCCATTGATGGATGAAAGCACAAAGAAGATGGCGTGTGTGCATGTGTGTGTGCACGTGCGCGTACACACAGCTATAAAAGAGAATGAAATTTTGCCATTTGGGACAACATGGGTGAACCTAGAGGGTTTTATGCCAAGTGAAATAAGTCAGGGGGCTCCTGGGTGGCTCAGTCAGTTAAGCGTCCAACTTTGGCTTAGGTCATGAGCTCGCAGTTCTTGAGTTCAAGTCCCACGTCAGGCTCTGTGCTGACAGCTCAGAGCCTCGAACCTGCTTCAGATTCTGTGCCTCCCTCTCCCTCTGCCTCTCCTCCGCGTGCACTCTGTCTCTCTCTCAAAAACAAATAAACATTAATAAATTTTTTAAAAAAGAAATAAGGCAGAGAAAGACAAATACCACAGGATTTCACTTATATACGAATTCTAAAAATAAAAATGAACAAACAAAACTCATACGCGCAGAAAACAAATTGGCGATTATTTCCAGAAAGGAGGGGTTTGGGAGGAGGGAGTAATGGGAAAAGGGGATCTCAGGAGGTACAAACTTTCAGTCGTAAAATAAGGAAGTCATGGGGGTGTCATGTACAGCATGGTGACTATGGTAATAATATCGTATTGCAAAAAAGTAAATTTATATACTGATGGGGGAAATTAGTCTTACGACGATCATTTCACAGGGGATGCAAAGGTCAAATCACACCTGAAACGAATATATTGTTAGATGTCAATTATGCTTCAATTAAAAAGAAAAGATATATAAGAGAACAGCAGAGGGCATCATTATATAAAAGGTAGACTCGGAATAAAAATGGCAGTCTGAAGAGTGGAGCAGCATTTTCAGGCTATAATGGATCTTTAAAAATAACCTTATACTTGCATAATATTTTATAAGATTAACAAAATACATTTACATATGGGTTTCTAAATACACGATTTGTCTTCACTGTAATCATAATCGTGTGATTATGCTATTTTATGGATGAGGAAACAAGTTCTGAGAGGCCAGCCAGTTTTTCAGGCACATAAAGCTAGTGAAAAGCAAAGATGAGATTAAAGCCAGATATTTCAACTCATCTGTTCCAATTCACTGGCTCGAAAGTTGACCCCAAGACCATAACGAGGTTTGGATGGATTCATGAAAAGTAAAGATTTCCTCTCCTTTTTTCTGTATGGTGAATAAGTATTATACTACATATACATGTATAACGAATAGGGCCTCTTTATTTACTGTAATTGGTCTAATTTTGTTCGGGAGCTCCCCACCCCAGTGGGCTGTAGGTGGTCTGGGGAAAGTTTACCGATCCTTCTAGAAATTGGAGTATGGATAGCCAATTGTCAGTGCCGTCCCTCTCTGCCTGTCTCTGCTTGTCTTTGCCGCAGGATGGCTGGTCTGGTGTGCTTTCTGGACTGACATTACTGCATGAAAGTGGTTCCATTTGCCTTTTTGTCATGAAATAATACCTACCGCTGCTGCCTGCTGAGTACTTACCATTGCCTCTGGACATTGAGGTCCCCACCCTCAGTGGCCTTGTCCAACTTCCAAGCCTTTGCTCATCCAGTGATCCTAGCAGTATCTCCGTGATCTTTCACTGGGGCACATGATGAGTGGGTCAATTTGGGTCCTTCAGGAAGCAGATGTTAAAGTGGATTTAGATGTGCAAGACAGATTTCACCCCATTCTATGAGTCAAAGGAAGTTATAAGGCCAGCCCCGATTCAAGGAGGAGAAATAGACACCAGCTCCTCTTAGGAAGAACAACGTGCACACATAATAATGGGTGGAATTGTTGGCCATCTTTATGCAATATTTAAAGTCATGAGACCGGCATAGATCACTCAGGGAGTGAGTATAGGTAGACATAATGTCTGAGGATTGAGGTCGGGGACACGCCAATGATGAAGAGGAACCTGCAAAAGAGACAGCGAAATAGTAACCTCTGAGGTGTAAGAAAGCCAGGAGATAGACCTAGGTTCAAATCTCGGTGTTACCTTGGATACCTAGGAGACCCTGGGTAAGTTTCTTAACCTTGCTAAGTCTTCATTTCCTCACCCATAAAATGAGGATAATAATAGTAACTACTTTCCTATTCCTTTTCTTTATCACAAGCAGAGGAAGAATAAATAAGTGAATAAAATTGTCTCTTGGATCAAACAGAAGGAAGCCATTGGGGACTTTGGAAAGTGGAATATTGGGGGCAGAAGAGAAAATGGCTGAGGGATGAACTGGAGTGTCTCTCGGGAAGTTTATCTGTAAAGAAAACGTAGGGGCTAGAGTGGAGCAAAACATCAACTGTGAAGTGTTTTTTTTTTTTTAAAGATCATAGAAAAGAAGGAAATCCTGCCACTTGCAAAGACATGGATGCACCTTGAAGGCATTATGCTAAGTGAAATAAGTCAGATAGTGCAAGACAAACAAATACAGTATGATCTCCGCTATATGTGGGATCTAATAAACAAAACAAACAGGCTTATGGATACAGAGAACTGATTTGTGGTTGCTTGCGGTGGTGGCTGAGGGGTGGGTGAAATGGGGAAAGGGGTCAACAGGTACAACTTCTAGTTATAAAACAAGTAAGTCACGGGGACATAATATACAGCATGGACACTACAGTCAACAAGACTGTATTGCACATTCGAAAGTTGCGAAGAGAGTGGATATGAAAAGGGCTCGTCACAACAACAACAAAAATGTGTAACTGCGTGGTGACGGACGTTAATGAGACTTATTGCGATCATTTTGCCATACGTACAAATACCAAATTGTTATGCTGTACACCTGAAGCTAACATAATGTTATGTGTCAACCACATCACCATTTTTTTAAAAAGTGGGTATTGGAACATGTGTACAATGCTGATGACGAGCTAGGAGGGAGGGATTGGTTGAAAATACAAGAGAGAAAAGGGCTAAGAGATGGGAGTATGAAGTGGATGGGATCCACGTACTGGTGGGATGATTACGTTTGGGCAAGAGGCAAGGACTCCTCTTCTTCCAAATCAGGTTTCAAAGAGAAGATGTGGTCTGTGATGGGGAGAAGCCAGCAGTGAGACAGAGACTAACAAAACATTGAAAGAGTGTGGGGAACGAAAGACGTTGTTGGGGGGTGGGGGACAGATCAAAGGGTGGTTCCAGGTTGAGGATTCATTTACAGATGGACAGGCTGGTGTGGTTAAATCCATCCGAGCTCTGTAGTCTTATGAAAGGAGCAGGGATGACGGACGGGGTGGCATTTTCCAGGCTTGGGACTGATAGCACAAACACTTGGCTGATTTCAACGCAGAACGTCTGAGAGTGAAAAGTCAGGTAGGACATCTGTGCTGAGCTTAAATCCTTATTTTGGGGAAGAAACAGTGACCTAGGCGTGTCCAGAACCTGAGAAGAGGGAACTGGAAATTTCTGAGCACCCACCATTTACCAGGGCCACAGGATACATGTGTGCATTTTCTCATTTCAACCTCAAAACCACCATGAAGGGTAGGTAGGATCATCCTTGTTTTACTGATGAGAATCACCAAGGCTCAGGGATTCTGAGAAACTTGCCTGGGCCTGGTTTTCTGATCGTGCTTCCTTGGGAATGTGAAGGCAGACTGAATATTGATGGGGCAAAGTGCGCATCAGGGCGTGATTAGCTTTATGACATTATTTTGAGTCTCCACACACACTGCGTGTTTGGTGTTCCTCTGGGAAATAACGGCGGGAAGGCCAATCAGCGGGCCTCTCTCTGCCTGGATGAAGGGGATGTGCTCATTTATAATTCTGTCTTTTAAGATACCAGTATTTCCACTTAGAGATTCCATCTAGCCTGGCTCTCTTTTTCGTTGTATTTTCTTGCAGGAGACTCTCTCTGTCTCTCTCTCTCTATTTATTTTTGCCAGCCCTAGCCCTAGACCCTGTCTTTAAAAATCTCATTCAATGGCTTCTCCAAATTCCCTTTTTAGAATGGTCTCTCTTAAATTTCCCTTTGACTAGGCTCAGGATGTCATTCCTTGTTGTTTTATCTTTATAGCTGCTTAATGACATCACCGGTTCCTTTCCTTGCCAGCTTCCTGGCTTAATTACAAAGAAAACCTCTCACAGTTTAGAGATAAATGACAGTGTTCGCCATGACCAGGCTTGTGGAATGCTTGCTAATCCTGGGTCTCAGGTGTGCACGATCAAGTGACTGAAAAATCCTGAGCTGACTTCGTGCTGGAGCACCCCTTCATCTTTAGTGCAGGGGTAAGGGTCAAAATATGTTACCACTTGGGGCGCCTGGGTGGCTCAGTCGGTTACGCGTCTGCCTCTTGCTTTCTGCTCAGGTCATGATCTCACGGTTCATGGGATCAAGCCCTGTGTCGGGCTCTGTGCTGACAGCATGGAGACTGCTTGGGATCCTCTCTCCCTGCCCCTCCCCTAGTCTCTCTCTCAAAATAAATAAACTTGGGAAAAAAATAGGTTACCTCCTGTATTGGCCTGTTGGAAGCAATTGGAATGAATAATGGCTTAGCCCTGGAGCAGGGTCCCCAAAGCTGCTCACTGAGCCAGGCTTTAACCCTGCAGTTGCTGGACGATGGGGAGCATTAGTGCAGGACGGGAGGGGATGGGCCAGCCAGGGGTAGAAGTTGGGGTTTTAGAATAGTAGCTACTACCAAAGAGTATTAAAGAATTTTAAGGATTTCACAGCTGGAAGAGCCTCTTGGGGACAGACCAGCCTTAGTGAGCCATGCGGACAAGGGAACTATACTAGGATTGGTTGAGCAACAGGATAGTAAGAGTCTCTAGACAACCTCATGCAGCAGAGCCTTAATGCCTACCTCCAGACAGTAATGTGAGAAGGAAACTTCTATCTGCTTAAGCCATTGTCAATTTGGGTCTCTGTTACAAACAGCTGAAACAATCTCCCAACTAGGAGGGGTTAGTGGGTTTATCTCTTTGCTATATTTTGATTCACCTGAGCCACATATGGAACATATGGGTATGTTCCTTTCTAACTACCAGGTGAAGGAGAAGTGATGCTAGAAAGGCATAGGTGTGGAGATCCGATATTGATTTAAGGTCTATCAGACCCTCCTGTTGAGTGATGGGACCGATTTCTTTTTCACTCACTTCTGAGGTGCACATGAGGCACTCGTAGAGGTTGTTTTGATCATTTAGATGACCCCATATGCCTCTTTGGGATTTGGAAACTGATGTTAATGTACCACCTTGGAAGCCGAATGGAATAGACCTTGATCTTACTTTCGATAGTCTCTAGTTCAAGCAGGGACAGATTCATATTACCCTTGAACCTTAAAAGTCCCATGAGAAGAAGGTGATCTGAAATAATGCATGGAACAGTGGGACAGGAAGGGGCCTCCTGTTCAGCCCACCTGGTCAGGCTAGCCCTGGGGATCGCCAGGATGAGCGATAACAACAATTACAATGGAATGTCTGTTTGGCCCAATTGGGCAGTAGGACTCTCTACATTAAACAGTAACCTGATACCTGTTCGAGTTAATACATACTTTGCTGCAGACAAGCTGCTTGCTCCCTATGATAATTTATGTTAACTCACAATTAGCAGAACTGAAAAAAACAAATGAGATGGTAAAATACTATACAGCAAGATCTGTGCTCTCTGGTTGTAGAATTTGAGCTGTGGTTCCAGAGCTGTTAATCAAGAGTTTATTGTAAACTCGCAGTCAGAAATTATGATATCCGGGGCAAATGGGTGGCTCAGTTGGTTAAGCGTCCAACTCTTGGTTTCGGCTCAGGTCATGATCTCATAGTTTCGTGAGTTCGAGCCCCACGTCTGATGCTGTGCTGACAGCACGGAGCCTGCTTGGGATTCTTTCTCTCTCCCTTTCTATCCCTCCTGTGCTCATGCTGTCTCTGTCTCTCTCAAAGTAAATAAATCCAACTTAAAAAAATGGAAAGTATGATTTTCCCCAAGGAACCACAACAAACATTTTTTCCAATTCCCTTCACATTTATTGAGCATGTGCACACGTGATCTCATGTAATGCTTCCCGTGACCCTGCAAAGTAAGCACTATTATCCCCATTTTAACGGATCATGAAACCGAGGCTTGGAATGGTTAAACCACCTCAAAATTACTTGCAGCTAGAGTCAAACCTTGAACCCACTCCTGTTTTCCTTCAAAGCACAAGCTCAAAGTTACGTTCTGCATCGGAAGTTAATTCTGAAGGACAGGAGATGGGGCGATCTCCCTGCACAGGCTGCTTCACCTCTTGAGCCCTGAAGTTTGGAGTCATTAGAGACCTGGCTTGACAGAAATACCCAATTTCTTATGATTGTTGAGGTCTGAGTGGCAGTTGTCAAGGGCAGCTTTAGTGGCTGACTTGCTATGAGAAGTCCACAAGCCTGTCTGCATGGGGAGACTGGGGATACACCAAGGGTCTGAAGGATCCACAGCTTAGATCATTAGCTAGCCTAGAAAGAAAAATGATTGCATCTCTAGTTGTTCAGGGCTCATCATGGGAAGACACATACCTGATTAATGGAAAATTTTATTCCAGGGAATAGCTTTACTTCTAGGCACAGGGATTGCTTATATGTTTTCGAGAAAGTGTTCTTCTCCCTTCAAAGTCATCGGCAGCGTCTTTTACAATCTTTTCAGCACTGCTCTATAATTCCCCCACACTGTAATCTGGGATTAAAGACAGGAAACACAATTTTAACATGCATTCTAGGTGTCAGGAGAGGAAGGGAAACAAGCCTGACTGTTTTGGTTCTTTTGGTCCCTTTTAAGGCAAGGACTTCTGCCCATCGAAGATGGGGTCAGAACTTGGGGCTAGGGAGCTTACATTGTATGTTTCATTAGTGATGTGGGGACTTGGGGTCCAAAGTGAGTGGACTAGGCCTCTTTCCTCTGGGACCTGCTGAGAAAGATCTGTTGTTTGGGTACTCAGCTCAGCCTAGTGATTTAACAACAAATAACAGGGAAGGAGAAGGTCCCTGAGGGAAGTGATATAACGTTTGGAAAAGAGTCTGAGTTTTTAAGACAAGCCTCTGGGGCAATAATCAACTTCTATGCGTATTCACTCTCAAACACGCATGCCAACCCAGAGTCTGGTGAGGAATATACAGCCCCTGCAGGTCAGTACGACACAATCATTAAACCGGGAGGAAATGCAAATAATCATTTTAATAAAATAATCAAATTAAACAAACAAAAAATCTCATTCATTCAGCAATCAAACATCTTAGTGTGATTCCAGTTGTTCTCTAACCACAGTCTACATCAGAATTTCTCTTCCTGGGCACCTGGGTGGCTCAGATGGTTAAGCATCTGACTTGGGCTCAGGTCATGATCTCGCGGTCTGTGAGTTCCAGCCCCCAGTCGGGCTCTGTGCTGACAGCTCGGAGCCTGGAGCCTGCTTCGGATTCGGTGTCTTCCTCTCTCTCTGCCCCTGCCCAGCTCGTGCTCTTTCTCTCTCTCTGTCTCTCTCTCTCTCAAAGATAAATAAATATAGAAAAAAAGAATTTCTCTTTCTAGCCAGTCCCCTGGTATGCAAGGACTGCCTATTATCAACCTCCTTAAACATTGTTGCTATGCAGTTAGAATTCACTGAAAGTCTAGGATGGGCTAATTTATGGTTGGTTTACCTGATGTATCAATTAAGATGTCCTTGGCTGAAAATAACAGAAAACCTCTGCCCCTTTTTAATTCAAGTGATTTGGTTATTTATTGTTGAGTTGTACTTGATGATTTTTTTTTTTTAAGTAGGCTTCATGCCCGGGACGGAGCCCAGTGCGGGGCTTAAACTTACAACCCCGAGATCAAGACCTGAGCTGATTAACCGACTGAGCCACCCAGGCACCCCATGCACTTGATCATACTATTAAACTGCTAAATCGACCAACCCTAAAGCCTGTTCTGACTTAAACAATAAGGTAGTTTCCTATTGCCACTATAACCAATTACCACAAACCTAGAGGCTTAAAACAACACAAATGTATTATCTTACAGTTCGGGAGGTGAGAAGTCTGAAATGGGTCTTGCGGAACTAAAGTCAAGATATTGGCAGAGCCGCATTCCTTCCACTGTTACCTTTCCTCTCACCCTGGCCCTGCTGCCTCCCTGTCATGAGGACCTTTGTGATTATATTGGGCTCACCTGGAAAATCCACAATAATCTTCTCGAGATTCTTTATGTTTTTATTTATTTTTGAGACACAGAGAGACAGAGCATGAGTAGGGGAGGGGCACAGAGAGAGGGAGACACAGAATCTGAAGCAGGCTCCAGGCTCCAAGCCATCAGCACAGAGCCCAACGCGGGGCTCGAACTCACGGACTGTGAGATCATGACCTGAGCCGAAGTCGGACGCCTGACTGAGCCACCCAGGTGCCCCTCTCGAGATTCTTAATCACATGTGTAAAGCTTGTTGTGTCATATAAGGGGACATATTCACAGATTCTAGGCATTAGGACGTGGGCATCTTTGATGGTCCGTTATTCTATCTACCACAGGTAGTTTACTAGATTACATAACTGGGAGCACCTGATTTAAAAAAGGGCCGAAGGACTCAAATAGACATTTATCCAAAGAAGATATACAAATGGCCAGTGAGTTCATGAAAAGAATGCTCAAGTCTCTAGCCATTAGGGAAATGCAAGTTTAAACTGCAGTGTAATACCACTTCATATCCGTGAGGATGGCTATGATTAAAAAGAAAAACGAAGAGAAAATAATCAGTTTTGGTGAGGAAGGGGAGAAACTGGAACCCTCATTTCCACTTGGTGCAGCTTCTATAAAAATCAGTATGGTGATTCCTCGAAAAATTAAACTTAAAAATTAAAAATTCCACTTCTGGATACATACCCAAAAAAATCAAAAGCAGGGACTTTGACAGATGTTTGTATGCCTGTGTTCATAGCAACATTATTCACTATAGCCAAAAGCTAGAAACAACCCAAGTGTCCATAGACAAATGGATAAACAAAATGTGGTAGCAACATACAATGGAATATTATTCAGCATTAAAAAGGGAGGAAGGAACACCTGGGCGTCTCGGTTAAGGGTCGGACTCTAGATTTCAGCTCAGGTCATGATATCACGGTTCATGAGATCGAGCCCTGCATCTGGTTCTGTGCCAACAGCATGGAGCCTGCTTGGGATTCTCTCTCTCTCTCTCTCTCTCTCTCTCTCTCTCTCTCTCTGCCCCAGCCCTGCGCTCTCTCTCTCTCTCTCAAAATAAATAAACTTTTTTTTTAAAAAAAGGGAGAAAATTTTTACACATGCTACCACATGGTTGAACCTTGAAGACATTATGCTATATGGAATAAGCCAGTTGCAAAAGGACAAATATTTATGACTCCTCTTACGTGAGGCTCCTAGAGCAGTCACATTTGTAGATACAGAAAGTAGAATGGTGGGGGCCAGGGGCTGGGGTGGGAGGGAGGGGAGTTGGTATTTAATTGGTACAGGGTTTGGGTTGGGGAAGAGGAAAACATTGTGGAGACGGATAGTGTTGGTGAAAAAGGTGTAAAGGTGGTAAGTTTTACATTCTGTGTATTTTACCACAATTTTTAAAAATGTCACCAACAACCAAGATTCTCTGCATCACTGTAGACTGTTATCTGGAGATCAGCTGCTGTCATAAGGCTAGATTCTCCTGGAGGTCATGAGAAAATTGCCAATGGCAATCAGAGCCACGTATTTTCTGGCTTACAACCTATCTCTCTTTTAAAATTTTTTTTAATGTTTATTTATTTTTGAGACAGAGACAGAGCATGAGTGGGGGAGGGATAGAGAGAGGGAGATAAACACACACACACACACACACACACACACACACACACACACACAGAATCTGAATGAGCCTCCAGGCTCTGAGCTGTCAGCACAGAGCCTGAGGCAGGGTTTGAACTCACGGGACCGGGACCGTGAGATCACGACCTGAGCTGAAGTCTGATGCTTAACCGACTGAGCCACCCAGGTGCCCCACAACTTATCTCTGAAAGACAAAGACAAAGTTTCCCCAAAGACTCTAACACACCTCTACTTGAATTTCAGGCAGGTTGAAGCATCTGAGCCATGACTAGCAAAAGGGATAGGTTTCTCTTCAGACCGGTGAGGTTTACACCTTCAGTTGAGAGCGATTTCCCAATTTGCCTTGCTGCTTGCTGTTCAATGGAAAAGAGATGACGTGGTGCCGGAGAATCAGCCACAGGGATCGTTACTGCCACTATACAACGCTTGTAACAACCTCTGTAGCAGGATTCTCACACAGAGTTGTGACACTGAGGCTTTTCTTTCCAGGAAGCAACTTTATTCGTGCCAGCATCACTCGGTTAGGTTTGTACCCAAAGAACTGAGCTCTGAATGTCACGTGGGGTAGTTCGTATATATTTTCTACTTCTTTGTTTCCCATAGATGGTAACACACAAACACGTAGTCTGAGTAACTGGTCTCATATTACAAGGTGGTCAGGGATGTTGTCATGTACGGGCATAGCCAGGTTACCTTGAGGGTTTTTTTTTTTTTCCTTAGGGAGGGGACCCGACTACACCTCAACCCTAGTGCGCAGACTAGAGTGCAAAACCTGTGTGCAAACTTCAAGCCGTCCTTCCAACTGCCCCACCACCAGCTGGCCCCTCCCAGTGCCAGCAACACTCCCCTACATCTCAGTTCTGATGCCTCCCCATGTCTAACCCTACAGCAACAAGGGAAGTCACACCTATGGGCGACAGGGGCATAGATGGAGAAGGCATCAGAAAAAAAGACCACCTTTACATTTGTATCAACATCACCTGGGAAGTGCTTTGAAACCAGGGATTCCGAGATCCAGTCCAAGGAATGCCGAATCAGAAGCCTAAATAAAAATGAGGGGCACCTGGGTGGCTCAGTCAGTTGGACCTCCAACTCTGGATTTGGGCTCAGGTCATGATCACATGGTTTGTGAGATCAAGCCCCACATGGGGCTCCAAGCTTACAGCATGGAGCCGGCTTGGGATTCTCTCTCTCTCTCTCTCTCTCTCTCTCTCTCTCTGTCTCTGTCTCTCTCTCTCTCCCCATCCCTGCCCTGCTTGTATACACGCTCTCTATCTCTCAAAATAAATAAATTAAAAAAGGAATCCTAAATAAAAATTAGATTTAAATTGTTATTGCTCTTTCACGAATTTGCATTTTAAGAGGTGCCCTAGGTAATTCTGATGCCAGTCAAGGGAATCTGCTTTGAGAAGCACTGGTCCTGTCTTTGCTAAGAACTGTCCTGGATGTGGGGCGCCTGGGTGGCTCGGTCGGTTAAGCGTCCGACTTCAACTCAGGTCATGATCTCGGGGTCGGTGAGCCCGAGCCCTGCATCGGGCTCTGTGTTGACAGCTCAGAGCCTGGAGCCTGCTTCGGATTCTGTGTCTCCCTCTCTCTCTGCCCCTCCCCCACTCCTGCTCTGGCTCTCTGTGTCAAAAATAAATAAACGTTAAAATTTTTTTTTAACTGTCCTGGATGCTATGGGTAGAGAATCAAATATGATATGGGTCATGTCTGGGGAAGTTCTCAGTCAATGTAGAACAGATACTTAGATAATTGTGACAAGACCTGATAGGTGCTATGGTTAGAGAGATGAATAGAATTCTATGAGGCTGGGGCGCCTGGGTGGCTCAGTTTGTTGAGCATCAGATTCTTGGTTTTGGCTCAGGTCACGGGTTCAAGCCCTGCATCGGACTCCATGCTGACAATACAGAGCCTTCCTGGGATTCTCTGTCCTCCTCTCTCTCTCCACCCCTCTCCTGTTCCCTATCTCTCTCTTTCTCAAAATAAGTAAATAAACTTTAAAAAAAAAGAATTCTATGAGGATGAATCACTACACTGTACACCTGAAACTAATATAACACTGTATGTTAATGACACTGGAATTGAACGTTTATTTATTTTTGAAGGAGAGACAGACTGAGTGTGAGAAGGGGAGGGTCAGAGAGAGCGGGAGACACAGAATCCCAAGCAAGCTCCAGGCTCTGAGCTGTCAGCACAGAGCCCGACGCGGGGCTTGAACTCACGAACCGCGGGATCATGACCTGAGCCGAAGTCGGACACTTAACCGACTGAGACTGGAATTTAAAACAAACGACACTGGAAATTTCCCCAACGACAGTGGAATTCAAAACAAAAGAATTCTATGACGCTGATACTGTCTAAGGGAGTCAGGAAAAGATTCACAGAATATTTGGCCCTAGTGAGATAGCATTACAAGGGTGAATCTACGTTGAAAAAAAGAAAGAAAGAGAGAGAGAACAATTCTAACAATTCAGGCTACCAGGAAGACTCAGTGAGGCCCAGAGTTAGGTAATCATGAGAAGGCAGAAATACATTTTGTGATTCCCTCATGGGATCTTGGTTCCCCACTCCTCCCAAATGCCTTAGCATGTGACTGCACTGCTCTGAATGTGATTCCAGTGTTTAATGATACATAGTTTTCACATACATATTTATGTACAAGGCTGTATAAACAAAACCATGCATCATGTACTTTGGGACACGTTCGCAAATTTTCAAGGATAGTTTTGACTATATGCAGTTAAACCTGATATTGCTGCCCGTAAACCGAATTTTACATCTCTGTCCCTATCCTATCCCATTCTTGTACCTTTCACAGAGATTTTAGAGGAGGAGTGGCAGTTACCCTGGTGGAGAAGCACGACGAGAGATTCCAGGAGGAGGGACCAAAATTGTCGGGCAGGGGAGTTACCAAAGAGCATCACAAATTGGGGGAACAGCCAGTCAGAGGTTTGGCTGGGCTCCCAGAGGGTGTATGAGGTAACGTAGCAAGAGATGTGTGCAGGCAGGTCAGGTGAGTTGAGATATTAAAGACAAGGCTAGGGGCGCCTGGGTGGCGCAGTCGGTTAAGCGTCCGACTTCAGCCAGGTCACAATCTCACGGTCCGTGAGTTCGAGCCCCGCGTCAGGCTCTGGGCTGATGGCTCGGAGCCTGGAGCCTGTTTCCGATTCTGTGTCTCCCTCTCTCTCTGCCCCTCCCCCGTTCATGCTCTGTCTCTGTCTGTCCCAAAAATAAATAAAAACGTTGAAGAAAAAAAAAATTAAAGACAAGGCTAAAGAATGTAATCTTTAAATGGAAGAAATTAGAAGCCATTGAAGGAGTTTAAATAAGCAATTGACAAGATCAGATCTGCATTCTAGAGAAATCATGTGTTGACCAGGTGGTCATTCCTCGAAGCAGCAGACGCAGAGCCTCTCAGAGGTCCAGGGAGGCTCAGTTAAGTTCATTTTACTAGGACTCTTGGTATAATAAAGGCAACAGATATGACAGAAGTCGTGAAAGGTGCAAATTATTCTAAATGATTATGTTTAACAAATTAACACTTTAAAAAATTTTTTTTAATGTTTTGTTTATTTTTGAGAGAGAGAGAGAGAGAGAGAACACGTGGGGGAGGGGCAGAGAGACAGGGAGACACTGAATCCGAAGCAGGCTCCAGGCTCCAAGCTGTCAGCACAGAGCCCAAGGTGGGGCTCGAACTCACAAACCGAGCCGTGAGATCATAACCTGAGTTGAAGTCGGGCGCCTAACCGACTGAGCCACCCAGGCGCTCCAACAAATTAACACTTTTACTGCACACACAGACTGGACTGCTATTTCTATTACCTCCTTTGGAGATGCTGTGAATCGAAGTTGGACGCCCAGGCCACACCCCACCCCCAACCTGGTTTTACTTCCAGACTCCTTTAAATTCTAAAACCTTGACCAAGCAATTTTACCTCTCTGAGCCACAGTTTTCTCACTATGGGGATAATAACTACTTTTTCTTCCTAATTTTAAAGAGAGAGAGCACACGAGCAGGGGAGAGGGGCAGGGGGAGAGAGACAGAGGATCTTAAGCAGGCGCTAGCCTGACACAGGGCTCAATCCCACGACCCTGGAATCATGACCTTGAGCCAAAATCAAGAGTCAGATGTTCAGTCGACTGAGCCCCCAAGCACCCTGGGCATAATAACTACTTTATACACACTGGGTGAAAGAAGACGTATACAGCGTCTGGCATCCTTGGGTGCTCGGCAAGTGTTAATAATTCTTTATAATCTTTCAATATAATGAGTCTGTGCCCAGGTGCACACATGCAGGGGCACCCATGCACATAAACACGTGCACTTGCACTGATGTGCTGCCCTGTGGACAAGGTTGGAAGGAGGAGAGGTATCCCAGACCCTTCCAGTGCCTCTCCCTGCTTCTGTGTTGAACGCCCATTCCTGAAGAGAGCATAGAGCCTCTACCTCAAGTACCTACCCATTAGAGCCCCTGCCCGCACATGCACCTCAGTATGGCTGAATTATGCCATCACCCCATTCCTTTTCCCAAGAGTGTCTGCTAAGCCGTCTTTAGCTCTGGTTGCAGAATTAAAGACCGCCCTTTTCCATGTTAAAGAGATTTCAGGTCTCCATTCGTCCTTTGCAGAAATCCCTCAGAAATATGGGGTGACTTTCTCACCACTCCTGAGCTGACCCTTCCAAAGGTCCTCCTCCTCAGGTGCTTTTGGGGTACTTGCCCTTTTCCCCTGCTCAAAGATCAGCACTCCCTTTGGGCTCAGTGTTTTTGTCTGGGGCACAGAGACCCGTAACTCACAGTAACAATTCCCTAGCTGAACGACAGCAATAATTCACAGTTGCTGCAACAGGCCTTCTGAGTTCCTGTTAACTTTGCAGAGTCGAGTCATTGAGTTGGCATGAGATCTAGCGCTTAGAAGCTCTGCTTTAAAATCAGGCTGATTTCAGAACATAGCCTCAGCTAAATGGGTCCCTGGGCCTGAGCCAAGCTCCCGGGGCTCCAGTTCCAAGACACCGTTTGCAGGATTCTGTCACTTCGAAGTCCTTGGGGATGGTATATTTTAAGACCTAGTAAAGGACTAATCTGACAAGACATTTTGGAGGTTTATTCATTGCACCATGGTAAAAAAAAAAAAAAAGTATCTCCACTTCTCATCATTACATGCTGATATAGATAATATTTGATTGTGCCCTGATTATACCCAAATCTTTTAATACTGTACATGGCAGAAGAGAAGGATGACAACATAACTCACATTCCCATTCACTTCTAAATTGCCCATTCTCCCTTTGAGAAGATGTTATCACCATTCTCTAACTCCTGCTGCAACATGATAGGATTTTGTGGCTGGAAAAGATTGCATGAGGTCATTTCATCTATCCCCCTACCTTTAAATAAATCTAGACTGAAAATCACCCCGCACAGTCGAGTATCTAATCCTTTCTTGGTGCCCCACTTCAGCGTTTAACAATTTGCGCTACCAAGATGAGTGTTTGCAATAGTTTGATCCTAAATCCCGCCAGCTGCAACGCAGTCTTCCGTTCTTTCGTTTTCGTCTTCCCATTGAAAATCCTCCAGTTGCTAACTGGTCATATTCCAGCTCTACCGGTTTCCTTCCCCACAGTCCTTGTTCTTTGAATCATCCCTAATGAGCTCTGTGCCCCAGCCCTTTACTCAACTGTTAATCTTCATAAAAGCCTCTCCAAATCATCCATGTTTCTCATGGATTGAGTGAATATGACCAACAACAAAAAAAGAAAGACACTTCAGAAAGACGAGAAAAGATGAGTCTAAAGGAAGATTTCCCCATTTCCATTGTCTATGTCTCTGATCTTTCAAATAATATTTAATGCTATTTTTATAGAACACGGGTAGCACATGTCCACAGCAGAAAACCTTAAAAAAAATAGAAGGATAAAAGAAGGGAAAAATCTTATCATCTGACAAGCAAGTCCATGGATTTCTTGTGTGTGTGTGTGCGTGTGCACGTGCATGTATGCGTGTGTTCGGGTATATGTGTCTGTTTCCTCAAATTGCGATCATACTCTTTGTTGTTTTGTATCTTGCTTTCTTCAGGTTTTATTTCACTGGTATATTCTATATAATTATCCATTCTTCCAAAGTATGATTTAATTTTTATTTTAGGGAGACAAAGTGTGCAAGTAGGGGAGAGGGGCAGAGGGGGGGAGGGAGGGAGAGAGAGAGAGAGGGAGAGAGAGAGAGAGAGAGAGAGAGAGAGAGAGAGAGAGAGAGAATCTTAAGCAGGCTTCATGCCTAGCCAGAAGCCCACTGTGGGGCTTGATCTCACAACCCTGGGATCATGACCTGAGCTGAAATCAAGAGTCTGTCACTCAACTGACTGAGCCACCCAGACGCCACCCCCCCCAAGTATGACTTTTTAAGGGCAGCATAATTCTCTACCTTGTGGCTGCATCTTGGTCCATTTAATCATTTCCCTACCACTGGGCATTTAAATGATTTCTAATTTCTCACCATTTATAAATAATGCTGTATCAACATCCTTGTACATAAATCTTTGACCACATTCATGATCTTTCTAAAAGGCAGCCCTTATGTGTTCGTGCATGTGTGTGTGTAAATATATTTGATTTCCTGACCCCCATTCATATGTAGACTCTGAATAACAAATAATCCATGGCTTTAGACTCTTAAAGAGCTCCCCCACAACTATAGGATAAAGCTCCAATTCTCTAGTAGACCTTCTATTCTCCATGTATTTTTTAAGTTCTATTTAAGTAACCTCTACACCCCTTGTGGGACTCGAACCCACTACCCCAAGATCAAGAGTCATACGTTCTTCTGACTGAGCCAGCCAGGTGCCCCTCTAAGCTCCATCTTTTGTCACGTATGTCCTCAACTGTGTGGCATACTTCAGCAACTCAGACTGCCTCTAGTTACTTGCACACTTCATGATGCTTAATACCTTTGATGACATCATTTGCGCTGCCTAGAAAGCTTCTCCCATTTTTTTCTCCTCCCTATTCCTAAGTATTACTTCAAGGGGCAGTTCATATGTCATCTCCTTCAGGCAGTCTTCCTTGAATTTCCAGGCTGGGCTAAGTGCCCCTCTAATGTGCACCCATGACACCTCATGTGTATTGCAAACACATTATATTGAAATCCGTTTTCGTTTCTACTTTTGCCACTAAACTATAAGCATCCTGAGGACAGAGAGCGTGTCCAATTCATCCCCCAGTGCTTAGTAGTGCTATGCCCAGAATTCCTGATCCCCAAAGACCACCAGGGAGCCGAGTCCGATGCAAAAGCAAAGAGCCTTTATTCGGGCTAGCTCGAGCTCAATCTCCTACCTGCACCAACGCAGCGGTGAGATACCGGAGAGAGAGAGCAAGTTTCAAAAGCACAAAGGTTTTATAGGGATCATGGCCTTAGCCGATTGGCTGGGGAAGGGTCGTGGACTCAGCCGACTGGCTGCCAAAGTGTGGTCCCAGATCAGCAATTATCAGCGTCACCTGGAACTTGTTAAAAATGCAAATGTTGGGCCTGGTGGTCACAGACCTACTGAATCAGAAACTCTGGGGGTGGGGCTCAGCAATCTGTGTTTGAACAAGTCTTCCAAGAGATTCTGATGCACCTGAAGTTTAAGAACCACTGTGTCTGAGGATCTCTAACATGTTTGGCCTCAGTGTATACAGAACGTTTCTCACTGGTCACCTATTAACCATTGGCTGTCAGCCTTGCTGTGGTATATAAATACCTAGCACCAAACACCATCCCCAGAGACTCTGATGAATTGGTTTGGGGAGGGATAAAATGCTCCCAGGTCATTCTAAGCCTGGACAGGGTTGAGGGCTCCTGCCTCTGGCCCCTACCTGAGAGAAGCCCTCCCTCTTCTACTCACACTTTCCACGCCTCTCACACTCCCCTTTCTCCCACCTCAGACTTCGGAAGAATGCATCAATCGGTAAGTTACTTAAGGGGAGGAGGCGCGTTCTGAGGTTTGAGCAGGAACTTCTTTCTGCGACCATGTCGGGGACATAGTCACTAGTCAGCCGGCCTAGGTCTGCTCTTTCAAGTAGAGTAGCTAAAATATGGTAGGTACAGTGCTGAATGGAACTGAGTACCTTTTTGTGCCCATACCTATGCTTGATGCTGGTAATGCAAGAGGAATTATTTAATGAAATATCAAAGTTATAATCTAGTAGAAGAGATTGGCTCCAGAATATGTAGTTACGGAAGAACTATAATTCAATGCTGCAAATTAGTCTGGACTGATGGAGAAAGGAGCAATCAGTCCTTCTTGGAGCTGAACAGTGATCTGGCTCATATGTTTTTTGTTTACTGCCTCTAAAGCATAGGAATCGCAAAGGGTTCCCGTGATGCTCAATCAATTGGTACCTGTCACCTTTTTTTTAAATTAGTTTATTTTGAGAGGGAGAGAGAGCGAGCAGGGAGGGACACAGAGAGAGGAACAGAGAGAGAGCACAAGGAAGGGGCAGAAAGAGAATCCAAAGCAGGCTCTACAATGTCAGCACAAAGCCCAACGCGGGGCTCGAACTCATGAACCTCGAGATCATGACCTGAACCGAAACCAAGAGTTGGACGCTCAACCCACTGACCCACCCAAGCGCTTCTCCTTCTTAAATACAATATCATTTTAATTGTGATGTGATTTCTACTGTTGTCCTTGAAATTTTCACATCTAACAGTCAACCCAGTCTGGCACTGTTTTGCCTTCCTAGAAATGTATTGTAGAGTGTGGAACTAGCAGAAGAAAATAAGAAACTACATATAAATATGTCTACACAAGAGTTACTTTAATGTTTCTGAGAAATACTGTACATCCTGCATTTCTCTTCTGACTCACCCCCATCAGAAGGAGGATGGCTACAAGAGGTAAAGCTCTGGTTCAGTCACATAGGGACTGATGTTGCTTCCTCCTTCAGCATTAGTGTGATCCCCATCATCAGTTAATTGTCAAGTTGCTCCTGGGTGGCAAAAAATAGCTAATGTTAAAGAACAAGGGCACGGAGAGATCGGGGGCACCTGCCAATTGGCTAATTGACAAGGTGGGACTATAGAAAACTGTGAGTTGCCCGTCAGAGGACATTATAGAGGCAATCTGTACATCAGGGCACAGAAGGATCCTGGAAGGGGTACTAAATACCCATCATGTTCCCAGGCCTGAAGAATGGCAACTAAGCCAAAGCAGCCCTCTACCAACTGACTTTTCCTAGGAGCAGGATGACGCCTTGGGGCACCTGGGTGGCTCAGTCAGTTGAGCGTCGGACTTCAGCTCACGTCATGATTGCACAGTTTGTGAATTCGAGCCCCTTGTTGGGCTCTGCACGGACGGCTCAGAGCCTAGAGCTTTCTTCAGATTCCGCGTCGCCCTCTCTCTCTGCCCTTCCCCCACTCACGCTCTGTCTCTGTCTCTGTCCCTCTCTCAAAACTAAATACACATTGAAAAAAGGAGAGGTAATTACTAACACATGGGCCTCCTCCTAGATGGGAGCCTAGGGGCTATGACTGAAGCAGCCAACACCTGTTATAAAGTGAATTGGCATGATCCCTTCGAGAGCCGTGGCTGACCAGCGTCTCTAATCAAGAGCAGGTGGACCAGCCACCAACCAGCTGATGAAGCTGATACTGGAGCCTCCACATGGGGAACAGATTTGTTCCTATATGCTTTAAATGCCACATAGCTTTTTCAGAAAGGCTGAATCCAGTGGAACAAGATTATAACCATTATTTTAATACAAGCCGTCCCCAGCTTACAAATGAAATGTGTTCCAAAGGTTTAATGGTTTGGAACTCAAAACACATTTTTCCTGTAGAATTAATGTTATACATTAATTCTCAGGTTCCCATCCAGCCCGTAAAAAACGTATTAAATCCTGCAATCTAGCTGAGCTATAATACTATAGTAGTAGCTGGAGTTCTATATTCTAATTCGGTATGAGTTGCTGGAGGCCATGTAATATAGAGAAGCAAAGAGTTCCAGAAGAAGTTGTTCTCTTCACAACCCATGCTTCTCTCTTGGGAACAGTCCTGGCCTGCTTGAGGCAAATTCTCAAACATGCCAAATTGTTTCTGAAACACCCCCCACCCCGCCCCACCTTCCTTTCTGCCCCTTTCCGAGGCAGGGCTCTAGTGCCTTTGAGGCTACCCTAAGTCCCCAACCTGAGAGCTCCCTAAAACTGCCTTAGCATCTTCTCCAGTCCCCCCACACCGTGGTTTCCAAATCTCCTATTGTCCCCCACTCTCCGTGAAATTACTATTTCCCCACAGAAGTCCCAAATCCTGGCTCATCCCCTCTTATGCCAAACCTGTTCTGCTTCTGACTTTCCAGGCTCTGTTATTACCAATACAATTCTTTTTTTTATTCAATATATGAAATTTATTGTCAAATTGGTTTCCGTACAACACCCAGTGCTCATCCCAAAAGGTGCCCTCCTCAATACCAATACAATTCGTATTCAGTTAAGTTCAAAAGCGCAGAGTCCTCTTTGATGTCTTTCTTTCCCTCCTTGCATCATGCAGCTCATCAAACGTCTTGTTGATTCCACTTCTGGAAAGTCTTTGGATATCACCATCCCTGTTTGGGATCTCATCTGTATAAGGGATCCTTTGGCAGCTGCAGTTTGGGCATCAATGTCTGTAATCTCTCACATGAACGAGAGCCCAGCTCTTTCCTCTTTCCTCTGCTGATGGATGAGCCTTTCTAAAGCGGGGCTTTAATCCCCTCCTCCATCCTTCCCCCCCTCCAGATCTACCACTGGTTCTCCTAATACATAATAGCTACTCTTACTCTGTTTAGTTTTCACAGCCAAGACAAGGTAGCTCTCCTTGTTCCCTTTTTGAAAGTTAGAAAGAATAATTTACTGAAGGTCACCAGCCTACTCCAGTAATGGAGCCAAAATTTGAATTCAGGTTTATGTCCAAAAGCCATGGTCTTTTCACACCACATCCGTCTAAAGCCCAAACACCGTATGTTGGCGATCCAGGTCTTCCATGATATGGCTCCACCTACCCTTCCCAACCTCTCTCATAACCTCCTCTTTATACCCACTCTATTCCCAGCCAGGCTTCTTGCTGTTTCCCAAAGCTGCCCTGCATTCTCCTACCTTTGTATATCCTTTACACAGGGTGATGAGACCTTTCCTTGTTAAGGCCCAGTGCAAATGCCATTTCTTCCATAATGCCTTCCCTTCAACCACTCCATTCACCTACAGATATACTCGAATCCTGGCCAAAAGTTCTCTCCCTTTTCTGAATTACCACAACACTAATTGTAGCCCCATTTTAACTGCAGCCCAAATCACTAAGTGTAGTCATTTGAGTGGAGCTTATAACCCCAACTCCTACTTTAAATCCTTGAGGACAGGTACCCAAACTTTCCACCCTTGGTCCCAGCAAGTGGAGGTAGCCATGGTAGGGATTCAGTTAATGTTCGAGGTGTGAATTATTAGTGGAAATTAGGATTGCAAGGTAAAAGGAGGTTGAGCGTCGTGATGAGGATTTTTGCTCTTTGATGAGAAAGCCCCCGGAGGATTTTGATCAGAGCAAGGCCATCAGAAGTCGTGTTTTTAGAATAACTAATAAAGATTCAAAATACAGGTTAGAGAGAGCTGTGCTGGATGAAAGTCTCAGCTGTGATGCATTAACTCCGTGACTTTCAGCAAGTTGCTTTCCTAACAACAACTTTATTGAGATATAGTTTACATAACACAAAACAATCACCCTTTTAAAGTGCAATATTCAGTGTTTAAAATATATTCACGGTGTCCCGCAGCCATCACGACCAATTCCAGAATATTTTTATTACTCTGGAAATTAAAACCCCATGCCCATTAGCAGCAGCTCCCCATTTCCCCCCAAACCTGCCAACCCTTGGCAACCACTAATGTCCTTTCTGTCTCTATGAATTTACCTGTTCTGGGCATTTCATATGAATGGAATCATACAATATGTGATCAGCCTCTTTCACTTGGCATAATGTTTTCAAGGTTTGTCCATGTTGTAGTATCTATTATTCCTTTTTATTGCTGAATATTATTCCATTAGATAGACACACTCATTTTGTCTATCCATTCATCTGTGGATAGACATTGGGTTTTTCCCATATTTTGACTATTATGAATAACATCACTATAGACATTCACGCACAAGTATTTTTGTGAACATATGTTTTCAATCATCTTAGTTATATACCTAGGAGCGGAATTGCTGGGTCACATGGTAACTCTAATATTCAACTTTTTGAGGAACTTTACCATTTTATATGCCCACCAGCAGTGTGTGAGGGTTCAAATTTCTCCAAAAGTCCTCACCAAAACTTGTTATTTTCTTGGTTTTTAAAATTATAGCCATCCTACTGGTTGTGAAATGGTATCTTGTGGTTTTGATTTGCATTTCCCTAATAACTAATGTTGTTGAGCATCTTTTCATGTTTTCATTTGCTATTTGTACAGCTTCCTTGGTGAGATTTCTATTCATATTCTTTGCCTATGTTAAAATTAAGTTATTTAACTTTTTATTGTTGAATCGTAATTGCTCTTTATACAGTCAGGATACAAGTCCCATATCAAATATACGATTTACAAATATTTTCTCCCATTCTGTGTGTTGTCCTTTCACTTTCTTGAAACACAAATGCTTTTAATTTCAATGAAGTCCAATTTATCTATTCTTTCCCTTGGTTTCTTGTGCTTTTGGTGTCATATCTAGGAAATTTTGAATCCAAGACTATAAAGGTTTGCATCTCTGTTTGCTTCTAAGAATTTTATAGTTTTAGCACTTACATTTAAGTTTGTGAGCCGTTTTGAATTAGTTTTTATATGGTGTGAGGTAGGGGTCTAACTTTGTTTTTTTTTGCATGTGGATATCCAATTGTCCTAGAGCCATTTGTTAAAGAGACCATTCTTTCCCAATGAATTATATTGGCACCTTGCCAAAAACCAATCAGCCATAAATGTATGGCTTTATTTCTAGTTTCTCAATTCTTTTTCATTGATCAATGTGTCTATACCTATATTCTATGCCAGATCACATTCTCTTGATTACTGTTACTTTGTGGTACGTTTTGAAATCAAAAAGGATGAGTGCTCCAACTTTGTTCTTTTTTCAAGATTATTGTGGCTAATCTGGATTCCTTACATTTCCATACGAATGTTACAAGCAGCTTGCTAACCTCTGCAAAAAAAAAAAAAAAAGACACCTAAGATTTTGATAGGGATTGTGTTAAATCTGTAAATCAATCTGGGGAGTATTGCCATCTTAACCATATTAAGTCTCCCTATCCACAAACATGAGATGCTGGAGCAAGACACTTAACCTCCCTGAGCCGCATCTGCTTTAGTTCTCAAATGGGAATATTAATAGTCATTCTATCTTACAGGATGTTGTGAATATTGCACGAGAAAACTCTTCTTAAGTGGGTTATTCATAACAGCATTATAGGAATCGGTATAACTTCTTGAGGTGATAACTCTGAGGAGCACTAAAAACATCAGTGCGTGATCATCCTTTTTTAAAGCATATTTATTTTTGACAGACAGACACAACGAGCAGGGGAGGGGCAGAGAGAGAGGGGGACAGAGGATCCGAAGCGGACTCAAACCCACAAACTGTGAGATCATGACCTGAGCCGAAGTCAGAAGCCTAACAGACTGAGCCACCCAGGAACCCCTCATGGTCATCTTAAAACCAGTTTAATTTCTTTACAGCCACATTTCCTATGTATACAGTGCCTGTTGTGTGTTTGGTGCATAGTAGGCTCCATGGTATAGTCTTCAAAAGTGCAGGCTCTAGAGCCAGACAACCTGCTTTCAATTCCCAGTGGACCACCCCATTTGACCTTAGACAAGTTACCTCCCTTTCTGGCCCTCAGTCTTCTCATTTGTAAGATGGGGACAATAATAGCACCTACTTCATAGAGTTCTTGTAACTATTGGATGAATTAACTCATATAGAGTGCTTGGAAGCATGCCTGACACAGCATTCAATAAGTGTCACTCATCATTACAGTATCATATAGAAGCACTTTAAGGCCCTACCCCTAGTGACATTTACAAACAGATACTTGTGATGTTGCCTCCAGACGCCTGGTTTGCATGATTTGAGTAAGTCAAGCATTTGCTTGGAGTTGGAAGGACTACCCTTTGCAAACTAGACTGCAATGGAAATTCACGCAAAATAAGCTGGAGTCTACAATTTTCCTGGCTGGATATATGAATAGATAATGGCTTTTAAAATGCATTTGACATCGTGCAAAGTAAAACCATTCTTAGTTATCAGAACACATGCAGATTGCTTGGGATAATGGTTTCGTGGAAAACCAGTGCGATGATATTGCATCATTTTCTTTTGTAGGAGTCTCTTTCTCTTTGCTTCTAGGTTTAGCTTATTAGAAACAGCTAGGGGAGACAGTCAGAGCTGTACTTGTACATCCATGCTGTGCCTGTCTCCGTGCCCTCGCACACAGTATGATCCCTGATGGCATCTGGTTCTAGCGAGGCTGCATTGGATTGCTTGCTGGTAAAGCATTCTGCCTGCTTTCCAGTCTTCTTGAAGCTTGAGATCAGGGAAATCGTTTCTGAAATTGCTGCAGTCAGGAGCAGACTGGGAATCAGGGCATCCAATCCCAAAACAATAGCCTGAAAAGGAAACAGCGAAATTTCTCTGAGAACCAGAAGACCAGGGGGCTTAAAAGGGCCCTCTAGAGGCCATCTGTATCCTAATTCACCCCTCGGCTTCTAGGAAGGCCTATAGTAAAATCATGTGGAACAAACTGGTGTGTGGCCCCCACTCCTGCACTCTCTGATACTTCGTCTCCTTCTCAACTGAGGGGAGATGGACTTTGGGATACTGGGGCCTTTAAATGGAGTTTAAGGGATAAAGCCCTAGCTAGGAAATCTTTCCTTCTCAAATCCCTCAATTCCCCAGCATGGAAAGCCCAAGAAACAAAAGAGCAAGGGAGAAAAAGGCCAAATAGCAACAGATCCCTTGTGCCGGCCAAGTGTTGCTTAGCAGAGCAACCTGGGTATTGGATGTGGGTACAGCCTTATGGAAGCAGTAGAATGAATAAGTCAAAGGCAGGGAAGACCAGCAGGAGCCTTGTAATCTAACCTTACAGGAAGGCTCTGATGCTCTTACAAATATTTGAGACGTTCTAATGAAATGATTCCCTCTGTTTGCTGCTGACAATAATTCAAAATAACTTAATGCAGCACAAGGCTAGTAGGTACTGGTGAGAGTCTAATGTGAGCCCTGAGAAGAATTGCATTCGTTTCTTTTAAAACCTAGGATTGTGCTCTCAATATCCTTGTTCTCTTCTCCCAAATCCTGTTTTCTATTTGGCCCCTGTTGCATTCATCACCACCAAAAAGCTCTTGCATTCCCCCATGTTTTCAAATTAGGCTTCCATTCTCCCTGCTCATCGTTAAGATTCGTGGTCTTTCTAGTACAGATACAACTAAATACAAGGTAGAAAGAAATCTGATTGAACGTATTCAGTCTAAGAGACGATTGAAAGCTCTTGAATGATCTCAGGACTGCATTTAAAAAGAAGATCAGGTTCATCCAAATTAATTTCTGATCCTGAAAACATTGAAATTAAGTGTTTTGATGATTTTTTCTAAAGGGAAGAGAAAGGGGCTTCTTGTCGGACCACACACGACTTTGCCCACACTGCTTTCACTATATTCTAATTGTAAATGCATCCATAACAGGGAATGTGGTCACAACCTCCAAAAGCTCACCGACTCAGAGCATAAGGACTTGGGGGCACCTGGGTGACTCAGTTGGTTGAGTATCAGACTTTCGATTTCGGCTCAGGTCATGATCTCATGGTTCGTAAGATCGAGCCCGGTGTCGAGTTCCACACTGACGGCACAGAGCCTGCTTGGGAATTCTCTCCCTCTCTCTCTGCCCCTCCCCTATTCATGCTCCTTCTCCCTCTCTCTCTTAAAATAAATAAACAAACTTTAAAAAATCAAATCAAATCAATTTTTTAAAAAAGAAGCACAAGGCCTTGACGCATTAACTTTTAAATGAAAGTGAGAATCAGAGCATTGGACGTTGTTTATTGAGTCTCTGTAAAACTTCCCAGATGGTGTCTCCCTGGAGGAAGCCTCCTTTCTCTGTTTTACATCTGCACAGCAGTCTGACCAAGACTAATGATTGCTCTGTCTTGGAGTTTCCTTGCTGAGAGGGCAGTAGGTAAGAGATGAAGGAGAAGATAGGCATCAAGATGGAGTTTAGAATTTCAGACGCTCTAATGGGGAAAGAGAGAGCCCCTTGGTGTATGTCAGCCTTAGCCAACTGGGTTGATGATGTGTTTCTTGCCCTTTCAATTTGACAGTTGGTGGAATTCAGTATGGGACTGAAACACAATTGTGAAACAGGGATGCATTGTTCCACAGGCCAACTCACTAGAGACAACAAGGGAGACATTCTGCGGTGAGATTCCACCTGACTGGCTTGTGACTGATTTGCAGATGCATGGCTGCGCTCGAGCTTTGGAAACACACTCTACCCTAAGCTTTTTCCCTTGGAGTTTCCATCTAATCGTCAGGACCACCCTCCTCCCCCCACACAAAGACACATCATGCAGTTTGCAGCTGTGGTAACTGTACCTGCGGTGAAGTAACACCAGCGCTCTGAATGACGGAACAGCCAAACAAGACCCAAGAGAAAGGGAAAGCTAATGAGCTGAAAGATTGCAAAACTTTCAAAGCAGGCTGCCTGGAAACGTTGAAAAGGTCTTTAATGCTGATGGATTTAGCTGCTTAATACCTTTAAGAGAAACAGTGATGGGTGCCTGGGTGGCTCAGTCTGTTGAGTGTCCAATTCAGTTTCTGCTTAGGTCATGATCTTGAGGTTTGTGGGACTGAGCCCCACCTCGGGATCTACACTGATAGCATGGTGGTCTCTCGGGATCCTCTCTCTGCCCCTTCTCTATCTCTTTCTCTCAAAATAAATAAAAAACATTAAAAATCGTTTAAAAGAAAGAAGCAGTGATATTTAATGTTTATTAAGAATTGCTATTTTTATCTCATCATTGACACCTTGCTCTTTAACCTGTCCAAAACGCCTTTCCAAGTGGCTCTTTTTAAAAATTTTTTTTCAGGGGCGCCTGGGTGGCGCAGTCGGTTAAGCGTCCGACTTCAGCCAGGTCACGATCTCGCGGTCCGTGAGTTCGAGCCCCGCGTCGGGCTCTGGGCTGATGGCTCGGAGCCTGGAGCCTGTTTCCGATTCTGTGTCTCCCTCTCTCTCTGCCCCTCCCCCGTTCATGCTCTGTCTCTCTCTGTCCCAAAAAAAATAAATAAACGTTGAAAAAAAAAATTAAAAAAAAAATTTTTTTTTCAATGTTTATTTATTTATTTTGAGAGACAGGCAGACAGACAGACAGAGTGTGAGTGGGGGAGAGTCAGAGAGAGAGGGAGACACAGAATCTGAAGCAGGATCCAGGCTCCGAGCTGTCAGCACAGAGCCCGACGCGGGGCTCAAACTCATGAACCGTGAGATCGTGACCTGAGCCAAAGTCGGACGCTTAACCGACTGAGCCACCCAGGCACCCTTTCAAGTGGTTTTCAATCATGATTGTGAATCAGAACTACTAACAAAATGGTTTTTTTTTTTAAATCTAGGTGACCTAGTCCCACTCCATAGCTACTAAATAAGAGTCCTTGGAAATAGGGCTTAAGGATTCACATTCAAAAGAAAGTTTTCCAGGTGATTTTTGAGGCATGGCCAAACTTGCAGATCACTGCCTCAGCACCAGATGGATTAATTTTATCTTTGCAACAACTCTTTGAGGTAACAAAGGCTTGTGAAAGCTTAATGATTGGCCAAGACGACAGAGCTAGAAATGCACTAAGCAAAGATTCAAAGCCAGGCCCATGGCTCAAAAGGACATCCATATCTTTCCATTCTGTCACACTAATGAGCCATGCATAATGTTTCTCAGTACTCTGAAATTGACCTCTTTTCAACCAGATGTCCTGACCTTTAGAGTAGAGTAGCTACATTCTCTAGTAGTTCCTAGCCCTTTCTTGGTTTCTAATTCTATCATATCTACTCTTTTAAATCTAACCATCATTTTCCTGGAAACTGAGCAATTCTGTATTCTCCTTATATTTATTATATTTATATTTATTTATATTACATTATTGCTCTCAAGCCTCCATCATATCCTCTCCTTCTTTGGTGGTATGGAGAGGTTGTTCTTAATGGTTTCTAAAATCGTTGAGTCCTTCTGGGTATTGGCTTTCCTGGCCCTGTTATTGCAGGGTCATTCCACTCATTTATATTTGTGTTTGAACCGGTGTCCATTCATTCATCTTTTGTCAATGTATTTTATAAATATTTGCACATGTATGGGTTATATGTACATGTGTATATAGGTCCTTCAATGTTATGAATCATAAGATACTTTTTTTCTGGAAAGAATTTTAGAAATCTTATTTGTTCCAATGGTTTTCAAATTTTTCTAACCACAGAACTCTTTCTCTGAGCAAACTTCCGTTCAGAATCCCAGCGTATAAAACAATTATCAGTAGAACCTGGTAGAGCAAGAAAGGAGTCATCTCTTTGGACCTTGAAGCAACTGCACAGCACAGTTTGAAAAACACAGTTCTTGTCCGCTCCCCCAATTTCCTGATGAAGAAATTAAGGTCCAGAGAGGTAAATCAGCATTCCCAAGGTCACATAGCATGCAATAAATCAAGATTAAAAATCGAATTTCCTAATTTGATGTCCGATGTCCTTTCTAAGACACTTGATATGGTAAAGATGGAAACCAGAACCATGTGGATAATGTCCTGGAGAACACTCCAGGTATAGGTTAGAGGAATCATATTTAGAGTTAATACACCTGGGGACACCTGAGTGGCTCAGTCAGTTAAGCATCTGACTCTTGATTTCCGCTCAGGTCATAATTTCATGGCTTGTGAGTTCGAGCCCCGTGTCGGGCTCCGTGCTGACAGTGTGGAGCCTGCTTGGGATTCTCTCTCTCTCTCCCTCTCTCTCTGCCCCTCCCTGCTTTCTCTGTCTCTCTCTCTGCCCCCCCCCGCTTTCTATAAAGAAAGAAAGAAAGAAAGAAAGAAAGAAAGAAAGAAAGAAAGAAAGAACTTTTAAAAAACAGTTAATATAGCTTGAACTCTTATTATTGCCAAGCACTTTTACTGCCATCCTCGGACTGTTTTAGAGAGCCTTCATCTGAATTACAGGACCCTGACTGCTTCATTTCCATGTCTCTGAATGTCTTTTGAACGCATCCACCATCTTTTTCTCTCCATTCCCATGACTAGTGTCTTAATTCAGGCCCACATTGTCCCTCTTTTTAAAAAAAAAATGGCAGCTTTATCGGGATATAATTCACAGGCCATAAAATTCACCTACTTAAACGTTACACAACACAGTGGTTTCTAGTATATTCATAGGAGTCATCCAACCATCCCCACAATGTAATTTTAGAACATTTTTATTACTCCCCAAAGAAACCCCATACCCGTTAGCAGTCGCTCCCCATTCTCCCCTTCCTGAAGCCCTGGCTACCACGAATCTGCTTTCTCTCTCTATGAATTTACCTATTCTGGACATTTCATATGAATGGAATCATACAATATGTGGTCTTTTATAACCGACTTTTTTTTTTTTTTTACTCAGCATGAGTTTTTTGAAGCTCATCCATGTTGCAGCATGAATTAGTGCTGCATTCTTTTTTATGACTGACATCTATTTCATTACATGGATATACTACAATTTGTTTATCCATTCTTCAGTTGGTAGACCTCTTATCTCTTGTTCTAATGACTGAAACAGCCTCTAACCTGTATTCTTATCTCCATTCTTCCCTCCATTCTTCCCTCCATTCTTCCCATTGCTATCAGAAACATTTTGTAGAAGTATCTATTTGCCGTTACTACCTCAGTGGTTCCCCCTTTTTTTTTTTAAGTTTATTTATTTTGAGCAGGGGAGGGGCAGGGAGAGGAGAGGAAGAATCCCAAGCAGGCTCCCCACTATCAGTGTGGCGCCCAGTAAGGGGCTCAAACCCCACAAACCGTGAGATCGTGACCTGAGCTCAAGTCAAGAGTGGGATGCTTAACCGACTGAGCCACCCAGGTGCCCCAGGGGTTTACCCTTCTGAGCAGGAAATCACAAACCTAACTGCCTCTGGAGGCGAGACAGGTCGTGCAAAAATGCGACGTTATGAGACGCAAGACAATTTTGAGTGGTAAGTTCAGTGGTCAGTCACGAGTGAAGCCTTGCTTAAAGCCATTCAAATTTGAATTTAAAAAAACACTCTGCTCATATAACAAATAATCAGGCTCCTTTTCTCCATGCCTCGTCTACAGAACAAAGGCCAAACCACTCAGGAAGGCTCTTTATCATTACTGGACCCTAGTTTTATTTCCCTGTTCCTATCCTGCTTCTCTTCCTCCTCCCTTCCATTCCCTCCTACTCCATGCTCTAGGAAGGAAATGTTACAGGAAGGGCCCACATTAACCCTTCACAATTTGAGGACTTTCTGCCTTGTTGTTCCCTCTGCCTTGAATGCCCTTCTTTTATTTCTCTTCCTAGAGAGTTGATTCCCCATCCTTTAAGATCCTGCTTGGGGCGCCTGGGTGGCTCAGTCAGTTGAGCATCCGACTTCGGCTCAGGTCATGATCTCGCGGTCTGTGAGTTCGAGCCCCGCGTCAGGCTCTGTGTTGACGGCTCAGCGCCTGGAGCCTGCTTCGGATTCTGTGTCTCCCTCTCTCTCTTCCCCTCCCCCTCTCATGCTCTGGCTCTCTCTCTCTGTCAAAAATAAATGAACATAATAAAAACATTTAAGATCCTGCTTGAATTAAACATCACCTACTCTAGCACCCTTCGTAGTATACATCTACTGTCATGCCTACCTCACTGCAATGAAACATCCTTTGTACATGTCTATCTCCCCTCCACACTGTGAACTTCTCCAAGGCAAACATGTTGTTCTAGTCAATGTGGTATTTTTAGAACCCCATCAAAATGCTATCGAAACTCTCGCGGTAGGTTGTTGGTTTTCTTGTCCCACAGAGCGTGTGTTTCCAGCTACCAATGTTCTCCAGCTAGTTATTGTCTGGGTATAGATAATCCTCTGTGTCCAGTAGTCCACAAAGAGGAGGCTCCTACTACCCTATTTGGCCAAGAACAAGGGAAATGCTACCTTCCCTGCCTTTCCCTGGAGCAACCACTCAATGGACCTCAAGGAAGGCTTAAGCAGGCTCTGGGAAGGCTCTGGGTCCAAAGCCATCTGAAGTGTCTCACACCTCATAGAGGATGAACCTCTTTGTCAAGACCTGGGAAGTGGAGTAGGATGTTCCCAACCACGTGATCCCTGGGCCTCTGGAGAGTTGTCTACATGAACTTAACTCATTCTCCAGCTTGCCCCTTTCCATGTCCTTTCTCACAGTTCCCAGCCCTTTCTCTCATCTTTGTCCCAGCCTCTTCCAACCCACCTAACCTCTTTTCTCAGTCACTTCTCCCAACAGCAATAATCAAGCCCCAAGACCCATCAACTTTCCCTCTGACTTGCAAATTGTGCAGCCTCAGAGGAAGCACTGGACGTCAATTACTTTTTCTTCTTTTCTCAGTTCCTGCTGGGCTGCAGGACCAGAGGTGAGTATTGGTCACAAAGGAGATAGGGTACACTGCTGATTTTCTACTCAAGTCTGTGGGCTTGTTCACCCTCCAAAATGTGTGTGATTAAACACTTCTTAGTTATGAGAAATTCACTGTCCTCTTTAACATAACTAGGACTCTTATTTCTTATAAACTAGTACTTTTGTCTTATGCTAAGAAAACATTTGATATTTTCCCTTCTTTTTTTCCCTTCCTTCTTTCCCTTCTTTTTTTCCCTTCCTTCCTTCCTTCCTCTCTCTCTCTCTCTCTCTGCAGAAGCAGTGGAAGGGGGAGGGCAAGAAGATAGTTAAACATAGCTTGTTACATACTTTATTTGTCCAAAGCAAAGGTCTCAAGAAGGATAATTTCCATTAGTGAAATACAATTGCACACACTTTTATTAAATGTCTTCTATGTGTCAAGCAATGTCCTGATTGTGATTTGTTTCAATGAGCCAGTATTATAAAATTCCTCCAGACCTGGCCAAATCCAGGAACCTAGGACTTGATGCCAAACCCCAGGATTTGCTCTAGTGGATAAGTTTTCATACAAGGTCAATTGCATTTAACACAGCCAAAAGGGTTGGTTATTTTGGTAGCAACCTAGAAGTACTGCTCCCAGTGTTCTCTGCACCAGTGTTCATTCAATAAACAAGTATGGATTTATCACCTACTATGTTCCAGACACCGTATTAATAGTCATGGATACCATGATGAAAAAGATGTCTCCGTCTCATAGAGAAGGCAAATACATATACTACTAAATGCATTACAGTGTGTTGAGCGATATAATCAAAGTACGAACAAAGTGATTTAGTGCAGAGGTTTGCAAACTGCCCACCACCTGTTTTTGTGAATAAAGTTTTATTGGCACACAGATACACCATTCATTTACTTATTGTCTATGGCTGCTTTGTGCTACAATGGCAGAGTTGTGCAATATTGCCCACTCCTTCCTTAGAGAAACTAAGTCTGTTCGGGGTAAACTAAAAAGCCTCAAATTGTAAGACTCAATTGGAATTTAAGCTGGAACTTCTAGAATTAGTCTTCCATTTTTAGGTAGATAAGAGAGGAAAAAAATATTACAGACAGAAAAATCATAAGTGCAAAGAAGTTGAGCAGAGAT
This sequence comes from Lynx rufus, assembly GCF_022079265.1. Classification (NCBI taxonomy): domain Eukaryota; kingdom Metazoa; phylum Chordata; class Mammalia; order Carnivora; family Felidae; genus Lynx; species Lynx rufus. The sequence continues at coordinate 7,746,366 of NW_025814833.1, forward strand.
ATGGAGATATTAAAAAAAAACATAGCCTTCACTAAAGACCATTGAATTTTGGGGACACGTGGGAGGCTCAGTCAGTTGAGCGTCTGACTCTTGGTTTTGGTTCGGGTCATGTTCTGGCAGTTCATGGGATCTAGCCCCCGGTCGAGTCCCGTGTCAGGCTCCACACTGACAGTTGACAGTGTGGCTCCTGCTTGGGATTCTCTCTCCCTCTCTCTCTGCTCCTGCCCCACTCGTGTGTGCGCACTCTCTCTCAAAATAAATAAACATTTTTAAAAAACATCGAATTCTACGGGGCGCCTGGGTGGCTCAGTTGGTTGGGCGACCGACTTCGGCTCAGGTCATGATCTCACAGTTTGTGAGGTCGAGCCCCGCGTCGGGCTCTGTGCTGACAGCTCGGAGCCTGGAGCCTGCTTCAGATTCTGTGTCTCCCCCTCTCTCTGCCCCTCCCCTGCTCACGCTCTGTGTCTCTCTGTCTCTCAATAATAAATAAACGTTAAAAAATTTTTTTTAATAAAAAAAAAATCGAATTCTATATTTTCTGGTTTTGAATTCTATATTTTAAATGGGTGAATTATACAGTATGTGAATTACATATGAATAAAGTCTTTTTTTAAACGCATTACCTGCCTGGGAACTGGTCCCATCTGTTTCAATGGAGCACTCCATCGAGCGGGACAGTTCCATGCGGTGCTTATAATGACAAGAAGTTTAACCTCTCTGGTTCCCAGGCTCTATGGCAACCAAAATCACTACCACACATTTCCAAACATCCCTAAGAAGGTAGTAACAGGCTCACTGAGAGCCATTAATAGTTCAGTGTGACTTGAGTATAGGGCGCATGGAAAGAGCAGCAGGAAGTGGCAGGCTAGGGAGTTTACATGTTAACCAGCAGTCGGTCCTCCTCTCCATCTATAGCTCAGGGACTAAGATCTCTCCTTTGGAAAAAGCCAATCTCTCCCTCTAAAGAAGGCCTTTCTGTAATATCCCAAGATCAGCCTGAGACAGAAAGTCCAGAAAAATCAGATGGCTTCCATGATTCCATCTCCTGCTATTGCCTATTCAGCAGAATGCTGGCCATTCTACCAAACCGTGGTCAATTGAAGTGAACAAATCAGCTATAATCGCAGACACAGCTGAAATATGCAGCCCCATATTGAACAAACTGGGTCATTAGGCACGTATTACCAACTGGGAACCTTCCCCTTAAAGCTGCTATTAACATGCTGATAAGACATTTTAAACACTCAATAAATAAAAGGCACCTTAAGAATGGTGTAAATGTATTCATATGTTCCAAAGCCCCACAAAGTGACCATGATTTATTTTCATCGTTCCTTTTAAGCCTTGCAACTCCTTTCTTTTCCACACTTATTCAACACTCATTTGAGAGCAGGCACGAAGAGGCGTTCTCAGGAGGAAATGGGTTAACCGTACTCAAATAATAAGCATTTCAACATGCAAAGGGTATTGGGAGGTAGAAATTAAAGATCTCTCTTCTCCCTGACTCTCAAGGTCAGCCAACTCTAAGCAGCAGTAATGTTTCCTGGACCTTGATGAGAAGGGAATATGTGGATTTTGAACAAAATGACAGCCACGCTGATACATTGGTTAGGTTAGGTGTCCAAGAGCACTCGAGGGCAGAGTTCATTTTCCCAGTATATTTGTGAGGGAGGACTACGGGGGTTTGTAACTGCTTCGACTTTAAAGACCCTTTCCTGAATATGTTGCAGATTAGACTCCAATCAGCCTACCTTCACTTTGTGCCTCCATCTCATTCACAAATTAAAACAACATTTTATGGGGTCCAGTTTACTCAAAATTGTTGTAATTATTGCTTCATTGATTGCAAACCAGGAACCACCCACTTCTCTTAAATACAGACAGCTGGGCCATCTGTTCCCTATGAATCATGTAAACAGAGAAGACTTGAGAGAAGGATTTAAACACTTTCCAACATGGTTCTGCCTTATTTCAAAACTGCAATCAACTGTCCAGAGACTTAACAGATGCAATGCTTAGGATCTGACCTGCCAACTTAATCCTCTTGTGTAACATAGAAAGTTCTGGTTAGAAAACGAGGTCAAAGCCTCCAACCTAGTCACATTTTTTGTCTTGTTCATTTATTTTATTTTATTTTATTATTTTATTGTATTTTTTGCTGTATCACATCTCTGTACTTTTATTTTTTTATTTTATTTATTTATTTTTTTAATATAATTTATTGTCAAGTTGGCTAACATACAGTGTGTAAAGCGTGCTCTTGGTTTTGGGGGTAGATTCCCATGGTTCATCGCTTACACACAACACCCAGTGCTCATCTGTTCATTTAATTAAGGTTTTATTTTATTATCTAGGAAAATACATAAACGTGAAATAAAAATTCAAGCAGTACAGAATAGTACAAATGAAAAATAAAATGTTCCTTTTTTGCCCCTTGCTCCCAGGCAAATCCCTTCAGACCTTTGACTTTTCTGTGTTTGGTACTTTTGATGTTAATTCCATCATTCTGGTTCCTGATTTACCAACTTTAATCTGTATCTACTGAGCTTGGCTTCCTCATCTTCTCTTTTAATGCAGGCAGGAGCCTACTCATTAATCCTACCTCTCTTTCTCTCTCCCTTGAAATTTCTGTTATAGTCTTTAGTTTTAGCTTTTATACAAGTGAACTTTAAAATTTAAATAATACACTAAAGCCTTGACTTCTTAATCCAGCCACTTGGGTTTTATTTTATTATATTTTAATGCAGTGAAACTTAATCTCTTCCTTTTGATGGTTTACATTGTTTGTCTTGTTGAAGAAATCCTTCCCTGCCACAAGGTCATGAAAATATTCTCCTATATTTTATCCTAAAGTTTTGTCTTTTACACTTAAATCCCTAAACCATCTGGAATTGATTGTTCTATATAGTGTGAAGTAGAGATCCAATTTCATTTTTTTCCATATGGATAATTACGTGTTTCAGCACCATTTATTAAATAGTCCAAGCTTGCCTCACTATTTTGTAGTGCTATTTCTGTTATATATTCAGGTGTTATGTAACACTTTCAGTGTAAGTGTTGGTCCGTCTGGGATCTCTATTCTGACCTGTTGATCAATTTGTCTGAATTGACCTGCATGCCTTGGTTACCAAGCTTTCTGAGCATTGGTTTCCTCATCTTGAAATAGAAGATAACAATATTTTGCCTTAACTACCTCAGAAAGCTGTTGGGAAATCAAATGGAATATGCATGTAGACACTTTGACAAATGGAAGTGTTATTCAAATTATGGAATAAAAACACACTGGCATCAAAGTGACTATCGGTATCATTTAATTAAACCCTTCATATTTATAGAGGAGGAAAGTGAGATTTATAGCAGACAATCCATCTGCCCACATAGAAGGTATCTTTATTATGCTCCTAGAGTATGCTTCTTGAGGCTTCAGCATAATGCAAAGGGCATTGTACTTCATCCTCCTATAAAATCAAGTCAAGGACTTAATCTGCTAGGACTGACTGTTGGACATTGTTCATGTTTTTCCCAAATGTGATGTAATTTCTGAAGTTTGACATATTACTTCCGTAGGAGTCTGTGCCTTATGGCCAATTTCAAGGTTGAATGGCACAAATGCAATTTTGCATAGGCCACCTCTGATTTAACACCAGAGATTGATACACATCACAACCACTTAAAGAATGGCATTTATCCAGTTGGTGCCAGTCATGCAGCTATTATGTGTTAAAATAAAAGGCACAGTTAGGTGATTTGTATTGCTGCTTTATGTAAAACAAGAACATCTATTTATAGAAACTGGCCCATTGGCAAATTGGCGGACACACCTGAACAAGAAGACAAAAGTTTGATCTAAACATTAAATGGCAATAAATATAATTAAGACTTTCATTTTCATTACGTTTGAAAAAAGCATGTCTTGGTCAAAGATTGAACTTGGGCAGATAGTCTATAAACAGTATATAACTATTATCATATGATAAAGTGGGATTATAAAAGCATTATTTTTCATTTGTACTGTGAAATATGCTTTTCACACAAAATAGAATATTGTATATTCTGTTTTATATATTAAATATACCTACAGTTTAAAATTAATAATAAAAAATAAAACAACCAATGAATCAACCAAGAAATTCTTGGGTCAACCAAGAAATCAAAGAGAAAATTTAAAAATATGGGGACAAATGAAAATGAAAACACACTGGTCCAAAATCTTTGGGATGCAGCAAAAGCTGTTTTAAGAGGGAAGGTTATAGCAATACAAGCCTACCTCAAGGAACAAGAAAATTTTCAGACAAACAACTTAACCTTACACTTAAGAGAGCTAAAAAAAGAAGAACAAACAAATCCAAAGCCAGTTGAAGGAAGGAAATAAGAAATATTAGAGCAGAAATAAGTGAAATGGAGACTAAAAAACAATAGAACAGATCAATAAAGCCAGCTTCTGACTCTTGGAAAAGATAAACAAAATTGATAAACCTTTAGCCAGACTCAAAGAGAGATAACTCCAATAAATAAAATCAGAAATGAAGGAGGAAAAATAACCACTAACACCACAGAAATACAAAGGATTATAAGAGAATGTTATGAAAAATTATATGCCAACAAATTGGACAACCTAGAAGAAATGGCTAAATTCCTAGAAACATATAACCATCTAAAACTTAATCAGAAAGAGAAAATTTGAACCGACCAAATACTAGCAATGAAATTGAATCAGTAATAAAAAATAAACTCCCAACAAACAATAGTGCAGGACCAGATGGCTTCACAGGTGAATTCTACCAAATTAAAGAATAGCGAATACCTATTCTTCCCAAAAAAATTTCAAAAAAATAGAAGAGGAATGAAAACTTCCAAATTCATTCTATGAGGCCAGCATCACCATATACCAAAACCAAAGACAGTACAAAAAAAGAGAACTACAGGCCAATATCTCTGATGAACATAGATGCAAAAATCCTCAACAAAATATTAGCAACCCAAATCCAACAATGCACTAAAAAATCACTCACCACCATCAAGTGGGATTTATTTCAACGATGGGAAGGTGGTTCAATATTGATATTGCAAATCAATCAGCATGATATATCTCATTAACAAGAGGAAGAATGAAAACCATATGACCATCTTGATGGATACAGAAAAAGCATGTGACAAAGTACAACACCCATTCATGATAAAAATTCTCAACAAAGTAGATTTGGAGGGAACATATCTCAACATAATAAAGACCATATATAAAAAACCCACAGCTAACACCATACTCAATGGTGAAAATCTGATAGCTTTCCCTCTAAGATCTGGAACAAGGCAAGGATGTCTACTCTCACCACTTTTATTCAGCACAGTATTGGAAGTCTTAGCCCCAGCAGTCAGACAAGAAAAGAAATGAAAGGCATCCAAATTGGTAAAGAAGTAAAATTTTCACTATCATCAGATGACATGATACCATATATAGAAAACCCTAAAGAATACACCAAAAAACTACTAAAACTGATAAATGAATTCAGTAAAGTCACAGGATACAAAATTAATATACAGAAATCTGTTCCATTTCTATACCCTAATAATGAAGTAGCAGAAAGAGAAATTAAGAAAACAATTCTATTTACCATTGCCCCCAAAAATAAAATACCTAGGAATAAACTTAACCAAGGAGGTAAATAAATTAACACATTTAAAAAATAAAACAACTACTCCTGTATCTATGACTTCATTAAAATACAGTACATTTCCAATACCTTAGTAGCTCTTAGTGTATGTTCTATAGCACCTCCCCACACCCAGGGGTGATCCCAATCCTGGATCTTATACTATTTCCTTGATTTTGTTTATAACTTTGCCACCTAATGTATGATCCCTTAGAAATGCACTGCTTAATTTTTGTTTTAAAACTTACATAAGGGGCACCTGGGTGGCTCAGTCAGTTAAGCATCAGACTCTTGATTTCAGCTCAGGTTATGATCTCATGGTTGGTGGCATAGAACTCCGTGTCAGGCTCTGTGCTGACAGCGTGGAACCTGCCTGCAATTTTCTCTCTCTCTCTTTCTCTCTCTGCCCCTCCCCCCATCTCAAACTAAATAAATAAACGTTTTTTTAAAAAATGTTTTTAATTACATAAAAAGGAATCATACTGTTTGTATTCTTCCATCATTTTTTGTTCTCGTTGACTGAGCCTTAGATACATTTGTAACTTATACAAATTCAACTGTATAATAGGAACAGGAAAGAGGAAAAAAGAAAGAGCAGAAATAGTACAAGAATGATTACTTACATAATGTTAGCAATTCTGTCCCCCATCTAGAGTTGTCAAATAAAATACAGGACACCAGGTTACATTTGAATTTCAGATAAAAAACAAGAAAATTGGTAGTATATCTATTGCCTAGGACATACTCATACTAAAAAAAATTAGTTTATCTAATATTCAAATTTAACTTGGCTTCGTGTTTCATTTTATTTGCTAAATCTGACAACCTCTCCCGTCTCATTCAATGACCCTGTATCTAGAGTGAATGGGTCATTTAAAAAAAAGTGACTCTGATTTCTTTAAGCCTTTTCGAATATCGTGTGACTTTTATAGTGTGACAACTTCACAATGTTATGTGTAAATCCAGTGCTCAACCATGGGAATAGTAATGTGCTCCAGGGCTGGAGGTAAAACTGGCTTGCTGGAAGATACGTTGTTCTTGAACATGGCACCTTTCCGGGTCATTTTTGAAGGTAATTTTGATGATACACAATTTTACAGAAAGTACACACAGCCTCCAATAACAGACATTCAACTATGGCATTTAAAAAAAAAAAAGAAAAGAAATTACTTACTCATATGAACGTAGTCTAGACATAGGCAGTGCAGAGATGATATGAAGGACTCAAGTGTCATCAGGGACTCAGACTCCTTTCTGCTCCACCATTCTTACTGCTGACTTCTATCCTTAAGGTTACTTCATGGTTCAAAATGGCTACTAAATCTCCAGCCATCAAGTACAAATTCCAGTCAGGAAATATGAGAAGTAGAGGGCAGTATGGGCATGCACCAGCATTCTGTCCAATCTTAAATAGCTTTCCTGCAAGTTCCTCCTAATAAGGTCCACACTGATCTCATTAACAACCCCCCCCCCCCACCGCCCCACCTGAACTGGAAGCTGAGAAATCTAGTTTTGGGTAAGCACATTACCATCCAGGGAAATCTCTTTAACTAAGGAAGAAAGGGAAAATGGATATTGGGTAGGCAATTAGTAGTCTTTTTCACTATTTTTTGCCCATATACTGAATTAAAAACCTATCCCTGAATAAGATAGGACTCCACTGTAACTATTTTCAGAGGAAATTGCCTAAACTCTTACTCATTGCTGTTTTGGTGATAATCATTCCAATTATATTAGCATGTTTGAAAAACAATGTATAGGGGCACCTCACTGGCTCAGTTCGTAGAGCCTATGACTCCTGATCTCAGAGTTGTAAGTTTGAACCCTACGTTGGGTGTAGAGATTACTTAAAAATAAAATCTTTGTGGGGGCACCTGTGTGGCTCAGTTGGTTAAGCAACCGACCTCGGCTCAGGTCATGATCTCACAGCTTGTGAGTTCGAGCCCCGCGTCGGGCTCTGTGCTGACGGCTCAGAGCCTGGAGCCTGCTTCGGATTCTGTGTCTCCCCGTCTCTCTGCCCCTCCCTCACTCACACTCTGTCTCTGTCTGTCTCTGTCTCGAGAATAAATACACATTAAAAACAATTTTAAATAAAATCTTTTTTAAAAAAGAAAAACAATGTATAAATCTTTCTATAAATTTGCCATAAATTTTAATCCAAACTATTACCACGCTGCCATAAATAAGTAGCCCCTTCATTTAAATTCTCACTTCATAAACAACATCCCGTACTTTGTAGCACTTAAATATTAATGGTTGTACTAATGAAAGCAGTCAATCCTTCTAAAGGAACACTTCAGCTTTACTAACAAACCTAACACCAATTTTTATACCAACAATCCAGAATTTTTAAAAATTTTTTTAATGTTTATTTGTTTTTGAGAAAGAGAGAGAGAGAGAGCAGGGGAAGGGCAGAGAGAGAGGGAGACACAGAATCCGAAGCAGGCTCTGAGCTCCAAGCTGTCAGCACAGAGCCTGACGCGGGGCTCGAACCCATGAACGGTGAGATCATGACCTGAGCTGAAGTCGGATGTTCAACCAACTGAGCCACCCAGGCGCCCCTATACCAATAATCCACATTTAAAGGATCTTGCAAATAAGTCATGTACAAGGAAAATCATCATGTTTCCTAAACTCTCTGGAGGGTGATCAGACACACTATTGAACCATGGTTCTGATCTGACGCACCAATTCCCTTAAATGTATCAGCACACCATCATATCCAGTTTGTGGGTTTCCAGAATCTTTGTTTCCCCCTCTGGCCCACCATTTGAAAGGGATAGGAGGGCGCAGTGTAAACAACAGGAAACAAATGCATTTTTCTTTTAAGAAGTACAGAAAAAGTCAGGTAAGGAACGAGTTTGAAATAATGAGATAAAATTTAATGCTAGAGCTATTTATATGGTCTATTTACTAACGATTTGCTGCATCAAGAATTCATTTATGGCAAAACTCCACTATGCTCTATAGGATTCCTGCTGGCTCCCTAATCCTCAACTTTTCCATGTGTGAGAACCAGTTCTAGGAACAGAAGTTGTCTTAGTCAGCTCAGGCTGCTATAAGAAAATACAACTTTTTGGAGTGTCTAGGTGACTCAGTTAAACGTCCAACTTCAGCTCAGGTCACGATCTCACAGTTTGTGGCCTTGAGCCCCGCGTCGGGCTCTGTGCTGACAGCTCAGAGCCCGGAGCCTGCTTCGGATTCTGCGTCTCCCTCTCTCTCTGCCCCTCTCCTGCTCGTGCTGTCTCTCTCTCTCTCTCTCAAAAGTAAATAAACATTAAAAAAAATACAGCTTTTCATTGTACCCTCACGTGGTGGAGAGCAGAGACAGGAAGAAAGCTCTCTCATGTTCTTACAAGGGGACTCAGCCCCTTCCTGAGGTCTCTATCCCCAAGACCTAATTAACTCTCGATGGCCCCACCTCCTGATACCATTACACTGAGGGGTTAGGATTTCAACATATGAATTTTGGGGGACACAAAAATGCAGTCCATAATGGATGGGCTGTGAGCTCCTCCATCATATTCTCCCCCATTAGCCTCCAAAGTAAAGTCCAGCAATAGAGTGATGAATGTCACTGCATTTCGTCACTTGGCTCCCATCTCCAGACTTAGACTTACTAGCCTCCATAGATAGCTACACACCATAGATGGCTGCACTCAGACTACATAGCTATACAGCTTACTGGGTGGCTTAGCTGGTTAAGCATCCGACTCTTGATTTCAGCTCAGGTCATGATCCCAGGGAGATAGGATCAAGCCCCACATCGGGCTCCATGATGAGTGTGGAGCCTGCTTAATACTCTGTTTCTGTCCCTCACCCCCACCCCACGCACGTGCTGTCTCTCTCTCTGGCTGTCTGTTAAAAAAAAAAAAAGAGGAGGGGCGCCTGGGTGGCGCAGTCGGTTAAGTGTCCGACTTCAGCCAGGTCACGATCTCGCGGTCCGTGAGTTCGAGCCCCGCGTCGGGCTCTGGGCTGGTGGCTCAGAGCCTGGAGCCTGTTTCAGATTCTGTGTCTCCCTCTCTCTGCCCCTCCCCCGTTCATGCTCTGTCTCTCTCTGTCCCAAAAACAAATAAACGTTGAAAAAAAAAATAAAAATAAAAAAAAATAAAAAAAATAAAAATATTAAAAAAAAAAAAAAAAGAGGAAAGAAACCAAAAAAATGTTGTTTGCTTTCATGTGTTTGTGCCTTTGATCACAGGATTTCCTCAGCTTGGAATATCCTTTTCTGCATCTTCTTTATCAAATCTCAACTCATTTTTCAAGGCCAAGGTCAAGGGATAACTCTTCTGTGAAGCCATCCCTAATCTCCTTAGGCAGAACTAATTTAACCTTCCTCCATCCTTGCAGGTCCCTTTGCTTAGCGCTGGTAAATCTGCCTAACATGCACTTTATTCTGCCTTGTATTAAGCACATTGACATGTTTGTCTCTTCCACTAGATTGTGAGCAACTTATGATCTGGGAACAGATGTTAATTCCTCTTTGCTCGTGACACGGAATCCCTTGGTCCTCGTGGCTCTCCGTTCAAAGTGGTCTTCATCCCATGGTATTATTTGGGGAAAAGATAAACAGTCTTTTCTTTATTCACCACCAACGAAGCATGCATTGAAATGGAGTCACAAAGTTCTCCCAAGACACAGTGCACCATGAGCCAGTATTTAACAAAGGACCGTCTCGCGCTGCATGCAAAGGAGTGTTTGTATTGCAGAGCATATTTTGGAAAGTCTCCACTGTGCTCTTTGGAAAACACGAGCCAATCACCACTGAAACCTATGCCTGTGTCTATTACCTATTCCTCGGCATCTGTTCTTGCTGTCTCCATGGGAAAGAGGTTTTCTTTAAGGTACAAACCAGAACTTTCCTTAACTTATCAGCCAGCTTCACAATCAATTGGTGTCTAACCGCAATCCCAGAGGGAAGTTAGAGGAGTAGCCGCATATTTCCAACACCCAGATATTGGTTGGGAGGGGCCCTGTGCTGATCTGGCTCTTATTCTGGTCCAGTGGGACACTCGAGGGAGGAACAGTCTACCCGCTCATCAGTTGGGTTTTCTTCATTCATTACTGCAGACACATTCATGCAAATACCAAACCTCTAAAGGAAGCACTTTGAATCACAATTCAGTCGACAGCCTGGGCTCCGTTTGAACTCTGGGAACACACATTTCAAAATGAATATCGGGGTTTTTGCCACTGCAGTCCTTCTGGCTGGATAGGGCAAGAGCTTGGCAAGGGAGGTGCAGTAATAAGAAAAATGATCAGCAGCCTCTTTGCTTCTTCAGCCAGGCTACCAGACAAACCTGAAGCCCCAAAGTGATTTGCACCCAGTGATGCTGCCTTCTGAGAGCAAAAAAACTCTGTAAATGTGGGTAGAGTAGAAACAGCAGGGATTAGTGGGATGCACAAGCTGAGATCATGGCTCGGCACCCAGAAAGCGTTCACCCAGCTGGGGGGTACTAGGAAGCCCCTTCCATTGATGCGCAATATTTTTGGATTTGTCCATGTATTCATGGCTCATGTTTTTCTCACAATAACTATGGAATACTAAGTTGGACCTATCGGGTTGATTCTCTAGAGGTGTGATTGCCTCCCCAAAGCCCCACAGCCTTTACTCACCCTCAATCTGAAATCCGAAATTTCCTTTAGTTCCGGCTTACAGCCCTGCTAAATTGCAAAGCCTTCAGGACAACTAAACTTGTAGGCAGCATGTGGAAAGGACCTGAAAGCAGGTTTTGATAAAGACGAAACATAATAAAGATACTAGGCCTTAGAAGGTGGCTGACACCAGAGGGTAGAGAATATAAGCACGGCCTACATCAGGGCTCTCGGATGAAAATAATACTTCATTGTTGAACACCAGCCACGTGTCAGGCACAGCTCTAAGCCCCTTTCATGGAATGTTTCACGTAATACTTGCAATAACCCTCTGAGGACATAAAACTACTATCCCCATTTTGCAGATGGAAATACTGAGGCACAAAGAGGTTAAGTAATGTTCTTTGTTTTTTGTTTTGTTTTGTTTTTGTTTGTTTGTTTGTTTTTAGAGAGAGAGCACCCGAGCAGGGGAGAGTGGCAAAGGGAGAGAGAAAATCTTAAGTGGGCTCAGTATGGAGCCCAACATGGGGCTCGATCCCATGAACCCTGGGATCATGACCTGAGCCAAAATCAAGAGTCAGATACCCAACCAACTGAGCCGCCCAGGCGCCCCAGAGGTTAAGTAGTTTTATAAGGTAATTTACTGGCAGAGCCAGAATTTGGATATGGTAGCAGCTGACATTGGTAAATGTTGATGGTAACATGTGTGAGATATAGTGCTAAGCACTTCCCATGAATTATCTCATAACAAATCCTCCAAAAACCCTTGACAGCCAGTGCCATTATTAACCCCATTTGACAGACTAAGAAAGTGTGGTTCAGAGAGTTAAGTTATTTCACCATGGTCACATAGCAAATAACTGACAAACAAGCCAATATTCCAACGTAAGCACTTTGGTTCTGTGGCCTGCACTCTTTTTTTTTTTTTAATGTTTATTGATTTTTAAGAGAGAGAGGCAGAGCATGAGCAGGGGAGGGGCAGAGAGAGAGGGAGACACAGAATCTGAAGCAGGCTCCAGGCTCCGAGCTGTCGGCATGGAGTCCCACATGGGGCTCGAACTCACTAACTGCAAGATCATAACCTGAGCCGAAGTCAGATGCTTAACCCACTGAGCCACCCAGGTGCTCCCTGCGGGCCGCGCTCTTGACAACTATCTTATACTGGTGTGCGGTGGCCGCCTGACCACTTCCCACAGAGAGGCCCTACGGCTTGGGATTTAGTGGCCAAGGCCTCTCCCGGTCCTGCCTCTGTCAAATAAATAGCTCGAAGGCAGCTTCTTAGGTTTTGGTTATTGCACAACAGTTTGGTGAATTCGTTGCTGTTTTCTTGCGGTATTCTGAAGCTGCGAATTCCTGAAGATCTGATCTAAGAACACTATAAAGAATAAATAACCCCAGAATGTCCCCTCCTAATCCGTTCCCTCTCCCTCTTCAGGTCTTACAGGAAGTACATTGGCAATTATCACAAGAAAACCAATCATTCAGCCAGCACTACCTAACAAATCGCCCTGAAACTATTTTAGAAGTGACAGATGAGGATAAGGTCCCGGAAGGCACATGTTCCTGCTGCCTTAATTGCTGCCTGACTAAAAACATGAGGCAAACAATATTGAGAATCTTATCTCTGACATGCACTACCTCAGACGGCAGAAGAAGCTGTACATGTACCTATCAAATAGGCCTACCGAAACCTTGTTTGCTCAATATTAATTAAGAGATGTTAATATAACCCAGCATCTGTGAACAAGCCGAGAAGACATCTGTGGATGACTGAGACAAGTACTTTGTATCTTTATAACCCTTTTAATAGATTAAGTAGCTCAAGGTGCTTTTTTTAAAATTTTGTTTAATGTTTTTATTTAGTTTTGAGACAGAGGGAGACAGGGCATGAGCACGGAAGGGGCAGAGAGAGAGGGAGACACAGAATCTGAAGCAGGCTCCAGGCTCTGAGCTGTCAGCACAGACGAGGGGCTCGAACTCGCAGACCTCGAGATCATGACCTGAGCCGAAGTCGGAGGTTCAACCGACTGAGCCACCCAGGCGCCCCTCAAGGTGCTTTTATAAACACTGGAATTTAACCTTCTAATACCTCTAGGATATAAGAAAAGGGTGAAGGTTTAGTCCTCCCTATTTGATAACGAGAGAGAGAAACAAAGATATTAAACAAAGCAGGTCTCCAGATTTGGATTTCACTGCTATGTTTTTATTTTTTTATTTTTTTCATGTTTATTTATTAGTTTGAGAGAGAGAGACAGAGTGCGAGCCAGGGAGGGGCGGAGAGAGACAGAGACCCAGAATCCAAAGCAGGCTCCAGGCTCTGAGCTGTCAGCACAGAGCCCGACGCGGGGCTTGAACCCCCGAACCGTGAGATCAGGACCTGAGTCAGAGTCGGACGCTTAACTGACAGAGCGACCCAGGCACCCCAGTAATTCACTGCTATGATTTCAAACAAGAGGTTCTACCCTGGCAGGACTCATTCTAGGCAAAAATATGAGGGCAAAATTTGGTTTTTGTGTCCTTCTAGATTTTCCTTTATCCACTCAGCAATCTTCACGCCCTTTCTGTGATTCTCCCTTCCCCCTCCTCAAAGAGCCTAATGCTAAAAGACTTTTATTATGGCTTCTAATATGGATTAGAACTATGCTCTGTGACCTGCTCTCCACATTGCCACTCAAGAAATTTCCCTCTTCTAAAGGGGCTTCCTACAAAGTGCCATGTATAAAAGGAATCAGGTGACTTGACAGTCCCAGTTCTGGGACAGTATGTGACAAACAAAAGCACCAGTAGGTAAGAATAGATGTAGGGTGGGGTGAAAACTGTCCCAGCTGCACAGGACTGAAGTTTCCTGGGATGCAGGACGTTCAGTGATAAACCCAGAAAAGTCCCAGGTGAACTGAAAGTTGATGACCTGAGGAGTACTGTAAGCAAATGACTGGGGGGAAGCAACCTTAAATGTTTATCGATAGGATAATGGTTGGGTAAATTACGGGATACTATTTTGTAGAAAATTACCCAGCTATTAAAAAGAGTGAGGTAGGGGCACCTGGGTGGCTCTGTCAGTTCAGAGTCCAATTTCGGCTCAGGTCATGATCTCGCGGTTCGTGGGTTCGAGCCCCGCGTCGAGCTCTGTGCTGACAGATCAGAGCCTGGAGCCTGCTTCAGATTTTGTGTCTCCCTCTCTCTCTCTCTCTCTCTCTCTGCCCCTCCCCTGCTTGTGCTCTCTCTCTCTCTCTCTCTCTCTCAAAAATAAACATTGAAAATTTTTTTAAAAGAATGAGGTAAATCTGTATGTATTGAATAGAAAACATTTCTACAAGGAAGTATTATATGAAAAATCAAAATACACAGTAATATGTGTAGTGTGGTCCCATTTTTGTGAAAATTTAAGAAAAAGACACCTAGGGGCACCTAGTGGTTCAGTCGAGTGACTGTCGACTCTTGATTTCGGCTCAGGTCATGATCCCAAGATCGTGGGATCGAGCCCCGCGTCTCTCTCACCCCCTGCCCCAATGCATGCTCTCTCTCTCAAATAAAAAATTTTAAATGTGGAAAAGAAAAAGACACCTAAAATAGAAAAGTGATGTGACCAGCTTTGCCCATTAGACCCAATCCTTAAAATGAAAAGAAAATGGCTTGGCATTTTAAAAATTCACTTTTGTACTGGATCACACAAGAATGACCCATACATTTGGAGAGGTCATTAATAGTCATTATCACCTCAGGCCTAGGAATTTTGAAAAATGTATCCTAATACATGAAAGAAGAGAGCAATCTGGAATAATGTAGAATTACAGTGTCATACCAGAACACATGAGCATTCAAGGAGAAATGAATAGAATAAAAAGAATGATAGAATGAAACCCAAAAGGCATTATTTTCAATTTCTTTAAAGTGGCCTAAAAAGAGAAGGCGGATGTAATTTCTGGTGATGGAAGAGGAGGCAAAGAGTAAAAACATGTAAGATCATGTTCAGCCAGTAAATAGAAATTTTATTTTATTTTATTTTATTATTTTTTTTTAATTTTTTTTTGAGATAGCATGGGTGAACAATTGGGGAAGGGGTAGAGGCAGCGGGAGGGGGAGAGAGAGAGAGAGAGAGAGAGAGAGAGAGAGAGAGAGAGAGAGAATCTTAAGCAGGCTCCACACTCATCCCAGAGCTCAACGTGGGGCTCAATCCCATGACCCTGGGATCATGACCTGAGCCAATATCAAGAGTCAGAAGCATAACCCACTGAGCCACCCAGGCACCCCTAAAAGGAAAACTTTTATTTTATTTTAAAAAAACTTTTTTTAATGTTTATTTATTTTTGATATAGGGTGTGAGCAGGGGAGGGGCAGAAAGAGAGCACAGAGCCCGACTCAGGGCTCTAACCCATGAACCACAAGATCATGACCTGAGCTGAAGTCAGATGCTTAACAAACTGAGGCACCCAAGTGCCCCTAAAAGGAAAACTTTCAAAAGAACAAGGTGAATGTGTAACTAATGACATGGAAGGCTGTCCATAGTGCATGGCCAAACGAAAACAAATTGCAGAATAATGTGTGTATCATCTTATTCCTTATATGTGTACATACACGTAGACACACATATTTGCACACATATTTGTATCTAGAGATACAGAAACTAGAGTGTTAACAGGGTTAGTCCCATAAAGGTGAGGAGGAAGAGTGGACATGACTTTCACTTTACATATTTACAAATTGTTCCAGGTTCTTTTTAAATTATAAGCATATATTGATGTCCTGTAAAGAAAGGGTTTTCATCCAAAGTAACCATTGTGACCGCAGAATGGAGACATTTTGGTGTATCTACACAAAAATATTTAGGCAGGGAGGCACCTGGGTGTCTCAGTCGGTCAAGTGTCTGACTCTTGATTTTGGCTCAGGTCATGATCTCACAATTTGTGAGACTGAGCCCCGCATTGGGCTCTGCACTGACAGATTCTGGGATTCTGTTTCTCTCTCTCTCTCCCCCCCCTCAAAATAAATAAATAAACTTAAAAAAAATATGTAGTAAAGGGCGCCTGGCTGGCTCAGTCGGTTTAAGTGTGTGACTTCAGCTCAGGTCATGATCTCATGGTTTGTGAGTTCCAGCCCCGCGTCAGGTTCCATGCTGACAGTTCAGAGCCTGGATCCTGCTTCGGATTCTGTGTCTTCCTCTCTCTCTCTTCCTCCCCCTGACCTTTCTCCCTCCCTCTCTCTCTCTCTCTCTTTCTCTCTGTCTCTCTCAAAAATAAAGATGAAAAAAATATGTAGTAAAAATGAATCAACATGGGTGAATCCCACAAACATAATATTGAGAAAAAAAAATGTTTCAGAAAAATATACCCAGATACCCAGTGTGAGTCTATGAATATAAAGATCCAAACCATGCATAAAATGCAAAAAACATTGTTTGGAGATACATAAAGAAGAGCAAGGGGATGACAAACACAAAATTCAGAACCTCAGTTAATTCTGGAGAGAAGGAAGGAGTACCCAAGATACTTCAAAGATTTTGTTTATATCCTGTTTCTTAGGCTGAATAGTGGGTAGATGGATGCTCATTTTATTATTATTACTTAAACCCTATGCATATGTTATACATACTCTCCTATATATTGGATCGATTTCATACATATAAATTACAGTGTTTTTTTTAATAATTAAAAACTTAAGCAGAAGAAAAAAGCAGTATCGATGTTATCCTGAAAAAAAATTACACACACACACACACACACACACGCACGCACACACACATGCGCACAATTAGATTAACTCATTCACATTGAAGGGTTAGAAGCTGAGTGGAGCCATAAAAGTCTGACCTGAGGGGCAAATGCAATTTAGCTGATGGTCTCTAGAGATTTGAAATCCTACCACCAAGGAATGAATGAATGGCATAGATTTGAGGCAGTACAAAGAAGAGGGGAGTAGTTTGGGGTGATTTGGAGACAAGGGGTATTCCTGATGTTCCCACATTACATCATAACATTTGGGGAACAGCTAATATCTTCTCCAAAAGAGTTCAGGGAGTCAATGGCTATACTATAAAATATATCTCCTGGGCTAGTACCGGGAAACCTCTCTAAAGTCTGATACACTGACTGCAGCCATGTCTATGAAGGGCTCCCAAGATGACCAGTAGAGTCTAATCACTTGGCTAAAATTTTCACTGACCTGAACCCAAATATTTGAATTGGTAACCCTAGAACAACATGATTTTTGACATGTTCATTCTTCATGGGACATTCTGCTGTGAGTACCTATCAATGAAATTGAACCAAAACAACTCTAATCGCCCCACCACATCCACTCTCCCCCACCCAGGAAAAGAAAATGGAAAAAAAAGAAGGTCGTAATTTGCTCAGGCATCCTGGTTTTGTTGAAATGATTTTAATTCCTTTGTTTCTTAATTGATACTTTTTCCCCTAGTAATTAAAATATGGCCATAAATAAGGACGAAGCCTTTTATATTACTTGACAATGACGGGGTCAGGCTCTCAGTCTCATATGCATCAGGCTGAGATGGGAAACAGCAGCATGATGGGGGAAACCATCTGTCTTTATTAAGACTTGGCACCAAAGGAGGACAGAATAGAGAAGAGCTCATTTAGTAAATGGCAGTTCCCATTCCTGCAAAAGCGACAGAAAATTTACTGCACTGTCAGCAAGAAAAAAATAATCCACTCAAAGAGAGTTGTATTAGGGAGATTTAAAGAGAAAGAGCTTTTTTAGTGATATGAGAGAGGATAAAAATTTCTACCTAATACTACATAACTAAGCAGAAAAAAAAAAATCTGCTCGAGCCATGGTTCACGTTGCCTCCTCTAAGACCCTTTCCTTCTAGACCTATTTCTATCTTTTCCATTATTTCAGGCCAGAAACAAGCTCCAGTTCTACCTGAAGCCTACCCTAATTTCGGTCTAAACTGATTTCATCTTCCCACTGCCGTATTTCCTAATGGGCATGATTTAGCGTGGTAATAATTCAGCATTTTTCTAGGTATTGTCATTCTGATTGTTTGATGTATTGGACTGCAAGTTTCTTACGGACACAGACTGTGTCCTAAATACTCTCAGAGCTCCTTTTAGCACCTGGCAGGGTGCTGGGCACAACATAATTTTTCAACAAATACTCGTTAATAGATTTTTCTCTTCTGATCTAAATCCCATTATCTGTGGCGGCCATCTTCACGAAACAAACACCTGAAAAAGAGAGCTTAATTTCTTAAATAACTAAAAGGTATTTCTCAGAGTAATACACAAACAGGGTCAAAACCTAATTAATAGAAGGGTGCCTGGTTGGCTCAGTCGGTTAAGCGTGTGACTCTTGGTTTCTGCTCAGGTCATGATCTCACAGTTCATGAGTTCGAGCCCTGCCTCGTGCTCTGTGCTGATAATGGGGAGTCTGCTTGGGATTCTCTCCCTGTGTCTCTCTCTTTCTGCTCCTTCCTCTGCTCATGCTCTCTCTCTCCCTCTTTCTCAAAATAAATAAACTTAAAAAAAACTAATACTTGTTTTGTTGTTAGCACCTCTTCTTACCTCTACATAAAATGCCTCTCCCCTCGGTCTCATTTATATCATTCTCTCTTCCCTCCCCCATTCATTTAATATAATTATATAATCGCTTTGATTCTTCTATCAGTGACTTTGAATTTTACATATTCTGGATGTGGTGCTTTTACCACATGTGTCTTCAGTTCTTTTCCTTTTACCTCCCCAATTTTTTCATCCATTACAGGCATACCTCGGACATCTTGTAGGTTCCGTTCCAGGCCATGGCAATAAAGCAAATATCACAATAAAGCGAGTCACAATAAAGTAAGTTTGGCTTCCCCGTGCATATGAACGTTATGTTTAAGGTATACCATCGTCTATTAAGCGTGCAATAGCATTTTGCCTGAGAAAAATGTACATACCTTCATTAAAATAATACTTTGTTGGGGTGCCTGGGTGGCTCAGTCATTTGGGCGTCCAACTGCGGCTCAGGTCATGATCTCACAGTCCGTGAGTTCGAGCCCCGCGTCGGGCTCTGTGCTGACGGCTCGGAGCCTGCAGCCCGCTTCGAATTCCGTGTCTCCCTCTCTCTGCCCCTCCCATGCTGATGCTCTGTCTCTCTGTCTCTCAAAAATGGATAAATGGTAAAAAAAAAAAAAATACTTTGTTGCTAAAAGAAATACTAAACATCATTGGAGGGTACAGGAAACCATCATCATTTTGCTGGTGGAGGGTCTTGCCTCTATATTGACGGCTGCTGACCGATCAGGGTAGTGGCTGTTGAAGGTTGGGCTGCCCATGGCAATTTCTTAAAATAAGACAACAATGAGGTTTGCTGAATCCACTGACTCTCCCATTCACTTGAACACTTAAGGCCATTGTAGTGTTATTGATTGGCCTAATTTCAATATTGTTGTGTTTCAGGAAATAGGGAGGCCCAAGGAGAGAGAGAGAGAGAGAGAGAGACTGGGGAACAGTAAGTCAGTGGAACAGTCAGAACACACACAACATTTAAGTTCCTGGTCTTATATGCGCACTGTTCATGGCGGCCCAAACCAGTCATAATTGTAGCATCAGAGAGCGCTAATCACAGACCACCCTAACAAATATAATAATAATGAAAATGTCTAAAAGATTGTGAGAATTACAATGTAAATATGTTTAATCTGCCTAACCAGATATTTTCTCCAGCATATTGAAAAGTTGGGTGGTGGGGGCCCCTGGGTGGCTCAGTTAAGTCACTCGGTTAAGCATCCGACTTCAGCTCAGGTCATGATCTCATGGTCCATGAGTTCAAGTCCCATGTTGGGCTCTGTGCTGACAGCTCGGAGCCGGGAACCTGCTTCGGATTCTGCATCTTCTGCCCTCTCTGCCCCTCCCCTGCTCTCGCTTTGTCTCTCTCTCAAAAATAAACACTTAAAAAAAAAGAAAAGAAAAGTTGGGTGGCATTCATATGATTTTGCTAAACAGGAGTTGTGTTCAAATTTGCACCTGTTTGCCCATGCTTTAGCAATCTTTGCTAAACCACCGTCCCACGTCTGAAAGAGAAAAATAATTTAAATTGAATCATGCGGGCACCTGGGTGGCTCACTTATTTAAATGTCTGACACTTGGTATTCGGCTCAGGTCATGATCTCACGATTTGGATCAAGCCCCAGGTCAGGCTCTATGCTGACAGCAAGGAGCCTGCTTGGGATTCTGTCTCTGCCTCTCCCCAGCTCGCACGTGTTCTCTCTCAAAAACAAAATAAACATTAAAATGTAAAAAATAAAAAATAAAAAAAATAAATTGAATTGTGCATGTTTATTTGGATTAAAGTCATTCCAATGATTGTCATCAATTAAATTTGTTTAACGTTATTGTGTTACTGAAATATAGTTATTATGTTACTGGAATATAGTTTTCTTTGGTACTAAAAAAAATATAGCCAGAATTATCAAAATGTGACATAGAGACAAGTAGCGAGCAAATACTGTTGGAAAAATGGTGCTAATAGAATTGTTCATTGCAGGGTTGCCACAAGCCTTCAATCTGTAAAAACCGCAATATTTATGAAGCACAATAAAGCAAGGTATGCCTGTACATTTCTTTTGCATTCTTTCTATAATCATAATTAAGTCTTCTGCACTTCGTCTGTAGGTTAATCTGAACATTAAAATCAGTCATCAGTGTTTGCATTATCATGTCTATGTACATAGCAATCACCTCAGGGCCAATTATTGGGTTATATTTCCTTTCTTATCCAGCGTTTTCATTTTTTTTCTGGAGCTTCTACTAGCTTTTTTCCCCACTTATGTTATTTGCCCATATCACATTCTCAGTTTGGTTGTTGATTTCTTTTCAAAGTCTCCATCACAAGCAATGAATGGAAACTTTTTTCTGGAAACTTCCCTCCCACAGGCCTTCAACTACGGGTTGCACTGTGGGCCAGTTACTCTCTAGATTTACTTCACAGCTACCATCCTGGAACTTCATTGCTTCCTGGGTTGGATCCACTCTTTTCAAGAATTTATGTCTTCCTCTTTCTTGGTTTATCTCCTCTTTTTTGCTGGACTAAATCCTCAACTTCCTTTGAAAGTATTTGACGCAGATTAATTTCAGAAGACATCTGTATCTGAAAATGCTTTTATTCTATTCTCACACTTGACTGATAGTTTAACTGGTTATAGCAGGCTGTGGTGAAGAAAGTCATTTTCTTTTTTTAAAGATTTCATTTTTAAGTAATCTCAGCACCCAACGTGGGGCTCAAAGTCACAACCCCAAGATCAAGAGTCGCATGCTCTACCAACTGAGCCAGCCAGGTGCCCCCAAATTCATTTTCCTTTAGAACTTAGAAGGCAATCGTCCAATATTGTCTCATCTGTGTGATTCCTGATAAAAGAAGACCAATGTCAATACCATTCTCATTTCTTTGTAGGTTACCTGTTTTCCTTTCTGGAAGCGTTAAGGATGTCTTCTATACTTTGTATTCTGAAACTCCACAAAAATACACTCTGAAAAATTCTCTTGTATTGTTTCTTTGATGATTCTATTATGTTCTCTCTTGAATTCCTATTAGTCAAATGCTGTATTTCCCAGGTTTACTGTCTATGGATAATTGTTTTTGTACCTCATTTTCCTTCTTTTATTCTTTTTTGTGTTACTTTATTTGATATTTCCTCAACTCTATCTTCCAACTCTTCCCTTGAATTTTATCTCAGAAACGATATTTTTACTTCAAGAGATCTTTCTTTCCTCTCTTTCCTCTTATTTGTTTTCTTTTATTTAATTTTTTAACATTTATTTATTTATTTTTGAGCAACAGAGAGGGACAGAGTATGAGCAGGGGAGGGGCAGAGAGAGAGGGAGACACAGAATCCGAAGCAGGCTCCAGGCTCTGAGCTGTAAGCACAGAGCCCAGTGCGGGGCTCAAACTCACAAAACATGAGATCATGAGTTGAAGTCAGATCATGATCTGAGTTGAAGTCAGATGCTCAACCGACTGAGCCACCCAGGTGCCCCTCTTATTACTTATTTTCAAATATCCTATTCCTTTTATATAAATGCAATGTTTTCTTGAATCCTTCTGAGTATACTAGAGTGTTTTGCCTGTCTTTTCTTGTGTTCCTCTATCAGGGATCCTTTATTATCTTTTGTCTATTTGTTTATCATTCTTTCTCATGTTGAAAGTTTTCCTCAAAGATCTAGTGGTCATTGATTTTTTTTTAAGTTTATTTATTTATTTTGAGAGAGAGAGAGAGAAAATGCAAGTGGGGGAGGGGCAGGGAGAGAGAGAGAGAACCCCAAGCAGGCTCCACGCTGTCAGCACAGAGCCCAATGTGGGGCTCGATCCCACAAACCGTGAGATCATGACCTGAGCTGAAATCAAGAGTTGGAGGCTTAACCGACTGAGGCACCCAGGTGCCTCTGGTGGTCATTAATTTTTTTTGCTCACATGGACAAATGAGGCAATAAAAAAGTGATTGGGGCAGCGCCTGGGTGGCTCAGTCAGTTGAGCGTCCAACTTCAGCTCAGGTCATGATCTCACAACTTGTGGGTTCAAGCCCGGCGTCGGGCTCTGTGCTGACAGCTCAGAGCCTGGAGCCTGCTTCAGATTCTGTGTCCCCCTCTCTCTCTCTGTGCCTCCTCCACGTGTTCTCTCTCTCTCTCTCTCTCAAAAAAAATAATAAACATTAAAAAAAATTTTTTAGTGATTGGGAGCTTCATATAATGAGTAGAGAGCTAGCTATTTTGTTGGGGGGATTCCTAAGGGCAAAAATATTGAAGACTTTTCTCTTGGACCTCTCAGTACCTTTAAAGAATAACACTCCAACTTTTTGGAGCTCATGAAGGATATACCCTGCCTACAGAGCATTCTGTCCACCAGATTGGGGAGGGTACGGGGAGAATCAATTCTATACAAAAATGATTTAATTCATTCTCCCCGCTTCTGCCTCATATCTTATTCATTCTTTGTCAAACCCAGCCTTTATGCAGGGAAGAGTGACTTTCTCTTTCACCGTCTAGCCCCATTAAAATTTTTTTTAATGGTTATTATTTTTTTTTGAGAGAGAGAGAGAGAGAGAGAGAGAGAACACGCAGGGGAGGCACAGAGAGAGAGAGAGGGGGACACAGAATCTGAAGCAGGCTCCAGGCTCTGAGCTGTCAGCACAGAGCCCGATGCCGGGCTTGAACCCACAAGTTGTGAGATCGTGACCTGAGCTGAAGTTGGACGCTGCAAGTATTCTAAGCTGTGGTTTCTTCCATACTGTTTCATCAGTTACCACTCTTTCAGCTACTTTCCAGGATTCATCCATGAATGGCCTCCTTTCCCATCCTCTTTATCATCACGAATTTATATCTTTTGTATTCCTCTGCTACTTTGGGATGTACAGGCAATATATGCATGTAATCTTCTATGCAGAAGCTTTCTGGTTTGATGTAGTCTCACTTGTTTATTTCTGCTTTTATTTTATTGCTTGCACATTCTGTGTCATATCCAAAAAGTCTTTGCCAAGACCAATGTGATGGAGCTTTTTCCCTACGTTTTCTTGCAGGAGTTTTTAGGTCTTACATTTAAACGTTTAATCCGTTTCGAGTTAATTTTTGTGAATGGTGTATAAAAGGGGTCCAGTTTTATTCTTGGGCCTGTGAATATCGCTTTCGCAACAACATTTATTGAAGAGACTGTCTTTTCTCCGTTGCGTATTTCTTGGCTCCCTTGTCAAATATTAGTTGACCATATACACACAAATTCATTTCTAGGCTCTTGATTTATTTCTAGGCTTTGGTCTATGTGTCTGTTTTTATGCCAGTACCATACTGCTTTGATTACTATAGTTTTGTAATATAGTTTGAAATCAGGAAGAGTGATGCTATCCACCTTTGTTCTTCTTTCTCAAGACTGCTTGGCTATTCATGGTGTTTTGTGGTTGTATATGAATTTGAGGATATTTTTTCTATTGCTATTCAAAATAAGGCTTTCTATGCATAGACCAAGTGTGTCTGATAAAGTTTTTAGTGCAATCAGTTCATTAGGCACCTACCTGTCTTTTCCCCCAAGGCAGTGGTTCTTAATATAAGGAGCTTATTAAAAATACATAATCTCAGTTCTAAGCCCTGCAGGAGATCTGGGGTAGAGCCAACATTCTGTATTTTCAAAGAGCTTGCTAGGTAATAAAGCATGGCCCTGGTTAAGAACCACTGACCACGGAAAGGCCAGCAACAGCAAGGCTGAACCACTCTCATTGTCTTTTCTTCCTTGTTCAACCCCTATTATTACTGACTCTAGGGTTACGTGGGAGGCTTTAAGGTGAGTATTTTCAGAGAATAGCTGCTGCATGGCTACCTCAATAAATTTTTTTTAATGTTTATTCACTTTTTTGAGAGAGAGAGAGAGAGAGAGAGAGCGTGCATAGGGGAGCGGCAGGGAGAGAGGGAGACAGAATCTGAAGCAGGCTCCAGGCTCTAAGCTGTCAGCACAGAGCCTGATGCAGGGCTCAAACCCATGACTGCAAGATCATGACCTGAGCCGAAGTTGGATATTTAACTGACTGAGCCACCCAGGAGCCCCTATGGCTACCTCGATAAAAACCCACGAAGCAATTAATTGACAGATTTAATCTGTGCTGAGTAAATTCACTTGTGCAAGGTCATCAGTGTGAGTGATGAAGATAGGAACAGTACTTGGACCAATCATCCTATGTAGTCCAAGCCAGACGGTACGATCCCTTTTAAATGTCTAAATATATAACAGGAAGGTAAGAAATTATATTATCGCAGTGCTAGTGCTTAGCTACCAGAAAAAAAATATTTCATCCCTGTAAGGATGAAATAAGCAAACTCTGAATTTGAGCAATGTGTACTAGGTTTTACTGGGTGGACAGGTTATTTTTAAAGGGGACTACTAGGGTTCTAATCAAGACAACCTGACATTATTGATCCCGTCTTTTTTTTTTAATCTTTATTTATTTTTGAGAGAGAGACAGAGACAGAGTGCGAGCAGGGGAGGAACAGAGCGAGGGAGACACAGAATCCGAGGCAGGCTCCAGGCTCCCAGCTGTCAGCACACAGCCTGACGCAGGTCTCGAACTCATGAACCGTGAGATCATGACCTGAGCCGAAGTTGGACACTGAACTGACTGAGCCACCCAGGCGCCCCTCACTGTCTTATTTTTAAGGCCTACAAGCCCTTTAGAACTTTGACATTGTCACCCCCACGGGAATCAGAAGTGAGCCAGACAGAGCTGCTGATGTGCAAATGCTAAGAAGGAGATCTTAGACATACCTTCAGTACCAGGGCAGGAGTATGAGACAGTGGCTAA
Organism: Lynx rufus; assembly: GCF_022079265.1. NCBI lineage: Eukaryota > Metazoa > Chordata > Mammalia > Carnivora > Felidae > Lynx > Lynx rufus. Next base: position 7,771,893 of record NW_025814833.1, read on the forward strand.
GAGCACGGGTTTAGAGTCAGACACAGCTGGGCTAAGAGATTAGGCGCCTTCACTTACTGGTCGTGTGACCTTGAGCCAACAGCCTTGGCAAGGTTCGTTTTTTCCCTTCTGTAGTTTCTAAAGCAAACCAAACTCTGTCAGGCTCTGGTGCCTCTTGTATAAGCTGCTCCCTCTGCTTTGAATACAACTCACCTCCTTTCACCCCAACTCCTACTCATCCTTCAGGCTCGAAATCAACACTGCTGCTCTCTGGAAGCCCCGATTCTCCAATCAGAGTTAGGCAACATTCTTCTGTGTCTCCTCCCCAAGTGCCCTAGACACATTTTCAATTAGAATAAATTTGCGGTGATTGGTAGTTGGTAAAAATTTGTTCCTTCCACACATTAGGAACCAGCAAACTGGGCCCGTGTGCTACAACTGACCCATGACCTCTTTCTGTGTGGCGCTCAAGAATAGTTTTGGCATTTTTATAGAGTTGGTTAAAAAAAAAAAGAGAGGAATATGCCATAGAGATCTTGAGTGTCCCACAAAGTCTAAAATATTTACTATCTGGCTTTTTTTTAAGGTTTATTTATTTATTTTTTTTTTGAGAGAGAGAGAGAGAGCATGCGCACAAGCACAAGTTGGGGAGGGGCAGAGAGAGAATCGCCAGCAGGCTCCCTGCTCTCAGCGCAAGAGCGCTAGGAAGGGCTTGATCTCAGGAACCATGAGATCATGACCTGAGCCAAAATCAAGAGCCAGATGCTTAACCAACTGAGCCACCCCACCATCTGGTTCACAGAAACAGTTTGCTGATCCTTGCCATAGACTGTTAGCAATTTGAGGGTGAGGACTAATTTTCATTTCATTGTATGTCCTACTGCTAACCCAATGCTTGGCACTTAGATGTTTGTTGAATAAAAGAATGAAGTAACTAGTCTAACCGATATTTTTTAAAGTATAATTTACGATATAATCAAAACACAGCTTGGGGCACCTACGTGGCTCAGTTAGTTGAGCGTCTGACTTTGGCTCAGGTCATGATCTCACGGTTCGTGAGCTCAAGTCCCACATCGGGCTCTCTGCTGTAAGCACAGTCTGCTTCGGATCCTCTCTCTGCCCCTCCCCTACTTGCACTCTCCCGAAAATAAACAAATATTTTTAAAAAGTTTAGAACCAAAACACCACTTTATTTTGTCTCCCAGTGTGCAAATAAGACATACTCCATTGGGGTAAATTTTTTCTGACCCTGGATGGAAATTTGGGCAGACCACATGACTTTTCCATTTTTTTTTTTTTTTTTGTGGAGAATAAACACTCCTCAGAACACTTGAAGTCACAAAACACAAACTTGATTCAGCAATCAGGATGTATTCAGTCCAAGATATTAATCAAATTCTTCAGGCTTTACTCAGAGATAACGTCCCCCCTCATACCCCATGCTAAGGCCTATAGGTCATGGCCACCTGCTTTTAGAGAAGGAGGGGATGATAGGTTTACTTCTTTCTCTCCCCACTTGCAACCTCCTATTTTGACCCTCACCAGGGCAGAGCAGGAATAGAGAAGAGAGTAAAGGGATTAGTCATTTCTTCCTTGGTAGAATGAATGGCTTCCCATTTTCTGGGTCTCTGGCTCTTTCTTCTTTGGGTTATTGAAAGTTTTTGGGTTTTTTTTTGTTTTTTTTTTTTTGTTTTTTGTTTTTTTGAGGAGAGAGAGAGAGAGAGAGAAACACAAGCAGGGAAGTGTCAGAAAGAGAAGGACACAGAATCTGAAGCAGGCTCCAGGCTCTGAGCTGTCAGCACAGAGCCTGATGTGGGGGCTTGAACCCAGGAACTATGAGGTGATGACCTGAACAGAAGTTGGACGCTTAACCAACTGAGCCACCCAAGTGCCCCTATTTTGGGGGTTATTTAAAGGTCCCCATCACTGAGAATCCCTCTCCTACAATTTGGGAGACCTGGGTTGATGCATTTCTATTCAGGTTGGTAGTTTACAACTCCTTCCTCAGTCCCTAAGAATCTAAAAGCTATTTTTAGATTAGTCCCTAAGAATCTCCAGCTATTTTTTGCTGGGGTCTCTTTATCCCTTTAGGTGGCTCTATTAGACAGGTGGGTCTATTAGACCCACCTTGGCTTTTGCTCTTGCATAACCCCCATTTGGCTCCCAGGAAACACTCAAACATCCTCTGCCCTGACAAATTCTGGGAATGCCAGCCAATCCCAATGAAGTCAACCCTGTCCTCCTGCCAAGGGCCACATTAGCTTTCTCAGAATGGAGTACAGCCCCAATCCTCTGCCTCCACTGTCAGGAACAAACGTCAAGTTCTCTGAATGGTCTGGTGATACACCCTCTCGCTAGAGTTGAAATGAAGGAGGTAACATATCCCTTAATCCCAGCACGCCTGTGGAAGGTGGTATGGAGTCTTAGCCTGGCATCAGACACCTCTAAAGACATGTACTCACAGTTTCTCTCCCACTCTCCTCCACAATCTGACTTCTTTTTATTTCTTGGAACCTGTTCTGGAGCATTTCCTTCATAAGTTCTGTATATGATAACCTGACTTTGGAATTTCCCATCCATTGTAGGGGCACCTGTTATGTCTTCCTGGAACCTGAATTTTATTTATTTTATTATTACTTTTTTTTTTAATTTTCGAGAGAGCGTGTGAGCGGGGAAGAGGGGACACAGCCAGAGAGAGAATCTTAAGCAGGCTCCATGCTAGCCCGACGTGGGACTCGATCCCACCACCCTGGCATCATGACCTGTGCCGAAATCATGGGTCGGTCACTCAATCGACTGAGCCACCCAGGTGCTCCAGAAACTTGAATTTTATTTTTTTTTATTTTTCTTTTATTTTTTTTAACATTTATTTATTTTTGAGACAGAGAGAGACAGAGCATGAACGGGGGAGGGGCAGAGAGAGAGAGGGAGACACAGAATCGGAAACAGGCTCCAGGCTCCGAGCCATCAGCCCAGAGCCTGACGCGGGGCTCGAACTCACGGACCGCGAGATCGTGACCTGAGCTGAAGTGGGACGCTTAACCGACTGAGCCACCCAGGCGCCCCAAGAAACTTGAATTTTAACATCACGTTATCTAGAGCTTATTTTGTTCTAATTAGGTAAGAAAAAAATGGACTGCCCCCGGTAAAATCTTATATTCAAATAGCCTTATTCTCTTTTGACATCTAAAACTTGAAATGGCAACATTCACATTTACTCAGCATCTACCATGTAGTACATGCTTTAGAGATATTTTCTCATATAATCCTCGTGATGATAGTCTTTGCCACTTTTACAGATGAGAAAATCCAGTCTCAAAAAATTGACTTTCTCAAGGTAACGCAGAAAATACAGATCAGATCTGAGGCTGAAACCCATGTCTATCTGACCTCAAAATCGTGGTCCGTTTGTTAACACTATAACCTTCGATCTTGTCCACTGAACTACCCCAAATGGCAGAATAGGAGTGAACGTGTATCCCCTGGGGAGCACCGGGCAGCCTGAAGAAGCCCCGCTATAAGTGCAAAATGTCTCTGAAGTCTCATGCTTGACTAAAAACGCATACAAAATGTGCGTTTTATTCAACGTGTTGTCATATAAACCACATCAAAAATTATCACTCAAATGACCTATGCTCTCCCTGTCTGAATTTTCAAGGAAAATTAATCCTCTAGAAAGACGCATTGTGTTTATCCTGTAGTTTCGTGAATCGTGAGTATACCACTGCAGTGTGAGTGACCCCAGCATCGTCCATAAGGTATTAGACTAGCCGGCAAAGCATTGAGGATTTGAAGGAGAGCCTCTACCCATTGTAACCGCTAGAATTTGGAAAACGAAAAGAGAAGGTGCAAGGCTTGTCAGGGAGAATTTGGGGATAAAGGGAAAGCACCGAAGTAATTTCTTAAAAATTGGCATAACACTATTATTATTATATACTATCATTATTATACTACTATTATTGTTATATACAATTATTAATTCCATAACAAAATTTGCTGATGACCATGAGTTATTGGATGAACAGTGCACTAATGATGTTATAATACTGGAAAAGTCAGGAGACCATTCAGCTGTTCTTAACCTGTAGGCCATGGAGCATGGAAATTATATGCCTATTTTTGAGGGAAGGGAAGGTCCACAGCTTTTACTAGGTTCGCAACAGAATCCAAGACCCAGAGACAGTTAAGAACCACTGCTACAGGGAGAAGAGCAGAGAATTGGGGATCGCACTGCCTTGTTTTCAAATACTTGCCTTCTCCCTGAGCCTCAGTTTCCTTATTTGTAAAATGAGGATAATAATACCCAAGTCATACGGTTGTTGTGAGGGTTAAATGAAATTCCCTACATTAATTGCTTGAACAGAGTAGGCACTCAAGAAATGTTAATCCCCTTGCTCCTGCCACAATATATATAACACAGTAGGGACATTTAAACTACAGGTGGATAAGGGGCCCCTGGGTGGCTCAGTCAGTTAAGCATCCGACTCTTGATCTCGGCTCAGGTGATCTCACGCTTTGGGAGTTCAAGCCCCACTTTGGGCTTTGTGTTGACAGCATGGAACCTGCTTGGGATTCACTGTCTCCCTCTGCCTCCCTCTCTTTCAAAAATAAATAAACACTACAAATAAAATAGAGGCGCCTGAGTGGCTCAGCCGGTTAAGCGTCTGACTTCAGCTCAGGTCATGATCTCCCAGCTCAAGCGGGTTTGAGCCCCTCATCAGGCTCTGTGCTGACAGCTCAGAGCCTGAAGCCTGCTCCGAATTCTGTGTCTCCCTCTCTTTCTGCCCCTCCCCCGCTGGTTCTCTCTCTCTCTCTCTCTCTCTCTCTCTCTCTCTCTCTTTCTCTCTCAAAAATAAATGAACATTAAAAAAATTTTTTGGTTGATGGGAGAGGGGAAAGTGGGTGATGGGCACTGAGGAGGGTACCTGTTGGGATGAACACTGGGCGTTGTATGGAAACCAATTTGACAATAAATTATATTTAATATAAATAAATAAATAAATAAATTTTAAAACTCTGAAAAAAATTTTAATAAAACAAATTACAGGTGGCTGTACCATTTATAATGGAACATATACCCTGGGCAAATACACTTTCTTCAAAGATATTCTACCTAATGCTCAGACCTGGATTCCAAAACTGATGTTACATTTCCACACACACACACAAATTATTCAGTTGGTGCAAAAAAAAAAAAAAGAAAAGAAAAAGTTTCCCAAATCTGGGCACACACATATGCATACATGCTATTCGTAAAGATGAAATTATTCAAATACCACGCTCCGTGCTGGCATGTTCGGTTTCAATTCTGAGCACTGATTACCATAAGACCTCGGCTGAGAAACCTCTTGAATCCAGCAAGAGATCTGACCCGCTTGGGTGGCCTATGAAGAAGCTTTTGGCAAGACAGGGAGGCTTCGCTATTCCTACAGCTTCGTGAGGAAGCCTCGAAGGGGTTAAAGTGGAAGGCTTACACAAACTTTGCCTCTCCGCTTCTCCCTTATCTCCTCCCTCTCGGGCTCTGCTCTCCGCACGGCTAAGGCAGAGCAGAGCTGAATCACACTACCTTTCCCCGCATCCTCTAAACTGTTGCCTGCGAAAGAGGGACCGGGGACTGAACTGTTCAGACTGCTTCCATCCAAGGGTTCCGGACGGTATATACGCATCCAAGCAGACACTTCTCTTGGCTCTTTTGGAGTTTAAAAGGCGCAGGCATCCGACACTGCGGCTGTAAGTGGCAACTGGCGTTTCAAGTAACTAATCCAAGGTGCTTTCCTGTGTCCGCGCCGGCAAGGTCGGACTCTTTGGGAGGACGAGAGAGAAAGCATACTTTGCGCGCACACTGTCCTGCTTCTCTGGCAAACTGAGGCTTTCGTTCTGTTTTCCAGATTTGCCAGAGATGTTCCTGAACAAGTTGCCTGGCGGTGCAAGCTTCAAAAGGGATACTTAAATGGCCAGCCCCATTTCGTCCCGTAAGCCAGGAAAGGTAAGAGAGATTTGGAAATCTTATGATGTTATTATTTGTTATTCATGGTGACATGAGCGGCATTATCTTATTTATGGGCAGGTGTGACGAGTAGGCACCGTCTGCAGCAGGAGAGACAGCAACTCTCACTTGAGAAAGCTTATTACCTAATGGCTCTAGCCATTGAAGCTTTTGCTGCTCGAATTGTTTTTCCATAGGCTGATGTGAAACCAGATACTCTAAGAGCCTCTACCTCCCTCAGTTATCTCTCCCCCACACGGGGCAGATAAATACAAACGGGACGGGTTAACCCCTGCAAGCCGTTGCAATGGATAGTTTCGACTTTCTCTGGCCGAAGAAATACCAATCTGATTTGGGTGGTCCAGGCAGAACTTTGTTGCTCCTAATTCGAAACAAGCTTCGCCCAAGGGATCCCTTTCAGGATTGATGGATGGAAAACCCCACATTCCCTTCATGATCTGGGTGTGTTCATTATTTTACTTCTGTGAAGGTACATGTATTATGCTGATGTCGAACACTATTACCCAGTACTTGGCAGTTTGAGGTTCATCACCAAAACAGAACGAGTGTTTTTTTTTTTTTTTAACTACCAAGGGAGTTCTATTTACCAAGTTGATGACAACACATGCAGTGAGAAAACCAAAGGTGTATTTGCATCTCTTGTGGGTATTTTGATTTACATTAGAAGTGAAGGAAAGCAGATGTTCAGGCTAATGTTGGACATTGGACCATTATTAAATTAATCCCTTTCCCTCTGCGGTTCCCCCAAACTCCCCTCCCCATTTCTTTTCTTCCTCCCTCCTTTCACAATGTTTTCCTGCTTCCCTATTTTTATCTCTACTTCTTTTTTTTTTAAGTTTTTATTTATTTATTTATTTGGGGGGTTGGGCAGACAGAGAGGGAGGGAGAGAATCCTAAGCAGGCTCTGCACTGTCAGCACGGAGCCCGACGTGGGGCTCGAACCCACAAAGCGTGAGATCGTGACCTGAGCAGAAGCCAAGTCGGACGCTCAACCGACTGAGCCACCCAGTTGCCCCTGTCTCTACATCTTACTCACTCATTCTTTCTTTCCTGTTATTCACACAACCCTCATCTTCTTCCTCCTCACATTTCCTTCCTTTCCTCCTCTCACTTTCTCTCTATCCCTCCTTCCTCCCCGCTGCCCCCCAAATTCCTTACCCTTTTCCTATCCCCCACTCTCCTCCTTATCCCTGCATAGCTTTCAACCACTCTTACAAAAACTAGAGACTAATTCTTATTTTATAAATTTCCCGGAAAGGATTGTGCGATACTCAAATTGTATAAGGGTCTTTCCATGAAAATTGGATTCTTCAGAATCAACAGAATTTCAATATCTTTTAAAATTGCGTGGGGCCTTTTCTTCCCGAATGGTGCAGGGCTTTTAGCAGAGCAATCACATTCTCCGTGCAACTCATTAGTGCGTTAGCAAAGAGAGCTCTGGCAATCCTGTTCAGAAAGCTTTTATGAGAAGTTGTCACAGATGCAGGACCAGAGTAACAAAGAGGATTCCTCAATACCTAACTTTTCCTTTACTCACTTCACAATCCTTAATGGGTTTCAGAAATTTAATCAATAGACCTCTCTGAATTCACCAGGGTGTTTGGTCTCCTGCAGACTATAGAGGTTTCAAGAATATGTGAGTAGTTGGTCTTCCAAACCCTCAAATGGGATGTGTAAAGAAACTGAGAACTGTACATGAGATCACTGTTCTCCACAACTTCTCCAAGCTTCACAGAATTCTAATATTTAATAAATATTCACACCTCAGGAAGATTCGGGGTCGAAGGGTCGGAGGAGGCAGACAATGTATTATCAATTGTGACTGAAAAGCCTCTATAGACAAAATTAAACTTTCTAAAATTTCAGGCGGCAATCCCACCCCATGTAGTTTTCCTTTCAAATCATGTAACTGATCGTAACTCAAGAGCAAAGTTTCTGACAACGTGATTATTTCTTAATTCCAGATTATAACTGGGAGTCTAGTTTCCTTTGCACAACGACGTATGGGGAGTGGGGAAGAGGAATGAAAAGAAAAGGGAGTTTCGGACTCTTCCCCAAAGTATATTAGCAATGAGAACAAAGAGAAGACTACGCTTCTCTTCCAGCTGTCAGTGCTAAGTGCATTTCCTCCTGTCCACGCATTTATTCACTAATTATCGAACAGCTACTGTGAGCAAGGTTAAGGGATAGAATGTTGAAAAAGATCCTCAAGGGGTTTATAAATTGTGATTTGGGGGGAAACACAGGAAATAGATATTTGTAACGTGAGGCGAATGTAACCTCTCTGGGAGAGATACAAAGCATGTGGGAATTAGGATTTGGATGGGGAAATTAAGGTCAGTTTCATGAGCCGAACCATGGGGGATGGTAGCATTTGCCCAAACAGAGAAATGTGAAGATGAAAGGAACTGGTCAAATAAAAACATGGAGGCAGGGAAGTAGATGACAGTGAACATTACAGCTTAGTTGGAAAGGAGGGTACTGGAAGGATGTAGGTCAGCCAGGACCCGGGCATTGCCGGCCTTGAATGCCAAGCTAAGGAGAATGGAGGAAAGTCCCAAAGCAATTAGGATCCTCAAAGGCAATATGCGGGCTTCCAAAACTTTACTTCTTTTTCATTCTATTTGAGTAGGTGTGAATAAATCATATAGCTTGACACTTTTTTTAAGAAGTTAAAAATAAAACTAAGCAACATATTGCTTAGGCATAGGTGTGTGTGTGTGTGTGTGTGTGTGTAAATAAAAGCAAGGTAATGACTCACAAAATTCAGAGTATTGATTGTTTGGGAGGATGAGTAGGTAGCAGGATGAGATGGGGTGGAACATAGGTAGATGTCCAAAGAAATTATTAGTTGTTCTCAATCTTGAAGTAGGTGAGTGTTTTTCACAGGTGTTTGTCCATCAGCTTATTAAGTAAGCAAATAAAAGAGGCCCTGGAGGCGCCTGAGTGGCTGAGTCGGTTAAGTATCTGACTTCAGCTCAGGTCATGATCTCTTGGTTCATGAGTTCGAGCCCCGCATCAGGCTTTCTGCTGTCAGCACAGAGCCTGCTTTGGATCCTCTGTCCCCGTCTCTCTCTGCCCCTCCCCTGCTGGTGCTCTCTCTCTGTCTCTCTCAAAATAAATAAATAAACTTTTAAAATTTTTCAAAAAAATTGCACCCATGATGGCAATATGCCATAAACCAAGGAGTATGACTTATCCAAACCTGTACTTGAGTTACTCCAATGTCAAAGAGGCATCTCGCACTTGACTTGCGCTAGCAGTGAGTGAGTTATCTTCCTTCCACTTCTCTCTTGGAGGGCAGGTGAAAAAGTGATGCCTCTGTCTGGGCTGCCCGGGACTGTCAGAGTCCTGAACCTGAAGTGCTCTCTCGAATTTGTAGAGTGGTGTTTCTCAGCCCCGGCTGCGTATCAAAATCACCTGTAGAGCTTTAAGCATTACAGATGTTCATGCCCCCACGCCGACCTACTGAATCAGAGCTTCTGGAGGGAGGACCCGGGTACATACATTTTCAAAAAGCTTTTTATAAGCGATCCTGAGGGCAGCAGGAACTAGAAACCATTCCTTGCAGAGTGTGCTTAGAAATTCTAAGTGGCTAGCTTGTCACAAAGGACAGATTTCAGGGTCCTATCGATACCCAGAGATTCCGATCTAAAAAGCAAGGGAAAGGACCTGGAAGTCTGCATTTGTAGTAAGCATCTCCAGGTGAGTCTGATGAAGGGACTTCCTGGGACCACACTGAGAAACATTGCCCCAAAGGTTCCAAAACACTAGGGACTCTGGGTGATTACTCTGTGTACTCGTTTCCTAGGGCTGCCATAAACAAACTACCACAAACTAGGTGGCTTCAAACAACAGCAGTGTATTCTCTTAGGTCTGGAGGCTAGAAGTCTGAAATCAGGGCATCAGCAGGGCCACGTTCTCTCTGCAATCTGTAGGATAAAGTCTTTCCTTGGCTCTTCTAGTTTCTGGGCTTTGCTGGCAATCCCTGGCAATCCTTGGCTTGGAGATGCAGCACTCCAATCTCTGTTTCTGTCTTCCCTTCTTTTCTTTTTTTTTTTTAGTGTTAATTTATTTTTGAGAGAGAGAGAGAGAGAGAGAGCAGGGGAGTGGCAGAGAGAGAGGGAGACACAGAATCCAAAGTAGGCTCCAGGCTCTGAGCCATCAGCACAGAGCCGATATGAGGCTTGAATTCATGAACCTCGAGATCATGACCTGAGCCGAAGTCAGACGTTTAACCGACTGAGCCACCCAGGCGCCCCTCTCTCTTTCCTTCTGATAAGGACACCAGTCATATCGGATTAGGGCTAACTTAATGACCTCATTTTAACTGGAGTGCATCTACAAAGACCCTGTGTCCAAATGAGATCACATTCACAGGTACCAGGTGGTAGGACATCAACATATCTTTGGAGGAGACACAGTTCACCCCGTAACACTGTTTTAAATAGTTTTTTTTCTTTTTTCTTTAAAAAAATGTTTTTAACATTTACTTATTTCTGAGAGAGAGAGAGAGAAGACACAGAATCCGAAGCAGGCTCCGGGATCCAAGCTGTCAGCACAGAGTCCAACGCAGGGCTTGAACTCACACACCATGAGATCATGACCTGAGCCAAAGTTGAATGCTTAACCAATTGGTCCACCCAGGTGTCCCTTAAATATATATATATTTTTAAGTAGGTCCCCAGGGGCGCCTGGGTGGTTCAGTTGATTAAGCATCCGAATTCAGCTCAGGTCATGATCTCACAGTTCTTGAGTTCGAGCCCCGTGTCGGACTCTGTGCTGACAGCTGGGAGCCTGGAGCCTGCTTCAGATCTGTCTCTCCCTCTCTCTTTGCCCCTCCCCTGCTCACTTACACTCTGTCTCTGTCTCTGTCTCTCTCTCTCTCAAAAATAAATACGTGTTAAAAATTTAAGAATAATGGGGCGCCTGGGTGGCGCAGTCGGTTAAGCGTCCGACTTCAGCCAGGTCACGATCTCGCGGTCCGTGAGTTCGAGCCCCGCGTCAGGCTCTGGGCTGATGGCTCGGAGCCTGGAGCCTGTTTCCGATTCTGTGTCTCCCTCTCTCTCTGCCCCTCCCCCGTTCATGCTCTGTCTCTCTCTGTCCCAAAAAAAATAAATAAAAAAACGTTGAAAAAAAAAATTAAAAAAAAAAATTTAAGAATAAATAAATAAAGTAGGGCCCAAACCACCAATGAGACTGATTAGCTATGTTCTTTGGCTTGGATATCTGGAGAAAAAGACCTACACTTAGTTACCTTTCAAAGCTCAGTGTACAAAGAATCACTTGAAAAGCTTGGGCCCGGGATTCATATTCCTGGGTCTTGATCCAAGATTCCAGAATTCAGGATAAAGGATATGTACTGTGATTGTCTTTTCTACTTGTTAGTGGATCAGAAATCAAAAGAAACGTACCTTTACGTTGTGCAAACGTGTCTCCTCGACCACTGCTCCAAAGACAGTAGAAGGATACCTTGTCTCTTTGCTCATGTTTCTTGTGAGCCAGGTGACCCTGCGTGGGCGGTAGGGCAGTGGGTAGGCAGACTGAGACTCATCCAGATTCCAGAAAGTATAGTAATGTGGACTAGTAAATATAAAGTTTAAGTGCTTCCAGGCTGGGGGCAAAATTCAAGACTATTGGAAGGGTAATGTGATTGTTGGAGCTGTTTCTATTTACTCTTCTTCGGTATGTTGACAAGAGACAGAACTAGGCTACACTGTCAGCTCTCTGTTACCAGCACGCAAAGAAGTTTGATGGGTGATGGAGGTTTACTTTGTTTATTTTAGTCACCCAGACTCAGAATTCATGTTCACGACGGCAAGCCAAATCATTTTTGGAAGACTTCAACAGTAAATAGTTGACCCCATTTACACACTGGAATGTTTTCACCAAGAAAGACAAGGTTCTGTCTTTGCCAGTAATCGAAGATACAGTTATTTGCTCGGGAGCAGACATGCCCTCTCGATCCCTTCAGATCTACAAATACTGAAAAAATAGTATATCCTCCATCCATGGACCTAAAGGAGAGAGAAAGGCCATAAAAACAAAATTGGGGGAGGCCTGCATTCCTAAAAATTCCATGATTTGTTAAAGCGACCCACGGCACTGAGACCTAGAGTTTGAAAAAATGAATCCTTAGATTTAGGTCTTCGTTATTTTATTTTTTTTAAGTAGGCTTTGTGCCCAACGCGGGGCTTGAACTCACGACCCAGAGATCAAGAGTCGCACGTTTTACCGACTGAGCCAGCCAGGTGCCCCTAGGCCCCTTTTATTTTAATGCTAGGGTTTCTTGGGTAAGCCAGAGCAGCAGTTCTCATCCTGGCTACACTTGACAGCCATTTGTGAAAAATACCAGTAAAAAACACCAGTGTTTGGGGCATCCGGGTGGCTCAGCTGGTTAAGTGTCACACTCTTGATCTCGGCTCGGGTCATGATCTCACGGTTTGCGGGTTTGAGCCACATCGGGCTCTGTGCTGGCAGGGCAGAGCCTGCTTGGGATTCTTTTTCTCTCTCTGCCCCTCCCCCACTTGCGCTGTCTCTGTCTCTTTCAAAATAAATAAATAAACTTAACAAAACATACCAGTGTTTGGACCCCACCTCAGACCGATAAAATCTGACTCTCTAGAGTGCTTTCCAGGCCCCTACTGTGGAGATTATGGTTTAGAAAGTCGATGTTGGGGCCCTTGGTCGATACTTTATTATCTCAGGTAAATCTTATGATCAATTAGTTTGGAAAACACTCTCCTAATCTAGCCTAGTTATTAGTTGCTGTTCAGTGATCCGAATTTTTCTTTTCTTTAATAGCCATGTACCACATAGAAAGAAGCATTCAAATTGAAAACTCAGAATATCCTTTTAAAACGAATTTGCCGTTTCGCAAACGTTTTGCAATATATCCGTAAATTTGTCTTTCAAAAGAAATTGCCATCTGTTTCTCTTAGATACCTGAATCTTTTATTTCTGTTTTTGATTTTCAGGAATATAAATCTGTTGAAGAATCTTAAGAGTCAAATCTTCTGAGCCTAGACATACTGCTGTCAGCATCTCTTGAGACCTCCTCCTTCTGAGAATTCCCAGGTCTGACCACACTTTCCCTCCAGCCTACAGTGAGGGACGTCAACACACATCCTCTAGACTTCCAGCCCTCGAGCTGTGGCAGCTGGGGCAGGAATCTTACAAGCTCCATCCTTAGGGGAGATTCAGAAAGACAAGAAGGGTGAAAAGTCAGATATGCTGAGTCTGAAACATACAAAAGCCTTTAGAACGGTTCCTCACAGAAGAACCCAAATAAATCCACATAATTAGTGCGCATATTTAGATGAGCTATACATAAAACAGCCTTTCTCCCTCTATCAAAACAGAGTAAAAAGTCTGATTTAATACTCAGAGATTCTTGTCCCCATGCCAGTATTATAAAGCAGTTTCGCCGCATTTGTTTCAATCTGTGTAAGAGTAGGACTGTGGAAAATAAAAGACTTATTTGTATATATATTTTTTTAATGATTAAGAATTTCCGATGAAACCTGTGTAAGAGAGGGGTGCTGTGCTGGAGGACAGAGCGTGGCAATTGCCAAATTAGAACATCACCATTTTCTTGCCTGTGCGCTAGTGACGGGGTCCGGGTCGTGATTGCTTTGCATGAGATTGTTAGAACACCTCCAGGATACTCAGAGACAGTCTGTGTGGCTGTGGAATGCCTCGAGGGCAATAGAAAGCAAATAGAAGCAGGTACCGACTGAAGTCTTGAGTGATGACGGAGGTGCATTTCAAGTACCATGGAAATCTCACTGGCCGCGCCCATTTCCCCACCCTGGCAACAGAGGTTGATAACACTTCCGATAAGTATTCCAACCTCTACATGTATGTGGGCTTATTCCTGAGCCTCCTAGCCATTCTCCTCATCCTGCTCTTCACCATGCTCCTTCGGCTCAAACATGTCATCTCACCCATCACTTCCGAGAGCACAGAAAGCGTTCCTCAATTCACAGATGTAGAGATGCAGAGTCGGATCCCCACTCCTTAAAGCCGGGATGAACATGAGCTTTAGTGGATCTCAGTGAACCCTTCTATGGTGATGTCCAGGAAAGTTTCTTTTGTTGCATGTGGCTTCCCATGGAGGGAATCAACAAGTTGTTTATTTATTTAACAAGTTGTTCATGTATTTTGTGTGTGTGTGTGTGTGTGTGTGTGTTCTTCTTGATCTTGATTCTGTTTGTGGGCTATCTAAGAGGCTTAAGACTCACTCTTTGCCAGAAATAAAGGAAATGGCAGCTGGTTGGGAGGGCAGGTTTCCATAGTAACCAAAGAGAGCCTGGGCCGTGAGCAAACCTCAGACCACAGAAATTCATATGCAGCTATTGTAAAATTCACAGGATCCCTGGAAGCTCCAAGAACAAGAAAAATCAGCTCTCGAAGGGGCTGATTGTTCAAAGAGGGTTCCCCCCCCCGAGTAAGGGACAAGTTTTAATTTAGCACTTACCCTAAAGAGTCGCCTCTGCTGACATGAAGGTAAATCATGTCAGAGGTTAATGGAAAGGACCACGAACCCTTTCCCAAAGGAGCCGTGATTTTATCATCTAAGGTCAAAGGGTTTGTCCCAAATGAAAGAAGAAATTTAAAGAAACGGTCTCAGTTTAAAGAGCAAGTGCGCAGAAAGTAGTTTCTAGTCAGCAAATTCACCTAGAGAGGGGAAATGTGCATTTTATATCTGTGTTATTACTATTACTGGACTCTTAAAACCTCAGATAATGGCAGATGTATTACAAAAATCCAGAATGATGAGCTTCTCCCAAACCAAGGGAAGATTGAGTCAAAATGTGCTCATGACAATGAATCTTGCATTATACGTGCAAATTCTTTACCTTTTTCTCCCTCCCCATCACGCTCCTGAAGAGTTGCACACAAACATGAGCTTTGTTTAAAGATGGCCTTGGCAAAAAAGACTCAGCTATCCTTTAAAGCAGGAAGGAAATAATCTTGGTATTCTGTCATTGAATGATTGTGGCTTTGGACAAACCATTCAAGCTTCTGGGTGTCAGCTTTTTCTTTCTGAAAAATGATCAGAGAGCTATTTAGTTATCACTGGACTCCTTTTAGATCTGAGGGTAAGAAAAAGACAAGGGAGGAAAGGAGTAAACACCACCCCCCTACAAATCCTTATTAAGATCAATGTCCTCAACTGTCACATTTGTCTTTCCCAGAAAATGTTTCCCTTCCTGATCCCTGCCAAAAGATGACGTGGTTCGCTTATTACCTATGAGAGAAATATATTTTTAAAAATCCCATTCTCATAAGTAGCCTGGTATGCCAGGAGTGAGGGAAGAATTTGATTTTTGGCAAAATGAACGTTCCAAAAGGGAACCCGGAGGAGGTGAGTACTGTTCACAAATCACAAATTAGAAGGCCGGTCATACACTTGCCACCCAAAAGCTAATACACGTGTGTTAAATTCTACCTGCTTAAAAACAAACAAAAGTCTACCTGCTTCAAAAAAAATTGGTTCTCACTTGCACCTAAAAGATGGTCACCAAATTTCACAGGGTGCTGCCTCGGGAACTGCAGTGGTGGGAAGAGAAATGGTATGGATGTTAGGTTAACGCCACCTCTACCAGGCATGCAGCTGTCACTAATCTGTTACCAATTTAGATTGGCCCCTTTACTCTGATCTAAATCTAGCCTGGTGGTGAAATTCCCAAGTGCTTTCCACTTTTATACACAGTCATTTGCCAATACTCCTCTCTCCAAGGGGCTGCAAGGTGTGGAATCCCCACACGCAGAGCTAAACTTAGCGGCAAAGGCTGGCTCTGGCGCACCTGATACAACAGCGGATCGTAAGAGACAACAGGTGCATTCTGCACCATTCAGAAGAGATGAGCAGGTAGGCTCAGACTCAGGGCATACACTTCCCTCTGGGCCTTTTATTTTCCAAAACGCATGGTGACTTTTATGTTATTGCGTCTGGTGGTTCGAGTTGTGTCTTTATTCAACATCCGGACTCCATGTCCTCCGTAAGGTTTTAGTTCTTTGGCAGCCTTACACGCGCGCACTTCATCGAAGGCTGGCAGCGTACCCCACAACTTCTTAAGGACACACATATCCCGTCGCTCCAGGCACCCCCTTTTGTGCTCACAGTATTTGAATGCACTTTACAGTTAAGAAGTCCGTGGCTGGATACATGAAAGAACCGATTATGCTTTCAACAGCAATGAATAGCGAGATTACCCAGTGCCTTGTTGCCAGATTTGATGAACAGACTACGCATCTATTCCTGCCCACCTGACCTCCTCAGCCCGCATGTCCAGAGTTTAACACCTCTTCTTTAGTCACTGGCTTGGAGCAAGAGTCCTGATTTATGATTAGGTGACTCACCTGGAAAACAAGCACCCTCTTTCATCACAACTACCCCATGGGATCCAGATCTTTACTGAGCATTAACCAAAGCACACAGCACAGTTGCATTAAAATAGCAGCATGACCCTCCCCCCCCGCCACAAGTTCCAGTGATGACACAAATGGAGATGCATTTAAGCAGACGTGTTGTTGTGGTGACTCACATGGTATTTAATCTTTAGGAAAATAAACTGAAGGTTTTCATCGTAGCAAACTGACTATAAAGAAAAGAATTTTTCCACTTCTATTAAATTATATTCTCTCCCTCAGTATATTAATTAACATATATTACTGCTCAAAGAGTCAGCTAGAGCACTCCATGGGCATCATTTGAATTTATCCATCTATCCACAATGCTGACTTGGCAATTCCTTCCCCCTTCCCCACTCTCCAAAAACTGCACAGTAGCCTAAATGTATATAAGCAGGTTATTTCTATGTAGATGTACTCTGTTCTAAGATGAAAGACTGATGCTTCATTTATTATTTATTTATTTATTTATTTATTATTTATTATTATTACTTATTATTATGCTGACCCATATGAAATTGCCGTTTCCATATGTCAAAAAGTGTTCGGATATCAGCCATTTCATGTAACTCAACCTAATAAAAAGACTCACGACATGAATTTTCTAAATGGTAACCTCTCCTAATATGTTTAAAAATAATTGGGGCGCCTGGGTGGCTCAGTCGGTTAAGCACCCGACTTCGGCTCAGGTCATGATCTCGCGGCCCGTGAGTTCGAGCCCCGAGTCAGACTCTGTGCTGACAGCTCAGAGCCTGGAGCCTGTTTCAGATTCTGTGTCTCCCTCTCTCTCTGACCCTCCCCCGTTCATGCTGTCTCTCCCTGTCTCAAAAATAAATAAACGTTAAAAAAAATTTTTTTTAATAAAAATAAAAATAATTCAATTTCTGGGGTGCCTGGCTCAGCTGGTTAAGCGTCCAACTTTTGATCTCAACTCAGGTCATGATTTCACGGTCGTAAGATTGAGCCCCATGTAGGGCTCTACGCCCAGCGTGCTTAAGATTCTCTCTTCCTCTCTCTCTGCCCCTCCCCCTCTCGTGCTCTCTCTCTCTCCCTCTCTCTCTCTCCCTCTCTCTCTCTCTCTCTCAAAAAATTAAATCAATTTCTAAAAATGTACTTTGCATACATTTCAGAATCGTGGGTTGTATCAAACAAGGCATATTGTAAAAGGCTTCTGTATTATGTATTAGGCAGGGAATCTTAAGGTTAATCAAGTAAAGATGGGCTCATCAAGCCTTATCTTTCCATCCATGCCAAATCTGAAGCTTTGGACTCATAACTGAGTTTCACTGCTGCAGACCCCACTGAACTTACTAAGTAGGTGAAAAGGAGTCTACCTAATGCAATTAAATGGTTATATTTAGTAATACATTTTACTCACCTGCATTTGTGCTGAAGGAACAACCTTTTTTTAACAAAATGAAGACTTGTGTGAAAGAAAAAAACTGGGTTTCTTCTGTTTGAAGCTGTCAATATTTGAAAGAGATTCATATTGTATAAAAACAGAAGTATAATATTTCAATGACTATTTAGCATGTCATTTTTGATCCCTGGAGAATAAACTGGTTTGCTGATAACAAGTATCTATTGTCTGAAGAATGTAAAAGCACATTAGTCTCTTCATCCCATTATAAATGGTAACAACTGCCAATGTGTGGGATTCATAACTTTGAGGTGTCATTGTTTCTTCCGATTCCCCCATTTCCCAGCCTTTATTTTCTTCCGACTTGCAAACTGATTGATGCGTTTGTTTCTGTAGTAGTCAGATGTGCAAAATGGACAATGGAATTTCAGCCGCCGGTGCAGGTGACCTGGGGTAAGTGTGCCATAAGGCATCTAAAGTGTCAGTATCTTTCAACATGTCCTGCGCCTCGTAGGGCATTTTTTTAACCTATCTTTCCTTTTGTGCTTTCTTTATTTGATCCTCACAACGACCCTGTGAGTAACTGAGTGGAGGTATTGTAGTCTGTTGTACGTGGGCACAGAGGTGATGGAGGCATTCGTGGTTACACACAGGCCGAGTCAAGACTACCCTGCCAGTCTTTGGACGCCTGGTTTAGTACTCATCCCGCTGTGCTTTGCTTCCGAGCCCTGAATAGCTGTTTCAAAGCTATCCATTCTCCAATATTCCCAGTTCTGCCAGCAACAGTTGAGCTCTATAGATGATCAACTCCCTGTACCCAAATTCAAAACAAATTAAGCAGAATTCTTCATCTCTTCAATTTTAGCGCCACGGCGGGGCATATTCAAAGACTGTAGGAAAGTTTACACAAAGGCAGTTTTAATTGACATGAATGAAGGGAGGATGCAGAAATACGGATGAACTATCACCTGCCATGCAAATCCCAATCCTCTGATGGTTTGACTGAATGTTCCCAGTCCGTGCCAGACCCTCATATGCATGATTATCTCTCCCCTCACCCCTAGAAACGAGGACACTTCCTCTTAGTAAAAATCATGTACTTTGTACAAATTGTATAGTGTTCTAAGTGTACACAGCAGTTCTTTTTGTGCTCTGTAATAAATTCAATGACATTAAAAGGGAGAAAACTACTGGCTAACGAAGCTTCTGCCGGCCACAGAGAAAGAATTGCTATGCCCGCAGGAAAAGGAGACAAAACTATGGAACACGTATACAGTAGGAAAAGGAAGTGCACATATTAAACGCAGGTGAGATTTTGAAAAATAGCTTGAGCAGTTCCAGGTATTCCAATTCATTTTCACATCAAGTATTTATTGATTACATCATACATAAACATGGAAGACAATGAAAGAGACTGCACCATACACTGGGCTAGGTTCTGTGGGGATCTAAAGTTTGCAGTCAAGAAGCTCACAATCTGGCAAAGATGGTAAGTACCTAAATTCGTCCATTCATTTACCCATTCAATATTCAACATGTATTCAGCACCTACTGCGTGTACAGAGAACACAAGGCACAGTCTATGCCTTGGTGAAGGTAATAGCCTACTGGGATAGACATCAGCAATCGGATAATTACGAGAATACTGCACTACAAAGGAGAAGTACAGGGTGCTTGGGTACACACAGAGTAGCCGAGATGCCGCCTTGCCAGGCCTAGAGTGTCAAGGAAGACTTTCCTGAGGAGAAAACAACCTAAGCTAAAATCTAGCAGATGTGTACAAGGAGAGACTAGGACAAGCGTTCCACAGAGAGAGCAGAGTGTGCCAAGATTCTGAAATCAAATAAACCTGTCACACTTGAAGAAGCGTCGCGAGTGAGGAGAAGTCTCCTGAAGGCCGGAAAGGTTTACAGGGACAAGCACATGCAGGGCCTTGTGGACAATGCTATAGGTTTTTTCCTTTATTTTCAGCATGGAGAAGAAGAGACCTCTGGCAGCATCGTGGAGGAGAGACTGAAGAGTGACAAAAGTGGATGCGGGGAGACCGCGTGAGAGGCTATGGCAGTGGTTCAGGAGAAGGGTGGTAATCCCTTAGACTTGCCATCAAGTGGTTGTAGGTAGGGATAAACAGAAGTGAATAGCTTTGAGATATATTTAGAAGATAAAATCAGCATTACTTGGAGAAGAATTGCATAAGCGGTAACTGGGGTAATTAAGAAGGAAGAGTCTAGAATGACCTACTGGTTTGTGGTTTGATCAGGATCTTGTGCCTTCATTCACTGACATACAGAACACTGGAGGATAATCGTATCAAGGGAGATATGAATTTGGTTTAGGACATGTTTAGCTTGATGTACCTTTGAGACATCTATACGCAATATTCAATAAGCAGTTGAATATATGGGTCTGGAGCTCACATGAGGGATTAGGGCTGAAGACAGGAATTCCAGAGGTGTTAATGGATGAGATTTCCCAGGGAGGGGTTGTAGAATAGACCAAAGAAAGAATGACAATAATGTAACCGAGAATATGCCCAAATATGCTCCTCCCTGCTTTGGGATGATTAACTACTTGTCAGGCAGGTTGGGAAAGAAGATTAGGTTTAAGGGTTTTCAAACTTAGATTTCCCAGAGACACTTGGGAGCAGAAGAAGTAGAGAGAGGGTCAGAGCCAAAGTCCTTTGGGGAGAGGGAAGATTTCAGCCTGAGGGGACCAAAGTCAAGCACTAAGTACAAAGGTTAGGAGCAGGCCCATCGATAAGAAGGAAATAGAGCCAAGAGTCAGAAGCCAGAAACCAATGGAGCAGTGTAGGTACAGGTATAGAATGGTACAAAGAGTAGTGAAAAAGGGTGGGTTGTCAAATACAAGTATAGGATCGTGTTGGTCATGGTCCTGGCAGGAAGCCAGGAAGCAGGAAGCAGGAAGCAGCATTCTCAAATAAAGAAACTTTAAAGGAGGGACTATCTATACAGGGGAGGGTAGGATCAAGGGCCAACAACAGATGGCAGAGCACTGAAGGACAGACAGAAGCAGAAAGCCACTCCTAGGCTTACGGGGGGAAGGGGAGGTCATCGCGATTGGAATCTGGCATGCCATGTAGCCACGGGGAACAAGCCATCAACCTATGACCCTAGATATAAAGAGGCAAAGCCAGTAGGGGGCTGGAGAATTAAATATCCCACTTTCTCCTTCCCCTTCCATTCTGCTGGTACAGACTGAATCTACCTGGGAGCCAGAGGGCAAGCAAGTCCAGGTGATGCAGTTTATAGAGACCAGCCTCCCAAGCAAAGAGCAAAGAGGAGAAGCCCTGTCCCAATGGATGTGGAAAAGACAGGGAATATCCAGCACAGAAGTAAAGAGGCATGTTGGGATGCCTTAAAGATCTGACTGGGGGGTTACTGAATAGGACTGTACCAAAAAGAGATAAAACACGCTACAGATTTTCAAAGGGGTTGTGTCATTCACTCCAATCAGAAAAGCCAAAGCCGTTCTAGCTTTCAAATGGAGAGAATTTCATACAAGGACTTGATAACACATGTGATGGGCGAAAAATGGGGAGAGCATAACAACCTACGGATTAGCAGAAGCAGAAAGCTACCACCAGTCCTAGGGTTGAAGAAACAATGGGAAGAAGAGATACCACCAGAGCCCAGAAGCTGGGACCCTCTTTGGTCCCTAGAATTCTGGCACCTTATCAGAAAGGGCTCTTTGGCAGGAGCTACAGCCATGGAGGAGAAAGATTTTGAGCCATTTTTGGAAACGCGTGTTTTGGTTGATTAATATCTTTTAAGGTGAAAAGGATAATGGAAGCATGCGTGCCACACATCTTTCATTGTGGACATACGTATATTTCCTTATACCATGGCTGTGTAGCATGGATATACAAAACGTTACCATAAGAGCTGCTGGGAGCAGTATTCTTCTTGTGAAGAAAACTATCTTTATCTGGCAAAACACTTATAATAGGCCATCTTAATTGTGGAAAGACAACCCTCAGAGTATAGCTGGTTTGGGCTAGAAGCAAGAAATAGATGGGTAAACTGTGACGTAAGAAATGAACGTGTATTTGCGCGGTTGTTGGGCATGAAACAGACATGACAGGTAAAAAATACAAAGTCGGGGCCCCTGGGTGGCTCAGTCGGTGAAGCATCCTACTCTTGGTTTTGGCGCAAGTCATGATCTTGCGGTTCGTGAGCCCCGTGTCAGGCTCTGTGCTGACAGCGTGGAGCCTGCTTGGGATTCTCTCTCCTTCTCTCTCTCTGCCCCTCCCATGCTCATGCTCGCACTCGTTCTCTCAAAATAAATAAATAAACTTAAAAAAAAACCAAAGTAGACAGGGGGCTTAGCAACATGGCAGGAGGCTAGGAGCCAAGCAAGAGAGATAACCAATGAAGATTCTTCCCTTAGAAGAACTCTAAGGGAACCATTGCTGTTAATGGTTAATGTTCAATTTTAAGGCTTTTGCTCTGATGCCCTAAAATGTAACCCTCCTCCATGCCTCCAAACCTTCGTTAAAGTCTGCAACCCATGCTGCCTGGAAATATCCATATTTTGGTATGTGAAGGGACCATAGTGGTGTCTTACATGGTGCCATGGTACAGAAAATGGACTACAAGCACAGAAGGCAAAAACAAAGAACAAAAATGGTGAATTTGGTAAAAGCAGAAACTTGGATACAAAGGTTAATAAGAGAAATAGAAGACTTTTTTTTTACCCCAAACCTTAGATACTAAAACTCATTAGATGCCAGGAGACAAGCTAATTACACATATAAATCAAGTCCTTCAAAATTTAATATTTCAGATTACTAGACTGTCCAATACTTGTTCACCAGTCTAATAAATATGTAGGCGATGCTGAAATCTGCTAGCTAATTTTAACATATTTATACTCCAGAGTTCTGACTTGTGAGTAGAGAATGTTCTGGAGAATAAGAGACATTGATTTCAAACCTTTGAAGAATCATCCCATTGAAGTCATAGAGACCTAATGTGTGTTGTTTGAAAGGGCAGAACTAGGACTCACAAATAGAGTTTAAAGGGAGTGGAGTTTAAAAAAGTAAAATACAAAAATAAAGGCAGTAGGGTTCACAGGCAAAGAATATTAGCTTTGTGTGTTCCTATAAATGGAGATTCCCCAAAATACAGCAGGGTACTGGTGTGTGTGTATGTGTGTGAGTGTGTGTGTGTGTGTTTTGTAGAGAAGGATATTAATTGAAAGAGTTCAAGAAGGCTGATGACCATATCAGAGATAATGATAACAATCACTAACATATTTTGAAGACTTATTCTATGTTAAGCTATATGCTTAATATTCTACATGCATTCTTATTTAAACAACAAAACCCACAAAGTAGATATCATTATTATCTTCATTTTACCCATAAGAATAGTGAAGCTTACAAAGGATAAATAACTTGCCCCAGGTCACACAGCTAATAAATAACACAGAACTGAGATTCTAACCCAATGTCAACTGACCCCAGAAGCCATCTGCTACCATTATGCTCTACTGCCTACCTAATGCTACAGACACAATTCATATATTGGCTAGGAAGACGGCCTGAGGGGCTTCTAATTGTGAGATTCTATATGTGTGCATGTATATAAATAGGTATATACAATATATGAGCTCAGCATGTATGTGCGTGTGTGTACATCTTTACATGGAACACTAGGGAAAGACACTCTTTAATCCATGGAATAGAGGAGTAAAAGACGGCCCTCTCAAAAGAAAAAATCAACATAAATCAACATCGATACGGGGAAGAGGCTTGTAAAATTTTGGTTGACGAGACATGGGAAGTGACCAGGTCCTGTGAAGCTGACCAAGGTTGAGCTAGATAGCCTGGGAACCATGACTGGAATGTAAAGAAACATGAACTACTTCAGTTGTTACGTAACTGGACCATCTGTGATGTTGAATCACAATAAGAAAGATCTACATGGCATTTAGAGAAAAAGGACACAAAGAATTAATCGGTCATTGTTTACGACCCAGCACTAGCCATACTATTCTCAACTTGGTATTCACTATTATAATGTATGATTTCATTTGCTTCACTACATAGGTATGTATCCATATGATATGAACGTTGTTTTGCAATGCCTGCTTTTAAACTTAATATAAATATATCATAGGGGAGCCTGGGTGGCTCAGTCGGTTAGGCATCAGACTCTCACAGTTCGTGGGATCGAGCCCCGTGCAGACAGCGCAGAGCCTGCTTGGGATTTTCTCTCTCCCTGTCTCGTGGCCCTCTCCTGCTCATGCTCTTTCTGTATCTCAGAAATAAATAAATAAACTTTAAATATATGTGTGTGTGTGTGTGTGTGTGTGTGTGTGTGTCATAATGTACATATCCTTCTGCAACTTATGATGATGATGATGTTTATTAGGTTTGTGATATTATTAATTTTCACTATTGTATTCCATTGTATAAACATATAGTAGTTCCCCCTTATCCACAGTTTTGCTTTCTGCAGTTTCAGTTACCCATGGCCAACTGCGGTCCAGAAGCAGGGGATCCTTTTTTTGATGTATCATCAGAAGTCTAACACTACATCGCAATGCCTATATCATTCACCTCACTTCATCTCATCACATAGGCATTTTATCATCCCTCATTATCACAAGAGGAAGGATGAATACAGTCCAATAATATATTTTGAGAGAGAGAGAGAGAGAGACCACATTCACATAGCTTTTATCACAGTGTTACAATTGTTCTGTTTCATTATTATTGTTGTTTATCTCTTACTATGCCTAATTTATACATTAAACTGTGTCATAGGTATGCATGTACAGGAAAAGACATAGTACATATAGGTCAGTACTATGCATGGGTTCAGGCATCCACTGGGGGTCTTGGTATGTATCCCCCACGGATAAGGGGAAACTACTACTGTACCACAATTGCTTTCTCCACTTTCCTTGACGAGTGTTTTGTGGGATATTAAAAGAGTTACACCAGCTTTTTGGGGGTTAGCATTTTCCAGGTATATTTTTCACTTCCTTTTACTTAAAGTATGTGTGTCCTAATTTTAGGTATGTATCTTATAAGTGCAATATTAGCTACATTTAGCTTTCTTATTGCACTTAAGAGCTGTGTGTTTTAATTGGTGTGTTTAGCTTGTTTATATTTACTAAGATGACCAAGACTATCACTATCATCTTATTATTTCTCTTGGTTTTTATTTGCTTTTTTCCCCCTCCTTTCCTACATCTCATTCAGTTGTTTAATCATTTAATTCCCTTTTGTTCCCTCTACTGATTTGAAAATTAGGGTTTCTATTTCTATTTGTTTTTGGTGATTAACCTTAAAATAAGGTATTTTATGATACTTACTATAAAGGGTAAAGTTCATCAGCATGTCTAGTCTCCTTTTTCATAATGCAATGACTGAACAGAAGTTTTTTTTTAAGTTTACTTATTTATTTTGAGAGGGAGATAGAGTGCAGGAGGGACAGAGGGAAGGAAAGAGAGAGAATCCCAAGCAGGCTCCACACTCAGCACAGAGCTGGACACGGGCTGCATCCCACAACCCTGGGATCTTGACCTGAGCCAAAATCAGAAGTCGGATGTTCAACCGATTGAGCCACCCAGGCACCCCAGAAATTGATATTTAAAAACAGTATGAAATTCTTAGGGCTACATATAACCAATGATGTGAAAGCCCTGCACATGAACATTGCTGAAAGAAATTACAGAAAGCCAAAATAAATAGAGGTTTCCTGTTCGTGATTTGGAGAACTCGATATTGTTAAGATGTCAACTCCCCAAAATTGATTTATAAATTCAAAACAATTCCAATCAAAATCCCAGTAGGCTCTTTTTTTATTTTTGGAATTGAGAATGTTCTAAAGTTCATGTTGTTGGAGAGGAAGAATTCTTCCTCTACCCTCGATGTTTTTCAGCTGGACTAAGAATTCAATTGACAGGGGCACCTGGGTGGCTTGGTTAGGTGAGTGTCTGACTGTTGATTTTGGCTCAAGTCATGATCTCATGATCTCTCGTGGGACCGAATCCCGTGTCAGGCTCTGCACTGACAGTACGGAGTCTGCTCAGGATTCTCTCTCTCTTTCCCTCTTTCTCTGCCTCTCTCCCAGCCGTGCTCTCTCTCTCTCAAAATAAATAAATAAACTTTAAAAAATGAATTAAATTGATGAGACAGATTAACAGGAGAAAAAAATCAAAGTTTTATTACATATGCACAGAGGTCTAATAATGAAAATGGAACCCGAAGAAATGACTAAGACGGGCAGCTTGTGTACATGTTAGATAAAGAGATGATAGATTTGTGAGGAATTTACAGGATAATGAAAACAGGTGTTTGGGAGTTTTAATTATTAAGGAATTCTAAGCAGAATTTGGGCTGAGTAGTAGATTAGTAAAAAGTAACAACGCTTATTTCTATAACTTTCTCAACTTTAAAGTCCCAATCTCGGGGTGCCTGGGTGGCTCAGTCGGTTAGGCGTCCGACTTCGGCTTGGGTCATAATCTCGCGGTTTGTGAGTTCGAGCCCCGTGTGGGGCTCTGTGTTGACAGCTCAGAGCCTGGAACCTGCTTCAGATTCGGTGTCTCCCTCTCTCTCTGCCCCTCCCCTGCTCACACTCTGTCTCCCAAAAATAAATAAATGTGAAAAAAAAATTTAAAAAAAGGTCCCTATCTCTGGTGATAAGGATGTCTTTTTCATCTTAGTACAAGGAGGGTATTTTTCATATGGGTGATCTGTTTCCTGTTGTCAGGGAGACAGAGGAGGGTCTGAGCAGACTGCTACTAGCTCATTCCCAAGTAGCTTTAATTCAAAGAAATCTGTATGCCATTGTAGTGCATTTGGGGGTAGCCTGCCCTGGGCCCCTACAATGTGGAAACACCAAAGACTTAGGATGGCCAAAATAATTCTGAAAACAATGAAGTTGGGGGCTAACATCTGATTCCAAGGCTTATTATAAAATTATGGTAATCAAGACAGTATGTTGTTGGCACAAAGGTAGATACAGAGATGGATGGAACAGAACAGAGAGTCCAGACATAAACCAACACATATACAGACAACTAATTTTTGACAAATGCAAAGTCAAAGCAGTGGATAAAGAAAAGATTTTTGATAAATGATGCTGAATATCCATAGGTAAAAATAAAAATGACCTCTGATCATGGAGGTTCATATTTTGCACCATATACAAAAATAACTCAAAATGGACCTTGTATCTAAATGTACAAACCTAAAACTCCTGATGGAAAATATAGGAGACAATCTCTGTGACCTTGGAGTAGGCAAAGATTTCCCAGATTTGACAGCAAAAGCACAGTCCATAACTGAAGAAAATGAAAAATTGGATTTCATCTAAATTTAAAACTTTGGCTCTTCAAAAGACAATGGGCAGAGAATGAAAAACAAGCCACCACTTTCACTTTCATGATACACCTCAGATCACATTCTGCTCCCTCTACCTGGAAAGCCCCTTCCCCTCTGTACCCTTAATATACTGTCATTCATTCATTCAACTAGCTTGATTTAGCCCTAATATCAAAGTCTATCACTTTTCTTGATCCTCCCCCCAAGAACACAGTTAATTACTATTTCCTCTGTGTGACTCAGTGGATATGTTGCTTATATTCTTTTTTTGAATTTTTTAAAAGAGAGAGAGAGACAGAGACAGAGGGTCTCCAGGGTTAGGGGTAGGGGTGGGGATAGGGGTAGGGTCAGGGTTAAAACCTCTGAAGTTACGGGCAGGAGCAGACAGAGAGGGAGACCAAGAATCTGAAGCAGGCTCCAGGCTCCAAGCTGTCAGCACAGAGCCCGAGGCGGGGCTTGAACTCGCGAACCGTGAGATCATGACCTGAGCCAAAGTCAGATGCTTAACCGACTCAACCACCCAGGCGCCCATAATTGCTTATATTCCTGCATTTAATCATTGCATTGCAATTTATTCATTTGCAGATATGTGAGCTCTTTGAGGGAAGACCTTCATCTTTACATCCTCAGTGACTAACACAGAACCTGGCACCTAGTAGGTGTTCAGTAATACGAGACGGCTGACTACCGGCTAAGTACCATACGCTGACTCTCATCCTCCATTTCCTCTGGTGCCTAGAACTGAATTTGCTCAGGGGGCAGAGCTAACTCCACAACCTGGCTCACCTACCCTGTTCCATGCAGATGCAGTTCATCCCACTCACCCCCAACTGGATCCTGAAATATATGAAAGATTTACAAGTACTGTGAACGTTTTAGTTGTCATTGCGGGGAGTGTAAGCTACTTCAACAGTTGCGAGGTTGCTTTTTGTAAACAAGTTGTTCACTTCCACAGCCTAAATATGATAGTAACGCTGTTCCTTACCACACCTTTCCTCACTATTCACAGGCTGAATTCTGATTTAGTCGAGCTGAAATTAGTGGGATTTTGCTTTACATGAAGAAAATAGGGATAATCATAATAATTTTGGAATTAAACAAACGCTTCCTTCTAGCATATGTCCCTAGTATCACTTTATAATTGTTTTCATTTGCAAGTAGGCATTTAGGTTTGAATGCCTCCATTTATTTTTAATCAGACTTTTTCATTTTGCTTGATCATTAATTAAATGGTAGGTGGGCTAGTGCTATCACAAAGGTTGTGATGGAAATAGAGGTGATGTCATAAATCCAGTCTTGTAGCGCAAATTTGAAGGCAGAAAAAAATGAAGATGTAGATAATAAAGGAAAACTTGCTTCCATTCAAATACATGTGATCATTAGGGAAAGAACCATATGAAATTTTTAAAAAGCAAAGTTTAAATATCCTGATGACTATTTCCTCAGAATTTAATGGGAGGAAACTTTTTCGTGCCAGCTGTGCTCATTTATATTGGATTCATGTATATGATCAATCCAAACAAGGTAGTTACACAGCAAAGACTAATGTGATAATGAGATTCTGAAACAGGGGCAATTGAATATGCATCACTTGCTTTTCATATGTAAATCCCATCACTAACAGAGCATTACTGTTCCCTTGTATTTCCATATAACACTGTAGTTAATAGGAGTATCATGATAGAATGAGGGGAGTAAAGGTCCTTATGTTGCATTTGCAAATTTACAGGAAGCAGCAAACTCTAGGTTTAAATCATAGCAGATCTTTCCTACCTGGGTGCCTAACAAATACCTTAGGATGAGAATGCGATTAACAGATCGCTATCTCATCTACAATTCAGTCATAATCCTCTGGTGGGTATTGACTTCTCTCCTTTTCTCCAGGAGCAAAATGTGCAAAGTAATTTTTTTTAACTCTAGATTCAAATAGAATGTAAATATCTGTATTCATTCAGATCCAGTGATGGCATCTAGATAATTTGCCTAGAATGACATCAATAAGCAGGTCAATTTATCCCCTGAAGGAAAATGTAGATTTGCTAAGTGTTCTGCATTTCTTTTACTCAAGTAACAAGGAGCGGGAGGGGGGAAGGAATGGAACAGAGGCACCCCAATTAGAATATCTGCCTGGTGGCCTAGCGTCAAAATCTCTTTTTTTTTAATTTATTTATCAGAATCAGCCAGAAATATCCCCTGAAGTGTCTCCTGGATATATAATCGTCTAGGAAAGCAGAGTGAAAGGAAAAGTTAACTAGGTACCATTCTTACTCCTAAGTAGCATATGTCATCTGCATAAGGAGACAAGATTTAATGAAAGAGCCTAAGGCATTCACAAACATGTTTCTTCTTCTTAGTAATGGCACCACCAATTGCTCAAGTCAAAAACATTGGAGATGTTCTTGATTACTCTCTCCCACCCCACATCCAACCCACCAATGAATCCCATTGGCTCCACCTTCCACCACTTCTCCATCCGTTATTCTGGTTCAGGCCACTATCCTCCATAGAGGAGGAAAAATTTCTCCTCCATCGTCTTAGAGTCTCCAGCTGGGATTAGGAATTAAACTGACATCAGACAGATCAACAGGAGAAAAGCATACAAGGTTTCATTTTTTTTTCACATGTACATGGAAGTCCTCATGAGGAAAATGAAGACCCAATGAAGCAGTTTGAGTTGAGCATTTAAATATATTGAGTTGGACAAAGAGTAGGAAATTATGAAAATGTGACAAGGCAAAGGGGCTTGGATTAGGGTATTTAACTGGGTGGAGAACTAACTAGGAAGTTACAGGTTAGTTCAACAAGGTTTGTTTCGTTAGAAGACAAACTGTAACCAAGTAAATGTAAGGTTCCAATTGGCTTTATTACCGACTTGTATGGAACCACGAAAGACCCCCAGTAGAAAAAGTAATCTTCAGGGGCGCCTGGGTGACTCAGTCAGTTGAGCGTCTGACTTCGGCTCAGGTCATGATCTCACGGTTCATGGGTTTGAGCCCCGCGTCAGGCTCTGTGCTGACAGCTCAGAGCCTGGAGCCTGCTTCAGATCTGTGTCTCCTCTCTCTGCCCTCCCCTGCCTGCTCATGCTCTGTCTGTCTGTCTCTCTCTCAAAAATAAATAAACCTTAAAACAACTTTAAAAAACAGAAAAGGAAAAAGCAATCTTCAGAAAGAAGAACAAAGCTGGAGTTATCACAATCCCAGATTGCAAGATATACTACAAAACTATAGTAATTAAAATACTGTGGTCCTGGCATGAAAATAGACACACAGATCAACAGAACGGGATAAAGAGCCCAGAAATAAACCCACACCTATATGGTCAATTAATCTATGACAAAGGAGGCAAGAAAAAACAATGAGGAAAAGACAGTCTCTTCAATAAATGATGTTGGGAAAACCGGACAACTGCATGTAAAAGAATGAAAGTGGACCACTTTCTTACAACATCTAAAAAAATAAACTCAAAATGGATTAAAAACCTAAATGGGAGACCTGAACCCATAAAACACCTGGGAACTCAAGTGATTCATTCCACAACCCAAAAATATTCATATAAAAACAATTACAATACTGTAATAGAATATAAAATAATAAAGAAAATACAAAATATAAAGAAAAACAAACAAATTAACCTGCACTTACCTTTGAAAACCTTTGTGGCTTGTGTGAGGGAGACAAGAGAGAGGAGGGTGATTGTGTAGGACGACTTTCACTATCACTAACGGAATCACTGCTATCAATCGGCTTAATGGAATCTTTTTCTGCATGGGGGTCATTATATACACTTGCATGGATGTTGACTTCAGTACAGTATTAATAAACTCTTGTCATAGACTGTATTGAATGTAACTGGCAATAAGGCAGCAGAGGAAAGGGTCTATATCTGCAGGCAGCCTGACCTAGAATGAAGCGCAGCATGCCTAAGCTTCCTCTTGTATGGAAAAGCAAAGGACTGTCCATAGGTGCTTTGAAGTGACAAAAATACACTGGTGCCAGTTTTGGGCACCTTCCAACATTCTGAAAAATCACTGATTTCTGCCAAACACTGCAGCCTGAGACCGAGCATGTGAGCATGGAGATGATCACCCATCTGCAGCCAAAGAGAGAGAGAGAGAGAGAGAGGCGGAGAAAGAGAGAGAGAGAGAAGAACCATTGGCTCGGTTGTGATCATGTGACATTCGGCATCACGTACTACTCGTATTGCAAGACATCGCTTGTTTATCAAGTTAAAATTTATTAGAAATGTTTGCTCATATTGTGGAACACTCACAGAACAAGTTACTCACAATCCGAGGTTCTTCTGTACAGCATTTGAGGAGTCGGTGTTCATAACAAGAACTTTCATCAAATCATTTGCAAGTTCAACTTCCTTAGCTTGGTATTTCTCACAAGGTCTTTGGTTCTACAACCAGGAATTGCCCTTCCAAAGGTGTTTTTGGTAACTTAAGCTGCACAGTTGGGGACTTTGATTTCATATTGTGGTTAGCTTTTCATATATCTCTCTCACTCACATACATTATTCATACATCTCTCTCTCACTCACATATATATCATTAGTTATTCATTTGTAGACATGAATCTGAAAGGATCAGTTTGGAACCTATGTCAATAGTCCATGTGAAACATATTGAGGACTCTGACCAACATAGTTGCTATAGAATAGAGGGAGAGAATGTTTAAAAAACATTAAGATACAATCCATAGCATTTTTTAATTAGCTAGATTTAAGAGTAATGGGGAAAAGCCAAGAATTGCACTGTTTCTAATTTTTAACAATGGTAGAATCATGTGTCATTCAAAAGACCAAGAGTACTTTGGTGTGCCTGGCTGGCTCAGTCCGCAGAGCATATGATTCTTGATCTAGAGGCTTTAAGTTCGAGCCCCACGATGGGTACAGAGATTACTTAAAAAAATAAAAACTTTGGGAAAAAAAGATCAAGAATATTTCTATTTTAATTTGGATATTTATTGAGAGTTACTATCTATATGTAGGGCACATGGAAGGAAGAAGAATGTTGGGGTGGGGAAAGTTACATTAAATAGGAGATTCCTGGAAGACACTCAAGGGGATACAATTAATGCGTAGTTGATAATGTGGATCTGAAATGCAAGGAAGATGTTGATATTGGAAAGAAAAAAAGATGTGAGAACCATTAGCATGGATTTTATTACTGAAGCTATGGGACAACATATAAAGTGAGGGAAAAAAAACTAAATAAAAATGGTTGGAGAGGTAGGAAAAGAACAGGGAAAAAAGTGATGTCACAAAAGTTGGAAAAGTAGAACACTTTTAAAAAGGAGAAATTGGTTAACAAGGACAAATATTGCCTAGAGGTCATCTAGGACTTGCATTTGGCAGATTAGGACATCCTTGGTAGTTTTAGAAGACATAGTTTAGTAGCATAGCGGAGGGCAGAATAAATTATGTAGTCCCCATAATTAATCGATTTCAAAGAAAGCCTAATAGTAGATTTCATTGCTTTATGTTACTGGCTGGTAAGTGTTCCTATGAAAGATGAAGGGCATTTTGATTGGAACCGTTCAAGCAGACTCTCTTTAATGGAATGGATGGTCTTTGAAAATGTATTTATTCAGCTTTGCGCTAACCAGAATCTTAGCCGTAGAATGCATGCAATAAATGTTTGTTAAATTGAAGATAACACTCACTCACTTCCATCTCCCTCTCCCTTTCTCCCTCTCATGTCTCTCTGTTATATGTGTGTGTGTGTATACTTTTTATTTTGAATAAAATATATTTTCTATTTTACTATATATACCTTTATTTTAAAATAATTATAGATTCATAGCAGATTGCAAGAGAAGCGCACAGGGGAAGTTCCATGTATCCTTTCCCCAGGCTCCTTCAATGCTAACATCTTATACCACTATAATACATGATCAAAACCAAAAAAAAAAAATTTGACTTTGGCACAATCCATTGAGCTTATTCAAATTTCAACAGTCACACATGCACTAATTTGTATATGTGGCAGGGTAGCGTTGGTAGGGAAGCTCTGTGAAATATTATCACATGTGCAGTCTTGTGTAACCAGCACCACAACGGAGATATTCAGCTGTATCATCACTACAAGACTCCCTCACGTTACCCCTTTGTAGCCCCACATGTCCCCCTCCTCCCCATCCCTAACACCTGGCAACCACTGATAAGTTCTCTACCTCTATAATGATGTTATTTCATGAATGTGAAATAAATGCAATTATGCACTGTCTATCTTTTGGGGACTGGCTTTTTTCCATGCAGCATAATTTTGTTCAGGTTCATCCAAACTGTGTGCTTCAATAACCCAATTTACTAAATTGCTGAGCAGTATTCCATGGTAGGTATATACCACATTTTGTTTGACTATTCACCCTTGGAAGGACATTTGGGCTGTTTCAAGTTTTTGGCTCTTATAAATAAAGCTGTTATGAGCATTCACATAAAGGTTTTTTTATGAACAGGTCTTCATTTCTCTGGGATAAATGCCCAGGAGTGTAATTACTAGGTTGTAAGTTGCATGTTTAGTTTTGTTAGAAACTGCCAAACCGTTTTCCCGAATGGCTGTACCATTTTCCCTTCCCACTGGCAATGTATATGAGATCCAATTTCTCTGAATTCTCACCAGCCTTTGGTGTAATCACTGTATTTTTTCATTTGGCCATACGGATAGGTGTGTAGTGATATTTCACTTTAGTTCTAATTTGTATTCTCTGATGGCTAATGTGAAACATCTTTTCCTGTGCTTATTTTCCACTTGTGTATCTTCTTCAGTGAAATGCCTCTTCCTATATTTTGCCCATATTTCAACTGTTGAGTTTTCAAAGTTCTTTATATATTCTAGATACTAGCTCTTTGTCAAATATGTGGTTTGCAAATATTTTCTTCCACTCTGTAGTTTATCTTTTCTTCCCTGTTAACAGGGTCTTTGGCAGAGCAAACATTTTTGACTTTAATGGGCCAATTTATTCGTTGTTGTTGTTTTTTTAACTTTATGGATCATGCTTTTGGTTTCAAGTCGAAAAACTCTTTGCCTAGTGCTGGCCCCTGGAGGTTTTCTACCATGCTTTTTTCTAAAAGTTTTCTATTTTTACATTTTACATTTAAATCTGTAAGCCGGGGTGCCTGGGTGGCTCAACTGGTTAAGCATCCGACTTCGGCTCAGGTCATGATCTCACGGCTCATGGGTTCGAGCCCCGAGTCGGGCTCTGTGCTGACAGCTCAGAGCCCGGAGTCTGCTTCGGATTCTGTGTCTCCCTCTCTGTCTGCCCCTCCCCTGCTTGCACTCTCTTTCTCTCTCTCTCTCAAAAATAAATAAACATTTAAAAATTAAAAAAAAAATCTGTAATCCATTTTGACCTGATTTTTGTATGTGGTGTGAAATGTAGATGGCACCATTTGTTAAAAAGGTGATCCTCCCTCCATTGAACTGATTTTGTTCATTTATCAAAAATTAATTGGGTACACTTGCATGGATCCATTTCTGGGTTTTTATTTTGTCCCATTGATTTATATGTCTATCCTCCTGCCAAAACCATACTATCTTAATTACTGCCAATATTTTGTAAAACTTAACATTGGGGTAAGGGATTCCTCCCACTAACATACATATTTTTACTTTGCTCTTTTATGGTAATTGCTCTGTGGTATGAGTTACAAATTGTGTCTAACATGGGTTATCGATTTGCAAAGAATTAGAATACAATACAGTACATTTTAAACTATAACTGTTTAAGAAATAATTTAATATTGATCCTTGATGAACCAATATAATGGAAAGAGCATTGGACTAGGTAGGAACCAGGATACTTGGGTTTCATATGTAGTTTTGACACTGATAAGTTATATTACCTTAAGCATGTCTCTCTTAACCTCTTAGTCTAAGTTCCCTTATCTGTAAAATGTGTAGGAAGTAGATTGTCCCTAAGATCCTTTCCAGAAAAATGAAAAATTCCTGAGTTGACTTAGTCTATATAAATTTTATACACTGCATAACTAACTACAGGAGGTACCATTTACACTGTATTCTGTGTCAGGGGTTGGAAATCTACATCCTGAGGACCAAATACAGATTATAGCCAATTTTATAAATAAAGTTTCATTGGAACACTGCCCTGCTCATTCATTTACATATTGCTTGTGGCTGCTTTATCCCCTTCAGTTCCAGAGTTGACTAGTTGCAATAGGGAGCCTATAGTCAGGAAAGCCAAAAATATTTACTTTACAAAAAATTTTGCCAACTCTTACTTCATATGAATGCCGCTTCCTGAAATTGTGTGACTATGGTTCACCTAATAATTTAAATGTCTCTCCATGAGGGACAAAGTGCTGATTTGACAAGAATTAAACTCCTCTTTTGTTGTATGAATTGATCACTACAGTTAGAAAATAACCAGGGCAGAGAACATTCCTAATTTTCGCGCCGTCATTATCATATTAATATATGGTAACTAAGCCCTTTCAGATCGTTGCAGAAGTTTAGCCTAGAAGAAACAGGCCTGGATATATTAATTTAGATAATTTCTTTTCATTCAAGTGATTTTCAGTTGAAAAAATATCTGGGCACCAATGAGCATCACGAGATGTAATGTGTGCTGTGAGGTAAAAAATGAGTAAGATAAGAACCTTGTCCTCAAGGAACTCACAACCTCGTTAAGGGGATAGGGGATAAACCAGAGAGAAAGCCAACATAATTAAGACACACTGTGATAAGATATATAAAAGGGCGTAGGTGGGGTTATAGGAAAATAAGGTCTATGTTTTCCTTCATTTCTTCGATTCAGTGGCTTGCTTATGTGGTGACATTGTAGGGGAGATAAAAGTTTTCCTCGACCTGCTTAGGGTCTCTGGCTGGGTCTGAAAATTAAACTGACAGGGAAAGGTTAAGAGGACAAAAGGAAAGATGAACAGAAAAGCATTCAGGTTTTATTAATTTTTACATGTACACGGGAGTCTTTACAAGAGAATGAAGGCCCAAAGAAGTGACTGGAACAGG
This sequence comes from Lynx rufus, assembly GCF_022079265.1. NCBI lineage: Eukaryota > Metazoa > Chordata > Mammalia > Carnivora > Felidae > Lynx > Lynx rufus. Next base: position 7,808,008 of record NW_025814833.1, read on the forward strand.
AAGCTTTTGTAATATCTCTTAGACAAAGAAACAAATTTGTGAAGAGTTGACAAGACAAAGGGGTTTGGACTAGGGTAGTTCACGGTGAAGAAGTAACTAGGAAGATAAGGGTTAGTTAACAAGGTTTGTTTATATAGATTTCTCTGGTGCCAACTCTGGGCTGATTAGAATCTGTCTCCAGTAAGAGGAGAATTTATTTCCTGCCTTTAGGCTGAAAAGGAGGAGCTTTTTCCGTGTTTACTGCTTCTTAATTGCCTTAACTTCAAAAATATTTTTTATGTCAAAGAGGCATATTTCAGGGTGACATATTCTGATTTCCTTCAACATTCTGTCATTCCCTGAGTGTTGTCACTTAGCTTGCACTAGAATGGCTTGTTTAAGGTATGCTTTGTATGAGTTAATAGTATTAATAATAGTTGAGTTAATAGTAATAATAATAGTTGTATGAGTATTACTTGCATTAATTAATTAATTGTACTAATTAATTAGTTGTATTAATAATAATTATCCATTCTTGACATTTTTGAATTCCAGAGTTTTTAGTTATACTACAATAGAACATCTAGAATGAATAGATAAAGACAATGTGGTGTAGATGCACACACACACACACACACACACACACACATACATACACACATACAGGAATACTATTCAGCCACAAAAAAGAAAGATATCCTCCCCTTCAGGACAACATGGATGGACACTGAGGGCATTACGCTAAGTGAAATAAGTCAGAGAAAGACAAATCCTGCATGGTCCCACTTCTACGTGAAATCTAAAAAAACAAAAACAAAAACAAAAACAAACCCATAGACGAACAATGTCAGATTTTGGGTTACCAGAAGTGGGGGTGGGGTGGGAGAATCAGACGGAGGTGGTCAAAAGGTACAGACTTCCAGCTATAAGATAAATGTTGAGGAGAAAGTACTGGGGATGTAACGTACGACATGATGACTATAGTTAACACTGCGATATGGCCTATTTGTAAGTTGTTAAGAGAGTAAATACTAACAGTTTTCATCATAAGGAAAAACATTTTTTTTGTAACTTTATGAAGTAATAGATGTTAACTAAACATACGGTGGTAATCATTTCACAACATATGTATGTCAAGTCACGATGCACACCTTAAACTTACATAGTGCTATACATCGATTATATATACAACTGGAAAAATAGAAACGAAAGAAAGAAAAAAAAAGTAGAATGTCTGACCAATACCTATGCATATATATGGTTTTTCTCCTTCCCTCAAATACTTCTGCTGATTTCTAAATTTCTTTTTTGTTGTTGTTGTTTATTTATTTATTTATTTATTTAGTAATCTCTACACCCTACCCGAGGCTCGAACTCACAACCCTGAGATGAAGAGTCATGTGCTTTTCTGACTGGGCCAGCCAGGTGCCCCTGATTTCTCTATTTCAATTAATGACCTCACCATTCTCCTAATCACAGGGGCTCAAACCCTTGGGGTTATATTTAATTCTTTAAAGCAGTATAGTTGAACAGTTAGGATTTTGTAGCCAGGCTGCCTGAGTTTAAATCCCAATTCTCTGACCCTAGTCTGACCTTAGATTTATATTCTCAGTTTCTTCATCTCCAAACTACCTAACTTGCAGGGTTTCTGTGAGGAATAAACAAGTTAATAATACGCACAAACTACCTAGAATATGCCTGACACATAGTAAGCTCTAAATCCACGTTGTTTAGAAAGATCGCCCCTCCTGCCTTCACTTCCTGTGTTTAGTTGTTGAGTCATGCTTATGCTTTCTCCGCCATGTTTCTCCAACCCAAACTCTCTGCTTCGTTCTCACAGTTAACATGCTCCTACTACTTTTTATCTGGAGAGTTCTCTCCCCCGTTCAATTCATCCCACATTCCAAAGTCAGATGAATTAATCTTCCTAAAATGAAGCTCCAGGGGCACCTTGCTGGCTCAGTCAGTAGAGCGTGTGAAACTCTCGATCTTAGGGTTGTGCGTTCGAGCTCCATGTTAGGTGTAGAGATTACTTAAAAATAAATAGGGGCATCTGGGTGGCTCAGTCGGTTAAGCATCAGACTTCGGCTCAGGTCATGATCTCACGGTTCATGGGTTGGAGCCCCGCGTCAGGTTCTGCGCTGACAGCTCAGAGCCTGGAGGCTGTTTCAGATGTTGTGTCTCCCTCTCTCTCTGCCCCTCCCCTCCCCTGCTCGTGCTCTGTCTCTGTCTCTCTCTCAAAAATGAATAAACATTAAACAAATTTTTTAATAAAATAAAATAACGTTCTAATGACGTGAAACTGCCCTTCCAAGCTGTAGACTATGGATCCCTGGGACCCTGTGAGGTGACTGCAAGTGATTCTGGAATCTATGTGCACATAAACCTTTACTCAATCCACAAAATCTACAAAAATACAAGATGTAATTATGTTCCAGAGGCAGAATTCTGTTAGCCTGTAGTCTGCATCTGGCAACGAGAAATTCTCGATCCCATTTAGATTTCAGTTCTGGTTTTCCTAATGGTAAAACCCCAGGCCTCACTGGATCTTTTTTTATCCTACTCCTATAAGAACAAGGTGTGTACTCAAAATATTTTAGCCAATCCACATATTTTAGCTATCTTTAATTTCAATGGTGAGAACTCATTTCTAATGTTCATTATTCTAACAAGCCACACAATTCACCAATAAAAACCAGCTTCCAACATTTAAAATTGCTAATGAGTGGGGCGCCTGGGTGGCTCAGTCAGTTAAGCAGCGGGCTTCGGCTCAGGTCATGATCTCACCGTCCGTGAGTTCGAGCCCCGGTCGGGCTCTGTGCTGACAGCTCAGAGCCTGGAGCCTGTTTTAGATTCTGTGTCTCCCTCTCTCTGACCCTCCCCTGTTCATGCTCCGTCTCTCCCTGTCTCAAAAATAAATAAAATGTTAAAAAAAAATAAAAAAAAATAAAATTGCTAATGAGTAAAGCACTTGGTATTGCTAGGGACAGTGTAGCTATAAATAAAGGAAGCACTTTAATAGATGACTCCTCATTAAAATGATTTGATTCGGGATGCCTGGATGGCTCAGTCAATTGAGCATCCCAACTCTTGATTTCAGCTCAGGTCACAATCTCGAGGTTCATGGGATTGAGCTCCACATCGGGCTCTGTGCTGGCAACATGGAGCCTGCTTGGGATTCTCTCTCTCTGCCTTCCCCGCCCCGTGCTCGTGCTCTCTTTCTTTCTCTCTCTCTCTCTCTCTCTCTCTCTCTCAAAATAAGTATTTAAAAAAAAATGAGGTGGCTCTCTGGAATGTGAGCTCCTAACTAGAATACTAGTTACATCTGGGTTGTAACTTGAACTAACACAGACACGCAAACACGATCACACTGTTAAAGTATGTGGCAGTATTTTAAATCACAAATAACCTAACACTTGGGCTCTGATTCCTGCTTGTAATTATCCTTTGCTTCTTCCTAGGCCATCTGAGATGATTCTTCCATAAAGTCTTCCCATAAACCTCTCTCCAGTGAGCTTCCATGGTACTCACAGCAGCTTTTATGATGTGCACCGTATACTCCTGTAGTCCCTTACCTCACACTGATCCTTAGAGGTAGAACATAATAGTTAAAAGCATGAGCTCCGCAAAAGAAAAAAAAAAAAAGCATGCACGCGAGAGAGGCAAAGCAAGAAACAGACCCTTAACTATAGAGAACAAATCTGATGGTTACCAGAGGGGAGAGATGTGGGGGAATGAGTGAAATAGGTAAAGAGGATTAAGAGTACGCTTATCATGGGGTGCCTGGGTGGCTCAGTCGGTTAAGTGTCTGACTTCAGCTCAGGTCATGATCTCATGGTTCATGAGTTCAAGCCCCACATCGGGCTCTGTGCTGATGGCTGAGCCTGGATCCTGCTTCGGATTCTGTGTCTCCCCCTCTCTCTGCCTCTCCCCTGCTTGCTCTCTCTCTGTCTCAAAAATAAATAAACATTAAAAAAAAAGAAGAGTACACTTATGATGAGCACTGAGTAATGTATAGAACTGCTGAATCACGATATCATACACTTGCAACTAATATAACACTGTATGTTAACTATACTGGAATTAAAATTTTTAAAAACTTAATAAAGATTAAAACAAAATGAAAACAAAAGTATGAGCTCTGGAATCATGCTACCAGAATTGGAACCCTACCTCCACCTGTGACACTGGTGAGTCCCACAACTTAATGCCTCTGTGCAGTTTTCTTATTTGTAAAATGGGGATATTGCAAACTAATTGTAATATGAATATGTTGTATTGACCAGGAATATTTAATTCTGCCATAGAAAACAAGAAAACAAACGGGAGCGAGGAAATTCATACATAAGTTAAGCTCAGACAAGGAGGTAAGTAGCTCATGAGACATTTTAGACATAAGGTAGGGTATATGTGTACAGAACATAAATCAGAAGGGATAGGGAAACTAAGTAGGCACTAAATATTCATGAGGTGCAGGAGGCACCTAATATTCATGATGCAGTAAATATACATCAAGCCCCCGAGGCACCAAATATTCACAGCACACTAAATATATGAGGCACTCAGTATTCATGAGGACCTGAATCAGCCATTCATGAGTGACATCTATTCTGGGCCTGTGTATCCTCTGGCCAGGAACCAAAAAATAAAAATCTCCAGCTGCTCGTTGGGCTATGGCAAGTTCCAACTGTGGACAGGCTCACCTGCCCCTACAACTGTCCAATAGAGAATGTGTGTCTGATTGGCTTGGGGCTTCTTTCATTCACAAAGCCTCTGTGCTCAAACATCATCGCTGGTCTGCCCAATTACACCATCAGTGAGGAAGGCTGAACACATAAACATTGCATAACCCAGGCATGGTTCAGTTCACTGGCAGCTTGTCCTAAGTGTGTTAACATATTCTATTTCTATCCCCCTTTTTTTTTGTAAATTGATTTATTTATTTTGAGAGAGAGAGTGCGAGCACAGGAGGGGCAGAGAGAGAGGGAGAGAGAGAACCCTAAACAGGCTCCACACTGCCAGCACAGGGCCCCACGCGGGGCTCGAACTCACGAACCGTGAGACTGTGTGTGACCTTAGCTGAAACCAAGAGTTGGACGCTTAACTGACTGAGCCACCCAGGTGCCCCTGCCCTAACTTCTAACTGTAATGTTAAATTGATTTAATAAAACATGCGATTTGAGTGCTCTGAGACTTATCTGACTTTTTGAGGAGCCCAAACACTCATTATTCCCTCACAATTTAGATTGTTTTTTTAACAGCCTTATTGAGATACAATTCAAATACCACACAATTCAACCATTTGGTGTGTACAATTCAATATTTATTGCTATGTTCAATATTTATTGGTACATAAAAATTGTGGTGGGGTGCCTGGGTCTCTCAGCTGGTTGAGCGTCTGACTTCGGCTCATGTCATGATCTCACAGTCCATGGGTTCGAGCCCCGCATTGGTCTCTGTGCAAACAGCTCAGAACCTGGAGCCTGTTTCTGATTCTGTGTCTCCCTCTCTCTCTCTGGCCCTCCACTGCACACACTCTGTCTCTCTGTCTCTCTGTCTCTCTCTCTCTTAAAAAGAAACAAACATTTTTTTAAATGAGATAAAATTTGCCACTTTAACCATTTTAATTGCACAATTCAGTGGTATTACATTCACATGTTGTGCAGTCATCATCACCGTTTCCAAAAATTATTTTTTTAAGTTTTATTGAAATTCCATTTAGTTAACATACAGGGTATTATTAGTTTCACGTGTACAACACTTCCATCCAACACTCGGTGCTCATCACAAATGCTCTCCTTGATCCCCATCACCTATTTAACCCATTCACCACCCACCTCCCCTCTGGTAACCATCAGTTTATTCTCTGTAGTTAAGAGTATGTTTTTGGTGCCTATTTTTTTTCATTTTTTTATGTTTATTTACTTTTGAGACAGAGAGAGACAGAGCATGAGCGGAGGAGGGGAGAGAGAGAGAGGGAGACACAGAATCCCAAGCAGGCTCCAGGCTCCGAGCTGTCAGCACAGAGCCCGACACGGGGCTCGAACTCACAAGCTGTGAGATTGTGACCTAAGCTAAAGTCGGACACCCAACCGACTGAGCCACCCAGGTGCCCCGGTACCTATTTTTTTTTTTAATTAGCCCCAGAAGAAACTCTATAACCATTCATCAATAACTCCTCAATCTCCCTTCACCACAGCCACCAGAATTTCTAATCTACTTTCAGTTTCTAGGAATTTACCTAATCTAGATATTTCATATAAGTGGAACCACTTTTGCCTTTTTGTGTCTGACTTCTCTCACTTGGCATAATGTGTTCGTGATTTATCAATCGTAGCATGAGTCAGAACGTTTTTTTTTCCTTTATGGATGACTGATATTCCACATTTTGTTTACTCATTCCTTTGTTGATGGGCACTCGGGTTATATGTAAAGGAAAAACCTCCGTCTTCCATCTCCTGTTGTTTCTCTCCCGTGTGTCTCCTTTACTACTGACACAGAATACTTCCCTTTGGACACTTCCGGTCACCCATCGTGTGTGGGTTTTTTCATCCACGCCAGCTGGGTTTCCTAAGCCAGTTGGGTGTCCTACAATTAAACTCAATGCTGACACTATCTACCTGGAGATAGCATCAGATCCCAAAGGTTAAGGGCTCCGTCTCACAAGACTGCTCCCACCCCTACTTCAGATGCCAGTCACAAGTAGTAGGCTCCCAGGTTAACCACGACTTCTGTCCAGATTTGGCTACAGATGACAGGTTCTCAGAACTCCCTCCATGGGTTTGAATAATTTGCTACAGCAGCTCACAGAACTCAGAGAAACACTCGTGTTTGCCCGTTTTTTAGAGGGTGTGATAAAGAATACAGATGAACAGCCAGATAGAAGGGATGTGTAGGGCAGGGGAAAAGGGGCATGGAGCGTCCATGCCCTCTCCTGGCGTTGCACTCGACCAACCACCACCTCCCTGAATTCAGCAGCCTCTGAATGAATGAAGCTCTCTAAATCCTGTCAGTTCGTAAGCACGACTGATTACATCAATGGCCAATAACAATTGATTCAACCTCCAGTCCCTCTGCCCCTCCCACAGGTCAGGGAGGGTTGGGACTGAAAGTTCTTGCATTTGATTCTCCTAGCAACCAGACCCTAACGTTAGGCTGCGGTCCAAAAGTCACAGCATTAACATCACAAAAGATACCCTTGTTATTCTCATCACTTAGGAAATTCTAAGGATTTTAGGAGCTCTGTGCCTCTAGAAACCGGGAGGGAGACCAAATCTGTTTCTTCTTAAAAATTGCAACATCATAGGTTGTTTCCACCTTTTGTCTATTGTAAACAATGCCGCATGCCAATATCTGAGGTCCCTGCTTTCAATTCCTTTGGGTATATACCTCTAAATGGAATTGCTAGGGGCGCCTGGGTGGCGCAGTCGGTTACGCATCCGACTTCAGCCAGGTCACGATCTCGCGGTCCGTGAGTTCGAGCCCCGCGTCGGGCTCTGGGCTGATGGCTCAGAGCCTGGAGCCTGTTTCCGATTCTGTGTCTCCCTCTCTCTCTGCCCCTCCCCTGTTCATGCTCTGTCTCTCTCTGTCCCAAAAATAAAAAAATAAATAAATAAAAATAAATGGAATTGCTAGGTTATATGGCAATCCTGTGTTTTGTTTATCAAGGAACCACAAAACTGTTTTGCACAGCACTTGTACCTTTATGCATTCCTACCAGCAACATACTCGGGTTCTGATCTCCCCACATTCCAGCCAACATTGTTTCTTTTCAGTTTTGTGGGGTTTTTTTTAATGTTTATTTATTTTTGAGATGAGAGAGAGAGAGAGAAAGAGAGAGAGAGAGAGAGAGAGAGAGAAAGAGCACTGGGAGGGGAGGGGCAGACAGAGAGAGTGAGACACAGACTCTGAAGCAGGTTCCAGGCTCTGAGCTGTCAGCAGAGCCCAATGAGGGGCTTGAACTCACAGACCGGGGGATCATGACCTGAGCTGAAGTCAGACGTTCAACCAACTGAGCCACCCAGGTGCCCATATTTTCAGTTTTTAAAGAAATCACAGCCACCCTAGATGTTGTAGCATGGCATCTCACTATGGTATTGATTTGCATTCCCTGAATGTTCCCTTTGAGTTTTGCCTAAACACACTCCCTACGGCAAATTGGAAAAACTCTTTCTGTGAAGGACAGAGAGTAAATAAATATTTTAGACTTTGTGGGCCACATAGTCTCTTTCAGAACGACTCAACTCTGCTATTGTAGCATGAAAGCAGCCACAGACAAATGAGCAAGCCTATGTTTTGTTTTTTTTTTTAATTTTTTTTCCAACGTTTTTAATTTATTTTTGGGACAGAGAGACACAGAGCATGAACGGGGGAGGGGCAGAGAGAGAGGGAGACACAGAATCGGAAACAGGCTCCAGGCTCTGAGCCATCAGCCCAGAGCCTGACGCGGGGCTCGAACTCACGGACCGCGAGATCGTGACCTGGCTGAAGTCGGACGCTCAACTGACTGCGCCACCCAGGCGCCCCGAGCAAGCCTATGTTGTAACAGAACTTTATTTACAGAAACCGGTAGTGGGCCAAATTTTTAACCCATGGTCCATAGTTTCTAGACCCTTTTATTTAGAGCCATTGATTGAATCATTGTGACTAAATATGGTCCACATGCAAAAACTTAAATCTGAGGGGGGTCACACCTTTCTGCTTATTTAAAAAGACTCAAACTATTTACTGAGCACCTACTATATTCCCCCCACATGATGGTGTTACAGAACCAGGCTGGAACGCTGGCAGAAAACCCAAGCGGTACTCGGAGATCTTGGTGGATTGTAGATTTATTTAACACTGGCGGGCTCAGAGGAGACCATGTCTCCAAAGATCTGAGCCCCAAATGCAAGTGGGGAGGGTAAGTTATAGTCGTCAGCTTCCATATCTGTGGGGGTTTTCGCCCGTGCAGCAAATCAAGGAAGAAGAACCTGGAAGAGGGGGTCTCTAAGCTAGAGACCAGAGTTTGTTTTAGCCCCACCGGCCATCTTTGTCGTACTTTATTCACTTCTCCAACAATAGGCGATGGGTATACAATAGTGAACAAGATGCAGTTTCTCAAGGAGCACTTTGGGAAATCTGAGACACTTTGAAATGGCATTTTTTTAAATTAATGTTGATTTATTTTTAAGAGAGAGAGAGACAGAGACAGAGCACGAGTGGGGGAGGGACAGAGAGACAGGGAGACACAGAATCCCAAGCAGGCTCCAGGCTCTCAGCTGTCAGCACAGAGCCTGACACGGGGCTCGAACCCAAGAACCATGAGATCATGACCTGAGCCAAAGTTGGACGCTTAACTGATTGAGCCAACCAGGCGCCCCTGGAATGGCATTTTATTATTTTTCTCATGCAATTGAATAGTTAGTTTTGCTATGGAGATATTACAGTTCTATTACAACAGTGAACCAAACAAAATACCCCACAATTAGAGGCCTAAATTCTCCTGGGGAAAGTCTTTGGCTCAATCTGTTTGCTCATTTGTTTACTTTTTAAAAAAAAACAAAAAACGAAAAAACAAAACACACTAGGGTCACCTGGGTGGCTCAGTCGGTTGACCGTTCAACTTTGGCTCAGGTCATGATCTCATGGTTCGTGAGTTTGAGCCTTGCATCAGGCTCTTTGCTGTCAGTGCAGAGCCCCCTTTGGATCCTCTGTCCCCCTAGTGCTGTCTCTCAAAAATAAATAAACCTTAAAAAGAAACTGACACTAATTGGGGCACCTGGATGGCTCAGTTGGTTAAGTGTCCAACTCTTTTATTTTTTTTTTAAATGTTTGTCTTTATTTTTGAGACAAAGACAGAGCATGAGCGGGGGAGGGGCAGAGAGAGACGGAGACACAGAATCAGAAGCAGGCTCCAGGCTCTGAGCTGTCAGCACAGAGCCTGACACGGAGCTCAAACCCATGAGTGTGAGATCATGACCTGAGCTGAAGTCGGACCCTCAACCGACTGAACCACCCAGGCGCCCCAAGCGTCCAACTCTTGATTTCAGCTCAGGTCATGATCTCTCGGGTTTGTGGGTTCAAGCACCACATTGGGCTCCTCGTGCTGACAGTGCGGAGCCTGCTTGGGATTCTCTCTCTCCCTCTCTCTCTCTCTCCGCCCCTCCCTCCGCCCCCTCTCTCAGAGTAAATAAATAAATAAATAAAATTTAAAAACACACTATTTAAGGGAGCGAGAGATGTTCTAAGCCCATCCAATTTCCATGACTACTTTTACACTTAAATTTTAAGTTCAATGTGTTAAAAATCATAAGTATGTTTTAGGAAGTGTGGTTGATAATCTTTGAGGGTTTTCCGTGTTTAATCCTCTCTGTTGTACCTTTCACACTCAGTGGTATCACTGAGGTCAGTAAGAACTGACTGTACAAAAGAGAATTGAAAGGGTGAAAAGGACAAAGATCAAGTCAAATACGAGTCGAGATAATCCTGTTTTAAATCTTATAATTAATTTAACATGGACAGTCCACAAAGAGCTGCTGGCAGCAATAGAAACTTCCTGGATTAAATCAAGAGAGTCTGAGGATTAGAGATGACATTTAATAGAATTATTGTGAGCATATCTTCTCAAGATGAATGAAATTCATGTTTTATCTGAGTTTCTGAACACATACTGAGCAATTACAAGAATGCTTAAATAAATAAATCATCAGAAGCTTCTAGCCAGGTTAATCCCCTTTAATTAGACAAGAGCTTAATAGAAAAGATTAGTCTTTACAGAGCTATCAGTATTTGAAAACTAAATTCAATTTGACAAAGGAAAGAGATTAACTTCAAGGCAGAGCATAGGGCAAGGGTCTAGCAATCAGGAGGTCTATTTGTACATCTTATCCCTTGCATAAGCCTGTGAAAAGTACTCTAAATCCTCCGTTCCAGATTGATGGATGGATATAGAGACGGATGGATAGGTGGGGGAATATGCAATAAAGCAAGTAAAATAAAATGTTAATTATAGAATATAGGTGGTGGGAATATGGGTGTTCACTGTAAAATTCATCTACCTCTCTTGGATCTGGGAACATTTTCATAACAAAATATTGGATACAAGAAAACCCCTCAGTTCTGTATAATGAGTGACAACAGCATCACAGTCCCCATTTGAGCATAAAATAGAGTTGTGTGTATGTGAGTGTGTGTGTGTGTGTGTGTGTGTGTGTGTGTATTTCACCTGACCTGCTAACCAACTTGCAGTGCCCGCAGTAGTACATTTTCCGCATCTTCTAGAATTTTAACTCTAGTTTAGCATGTCAGACTGGAAAAATTAGAGGAGATGGTACTCCCTCATCATCTTCATTTATCCTCACTTACCCGGAGTTAGGAGAGCAGCCACAGAACAATCAGAAGAGAGAGTGCTGGAAGCTCTATGTCACCAACCTTTATAAAAATTCGGAGTTGTCAGTCCATCAAAGCACAGCAATGGCAAGAGTTCACCATCACTATGTGGATGAGAGATGGGCCGTATTTCTTAGAAGGGAGTGGATAACGGAGAACGAAAAGGTTGCTTAAACAAATGCTTATACCTTAGAATTTTTTTTGAGAGAGCCAATGTGTGCACCCATGCACATGCGTGTGTACACGTGTGCATGCACAAGCAGGGGAAGGGCAAAAATCGGGAGAGAGAATCTTAAGCAGGCTCCATGCCCAGCGCAGAGCCCAATGAGGGGCTTGAGCTCCTGATGGTGAGATCATGATCTGAGCCAAGATCGAGTCAGATGCTTAACCAACTAAGCCACCCAGACACCCCTACTCCTTACTATTTCATTGACAAATTATCCAATTCTTTATTGACATCATGAAGAGAAAAAGGGGTCTTCTTTTCTCATGGGCTATTACCAGTTCCTGATCGTCAAAGGGATTAATATTCAGGGCCCTACTTGGAAGCAGGCTGGCCAGAGATGGAGAAAAAAAATTTCAGTGCGGGTTAGGTGGAGGAAGCAAACCATGAAAAGCAGCTAGGTATGAAAGATCTGTGAGGCAGAGACTTTTGGCTGTTTCTGTGTGCTGCTATATCCCCAGATCCTCGAACAGAGCCTAACATCTAGTAGGTTCTCAATAAATTCTGAAAGAAGGGATTCTCTCCAAGTGACTGGATTGTAAACCCATTTAGGGCATAGATCATGGCTTATCTCTGATCATATAAAAAAAACAAACAAACAGGTATCCTAACCCAAAACTAAATCACCATGGATTCAAATTATAATCCCAATGGGATGCAGCCTTTCTTATCATATATGTGCTATGATCTCTCTCTCTCTCAGCATCCTAGTTGTTCATTTAGTAACTTTAACAGTTTAACACTTTGCACTATATGTGTTGTGTGCATTTTGAAAAATGAGGAGAGAAAGGAAACTTCTACTTTCAGATGTTTACGGGGTAATATTTTCTATTTGTAATTTTATTTTTTTATTTTTTTATTTTTGTTAATATTTATTTATTTATTTATTTTTGAGAGAGAGAGAAAGAGAGAGACAGAGTACTAGTGGGGAAGGGGCCCGGGGAGAGGGAGACACAGAATCTGAAGCAGGCTCCAGGCTCTGAGCTGTCAGCACAGAGCCCGACATGGGGCTAGAACTCTTGAACCGTGAGATTATGACCTGAGCCGAAGTCAGATGTTCAACCAACTGAGCCACCCAGGCGCCCCTTTCTATTTGTAATTTTAAGGCATTTAGGCAGCTTCATGTATATTCCAATTGACTATTTTCTGCAAAAATTGCCCACCTTTATGTTGCTCTGACTTTTGGATGCCTGGCAGAGCTTTTTTGAATCAGGAAGTATCAGTGATTGCTACTCCTGAAAAAGAAAAGAGAGCTGATAAATTTGCACATTTTTCACGGACTGTTTGAGATAGAGCTTATAATTCATCACTTATTCATTGGATCGTTCAACAGATGTTTCATGAATTGCTATGATGCTTCAGGCACTAACTTAGACCCTAATGGTACGAAAATAATAAGACTTGATTCATCCCCTAAAGGAAGTTCACCGCCTAGTACCAGAGGGATAAGAATATGGATTATCGCAGTGCAGTGTGATAGAAATTCCCTGGAGAGAAGAATGGAGGAATGGTAAACTTGGCCATTTTGCTGGCTCACTTGATTAACAACTATAAAGGAAAATCATTTCAACCAAAACCGGAATCATTTTCATATGGAAACAGGTTTAAAAAGCTATGAAAGAACTACGGTACTTCTTTTTTTAAAAAAAGAAGATACATTTTACATTATTATCTGGTTAGTTTATTGGTGCACCTGGTTTTTAAAGCAAAAATGATAAGTAAATTGTTATAATGGAAGTACGAGCTGAAATAAAGTGGCATAATTTTTTAAACAACTTTCTTGAGATATAATTCATATACCATAAAGTTCACCTTCTCAGGTGTATAATTCAGTGTTTTTTTAGTGCATTCACAGGATCATGCAACCATCTAATTCCAGAATACTCATTAGTAGCTACTCCCCTTTCTCTTCAAAACCTCCCTCCCAACTCTAAGCAACTACTAATCTGCTTTTTGTCTCTATGGATTTGCCTATTGAGGACGTTTCATATTAACGGGGTCACACACGTGGTCTTTTGTGTCTGGCTTCTTTCACTTAGGATAGTGTTTTCAAGGTTCATCAGTGTCATAGAATATGTCAGTACTTTATTCTTTTTTGCAGCTAAATAATATTCCATCTTACTAGATATACCACAGTTGTCCATTCATTCGTTTATGGACATTTGGATTGTGTCACTTATTGGAAACAATAAGTGGATTGTTCTCATTATTGACAATATATTAACTTACTTGCTCAATCCCAGGATACATATAAAGGAGTTGCAGAATTGCTAACCCATACCCCTGTGAAAATCAAATGTACCGACAAGAGTACAATATTTGTTTCCAATTCTACCTTTATCCTTGTTATAGTAACCTCACTGTGTCGTGGGAAAGCTCCCTCCCAAGGTTAGGTTCAAATGTTGAAACTACTGATGGAAGACTTTTGGTGTGACTAAAACAAATGTATTATTAAAAAAGGTAAGGAAGCCCCAAGGCAAAAAGTGGGGTGGATGGCTCTTTGGGAGAAAATCCAGAACTGAGAGAGAATGAATAGCACTGCACAGGCATTTTATAGAAAGCAAGTCCCGCCAGCACAAGATTTAAAAGAGGCTCTTGTACAATGCAAGATTTTAAGAAGTCAGACGATGCATGGTCTTATGGGATGTGGGGGGTGGGGGTAAGGGGCAAGCCTTGTCAAAATGTTGCAGGAGGTTACAGACACAGGTAGGAAATGAAGTTTAGAGGTTGCTGGCTCAAAATCATACATCATTGGGTGCCCAATTTTTTTCCTGTTGTCTTTATAAAGTATACCATCAAAATACTATAATTTCAGCTACTTATGTTAAGTCTTAAGGTGCCCCCTTTCCCATACGAACACACAAACACTTTGAAGTGGTTACGTCATCCATTTGAAATAAAGTTGGGGTCATCTGTTTCTGTTTCTATTCTGTTTTTCTTGCCTTGCCCCATCCTTGTTGATTTTATTTATTTTTAAGTATGTGAAACATTAACATGGTTCCTAACGTCAGAATCAGACAAAAGTGTATATTCAGAGAAGTATCACTCTTTTATATTTCTTCTACACTTTTTCCATATCCCCTACCAATTTCATTAGTTTCTACTTCCTTTTCATGTTTCTTTTTACACAAATAAGCTGAAACATGTAGATTTTTAAAAAATTTTTTTAATGTTTATTTATTTTTGAGAGAGAGACAAAATGCGAGTGGGTTGGGGAAGAGAGAGAGGGAGGCACAGAATCCGAAGCAGGCTCCAGGCTCTGAGCTGTCAGCACAGAGCCTGACGTGAGGTTTGAACTCACGAGCTGTGAGATCATCACCTGAGCCGAAGTCGGACGCTCAACCGACTGAGCCACCCAGGCACCCTTGAAACATGTAGATTTTCTTATTCCACCTTTTGTGCTTGTGTGAAAGGTAGCATACTGTTTTACACTTTGCTTTTTTCACTTAACATTATCTTCTAGAAATCATAAAGGTCTTTCTTACTCTTTTTTGCATCTGCATAGTATTCCATTGTGTGATGTACTTTACTCAAGCACTCTCTTGCATGAGGATTTAGGTTGTTCCCAGTAATTTGAAATCACAATGCTATAATGAATAACCTTGTGTATATGTATTTTATTTATTTATTTATTTTTAATTTTGTTTTTACATTTATTCATTTTTGAGAGACAGAGAGAGACAGAGCACAAGCAGGGGAGGGGCAGAGAGAGAGGGAGACACAGAATCCGAAGCAGGCTGCAGGCTCTGAGCTGTCAGCACAGATCCCCATGTGGGGCTCGAACCCACAAACCGTGAGACCATGACCCAAGCCGAAGTCAGACGCTCAACCAACTGAGCCACCCAGGCGCCCCGTTTGTATGTATTTTATATTGTTGTAGGTCTGTTTTCAGGATAAACTCCTGGAGACAGGATTGTTTTGTTGGAAGACAAATGCATATGTAGTTTTGTCAGAGATTTCCAAACATCCCTCTGAAAGGATTGTACTATTTTGCAGTCCCACCAGCAGTATATGATAGTGACTCTTTCCCTGCAGCCTTACTGATAGAATGTGATGGCATACTTTTGATTTTCACCATCAGATTGGAGATTTTCATCCATCTATACACTTATTTTTTGTTTACAAGAGACCACTGAAATAAAATAAAAATTAAAAATCAAAAAAGTTATACTAGACACATGCTAAGAAAATAGAGCAGGTGTATCAATATTAATGTCATATAAAATAGAATTCAAGGTGAATAAACTTAACGGGACAAAGAGGGAAACATCATGGTTTTATCCACCAAGAAGATAACATAGTCCTGAGCCCTTAGGCATCTAGTAAGAGAGCTTTAAAATAAATAAGGAAAATCTAATAGAAACGTAAGGAGAAATCACTATCATGCTAGGAGACTTTAGCATATGTATCTTAATGATCAAAAAATCAAGTAGACAAAAACAAAGTCTCTTAATTTGGGTTACCCATAAAACAGACGTTGAAGCAAGGGCTTGGGGTAGGCAGTTTATTTAGGAAATGGTCCCAAGAATCACCTCCAAAGAAAGAGTGCAACTGCTGTGGGCCACAGGGGCCCAATCCTGCTAGGAATTCCCTGAGCAGCTGTATAGAACAGGCCTGAGATGGTCTCACCACAGAACAAAGAAGCTAGGACATTTATCCATTGACTTTTGTCCTCCTTTGCTTGAGAGTTGTCCCCTATCCCTGGGACATTAACTCCACATACTTTCAGGTTGCACCTGTATGGTTTAGAAGCCTTCTGCAGCTTCCAAGAAAGCAATAGCAGAGAGATGCTATGACTCACACGTAGTGCAGGAAATTGGCAATGACACATTGAGCTTCTCCAATGCTGAGCTAAAATCAGATGGATTCAGCAATCTGGCATGGTAGACCATACCCATCTGCCACAGTAGGGTTGCTGAAGATTTGAATGGTGCCTTGTACACCAGACTTAAAAAATAAACTTTATCACGTTGCAATGGGGAGCCGTTGAAATGTTAAGCCAGAGAATGGCACAGATTGTATTTTCAGTACATAACTCTTATAAAATACAGGATGGTTTGGAGCAGGGCAAGAATGAGGGCAGGCTGGCCAGTTTATTACAGCTGTTCAGAAAACGGAGATGAATTGAATTTGACCTAGTATAATGAGAATGGAATAAAGAAGAAAGACCTGTGAGACAATTAGGAGTGTAAAAGACAAGATTTGGGAAGGAGAGTTGGGAGAAGAGATGGTGGATGTAATCAGTTCATCTTAGAACATGGTGAGTTTGGGGTACCTGGGTGGCTCAGTCGGTTGAGTGCCGGACTTCAGCTCAGGTCATGATCTGGCAGTTGGTGAGTTCGAGCCCCACGTGGGGCTCTGTGCTGACAGCTGAGAGCCTGAAGCCTGCTTCAGATTCTGTGTCTCCCTCTCTCTCTGACCCTTCCCTACTCATCCTCTGTCTCTATCTCTGTCTCTCTCTCAAAAATGAACATTAAAAAAATTAAAAAAAAAGAGTATGTCGAGTTCGTCTTTACAGCATCCTGATGAGGTAGATAGGGAAAATATCATGATGTGACAAATTAAGAAAACTGTGGTCCCTGTATCAGGGTGTGACTTACCCAAAAATATTATTTAGTTTAAGCCTGAGGACTAGAACCCAGGTTTCCAACACACTTCTAGTCTTTTGTTCCCTCATTCAAGTAATTGACACAGGGTATGAATACTACTAAACTATTCTTCTCACTATTCACTTGTAAAGAATATTTTCCCTGTTGCAACACATGACCGCTTCATTAAAAACTGGGGTTTTTTTCATCTGAATGTAAAAAAGTTTATATCCTATTATACTCTAAAAGTCGCAAAGGTAAGGTGCCTGAGTGGCTCAGTTGGTTAAGCATCCAACTCTTGGTTTTGGCTCAGGTCATGGTCACAGTTTATGAGTTCGAGCTCCATGTTGGCTTTGCACTGACAGCACAGAACCTGTTTGAGATTCCCTCTCTCCTTCTTTATCTACCTCCCCCCTGACATCTCTCTCTCTCTCTCTCTCTCTCTCTCTCTCAATGAATAAATAAACTTTTAAAAAAATGAGGAGTCTAATAGCAACGTGGAAACGGAGAATATTCATTGGGAGCAGTATACCGAGACCATTTTAACAAATAGGAATGTACCTATCTGCCTATTCTCCTCAGGAAAAAAAAAAAAAGACCACTTATTCCATGGATTGCCATATCACTTGCAAACCTTCTACTACTGTTTGAAACTGTTTCTAAGCCAGTTTATGAGTCATAGAAGGAAAATTAAAAAGAAAATTTATAGTCATACCTCATATACAACTGATGGGAAATTTTTAATTAGTATGCAGCTAGTACTTACAAAAGCTACAGACATGGGAACTGATTCAAAGAAAATGATTAAAGTGCACAATTAATTCTGAGTGAATTAGCAAACACCTAGTCTGGGTCAATGATAAATTGTGTTATAAGAAGTTGGCATAGAACCCAGCTGAGTAATGTGCTTTAGCAAAACTTCATGGTATGATGGTGGGTAAAAAGGGCAACCGAGCTATAAAAACCCTGCGGGTTGACCTTATGTGAGACGAAAAATTCTGTAAGTGACCATAAAGCAAGTAGACTAGGAATTATACCTCTATTTTGCTGAATTTCCCAAGCTCTGGTGATCAGACCAGAGATCAGAAAACAATGAATGGAGTGTTGTACTTAACCTCAGATTGTGATCTTAATGTTCTCATTGTGATGAATGTGCCTTACCGCCAAGGGTTCAAAGCATTTTTGAGCTCTACAGGAGTTACCCCTCCGGATCTCCTTTGGCCACCATGAAAATGTTTTGGAACTGCAAAAAAGGAGATTGTTGCAAAACACTGTGAATGTACTAAAAACGTCACTGCATTGTACACTTTAAAATGGTTAATTTTATGTCAAGTTTACCTGAATTGAAAAAAAGGGGGTACCAATTCCTGAACATTTATGTTTCAGGCACTTTGCTTGACCTTATCATACAGCACCTCACTCTCTTTTAATAGCCCTGTGAGTCAGACAGTAGGATTTGTGTTTTCAGGAGAAGGAAACTGAGGTTGAGCATTTTACCCAGGTACTTTATTTATTTTTTATTTTTTTTAACGTTTATTTATTTTTGAGACAAAGAGAGACTGAGCATGAATGGGGGAGGGTCAGAGAGAGGGAGACACAGAATCTGAAACAGGCTCCAGGCTCTGAGCGGTCAGCACAGAGCCTGACGCGGGACTTGAACTCACGGACGGCGAGATCATGACCTGAGCCGAAGTCGGCCGCTTAACCGACTGAGCCACCCAGGTGCCCCGCCCAAGGTACTTTAGTAGAAGAGCAGGGATTCAAACCAAGTCCATCGGATTCCAATTCCCAGGTTTGAACATTAACAGAAGTCCATAAAGGGAGTGGTCAGTCACTTAGATGTCAATCCTTGAAGCAATTTAGCTCCATAAGAAAAGAGGAATATGCCTGTTGAAATTTCCTTTCTTCACCCAGTGTCATGGAAAAAGAGGATTACTTGTGAGGACTCCTCTCAAGGAAGATTTGGTTACTGGAACTGGAAAAGAAAGTAGAAACATATTCATAAGGAGCGAAGTAAGAGCCCATTTGTTAGACTAAACTATTACGAAAGGGACTGGTAGAAAGACAGACTTGACGCTGAGTGACTGAGCTGTGAGTACAGGGTTCTTTCTAGTTCCCCTGCCTGACAGCCAGGTGGCTCCCAGAGACTGGGGCAAGGCTGAGTCTGCAGTTCTGGACCAAGTGACAGAAGCTGTAAACTGGAACCTAGAAGCTTACTTCTAGAAACCACTTTTCCTTCGATGGCCAGCTCCTAAATTACCCCTATGATGGAAAATCCATACATGCAGCTTTCAATACTTTAGTTCTTTGTGCTTTGTCCCTGTACCCCCTACCCTGGGTATTTGCAATGTCTGGTGGAACAGGACTATAATATCAGGTGCTTCTGGTGCGCCTGAGTGGCTCTGTCGGTTAAGCATCCTGACTCTTGATTTCGGCTCGGCCATGATCCCATTGTTCATGGGTTCGAGCCTTGTGTCAGGCTCCGTACTGACAGCACAGAGCCTGCTTGGGATTCTCACCTTCTGCCTCTCCCCTGCTCTCTCTCTCTCTTAAAATAAATATAAAACTATATATACATATATATATATATATACACACATATATATATATATATATATCCTGCCATCTGACATAATCTAATCTAAAAATAGTCAATAAAACTGTGAATTCAAGGAAATACTATTTCTTCATCTTTCAATTCAGAATATAATATTTTTCTTTTTTTAATATGTTTTTAAACTTTTGAAATGTTTATATATTTTTGAGAGAGACAGAGCATGAAAGGAGGAGGGGCAGAGAGAGAGGGAGACATAGAATCCGAAGCAGGCTCCAGGCTCTCAGCTGTCAGCACAGAGCCCGACACGGGGCTCAAACCCACGGACCGTGAGGTCATGACCTGAGCTAAATAAAGTCTGGTACTCAACCGACTGAACCACCCGGTTGCCCCTGAGACGTTTTTAAACTTTTTAAGTAACCTCTACACCTAATGCAGGGCTTGAACTCACAACTCCAAGATCAAGATTAGCACACTCCACCTACTCTACTGAGCCAGCCAGCCGCCCCAATATATTTCTTAAATAAACAGCACAGACATAAAGAACAGGTTGTATCCTAAAACTCCTTCAAAGCAACGGTAGCACAGAAAGCACGTAAAGCTATGGAGACGGGTCTGGATTCAAAATCAGATTCCATTTACGAGCTGTGTAACTTTGAGCAAGTTACCTATGTTGTCTGAGCTGGTTTCTTCCTCTTTAAAACGCAGGTGCTGATCTGCCCAATTGTTGCTACTATGTTGAAACGAGATGTGTCGTTATATATACAACAGTGCCTAATATATAAGTGCTCACTAAATGTTAGTTTCTCTTCCCTCCCCTTTTATAACAATAATCTTAGAAAACCTCTGATTTTGCAGCAAGAACTCAGCCAGAAAACAGAGAAAATGGGGTAAGACCTGATAATGCATCTAACTGAGAAAGAGAGAAGCAAGCCCTGACACCCAGGTGCCTGGCTATCAGGCACAACTAGATCTTGGTGTTCTCCTGTTGAACATGAATAGTCTTATCGAGCATGAACATCAAGAAAAGCCACTCTGTGACTACAATCTATCAAGGCAAAAAAAACAAAAAAAAAAAAGACCGCTGTGTAATCATGTTTGAACCTAGACAAAATAAGAGAACTGTCCAAGCCACACAAATGACTAAACATTCCCTTATCCTAGCTGACATCGGTGACTGATGCTTCTGTGCCAATTACAGCTTTACCCTCGGCCTAGTCTTCCCTTCTTCTAAGTAAGATTTATTAAAATTACTAATCATGAGGTTACTCCCACCTCCTGAGAGCATCGAGTATGGATGCTGCATATCCAGAGAAAAGACTGCATCCTTCAACACTTCCCCAACTCACCTAATGTGGACCCAAATCCTATATACTGTCTTTTCTTTAAAAAAAATTTTTTTTTAATGTTTATTTATTTTTGAGAGCGAAAGCACAAGCGGAAGAGGGGCAGAGAGAGGAGACCCAGAATCCGAAGCAGGCTCCAGGCTCTGAGCTGTCAGCACAGAGCCCGATGCGGGGCTCGAACTCACAAACTGTGAGATCATGACCAGAGCCGAAGTCCAACGCTTAACTGACTAAGCCACCCGGGTGCCCCCAAAGTCCTTTCTAAACTCTCTTAATAAGATGTGCCACGGATCCCCGTGGTGTGCATTCTCCCTCCCTGTAACAAGCAATAAACCCAACTTACATGATTACAGGTATGCGTCCAGTAGCCTTCGTCTGGAGGGCATTGACATAACTCCAAGGTCTGAACAATCCAAAAACACCTCTTTTTCAGTCTTTCAATACTAGTTCCTCTCCCTGCTTCCCTCAGCACATACTTGTAAAATTACTTATTGCATTTAATCTAAATATTATGAAGCTATATCAGTTAATTTAATCTGTACAGAAGATACTCAGAAGCTTCCTTGAGCTCTGCTTTGGTTTCCCGAACCTTTGCTTATGTAACAGATTAATGTCTGGACTAGCTGTTAAGAAGAGGGCCCAAGATGGGTAACCCTATCTTAACAATTAAATTTAAAGTCATAGCTACTGTTTTCTCAATTACAATAGTACTTTCTGATCAATAGTTCATTTCCATTGTGTATCTAATACACAAACCCCCTTTTTCATAGTAGTCAAGAAATTTTTGTGAATGTTTTATGTAAATTTCAGTGTTGGCTAGTGTAAAACTGTCATGATATCCACTATGTACTCATATTTAGAGGAAATGATATAATCAACATAGATCAGGGAAGGGATAAAAGTGAATAAAATGAAAGAAATTGTGAGGACCAAATGGGAAGTAAAAACTAGAAGCCCGGTAAGATCCCCATAAGTTTAAGCGTTAGCAGTGTCTTTGGGCTCATGTAAGGTGGAGAATTAGGGCATATAGACCATTTTGCCTGAACTGTGACACAACAGAAGGCTACTGAGAGGCGAAAAAAACTAATGTTAATTGAAAATCTACCATGTACCAAGCTCTGGGCTTCATATAACTTCATCCTGTTTAGTTCTTACAACAACACCTTGGACTACATTATGATTCCCACTATACAGGTACTATTCAGAGAAGTTAAGGTCACACAGCTGGTTAAGTGACAGTGGTCAAATTTTGCGGGTGTCTTCCTTTCCCCAGGTTAATTTCTTTTCTTTTCTTTTCTTTTTTTAACATTTACTTATTTGGAGAGAGAGAAAGAGTAGACAGGGTAGGGACAGAGAGACAGGGAGAGAGAGAATCTCAAGCAGACCCTGTGCTATCAGCTCGGAGTCAAAGGCAGGGCTTGATTTCACAAACCATGAGATTGTGACCTGAGCCAAAATCAAGAGTCTGGTGCTTCGGGGCACCTGGGTGGCTCAGTCGGTTAAGTGTCTGACTTCGGCTCAGGTCATCATCTCACAGTTTGTGGGTTTGAGCCCCACATCAGGCTCTGTGCTGAACGCTTGCTCAGAGCCTGGAGCCTGCTTCGGATTCTGTGTCTCCTCTCTGCCCCTCCTCTGCTCATGCTCTCATTCTGAGACACCCAGGCACCCCTCCACAGAGGTTAATTTCTTAATACAATGTTACTCCTCGAAATTACAGTCTTTAGACTCACGAAATTCATAATCTAATGTGGAAGACAAAGAAGGATGACAAAATTAGCAAATGGCTAACTAAAATAATCGAGTTCAAACATGGCTTAGAAGGGGCACCTGGCTGGCTCTAAGGAGCGTGTGACTCTTGATCTCGGAGTCGTGAGCTTGAGCCCCACGTTGGGTTTAGAGATTACTTAAATAAAAAAACAAATAAGAAATGAAAACAAACAAACATGGTTTAGTAGTAGAACCATAGTATTCATAGGAAGAGAATCCAGACTTTTCTGAATCAGGTAGAAAAATAGTTGAGCTAGGAAGGGCTACTTTCTGAGATTCAACTGAAAATATAGAGCTAAGGAAATTTCTAAATAAAGTATCTCCTGTGCAGACACTGATGTTTTGCTAGCTCATCAGCTTTTCTTCCTGACTCTTCTTTTTACTAGTTCAAAACTAAGTATGATACTTCTTGTTACATATTGCCATTATATAATGAATTTACAGTATCATCAGGAAATAGTTCTTCCTATCTCTCTACAATTCTGACATTGATTTCCTCATTTCAAAATTGCTTACATAGGCACATATGAGTATTTTAAAGTTGTTTGCATATGCATTTATACATTTTCCATATGCTGAATTATTGTCCTTATTTCATTGGATATAAACTCTGTTTGCCATGATGCTCCCTTTTTTTTTAGCAGCTCAATTGGACTATAATCCACATACCATACATTGTAGCCATTTAAATTGTATAATTCAGGGGCGACTGGGTGGCTCAGTCTGTTAAGCGTTGGACTCTTGGTCTCAGCTCAGGTCATGATCTCACGGTGCGTGAGACTGAGCCCCACACGGGGCTTGGGATTCTCTCTCTACCTGCCCCCCCTTGCTCTCTTCAAAATAAATGAATAAACTTTTTAAAAAATTGTATAATTCAATGTTTTTAGATGTTTAGAGGGTTGTACCTTGGGTGGACCTTGAAAACATTGTGCCAGTCACAGAAGACCACATACTGATTGCTAAATAACACTCCGTTTCCCCCTACCTTTTGCTTGCTAATAGAGCCCTGATTTTGATCATGTCATATACGACACACTTGTAGTAGGTCACATCACAGATGGTCAATCTTGATTAATCCAAGCTAGGAATTTTCACATCCAGGCTGTGACCCATTAGTGAGTCATAAAATCAACATAAAAGTCACAGTCAATATGTTTCTTATTGTGGTAAAAAAAAAACCCACATAATATAAAATTAACCATTTTAACGATTTTCAGGAAAATGGTATGTTAGTATTTACTATATGCAACAGATCTCCAGGCCTTTTTCATCTGGCAAAACTGAAACTCTATACCTACTAAACAACAACTCTCCATTTCCCCCTTCACCCACCCCCTGGCACCCACCATTCTACCTTCTGTTTCCAGAAACTCGACCACTTTAGATACCCTATATCAGTGGAATCATGCAGTATTTGTCTTTTTGTAACTGGTTTCTTTCACTTAGCGTAATGTCTTCATGGTTCATCCATGTTGTAGCATGACAGGATTGCCTTCTTTTTTAAGGCTGAATAATATTTCATTGTATGTATATACCACATGTTCTTTTTCCATTCATCCTTTGATGGTCAGTTAGGCTTCTGCTCTTTCTTGGCTGTTGTGAATAATGCAATAGTCATTGGTGTAAAAATACCTCTTTGAGATCCTGTTTTCAATTCTTTTAGATGTATACCCAGATGTGATATTCCTGGCTCATACGGAAATTCTATTTTAAAAAAAAATTTTTTTTTTCAACGTTTATTTATTTTTGGGACAGAGAGAGACAGAGCATGAACGGGGGAGGGGCAGAGAGAGAGGGAGACATAGAATCGGAAACAGGCTCCAGGCTCCGAGCCATCAGCCCAGAGCCCGACGCGGGGCTCGAACTCACGGACCGCGAGATCATGACCTGGCTGAAGTCGGACGCTTAACCGACGGCGCCACCCAGGCGCCCCTAAAAAATTTTTTGAGGAAACTGAATTCTATTTTCCACCATGGCTGCACCATTTTACATTCCCATTGACAGTGCAAAAGGGTTCTAATTTCTCTACAGCCTTATCAAGGCTTGTTGTTTTCTGTTTTATTTATTTTTGATAGTGGTCATCCCAATGGGTATGAGGGGGTATCTCATTGTGGGTTTTCTTTAGCGTTTATTTATTTTTAAGAGACAGAGAGAAACAGAGTGTGAGCCATGGAGGGGCAGAGAGAGAGGGAGACACAGAATCCGAAGAAGGCTCCAGGCTCTGAGATGTCAGCATAGAGCCTGATGTGGGGCTCGAATTCACGAACCACGAGATCATGACCCAAGCTGAAGTCAGAGGCTTAACTGACTGAGCCACCCAGGCGCCCCTTTCATTGTGTTTTTGATTTGTATTTCCTTGATGATTAGTGAAGTTGTGCATCTTCCCATATCCTTGTTGGCTATGTATATATCTTCCTTGTATATATCCTCAGTTCAAACCTTTGCCCATTTTTGAAATCAGTTTGTTTGCTTTGTTGTTGTTGTTGAATTATAGGAATTCTTCATATATTCTAGATGTTAACCCATTATGAGAAACATAGTTTGCAAATATTTTCTCCCTTTCATATGCTGCCTTTTCACTTTGTTGATTGTTTCCTTTGTTGCACAGAAGTTTGTAAGTTCGATGTAGGGCCTTTTGGATATTTTTGCTTTTGTTGTCCCTGTTTCTGATGTCATATCCAAGAAATGATTGCCAAATTCACTGTCAAAAAGGTTTTCCATTGTGTTTTCTTACGGGAGTTTTATAGTTTCAGGTCTTACATTTAGGTCTTTATTCCATTTTGAGTTAATTTTTGTATATGATATATAAGATAAGGATCTGACTTCATTCATTTGCGTGTGGATATCTAGTTTTCCCAGGACCACTTGTTGAAGACACTATTTTCCCATTATGTATTTTTGGTGTCCTTGTAAAAGTTCACTTGACCATATATGTGAAGGCTTATTTCTGCACATTCTATTCTGTTCCATCAGTCAACATGTCTGTCTTTATGCCAGTACCATATTGTTTTGATTACCAAGGCCTTATAATATGCTTTTGAAATCAGAAAGTGTGAGGCCTCCAGCTTTGTTCTTCTTTCTCAAGATTATTTGGGCTATTCAGGGTCCTTTAAGATTACATACATTATGAATTTTAGGATGATTTTTTTCTATTTATGCCAAAAATGCCACTGGGATTGATAAGGTCAGCATTGAATCTGTAAATGACTTTAGGTAGTATTTATGTTTTAACAATATAAAGTCTTCCAATCCACGAACATAGGATGTTTTTCCATTTCTTTGTGTCTTCTTTAAATTTCTTTCAGCAATGTTTTGTAGTTTTCAGTGTACAAGGCTTTTGACTCCATAGGTAAGTTTACTCCTAAGTATTTTGTTCCTTTTGACGTTATTGTAGATAGGATTGTTTTCTTAATTTCCTATTCAGCTTGTTCAATGTTAGTATACAAATATGTAACTGATTAGTATATAGATATGTAACTGATTTTTGTGTGTTGATTTTGTGTCTTGCAGCTTTACTTAATTTGTCTATAGTTCTAACAGTATGTGTGTGTATGTGTGTGTGTGTGTGTGTGTGTGTGTGTAGTCTTCAGATTTCCTACATATAAGATCATATAGTCTGTGAACAAGAAGAATTTTAACTTCTTCCTTTCCAGTTTGGTTGCCTTTTATTTCTTTGTCTTGCCTAATTGCTCTATCTAGGATTTCCAATATTGTGTTTAATAGAAGTGGCAAGAATGGGCATCCTTCTCTTGTTCCTGATCTTAAAAGAGGAAGATCTTTCAGTCTTTTTTTATACTATTGAGTGGGATCTTACCTGTAAGCTTTTCTTATGTCCTTTATTATGATAAAGTAGTTTCCTTCTATTCTCAGCCTGGTTTGTTGAGCTTTTATCTTGAAAAGTTGTCGACTTTTGTCAAATGCTTTCTCTGCACACTTTGAGATTAACATGTGATTTTTATCTTTTGTTCTGTTAATATAGTGTATTACATTGGTGAATTTTCATATGTTGAATCATCCTTGTATCACAGGGATAGATCCCACTTGGTCGTGAACTCTGATCCTTTGAATCTGCTTTTGAATTTGTTTAGCCAGTACTTTGTTGAGGATTTTTGCATCAATATTCATCAGGGATATAGATCTGTAGTTTTCTTTTAGTATCTCTGTCTGGCTTTGGCATCAGGCTAATGCTGGCCTCAAAACAATGAGTTTGTAACTCTTCCCTCTTCTTCAATTTTTTGGAAGGGTTATTGTCGGCATTTTTAAATTAAAGAAATAGAATATCATAAATAACATAAAAGCATATTATGTGCATCAAGGTTAAGAGGTATTTTATGAAGCTTTATGTGTGTGAGTGCATGTGTGTATGTACGTACACGTTATGTAATAACATGTAAATTGGGTTCTTACTGTGGGTTCTGGTTTTAAAAGGTTAAAATTCAGTGGTATAAGCCACTCAGAGTAATGTCATTTCCCTTGCCAGAGGTGGGCATAGGTTAGCGAGCAAGTTCTGGGCCATGAGATATAGAGAAGTTATATATTTTATGTTTATGGTTATAAAAGAACATAAGGAACAGAGCATTCTTTTACTCTCTTCCAAACTGTAGACATTTTTTGGTGAATAGGTGATATCTGAGGCTATTGCATGCATCTTGTGACTACATGGGGAGTAACCAACTTACTAAGGATAGCAGATTGGAAAAACCCAATGAACCTAAGTTCTAATAACATTATTGAGTCAAGCAACCACTCCTGAAACTGCCCTACCTTCCAGATTTCCTGTTATGTAAGATGAAATTAATGTGTTTCTTTATTATTTAGACACTTTTCATTAAATTTTTTTAAAGTTTATTTATTTTTGAGAGAGAGAGAGAGAGACCGTGAGTGAGGGAAAGGTAGAGAGAGAGGGAGGCACAGAATCCGAAGCAGGCTCCAGGCTCCGTGCTATCAGCACAGAGCCTGATGTGGGGCTTGAACTTGTGAATTGGGAGATCATGACCTGAGCCGAAGTTAGACGTTTTACTGACTGAGTCACTCAGGCGCCCCAGACACTTTTCATTAGATCTTCTGTAACTTCTGTTTAAATTCTGATAAGTGTGTCAAGGATGAAGCTAGTTTATGCTTCTTTATATTGCCTACATCACTTTGTACATATTTGGTGGCCAGGAAAGTTTTGACAATCTGATGATCTTATTATGATCAAGAGTAGTGTGTCTCTAGAATTTCACCATATCTTTAAAAAGATTTTTTTAATGTTTATTTTTGAGAGAGACAGAGCGCGTGCACAGGTCAGGGAGGGCAGAGAGAGCAGGAGGCACAGAATCCAAAGCAGGCTCCAGGCTCCGAGCTGTCAGCACAGAGCCCGACACGGGGCTCAAACTCACAAACTGAGATCACGACCTGAGCCGAAGTTGGACGCTTAGCCCACTGAGCCGTAAGCTAAAACTGAATCAAAATGATCAAGGATATACCAACTCCCAAGCATCATTGAAAGCAAATATAAAATACTGTGACAGTCTGTATCCTAAAAGTGATCTTAATCTATTCTGCAAAACCAAAAGGGCTCGATTTTTAACCAGTATACCCAGTGTCTAGAACCAGTTCCTGGCATTAGTAGGTGCCAATTATTTGTTCAATTAATTAAATGAGTATAATAAAGCTACTTAACACATGAAATCAAATAATAGTAGAGGTAATGTCACAAAGTGGCACATGATCAATTGCCAAATGCATAGTACAGATAAGTGTGTGACCTTCCCACTCTTTCCTGTTTTCATCATTTGCATTTATATTTTCTCTAAAACACTTTACGAGTTTTTTCAATATGCACATTGATTTGCTTGCTCTTATGTGCTTAGCAAATTGAAAAACAGGCAAGGTTTTTAAGCTGAAAGTTATATAAATCATTAATCTATAATAACCCTTCATTTTATAAAGAAAGAAATTAAGTCCTAGAGGGATTTAATGCTTTTTCCAGGTGGAAATGCTGATCTATTAATATTGAATTAATCGTTGAAGTGGCCAAGACTATAAGGGTATCTTCCTCTTTCAACAACATTTTTTACATCGCTAAAAAATAATATCTACAGTTAATGGCAAAGTTCTATAACTCAATAGGCAATGCCAATTAATAAACTATGGGTATAGAACAATCAGACAATTACAGATCAATAGATACAAAGTTCAATCTTGTTCATTTTAAGACACAATGCATATTGAGTTCCTTCATCAGGGCCCTGATTCCAGTCTGTTCTTTGTCTAGGGTTTCTTTTCCTCCCTCAGGATTCTGTAATCTTGCTCTCTTTCTTTGTGCTAAACTACATCTGAACTACATTTTATCAGTTTGATTCTTTTCTAGACTTTAGACCATTATTTTACCACGTGCTCTTCTTGCCTTTGTTAATCATGGATTTCTTCTGACTGAATTGTTACCTTAGAAGTGTGGTTAAGAGCATATACTCCAGGGTGCCTGGATGGTTCGGCTGGTTAAGCATCCAACTTCAGCTCAGGTCACGATCTTGCGGTGAGTTTGAGCCCCGCATCGGGCTCTGTGCTGACAACTCAGAGCCTGGAGCCTGCTTCAGATTCTGAGTCTCGCTGTCTCTCTGCCCCTCCCCTGCTTGTGCTCTTTTTCTCTCTGTCTCAAACATAAATAAAAAACATAAATAAGAAATTTTTTTTTTAAAAAAGAGCATATACTCTGGAGATCCCAAAAGTCAACTTTGTATGGTGACAGATAACTAGACTTACTGTAATCACTTTGCAATTATACAAATATTGAATGGTTATGTTGTACACCTGAAACAAATCTAATATTGTATGTCGATTATACTTCAATATTTTTTTAAAGAGCATGTACTTTGGGACCAGACTGCCTGACTTCATATTCCCAGCTTTAAAGGTTATTAGCCATATGATTCTGGTTAATAGTCTAAACCTCTCTGTCACTCATTTTCTTCATCTGTAAAATGGGGATACTAATGGTTGTGAGGGTTAAACATGTCAAACTTTGAAAATAATACTTCCGGGGATGCCTGGGTGGCTCAGTCCATTAAGCGTCGACTTCGGCTCAGGTCATGATCTCATGGTTCGAGGGTTCGAGCCCCGTGTCGGGCTATGTGCTGAGAGCTCAGAGCCTGGAGCCTGCTTCGGATTCTGTGTCTCCCTCTCTCTCTGCTCCTCCCCCACTCATGCTCTGTCTCTCTCTCTCTCAAAAAATAAATAAACATTAAAAAAATAATAAAAATAAAAAAATCAGTTGCATTTATTAAAAAAAAGGAAAATAATACTTCCAGTTATTTTACCAGCAAAAATGAATTTATTAGGGAATAGAATATTGTGATTCTGGACAAGTAAGCTATGGCAAAACCATAGGCAAACTCGGAGAACCAAGTAGAGGAAACCTATTTTACAGAGGAAAGGGGGGAATTGGGAAGGACTTTTATAAACAAATAGCCCATTGGAGTAAACTGGGAGTTTGAAGGATAGTGGCTTTTCATTGGCTGAATTGTGACTGTCTCTTATTGGCTGAGCTGTTTCCAGGGAAGGGGAAACCTTTCTTCCAGGGAAGGGGAAACCTTTCTTCCTTCTGCTGGGGTAGTAAGGTAGTAGCTAAAGTAGTATTGATTTGCAAGGTATGTCTCTTCCTATTGGATCTGCAATTGAGAGTGATAGGGTGTGAGAGTTCTGCTGGCTTCCCAATCCTATTCCTGATGAGGTGTCCCTTATTAATTTTCACAAGTCAAATAATATTTGTTCTATATAAATATTTGCTGCTATTATTTTCACTACTACAGCTGACCCTTGAACAACAGGGTTAGGGTTAGGGGTGCTGACTCCTCACCCTAGTTGAAAATCTGCATATAGGGGTGCCTGGGTGGCTCAGTCGATTGAGTGTCCAACTCTTGATTTCTGTTCAGGTCATGATCTCATAGTTGTGGGACTGAGCCCCATGTCAGGCTCCTCGCTGAGTGTGGAGCCTGCTTGAGATTCTCTTTCTCTCCCTCTGCTCCTCTCCTCTGCTTGTGCTCTCTCTCTCTCTCTGTCTCTAAAAATAAAAAAATAAATTAAATTAAAACAAAGGAAATCTGCATATAACCTTTAGCTCCTCAAAGCTTAACTACTGATAGCCTACTGTTGACTAGTAGCCTCACTGATAACATCAATAGTCGATGAACATATATTTTGTACGTTATATGTATCATATACTATATTCTCATGTTAAAGTAAGTTAGAGAAAAAAAAATGTTATTAAGAAAATTATAAGGGGGCACACCTGGGTGGCAGTTCACTTTGAACTTCGGGCCTCAGAAGACTAGCACATCTTCACAACTGCAACTTTTGCCAGAAGCAGCAGAATAAACCCTTGATAGCACTGGCTTCTCCCTTCAAGCTCCTGAACGTTCAGAGATTTGACACTCCCCACTCGAACCCTAAAGGCTCTGGAATGATTCCACACTGCCTGGGTGAGGGCACTGTGTGGAGAGCATGGGCATTGAGTGCGTAATATATATATATATATATATATGTATATATATACATATATATGTACATATACATACGTATACATACATATATATACATATACATATATGTATATATATATATAATATCAGATTGTGTGTGTGTGCTGAGTTGTATAAGTTCTTTATGTATTTTGGATATGAGCCCCCTACCAGATATATCATTTACGAACCCATTCAGTAGGTTGCCTTTTTGTTTTGTTGATGGTTTCCTTCACTGTGTAAAAGCTTTTTATTTTTATGTAGTCCAGTAGTTCATTTTTGCTCTTGTTTCCCTCGCCTGAGGAGATGTATCTAGGAAAATGTAGCTACAACAGATGTCAAAGAAATTACTGTCTGAGTTCTTTTCTAGGATTTTTATGGTTTCAAGTCTCACATGCAGGTCTTTAATCCATTTTGAGTTTATTTTTGTGTATGGTGTTAGAAAGTGGTCCACTTTCATTCTTTTGCATGTCGCTGTCCAATTTCCCCAGCACCACTTACTGAAGAGACTGTCTGTTCACCATTGTATATTCTTGCCTCCTTTGTCATAGAGTAATTGGCCATATAAGCATGGCTTTATTTCTGTGCTCTCTATTCTTTTTCATTAATCTATGTATCTATTTTTGGGGCACCTGGGTGGCTCAGTCGGTTAAATGTCCGACTCTTGGTTTCAGCTCAGGTCATGGTCTCGTGGTTTGTGAGTTTGAGCCCCACATCGACCTCTGTGCTGACAGTGAGGGTCCTGCTTGACATTCCCTGTCTCCCTCTTTCTCTCTCTGCCCCTGCCCCGCTCACTCTCTCTGTCTCTCTCTCAAAAATAAATAAATAAACTTCAAAAATTAAAAAAAATATATATCTATGTGTCTTTTTGTGCCAGTACTGCTTTGGTTACTACAGGTTTGTAGTAGATCTTGAAATCTAGAACTATGCTACCTCTAGCTCTCTTTTTATTTTTCAAGATTACCTTGGCTACTTGGGGTCTTTTGTGTTTTATGGATTGCCCTGCCTTAAACGGCAGTTGAAGTCACCTTATTCCTCATTTTGAAAGACTTAACCTGTAAGTATTCTGAAATGGTATTGTTTATGGAATAATTACTACATGCTCGTGTTGCAATAAACCATTTTTATTTTTAAAATCTTGAGAGGTTCGGGGCGCTGGGTGGCTCAGTCGGTTGGGTGTCTGACTTCGGCTCAGGTCATGATCTCACAGCTCGTGAGTTCGAGCCCCACGTCGGGCTCTGGGCTGACAGCTCAGAGCCTGGAGCCTGCTTCAGATTCTGTGTCTCCCTCTCTCTCTGTCTCTACCCTCCTCCGCTCATGCTCTGTCTCTGTCTCAAAAATAAATGAACATTAAAAAAAAAATCTTGAGAGGTTCACGAAAGCACTGAAAGGAAAGCCA
Organism: Lynx rufus; assembly: GCF_022079265.1. Taxonomy (NCBI): domain Eukaryota; kingdom Metazoa; phylum Chordata; class Mammalia; order Carnivora; family Felidae; genus Lynx; species Lynx rufus. The sequence goes on from NW_025814833.1 coordinate 7,840,735, forward strand.
CTTGAACTTTGTGAGGAGTGTAAAGCTTCTTGAGTTTGCCAAGACATCCTGCATCAGACCATGAGCTGTGCACAGAATGTCAAGTGTTGATCTACCATATCCCCGAGAGCCTCCTGAAAGTGACAGACATTCCAAAGACTGCATCAGCAAAAAATACAATTTTTCAGGGAAAAAAATGTATCCTTGGTTTATTATAACACAGCTTCCTGGTGGCATGCAATTCACCGCAGCTGGTATTTACTCAGCATTGCCAGGTGAATTCTGTGGAATGGAGGGGACTTCTACCCCCTGAGCTCAGCTATTTCCTGCTTTCTTGAGTCTTTTTCATTCTGTATTCATGTATTTCCTCTTCGCTGCTAAATGGATGAAGTGGCACCTTCATCTACGTGCTAAGCAAACTATTAATGAGGAAGAGCATATGGCCTATCTCTCTGAAAACAGCATAGGAGGTATCAGGCTGGCAGGAGAACATGCACTTATGAGCCCATACTTTGTGGAATGTGACACATTTGGGCCTGCAGTCCTGCTGTGCCACTTATTCACTGGATGATCTTGGGCAGATGACTTACCATTTCTGATCCTTTGCTTTCTCATTTTCAAAATGGGAACAATGATAGTACCTATCTCATAAGGCTATTCTAAAAATCCACTGAGATCATTCATGCTAAATTTCCTTAGGAGTGCCTGGCACCTGGTGGCCCTGTAGGGTACTATCTGTAAACTTCTTTTTTTTTTTTTTAATTTTTTAACATTTATTTTTGACAGAGAGACAGAGCATGAGTGGGGGAGGGGCAGAGAGAGAGGGAGACACAGAATCCGAAGCAGGCTCCAGGCTCCGAGCTGCCAGCACAGAGCCTGACGTGGGGCTCCAACTCACGAACCGCGAGATCATGACCTGAGCCGAAGTCGGAGGCCCAACCGACGGAGCCACCCAGGTGCCCCAGTAAACTTATTCTTATATGATAAGGTTATGGAGTTAAAAGTGTAGGTAGTCCATTCTGCTATGATGTTTATTCTCAGTGAAATACAATTTGGTTGGAATCTGCTGGCTCAACGCTGTTGGCAGGAGCAACCCAAACATTCAGATAAGGGGTCTGAAACTACATTCCCACTTCTTGGAGATGAGTTTCTGAATTACCCTTATCCTGAGCGTGCACACACACACACACACACACACACACACACACACCAAGCTCCATCCCAGCCTGTTGATGCTTACCTTGAGCTTTTCAGCCCCCCTACTAGCCCTAGTTCCTATCATTTCTTTGGTGCCTTGGCCTTACTGCTTCTTTACTATCTGGCCCACTTTGTCTCCTGGATCCCTGCTCTCCTTTCTCCGGCTTCTGGCTGCTCAGAATGATTTCCTGGGATCTCACCTTTCTGGGTATGTCTCAAGATCCTTCCCTGTTAACTGCCTGCCACCGTCAGTCCTGGTAAGTGCAGCCAGGCCCTCTAGGGACCTGTCCTTTCGCATGGCTCTGGTGTCAGAGAATTGAACACCGGATAATTGTCATTTGAGGGGAGTATACTATCACCCACCAGCCCTGTTCCTTACTCTGTTATTCATCTGTTTTTCCCACAAACTCATTGCCATCTGCAGCCTCTTTATTTACTATCTACAAAGGCCTTTCGATTGTGTAACAAGAGAAATCCTGTCACAGACATAGGCTCATAGATGAAGGAAAACATAAATGTGTGCACATATGTGTGAATTTGTGTATGGAAGGGGGGCAGCTACCTGGTCAGCAATCAGGTTGCCCTTAGGAATGGGAAAGGGGGAAAATGGATGCTGAGCAGACCACCAATTAATATTCATGAGAGCAAGTGAATGCAGACAACTTATGGAACGAATCTTATTCACAATGAAAATCATGTGTATTTTCAGGTGAGTAGGACTATACATAATGCAAGTTAAATATAACGTGTTGCCTAGTGGGTGTAAAGTGCTCAATTCTGAAGTGTAAAAATGCGGGTTACAGCTTCTCAATTTTTCAGTCTGCAGCCATGAAATTTCCTCCAGGGTTCGGCCCACTGGGCAGAGCAGGAAAGGAGATGAATTCTCAAGTGCAGACCTTCAAAACTGTCCTGGAAAGAGGAAATATAATGTAAGGGCTTTGGTATTGTCAGTAAAGATTTCTTTCAATGCACATTACTGCCAAGCACGTGATAGCCATTCAATAACATTCTTATTGAATTGATTCAGATCATACAATTCTCAACAGACAGACCTGGACTTCTACTTCACTAAGTGAATAGTGAACACACAGTCCTAAGATTCACTAAGTAAAGAGAGACTACCTGCTGTCCAGTGAATCAGTTACGAATTTACATTTGGCTGGTAGTTACAGAATGTGGAAAACAGTGGCTCAAACAAATTGGGGGTTTATTTTTTTCTCCTTTAGAGAAAATCCAGGACTGGTATGGCCGAAAGTCTGAAAGCATCTCTCTTAGTACATTTATCTTTCCTTCCATTGCTGCTGCCTAAATTCATCACTTTCTTGTGGAGCTTTTCAAAAAGCCACAAGAAGGGCCAGTATGGGCCAACTTCTAAAATTTTCTACCATTTTTCTTAATGCTACAGCCTTGGCTGACGGTTGGTTTAAGATTTTTAAAAAATATTTATCCATTTTTGGAAGACAGAGAGAGACAGAGCACAAGCAGGGGTGGGCGGAGAGAGAGGGAGCCACAGAATCCAAAGCAGGCTCCAGGCTCCCAGCTGTCAGCACAGAGCCCGACGCGGGGCTCCAAGTCATAAACCGCGAGATCATGACCTGAGCCGACGTTGGATGTTCAACAGACTGAGCCACCCAGGCGCCCCAGTTGATGGTTGGTTTAAACTCCAAGTAGAAGTCTAGCTCCAAGGATGAGAAGTAAAGATTTCAGCAGGAAGTGTGTGATCCCACTACTTGAAGTTTTCTGTAGCTGACTCCATCAACTTTTGCTCAATCTATTCTCGATCTCCCCTCCACTGTCTGCTCTCTATCCCGAATCTGTCCTCATCTATACCTTCCTATCAAGGTTTTTGCTTTCTTTCTCTCCTTTACTTAATCAACATCAAATTTATAGAAAGGATAATCTATATTAACTTTTCAGCCCACAAAAATCTGGGCAGGTCTGTGTAGCCACAGTTTTCTCAAAAATCTGGATAAAGACAAAACTTTGATTTTGCCTGATTAGAATGCAGATAAAAATAGGAATTTGCTTGATTTATCAGGACTATGGTTAACAGCACAGCCATGCTGTTTCTATCTCAGAACAAAGTAAGATTCCTCCCATAAACCTTATGTTTTTAGGATACAAAGTGTAATTGGGAAAATATTCAAGGGATTATTTCCTTCTATCTTGGCCCAAGTTTTCTGACCTTTAACAACAAACCTTTCAGTGAATATTATTTGGGTACAAAAAGTACATTAACAGATTAAAGTGTATTGAAAAATTCCCAAGTATGTGATCATATCAACTATCTTCTAATGTCATATTTTCTGGATTTAAGTATGAGTGATTTATTTCTATAACCTCAAATATATAGGAAAACATACACTGAAATCCAAGATCACTTATCCCCACCTTCCTAAAGTACCATATTTCAGGGTTCCCAGAAACAAGATGTTCATAAATATTCCCTGTCTAAGAAATTAGAAAGCCATCGACCCCCCACTTTGGAAACTACTGAATACTGCAAGGGCTGTGTGATCAGCTGCTTCTGCAATATAATCACTTCCAGCACGGTACAATAATTGATAGGACAATCAATCATGAACTCTGTAACCTAATCAGCCTGAAGTAGAATCATGACCAAAATGCTAAACTTGATATTGACAATGTTAGAATCAGAAAGAAGGGGCGGCTGGGTGGCTCAGTCAGTTAAACAGCTTAAACAGCATCTGACTCTGTTTCGGCTCAGGTCATGATCTCACAAGCTGGAGCTCTGCATAGGGCTACTTTCATGAGCTTGAGCCCCACTTGGGATACTCTCTCCCACTCCTTGTCCTTTCCCTGCTCATTCACTCACTCACTCTCTCTCTCTCACTCTCTCTCTCTCAATAAATAAATAAATAAACTTTAAGAAAAAGAATCAGAGGGGCACCTGGGTGGCTCAGTCTGCTGAGCGTCTGATTTCTACTCAGGTCATGATCTCATGGTCTGTGAGTTCGAGCCCTGCATAGGGCTCTGTGCTGACAGCTCGGAGCCTGGAGCCTGCTTCAGATTCTGTGTCTCCCTCTCTCTTTGCCCCTCCCCTGCTCTCTGTCTCTCTCTCTCTCAAAAATAAATAAACAAAAAATTTTTTTAAAAAGAATCAAAAAAAGTCGAAGATAAGCATCCATGTTAAACCCTACTAATCTGCTATTCACTTATTGGATAAAACATATTTTCCTGAATTATCTGTTTGTTGTCACAATTTTCTTTGCTAGTAGGAAACCTATCCATGGCATAGCTTGCCTTCACCTCAGAGAAAGAGCTATAACACTTCCACACCAAGAAGGCTTACTTAAAATGACTGAATGGGAAAATAGGTTGGTATATGTCAAAGCAACTTCATAAATGGGGGGTAGCAACTTCATAAATGGGGGGTAGGATTGCAATGACATCATGTATGCATATTCTGATAAAGACCCTAATTTTAAGCTTTCAGTATCAGGAATGTTCTGCTTGATTTAACTGCATTAATATCACCATTAAACACATGAGATATTCCTGCTAAAAATTCTTAAAAACCTATGGTTCTATGTTAAAAGTCCCTAACTTATTGATTCTTCTATATGTTCAGCTATTCCAAGGAAGGAGGCAAATCACACTGGCTTGTGATCAATAGATCATTTTAAAGTAAGATTATCATTGGGGCACATTGATATCATTGGGGCTCATTTGGTTAACTGTCTCTTCATCTTGGCTCAGGTCTTGATCTCAAGATCCTGAGTTCAAGCCCTGTGTTGGGCTCCATGCTGGGCGTGAAGCCTACTCAATAAATAAGTAAATAAGTAAGTAAATAAAGATTATTATTATTGCAGATGCTAATAAAGATGGTGAAGATAATCACACTTGTTTTCTGTTTGCTCAATGAGTTTTAAAAGTCTATTTTAAAGAAGTTTATTTTCAGAGAGAGAGGGAGACGGAGAGAGCATGCAAGCAAGGGAGGGGAAGAGAGAGAGGGAGAGAGAGAATCCCAAGCAGGCTACATGCTCAGCACAAAGCCTGACATGGGGCTCGAACCCACAAACCAGAGATCATGGCCTGAGCTGAAATCAAGAGTTGGACGCTTAACCAGGTGAGCCACCCAGGAGCCCCTCAGCGAGGTTTTTCAGAACATCTTTATTGAAGAAAAAGAATATCACATAAATTGTGCATCTTTAAAGTACAGAACTTGTTAAGTGTTGACATATGTATACACATGTGAAACCATCCCCACAATCAGGATGATGAACATATCTGTAACTCCCAATGTGTTCTCTTGTCCCTTGGGAGTCCTTCTCTCCTGCTCTTCTCTTCTCTCCCCTTCCTCAAGAAACCACTGGTCTGCTTTCTGTCAATATAAAATTAGTTTGTATTTTCTTAAGATGTGTATAAATGGAATCATGAGAATGTGCTCTTTGGGGCCTGGCTTCCATCTTTCAGCAAAAGTATTTTGAGATTCAACCATGTTATTGTATCAACAGTTCATTCCTTTTTATTTATGAGTGGTATTCCATAGTATGGGCATACACCAATTTGTTTATCCACTCACTTATTGATGGATATCTGGGTTGTTTCCACTTTTGGGCTCCTACACATAGAGTTGCTATAAACATTCATGTACAAATTTTTGTATGGACGTAACTTTTTGTTTTTCTTGGGTACATATCTAGAGAGGGAATGGGTGGATCATACGGTAGCTGTGCATTTAACTTTTTACAAACCTGCCAAACTCATGGTTGTATCATTTTACATTTCTACCTGCAGGGTTATGAGAATACCAGTTCCTTCACGTCCTTGTCACTATATGTCATTTTGATAGGTGCAGAAGTGTTGTATTTTATGGTGGTTCCAATTTGCAATACCCTTAATGACTAAGGCTGTTTACCATCTTTTCATGTGATTATCTGTGATCTGTGTATCTTCTTTGGTGAAATGTCTTCTTAAATCTTTGGTTTTTATTTTTATTGGATCGTTTGTTTATTGTTAAGTTTTGAGTGTTCTTTATATATCCTGGATGCAAGCCTGTTATGAAAAATATGCTTTACAAATATTTTCTCCCTGTTGGTAGCTTGTCTTTGTAGTTTCCTAATAGTATCTTTTGAAGAGCAAAAGTTATTATTTTCCATGACGTCTCTGATCTTTTTTTAACGAGTTGTGCTTATGGTGTTATATCTAAGAGATTGCTCTCAAACCAAAGGTCACACAGATTTTTTCCTATGTTTTCTTCTAAAAGCTTTATAGTTTTAGGGTTTGCATTTAGGTTTATGATCCACTTTGAGTTAAATGTTGTATGTGGAATGAGGTTAGATTGAGGGTTGGGTTTTTTTTTTTTTTTTTTGCATACGGATAGCTGCTTGTTTCATTCTTTTTTTTTTATTGAACTGCCTTTGTACTTTGTCAAAAATTAATTGTCCACATATGTGGGCTTGGTTTTGGACCCTCTTTTCTGTGCCAGTGACCTGTTCATCTATCTTGATGCTAATACCACATTGTCCTCAGTACTGTAGTTCCATAAGATTTGAAATCAGAGAGTGTTAGCCCTCAACTTTGTTATTGTTATTCTTTTTCAGAGTGTTTTTGGCTTTGGTCCTCTGCATTTCCATATACACTTTAAATGTTTATTTATTTTTAAGAAAGAGAGAGTAAGAGCAGGGGAGGGGCACAAAGAGAGGGAGAGAGAGAATCCCAAGCAGGCTCCATGCTGTCAGTGCAGAGCCCAAATTGGGGCTCAGTCCCATGACTCATGAGATCATGGCCTGAGCCAAAATCAAGAGTCAGACACTTGGGGAGCCTGGGTGGCTCAGTCAGTTGAGCATCCAGCTTCAGCTCAGGTCATGATCTCCCGGTTTGGGAGTTCAAGCCCCGTGTCAGGCTCTGTGCTGATGGCTTGGAGCCTGGATCCTGTTTCAGGTTCTGTGTCTCGCTCTCTCTCTGTTCCTCCCCTGCTCGTTCTCTGTCTCTCTCTGCCTCTCAAAAATAAATAAACATTAAAACAAATTTAAAGAGTCAGAGGCTTAACCAACTAAGCCATCCAGGTGCCCCCTCCACATATATTTTCAAATCAACCTGTCAATCAATTTCTGCAGAAAAGAAACTGAGGTTTCAATCGAAATTGTGTTCAATCTATAGGTCAACTTGGGGAGAACTGACCTATGAACAATATTGAATATTTGAACCCATTCTAACAGGTCTCTTTAAAAAAGTTTTTTTAATGTTTTATTTATTTTTGAGACAGAGAGAGACACAGCATGAGCAGGGGAGGGGCAGAGAGAGGAAGACACAGAATTCGAAGCAGGCTCCAGGCTCTGAGCTGTCAGCACAGAGTCCGACACGGGGCTCGAACTCACGGACTGTGAGATCATGACCTGAGCCAAAGTCGGACGCTTAACCGACAGAGCCACCCAGGCACCTCGCTAACAGGTCTCTTAATTAAAGGATATCTTTAATTTGTCTCAGCAGTGTTTTATAGCCTTCAGTCTTACACACTTTTTGTCAGCTTTATCCCTTCCTAAATATTCATCCCTAACTCTTCATAAGTGTTTTTGAGCCCTAAGTGCTATCTTTAAGTTTCTCTTTAAGTTTGCTCTTTAAGTTTCAATTCTAGATTGTTCACTGCTGATATATAAAAATGCAATTGATCTTCGCATAATGATCCTGTAACCTGAAACCTGATAAACTTATGCATCACTCTCAGTAGCTTTTTTGTGGATTCCATCAGACTTTCTACATAGACTTTCATGTTGTCTACTAATAAAGACAGTTTTACTTTTTCCTTTCCAATATGGAGGCCTTTTATTTATTTACTTACTTAGCCTGATTGCTCTGGCCAGAACATCTAGTATAACGTTGAAAATAAGTGATGAGAGTAAACGTTCTTGTCTTATTCTTTTTAAAAATTTTTTTAATGTTTATTTATTTTTGAGAGAGACAGACAAAGCATGAGTGGGGGAGGGACAGAGAGAGAGGGAGACACAGAATTAGAAGCAGGCTCCAGGCTGTGAGCTGTCCACACAGAGCCCGACCCGGGGCTCGAACTCACAAATCGTGAGATCATGACCTGAGCCGAAGTCGGTCACTCAACCGACTGAGCCACCCAGGCGCCCCTCTTGTCTTATTCTTTTTTTAATTTAATTTATTTTTATTTTTATTTTTTTTTGTCTTATTCTTGATCTTAGGAGGAAATCATTCACTCTTTCATTAAATATGTGCTACATATATATTTTCATAATTGCTATTCATATGAGAAAGTTTTCTTTCCTGTTTTGCTGAGAGTTTTAATGAGAAATGGAAGTTGAATTGTGTCAAATGACTTTTCTGCATCTACTAAGATCATAATATGTTTGTGTATGTATTAATTTGTTAGTATGAGGAGTTGCACTGATTACTTTTGAATGTTAAATCAACTCTGTATTCCCGGGATAAGCCCAACCTTGTTGTAATGTATTACCCTTTTTATATATTGTTGGATTCAATTTGCTCAAGTTTTGTGAAAAATATTTGCCTCTACGTTCATAGAGATGTCGATCAGTTATTTTTAAGTTTATTAACTTATTCTGAGGGTAAGAGCAGAGAGAGGGAGAGAGAGTGAATCCCAAGCACGCTCCTAACCATCAGCATGGAGCCTGATGTGGGGCTCAATCTCACAAACCATGAGATCACGACCTGAGCTGAAATCAAGAGTCAGATGTTTAACTGACTCAGCCACCCAGGCACCCTGATCAGTGATTTTATTGTTTGTAATGTTTTTGTCTGGTTATGGTATCAGAGTAATGCTGGCTTCATAGAATGAGGTAGGAAGAAGCCACTCCTCCATTTCAGGGGAAGAGCTTTTATAGAATACATATTATTTCTTCCTTAAATGTTCGATGGAATTCACAAGTCAACATTTTTTCTCATGTAAATTTTTTAACATAAAAACACATACAAGAAACAAACATAAAGGCTTTTTGTGATTTGGTTAATGTTTACATATAGCCATAACTTTTCTAAAATTTTGTCCTTTAGGATCATTAGTTTTTACTGTATTCAATTAGACAGAATGAAACTCCTGCCCACCCATATACATTTTTTTTAGTTTATTTTTTTTTTTTTGAGAGAAAAACAGAGAGTGGGATAGAGACAGAGAGAGAGAGAGAGAGAGAGAGAGAGAGAGAGAATCCCAAGCAGGCTCCAAACTGACAGCTCAGAGCCCGATGTGGGGCCTGAACTGTGAGATCATGACCTGGGCTGAAGCCAGATGCTTAACCGATTGAGCCACCCAGGTGCCCCAGCCACCCATATACATTTTTAATAACTGTACTGAGATGTAATATATATATATATATATATATATATATATATATAGCATACAATTCACCTGTCTAAATTATACAATTCGGTGTTTTTTAATATAGTCACAGAATTGTACAATCATAACCATAATCTAATTTTAGAACATTTTTATCACCCCCAGAAGAAACCCTATTACCCATTAGCAGTCACTCCTCACATACCCCTCCCCAGTTTTCTGACAAACACTAATGTACTTTCTGTGTCTAAGGATTTGCCTATCTGAACATTTCATATAGATGGATAAATGGAATGACAGACTTGGTCTTTTGTGGCTGGCTTCTTTCATTTATCTTGCTGTTTCAAAGTTCATCCCTGTTGTAGCATGTATTAGTATTTTATTCCTTTTCAGTGCCTAATAATATTTTATTGTAAGCACCTAAAATTTTAAGGAAAACACTTTCAACTTATATTTGATACACTAAGGCAATAAAAAAAGTTAAATTCTTCAGTAAAAAGAAATTCGCAGGTTCCACTCAAGACGGTGGGTTCACAAGGATACCAGGAGGCTAATCACATTAACAGTGGTAAATAAAATACATTCTTTTTTAAAGTAAAAAAAAATATGTAACAAAGAAAAAAGAGACAAACCAAAAAACAGACTGTTAAGTACCGAGAACAAACTGAAGGTTATGAGAGGGAAGGTGGGTGGGGATGGGTGAAATACGCAAAGGGGATTAAGAGGAAAATTATCACAATGAACACTGAGTAATGTATAGAATTGTGGAATGACTATATTGTACACCTGAAATTAATATAACACTGTATATCAATTATATTGGAATTAAAATAATATTAAACATAAGAAACAAAAAAATAAAAAACATAACACAGATTATAGTGATGGTTGCACAACTCTGTGAATATACTAAAAGCCACTGAATTCTAACTTTAAACTTTAAGTCGTATGATATATGGATTATATCTCCATAAAGCTATTTAAAAAATTAAAAAAATTTTAATGTTTATTTTTGAGAGAGAGAGAGAGAGAGAGACAGAACGCGAGCGGGGAGGCGGGCAGAGATTGAGGGAGACACAGAATCCGAAGCAGTCTCCAGGCTGTGAACTGTCAGCACAGAGTCTAACACGGGGCTCAAACCCACAAACCGTGAGATCATGACCCGAGCGGAACTCGGATGCTTAACCCATTGAGCCACACAGGTCCCCCTAACAATTTTTTTTTGTTTGTTTTATTTATTTTGAGAGAGAGATAGAAAGCATGAGTGGGGAAGGGGCAGAGAGACAGAGAGAGAGAGAGAGAGAGAGAATCCCAACCAACCTCTGCACTGTCAGTAGAGGCGGATGCGGTGGGGGTGGGGGGCTCAAACTCCTGAACGGTGAGATCATGACCTGAGCCAAAATGAAGAGTCAGACGCTTAACTTACTGAGCCACCCAGGCACCTCAAATCTATTTTTAAAAGATATAACAGGGGGCGCCTGGGTGGTTCAGTCGGTTAAGCGGCCGACTTCGGCTCAAGTCATGATCTCACAGCCCGTGAGTTCGAGCCCCGCGTCGGGCTCTGTGCTGACAGCTCAGAGCCTGGAGCCTGTTTCGGATTCTGTGTCTCCCTCTCTCTGATCCTCCCCCGTTCATGCTCTGTCTCTCTCCGTCTCAAAAATAAATAAACGTTAAAAAAAATTAAAAAAAAAAAGATATAACAGATAAAATCTGTTCACCAGGAAGGGAAGGGAGGGAACAATGCGCAGGAAGCTGAAGCCCCAGGTTTGTGTGAGTTGCTCTCAGATATATTCTACAGCCCATATGTGCACACAATAGTCTACAGTTCATTGCTTACTACTTCTTTAGGAGTTCTATTAACCATGTTTGATGTGGAGAGAATCACAAGAATTAGGACTATAAAATATCCTTAAATAGTAACAAAAGAACTTGTTTATTCATCCTTTTTCTGTACTCAATAAATATCATCTTAGGATCCACTGTGCACCGGGCACTATTTGAGGGACTAGTGATCAGTGATGCGCAAGGATGATCACAGTATGTGAAAAAATATGCATAAAAACAAAACTGATAACACAGCTTCCAAAATGTAATGTTGGGCCTTTCTGCGGTTTTCCAATTTTCTAAAATGAACACGTATTTCTTTTCTTGTCATGTAAATTTTCTCCAGAGATTATTTTTATTTGATCAGAGGAGGGTCAACTGTTATTCAAAACAGTTAATTCTAACCAAGATCTCAAGTTATTCCTGTAGGGGTTTTTTTTCTTGTTTTATTTATTTATTTATTTATTTATTTATTTATTTATTTATTAGCTTGCATGCTTCTTTGTCTACATATCCATTTATGTATTGGGGGAAGGCGCAATTCTTCTTAGAAGAAAAGGGAAGTGTATTAGTTTTCTTTTGCTGTGGACCAAAATACCACAGCTTAAAAAAACACTTTTTTTTTTTATACTTCACAGCTTAACAAACTACTGTTTATTTCAGTGGGTCAGGAGTCTGGGCACAGAGTAGCTGGTTTATCTTATCATCATCTTGCTAGGCTGAAATCAAGGTATTGGCGAGGCTGAGGTCTTACACGGGGTTCTAGGCTCTCCCAAGATCCCATGGTGGTGGAAGCCTTCATTTCCTTGCAGCTGTTGCTTCCTCTCCCTGATTAGGTCAGGCCCACTCTGAATCATCTCCATTTTGAGCAACTCAAAAGCAACATCATCTTAATGAAATTAACCATGTCTTGCATATACAAATTCTATTGCCACGAATAGTATAAAATATTGAAAGGGACAAAACAGTATTAGTGGGTTTCTTGTCCAGTTTACCCGTCAGGGTTATCGCCACTTTCACTGTCTTTCAATTATTTTCTAATTCTGAGCTGTAGGTTACTGAAAGCACTACAAAACATTTTCCCCTATTCCGTATGCAAATGAATGCTGTTAGTAGAGAGACAATGGATTCCCACCCCCAGCCCCTCCCCAATTAAAAAAGCCAGGTTTGAATCTATTTGTCAATTGATTTCATAAGCTATTTCTGCTCTTTGAATTAGCCTTGAACCAATAACATCTTTTCGGCTCTTTCATTGGTGAATGAGTTTAACAAAATCTTTGACACATATTCATTTCATATTTGTATGAGCATCATGATTTTACCTTTAAAAATGTATCCTTTAACACTACCTTTCAAATTCCAAAGAATTTTTTTAAATATTCTGTTTCAGCCATGATCATTAGCCTAGCAAAGGATTTCTGTGCATGTCATGAGCCAACCTTTGTGATGTTGATCATCTGTTGTGGCAAGTATTTTGCTACTTCCTTGCTTGATATATTTAAAAACTGCCTGTTTCTGTTTTTAATTTTTCAATCACGCATACTTGAAGTAACGTCATGTTGGTAAAGTAATGGCTGCATTAAAGCCTGTAAGGCAGGCTTTTAAGAAATCGGAGAATTTGGTCCCCTATGATTCTGTACCTTACTTCCTGACATCAGGATAATGGGGAAAAAATGTTAATTCTCCTTCAGAGTTCATTATTTAAAATGTGCTTCAGTAATCAGTCTTTTCTGATTCCATAATTCCACCTACCAGTTTGGTGTGGGGAATCTGGCTTTTTAAAATACAAGCATGTTATTTTTTTTTTTTTGGCTGAAAGCTAAATTTCCAAAAGAAATAAATCAAATGCAGCTTTTTGAAAATTGGAGCTATTATGCGAAGATGATGTATCCTTGCAGAGGAAAAGAGCAAAGCACTTGGAACTAATAGAATTGGCTGAACACTGGGATTTTTAAAAGGCCCTGGCTCATTTCCTGGCTGACCTCTCTCACAGCATAATGTAGCAGTAAATTGGAGTGGCATTTGAGTAATACAGACTCACACATCCTTGACATATACTAGTTCCAATCATAATGTTTTACATAGTATTTATTATGATTTTATTCAGCTTAAAATGTGTAGGAACATGCACTCACAAATAAAATTTAATATTGGATTATGTTTTCAAAATTGATTGTAGTAGTAGATGATAACTATGTTCCCTAGCAACAATAACATTGCCTAATTTATGAACACTGACATTAGCCAGCAGAATCAAAGCAGCCTTGAGAAAATTTAAGGTGACAGACACGCCGTATTATTGAACTCCACCTTATTAGGACTGAGAAAACAAAAGATTCACTCAATCATCCCTTTATCCTAGGTAGTTGTTATATAAGGCTTTTTGTTTTGTTTTCTTTCTTCATTAGTACTTACAACCCCAAAAAAGGGAACTTAATTATCTCTTAGATTTCATCAATATTCCAAAAAGTCTAGCAATGCCTTGAAAACCATCACTTACCCAGTCATTAACAGAAATTGGTAGAATGCATGTATCTTTAGTTTATCACTGTTAGGGGAGACTATGTGCTGAGGTCTCAGATTATATTCACAAAGCTGGCTTGGTGCCCTGTAGACAGAGATGCTTATGTGTATAGATAACAAATCATGGCTGTGTCTCCCTGATTGAATAGTAAGTTAGGGACTGCGGTCACAAAAAGTAATTACACCATGATTTCTGCATCAGAGAAGTTTACAGTCTAGTGGGGAAGACACTGGTATATTAATTACCATAGAAAACCTGTAATGTAGGGGCGCCTGGGTGCCTCAGTCAGCTGAGCGTCTGATTCTTGATTTCAGCTCAGGTCATGATCTCAGGGTCGTGGGACTGAGCCCCACGTCAGGCTCCAGGCTGTGCATGTAGCCTGCTTATAATTCTCTCCCTCTGCTCCCGTCCCCTGCTCATGCTTTCTCTCTCTCTTTAAAATAAAATAAAATAAACCCTATAATGTGGACATACAGAAAGTGCTCTGGAAAACCAAAGAGAAGAGTAAGATGAAATAAAGAGAGGGATAATAGAAGTGGAAGAGGCAGTTACCAGAGGCAACTTTGGGGGAGGGTCAAAGAATTACCAAGCAGGAAGGCCATTTCCATCAGAGGGAACAACTTTACTAACATGTATGTACACTGGCCTTTGCATTACAACAAAAAATGTACATTGTTTTTCATTGCCATTCCAAAAAATACAGTTTCCTCCGCTCCTCGAAAAGAAGTGATGGATTTGGTTTCCCCTCTCGGCAAGTCCGTAAGCAAGATGCTTTTATGTCCTGAATACAGAACTAAATAGGCATGCACTCCAAACCAGAACTAGCCATAGCTACTTTCGTTGACTAAAAGATGTTAATGTTAATGTTAATGTAACGAGTGTTAATTTTTTATTTTTTTATTCTCAAGATAACAACCATATTGCAAGTTTCCCCAGTATTTCAAAAGAACATTAAGTGAGATTTTTTTTAGCGATCGAGTCTGCATGAGTGGGGAGAGGCAGAAGGAGAGAGAGAATCTCAAGCAGCTTCTATGCTCGGTGTGGAGCCTGATGGGGGCTCGATGCCATGTCCCTGGGATCATGACCTGAGCCAGAATTAAGAATGGGACGCTCAACCCACTAAGCCACCCAGGAGTCCCTAAGTGGGATTAAAAAAATAATACTTTATTTTCTGAATGTCTTATCTAGATATAGTTGGTCTAAGTATTTTTCCTTTTTAGGAAAAATCCGAAGGATACCCTTCTAAAATGTAGCATGCTTCAATTTCATACCTGAGGTACTTGTTACAAACCCTTAAACTTCTGCTTAGTGAATCAGAATATATGAAGATGGGGGGGGTCCACAGGGATTTGTATTTGCTGCGAATTCCTCAGGTTATGTTCAGATATTACTGCTTTATTTAGCCTAAAGGTACAGCTAAGGTGGATCTGCTTCCTAGAGCACCACAGAACTGAGACAATTGCAAATCAATTGCCTGAAATGTTTTTAGACAGGTTTACCTATGGATAGAACTATAAACATGAGAAAGGGTAAAAGAAAAAGTTTAAACTTGTTTTATTATGTATTTACTTATTTATTTTTATGTTTGTTTATTTTTAAGAGGGAGGGAGGGGGGAGGGGCAGAGAGAGAATCCCAAGCAGGCTTCTCACTGTCAGCGCAGAGCCCGACGAGGGGCCCGAACTCACAAATCGTGAGATCATGACCTGAGCCAAAGTCAGATGCTTAAGTGACTGAGCCACCCAGGCACTCCAAAACTTGTTTCATTTCTTAGTAAGAGTAAGAATTCACAGAGCACATATTTACTCAAAAATGATTCTTCTAATTTTAAGAAAAAGGCAGCTACACACAACAGCAAGTAACATCATGTTGCAATTTGCAAGGGTAGGGGAAGAAAACTTCCTCTCCACCCTCTTGGATTCCGTCCAGGGGATACATGAATTAAATTGACAAAAGACATATTAGTAACAGAAAAACAGTATTTATGCATGCAGTGTACATATATGAGGGGGGACTTAGTGATGGATAACTCAATGGGGTAGCTAGAATTTGTGGCTTACATCCCTAACTTAGTAGGGGAAAGGGAGTGGAGAAAAGCCTTTTACGGAGAAAAAATAGGTTTCTTTAGGAAAGGCAAGTGAGTTTCTAAAGGAACAAATACGAGATAAAAAAGTTTGTGATAATTTTGTTTATGCAGCTGTGAGTGGTCTTTCTGTCTTCTTCATGGCCATGAAGCTTACCCCAGAGGAGATTTATGGCAAGGTTTACTATTGGTCTCCCTCCTGGCAGTAGAAGCCTCCCCTAAGAGGGAATTTATGGCAGTCTTCATTTCTCAGAAGTTTCTGTTTTTAAGGGAAACCGGTAAGGGAAGTTTTCCGAAGGCTTTTTTCTGCATCTCTTGAATCTCACATGTCTCCAGCTTAAAATGATCTTTATACCAACTATAGGGTTCTGAGTGTGTCCCTACACACAGCAAGCAGCCATTTTGGAATGGACCGCATTCAAGTATTAAAAGTCAGAGCATGTAGTTTTGCTCTGAAACAGGCAAACAAAGCAAGGGTGTATACAAATAACTGGGCAAGGCACATTGAGTATCAGATACTAGTGAGAACTGAAACCAGTGTAATTCTCTATCCCTGTATTAAACAATTCTAAGAGCAGGCATATTTCCCTGTCACTCTGTTAAATAACACTGACACCAGGCATACTTTCCTGTCCTTAAACTGGGACGAAGCATAAGAACTTAGCGTCTCACTGCAGGAAATATTTGCACTTAGAAGATCAGCCAACTAAAATAGCTTCATCATCAAGGTCCACTTCAAGATCCTCATCCTTGCTGTGCTCACACCCAAACTATTTTGTCATAACCTCTGCCCAATCTATGGCGGATTCCTGCCTTCAAAATCACCTGAAAATCACCCACTCCAGGCTCTAAAACCCTAAAACACCTTATAAACACCCTTCCTTAATTTCTCCATTTGAGGACAGTACTTTGGATTACTCATACCATAGTAAGTCTAATCAACTTAGTATCACTTGATCAACAGGTTGTTCTGTAAAGGCTGTGAAACACTTAAAAAAGAAAGGGGGTGGGGCACCTGGGTGGCTCAGTCGGTTAAGCGTCCGACTTTGGCTCAGGTCATGATCTCATGGTCCATGGGTTTGAGCCCCACATCAGGCTCTGTGCTGACAGCTCAGAGCCTGGAGCCTGCTTCAGATTCTGTGTCTCCCTCTCTCTCTGTTCCTCCCCTGCTTGCACTCTGTCTCTCTCTCTCTCTCTCAAAAATAAATAAATATTTTTAAAAAGTTTTAAATTATAAGGCATATTTGTGAGAATCTATTTCTGGGTTCCATATTCTGTTCTGTTGATCTACATGTCTAGCCCTTTGCAATGTCTCATTTTAACAGAAAGAAAATTGAGATCTAGCTTTGCATTGATACAACATTGGTAGTAAAATTTCAGGAGCTTTTATTTTTCTTATGAACAAACCCATCAAAGCTAAACCAAACCTTGGCAAAATTTCAACGCATTTCACTGCTACTTTTCAGATTCAGTATTATAAACTAAGGCAAAAGAAAATTCTCTTTCTGAAAATCTTCTACAACTTTGTGCAGCCATTAAGGGTTTGTCTTTCTCTGTCCTTTATTTTTTTACATTCTGGATTAACCAAATGCTTTAAAGAAAAAAAACTTGTCTCTTTATACCTTGATAAGTAAAAATGCAAGCATTACTTTATATACCCAGATTTCTTTCTTTATTACTGTTGTTCCTATTATATTCATATTAATTGTAACCTTTAATGAAAATAACCAACTTCTATTTTACAGAAAAAAACTGGTAGGTATGTAATGGAAAACTGTTGTAGACTAGCAAAGCTTATAAGTGCACAAGTTTATATAGCCTCTCTTTTATACCTTAAATATCTCTTTTATACCTTAAATTTTCAACAATGAACATATCTGTTAATATGACCAAAGACATAGCCACCCTATAGCACACTAAAAAATAAGCAAACATATATTAGTTTGAAATTACATTTAGTAGTAATTTTTTCAGTGTTCCATTTTACTTAGGAATTATCTAGCAATCAAAGATTATTCATCAATTAGTTTGATTTGATAGTAATCAAAGTCTTTAATTTACATAAGGATCTTGAAAATTATGTTCAATAATAATTGAATTTGAATGTTCAAAAGTAAAATTAGGTTCAAAATAAGCTACAAAACATAATTACAGTTGATGGAAGAAGTTTGTCAGAATAAATATAAAATTTAGTAGATGACAGACACATTTACATTTTTCACAATCTTAAAAATTATGCAGGAGTTATATTAGCTTGTTTGATTGGTATTCTAAGATAAGAAGCTTAAGAAACTCATATTAAGTAGTCTTTTCATAAAAGACAAAAATTTTATGAAAGTAAAACATAGGCTTTATTATACTTAATATACATTTGAGAAAAAGACGTAGAGTTGTTTTCTTCTCTTTCTTAAACCTAAATTATCAAACCAATAAAAACTGTCCAAGAATTCTTAATTATGTAAACATGATTTATTATGTTTACCCAGGCTCAGTTGGTTAAATATCCAACTCTTGATTTAGGCTCAGGTCATGATCTCATGGTTCATGAGATCACACCCCTTGTTGGGCTCTGTGCTGACAGCACAAAGCCTGCTTGGGATTCTCTCTCTCCCTCTCTCCTTGCCCCTCCCCCCACTCATACTTGTGTGTCCTTGCTCTCTAAGTAAATGTCAAAAAATTTTTTTTTAATAAAATGTTTCTCAGCCATTTTTGTAAGGATTTTACAAATGTATATACATTTGAAGTATTTGAAGTTCATTTAAAAATTTTTCTTTCCTGTAAAGAAATGTTAGATTTATATAAGTGCTTATTTATCTATAAATAGGTTATGGTTGACTACCTTAAAGAGACATTATAACTGAATTTATTATTACCTGTCATAGGAAAGTATTTCATACCACATGAAAGAGAAAAGATTACTCAATTTACAGAAATACAGATATAAGGAGAATTTACTGCTTCAGTTTTGCAACTTCTGCAATAGATCAAGAGTAAACACATGAACACAAAAGCTCAGTCTGGATATGGAAGAGCTGTTCTCGTTCACAATGGGCAGACAGTTCTTAATTGATTGGCATTCAGAAATCAACAAACAAAAAGACTAAACAAACCAGATTCTCTGGTTCTCAACCAACAGAGAATAGCTCTCCACCATTCATCCAGTGGAAATCACCAAATGGTCAGACAATAACCACAAGCTGCCAATCATTGCTACCACCAAGGGGGAATAACTTTTTTATCATATGCAAATGAGAAATGAAGATACAAGAATATCTAGAGAGAAGAAAATAAAACCTATAGAAAGAGACTAAACAAAGTTCAAGTTTGGTTGCTACTTGGGATTCACCCTGACAGCCAGAAAAGTGTACTTGAGCTTAAACAGACTTCAAGGTGCATTTCTAACACAATGCAGTTTACTTGTCTCCATAAGGTGGGTCAGTTTGGGCATCTTAATGCACCTCTAAAACTGTCAAAGTATAATTTTCAAACAAATGAAATCATAACACTTGGGCAAATATAAAATGAACACATGTCAGATTTTATTTAACTCATTAATTAATGAAGGGACCATTAAGATGTCATGACTGGGTCAAAGACCATCTTATTTTATTTTATTTTTTAAAGTTTATTAATTTATTTTGAGAGACAGCACAAGCGGGGGAAAGGGGCAGAGGGAGAGAGAGAATCCCAAGCAGGCTCCATGCTTAGCACGGGGCCCATCATGGGGCTCAGTCTCACAAACTGTGAGATCATGACCTAAGCTGAAACCAGGAGTCAGACACTTAATGGACTGAGCCACCCAGGCACCCCCGAAGACCATTTTAAAACAATATTAATAGGAAGATAAGACTGCTGGATTAGATAGGAACTGGGTAATGTCCAATAGGGCTATACAACTTTGGAATTATCTGTCTACAGACAATAATTATTTGCATTTAGAATAGACAAAAATCTACAAGTTAACATGAAACTTTACTAAGTTTGAAACCTTAAATAGTCGACACTAAGTTGAATGAGTTATTATACTAGGTCCCCCAGACCAGGGATTGGCAAATTACTTGTGGGTCAAATTTGGCCACTCTCATTTGTTTACATGTGATGTATGCCTGCTTTTATGCTACAACAGCAGAGTTGAGTATTTTTGAGACCATATGGCTCATAAAACCAAAACTATTTACTTTCTGGACCTTTACAGAAAGAGTTTTCTGCTCATTCCCGTAGACAGTCCTTGGGTGGCCTTCACTTTCTTATGACATTGAAAATTCCTGGCCCCACTCTTCGCAATATTTCTAAGTTTCAGATAATTTTTCTAATGCTGCTCTGATTCTGCCATGGTGGAAGTGCTCTCTCCCTCTTTTGTGTTCACATATTTATTTGCATCTCTCATAATATTACACTATGGTATTATGATCTTTACTAGAGTTAAGTTTACTAAGAACATCTATTCATCTTTGTATTGGCACATCGCACAGTACCTGGCAAACAGTAGATATTCAATAAATCTTTATGGAGATGAATTGAAACGACTAAAATGTGAGGGCGTCTGATGGCTCAGTTGGTTAAGTGTCCAACTCTACATTTCAGCTCAGGTCATGATCTCGTGGTTCGTGAGTTCGAGCCCCGCATCGGGCTCTCTGCCATCAGCGTGGAGATCCCCGGTCTCCCTTTCTCTCTGCCCCTCCTCTCTCTCTCTCTCTCTCTCTCTCTCTCTCTCAAAATAAATAAATAAATTGCTGTAAAAAAAAAAGACTAAAAGGTGAATGTGAAGCTCACAGAAGCCTGGAGTTTGGGATTACTTAGGGAGAACCCCAAAAAGGGTAACTGAGAGGTGAATAAAGTCCTATGTAAAATTATATAAGTGCAAAACCTTTTAAATTCTTCTGCTGAATTTATTATCTTGAAAGATACAATTACTTATCTATAATGTACCATAGTTTCTTCATCTTGGTGATATGAATAGTATTTGCCAGTCATTTGATTATTTGAAACCTATGATAAATAATAGCATTTTGTTAGCACTTGTTCTTACTAGAAATTAACACATTTGGTCAGTAAAAGTTTATCCAGTATTGAGAGTGGCAAAATTTTTGAAAACCATGTTTATGTAGTAAACATGTTGTGACAAAGGAGGTTTTGTTACTTTCATCTGTAACATGTAGTCTAGAAGATATAGTTTAGATTATGAAATTTTCGGTTTTCCAGAACATTTGGATGGTTTATGTAGACAAGCAGACTGAATGTTACCTTTAGTGTCCTAAAAATTTCAGGTTACCATGAAAATTGTACTCTACTTAGTAAATATCATCTGAATTCATTTGAAATATGAGTTTTATTCTATCATGGGGGATTAAGAGATGGCTAGGTAGCGTATGCTATTATTTTTATCTTATATATGAGAAGTTCAAGTATAATCTTATTGCCATTAGCTGGCCTTGACTGACCCTGGCTCATCTGACATTAGGCTAAATCTTTCTGCTAAGAAACCATCAGAAGACGAAAACATAGTATTTCAGCTTGAGATGTTTATAAAATGTATGATTTTCTTTTTTAAAAAGTTAATTTAATTATACTTAAAATATTGTACTACCTCTTCTTCAGCTTTACCTGAGCCTATATTTTCATCTGAAGGGTTTTAAACCTTTGTGTCTTAAGGGATCGTTCAGTTAATGTCAGATGACTAGCTTTTTTTTTTTAAATCCAGCCTCATCTGCCAATTAAAAAAAAAATTTTTTTAATGTTTATTTATTTTTGAGAGGGGAAGTGAGACAGAGCCTGAGCGGGGGAGGGCCAGAGGGAGGGAGACACAGACTCAGAAGCAGGCTCCAGGCTCTGAGCTGTCAGCACAGAGCCTGACACAGGGCTCGAGCCACGAACCGTGAGAACATTACCTGAGCCGAAGTCAGATGCCCAACCGACTGAGCCACCCAGGCGCCCCTAAATTTTCATCTGCCAATTTTTTAAAGTTAATCTCTACACCCAACGT
Organism: Lynx rufus; assembly: GCF_022079265.1. Classification (NCBI taxonomy): domain Eukaryota; kingdom Metazoa; phylum Chordata; class Mammalia; order Carnivora; family Felidae; genus Lynx; species Lynx rufus. Next base: position 7,862,607 of record NW_025814833.1, read on the forward strand.
GAGGCTCGAACTCACAATCCTGAAATCAAGAGTCACATGCTCTACCAACTGAGCCGGCCAGGTGCACCCACCAAGACTAGCTGTGTTTTAAAAAAGTAATTAAAAGGGCTAGTCATTTCAGATATTTATGTGAGAATATGATTTAGTTGATTTCACAGTTAACAATTTAACTTCAGTAAAAAAAATAAAAATCCCTCCTAGTTTTCTCCATGGGCTTGTCTAACACAAATGAATACCAATTAAAGTGTGATCTTTCCACTGGGGGTTAGACCATCATTTTTCTAATTATAGTATAAATTCCTCAATGGAAAAAAAAAAACCTCTTCATCTGTAAGGAAGTAATTCCCAAAAGAAATCTTATATATTATAGAACACTAATTATTATGCATGTCTCAATACCTTTGCCAAAGGAGTCACGTACCAGTCACTGCATTAAAGTAACAGAGGTTAAAGGAAAGATAACTACATTGGGAACAAGTAAAAGCATTACATGTACAAAATAACTCAATTGGCTTTATGTAGTCTTGATTTTGCTTCACTAAATTTGGAGTGTTTTTAAATATGCTTTCTGCTATTGGGCAAACTTAAATGTTCCCCATTTCATAAAATACAATGCACTCTGGCTCACTCTCCTTTAGTCTGATGTCTGTAAGAAATGGATTTATTGCTCATGATAGAATTTGGGTGGTGATGTAATCACAGCCCCTAGACTATTGGCTAGGCTTTCACATTATGATTTAACCAGACATTAATAAAGCCATTTCATTCATACTCATCACAGTAGCTTAATTATTTGTGTGGTTATTTGTAAAAATTAGTTAAGTTGGCTGAAATGAATTGACCTTCATCCTGTAATCCATTCATTTCTTTCACTTAGAGATGGATTATGAGTTCCTCAATTAGAATGAAAGTACATCACATTTATTTTATGGAATCTATTTTGAATAAGTACAAATACAACGTCTACTGTAAATACAAAGTCATATTCTGAATGCAGTAAGTATAAATGAAATTCATTGATTACTATGTAAATGATTAAAAACTCCAAAAACAGTAATTACCATATATCTCTTTAAGTCAGTGTTTGACATGTTATATTGCCAGAAAGATATTAATTCCACTTGTATATGTTGCCGTCCTGGGTATTATTCACAGACAGTAAGAAAAAATGTTTCCTGCCCCTAGATGTTTATTAGTTATAAGGGGCGTCTGTGTGGCTTGGTCGGTTATGTGTCCAACTCTTGATTTCAGCTTAGGTCGTGATCTTGTAGTTTGTGAATTCAAGCCCCACATCAGGTTCTCCAGTGCAGAGCCTGCTTCGGATTCTCTCTCCTTCTCCCTCTCTCTCTGCCCCTCCCCTGCTCTCTCTGTCTCTCTCAAAACAAATCAACTTAAAAAAAAAGGATCATGGGGTCCCTGGGTGGCTCAGTTACTTAAGTGTCCAGCTCTTGATTTTGGATCAGGACATGATCTTATGGTTCATGAGTTCAAGCCCCACCTTGGGCTCTATGCTGACAGCACGGAGCCTGCTTGGGATTCTCTGTCTCCTTCTCTCTGCCCCTCCCCTGCTCACACTCTCTCTCCTGAAATAAATAAACTTTTTTAAAATTTAGAGAAAAAAGGATATTTAGACGTTTAGTAGCTATGCAAATCACCACTGACATAGACCTGAATGCTTTTTTACATCAAAATGACATCATAAGGGGCACCTGGGTGGCTCTGTCGGTTAAGCATCCCACTTCAGCTCAGGCCATGATCTCAAGTTCGTGAGTTCGAGCCCCGCATCAGGCTCTGTGCTGACAGCTCGAAGCCTGGAGCCTGCTTCAGATTCTGTGTCTCCCCCTGTCTCTCTGCCCCTCCCCGCTCGCACTCTGTCTCTCTCAAAAATAAATAAATGTTAAAAAAAATTTTTTTAATGACCTCATGATATCTCAGAATTGGAAGTGAAGTCATCTAGTCCAGTGTCTTATGCATTGCAGCAATCTCACCTATAATTTGACCGATAGGTAGTGTCACATAGAAAACAATGGGCTTCAGAGTCAGACTTGAAATCAAATTCTAGCTTTACCATTTGTGAGCTGTACGACCTTGTCCCTCTCCCCTAACATGGCTCTTCATCTTCTAATCTTTAGAATCGAAATGATGATTCTAAATGGCTGATATTTACTGAAGCAATCACTATGTGGGAGCATTTACATATTAGTTACTGTTCATCATCTCTCATATTGAGGGTTTCCTAGGCTACAAGTGTTAATTTTCTAGTATAACCTAAAACGCTTTGTATTTATGAGGCACAGTTCAATAGCACAGTGACTAAAAGATGTAACAGCTGAAGTTTATCTTTAGCATACTCAGTTTCCCCTTCTTGCAAACAGCAAACAGGTGGAAGAGAAAAATAATAATTTTGGTCTAATGCAGTGCTCTGTAGAGTTTTAATTACATGTCCCAAGATTATACTTTTAGGGACCATTTCTTTTTTTAAAAATTTTTTTAAATGTTTTATTTATTTTTAAGACAGAGAGAGACAGAGCATGAGCGGGGGAGGCGCAGAGAGAGAGGGAGGGAGACACAGAAACCGAAGCAGGCTCCAGGCTCTGAGCTGTCAGCACAGAGCCCAACACGGGGCTCGAACTCACAAACTGTGAGATCATGACCTGAGCCAAAGTTGGACGCTCAACCGACTGAGCCACCCGGGTGCCCCTTTTAGGGACCATTTCTATAGGTTGTTAATTACAAGTCCCAGTCAGTAAAAATACTTTCAGTACTCCCCAAATTTAGTTATAATTAATATACAGGTATTATTGTACTGCTATGTCCATTATGAAACTTACTCAGAAATGAGAAATTGTAAAACAAGATAAAAATTAATACAAGGGACAGGTATCAAAATGTGTAACAAAGTCTCACAATTCAACAATAGAAAACAAATAACTCAATTGTAAAATGGGCAAATGATCTGAATAGATATTCCTCTAAAGAAGACAAAAAAATTAGCCAATAACTACATGAAAAGCTGCTAAACATCGTTAGTCATAAAGGAAATGAAACTCCAAACCACCGTGGGATACCACTGCATACTCACCAGGTGACCATAATCAAATAAATAAAAAAATAACAAGTGTTGGCGAGAAGGTAGAGAAAGTGGAACCCTTGTACACTGCTGGTAGAAATGTCAAATGACGCTGCTGCTATGGAAAACAGTCTGGCAGTTTCTCAGAATGTCAAGCATAAAGTTACCATATGATCCACAATTTCACTGTTAGGGATATACCCAGGAGAATTGAAAACTTATGTCCAGGGGCGCCTGGGTGGTTCAGTCGGTTAAGCGTCCAACTTCGGCTCAGGTCATGATCTCACGGTCCGTGGGTTCGAGCCCTGCGTCGGGCTCTGTGCTGACAGCTCGGAGCCTGGAGCCTGCTTCGGATTCTGTGTCTCCCTCTCTCTCTGACCCTCCCCTGCTCATGCTCTGTCTCTCTCTGCCTCAAAAATAAATAAATGTTAAAAAAAAAATTAAAAAAAAAAACCTTATGTCCATACAAGAACTTCTACAGGAATAGCAAGCATTATTCATATTAGGTCAAAAGTGGAAGCAATCCACATTTTTATCAGCAGATGAATAGATAAATAAAATGCGGCATATCCATACAGTGGACTATTTTTTGGCTTTAAAAGCAATGAAGTGCTGATACGTGCTACAACATGGATGAACCTTAAAAACTGTGTGCTAAGTGAAGGAGCCCATATTTAAAAGACCACCTATTATACGATTCAATTTATGTGAGGAAAATCTATAGAGACAGATAGTAGATTAGTGCGTCTAAAGATGGGGTAAAGACGGAATGGGGGTGACTGCTAATGGGTATGTGGTTTCTTTTTGGAATACTGAAGATGTTCCAAATTTAGATTCTGGTGATGGTTGCGCACATCTGAATGTACTAAAAGCCATTACCTTTAACACTTTAACCAGGTGAATTTCATGGTATGTAAGTTATATCCCAATAAAGATATGTAAAAAATGAAATAAACAGAATAAACTAAATATCTAAATAAAAGGTCTTGTTTTCCTTCCCATGCCCCATAGATCATTTTGTACATACCCACTTTGGAAGCCTCTGGTCTAAAAGCATTCCTCAGTGGTCCTGAAAAGAATACTGTATTGATTGTCAAAACTGCAGGTACACACTACGTAATCCCCTGAGATTACGTGATTGAGAGCCCAATAGTAAATGGTTGAAGAAGGAAAAACACCAACTTAACAGTCCCCTCAAAATATTGATTTGGATCTCAACTGACCTTCATTTCATTCCCTCTTGTACCTACTTCCCAAATGGAGATTTTTTTTTAAACTGAGGATATCACTGTAATCAATTCTGTTCTGGCCAGGGATGTTGAATGTGACCCAAAGGATAGTAAATCCATGACCAAACTTCTTACTTATGATATTTCTAGTGGTTGCTCAGAATATTCAGAGACTTTAAATGACTCTGGTTCCTATACCAAACACACACATATCATTTTTAGTAATGGTCCTCCTCAAGGTCAACATTGAATTGTACCATTCTTCTCGAGGTATGTAAGACTATTATTAATTTTCCTTTGGGTCCGTTCCAGCTGCAATGTTTTTACACTGAACTTTATTCATTGCCATGAATAGGACCTTACAAACTGCTGAATGAGTCTAAGTATATTTATATAACATTGCTGAAAGCCTATAGAAGATATGTTTTATAAACATCTATCTAAAGTTCCTATAAATCCTTACAAAATGGACAGGAACATAATTATATGCAAATTATCTACACCAGTAGTACACTGTTTCATTAAAAACATAATTTCATTTGAGGAAAATATTGTGAAATTAATGAATTTGAGCAGAGAATTGTGCCTATTTCACTTATGCAGAGAAATAATCATTGTAAGTGTATGCATGCCAGGCATTAAATTGGTACCCATAAAGAAAGCAACTGCTATTCAGGAGAATTGTGCTCAACCGTCCGTATCTTGGCCAGAGTTTAGGTGCCTGGCCCTTTATTAGTTTCTTTCCTTTTAGTTTATGAGTCTTCCTGGAGTTACAAGACCCAACATCCTCCCCTCGGCCCGGGTCATACCCAACTTCAGTTTGAGAACATAAACTGAGATGCTGGTACTCATATGTACATCACTGGCATTTTGATCCTGGACAAAGTTCAAGTCTAAAGACAAGTTCCTTAGGTTGCTTTGCAATTCTATCTCATACCAATGCCATCTATCATAAGACTTCAATTAAACAATAATACCATTTCATTTACTCTCATGACTATTTTTAGACACATGGAATAAACTTTATTGTTTATAGTTATACACTGAATTTCTAACTATGAATGCATATAAGCAATCTTTTCAGAAGGTAAAAAATTTGAGGAAAAGCTAAATGATTGAAACATACCTTTAATCCTTAGGTACTGAATCTCAGAAGGGTCCAAGATCCATTTTTTTTAAGGACTTGCCTTCCAAAAGTTGCTAATTTCTCTTTCTCATGCATTTTTTAAAGGGTGACAGTATACTTTATTGAGGATCTACTAACTGCTAGTCATTCTCACATTTTATGTAATGCTAACAAAATTATGAGGAAGGCTTTCTTATCACTATTATATAAAGGAAGAAAATGGTTCAAAGAGGTTAAATAATTATCGAGGGCGACATAGTAAAAAAAGATAGTGTAAACATAATTCTTCTGAATTCAAATCTAGTTGTCTTTCTTTGTATACCACCTGTGTACTAAGGAGTGGTGGTGAAGGGAGTGTAACAATATAAGGGAATTTTCCTACCCAGAAACAGAAAATAAGCAACTAACTGAGCATGTGCTCTGGGGATAGGGTTATCTAACGGGGGATCAAAAAACTAGAAGGAATAAGGCAAGGATTTCACTGAAAAATAAATGGGATGGAAGTCACTGTAGTGTTTGTAAGTGTTAGAGCAAAGATTCAAACTGAAGACCTTCCTTTTTACCTGTAGGCTTATACATAGCTTCTAAAATATTTTTCCTTATTTCTGGAAGAGTATTTCCCTCCAACTTCTCTTGCAAAATTTGTGCCTTACCATCACGTGCCAGCCCTAATGCAACCCCTCAATGAAGCATGTTATAATCTATTTGCTTTTCCTAGGAGATGGGATCATTTTTTCAGCTACGGGATATGATAGTGAAAGGCATCAGTACTGGGGTGCAGAGGAGGATTGGGGTACTGGGATGGGATTGGGGTTGCTTTTGGACATCTCCTTTGGCCAGCTCTCTTGATCAGCTTTCCTCAGATGCTAACATCATAGTCCAGAACCCTTGCACTGTCCCTAGTCACAGCTGGCAGAACCGAGAGAGAGTTGGGCAAATGTCATCTGTGCAGCCAACCATCAGGGACCAATGCAAAAGTTTTACATCTCTTACTACGTCTTTTCCTCAGTGTAGACATTTCTCTACTTAGAGAAAAAAAATCAAAGGCTACTGTTGACCCGCGTAGTTCAGCCTCATGCTTGGATGTTGTTAATGTCTGCTCAATTCACTTGGATTCCTGAACACTAATCTCCTGTAACAAAGACTTATCTGAAAGTAGAAATGAGAAAATGAAGAAAGGAAGTATCTCAAGTATTCATCCAGATGCTCCTTCATGGCTCTTACATGGAAGGGATAGTCTACGCTATCTGCTGTGATAGCCAACAGCTAAAATGTGGCTGTCGAATACATGAAATGTCCTAGGATAAATTGAGATGAGCTTTAAGTATAAAGTACACACTGATTTCAAACACTTGGTATGAAAAAAGGAATATAAAGTATCTCATTAACCATTCTTATATTAATTACATGTTATAATATTTTCGGTATTTGGGGTTACATAAGTTATTAAAATTAACCTCACCTATTTCTTTTGACATTTTAATGTAGCCACTAGGAATTTCAAAATTACATGTGTGCCTCACATTTGTAGGCTGGATAATATTTCTGTTGAGCAAAGTTGATTTAAAACCTTGTTGCTCAAAATGTAGTCCAAGGTCCAGCATTATTAACATCATCTGGGAGCTAGTTAGGGCTTACTCCAGAAATACTGAATCAGAATCTGCGTATAACATGATCCACAGGTGATTCCTTTGTAAAGTAAAGCTTGAGGGGCACCTGGGTGGCTTAGTCGGTTAAGCGTCTCTAGATTTTGGCTCGGGTCATGATCTCACGGGTTGTGGGATTGAGCCCCACATCAGGCTCTATGCTGCAGCACAGAGCCTGCTTGGGATTCTCTCTCAGCCCTTCCCATGCTTGAGGTCTTTCTCTCAAAATAAATAACATAAATAAACATTATTTTCTCTCAAAATAAATAAACATTAAAAAAATTTTTTTTAAGCTTGAGAAGCACTGCTCTAGACATTCACAGACTGATTCTTGCCTCAACTGTAAGCATATGAAAAAGTTGTAGGCTATACGATAGTTCGTTTTATGTGTCAATACGACTAGGCTACAGTACCCAGCTATTTAGTTAAACATCAGTCCAGATGTTGCTGTGAAGGTATTTTTTAGATACGATTAGCATTTACAATCAGTAGACTGAGCAAAACAGATTACTCTGTACAATGTGAGTGGGCCTCATTTAATCAGCTGAAGACCTTAAGAGCAAAACTGAGGTTTCCCAAAGAAGCCATTCTGCCTTAAGACTGCAACGTTAGGGGCTCCTAGGTGGCTCAGTTGGTTGAGTGTCTGGCTTCAGCTGAGGTCACAATCTCATGGTTCACGAGTTCAAGCCCCACATCAGGCTCTGTGCTGAAAGCTCAGAGCCTGGAGCCTGCTTCAGATTCTGTCCCTCTGCGCCTCCTTTGCTTCTGCTCTGTCTCTCAAAAATAAATAAACATTAAAAAGTTTTTTTTTTAAGAACTGCAACATTGGAAGAAACCCTGCATGAGTTTCCTGCCTGCTGGCCTGCAATGCAGGTTTCAAACTCAAGACTACAACATCAACTGTTACCTCAATTTTCAGTCTTCTTGCCTGCCCTACAAATTTCAGCCTTGCCAGGCCTCACAATCATGTGAGCCGAATAACTCTATTTCTTTCCTTTTGCCTAGAGAACCCCAATACAGCCTGCTTCATTTATCATGGTTCTAGGTACCAGATCTCAAATTTGTTCTTTTTCTTCATCCTTTAGTTCTGGCATATCACTCATGTAGATTTTCAACCAAGTCTCATTCCTTTTACTTGTTCCGTCCTAGTGTTGACTCTTGACTCCCCCCCCAAATTCACCAGTGTTAAAGGATAATTTCAAGATGGTAAAATCTTGATTTATACAAATATAAACACCCGTCAAAGGTTTTATTGAATTCACTCATTAATGATTGAACAGGAAGAAGTTAATACTGGTCAAAGGAGAATCTAAAGAACAGGCACATATATAGACAATCAAATGAATTTTCTAAATGATGCAAAACTGATCTACTCTCACATGGAAGTAAAATGTAATGTGTGGAGGGCACCTGGGTGTCTCAGTTGGTTAAGCATCCAACTTAGGCTCAGGTCATGATCTCACGGTTCGAGCCCCGCCTCCCGCTCTGTGCTGACAGCTCAGAGCCTGGAACCTGCTTTGGATTCTCTATCTCCCCCTCTCTCTGCCCCTTCCCCACTCACACTCTCTTTCCCTCAAAAATAAATAAACATTAAAAAAATGTTTTAATGTAATGTATGGAATCGTCTGTTTTTCACCCAACTGCATCCCCAACCAGAAAAACAATTTGTTTGCATCTCTATGGATAAAAATGGTTTGCATTATTATCAATTTTCCACAACATATAGAATAGTAAGGCAGCCCAAAGGGAGTGAAAAGCATGAATCTTAACTGATTTGGATAATCCCTAATGGTCTGCTGGACAACATCTAGCATTCCATTGAAAAGATAACTCATAATATTTTGCCCATTTTGAAAAAAAAATTTAATGTTTGTTTTTGAGAGAGGGAGACAGAGTGTGAGGGGAAGGGCAGAGAGACAGGGAGACACAGAATCTGAAACAGGCTCTGGGCTCTGAGCTGTCAGCACAGAGCCGGAGGTGGGACTCAAACCCATGGACCATGAGATCATGACCTGAGCTGATGTCGGATGCTTAACCAACTGAGCCACCCAGGCACCCCAATGCCTTATAATTTTTGACAAAAAAGCAAAAGCAAATCAAAGGGGGAATAACAGTCTTTTCAATAAATTATGGAGAAACTGGATATCCACTGGCAAAAAAATGCACCTTGTACTAAACTTTATATGAAAATTAACTTAGGGGCGCCTGGGTGGCGCAGTCGGTTAAGCGTCCGACTTCAGCCAGGTCACGATCTCGCGGTCCGTGAGTTCGAGCCCTGTGTCGGGCTCTGGGCTGATGGCTCAGAGCCTGGAGCCTGTTTCCGATTCTGTGTCTCCCTCTCTCTCTGCCCCTCCCCCGTTCATGCTCTGTCTCTCTCTGTCCCAAAAATAAATAAACGTTGAAAAAAAAAATTAAAAAAAAAAAAAGAAAATTAACTTAAAATGGATAATGGGCATAAATGTAAAATGTAGGGGCGCCTGGGTGGCTCAGTCGGTTGAGCGTCCGACTTTGGCTCAGGTCATGATCTCGCACTCCGTGAGTTCGGGCCCCGCATCGGGCTCTGTGCTGACAGCTCAGAGCCTGGAGCCTGCTTCTAATTCTGGGTCTCCCTCTCCCTCTCTGCCTCTTCCCTGCTCATGCTCTGTCTCTCTCTCACTGTCAAAAGTAAACATTAAAAAAAATATAAAAAAAATAAATGTAAAATGTAAAAGTAGAAAACTTAAAAGAATATGGGAAAATATCTTTGGGACCTACATAGGACCAGGCACACTTCTTAGACTTGACTCCAAATAGCACCATGGATAAAATGAAAAATGATAAACTGGACCTCTTCAAAATGAAAAACTTTTGCTGTGTGAAAGATTCTGTTAAGAGCATGGAAAGACAAATTCCAGTCTGGGGGACAATATTTGCAATTACACATCTGATATATATACAGACCTTGAATCTAAAATATAAAAAGACCTCCTAAAACTCAACATTACAAAAAAGAAGCAATTCAATTAGAAAATGGACAAATGATATGCAGATATTTCACCCCAGAGAACATTAGAGTATGACCTTGCATCTAAAATATATAAAGAACTCCCTGGGGCACCTGGATGGCTTAGTTGGTTAAGCATCCGACTTCAGTTCATGGCATGAACTGCTCGGGTCCTTATCTCACAGTTTGTGAGTTCGAGCCCCATGTAAGGCTCTGTGCTGACAGCTCAGAGCCTGGAGCCTGCTTCCGATTCTGTGTCTCCCTCTCTCTCTCTGTCCATCTCCTGCTTGCACTATGTTTCTCTCTCTCTCAAAAACAAATAAACAATAAAAATTTTAAAATATATAAAGAACTCCCCAAACGGGGTGCCTGGGTGGCTCAGTCAGTTGAGCATCTACTCTTGATTTTGGCTGAGGTCATGGTCCCAGGGTCATGGGATCAGGCTCCATGCTGGGTGTGGAACCTGCTTAAGATTATTTCTCTCTCACCTTCCCCACTCATGCATTCTCTGTCTCTAAAAACTAATAATAAAAAAAGAACTCCCAAAACTCAACATTACAAAAAAGAAACAATTCAATTAGAAAAAAGACAAATGACATACACAGATACTTCACCTAAGAGAATATTAGAGGTGGCAAATGAACACATGAAAGATGTTCAAAATCATTAGCCATTAGAGAAATTCGAATTAAAACTACAATGAGATATCACTGTACACCTAACAGAATGACCAAAATAAAAAATAGTGATAACACTAAATGCTGGTGATGTTGTATAGAAAGTGGATCACTCATACATTGCTGGTAGGAATGTAAAATGGTACAGCCACTCTGGAAAATAGTTTGACAGTTCCTTTCAAATATAAAAACGGACTTGAACATATGATCCAGTGATTGGACTCTTAGCATTTATCCCAGAGAAATGAAGATATATTTTCATGCGGGAATGTGTGCGTGAATGTTCGTGGCAGTTTTATTCGTAATAGCTAAAAACTGGAAACTTCCCAAACGCCCTTCATTGGGTGAATGGTTAAATAAACTGTGGTACATATATACCATGGAATATTGCTGAGCAGTAAAAGGGGATGAGTTATTGATACGTGTAACAATCTGAATGGATCTCAAGGGCATTATACTGAGTGGGAAAGAAAGCCAATTTAAAAGCTTATGTACTGCATGATTCTATTTATGAAACAGCATAATTATACAGATGGAGAAGAGGTTCGTGTTTGCCAGTAATTAGACGTGGAAGGGGAGGAGGCTGGTATGACATAAATGAGTAACAGGAAGGTGTCTTGTGGTAATGTTACACTTGAGTATCTTGATTGTGCTGGTGTTTTAAGACTACACATGAGATAAAACTGAAAAGTCACACACACATACACACACATACACACACACACACAAGTGCATGATAAATTTGAAATCTGAATAAGCTGTATGTATTGTACTGACATCAATTTCTTGGTTTTGGCATTGTACTGTAGTTAAGTTGTAAACATTGGGAAAAGCTGGGTGGTGGTGGGGAGAACACACAGAACTTCCCTGTATATTTCTTTGCAACCTCCTATGAATCTATAATTATTTCAAAGTAAAAGCATTTAAGGGCGCCTGGGTGGCTCAGTCGGTTGAGCGTCCGACTTCGGCTCAGGTCATGATCTCACGGTCCGTGAGTACGAGCCCTGTACCAGGCTCTGTGCTGACAGCTCAGAACCTGGAACCTGTTTTGGATTCTGTGTCTCCCTCTCTGCTCCTACCCCGCTCAGTCTCTGTCTCTCTCTCTCTCTCTCAAAAATGAATAAAGATTAAAAAAAAAACACATTTTTCAAAGTAAAAGCATTTAAAAGATGATAAATTTGTCTCCATGCTCTTATCAAGGGGCAATGAGAAATTATATTTACCTTCTGTATAATCTGCCTGAAAGCAGAGATTTCACATATCACAGTAATAGTTTTATCTGCATATTATTACCTTTATCATGTCCTTGATTTAAAAAAATGTGCCCCAACATGCAAAGAACAAAGGCAGAAGAACTAAGTTTTCTTATAACCATGTTACCTTCCTCTATGGTTGTTTTAAAACATTTTATTACCATTTTGACTAAATTGATAGTCGAGGGTTATTTTTCAGATATCCACGTAAATATTTCAGAAATCATACAGTTTTGTAAAGGCACTAAAGACTAGCCAATGCCTTTTGCTGTTAAAAATGTTCTTACACTTAGGCAAAACACTGATCAAACTCTTACGAAATCGTTCCATATTGTGTGCAAGTAGATAATTTTACTCTCCTCCATTCTAATATTATTGGTGATTGTACTAAATTAATCATAATCCCTCAGTTGCATTGTCTAACAGATTTTTGCTTCCTGAAGCATGCCTGAAGTCTTTGCTATAAGGCACTGGCTGGAATCTGCGTCTACAAAATGGAGGACTGTTGCAGAGGCTTGTGGACAGGACTTTAGCAGATACTCTGAACTATTGCTACTCTAAGAATAAACTCTTGGTTAGAGGCTTCTGAGCTGACATTGCTTACATGAGTTTTAGATGGAATGACTTCATTCATCCAGGACTCTTTATAGTCCAGAAATAGATGCATTTCATGAAGGCAAACTGCTCATCCAAGATGCCATGGACACAAGTAGAATAAGAATTAATTACATAGGCATGAATGAATTCATGAGGGCATCTTATTTCAGTTACTTCTTTGGAATGTGGTGGACACTGTTTTTTTCTGATTTACTGAGTTATCCCTTTGGTACTATACCTTCAACCTATTGTATGACTCAATTATTTCTAGTTCTTTTATAGAATTGTGCACCTATCACAAAATCTAGTTTTTTAATATTTCCATTACACCTAAACATGCTCTTGGGTCCTTCTGCAGTCAATTTCTACTCCCATCCCCATGCCCAGGCAACCCCTAATCTGCTTTCTGATTTTTTAAATGGCCTTTTCTAGACATTTTATATCAATGGAATCATGCAGTATGAGGCCTGTTGTGTCTGGATTCTTTCCCTTAGCATGTTTTTGAGGTTCATCTGTGTTGTAGCATGCATCATTATTTCACTCTTTTTATAGCTCAATAATGTTCCATTGTATGAATATACCACATTTTGTTTATTCACCAACAATGCACAGTTGAATTGCTTCCAGTTTGGGGATATTATAATGTTTCTATGAATATTTGCATACAAGTCTTCATGTGACATATATTTTGATTTTCTCTTGGGTAGATTCCTAACAGTGCAATCACTGCATCATATATAGTAAGTTTATTGCAACTTGTTATGAAACTGCCAAATTGTTTTCCAAAGAGACTCTACCATTTTACCTTCCCATAAGCAATGTATGAAAATTCTCGTTTTTCTACAACCTCACCCACACTGTTACTCTTTTGGGGGATATGGCCATTCTAGTAGGTGTGAAGTGGTACCTATGTTTTTAATTTGCATCTCTACGATTATTAACTCTGGTGAGCAATTTTTCATGTGCTCATTGGCGATTTATATGGCTTTTTTGGAGAAATGTCTATTCAAGATATTTTGCCCATTTTGAAACTTTTATTATTGAGTTATAAGCGTTCTTTATATATTCTAGATTAAGTCTCATAACAGTTAAATGATTTGCAAATATTTTCTCCCATTCTGTGGGTTGTCTTTTCACTTTTTTGATGGTATCCTCTGAAACACAAAATATTTTTACTTTGATGAAGTCTGCTTATTTACTTTTTTGTCATTGTTGCTGGTGCTTGTGGTATAGTATCTATGAAAGTTTTGTTTAACCAAAGGTTACAAATATTGCCTCCTAAAATTTTTATAATTTCAGTTTTTACATTTAAGTCCATACTTTAGATTTATTTTTTTTTACACTGTAAGGGTCTGAATTATTTTTTGGTATAATACGGACATTCAATTAACATAGAACCATTTGTTGCAATGACTATCTTCCTCCCATTGAGTTGTCCTGCAGCTTTAGTGAAAAATCATTTGATCATAAACATATGGGTTTATTTCTGGACTCCTAGTTCTATTCCATTGATGTACATGCCTACCCTTATGCCAATACTACACTGTCTTGATTACTACAGTTTTTTTCTTTCTACAATTTTGTTTTTTTAGAGAGAGAGCGAGCAGGGGAGAGGAGCAGAGGGGGAGAGGGAGTGTGAGTGGGAATGAGGGAGGGAGAGAAAGAGAGACTGAATCTTAGGTAGGCTCCATGTTCAGCTTGGAGACCAATGTGCAGGGCTTGATCCCATGACCCCGGGACCATGACCTGAGCAGAAATCAACAGTCAGATGGATGCTTAAGTGACTGAGCCATCCAGGCACCCCTCCAAATTTTTATTTAAATTCCAGCTAGTTAACATATAGTGGAATATTAGTTCCAGGTGTAGAATTTAGTGATTCATCACTTACATACAACGCCCAGCGCTCATCACAACAATTGCACTCTTTTATTTTAATTTTTTAATATTTATTTATTTTTGAGAGAGACAGAGACAGAATGTGAGTGGGTTAGGGGCAGAGAGAGAGGGAGACACAGAATTAGAAGCAGGCTCCAGGCTCTGAGCTGTCAGCACAGAGCCCAACGCAGGGCTCGAACTCACGAGCTGGGAGATCATGACCTGAGCCAAAGTCGCATGTTCAACCAACTGAGCCACCCAGGTGCCCCACAACAATTGCACTCTTTAATCCCTATCACCTATTTAATCTATCCCCCCCCCTCCATTAACCTTCAGTTTGTTCTCTATAGTTAAGAGTCTGTTTCTTGGTTTGCCTCTCTTTTTCCCCCACTATGTTCATTTGCTTTGTTTCTTAAATTCCATATATGAGTGAAATATTACTGTAGTTTTATAAGTTTTGAAATAGGGTAGTATAAATCCTCCAACTTTATTGTTATTTTTAAAATTTATTTTGGCTATTCTGGAATGTTTGCCTTTCCATACAAATTTTAGAGTTATTTTGTAGATTTGGGGAAGTTTGTAATCTTAACATTATTAAGGCTTCCAATTCCCAAGTCAATCAACGTGTTATATCACATTAACAAGAAAAGGGATAAAAACCATATGATTATCTCAAAAGATGCAGAAAAAGCATTTGACAAAATCCATCATCCACTCATGATAAAAACTCAAAAAATTAGGTTTAGAGGGAACATACCTCAATATAACAAGGGCCTTATATGAAAAACCCACAGCTAATATCATACTTGATGGTTAAAAAGTGAGAACTCGTGCCCTAACATCAGGAACAAGATGGGGATGTCCACTCAAACCATTTTATTCGACACAGTCTTGGAAGTCCTAGCCATAGCAATCAGACAAGAAAAAAAAAGGCATCCAAATTGGTAAAAAGACCTAAAACTTTCACTATTTGCAGATGACATGATACCATATATAGAAAACCCTAAAGACTTAAAAAAAATACTAGACCTGATAAATGAATTCAGTAAAGTCACAGGATACAAAATCAATATACAGAAATCTGTTGCATTTCTATACACTAATAATAAAATAGCAGAAAGAAAAATTAAGAAAATTATATTTACAACTGCACCAAAAAAAATAAAATACCTAGGAATAAACCCAACTAAGGAGGTGAAACACCTGTACTCTGAAAACTATAACATAATCATGAAATTAATTGAAGAGGACACAAACAAATGGAATGATATTCCAGGCTCATTGATTGGGAAAACCAATATTGTTAAAATGTCCATATTACCCAAATAAATCTACAGATTTTTTTTTTAAATCTACAGATTTAATGCAATCCCTATCAAAATATCAATAGCATTTCTCACAGACCTAGAACAAACAATCCTAAAATGTATGTGGAAGCACAAAAGACCCCAAACAGCCAAAGCAATCTTGAAAAAGAAGAACAAAGCTGGTGGTATCACAATCTCAGATTTCAAGATACACTACAAAGCGGGACACATCAAAACATTATGGTACCAGCACAAAAATAGACACATAGATCAATGGAACAAAACACAGTCCAGAAATAAACCCCCAATTATATGGTCAATTAATCCATGATAAAGGAGGTAAGAATGTATGACGGGAAAAAAGAAAGTCTCTTCAACAGATGGTATTGGGAAAACCAGGCCATGCAAAAGAATGAAACTGGACTACTTTCTTATACCATACACAAAATAAACTCAAAATGTATTAAAGACCTAAATGTGAGACCTGAAACCTAAAATTCCTAGAAGAAAAATATAGGCAGTATTCTCTATGTCATTGGCTGTAGGTACATTGTTCTAGATATGTCTCCTCCTGCAAGGGAAGCAAAAGCAAAGTTAAAAACTATTGAGACTACATCAAAATAAAAAGCTTTTCCACAAAAAAAGGAAACCATCAACAAAACAAAAACACAACCTACTGAATGGGAGAAGATATTTGCAAGTGATGTATTTAATTAGAGGTTAATATCCAAAACACATAAAGAACTTATACAACTCAACACCAAAAAAACCAAATAATCCAATTTTAAAATGGGCAGGGGCACCCGGGGGGCTCAGTCAGTTGAACATCCCACTCTTGATTTTGGCTCAGGTCATGATCTCACTGTTCCTGAAATGAAGCCCCATGTCAGGCTCTGCACTGACAATGTGGAGTCTCCTTGGGCTTCTCTCTCTCCCTCTCTCTCTCTGCCCCTCCCCTGCTCATGCACACACTCTCCCTCTCTCTCAAAATAAATAAACTTAAAATAAGTAAGTAAGTAAATAAAAATGGGCAGAGGACCTGAATAGACATTTTTCCAAAGAGGCTATACAGATGGTCAACAGACACATGAAAAGATATTCCACATCACTCCTCATTAGGGAAATTCAAATCAAAACAATGAGATACGTCACACCTGTCAGAATGGCTAAAATAAAAAACACAAGAAATAAGTGTTGGCAAATATGTGGAGGAAAAGAACCCTCATGCACTGTGTGGGCAGGAACACAAACTGCTGTAGCTACTGTGGAAAACACTATAGAGGAAAACACCTGGGTAATTACTCAAAAACAAAAACATGAATTTGAAAAGATACATGCACCCATATGTTTATTGCAGCATTATTTGCAACAGCAAAGGCATGGAAGCAACCTGTGTCCACTGATAGGTGAATGCATAAAGATGTGTTATAGGGGCACCTGGGTGGCTCTGTCAGCTGAGCATCCGCCTTCGGCTCAGGTCATAATCTCATGGTTCGTGGGTTCAAGCCCTGCGTTGGGCTCTGTGCTGAAAGCTTGGAACCTGGAGCTGGCTTCGGATTCTGTCTCTCTCTCTCTGCCTCTCCCCCGCTCATGCTCTGTCTCAGTCTCTCAAAAATAAATAAACATTAAAAAAATTAAAAACAAAAAAAGAAGATGTGGTATATACTATGGAATATTCCTCACCATAAAAAAAGTATGAAATCTTGCCAACTGCAACAACATTGATGGATCTAGAAGGTGTAATGCTAAGAGAAGTAAGTTATCTGGAGAAAAGACAAATACCATGTGATTTCACTCCTATGAGGAACATAAGAAACAAAAGAAAAAAGAGACCAACAACAAACCAGACTCTTAAATATAGAGAACATACTGGTGGTTGTCACAAGAGAGGTGGGTGGGGGTAATGGGCGAAATAGGTAAAGAGGATTCAGAGTACACTTTTCATGATGGGTGCTGAGTAATGTACAGAATTGTTGAATCATTATACATCATTTACACCTGAAGCTAATATAGCACTGTGTTAATTATGCTTCAGTAAAAAAAATACTGAGATGTCCAATCCATTAACATGGAATGTCTCTCCCATTTATTTAGACCTTTTAAAATTTATCTTAGAAATGCTTTGTAGTTTTCACCGTACAAATTTTGTAATTCTTTTGTTAAATTAGTTCCTAAGTGTTTTATTATTTTTTGTGTTATCAGGAATGCTTTCCTAAGAGTTTTCTTCCTTGCATATTTTTTTAAGATTTTATTTTTAAGTAATCTCTATATCCAACATGGGGCTCGAACTCATGACCCTGAGATCAAGAGTCACATGCTCTTCCAACTGAGCCAGCCAGGCACCCCCTTCATTGCATTTTGTGATGGTTCATTGCTAGTGTATAGTAATACAATCAATTTTTGGATATGGATATTGTGTCTTACGAGCTTGCTAAGTCCATTTATTAATTTTACTAGTTGTGTATGTGTTTCTGTGTATTCCTTGGATTTTTTAAATATAAGATCACGTCATCTGCAAAGTAAGACAGTTTTTACTCTTTCCTTTCTAATCTGAATAGCTTTCATTTTGTTGTTGTTGCACTGGCTAGAATCACTAGTACAACACTGAATACAAGCCATGAGAGCGGACACTCGTTTCTTTCTTTTAATTTTTTAACGTTTATTTATTTTTGAGAGAGACAGAGACAAAGCTCGAGTCAAGCAGGGGATGGGCAGAGAGAGACAGAGATAAAGAATCTGAAATAGGCTCCAGGCTCTGAACTGTCAGCACAGAGCCGACGTGGGGCTCAAACCCACGAACCATAAGACCATGACCTGAGCTGAATCGGATGCTTAACCTACTGACCCACCCAGGCGCCCCATCTTGTTTCTGACTTTAGAGGAAAAGTACTTAGTTCTTCATGATTACGTAAGATATTAGCTAAAGGTTTTTCATAGATGCTCTTTGTCAGGTTAGGAAAGTTCCTTTCTAATCCTACTTCCTTGAGTGTTTTTATCATGACAGGGTGTTAAATTTTGTCAATCACTTTTTCTGTGTCTATTGAGATGATTATGTGGTTTCTGGTCCTTTATTCTATTAACATGGTGTATTTAACTGTTCTTTAATATTATGACAACTTGCATTTTTGGAACAAATGTCACTTTGCCATGTTTTATAATCCTTTTCATATAGGATTCAGTCTGTTGCTGAATTTAGTGTGCTTATACTTTTTAAGATTTCTTGCATGTGTATTCATGAGGGATAGCAATCTATAGTTTCCTTTGCTCTGATATCTTTGGTATCAAATGCCGGCCTCACAGAAGTTGGGAGGCACTTCCTCTCCTACTTTTGAAAGTGTTTGTAAAAGATTGGTGTGATTTTTTTTCTCTTTATTTAATCAAATTTACCACAAAAGCTGCATGGGCCTGGGCTTTTTTTTTTTTGGAAAGGGGGGAGGAGAATTTAAATTGCTGAATCAATTTCTTTATTTTTTTTTTATCGAATTTTCTCATGAATATCAGAGATTAGATAATATATTGTAACAACTCTGGATTCTGATTTTACCTCCTGAAGCTTGTTATTGCTTTTTGTGGTTTGGTTGCTTATTTACGAACTTGCCTGGACTAAGTTTATGACCTCTGTCCCTACTACAGTGTGTGGATACTGATGTCTCTGCTCAGATTTTTTTCCTTTGTTTTTCTTTTCAAAAACTATCTTCCTGGGGGTTGCAGGTGTGTCTGCATAGTGTTTAGCTAAAAGTTGCTTCAACATTTTGCTCTAACACCTCCAGCCACTACATATTCATTTTCTGCTGATGGGTCTGTTTGTGGACTGGGGAACATATTCAAACATCAAATCGCTTTCACGTTTTGCTCCAGCTTTTGCTTTCTGCTGCTCTCACTTGCTTTTCCCTCCGTACATTCACGTAGGCACAGAAGGCCAGGGACGTGTGCGCATGTGCACAGGATATGTGGCTGTCTAAGCAAGCCCACTATGGCTGTCTCACTTCCTGGAATTCCCTGTTATGTCCACTGCTAGTCTGTTGCCTGCCCCAAACAGTCCTGCAATCTCAGGCTAGCAGGCCTTCTTACCTGCTTGCCACTGAGATCACTACTTTAACCAATGATGCTCTAAATCAAGTGAGTTCTTTGTAGTGGCAGCAGCAGCAAAGCTTCTGGGCTTTATTTTGTAGCCTGCCTCACCTTGGTGGAACTACTGTGCCAACAAAGCTGGGGTAGGGGGTGGTGGTGGTGGTGGTGGTGGTGGTGGTGACTGGGAAGTTGAAGTAAGCCCAGCGTATTAGGATTCTCTAGAGAAACAGAACCGATAGGATATATAAAAAGATATATAGCAAGTGATGTATTACGAGGGATTGCTCACACAATTATGGAGGCTAAGAAGTCCCAGGATCTGATGTCTGCAAGATGGAGGTCCAGGAAAACCAATGGCATAGCTCTAGTCCAAACCCAAAGTCCTGGGAGCCAATGGTATAAATCCCAGTTTGAGTCTGAAGGACCAAGAACCAAGGACCACCAATGTCTGAGGGAAGAAGACGGAAGTTCCAGCTCATGCTGAGCAAATTTACCCTTCTTTAGCTTTTCTGGCCTCAATGGATTGGATGATATCTACCTACACTGGTGAGGGTGATCCCAATCTTCTTTACTCAGTCTGTTGATTCAAATACTAATCTCTTCCAGAAACACCCTCACAGACACACCCAGAAATAATGTTATACTAGGTATGTGGACATCCTTTAGCTCAATCAAATTGACATGTAAAATTAACCTCACACTCAGGCAAGAATTACCACAGAGACTTGCCCTGTTCTCAAAGCTTAAAAGTTCTCAGTTGTATCCTTGGGTCAATTTCCAGAGTGTTGAAATGGCTGTTTTTGATAATTTTTAAAGCTTTTTAGTTGCTATGTATATAGGCATAAATTCCTTAAACTCAGGAATTTATTTATTCAAATATGGGAGAATTTCCTCCATCAAGGTCAAAGAAACTCTTCCAACTAAGGGAGACATCATTTCTTGGTGACCATCGATGCAAGAAACAATAGTAATACTGACCTGGGGATTTTTCTACTACTTTATAATATAGCCTTTGACCCACACATATGAAGAAGGGAACTAATATTTAATATAAGAGGGACATCAGTTTTTATATACACTTTGCTGATGTGATTTGAACTTGGAGCCATGTGGGCAAATCTAGATGGCAAAATAAGTGAACAGAATGCTGTATGTCTGGGTGATGAGAAAAAAAAAAAGGAAAGAAAGGATACAGGAGAATATGAATGGAGTCTTAATGATCTTTCTGGAGGGCTCTTTATACCCCCTTTCTAGTAGGTCAATTTTTCATTTTTTTAATTTTATTTTTTCATTTTTTATTTTTGAGAGAGAGACAGACTATGAGCGGGAAGGGGCAGAGAGAGAGGGAGACAGAATCTGAAGCAGGCTCCAGGCTCTGAGCTGTCAACACGGAGCCCGACGTGGGGCTTGAACTCATGAACTGTGAGTTCAGGACCTGAGCCAAAGTCTGACGCTCAACCATCTGAGCCACCCAGGCTCCCCTTATTTATTTATTTATTTATTTATTTATTTATTTATTTATTATTTTTCCCCCCAGGTCAATTTTTCAATTACTTTGTAAATCCCTTAAGAGCAATAACAGTCTTATATGTGCTGTAAAACATGTTAATGTAAGGTGAGTATTGCACATATGTTAAATTAAAATAATAGTCACTAGCTCCTGTGGTCTGGTAGTACCAAAGGTCAGATTTGTTAGTATTATATGACAATGAAGCCAAAATTCCAACTCTGTAATGTGATGTAAGTAGGTCCCTACCCAATGTAGAAGATGGGGCACCGAAACACTGACACTAACAAAACTTCAGACATGCAAGAGTCAGATTTTCTGACCTTCATTTAAGTAAACAGTATCTAGAAGCAGGCATAAACCAAAGACAGATGAGCCGCCAAAATGCAGAATACTTTGTCATGCAATGAGGAATAGCTTCTAGATACAGCTTTACCATTTTAAAAATTCATGGGGAAGGGCCCCTGGGTGGCTCAATCAGTTGAGCATCCAACTCTTGGTTTTGGCTCAGGTCATGATCTCACAGATTCCTGGGTTTGAGCCCTGTGTCGGGCTCAGCACCGGCAGTGCAGAGCCTGCTTGGGATTCTCTGTCTCCCCCTTTCACCCTGTCCTTCCCCCACTCACCCTGTCTCTGTCTCTTTCAAAATAAAGAAATAAACCTTAAAAAACCCTTCCATTTAAGGGGCGCCCGGGTGGCTCAGCCGGTTGAGCATCTGACTTTGGCTCAGGTCATGATCTCATGGTTTGTGAGTTCGAGCCCTGCGCCAGGCTCTGTGCTGGTAGCTTGGAGCCTGGAGCCTGCTTTGGATTCTGTGTCTCCCTCTCTCTCTGCCCCTCGCCTGCTCATGTTCTCTCTCTCTCTGTATCTCAAAAATGAATAAATGTTAAAAAAAATAAAAATAAATAAAATAAAAAAATAAAAAAGCTCTTCCATTTAAAACAATGCATGGGGGAAAAATAAACAGGAAACTTAAATTTACTAAAAATTATTGAATTGTACACTTGAAATGGGTGAGTTAGATGACATGTGAAATATGCCTCAATAAAATTATAACTAGTACCTAGAAGACTGAGAAAAAAAAGCATATTTGTCAAATATGTATTTTAGAAATGTACAGATGCAAAAGAAAGTCAGTTACAGTCATAAGAAAAAGGCAATCTGTTAGGAAGTATAGATACCTAATTCAAACAGATGTCTTACACAGCTGTACTTTAATGTAGGTGAAATATGCCACTTTTCAAAGGATTTATTAGTGAAATATCATTTGCAATTAGAATTCTAGCTATTTAGGACTACAAATCTCAACAAATAATTTTTTTCTTTTTCTAGAACATTTACCTTCACACATATTTTCAAAGATTTGCAGCACATATAACCAACCCATCAATGACTTTCACCTTGGTCACAGATCTATTGGTATGGAAAAACACTACAGGATTTGTTAAGTATATGCAATATCTTCCATCTAATTAGTACCTCAGGGCAGGTTGTTTATAAACAGAAAACAATAAGGGACGTGTTAAATATCCCCAGCAGTACTCTCTGCATACTATCAGGTTTAGAAAACAGGAAGACGGTTTGCATTTTAAGCAATAAACCAGCTAGCTATCAGATTGCCATTAAGGACAAGGAATCCAACTAGAACACCTTGTGATTCACAAAGAAATAACCCTGTCTGCTGCTTCATACACTGGAGGAAGAAATTCTGTTCCCTTTGGCTTCAAATTAGAAAAATGTTTAGAGGGCAACATGGAAATAGATTCTATTATTTTTGATTTCAATACTAATAATAGAAGAGTGCTACTAAAAATAATTCACAGTTGATGCTAAATAAATCCCAACTCTGCACATCCCCCACTGCCAAGTGACTACTTAGTATCCATTTACTGGGACTACTATAGAAATCAGCCATTAATCAGGGAACATTTGGCTCCAGGGACTTGTAATGGGTTGCAGAGGATTGCACATCATGTTTCACATGCAGATGAGGTTGCCATCTGGTGGATATTCTCTAACTAAAAGCTAACAACATTTGCAGGTATATGCAGAGCAATCCCATTCCAGGTGGGCAAATGCTGCTACTTTTAGAAAATATTCATTAGATGTCCATTTTATGATTTGCACCGAACATAAAATGTTTTTTGTACCTTACGTATCAGTAAAAAATGCCAGGAAAGCAAGCACACTAAAGGTTTGGATTTAAGAAGTACTAGATGTAGGGTGGAGAAAGATATTCCATGCAAATGATAACCAAAAGAGAGCAGGAGTGACTGTATTTCTATCAGATAAAATAGACTTTCAGTTAAAGGCAGTCACAAGAGACAAGAAGGTCACTATCAGTTAAAGGCAGTCACAAGAGACAAGAAGGTCACTATACAGTAATGAAGAGATCAGTTCAGAAATAGATAGCATTACAATAATAGTAATGGGGGCCTCAATATGCCACTTTCAACACTGGGCAAATCATCCAGGCAGAATGGTAATAAGCAAACAGTAGACTTGAATAACACTATAGACCAAATGGGACCACCACACTTATACAGAACACTCTATCCAACAACACCAGAATACACATTCTTCTCAAACTTAACACAAAACATTCTCCAGCACTGATCATATGATGGGTCACAAAGCAAGCCTTAACACATTTAAGATTGAAACCATCTTTCAATCAAGTATCTTTTCCAACTACAAACGTATAAAACTAGAAATTGATGACAGGAGGAAACAAAAATTCACAAATATGTAGTAATTAAACAACATATTCTTCCCTGAACAACCAATGGGTCAAGGAAGAAATCCCAGGGGAAATCAGAAAGTGTCTTGAGATAAATGGAAACAAAACCAAAACACGCCAAAACTTATGGAATGCAGCAAAAGCAATCCTGAGAAAACAAAGAAAATTCTGAATCAACAACCAAACTTTACACCTCAAAGAATTAGGAAAGGAAGAACCAACTAAGTTCAAAGTTAGCAGAAGGAAGGAAATAATAAAGATTAGAGCAGGAATAAATGAAACAGTGACTGAAGAAAGATAATACAAAGAAAAGTCAGTGAAACTAATGGTTTTTTAAAGGTTTATTTTGAGAGAGAGAGAGCACACAAGTAGGGGAGGAGAAGAGAGAGAGGGAGAGAGAGAATCCCAAGCAGGCTCCACACTACCAGCGTGGAGCCCAGTGAGGGGCTCGATCCCACAAACTGTGAGATCATGACCTGAGTCAAAATCAAGAGTTGGACGCTTAACCGACTGAGCTACCCAGGCACCCCAAGAGTTGGGTTTTTTGAAAGCATAAACAAAATTTACAGCCTTTAGCAGACTAACCAAGAAAGAGAGAGAATTCAAAAGGTGATAAAATGTGATTTTTTTTATTAAGCAAGTTCTTGCTAAACAAAATTTTGTTACATGATATTAAATATGCCTAAGAAGTAAAACCTCTGACATTACATGGGCTCTGTTTTAAACATTAAAGTAACTTCTGGTGTCATGTATGTCTTTACCTAATGGCCTTACCATGAGGATTCAGGCTCAGATACATGCCAGAGTTATAAATGGTTCCATCTCAAACCTAGTCTATACAAAATGACTGTTGCTTGAGATATCACCACCCACCTTTTCTAGTTTTTCCTCTTCTCTCCTCTTTTTCCCAAATGGAACTCTCCAAAAGCCATCTCTCATATATTGAAATACGACATCTATTCTATAGAAGTCATGACAATTGATGAAAGCAGTGTGCTATAAAAACATACTTAGTCATTCCATTTTTACACATAGGCTAGTTAATTGAACTCTGCCTCATGGTCATTAGCCAGCCAGCTCACAACTATATATTACTCATTGAGTAAAGGAGACCAGGTGAAAAAGAACACGGGCTTTGGCACTGGATCTGGATTAAAATCCTATCTTTGCTTCTCCTTCATAAATTAGTTTTCTGAGACTCATTCCACAGGTGTAAGAAAAAGAAGTGGAGGAAAGGACACTGTGGGTATGGTATTAGCATTGTTATAAAGATAGGAGCAATTGGGTGCCTGTTTGGTGCAGTTGGTAGAGCATGTGACTCTTGATTTCGGGGTTATAGGTTTGAGCCCCACATTGGTTGTAGAGATTACTTAAAAATAAAAAATTTTTAAATAAAATCTTAAAAAAAAATTTAATGTTTATTTTTGAGAGACAGAGGGAGAGAGAAAGAGAGAGAGACAGAGCATGAGTGGGAGAGGAGCAGAGATAGAGGGAGACACAGAATCTAAAGCAGGCTCCAGGCTCTGGGCTGTCAGCACAGATCCTGATGTGGGGCTCGAACTCAAATGAACCGCAAGATCATGACCTGAGCCAAAGTTGGACACAACCGACTGAGCCACCCAGGTGCCCCTAAAGGCAATTTTTTATAAAAATTCATTCTGAATCCAAAAAACACTAGACAAGCCCATATATCTTATGTTTACACAGCATCTTAAATTACGTATAATTTTAAGTGTTTGAAAGTTAATACAATTCAGTTTTCCATAGCAACAGACCTTTTACTTTTTCACAGTGCGGTGAATAGTCCTATATATGGCTTACATATCATACAATTGTTTATTTCATGTTTCTCTGGAACAGATATTTACTTTTTTGTTGCATAGTGGGCCTCTCCTCTTACACCCTTAGTGTTATTATCTCTGGAATACATTATTTGTCAATATAGAGTATGCTAAAAGACTTCTAGTTAGGGGCACCTGGGTGGCTCTGTCGGTGCAGCATGACTCTTGATCTCTGGATTGGAAATTGGAGCCCCATGGTGGGTATAGAGATTACTTAAAAATAAAATATTTTTTAAAAAAGACTTCCAGCTAAACATGCATTTATTTCTGTGGCATGATGAAGCTCCACTAAAATGACAGTAAAGAAATTTTTTAAAAGTATAAATGGAGAAGGACAAAGAGAACAGGAGAGGAGAGGCCAGCAGACAGATGAAGTCAACAAAATTGGGGAAGTTGGAAAGCGACAGTTGAGATTTAAGTAACTAGAGAAAGCTGAAACCTAAGGCTGGTGGTGATGGGTTCAGTTCTTAAAGTTACTGGGTATCTCTGAGGTACAGGATGAGGGAAGGGCTTAAAACGATGAGGATTTGGGGCGACTAGGAGGCTGTCAGTTAAGCATCCGATTCCTGATCTCGGCTCAGTCATGATCTCACAGTTCATGAGTTTGAGCCCAGTGTTGGGCTCTGAGCTGACGGCATGGACCCCGCTTGGGATTCTCTCTCTCTCTCTCTCTCTCTCTCTTTCTCTCTCTCTCTCTCTGCTCCTCTCACACTGTGCTCTCTCTCTCTCTCTCAAAATAAATAAATAAGTAAATAAGCCTTAAAAAAAAAAGATGAGGATTGATAGAATGTATATATTAGGGAAAAATTAGGTCCCCAAAGCCACTTACCCATTCCAACAAATGAATGATTCAAGTTTTATTTTCTGGAGTAATTGAGACCTCTTTCTAGGAAAAAAACAAAAGCTCTAGTCATGGAAACAATAGGCATAGCTGAGGGCTGGGGTGTGGACTTTAATGAAAATGAGGATTAAGTCTCTATATACTAAATAGCAACACCTCCTGACCTTGTCACCTTTCTGCTGCTTGGTTTCTAAGATACTGTCAGCTGAGCAGGAGATTGGATAATTCTGGAGAAGCTGACTAGCGCTAGAATAAAGACCTATAGACACTGGTATTTGGGGTTCTCCCATTGAAAAAACTTCCCCAGGGAAGCTAAACAATCCAAAAGTCCCAACAATGGAGACAGAACTTCTTTTTTGTGCCTCACTCTTAAATATTTATGGCTGGTCAAATTTCTAGATATTTGAGGGAAGTTTCTAAAATGAAACACAGAAATGAAAACTACAAAAGTAACAAAAGTCAAAGTAAAAAGAAGCAAAAAACTATAATGTCTTCAGAAATATGAGAAGATACTACATTGGAGACATAAGAATAGTAGGCTGTAAAATGGAACTTGCAATGAATGAGAAAGAACTTTCAGAAATTAAAGTGTTACAGTAAAAATCTTAATAGAAGAATAAAAATTGAGAATTCAGGAGTTCTCCTAGAGAGTAGAACAGAAAGAAAAAGAAGTAGAAAAGAGAGAAAAGATGACACAATTCAAGGATTCAGTAAAGGAGGGTCAAATTAGACTAACAGAAGTTCCAGAAAGACAGGACATAAAAAGTAAAAGGGAGGAAATTACTAAAGGAATAATATAAGAAAAATTCCTAGCACCGCAAGATATTAGTATCCAGATGGTCTACCAAGTATCCAGAACTGTGAATGAGAAAATGATTCTCAGTAATGGACATTACACTGAAATTTCAGAAGATGGAATAAAGAGAAGATTTTAAGTTTCCAGAGGGGAAAAAAACAGGTCATATACAAAGGATCACAAGTAATATTAGGAACAAAATTCTAATCTGTATCCCTAGAATCCTGAAGATAAGTTTTTAGAGAAAATAATTTGCAAATGTGGTATCATAAATATTACTCCCCACAAAGATGTCATCCCAATCCTTGGACCTGTGAATAGTTACCTCATATGGTAAAAGGAATTCTGCACATGTGATTAAGTTAAGGATCTTGAGATGGGGTGATTCTCCTGGATTCTGGGTGGGCCCAATATAATCAAAAGGGTGCTTATAATAAGGGGGCAGGAAAATCAAAGTAAGAAAAAAAGAGATGTGAAAACTGAAGCAGAGGTTGGAGTGATAATGCTTTGAAGATACAGGAAGGAGCTATGAGCCAAGCAAGGCAGGTGGCCTGTAGAAACTGGAAGAGGCAAAGAAAAAGATTCTCCTCTACAGCCTCTAGGAGGAACCAGCCTTGCCGACACCTTGACTTTAGCCCATTGAAACTAAATTCAAATTTCTGATCCAAAGAGAATAAATTTGTGTTGTTTTGAGCCACTGAGTTTGGGACAATTTGCTACAGCAGCGATAGGACACGAATACACCAACCTCGAACTCTGTATCAGTTGAATGTACAATCAGATGAGAGATTAGAACAAGGTGTTTTCAGACATTCAAGATCTCAAAAGGTGTACCATCTTTCTCAAGAAATTACTAGAGGGCATTTGTCTACCAAAATGAGGGAGTTAAAGCAAAAGTGAGGGGAACATAACATCCATAAAAGGGGATCCGACACAAGAGAAAGGAAAAAGCAATTTTTAGGATGAGGGTGTAGGGATAACCCAGGAAGACAGCCATTCAGAAAGACTAAACCTGCTCAGATTGGAACAGAAGGACAGAAATCCCCATCACAGACATCTTTAATTTAAAAAAAAAATGAAACTTACAGATAACCTGATGTATTTCAATACACAGAAAAGAGATGTGGAGATTTCTTGGAAAAACCTATTTGGGGATGAGTAAGTGATAGATACATAAAAAAATCCTAAGTGAATAAAAATTAAATACATTTGTCAAAACCAAATTTTTATAGGGAAGAAAATGTATTAACATACTCCATATTTGGTTAAACTTTTAATAATGTTTACAAAGTCACATAAGTAACATAATCACTGAATATTGATTCCACCAAAAATTTCGGAAGGGAAATGTGTATTTATGGGTGCATAAGAGTCAAATTGCCACCTTTCATAAGAGAGTTCATACATATTATCTAAAAAGCTGAAGAGTCAAGAAATAGCCATATAGGCATAGGTTACATAAAAGCATGGTAGTAAATACCATAGGAAACAGCTAAAATTGTTTAACGTTATTGCCCTTCAAGAGTAAGAATCAGGAATGGAGAGGGATAGTATAGGGGACCTTTGTCTTCTTACTGTACTGTTTTAAAAAAAAATCTATGTACAAGGAATTAATTCAGTAAAATTACAATTTTAGTTTAAAGATGAGTTCTTCTTATGAACAATGCATTTCTGTGCTTAGCGTTAATTCTTCTGAGATGCATTATGTACATGTTCTAATCTAAAAATCACAATTTTTAAGACGGGAAAAATGCTCTTAGGTACAGCAGCACATTTGCCACTTACTCAATTCTTCAGGGACACAAAAATCCTTGCCATGCGTGACCTGCAGGGCTTGTGGAACTCTGATCTCATTGCATGCCACCATTTCCTTTGCTTATTATGCTCTACATACACTGTCCTTTTTCATTTCTCTGTTCAAACAAGCAAAGCACCTTTCCTCATGACCTGCCCACAATCAATTCATTTTGCTTGGAAGGTTTTATTCCCTCAATCATCTCCTGGTTGCCTCCTTATCTTTCAAGCCTCAGCTTAAATGTCACATCTGCAGAGAAGCTTTCTCTTGACCACTGAATTTCTCTTGACCACTGTGTCTCCACGCTTCCCCCCATTCCTGTCATTTTCTCTTACATTGCTCTGTTTTTTATTGCACTGTACCACAATTTGTAAAAACATTTGTATAGGGGAGCCTGGGTGGCTCAGTCCATTAAGTGTCCGACTTCGGCTGAGGTCATGATCTCACGGTTCATGGGTTCGAGCCCCGTGTCGGGCTCTGGGCTGACAGCTCAGAGCCTGGAACCTGCTTTGGATTCTGTGTCTCCCTCGCTCTCTCCCTCCCCCGCTCACGCTCTGTCTCCCTCTCTCTCAAAAATAAATAAAACATTAAAAAAATAAATTTGTATACATGTTTGTGCGTTTTCACTAAACCCTAACCTGCCTAGTGCATCTATGAGTAGCAGAGGGACTTGTACATAGTTAAGTGCTCAATGAATATTTTTAATGAATTTTTTTATTAAGTGATATATCCATGCCTGTGACATTTATAAACAATAGCATGTTATAGTCTATAGTTTTGCTATATGTTAGCAATAACCAGATAAAGAGAATTAAATAAAAAGAAAATTATAGGGGCACCTGGGTGGCTCAGTTGGTTAAGCATCCAACTTCAGCTCAGCTCAAGATCTCACAATTCATGAGTTTGAGCCCCTCCTCAGGCAACGTGCTGACAGTGTAGAGCCTGGAGCCTGCTTTGGATTCTGTGTCTCCCTCTCTCTGCCCCTCCCCTGCTCACACTCTGTTTCTCTCTCAAAAATAAATAAACGTTAAAACTAACAAAAACAACAAAATTATACAACTCAGACCTTTTGAAAACTTGAATTGTGAACAACATTTGAGTCTTAATGCCATTGGCTCATCTAACTGCTAGCTTCTGTTACACAATGGATTCTAAGCAATGTCTGGAATTATACTCGGTACAGCCTCCTTTAATCAAACATTTTATCATTTGTAGTTAAGCTCATTATGAAAATTTTATACAACAAGGGGTTAATTAACATCACTGATCCATACAGGAGGCATATACCCATATAATCAGGATCATATAAATGTCTTTTCCTTCTTCTAAAAATACACGGTAATGAGATGTGTAACTTAGTCTTGTAGTCACAATAATAGAATTAAATGCTTCATTTAGGTGACTTGTTTCAGAATCAATTGGATTTTACTTAAAGTGAACATTTCATGGGTTTTGATCTTTGTCTATGTAGCCTGGGAAGGAATGTGAAGTGAAAATCACAAAGGTTCATTTGAATTATTCCAGTAATATTGTAGCTTTAATATGATTTCTAGTGTAATTTTTATAAGTAGTAATTTCATGTAGAGATAAGATTTGTAAAAATCTTATAATTTAAGCCTAATGAAAAGAGATCAGACATATGTCTACCACAGTGCTTGGCACATTAGGAATGTTCAATAAAAATTAGTTTTTTTCCTCCTGACTCTCTCTGATAATTCAAGTAGCGATGCAGCCAACTCTCATTCATTATGGTACATTAAAGCCCCAATTTTGTACTTGCATAGTGATTTTTTTAAACCTAAGTCTAAGACTTTGATCTGATTTATTTGAACTCGTTGCTTCTGCTCCTTATTTTCTTTCTTATCTTTTTCAAACTTTAAAACAAATTTTTTTAATGTTTACTTGTTTTTCAGAGAGAGAGAAAGAGACAGAGAGAGAGAGAGAGACAGACAGACAGACAGACAGACCATGAGTGGGGGAGGGGCAGAGAAAGAGGGAGATACAGAATCCAAAGCAGGCTCCAGGCTCTGAGCCATCAGCACAGAGACCGACACGGGGCCGAATTCACGAACTGAGAGGTCACGACCTGAGCCAAAGTTGGATGCTTCACCGACTGAACCATCCAGGCGCCTCTTTCTTCTTTTACTGAATCTTGATTTTATCAGCTGTCCTGCACACCCTTGGGTAAATGAAGTCCTTTCTTTTACTCACTTGGATATTTCTTTTACTCACTAGGATCTTTTTTACTCACTAGGATCTTGAAGAAACTAGGCAACCTAGTCTGAATTTTTTAAACATCGTTAAAATAAAAATATCGGTTAATAAACCATAGAGGAGGTAAAAAATCTTTTTTTGTCCTTCTGCCCTTCTGGATTCTCTACCTAGGGCCTCATGAATTAGACTGGCAAAAAAAAAACTAGATTAACGAGAGAGAAAGTAACAGAAGTTTATTAATATGTGCACCATGCACAGCACATGGGAGTACTCAATGATGAGTAACTGAAAGGGGTGGTTAGAACTTGAGTTTATATAGCATCTTAACAAAAGAACAAGTTTTATAGACGAAACAAGACAAAGGAAAAGAACTTGAGTTTTCTGGGTGGCAAATTGTGGGAAGGTGAAGATATGGGGGAACTAAAGGACCCTAAGGGCTAGTTAGTAGTTTGTTATGTAGATTCCTCTAATGCAGACTCCAGGCTTATACGGGTGTAGAATTGTCTCTGGTGGTTAATTTCTGTCCTTCCTGGTACAGAGGGGAGAGGGACACCTTTATAACTACTTTAAGCAAATAAGGGGAAGCCAGAGAGTTTTTCTTGTATCTGCTTTGTCAATCAACAAAAGACAACACTGCAAACTGCAAAATAAAATACGTGTGTTCATTTGGGGTTTTAGGCATTGCAATCCGGGAGACAGATTCTCCTAAAATTGAAAGCATGCTCTAGAGAGACAAAGGAGGTTAGAGTTTTTAAAGAGGAAACGGGGGATTTACATAAGTTGTTTTGAAGAAAAGGTGATTGGTGCTGGTATCTCTACAATTACACTAATCTGTGTGTGATTGGTTGCTAAGGCTAGTGTTAGGCAGAAAGTCCTATTATGTCCATTTTAACATATAGCAGATGCCTTGGCTTTAGATGAATTCAGCAAAAATTCCAAGAATTTGAGACAGAAGATGTGCATAAGCTCCATCTCAGTGTCCTCCCAGCTCCATTTTAAATAACTCTTTTAACAGTGGTTATTCCATATCATTCTCTCTGTTGTCACCGTCATCTCAACTGCCTTCAACTTGAAATAATCCTCATGTCGAAGTGCATTTCTTGAGGTGGCATATTCTGCTACCCTTTAAAATTAAACCATTTTCCTTACGGTTCTCTAAAAATGGACTCTATTATAGTATTATTTTAATCCAAGATTTGACCAGTGTAGGCCAAGAAACAGTCATTTCGGTATCCCTAAAAGTGAGACAACTGCCATCAATAACATTTTGGAGGGGGAAGAAGAAATGGAGAGTCAAGTGTTGGCAACTTTTCAAGAATACAATGGATCCACAAAGCAGAGATTAAAAACAAATGTTTTATAACACACGACTTCTTGGCTTTGATAAGACATTTACTATAACCATAATAAAAGATACACACAAAGCATTCGTGAATGATGAAAAATTAAAGAGATCTAAACACAAGTGAGGGGGCTTGTGGATTCTATGATGTGCTGTGTTTGAAAAGATTAAGAAGAAAAATTTCTGATTTATCTTCCTTTAAAAGTTATATTGCTATTATTGCTTTATATTATAATGCAGAAGTTATTGCTGTCTGCTCATAATTAAAGGATAACTTGGCATAGTATAGGAGAGCACTCACCAGGCATTTGGAAGGTTGGGTTTAGCCCTTAGCTCTGCTATTACAACATTGGGAAAAATTACAATCTATGTGAACCTCTGTTTCTTGTCCATAAAATAAAAAGAATGGATACCAAGATTTCTTAATTCTTAAACTCCAAGATCCAATGATCAGCCAAGGAACAAAACAAATACTCTATTACTGGAACAGAAAAAGAACTATGTTTTAATCATCTCTATTTCCCACAGGGCCTACCATAGTACCTAATAATTTAACTCTTTTTAGTTCAATAAACATTTATTATCATCTAGGTTCCAAGGATAGCACTAAATCCTGGGAATTCAGCGATGAGGTAGACATGGTCTCTACCTTTTAGGATTTTACAGTCCAGAGGAAGAAAAAAGGACAGTAATTTAAACATCAACAAGTATGACTGAGGGGTGCCTGGGTGGCTCAGTTGGTTAAACTTCCAACTTCGGCTCAGGCTCAGGTCATGATGTCGTGGTTAGTGAGTTTGAGCCCCTCATTGGGCTCTGTGCTGACAGCTCAGAGCCTGAAACCTGCTTCAGATTCTCTGTCTTCCTCTCTTTCTCTGCCCCTCCCCGGCTTGCTCGCTTTCACTCTCTCTAGCTCGCTCTCTCTAGCTCGCTCTCTCTCTCTCTCGAAAATAAGCAAACTTAAAAAAATCTTAAAAAAAAAAAAGAAGAAGTATGACCAAGACAGGCAAAGAGTAGTATTTTACATAATGGACATCCCTTACAAGGGTCAGAGAAAGGCTTCTTGGGGAAAATCGTACCTCTGCTCAATCTTGACAGATGAGTTATCCATAATGATGGAGAGACAGAGAAAATAGTAAGTGCACAAACAAGACTTATAAAAAGAATTTGAAGAAATTAATGTGGCATGCATTCATTACAATTTCTTTCTGAATTGTTTAAAACATCAAATAGATCCTTGGTTATTTAAGGTAATTAGGAAACCACACTTATTGTAAGGGATAATGCCACTTTACTTTCAGTATTTCCTTTTAGAGTCTCAGCAATAGCTTCATGTTTTATCTGGGAAAGGATGTACGATTTTTTTTTTCTAAAATGCACGTCAAGATACCCGGGTCTCATGTTGTGAAAAATTCTGAAAGATTTTGAAAGAGAAAAAAAAAGAAAAAAGGATTACTAGGTATGTAATGGAAGGCTAGCAATTGTCTAGCACATCCATCCCTTTCATCTGATGCTATGCTATCAGTGCCTTCCATTGGATTAAAATGAGCCCTAGAAATCTGGCCGCAGTCCACTGGTATGGTCTGAAAGTTATTTAAGTGATGTCAGCTCAGAAGCCTGAACCCCAAAATCTAGTCTTTGGGGTGGCAATCATCTGAGGACCTGGTATGGTCTCTTTCCATGAGGCTCTGAGATTGTTTTTTCTTGAAGATGCAAATTCTGGCCTGTATTTTACAGTAGAACCTTTAGGTAAGCTTTAGAGTAAAAGAGAACGTTAGGAGATTTAATAGATGTGGTTAATTTATTACTATTGCCAATTCTACATATTGCCAATCTTTAATAGAGAGGAACAAAACTCTATACTGGAGTGCAGTATATAATTATTTCGTAAGAGTTTTAATAAGGGTTACTCCTGAAGGTAAAACAGTATTATAGACAGAAAGGGCACTGACAAATCACCCAGGACGTCCCATAATGCGTATGATTTCTAAAATGTTTATATTGATAATATTTTACCAAAAAATCTTAATTTAGGGGCAGCTGTATCCCTTCTGACCTAACAACTCTTCCCATGGAATTTTACAGTCGTAACACATTAAACAAACCTAATTATTTCCATCATCTTTCTTTATAAGGCAACAGAGCAAATCTTTGTGATTCCAAAGGCCCTCTGATAAATCTCACTGGTTTTACACACAGAAGTTTTAGTTTCAGGTATAAAATATATCCTGAAAATTTTATTTGTTCAAAATTCAGGAACTGATTTTGGGAAGGCAAAATTAAGAGTTGTCAGAGGACATCTGTTCACTTGACTAGATAGGGTCATGAGTGACTAAGAAACAATACTTATTTACCTATTTAATCAAAGTACAGTAGTCCCCCCTTATCCAGGGAATACATTCCAAGACTCCCAAGTGGATGCCTGAAACTGCATAGTACCAAACTTGCATATATGTGTGTGTATATATATATATTTTTTTCTCCTACCTATACACACTTACCTATGATAAAGTTTAATTTATAAATTAGGCACAGCAAGAGATTAATAATCACAACTAATAATAAAATACAATTATAACAATATACTATAATAAAAGTTATATGAATGTGGTCCCTCTTTCTCTCTCTCTTTCAAAATATCTTACTGTACTCTACCCACACTTGTGATGACTTGAGAAGATAAAATACCTACGTGATAAGATGAAGTGAGGTGACTGATGCAGGCATTGTGTTAGGTTTACTATTGAGCTTGTTTTTTTAAAAATTTTTTTTAATGTTTATCCATTTCTGAGACCGAGAGAGACAGAGCATGAGTGGGGGAGGGGCAGAGAGAGAGGGAGACACAGAATCTGAAGCAGGCTCCAGGCTCCGAGCTGTCAGCACAGAGCCCGATGCGGGGCTCGAACCCACAGAGGGCGAGATCATGACCTGAGCCGAACTTGGACACTCAACCGACTGAGCCACCCAGGTGCCCCGAGCTTGTTTTTTAATTAAAAAATGTTTTTTTAATACTTATTTATTTTTGAGAGAGAAAGAGACAGAGCACGAGCAGGGGAGGGGCAGAGAGAGACAGGGAGACACAGAGTCTGAAGCAGGCTCCAAGCTCTGAGCTATCAGGGCAGAGCCCGACGTTGGCTAGAACCCACAAGCTGTAAGATCATGACCTGACCTGAAGTTGGACACTTAACTGACTGAGCCACCAAGGTGCCCCTACTATTGACTTCCTGATGATAAGTCAGAAATCAGAAGGAGGGTCATTTGTTTCAGGACTGCAGATTGCCTAGCAGTAACTGAAATCGCAGAAAGCGAAACAGCGAATAATGGGGGGGGGGTGCTCTTATGCAAAATAAAGCATTTTAAAAGAAACACAGAAGGTAACACTACTGTAAGTGAAAAGCGTATGTTCTATGGGGTTTTCCCCCTTAAATTATCAAGTATGTAATACAGGCAACTTAAATCACAGAAAATTATTCTTGTGAGACACAGAATCTCTGCTATCCAGGCACACCTCATGTAAAGAATAACCTTTTGTATTGTAGGTAGAATTAGCTACTAAATAAAGAAAGTGAGACCATCTAAACTGAGAGAGTACTGTAAACATCTGAATATATTTCACAGATTCATTTCAGATTCGGGTATTATAAACCAAAGCAAATAAAATTCACTTTCCAAGTTCTGTCTTTTTTTTTACTCTCTCATGTTCATTTGGAGGATCTGTGAGGTCAAAATGATTTTCATAGTAATACTAAGATGTTATCTGTCTTTTTGACTCTCATCCTCTCTTGAGCACACAGTGGAGTTTTCCAGAGGCTATGCAATATGTGAAATGCAGAAGCAGATACCAAGATCCAGCTTTCTTTTGTTAGCCCAGATTGTAAAAGAGATTTGCAAAAATGTGAAATGATGCTATTCTTTCCATGAAAATTTTTGTTCTGAAAAAAGCCATTTTTCATAAAAAATAGGTCATTTATGTTAACATGCAATGTGCTCATCATTGCTACTTTCCAGTGAAAAAATATTTTTAAAGTTTCTAATTTTTATCTCTAATATAATAGTTTAACGCACAGTATAATCCACATAAAAAAAAGCTCTTCAAGGTTCTTGGTAATTTTTGATAGTATAAAAGGGTCTGAAAACTAAAAAGCTGCGTTAGGCAAAACTATTCTTTTTCCTTGAAAAAAAAAAGCACAGATTGTCTTGTAATTCTTTGTCACTGTTAACTCTTTGAAGAGCTTCAACTATCATATTAATTATAACTTTGGACCAAAGTGGCTAACTTCTATTGTAAAGAGAAAAGTGAAGGGTGGGAAACAGAATTATCTGGCATATACAAACATTTTTAAAGACTAGCAGAGCTTAAGAATACACATGACGACACTCTCCGCAGCCACACAAATCCTTTTTATAACTTCTTAAAGTGGCAAAAAAAAAAATGAACACATTCATTATACAACTCCAAGATATGGCTTCCCTATAGCATTTCAAAATAAGAAGCCAAGTTATATAAACTTAGAATTATGCTTAGTTTAAACCAATGTCTCAATGTTCTATTTTACTTAGAAAGCACCTAGCGATGCAATGATTATCTATTCATTAACTCAATTTAATGTCAGTCCACGATCTTCAGTTGTTTAAAAATCTTAGAAATTATCTTCAAGTTGGCATACTACAAAGCATAGTTGCAGCTGAAATAAAGTTTGTCAGAATACTGATTGAATGTAGTTGAAAACAAATTTACATTTTTCATAATGAAACATTTTTAGAGGTAATGTTAACTTCTGTGACCAGGCTTAAGTGTGAGTTTAGGAAAAACACAAGTAAAATAAAATGCATTTTTGTAGAATATTTAACACTGACAAAACAGAGAAGACTAACTGCCCAAATCTTACATTAATTATGTAATCTCAGGTTCTTAAAACATTTTTGGATCCGTTTCTACAGGAAGATGATTTATTAAAGTGCAGCACATTTAAAATACTAGAAATTCCATTTCCTCATTTTCTGGGAATTTACAAATATTCAATTTATATGTGTGCTATTGTCTCTATGCTAACCAGAACGGTGCTCCTTTAATTTAGTATCCTCTAGATCTAGGGAAAGATTTCACAGACACAAAAAGAGGTAAAGGTCTTTCTGCGTTACAGAATACTTTGGAATATACTCTCTAAATATTTCAATAAATATTCATAGCTTATTCTTCTTATTGGGCAGAAAATTTGACTATTGCTTATCTTTTACTATTTAACCATGATCTTTCCACATTACTACTATGAGAGTGTAATTTCCCTGTTATCATCAATTCGTGAAATTTGTTATCAAGAAAGGGGTAGCAGTGTATCACTCCTCAAAATGACAATTACCCAAGCTACAAGATTTAAAGACATGGTCAGGCAGAAGAGCTTTTTTTTTTTTTTTCAGCTTTTGTTCTAGGCCTAATTCACGTCTTATCCTTTTCCTCTTTAATTTTTTGCAGCTTCCCTTCTGTATATGACCAGGCAGGGGAAAACACAAATATGAACTAAAGTGAGATTTTGAGTAGGAAACACAGAACTAACATTACAAGGAAATAAAGCGGACAACGATTTTAATACTGGTGGTACGAGTAAGGAGTCTTGAGCAATCAGCTCTAGGGTGTTTGACTACTTCAGTGTAATGGATCTGTGGTATTTATTCATGCTCCTGTATAACTTTACATTTCATCATAATTTAAATTTATCATAATTTTACATTTTAAAGGGCTCAATGGAGGAGTTCAATGAATTATAGATGTAGGCTCCAGGCCCTAGTGCCTCTATTTTACACACAATGCTTGCTAATGAAGGCAACTTCTTCGCCACTTCCCAGAGACCCTGTAGGGCTCTGGCTTCCTGAGAACCAGTTTGAAGAGCCTATGCTAATGATGAGTGATCTTGAAAAGGCACCTTTTTTTTTTTCACATGCTCTCAACAGCCTTTAAATAAAATAAACCATCGTTCAAACGTCTACTGGCAAAACAGGGTAGCAAATAAAGAGTCCCAAACTCCTTTATTTGTAAAAGATTTGTAGTACCCAAACAATGACGCAAACACAGCGCCGGGGTATGAGGTTTCATCATTACCTTTCAACTACCATTTTGAAAAAAAGTAAATCTTTCAACCGCCCACCTTCCTATCGCGAGGGCCTGGTGACTTCACACACACCTTAAGTTTCTGGCGCGTAAGGCGTTCGTTACCCTTCGCCCCACCCCCGCCCGCCCGCCCGCCGGACCACACCCCCGGTTCCCACAGCCCTCTGGCGGCCAGGCCGACTTCCACCTCCCCCACCGAGCGCAGCCGCTGCGGCCCACGTGGCCTCCGCCACGTCACATCCGGCCCTTGCGATTCGGGCCTGGGAACCCGCGCGATGAAGTGCGTATTTGTTACTGTTGGGACCACGAGCTTTGACGACCTCATTGCGTGTGTCTCGGCGCACGACACTCTGCAAGTGAGTGGGGGAGGTGGGCGGGCCGGCGCGGCGCGGTTTCGCTTGCAGCTCGCCGCCCCTAGGCTTACCGCTAGCCTCGGTAACCTTGCCGGAACCGCAGCGCTGGGAAGGAACCCCCCCCCCCCCCTACGGCTCGACCTCAGGTGCCACCGCCCCTTTGCTGGCCCCGCCCCGCGCATGCCTGACCCCACCCCCGCGCACGCCTGGCCCCTCCTCCGGCTCCCCCTCTCCTCAGCGTCCTCCACCTCCTCTTTCTCCTTCCCCGCCGGCTTCTCGGCCGCTCCTCCCCGTTGGTTCTCCGGCTCCTCCTTTCCCTGGCTTTAGCCTGCCGACTCTCCGCCTCCGCCTCTCTTTCCTCCGGCTTCGCCCCTCCTTCCCGCTGCTCCGCCTCTCTGAGTTGGTGTTCTTGGGCTCGGACTAGCTAGCCTGCCGTTGCTTCTCTGGCCCACGCCGGGTCGCGTGGTCGGCACCGCGCGCCTCACGAGCGCTGCCGGGTCCGGTCCGGTCCGCCTCGATCCGGCTGGACCCCCTCGGCGCGCCGTTCCCGCCCTGCCCCCGCCGCTCTCGGGTGAGCCCGCGTCTTGCCTTCTCCGCGGGCTTCCTCGCGGCCGGCGTCCTCCGGCGGCGTTGCGGCGGCTCCCCCGGCCTGGGGGTTCGCGCAGCTTCGGCCGCGAGGCGGATCGCAGGCGTTTCTTTGCCTCCCCGCTAGTTCTGGACGCCTTTCTCGGGGTCTCTGTTTGCTCTTTTGCTCGTGGCGTGGCCGGTCCTCTCAGGGCTCGGTGAGCTGGGTCGCTTAGATTTTCCCCTATCGCTTAGATTTTCCCGCTAGGGCTTGTGAGGAACCTTCCCGGGGTCCGGTGAGGGGCGAAGCGTCGTTTTGGGAAAGCAAAACCGGCCGCGGGGTAGAATTATTTTGCGGTCCGCGCGTCCCGGTCTGAACACCGACTTTCAGGGGGTGGTGGTGTTTTTTTTTGTTTTTTTGTTTTTTTTCTCAAAATTAGCCTCTTTAAAAATCCCGCCTCCCCCCCCCCCTTTTTTCAGATAATCAAGAGCCTTGGCTACGACCGACTCGTTCTCCAGATAGGTAGAGGGAAGGTGGTACCCGAACCATGCCGTACTGAGTCCTTTGCTCTGGATGTTTACAGGTACAAGGATTCATTGAAAGAAGATCTTGAGAAAGCAGATCTTGTTATTAGTCACGCAGGTAAAGTACCTTAGAATCCCGCAATTTGGGTTTTGGTAGTGAGAACAGAGAGTTGACTTTTTGTGAGGTAAACCCAAATCACTGCAGTACCTCACTGTAGTCGTGGTGGGTAGATTATTTCTTCGAATGTACCTATTGACATTATCGGAAAGAATTTATTGCGTCCGGGTGATAGAAGGATAGGAAACGAATCCCGTAGCGCAACTTTACCGTAAGAAACCCTAAACACGAGCCAAATGATTTACCCCCAACGTCCTGTGTAACGAGCGAGCGGTCAAACTTGAGATCAGTATTTGGGCTTAGATCTGCAGGAATGTTCAGCCAGCTTATTGGTTGGCTTGGCCCTGGAGAAATTGGCTTTGAAAGATTTTTTTTTTTTTTTAACATTTTAAGTGTCAGCGTGAAACGAATGTAGTCGATCTTCTTTAACCCACATACTGTGTAAATCATGGCCTGCTCTTCAAAGGACCTGATCTAGTTAGACTACCGGTACCTTCAGAACCCGGCTTTTGGGGAGCATTGCAATTTCGATTGCAGGATAAGTGAGGAAGTTTTTTGGCTCTTAGGAGGCCTAATGTGAAGAGAGAAGACTTCTTAGAAACAGGCCTTACTAACATATGGGTGGTGTAGGATAATAGTAAACAGCTCTTGGTGCTGGTCTCTGTGCTTTGTGTATATAAGCTGTAGAATTCTCCCAAACATACAAA
The DNA here is from genome assembly GCF_022079265.1 of Lynx rufus. Taxonomy (NCBI): domain Eukaryota; kingdom Metazoa; phylum Chordata; class Mammalia; order Carnivora; family Felidae; genus Lynx; species Lynx rufus. The sequence goes on from NW_025814833.1 coordinate 7,903,887, forward strand.
CTAAGTACTATTCCCATTTTACAGATGAAGAAGTAGAGGCACAGAGATTAACTGTAATTTGTCTAGTCCATAAGTAAGTCTGGTGTTAGTCTAGTCTATCTTCTACCCTAAAGTAGTTACCCAGAAAAGTTTTGTCTAGCTAACAGTCTCTTCGCTCCCGTTGAAAACCTCTAAACTATTTTAGGTATCAGAGTGGAATTGACCCAAATATTGTACATATGCACATGTATGGAGATTTATTCTTGATGTGTCGGGGATGGTACCTCACAGGCAGTCTCCTAAGGGTGGTCAAAGTTTTTCTTTTTGGTGCCTTTCACTGTTGAAGACTTGCTTTTTCCACTTGTGTTTGAGTAGAAGTGAGTAGAAGTGTGGTACAGTTTCATGAACAGTGTGTTGAACCTGAATTTTACTTGGATTCGAGACATGCCCAGGACATACTAACAGAGGGCAAGTGGCAAAACGCTGAATCGTAGATCGTGATATTGTTGGCAGTGATAAAAGATGTATTTTTCAAGTCCAGGTTATAACATACTACAAAAGCAACTGATAATTACATTTTTGTTATTTTGAGCATGTGATTGAACGGCGTGGTTTGTAGTTCTGCCAGCTAAGTTTTCATCTTCAGTTCTAACTAACGCTTGGTGTGGAGCACCTTAACTTTTTTTTTAAAAAAAACTAACAATTTTGATTAATTTTTGTAGGTGCAGGAAGCTGTTTGGAGACTCTGGAAAACAGAAAGCCCCTTGTGGTGGTTATAAACGAAAAGTTGATGAACAATCATCAGCTGGAATTGGCAAAGCAGCTACACAAAGACGGGCATCTCTTCTACTGTACTTGCAGGTATACCAAGAGACTGATAATTTGACCTCTTGCCTTAAATCCTCCCCTACTACTCTTACCCACCTACCTAACCTGTCTTTTCAACCTCTTACCTTTTCCCACTTACCAAGCATGCTTTGATTTCTCTCACCTGTAAAACCCTTATTTGTCTTCCACTGTGAGCGTGATCTCTGTGTTCTATTTCTTTCCATATCTGTGCCTGTTCCATTGCATGTGAATGTGTGTGTGTGCATGTATGTAAGTTCATCTGGGTGCACAAGTCTCTGGGAATATAATTTTTGAGTTCGTTAGATTTTCATCATTCAAGGAAGGCGTTTGCATATTTTATAATTAAGGTTTTGCTTTTAGTAAATCCACTGGAATCCCTAAGTGAAATTGATTCATCCGTTAATAAAATTATACCTAATATGTCACAGGCATTACTTTTAAGTGCTGTGGATACAGTGGTAAACGGGAGATGAAGCCCCTGCTCTCATGGTACTTATGTTCTAGTACTGGGAGATAGTAAACAGTTCATAAATAAGTGATCAAGATAATTTCACATGGTGAAATGTGTTATGAAGAGAATTAGGCAAGCTGATACGATAACTGGAGTGAAGATTAATTAGAATAGTCAGGGAAGGCATGGATGGGTATCTGACATTTGAGCCAAGACCTGAATAACAAGAGGTAGTACGAAGCTCTAGAGGAAGAAAGAACAGCAGCAATTCCAAAGGCCCTAAGTTAGGAATAAGCAGGGCGTTTTGTTGTGTTTTAGGAATGGAGGGGAAGGTTGTTAAGTGTAGCAGGAGTATGGTGAGCAAGGAAGAAGATAGTATGAGACTGGGTGGGGAGAGCTCATGTAAGAGTACTGATTTTATTCTATGTGTAGTGAGAAGCCATTGAGGTATTTTAAGCCAGAGGAATTACTATGGTAAGGAGTATTATTTTCTAGAAGTATATTAAAATTCAACAAGAAATGATCAACATCACAGTAGAAGGACGAAGAAAATTGCTGATTTGTTTTCTAGTAATTCTTCTTGAGACACTAGAAGCTTGCCAAAGGGTCAGGTCAGTAATACCCAATTATTTGACTTTAAAAGCTATTCTAATTTGAAGTTTTTTGATGTTTTGAGAAGTAAAGACTTTATAGAAGTATTACAAAATAATGTATTTTTTATGTTATAATAAGTTGAAGTTTAAAGTGAAAAACCTTAGAAGAAACTGGCTAGAACGTAAGCATTTCTTTTGACTTCACTGCGTCTGTCTTTTACGCACTCAGTAAATTCTTGTTCATTAAATATTTATTGAGCACCTACTATGTTCCAGGCATTATTCTAGGTACTTGGCATACACTGGTGAACAAAACAGATGATACTTGTTCTCACTGAAAGGAGACAGTTTCATTGATTGTTTCAGGAATAGTTATTGGTGTCCTAATCCATACATGATGGAGGAGAGGGAACATCAGGGTGGCTGTGTAACCTAGAAGTCATTATTAAAAGTATTCAGAGTTGGGAGAAGCTAGATAATAAAAATCATGTAGGTTTCAGATAATGGGCATGGCTTTCCTTGGGTAGTTGAGATTGTTAGGGGTTGACCTCATTTTTTTAGAGAATAAATTCTTCCTAACTGGTTTATGCAAGTCAATTTTTCCAAACACTTTTGATAAGTATTTTTATTCTAGATGTTAAATCAGCTTTGATTTTTTTAAAAAAAATTTTTAATGTTTGTTTATTTTTGAGAGCGGGAGGGGGGTTGGGCAGAGAGAGAGGGAGACACAGAATCCAAAGCAGGCTCCAGGCTCCGAGCTGTCAGCACAGAGCCTGATGCGGTGCTCGAACTCACAAACTGCAATATCATGACCTGAGCCAAAGTTGGATGCTTAACCGACTGAGCCACCTAGGCGCCCCAAATCAGCTTTGATTTTTATGTCCATACATTTATATATTTTTTTAGTTTTTAAATCTTATTTTTGAGAGAGACAGACAGAGCATGAGTAGGGGAGGGGCAGAGAGAGAGGGAGACAGAATCTCAAGCAGGCTCCAGGCTCTGGGCCGACAGCATAGAGCCTTATGTGGGGCTCGAACTGACGGACAGTGAGATCATGACCTGAGCCGAAGTCGGAGGCTTAAAACCGATTGAGCCACCGAGGCGTCCCTGATTTTTATGTCTGTACATTTAAAAGGAGAAAGCATTGATTTCAGAAACCTATCTGTATTCCTTAAGCTGAAAAGAAAGCTGTACAGGTCTCCAATTTGGTAATTTCTTACAGTTTTATAAGTCTTTTTTCTATATTTCCAGGAAGTCACAGACATGAATACTGTAAAAATCAATAATTGGTTGTATTTTCATTTTAGGTGTATTATTTAGTTCCCTGAATCTAGGCTGGGTGGTTGTATGTCTGTTCTAATTTAAGTGGCTGCTTTAATTAAGTTTCTGAAGTAGTACTTTTATGTCATGGTTTGGAATCTATTTCCAACATGCATGGTGATTGTACATTGCTTGATTATATATGGATTTATGATAGTAAATTACTGGAAAAAAATTTTATTTTGCAATCTTCATGCATGGTTTAGTAGTCTCCCCAGCTTATTCTTGTCTGGCAGCTGTTACTTTTTTTTCCGTTTATTCTGTTTTCATAAATTAATTTTGCTTCAGTTTATATCTGGCCAGTCCTGAGAATTATTCAAAAGCCATGTGACCACATCTTTTATGAAATAACATTTTTGTAATATTTCAGTTGACATGAGAAACATATCTGTTGAATTGGTATTGACAGGTAGCGTAGTGTTCCTGATATTGCTTTTATCTTTGCGTGTAGAGTTGACCCTTGAACAACACAGCTTTGAACGACATGGGTCCACTTAATACGTGGATTTTTTGCAGTCAGAACTGTAAATGCATTTTCTCTTCCTTACGATTGTCATAATAACATTTGCTCTGGTTTATGTAATTGTTAATACAGAATGTAATATGTACAAAATGTGTTAATTGACTGTGTTACCACTAAGGCTTCTGCTCAACAGTAGGCTATTAGTAGTGAAGGTTTGGGGGAGTCTCAAGTTGTACATGGATTTTGAACGGTGCAGGAGGTGGGTTTCTTCCTCTAACTCCATGTTGTTCAAGGGTCCACTAGATACCTATAGGAAAATTTTACATTAAAATTCACATACACAGTTTGAGAAGCATCACAGTATTCTTGGAAGTTAGAATCAGTCATCAAGTGGGCAGCAGATGAATTATGGCATTTTCTCCCTTGTTACCTAATATTTTTCTTCTTTTGTTTTAGCACGCTTCCTGGGCTGTTACAGTCAATGGACTTATCAACACTGAAATGTTTTCCTCCTGGCCAGCCAGAAAAATTTTCTGCATTTTTGGATAAAGTTGTTGGATTACAAAAATAAACACTAAACTCTGAACACTTTAAAAACACCCCCCAAATTCAACCTATGGAATGTGGTTAAATCAAATTAAATATAAATTTGCAGAATAATATAAATTAATAAACTTCTACATCTATAGAATGTATAGAAAATTTTATGGTGTGAATGTTAGCATTTGGGTCCAAATCCTCATCGCAATTTAGTAAATTCAGTAGATTTTTACTTAATCTTTTTATTTTAGTAAAGTATTTAGTGAGCATTTACAGGTTTTATCTTAAAATTCCCAGTTGATTTAGAATCATGAAAAAAATGAGTTAAATCTGAAAACTTTGACAAGAACTTCAAACGTAGTTATTGGTTTGGTGGTCCTAGAATAAAAAATGAAGCAGTAACCAATTTGTAAAGACATTTGAGAGTTAGCGTCTTTACCTTTATAATTTAAGGAAGAAAACTTTAAAAAAAAAGAAAAACAAAAATGAGTTCTCTTCTGTGAAATATACAGTTTAATAATTATCTTAAAAAGGTGATCAAGATTAAATATCAAGTCAGTTGATCTATGGTACTTGGAGAAACTACTTTCAGTGGAGTGGATATAGTCCCTTCTAAAATCTAAATAGGAAATGACAAAATAACCTTGTTCAGTATCAAAGCTTTATTGGTTTGAAAAGAGTAAATCAAAGGACTTAGGCCAATAGGACTTGCTGTTATTTTCTAAGGGCCCTTCTCACAGTGGTATTGAAGCATTTATTGTAACAACATAGAGCAATTTATAACTCAGTGTACTTATAAGTTTTACAAGCGAATATATGATCTGATGTACATAATGGGCTAAATACATGGCTTTTAGGTTCATGTAGCTCAGGATCGATACATTATGAAATTCTGATGGGAGTAAGTAGTCTTGAGTCCTGTAAAATAAACTGGATTATCTGTAAGTGTTCATAGTTTTCTGGGAGAAGTTTTAGATCTACTTCATAAAAACAGCATATGCTATAAAGACATACTTTCTATAACGTTATTACAATATATTGACTGTTCTAAACATTTTACTTGGGATGCTCTACTTAATGTTTTTGTAGATTTATTTTCCTGATTGTTTTACTTAGGCTAATATTAAAATAAATTCTTACTAATAGTAGAAGGTGGTGGCTGAGAAATACTCTGGGTAGCAGGAGGAAGCCAACTTGGATTAAAATTTTGCTGAGAATAATCTAAAAAGTGAGTAATCTACATCTGCATAGTTGAGAATTCACAGCACCATAATAGTTATATATTGATATACTGATATTACAGGAATAATAATTATATATTGATCTTATACTAATATCACAGGAGAGGCCCTTTTCAAATACACGGTGAGGATTTGACTTTTCTGGGCTCTTTTATAAATGTGCTTCTCTAATTTGAGAAAAATTATGGCTTAAAATGTATTTTGATCACTGAGTCTGGCTATTTTATGTCATGAACCATAGAGAATTCTAAACAAAGGGTCTACTCAAACATCAGACAACTGTAAAGTAATATGGCACTCCAAAGCCTCTGTTTTCTTTCCCACAAGAATATATAACTCAGATTCCATTATTTCATTTAGCAGAGGCTTAACCCTATGGTGTTATTTGTGTGTAGTGATCTCCCTTGACTGTATACCTTTGTGAAATTTAATATCCGTTGTTCGGCTTAAAAATCAAAAGGTATCTCAGTCATTTTGATTTGACAGGAATTCTTGAAGTCATCTAGTCCAATCCCATCATTTCTCAGATGAGGAAGGCCAGAGGTTACAACTTGTCTAAAATAACAGCCTTTGACAGAGCTGCCGCTAGAAGCAGCTCTTTGACTCCTGGTCTTGCGCTCTGCCATAAGAATATATGTTGTAAGCTGTTTGATTCTTTATAGTTGTTTGCCTAGTGTTTAGTTACTTTAATCCCTTCCAAGGAGAGTTTTGTTCATTTATTAGAAGTTTATTTTAGTAGGAATTTCACACTTAATTGCGTTTCTCTTTGGGGTATAATCTTACCTTGGACTTAGAAAACTGATTTCTGAGTTTGGAATGTAGCAAACTACCATGGGTAGGATTGATACCAGATTGAATGAAGACTTTAAGACAAAGAATTGTAGGTTCTTGGAGTTGGAATAGAATATTAAGCATACGTACTACAAACTTTTTATAGATGAGGGAAGAGGCTTCAGATAAATTAATTGCCCGTTTACCTATTATTGGTCCTTATGAAAAAATTAATGGTAATCAAGATTCTATTTGGAATGTTTGCTTTGAAATTCGTTTCGTTTCATTACCTGGCGGGCTTCAGGTTCTTGAAATCAGTGGAAAATTGGAATGTCGTTTTATATTTAATAGTTTTCTGTTAATGGTATTTAGATTTCTAGAGTAACAGTTTTCCGTTAGAGGTATTTAGATTTCTAGGGATGGGGAAGCAAAAGAAAGTTCAGTATTTTGAGAAACTCGTATCATGGATAGGTTCAGAAGTAGACAAGTAATGGTAGAAAGTTGCTGTTGTTAGATGAAAAGTGATGTGACGTTATAGGACGACCCTGGGAAGTAAGGAGTATTGATGGCTGCTTATTATGATTTGGGAGGAAAGACAGCTGGAAGGATTTGGTGGTGGGTAAGACAGCACAACTGATGGACTTGATCTGAGATTCTGGAACATTTAAAGGTATAGTTGACTCTAGAACAATGTGGGCATTAGTGCAAGACCCTTTGTGCAGTTGGAAATTTACATGTAAATAATTTTGAGTCCCAAAAGACTTGACTAATAGCCTACTGTTGACTGGATGCCTTACTGATAACATAAATCGATTAACCCATGTTTTGTACATTATGTGTATTACGTACTATATTATTAACGTGAAGTAAGCTAGAGATAAAATGTAAAGAAAATTAAGGAAACTACATTTACCATACTGTACTGTATTGGAGAAATCTGAGTATAGGTAGACCTGCACAGTTCAAATCCATGTTGTTCCAGGGTCAGCTAGTCATTATCTGAAAATACTGTCAAGTGTGTGATTTTAGACACTTTGGAACACTACTTTGCTTTCAAAGGTAAATCATGTAGATAAAAAGCATAGTATGAAAGTGTGTACCACCACTTTGATAGTTGGAGGAAGAGTTTTCCAAGACTAAAGAAAGTCAAGAATGACTTGTAGGTATTTTTCGTGGCCCTTTATGGTATAAGCACTAATCTCATTTGTTCAAAGTATAAAATTTTTGGAGATGACCCAAAATCTGCATACAGTCTTAAGAAATGAGATGTATGGGCAGGCCTTTTGAAACTGATTTGGCGGAAACATTTGGAATGGGTGGTCCAGATAGTTGTGTGGTAATCTGTTTTCTGCTGTATAATTAATATTATATTTTTGTGGGGGCGTGGGGAAAGAAATAATAATAGTTAACCCCTGTTGTGTTATTAGTATGTATCAGGTACTATTTTAAGCCGTTTACAGATACGAGGTCACTTAATCTTTACAATGACTCTCTGAAATAGTTATTCTCCCATTTTGGGAATGAGGAACTGAGCTCAGGATAACGCAGAAAGGAAGTTTTATGCCACTGAAGTGTCTGATGGACTGGGAATTTTAATTAGAATGGTGATTTCCATTGTATTTCCATCATTTATGGTGAGAGGGTAGAATATTTGAAGTCACAGGATTGTTCTAAGGAATTTTGATTGTATGATAACCACAGGTATATCACCTTTTTTAGTTTTTACATCATTATTTAAAAGCATACTGATGTGGAGAAATTCTCCCAGGTGATTGCAAGTTACTGGCTCTTTTGTTTTCTCTAAATATTTGTTTTAGGTTCTATTTTTGGTCCTTTTCTCTTTGTATGTTTTTGGTATTTTCATCACTCCCAGAGCTACTGTTGATGTTCCTATTTATATCCCCCCAACTCTGATTTGGGCTCCTGAATGGTACTTCCAGTTGCCTGTAGGTCTGTTAATTCTCTAAGCACAGTAAGCTTCATGTGTCCCAAACTAAAATTCTGTTCCTTTCATCCTTCTGAGATCCTTGCCCATATTGATGGTGTTACCATTTAGTACTCCAGGCTTATTATCTCCAACCCTTTATATCTGATTGATCACCAGGTTCTCTTACTTAGCTTTACTTCCTAAATAGCTCGAGCCCATTTATTTATTGGCTCATTTAGTATTTTAACATAAATGCATGATAAGAATCTACTTTTTGCACTTAAGATGTGACTCCTGCTCTGGAGGAACTCTTCAACAGTCTAGTTGAGGAGGAAGTGTCTTACTTATTCTCAAATCCTTGCCTGAAGCACAGGCTTTCCATGAATGATAAATGCACTTTCTCTCATGGTCTTGATTAGGAAACACTGTAATCTTGCACACATTCATTTCGTACAGTCTATCTAGGATGTCTGGTTCATAAGAAAGATGTGGTCATCACATTGTATGAAGTTTGTAGGATCAGATATTTACAGGAATGGCATCTAAAACAGTAGTGCTGATCTGTGTAATATTCTAATGGTATTTAAGGATCTGTCAAATAATGGTACCAATTGGGAATTTTTGGTAAAGGGTGATGTTAAAAATCAAGAGGTTTATTAAAAGAAGTAGCTATGGTGTGTTCCAGTAAAAGATTACTTTGAGATTTAGGACAACTACCAAACATTTAATTCCTTGTTAAATGGTTAACTCTTTACATGATTATTGTAGCACAGTCTTTATATTGAATAGTTCTTTAAATTCTCACAATTTTTGTAGGTGGCCAGACAGCAGGTGAGCAAACCTAGCTTGCTTCAAATAGAAATGAAGAATATATGCTTATTGACTTTGATCTTGAGTCTTGAAAAATATTTCTGGGTCTTTTAGACCATTAAATACCACCTATTTTGGTATTTCTCTCCTAGCTCTTTATTGTGTTTATGAATTTTTACTACATCCTAGCCAAAATTGTTTTGATTGACGTGATCATTTACAACTATTGCTTTTTTTTCTACTGACACTTATACACATCTTGCCATGAATTTCAGGGAGTTCTTACAGGTACCTTGAAGGTTCCAGGTTAAGAATCCCCAGACTGAGGCCAACTTCTGTATTTTCATTTGTTGTTCATTAGTGTTCTGGTGATAACTACCAGACTCCTTTTTAATGGAGCCCTCTGATTAAATACAGTAAGCTTAATAATTCCCAGTTTTATGACATATCAGTTATAAACTTATCAAGTTTAACACCTACCAAACACATTTCGAAACTACTTTTAATATTCTGTTAACTCTGTACATAACCCATAATGTCTTGTGTAGCACTGTTTCTAATTGGTAAAAGGAACTAAATGGATTTTTTCATTTGTAGTAATTATTTTAGGATCTGCTAGATTAGGCTATTTGGTGAAACAATACAGTATTATTGTACCTTATTTACTGTTACGTGTGCTTTTAACATTTGTTTGTTCAACTCTGGTAGTCACTGTTGGAATGATGTGTGTGTGAGACCCTATACTGCATCATTTTACTGTTCATTTCTCCTTCTTACAGAACCTATTGGTTGTTTCTCTATTTCCAGTGTGAAGTGGGTGGATAATACACTCCCCAAATTTAGGAGTGAAAAACATTCTTAAGTCCTGGGCCTAAGTAATTTTCTGGATTTCAGTTTTCCCATTTGTGAATTCGTAAAACTAACTTCCTTCATAGGTGATTTATAAGACCTGAAACCAATTGTGTGCATGTTTGAAAATAAAAAATGTCATTGAAATAATACATTTTCTCGGTTAGAGTTTTTGTTTTAAGAAGTAGGAATGGACTTAGATTTCCTTGAAATTCACAGTATATACTCGTAAGTGATACAGAAAGCAAAGTCCTCACTGAATTTCATCTTTGGATTCTGGTCAGTCTCTAGATGGAGTTCTAGTTAGAGAATAAAAGATTATTTAGAGATTTAAGTAAGTGCATCAAAACAAGTGTGTTCTGGTCTTTATTCTCCATGTTGGTAGACTGTTAAGACACTGTAAGGAACTTAAAGTCAAAAAACAACCCTTAGTATTTCTGTGCCAGTATAACACATTTTTTAAGCAAAGTATTACTTTCCTTTTTTTTCTAATCCGTTATTAGAGTGCTTTAGATGCAAGTGGGGAAGAAACAGAAAAAGCAAGTGGCTCTCGGTAATGTTTCTTCTGTTTCGCATACCTGAACAAGGATCACTGCTCTGGGAAATCAATTCTTTATGGTCTCTTTTCTTAATGTTTGAAGAAGAGGTTGAGTAAGGTCATGTGGCCACATTTTGTTTTGGAACCATTGTGTTTCCTCCTAAATCCTGCTTTGCTAATTTTGTTTAAATGTCCACTATGGAAAGAAGTGACAGGTTCTAGTTTCAGGCTGCTGTTAAAAATGCTTACCGTTAATATTTTTCAGTAATGAAAAACCTCAGAGGTTCTGTAGAGTTGAGCTATTTCCCTTAATTGGCCCTGTGTTATCGTGGTACTAAAAATGTGAAATGATTTAGTACTAAGTGTTTTTTTTAATACTTATTGCCTCTCAGCAGCTTCTTTCCCAAGTTACATACATGTGATTGTCATTTTTATTTTTTCCAGTTTTAGATAATTGACAGAACATCGTAGAGGTTTAAGGTGTACAACATAATGATTGAATACATGCATATATTGCAAAATGATTACCACAGTAAGTTTAGCTAAAGCCATCATCACGTATAGTTATAAATTTTGTTGCCTTTAAAAATCTAGGTCAGTTTATTTCATTTGGTGAGGTAAGATTTATTCATTTTTATGTGGGCCAACCACATAATTTGCCAGGATAATAGGTTAATCCCTGTATAGGCTGTTTTTATGGTTAATGTTGATCACAAAGTTGACCATTTAAAGGGAGGGCAAATCTGTTATCCACCATTGAGTCACCTATAGCCAACAGTTTCTTAGACCTGAAAAAGAGCTTAGACATCACGCAGCCCATCTTCATTTTATAGATGAGGAAACTGACTCAGAAAGTGGCATAACCAAGTTCATAATACTCCGTTCATGGAACCATGTTGCCTCTCAGTAACTAAAACAAACTCTGAAGCATCATGACATACATACATTCACAAGCGAACCATGTATGTCACAGATAACGTATTCTTTAAAAATTTTTCAGGCATGTACCTCATTTAACTGGTTGAAACAGGAAAGGAGTGTTACCTTAGAACTGAAACTACTAGTATTTGTATGTTTTACTACAAAGAATTTCCTTATTTGATCAGTGAAGAAACAGTTCTAGCACTTATAAGTCACATTTTCAAGTTAAATTACAATATAAAAAGCAGTAATTATAAAGTTAAAGCACATCAGTTTCTTGACAAGTCAAGTAATGTTAATTATTACAAGTTATTTTGATTTGCTTCAATTTATTTTAATCTGTAACCAGAGTATATAGTACCTAATAGTTTTCAAGGCAATTATTTTTTGTTCCATTATTTTCAGAATTGAAAGAAACTTCATCAGTGTTGGGGAAAGCACCTCTGGGGAGTTATATTTGAACTTTGGCTTGATTTCCAGTAGAATCTAGGTGAAACTGTTCTGTTTCTTCTGTTTTGTTTTGTTTTGTTTTTTTTTTTTGACCAAAGAATTTCTTAGTGAATTGTTTTGTCAGGTTGCAGCTGACAGCATTCAGTACTTAAGTACTTTGTGCTAAGCACTGAACATTCAGTATCTTTTTAAATTTTTTTAAAATGTTTGTTTATTCTTGAGAGAAAGAGCACAAGTGGGGGAGGGCAGAGAGCGAGAAAGACACAGAATCTGAAGTAGGCTTCAGGCTCTGAACTGTCAGCACAGAGCCTGAGGTGGGGCTCAGACTCACAAACCTTGAGATCATGACCTCAGCTGAAGTAGGCGTTTAACTGATTGAGCTACCCAAGCACCCCTGAACATTCAGTATCTTCTGTGGTTATTACAGGAACCTTAGGTTTAGATCACAAATTTGTACAGCAACATTTTTCAATCTCTGCAACAATTTAATAGCAGTAGTTATTGTGCATTAAAAACTGTTGGCAACTTGAATGGTAAAGTTCCCTGCCATTCACTTTGGATCTGGCTTTTCCCAAATCTTTGGGAAGATTTTTGGAGAATCTTTGTACTTCTACAAAGTACTTTTCCCTATGGAAAAGGCCAGGTCAAAATTAAGCAGATGATTTTAGCATTCCTTAGAGCCTTTGATACTGCTAATGGGCATTGTGAACCTCAAAGATTGGATTATAGTGTGCAGGGTTTCCAGAAATATTCACCTTGAAATTCTTTAGGAACGCTTATTAATAACTTGTGAAACAACATTGAGAGCACCAAAGTGTGGTCCTGGACCAGCAGCATCGGCTTCACCGGAGAACTTGTTAGAAATGCACATTCTTGGGACCCACCCCAGACCTGCTGAGTCAGAACTCTAGGCATGGGGTAATCTAGTTTATGGAGCCCTTGACTTGAAAACTACTGTTCTAGAGGTTTACAGGATTGGAGTAGTTTGCTGTAGAAGAATACTAAGCCAGGGTGCTGCCTGGGTAGCTCAGTTGGTGGAGTGTCTGACTCTGGATCACAGCTAGGTGTTGGTCCTCAGGGTCTGGAGTTCAAGCCCCAAGTTGGGCTCTGCATGGGGTGTGGAGCCTACTTAAAATAGCAAGCCCCCCCCCCAAAATAGTAAGCCACTTGAGATTTCAAGTGCAATAGATACTTTGAAAGGGCAGTATTAAATAATATCAAGCGGCTGTTATATACAAGATGGAGTCTACTATTGTCCCACAGGTCTTTTTAAAAAACTTCTGTTGTACTGATTTGGGGAATGTAACCTGTACTTAACCACCTCAGAGCCTTTGTTCATTTTTTCTTTTTTTGATATTCGATTCCTCTTTATAGTTGTGTAACAATCAGTGCATAATTCTAGTCCTAGTATTGTTAATGACAGGATGTGAAAACCTGGAGGTTTTAGAATTATTTGAAACGTGCTGCTTCTGCAAAATAAGGGGTCCCTTGTAGCTATAAAATTCTATTTCCCATTTACTTTCCCAGTTTATTATGCTATTGTTTCTTGCTCATTTACCAAATATTTTAAAAGTTTTTTATTTAAGGTAATAAATGTAAGTAGTATAAAAGATTAACTAGTTCCACAAGGTGTATAATAAACAGCAGTTCTGCGGTCCACTTCTCCCCATCTCTGACTCTGCTTTCAGTAGTTGACCATATTGCATGATTTTATGTTTTATAAGTGAATATGTTCAAACTTGTTTTCATTTGTTAAATATCACCTATAGACTTGCTAACGTGGAGGAGGAGGATTTCTCTTCCTCTTTTCTTCCATAGTAGGAAGTCTGTAGATGATACTTAAATTTAAAAAAAATTTAGTTTTCTTAGTTCTTGTGAGATCTCTTTGCAGTGTTGACAGGATTACTTAAGTACAGTATTCACATCCGAGTCCTGTAGTCCACATTCATTGATTACATTCCCTTTTCTATAAAACTAACCTCAGTTTTAGTATTTTCATTTGCTTATTTTTCCGTTTTTTCCATAAAAATATTCCCACACTCTCCAGAGGTTATATATCTTTTATCCATAACTTTCATTATTTATTTCTGAAATGTCTGCTGGAGTTCTTTTTTTCTTGTGTGTGTGTGTGTGTGTGTGTGTGTGTTCGTGTGTGTGTGTTCTGGAGTTCTGTGTCCTTTTATGTGAACTGGTTATTCTCTAGTCCTGCTGAATGTGTGTGTCCTCCTGGGATTTCCCTTTCACCCTTATCTTAGAAATCATTTTGCTTCTCTCTTGCAATGAATCTTCTGTTTCTAGGACTCTGCCCCCATCTCCCATTTTGTGGTTTAACTTCTTTATTTTGGTTTCAAATATGCTCCATAACTTTGTAGAAAGGAGGTAAATTGTTTTAATCTTTCATGTTTGAAAATGCTTCTACTCTCCCATCTGATTGATAGCTTGGTATAGAGTTCAAGGTTGGAAATAATTTTCCCTCACATACTGAACCTCATTGTTTTCTAGCTTATAGTTATTCTATTGAGAAGTTTATTGCTACTCCTATGTGTGATCATTTGTATGTGACCTGTTTTTCCTCTTTATCCCCTGACTTCAGAAATGTCCTGTGCATTGCTGATCATCTTTTTTGCTTTTATTGTTCGAGCTACTTCATGGACTCTTTCATTCTAAATACAGGTACTCCTATCCTGCAGTGCTACAATTCTCCTTTCATCATTATCATCATCACCATCATTTCTTCCCCTTATACTTTTTATCTTTTGGGGGGGCCTCCTTTTGGTTAGATGTTGGCCATCCTATAGTGACCCTCTAATTTTCTTGGTTTTTGTCTTCATTCTCGTCCATTCTGTGAGCTCCTCAACTTAATTCTGTTTTTCTGCTTTTTATTTTTCAGTTGAAATACAGCAAAATTAGCATTTTTATTGTATAGTTGTATAAATTTTGACAAATGTGCAATTGTGTAACCACTACCACACTCAAGATCCAGAATACTAGGGTGCTTGGGTGGCTCAGTTGGTTAAGTGTCTTGACGTTGGCTCAGGTCATGATCCCACGGTTTGTTGAGTTTGAGCCCTGCCTTGGCCTGTCTACTGTCAGCACAGAGCCTATTTCAGATCCTCTGTCCCCCTCTCTCTCTGCCCCTTCCCTGCTCTAGCTCGCTCTCTCTCTCTCTCTCTCTCTGAAAAATGAGTAAACATTAAAAAATTTTAAAAAGGTATAGAATACTTACATCATCCCCATTTATCCCTTTCTGCCATCCCTTTGTAGTCAGCCTTTTCCTATAGCCGTAACTATTGCCAGCAACTGATCTGGTTTCCCTTTCAGTAGTTTGGTCTTTTCCATTATGTCATAAATGCATTCTTTTAGTATGTATGCATTTAATACTGAGAAGTATTCTGTTGTATGGATGTGCTAGTTTGCCCATTTACCAATTGAAGGATATTTGGATTGTTTCCAGTTTGGGGGGAATCATGATTATGAATAAAGCTGCTATAAACGTTTATATACAGGTTTTTTGTGAGCTGAAGTTTTCATTTCTCTTGGGTAGATAACTAGAAGTGGAATTGTTGGGTCATGTAGCAACTCTGTTTAACCTTCTAGAAACTGCTAAACCATTTTTTAGAGTGGTTGTACTATTTTATATCACACCAGCAACATATGAGAGTGCCAGTCGCTCTGCATCCTTGTCAACACTTGGTATTGTCAGTTTTTAAAAAATTTTAGTCATTTTAAGATGTATGTGATGGTATCTCATTTAAAGATCTACAAATGGCCAAGAGGCACATGAAAGATTTTCAGCATTGTTAGCCATCAGGGAAATGGAAAACAGAACCACAATGAGGTACCACTGACACCCACTAGGATGGCTATAGTAAAGAGATGGACTGTAATTATGGATAGGTTGTGGAAAAATGGGAGCCCTCATACACCATGAGAACGTAAAATGGTGCAGTTGCTGTGGAGGACAGCCTGACAGTTGTTCAAACGGTAAACATTGATCCAGCAAGCAACTCCATTCCTAGGTGTTACCCAAGAGGATAGAAACATGTGCAAACAAAAACTTGCACATGAATGTTTGACAGCATTAGTCATAAAAAGCTAGAGTGGGAACAACCCACATTAGTTCTAATGGATGAATGGATAAATAAAATACAGTATAGTTTAACTATAGGATTGAAATACTGATACATGCTACAACATGGGTGAACCTTTTATTTATTTTTTTTGGTGCATAAAAGGTTTTATTAAAGCATGGGGACAGGATCCATGGGCAGAAAGAGCTGCCCATGGGTGAACCTTTAAAACCTAAGTGAAAGAAGCCAGTTACACAGGACCATATATTGTATGATCCCATTTACGTAAAATGTCTAGAATAGGTAAATATAGAGAGACAGAAAGTGGATTGGTGGTTACCTGGAGTTTGTGGGCATAGGGGGTTAGCAGTTGGTTGGTACGGGATGTGGTTACATTTGGGTGTAATGAGAATGTTCTAAAATGGTGCCGATGGATGCACAACTCTCAATGTACTAAAAATTATTGAAATTATACTTTGAATTACAGGGTATGTAAACTAAAAAGCTGTTAAAATGATCAGTTTTAAGTGTACAATTCACTAATTTTTAGTGAATATACAGGAATGTGCAGAAACAGATTTGGAACATTTTATCACATCAAAAAAGATCCTTTGTGCTTGTTTGCAGTCAATACCTATTCATATCCCAACCACAGGCAGCCCTGATCTGCTTTCTGTAGATGTGCTTGTTTGGTATATTTCATATAAGTATAATCCTATCTCTTTTCGAACCAACCCCCTTTTGCATCTAGCTTCTTTCACTTAGGTTTCAGTTTCTCCACATCCTTGCTGATACTTGGTCTGTGTATTTATTATAGCCATTCTCGTAGGTGTGAATTGATACCTCTTAATGGTTTTAATTTGTGTTTTCCTAATGACGAATGATGTTGAGCATCTTTTTAGCTTAGTAGCCATTCCTATATCTTTGGTAAAATGTGTAGTCAAATTACTTGGGCGTTTTTTTAAAAAATTTTTTCAACATACATTTTGAGAGAGCGTGGACAGGGACAGAGAGAGGGAGACACAGAATCCAAAGCATGCTACAGGCTCTGAGCTGTCAGCACAAGGCCTGACACGGGGTTTGAACCCACAGACATCAAGATCATGGCCTGAGCCCAAGTTGGACACTTAACCGACTGAGCCACTCAGGCACCCCAAATCATTTGGGCATTTTTTAGTTGTATCATCGTTTTCCTATTGTTGACTTGAGAATTTTTTTTATATTTTTGATACAAAGCTTCTTAGTCAGACATGTGATATATACTGATAAAATTTTCTTCCAGTCTATGGCTTGCCATTTTCATTTTCCTAACAGTGTCCTTTGTAGAGCACAAGTTTTTAATATTGATAAAGTCCAATTAATTTTTATTATATCTAAGAATTCATTGCCTAACTCAAGGTCTTGAAGATTTTCCCTTATGCTTTCTTCTGAAAGTTTTGAAATTTTGTTCTACATTTAGGCCTTTGGTCTATTTTAATTATAATTAAGTTATAGAAGATTAATTGTATAAAGATGAGGTATAAAGACCATTTTTTTCTATTTTATATATGGATGGGATTGTGCAGCACCATTTGAAAATAGTGTCTTTTTCTCTGTTGAACTGCTCTTGTACCTTTGTCAAAAATCCGTTAACCATATTTGTGTGGGTCTTTTCTGTGTGCCCTCTCTGTATGTTCCTCTCTTTTTTTCTTTTTTATTTCTGTATCCACCTTTTTCTTCTGTTTTCTTCCTCTGTTTCGTTTTGTTTCCTTGTCTCTAATTTTTATTTTATTTCCTGCTCTTCTATTGCTTTGCTGGTTCTCTTTTTCTTCTCCCAGTTTTCCCTTTGATTTCCTTCCTCAAAATGAAGTATGTGGATTTGTACTAATTGAAGTTTTATGTATTTATTTTTAGTGTAAATAGCGATAAATGTGAAGAATTTGTATTCTTTTCTACAGGTAAAAACTTCCCAAAATGAGTTAACTTTTTCATTTATAACTCTTAATTTTTCTCAATGAATTTGTGGCCTTAGAAAAAGATGGTGATCCCTCTGTCCAAACCATGTTTCATGGTTTTTCAAAAGGCTTAATTTCCCTAGTGTTATTGTTTCTTTAAAAAAGAAATTAAGGTAATTCAAATTGATATGCTAAAAGAAGTCAGGATTTTACTTGTTTTTTAACCATGCTTTTATTTCATTCTTAAATTAGAAGATTGATTATTGATGCTTTTCCTATAGGCACGGTGGTCATGATTACTCCTGGATCCACACATATAAGAAAAACAATTTTCAAAGCAGCTTAATTAAGGAATTTGATTTTGGCATTTAATAAAAAGGAGACACTTGACAGTGGAATCAAGTAATGCCAGTGATCAGTTCTGTTTTTGAACCTCACAAATACGGTCCTGTTTACATTGGTTTTCTTAGACTCTAGAGTAGTTTTCCTAGAAAAGTGCTCTAATACACTGAAATGTTGTTGGTAAGACATTCCTTTCATGCTGTTTAATTTAAACTTCCATTGTTTTCATTTTTTAAGAAACAATTTTTGCATCGTCTCTTTTTGTTAATGCTCTACAATAATTTGAGGACATTAGTCAAGAATTGTATCAGTGTTTCCTAGCATAGCTAATGGATTTAGTTTCTGTGATCCTAGCAGAGGGTTATTATTATATAGGAGAACCAAATGAGAAAATTACTTAACTCCCATACCGGAAGTATCCAGAAATCTGCTTTGGCATTTTACTTGCTTGAACTGTGATTTCTGCCCCTATAGATCAAGGGAGACCCTTGCCCCCCCCCCCCCACCAGCCTATGTAGTCTTTAAAGGTGTTCTTAATACAGAGCTTACTAGTTATTTAGGTTTAGAATATTTTTCTCTCATCTCCATGAAATTATGAGAGGAGCAGGGAACTTGGGCGAGAGACCTTAAAGCGATATAATGTGGGCCAGGCTGCATCGTACACACCTGAGCCTTGTTGCAGTCCCTTTGCAGCCTCGTGCCGCAGTTGCCCTGAGTTAAGCTGCAGACTTGACTTCCTTTTGGTCCCAAAGCTCAGCTGCTTGTGCATACTTCTCTCAACCTTGGGCTCGTTGCGTAAATCCCATCCTTCCCCAACAAGGTAGCTCCGCAGGTGCCTTCTCCCATGTCTTCTCAAGTCCAGTTCTCTATTCCTAGGAGCATCGGCTCTTCCTCTTCTTTTCACAGGGTCCCGACTTGTACCGGGCGAGCCAGCCCTTTGCTTCTCCTGCTCCTGAGAAGTGCCAGGATTCTACAGCGCTGACAACTGCCTTCTCATCCCTAGACTCTGGGCTGCTTTCCGGATACCTGCATAAGCAAGCCCTTGTCACTGCTACCCATTCCTACCTGCACCTTGCTTTTTCCTTCTTGCCGCATTTGTGTTCCTTTCTCCCCATCCTCACCCCCACCCCTGGCAAAATGCATAAAGGATGGAAAAAGTACTGCGGCCAGAAGTCTCTGAATGAGACATCAATGGATGAATATTTAGGCAGCTTAGGGCTGTTTCGAAAGCTGACTGCCAAGGATGCCTCTTGCCTCTTTCGGGCTATTTCGGAGCAGGTAAAAGGAAAATATGTATCTTCCCTATACTGAGTTTTCAGAGTTTGAAACATGGCACGGTACTGTAGCTAGAAGACCTGTAGCCCACCAAAAAAAAAAAAAAATCCCCTTTCTCTTCCTAGTAAAAACTTCCGGGTCTACCTGGCACTTACTAGCTTGGTGTAGGCCTTTGCTGATCAGTCCAAATATATTGCTGTGCCTTTGCTGTCTTTTCTGTTTTCTAAATGCCAGTTTGGAATGTAAGAGAAATAAGGATGGGATTACAGAAACTTTGAAATGAATCTTGATCCTTTATAAGCAGCCCTACTTTCTCTAAATTTTATGCCTAAGGAAACCTCATAGGCTGTGCCCATGAGTAGAAAAGGGGTGGGGGTGGTAAGACCAAACCATCTCTCCCCAATCTCATTAAGGGTGGCAAAAACATTTTAGTAAGGTCAGGACCTAATTTTCCCATGTCCTACATATGTTTTGAATAAGGTGGACTTAAGTGTCCAGTTCATCATTTTAATTTGATAGCTATTTCAAATGACTTGAGAGTGAGCTGGTCTTTCTCTTTTTAGTTGTTTTGCAGCCAGGTCCATCATTTGGAAATCAGGAAGGCTTGTGTCTCCTATATGAGAGAAAATCAACAAACTTTTGAGTCTGTAAGTAGAACACATAAGCAAGGTAGAGATGTCGGTAGAGTGTGTAGTAAATGGGAAATGAATTTTGAGCTGTGTACATGATGAAAATTATGTCATGCAATTTCCTCTCAATAGCAAATACTTAATTTTCAGCTGCCTTCCCTTTAGCATACCTCTAGACCTCCAGAATTAGACTATTTTGTACTCTAATTGAGAATTAAGACAGTTCGTCTGCATCCTTCCCACTACTTTCTGCTCCCCATAGACCTCCCCAAACCTCCCAAACCCTAAAACGTTACATTTTGACTAGTGTCCTGTATACTACATCCATACCACTGTTCCTCGAACAAGTAATCATAGTTCACAAAGAGTTTGGCTATGTTGATATTTTAATGTATACTTTCAAATATGTACAAATGGGAAAACCCCTCTGTTCTCTTAATTCTGTGCACAATGCTCTTGAGCCAATATGAATAGTCTTACAAAACCTAATTGTAAGGAAACAAATTAGTTCTAAACATTTACCTTTTCATGTTACAAACTGGTAATAGGTACTCTGCCACTAACAATTGGCTTTAAAACAACTTTTAGAAGACATTTTGCATACTTTGAAGTATTTGAATTCTTATTAATGGAATGAGGTTTTATCAAGGTCTGGTTTGAAGTGTGCCCTCTTGTGAGGCTTTAAAAAAATTTTTTTCAGCCCTTCCAGTACTGTTTGTTTTCTTCTCACTGTATATTATGGGCATTAGCCTGCTGTTCGAGGTTTACTCTTAATTTTCTCAACAGGTTTCAGTGAATCTTAAAACTGTCAAGCCTTCTTGACTTTAAAGCTTATTACCTAGGTTAAAGTTAATTACAGTCTTTACAACACCTGGGGAAAAGATTATTCATGAATTACTTCAAATGCAAGACCATGGTGTAAAACAGTGCATCTCAAGTATTTTTGTGCATACAAATCACCTGGGGATCTTGTTAAAGTGCAGATTCTGATTCAGTAGGTCTGAGCTGGGGCCCAAGATTTCTGCATTGTTAACAAAACTCCCAAGTGATGCTTGCTCTTGTTCCTGATACAGTAATAGTAACCATGTTTTGAGTAACAAAGACTTGTGTAAAATTTTAAAACTTACATGGATAAATCTCAGAATAATCATGCCAAGAGAAAGAAGCCAGACCCTCCCCCAAAGTGCATACAGAATATGATTTTCTTTATATAAAACTTAAGAAAATGCAAACCAGTCTGTAGTGATAGAAAGCAGATCAGTGGTTGGAGGTTGGTGTGAGTTACAGAGGGACACAAGGAAACTTGTGGGGGTGATGGATATATTCACTATCAGAATCGTCATGTCATGATGGTTTCGTGGGTGCATACATGTGTCAAAATGTATTTGTGCCATTTAAATATGTGCAGTTTGTTGTCTGTCAGTTATACCGCAAGCTGTTTAAAAAGGGATTGAGCAAAATTGAAACTTGATCTTCAAGTCCAGTGATAATATATACATGAAACTAGACATATATTCTATTCCCCGAGTTGACTTTTACTTTTATTGAGGTGTATTTTACACACAAATAACATTTACCATTTTAAGTTTGGCATTTTCAGTTTGGGCAATAATACATAGTCCTGCAACTGCCATTGCAGTCAAGATATGGAACATTTCTATTACCCCAAGAAGTTCCCTTGTGCCCTAGGCTTTTCTGAATCTAATGAAATTCCCTTTAAGTTCCTCAGTTTAACTTTGTAAATGCATGTCTCCTGTCAAAATTTAAAGTCCTTGTGATTATTGGGTTTGCATGATTTATGAAAATTGTCAAGTTACTTAAATTGGCATTTCAAAAGAAACTCAAAAGCATTACCATTTGATGAAATGCACTGGTATGTGGATAAGCCAGGACCAATTCCTAGGACAGTTTTAAAGTCCAGCTTTTCTCCACTCATAACTTTTGTGTATGTGCAAATCTTCTTGAGGTGCTGTGCAAAATAGTCCTTGAATACCATAATTGTTGAGCTGAACAAACACCCATTGGAGGGTAATATTGCAGAATATAATCAGATTTTAGTAATGCTATGTATTTGGTTAAGTCAAGTTTGTTTTATTTTTGAAGTATGTGGAGGGATCTTTTGAGAAATACCTGGAACGGTTGGGAGATCCCAAGGTAAGATCAAATACGGGGGTTTAATCTTTTCAGAGTATTTGGAATAGTAAACCGAAGTATTCATTCAGCTGTGTCGCCTTAGCTTTAGTTAGACGCAACCTATTTTCTTAAGTAGCCAGCTGTGTTGAATCAAATAGTTCTTGCAAAAGTTTCGAAGCTGGCAATTGACCTATTTTGTGTTGAATGTTGAGAATTCTATGTCAACAATTTTATCATCCATAGACTGCAAACAGGACAAGCCTAAGTCCTTTCACTTTAATGGGGGAGGAGGGATGGCAATGAATGTTACAAGAGGTCATTTGTTACATTTTTTATTCAACAGTTCCCCTGATTTGTAGTTATCCTTTATGTGGGAGTAAGCTTCATAAACACATATTTAATTAAAAATAATTTACGTGATTAATTCCATAGTTCTGGACTTAGCATTTACTAAATACCTTGCTAACTTCATAATCTTAACACTAATTCCATTTTTATTGTGCCTTTTAAATCTCTCCTATTAACTGTCCTTGTTACTTCATAGTTAACTGAGAAGGTCTTTAGGACTATTAGTTTCAGAAGTTTATGTAAATGAGTAACACAATATCTTAAAACAAGTTATAGTGTGTTCTACAAATTCTTCATTTAAAACGTCTCTAAGCATCCAAAATAACTTGTTGAACTTGCAAAACTTTTACCCGATAGCTACAGAATGTTTTTTAAAAGTTTATGTACTATTTATGTTTAGGAAAGTGCTGGCCAGCTGGAAATAAGAGCTCTTTCTCTAATTTATAAGTAAGTTAAATCTTTTTTTAAAGACTGAGTGCATATGTGTCATTGTGTGTAAAGTTTCTATTAAAGGCTCTTTGGGATTTGGGAATGATCTGTAGAATGAAGATGTCTAAGTAAAGTTAATTTGTGTTAACTTTTGGGTGGAGAGCCTCTAGAGTTTGTGTCCATTTGAATGAAATAAAGGACTTTAAGGAATGCTGGTATTCCTGTAGAAAATCAGAATGTCTATCTTAGAATTCTTGTCTGTTTAACTTTGTGCCCCTTCAATGCATCTTTAGTGGGGCAATATAGCTTCCAAGAGGGTAGAAATTGGTTCTTGAAGACAAAAAGATGTTAGATACTATAGTGGTTTGTAGTCCTTCAGAGGGTTACGGTACATAAGCAGATATATGGTGTATCTCTGGTATTAAAATTTCATAGGAAAATTAAAAATAAAAAGGCTCTTTAGGCACATGATAATGAACATTTTGAGAAACACTGCTCTATCACTTTGGTCCCCAAAATAGCAAAAGTGGCATTTCTGGAAGCTGTGGGGTTGCACAGAACTATTGAAAAATACTTCTCTAATGTAGGATAGAGGCTAGTGGAAATCTTGTTCATTTGAGGAAGTTGATCTGTACATAAGATTTCCTTCACAGTTTTTAGGATGGTGAGATGGCATATACCTTGGTATAGTCTGAATCTTCTGGTTATGGGTACTCATTCAAGTTAGTGTTTTGCAGTCTGCTCATTTCTCACTAAATCCATCAAGAAGTTGTATAGAAGAGGCATTGGGCAGGTGACTAATCAGTTGTTGCTTTTAAGTCAAAGGCCAGCTTTTAAATTGGCTTTCTTTCTTTTTATGTATAGCCCTCGAGCTAAGAATGCTTTCTTCAAAGTTTATAAATGGTTAAATGAAAAGTAGAGTACTGTTACATGGCATGTGAAAATTCTATGAAGTTCAGATTTCAGTGTCTGTAAATTAAGTTTTATTGGAACACAGTCATTTGTGCTTGTTTATCAGGGTCTGACTGCTTTCATGCTACAAAGTCAAAATTGAGCAAACCATACGGCCTGCAAAAGCTGAAATGCTTATCATCTGGTCTTTTACCAAGTAAAATTTGCCAGCCTATGCTTTAAATAAGTGCGGAGCCCCCAAAACTCAGAAACACACATACAGTTGGGAACCTATCTTCTTTACTTCTCCTTTTCCCAAATTAAGATATGTTTAAGAAATCCATGGGACTTTAGAGAAGTTGGCTATCTACTTTGAATTAACATTATTTAGCCTCTTTAAACATTCAGATTATTTTATATGAATAAGGTGGGCAGTGTGAAAGCCCAGATACTTGTTCTTATAAACTATCTTCTTGGATATACTAAATTATCTCTTTTCAACCACCTTTGTTTTCTACCCGTGTAGTCGAGATTTCATTCTTTATCGCTGTCCCGGAAAGCCTCCAACTTGTGTCACAGATAATGGCTATGAAGACAAGGTAAGAAGATGAGTGAATATTTACTAAAATAAAAGAAATTGAATGATGCTGCTGGCTTAACAAGATAATAAATCATTCTTTGTTACCTAATTAATGGGAGGGGGGAAGCATAGTCTAAATGCCAAGCTTCTCCGCCACCAGCCTTTACCTCTCCATTTAGTCATCCTGAGTGTTGTTAGCCACCCTCCTGAACAGACCTTACCTTACCAGTCCTGTAATAGGTTAAAAAAAAAAAAAAAACACCCAAAAAAACCAAACCTCAATTGGCTCCTTGTTGGCTAGGAGATAAGGTTCAAACCTGGAAGCTAGGCATTTAGTCCCCTTTTCATCTTCACTGTCTTACAACCTTAGTATATTTTGATTCCAGATACTCCGACTTACACTTTTTTTCTTTTCCTTTGTATCTCCGATGTTAACTCCTTTGAAACTCCCAACTCCCCTGGAGTTCTTTCCTCCCTTTGTGTTCCCTCCTCTAGCATCACCCAAGTAATTCTAATCACATTGTATTTGTTTTCATGCTTATTTCTCTCCTAAATCTTCAGTTTCTTGAGAGCAGGCCAGTGTGCTACTACTGCCCAGTAAGATGCTTGGAAAATAGTAGGAAGCGGTTTTGTTGGTTGAGAACTCTTAGCCGTTAAACAGATTGTTTTTCAGTATACAGTGTTTCTTCCAAAAAATCTGGGTTTTTTTTTGTTTTTGTTTATCTATTTGAGAGAGTGAGGGGGGATGAAGGGGCAGAGAGAGAATCTTATGCCAGCTCTGCCCTCAGGGTGGAGCCCTACAGGGCACTGGATCCCACAAAGCTGAGATGACCTGAGCTGAACCCAAGAGTTAGATGCTTAACTGAGCCACCCAAAAAGTTTTTAAGGAAAAAACCTTTTATCCCAATTATTTGATTAGTTAGTATAGACTATACAGTAATTGACTTTTTAAGGCTTGTGTCACACCATGGAATATATTTCAGGCAACATTTTTTTAAAACTTCTTAATGTTTGCTTATTTGAGAGAGAGACAAAGAGACTGTGCCAACAGGGCAAGGGCAGTGAGAGAGGGAGACACAGAATCCGAAGTAGGCTCCAGGTTCCGAGCTTTTTGCACAGAGTCCAATGTGGGGCTTGAACTCAGGAACCAGGAGATCATGATCTGAGCCAGTCGGATGCTTCACGGAGCCGCCCAGGCACCATTTATATAATGTTTTTAATGTAGATGGGCTCATGCTAAACATATTATTACTTGTTTTCACCTATCCTCATCAGTAATCTAGATCTACCTCATTTTTTTTTTTACTAGTTTAATGCCATTATATCATACTTGCCTACCCACAAGTATGTATCAGAACTATTATTTTATGTTGGGATACCAATACCACCAGGGACACCTCTTCCAATCAAAATGGAACTTCTTGCCACACGAATAAAGAAACTATACTGTTACCTCTGGAGTTTTTTCTTGCTTATTTATTTAGTTCTGGTTAGCCGGATTCCTTTAACTACTCCTTAACAACTGCCTCCAGTTATTGACCTTTGTTAGTTGGAGTTCCAAGTTCTTCTAGTCCAAATTACACAGGGCTTCTCTGCTCAAAATCTGTTCACTTTCTTTTGGATTAATAAACTCTTAAATGGAAATAACCCCTCAGAGTGCTCAGAGTGGTGTGAAACTTCATAACTTAAACTTTACCGTGAGTTACTTTAGCTTGACACTTGCCCTCAATACTCTGAAATGGTTTATACTGGTGGAGTTGGAATTGTGATTTCAAAAAAAGGCTAGGGAAGAATAATAGACCTGAAGTAGAGAACTTTATTATTGGAAGAAGTTAGCCCAGATTAGGCAGGAAGGCAGCAAATAGGGGACTTGGAATTTTCTGCCAAAGAAGCTCAGTGGCAACATCCTCCCATAGAACACAAGAGAATCCTCTTTGGTCCCTCAGGTTGCTAATACGAGACGTGGCTTCAGAATCAGATAGACTTGGGGTGCCCGGGTGGCTCTAGTCATTTGAGTGTCCAACTCTTGATTTTGGCTCAGGTCATGATCCCAGGGTTGTGGGATCAAGCCCCATGTCAGGCTCCGTGCTGAGCCTGGAGCCTGCTTAGGATTCATTCTCTCTCTCCTCCTGTTCCCCCCCCCCCCCCCGCTCACACTCTTTGTCTCTCAAATAAAAGAAATAAAATAGACTTATGGTTAGATATATCCCTTACTCAAGACAGATTTTTGAACCAAAATTTAAAAAGGTTTTGGAGCTGTTAATTCAGACAGTTTTCATCATACAGAGCCTGCAAGCATTTTTACTAAAATATTTTGGTTAGTAAGCATGGCTTTGAATTGTTTGGGAAAACTAGAGACTAAAGATCAGCTAAGAAATTAACTCCTTTTGTAGCTATCTCAGTCAGTGCCTTAATTCATTAAGAAAGTCTCTTTAGCAGTATTGTTCCTATATAATGTATTCATATATTACTACTCGGTAGAATGGATAACCTTTTGAGTAAATTAAGTCTCCCCCTGCCCTCATGATCTGAGTTTGGAATATTTGGATATTTGACATAATTTCTGCAGTCCTTTTTCAAAGTTAAGCTGGGTCTCTTGACTTCTGTTAGGATTTCTACTAGATTTACTCAATTTGTAAAAGTTCCATATTTTTGCAAATTCACAAATCAGCTTGTTGGCTACATTAATGGGAATGTGATTTAGATTCAGTGTAGCCTTATTAGTGATTTTAATCTTGGCATTTAAAAGTCACTTTTGAGAACATCTCTTTTGAAAGTTATAGCTAGCATTTATCTTTATTCAAATTTCAAAAATCACTTTTCCTCAGCTTTATTGAGATATAATTGGCGTGTTAAGTGAAATGAGTCAGAGACAAGTATTGTGTGATATTACTTAATATGTGGGATCTAAAAAAAATCACATTTTAAAAACAAATTCATTCTCAATTTCTGGTTAGCAATTTAATTTCAAGTAGTTCATGGTTGTAAGATATGTAACATTCACTTAATTGTTCTGTGTGTTTTTCTTCAGATTCTACTGTGCTATTCAAGTAATGGCCATTATGATTCAGTGTACTCAAAACAATTTCAGTCAAGTGCAGCTGTTTGCCAGGGTATGTGAAAGCTTTACAAATGGTTAGGTGTGTTTCAGATGATTTTGTTTTCCCATCTTTAAATTGAGGGACCCACTGTAAGTAACTCTTCTAAGCTGTTTTGTTGGCACCTATTGAAATTGTATACTGGCTTATGGCTGTTTTCACATTGTCATAAAGAGATCTTACTTTGACAGTTGGAGTTTTGGCTTTTTTTCCTTTAGCTGTACTGTATGAAATTCTCTATAAAGATGTGTTTTTTGTGGATGAAGAAGAGTTGAAGACTGCAGTTGAATTGTTTCGAAGTGGTTCCAAAAAGAACAGAAACCATGCTCTGACTGGCAGCGAGGATGTCCATGTTGACTACAAGAGTTCAGCTTGTAATAGGTAATAAAGGGAAAAGGGGTGTCAACCTCAAGATCAACATCATCATTTGAAAGTGGAAGGGGCTTGGCATACCCACACATATGTATGTGGAGATCCATTTTCTATTGGGGGAAGAGAAATTTTACCAAAAAGATATGTTGTATTTTGAGATGTTCAGGTTTCGGAGGTTTGATCCAAGTTAGAATCCTTTTTTTTTTTTTTTTTAATTGCTAGAAGTGACTTTAGAACTATGTAACCCCGTGGTTCTCAAATGGTGCTTGTTAGGAAGGCAGATTCTTGGGCCTAGTTTCACAAAATTTGAGGTGAGAGTGGGGCCAGGAATCTTCTTTTTTTTAGCAAGTATATTCCAAATATTCTGATGTAGGTAAGCTGTGGACCATATTATGAGAAAAAGCTGATTGTAAACCAGCACTATCATTTTGTTAGTTGGTAACTGAGATTCACAGTGGTTACTTGAAGTAGCACACATCCAGCTAGTAGAAAAGAATTTCTCAGACTAAGGGGAGTTTTAAGAGCCTTTGAGTGTCTGCCTTTGGTACTTGCTGGAAATATAGATTGTGGCCTCTGAGGAAACAGCTGGTGTGTCAGAGATAATAAAGTAGGTGTTGTCTTCTATTTCTTCTTGATTCCTACTTATGTGAAGGAAATTCATATAGGCTTGGTGCCAGTCAGGTGTCAACCTTGTCTTTTTGTCTTGATTGCAATTTTTTTTTGTAGAAGAGAGGTTTTTAAACTTACTTGGGAATGCAGGGAGTGGCACTCATGCATCAGGGTAAAAGTTGCTTCATTCTTCACTGATGATTTGTCCTAAGGATGTCCGGCTTTGGGCAATTATAGTAGTAAAAAAAAGCAAAATGTACTAGTTACCTATTGCTTCATGACAGTATTACTACAGATTTTGCAATTTAACACACTTATCTCACAGTTTATGTGGACTAGGAATCTGGGCACAGCTTAGCTGGGTCTTCTGCTTCGGGTCTCACAAGACTGCAATGAGGTTGTTGGCCAGGATTGAGTTCTTCCCTGGAGTTTTGACCGACAAAGGATCCACTTTGACACTCACATGGTTCTTGGCAGCATTTAGTTCTTGAAGCTGTAGGACTGAGAAATGTGTTTTGTTGTTGTTGCTGTTGTTGTTTTGCTGGCTGTCAGCCTAAGGGAACCCTCACCTATTTGTCACATGTGGTTGGTGAACATGACTGCTTGCTTCCTTATAGTCAGCAAGGGACCAGCAATACAGGCACTACGTTCTTATGCAAAATAATAATATACATCTTATCTATTAAGAAGCAAACTTGAGGTAGGGGAATCCTACATGGATGTGAACACCAGGAGGCAAAGATCATAGGGACCATCTTAAGAGATGGAGGTATGAAATATAGGAGATAGTCTGCTTAAGTATATTGTAGTACATCCTAATAAAAAGGAAGCATGAATGTAAATGTTGGGGTGAAAAACCATTTGCCTCATTTTTAGACCTTGAGCTAGTTTACCACTAGGTGGTGGTATAGTCATTAGACTTAAAACTCAGCTACTGCCTTTATATAAAGCTCTTTGTTCTAAATCTTTTCAATTAGGAGTGAAGAGTTGGGTGCCTGCTGCAATGTTGAAAATACACCAGAGGGGTGCAATCAAGGAACAGAAGAAGCAAAGGTTTGAAATTTTCTAGGCAAAGAATTCTCATAATCTTGGCTTGTAGCATCATAACTTAAAAGGCCTTAAGTTAAGGTCAAGCAGTCCAATCTAGTTATATGCGGTGGGGGAGGAGTTTGTGTTTTCCTTTGTGGAAATTTTAATCTTAAAATGTAAAATGGGTGCTTAATGTTGTCTGAGTATTTATTCTTAATGGAATTGTATAGATTGTTTTCAAAGCAATCTCTGAACACTTTAGAATTTTCAGAAGCTGTTGTTTTCAAATTAAATATTACAAATCCAGTAATAGATACTTTGTGATGAATCTTATGGATGCTAAGGTTTTTCTCTGTCATTAAAGTATGTGATGCTTGCCCTATTCTGTTCAAAGGAAATAGGTAATAATCCTGTTTGAAGAAACAGGAGAAATTTTTACCGTCTTTATAGTCCTAAAATCAAGCAGACCTTTAGTTTGAGGCTAGCTCAATAGGGCAAATACTATTAAAATAATGTTTATTTATGCCCCAAGTTCTGGGAATTTGGGAACAGTAACTATTGGATATGGTGAAATTCTAGGAAAGCAGAAGAAAAAGGAAATTCCTTTGAAAGTTGCAACAGATTTTGACCAAAATGAAATAGAATTTTCAGGTGATTTTAGGGTACAAGAACACTTACACCTCTCTGTGTATATCAATATGAGATTTATTGAATAGCCTGACTGAATCTTTAATCTTTGTGTTGCATTGATTTATGTGAGATGTATCCTCAGTTGTGGCTGCTTTCAATATTTCCCTTCTGCCATCTAAAACCTTTTAGATTATTTGCATATTGCTTCTTTAATCTCCTGATTTTTAAAATACGCAACAAAACTTACTGTGACATTTAATTCTTTTTTTAATAAAGAAGGAAAGGGAGGCATATGTACATAGTTAAAAAAAAACAACTTTCTTTCTTCATAGAAGGAACTTTGAAGCTAAGGATGATGATTTTGTAGCATGATTATTTTTGTTTTAGTCTCCAGAGAGTCCATCAAAGATGCTCTTCCCGTATAAGGTGCTTAAAGCCCTGGATCCAGAAATCTATCGTAATGTAGAATTTGATGTTTGGTTGGACAGCAGAAAAGGTAATGAAATATTGACAGCATGCTTTTGAATCCTGACCTCCAGGGGAAAAAATTTGCAAATTATTTCTAATGAGATGTTTTTAATGTACTGTTATAAAGGACAGCCTCCTACTTTTTAGCTTACTTAATACATGATTTTGAATTGAGAAGAGGAAACATAGAAGTGGGGAAGAATCTTTTAGAATACGATGTTTATCTGGGACTTTTAGTTTTGCAAAGACTGTGGAGATACCCTTTAGATAACTTTGAGTACCCAAAATATGTAACTGTAAATAAGCTTATCTTAGATTTAAAGTGTTAAAACTACTCACTGATAAATGAATAGGTCAGGTGTCCACAAACTGGCCTTTAGAACAAATCTTCCCTGCCACCTGTTCTTGTGTGGTCTGTGAGCTAAGAATGGTCTTTATATTTTTAAATGGCAGAAAAAATTGTAAAAGAACAGTGTATTTTGACACATGAAAATTATATGAAATTCAATTGTCTATAAGTAGTTTTATGACAGAATTGAGTGGTTGTGACAGGGTCTGTATGACCCACAAAGCTTGAAATACTTACTCTTTACAGAGAAAGTTTGCCAACTGTTGAAATAGGTAATTGTTTATGACTCCCTATAAGAGAACTAAGTTATTCAAATTTGCCCTTAAAGTTCTGCCTTCAAGGTAGCCTTTTAATGTTTCATATTCAACTTCTTGAACCTTGGTGAACCTAGGTATAATTAGCAGTCTAACGATCTAGAATGAGGTGAAGACACAATAAGTTGTTAAAAATAATAAGATGCTTTGAAGAAACTAGGTAGTGTTTGTTTTTCATTGAGGTGTGTTACTATCAAGTTGTTTCCATTGGTATAACTAAGATTATAGCCTCCTGATTTCCACCTGTGTTTTATAGCACCAAACTATTTTGGCAGGTCTCCTTAAATTAACCACAGAAATAACCTGTCAAGAGTAATGGAATGACCCTTTAGGACTCTTCCCCCACCAGTCCTGCCCCCAGGTTTCAGCTTATAGTAGTAGCATTGTCAAAAACACTGGTAAATGTAAAGTAGAAAATTAAGTGGTGTAAAACGGGAAAGGAACCAGTTCAGTTGAGCTTGAATCTTCATTTTCTTTTAATAGAACTTCAAAAAACTGATTACATGGAGTATGCTGGGAGACAGTACTATTTGGGAGACAAGTGTCAGGTTAGTTCGTCCTTTAAAAACTCAGTAATTTGGGGGCGCCTGGGTGGCTCAGTTGGTTAAGTGTTCAGGTCTTGATTTCAGCTCAAGTCATGATCTCATGGTTCATGAGATGGAGGTTCACATCGTCCTCTGCACTGACAGCGCAGAACCTGGTTGGGATTCTCTCTCTCCTTCTCTTCCCTCCCCCTGCTCCTGCTCACTCACTCTCTCTAAATAAATAAGCATTAAAAAATTAGTTTTTCCAAGGTTGCAGTTTTAGTTCAACAAAGGTCATTTACAAAATGCTAGAAAAAAATTTTTAATGGTTGTATTAAATTTTAATTACAAGCTTCTGTGAGATGATGTAAGGATCTTTTTTATCATGTGCCACATCTGTTGAGCCAGACTGGCTGGCAGTGTTTATTAGCAACTGCTTTGATAAGTAGACACTGTACTCTGGGGGAGGAGTTGTATTTTTGTTTGTCAGAAGCCAGATCTGGCAAAAGACTTGAGATTAGATGTATGTTTACTGTCTCCTATTCTCTTTCAGGTTCGCTTGGAATCAGGTGGAAGATATTATAATGCTCATATTCAAGAAGTTGGAAATGAGAATAATTCCGTAACAGTCTTCATTGAAGAATTGGCAGAAAAGTAAGAATACAATAGTTTGTTGTATTACTAAAATCTTTGGCTCTTGATGCCTTTTTGTAGTAGTAAATTGAGAATTGCCAGGATGCTAGTAAGAGATCCAGAGTTACATCTGGTACCAGCTTAAGATGACTTATCTCAGATTGTAAAAGCATATGCTGAAATATGAAATCTCAGTATACTTGTATATAAAAGTTTCCAAATCCCTAGGCTCTAGTCAACTTACCAGAAATACTAAATACAACATAATTCTGGTATAAAACCATTCATACTAATTGGAAAGCTGGTTTGCTAAACAAGCTTCTGCCTGTACCAAGATAAGCTAGTCTGGTAATTCTCAGACTTTAACATGCCCCAGAATTACCTAGAGAGCTTGTTAAAACAGATTGATGAACTCCATTCCCAGGGTTTCTGGTTTCAGTATATCTGATGGGGCCCAAGAATTTGAACTTCTCAGTAATTTCCAGGTGATAACTAATGCTATTGGTCCACTTTGAGAACCATTTAACTTGATTAAGCTGCCCTTCTAACCAAAAACTCAGTAGCTTAAAACAAGTTCATTTCTTGTGTTCATTTAGCATTTCATAGTGTGTCAGAAAAGGGGATCCAGGCCATCAAAGGCTCTATCTAGACCCATTTCCATGATCATAGGGGAAAGAGGCGAACATGACAAACCACGTGGTGGTTCTTAAAGCATCTCCTTGTGTTTTATTGGCCAAAGTGGATTACATAGCTGAGCCTGAAGTCAATGGGATGGGAAACTATCATCCTCTTCCAAGGAAAGGCAACAAATATTTGTAGACTAGTCTGTCACAGTCTTTCCTCTGGAACGTGATATATGCTACAAATAGCTGTGAAATTGTACAAATTACTCTTAGGTTTTCTAACCTAAAAAGAAAACCTCACCAGGGTAGCAAGTGTGTCAACAAGTTTAAGTAGAAAATGCTTGAAATGAAGTGGATGGGTGAGGGTATGTATATCCAGTGAAAATTAAGTCTGTGTTGCAGTGGCTTTATGGTGGTATCTTTAATTTTAAGGCATGTTGTTCCACTGGCTAACTTAAAACCAGTTACCCAAGTCACACCTGTTCCTGCCTGGAGTGGTATGCCCAGTCGGAAAGGAAGAGGTTACCAGAAAATTTCCGGGGGCTATGTCCCAGAAATGGGTTTGTATACTGAAGGTTTTTATTCTTGACCCCTTCTTAAGATCTAACGGAAGTCTTGTTCTCAGGTAGAGTTCAGCATTACTGACATTTTGGTATGGAAAACTTTGCTGTGTGCAGCTGTCCTATGCATTGTAGGTTGCTTAGCATCTTTTGACTGTCTGCTAGATGCCAGTAGCATCTTTCCCACAGTTGCAACAACCAAAAATGTCTCCAGACATTGCCACATGGGTCTCAGGGTGGGGAGGGGCAAAATTGTCTGGTAGAGAACCACTGTTCAGGGGACTTTGTGCTAACAAGCTGGAGTAGATTTTAGACTCTAAAACTTGAAAGGATTTCTCAGAGAACTAGGAAAACACCTCATAGAAGCAGACATTCTATTAGCCATAATTTCTGGGAAAATAAGTAATGTAGGTGACTGAATGACTGTGTTTTGATGAGCAAAGCCACCTGAACTAAAGATAGTGTGGAGATGTCCATTGATAGGGGAATTTGCCTGCTGGTTTTGCCCTTCCAAATGGAAGATCTAGTACATCCTTAAAAAATACAGTCATTACCTTCCTGTATTTATTTGGTTTGTTCCCTTAAAAATTCTAGGCATTTGGGTGGGTGGGGGGGATTGGATCTCTTGGTTTGGTTATGAAGCTTATTTCCTACTTTGTTTGCCTGAAAGCTATGTCAGAGATGGACATGAAGCAACGGAAGAAGATGTTCAAAAAAGTTAGAGGAAAAGAGGTTTATGTGACTATGGCTTACGGCAGGGGAGACGCCTTCCTCCCGCCCAGGCTTCAGCACAGCATGCATTATGGGCACGACCCTTCAGTGCACTACGCACAGACAGCTGCCAATGTCCTGTCTAATGAGCATTTCCATCCTCAACATCCACCTCAGAGACAAGGTCGGGGATATGGGATGCCCAGGTAAGGCTTAATTGACTTCCAAGGTAGTGTACATCTCTGTTTAGGTATTGTGAACAATTCTTAGACAGAATTAAAGTAGAATTTAGAAATATCTTAATAGTTTAGCTTTCTTTTATAATCTTTGCTTAGTGGATGGAACTGATGTGTACTTAAATTTTTTTCAAATGAATTTATTGTATTCTCACTGAACAAATACGGAATGGTTGAAGAGATAAGCTAGAGCTATCAAGATGAGTGTCGTGGATATGGCACTGTATCCACTAATAATGGATAGGCTTAATACAAGTAGTGAGGGCAGAACAGCTTTTTCTATTGGGATATTTTTAGAAAAATGTGTTAATTCTACTTAAGTGCCGATAACGTGATAATTCTATTTAAATGCCAATTACTAGATAAACAGTTTTGTTTTCCTTTCCCTTCATTCTTAGGGATTCATCTCGCTTTATCAACAGGCATAACATGGAAGCCCCTAAAGTTGGTTTTTACCCTGGCCCAGGTAAAAGGTGTTGCCACGGCTATGATAACTTCTCCTATAGATCTCGGTAAGTGAATTTTAAATGTTGAAAATCAGAAAATGGGCAAGTTGGGCTTCATTGCTGAGTGACAAATACATGGATTAAATTTTTTTTAGTGTCAGCATTGAGATGTTTGAACTGTTATTTAGAAATTTGGAACAAGTTACCATACCATATTTTAACTTTTTTCCCCTTTTCTCTGAACTACTTAATACTTAAGTTCCTTTAGACGTAGTCACCGCCAGATGCATTGCATGAACAAGGAGTGCCAGTATGGCTTTGCCCCAGAGAATGGACAGATGCCCAGGGGCGTAGAAGAAACCATTACCTTTTATGAAGTTGAGGAAGGGGATGAGACTGCTTATCCAACTTTACCTGTAAGTAGGTCAAAGCTTTAATCAAAAAGCTGTTTACTTTTTCTCTTATTTTTTTTTAAGTAAAGGCAGTGTGGATATGTTTTAGCTTTTTGAACAAACTGCAAATTAAACACGGAAACCTTGAGCTTTTATCTTAGAGCTTTTAAAGATGGGAGAGGAGAACTTTTAAAGCTATTTTTAGAGAAAAGGAGTAGAGGTGGACAAATACACTTACCTTATGGGCTAATATTTTGTTTTCTTGATAATTTTCTCACATATTTTGATTCTAAAGTACATTAAAATACAGCTTTTTTTGATGAACTGTGTGTCTTTGGTACAGAGTCATGGAAGGCCCTCCACACTGGTTCCTGCTGCTTCGCGATACTGTGTTGCAAGGCGAGGACATAGCTCAGGCAAACAGACCTTGAACTCAGAAGGGGCCAGTGGCCAGAGTCACAATGGTGAGTCAGTTACAGTTAAATGTCTCTTTAAAAGAGGATTCTTGTGGCATTAGTCCTCAGGGCTGTGAAGTAGACTTAACAGGTTTTGGTTTTGGGGTCTCACACTGTTCCAGTAGCTCATTTTGAATGAGTTCTCAGTTCTTGTCTCAGAGCTTTGCTAGGATTTTGAAGATGTCTTGGTCTTTCTCAGAAGGCCAGACATCTATTTCTATAGGCCACCACATCGTTATAACTTATTTTCAGCTCTCTGCATAGGTCTTTTAGTGAGTTTTGATTTGGTGGGATTTTGGTATAGGAAACATCTGTTCCTTATGAGCAAGGCACTTCTGTTACGGTGAAGACCATTTGTTTGTATATTTTAGGCTTTTCTGTGACTAGCTTCTATTGTACAAAACTGCTATAAAACAGTCTTTGCCCAAATAAGTCTACTTGACTTAGAACTTTACTATTCATTGTATCCTCTTGGTCATCTACTGTACTAAGTATATTTATAATTTAATCTATTTAACTGTATCCCTCAAAGGAATTTGGTACCCTTGTTTGTTATATGAGGAAATTGAGGTTCAGAGGGTAAATGACCTGGCCAAAGTCGTACCTTTAGTAAGTGACAGAGATTTAACTTTTTTATAACTGCTTTATTTAGATATAATCTACATAGCATATAATTCACCTGTTTAAAAAGTGTGCAGTTCAGTGATTTTAGTATAGTCACAGCGGTGAATGACCATCACCACAATCAACTTGAGAACATTTTGTCACCCCAAAAAAGAAATCCTGTACTAATTAGCCGCTCCCCATTTTCTGTACCAACCTCCCTTCCCCGCCCAGCCTGAGGCAACCACAAATCTGTTTTCTGTCTCAAAGGATTTGCCTATTCTGGACATTTCATACAAGTGTAATCATGCAATATATAGTCTTTTGAGATTGGCAGAGATCACTTTTGAATTTGGGTTTGTCTGACACTAAAGCCTATATGTATGTTCTTAACAGTTGTTAGGGTGTCTCTCACTATGGGGTGTGCTTATTTTTACCATTTTATCATAAAATGATCCGTAAGTGACAATTCTACTCAAACAATTCTGGAGGAATTGGGTGGATTAAGGCAGTGTGAGGCAGTCTCAGTGACTTGACTTAGCAGTCAAGTTCTTTATTTTCTTGTATGTTCTTTCTACTACTGATGTAGAAGAAAAAAGGTATTTCTGGGAATTTAATGAGGACAAAACATCTAGCACAAGAATGATCTGTGAAGACTTTGTCCCCATGCATGTGCATGCATGTGCTGAAGGGTGTATGTTCTCTGCTCTTCTACTCAGCATGACCCTTTTGTCTTTTCCCTTTAGCTTGGTGGGTACCTTCAGATATACTGCTCACCTGTAGTGGCATATTCAGAGTAATCAA
The DNA here is from genome assembly GCF_022079265.1 of Lynx rufus. Taxonomy (NCBI): domain Eukaryota; kingdom Metazoa; phylum Chordata; class Mammalia; order Carnivora; family Felidae; genus Lynx; species Lynx rufus. Next base: position 7,941,076 of record NW_025814833.1, read on the forward strand.
ATCTTTGTTCCCACTGTAAATCTTGCTGTCTGGAGTGGTTGCATGTATGTGTTTGATAAGTGACATGTTTAAGAATCAAATCCAGTTTTGACCTGTGGGGTTTTATTTGGTGGAAAACTGTCCAATTGATGATTAATTTTCTCTGCATTTCAATGGTATTGTAGTCTTAAAGCAAAATACTTTAGTTCACTGAGCATCCTCTGAGAACAAACCAACTTTAAAAGTATTATTTACTTAAAACAGCCTGAGAAACAGATGAGGCATGATACACCCCTTTAATGTCTACTTAAGCAAACTATGGGTCATACTTAGTACTTTACAGACACCATTTACTATATATATTAAGCACCATGTTCTGTTCTTTTCATCCCCTATGAGCTGGGTACTGTTACCCCTGTTTTATAGTGCAGAAATTGATGCACTATAACCCACTTAAAGTGATGTTAAGTTCTCTAAGTCAGGATTCAAATCTAGACAGCCCTAACTCCAGAGCCAGTGAATTTAATCGTCGTACTCTACTGCTTGACTGGAAAGATTGGATACAGCTCTGGGTTTTTCACCTCTGCCTGAACTCTTAAGAACTAAGGAAATTTTCAGAGGAGGAATTTGTCCTGTTTACTGTCAGAAGCCAGGGGGCTTCTATATCTGTTAACTGGTATGAAAGGTCAAATCACCTGTTTCAAGGACATAGACATTTTAGTTTTGAATATATATCCATAAAACTTGAGAAAAAGCAAGTGCTGGCCATCTGGCTCTGCTGAGCTGAAAAGCCCTACATAAACACTTCTTCTGTCTTTTTTTATAGGGAGATATCATGAAGATTATATTTATCCTTCAGGTCAGTGAGATCTAGATATACTCTGACATTCTTCATTGTTTATACAATTTTAAATTGTAAAATAATGCTCATGTTTTACTTTACTTTGGCTATATTCTCTAGAACCAGACTATGAAACTTCAGGTGTTTATAGCACAACTGAATCTACAGCAAACTTGGTAGGTATTTCATAATAATGGCAAGCACTTCTGTCTCCTGTGTACTAGGGCACTGTTCTCAGAGCTATATATAGAAATATATTTAAATCAGAACAACCCTATGAGGTAGGGTTTCACTCCCATTTTGTAGATGAAGAAATTAAGACCCTGGTGTTAATGTATTTAGAGATCGTCCTAATGTGTTGATATAAGAGGAAATTCGGACACTGGCAGTGATGATTTTTTTTAGGGGATTTTATTATGATTTTTCAGTAAGAGTGGGCCACAAGTCTTAGTAACTTCACATAACAAAAGTTTGTTTCTTGGTTCTGCTTCACGTCCACTGGAGGTCTACAGGAGGGCTCTGCTCAGGGACTTGGGCTGATAGAAGCTCCATTAGAAGGGTAGTGAATGATGCACTGGCTCATAACAGCCTCCACCTGGAGATGACACATGTCACTTACTTTTTCATCTGCCAGAGCATGCTCCACTGAAGAGTGTAATTTCTATGTGCCTGAAAGTCAAAAAGTTTGAAATATTTAACAGCACTAAGGACCACAACATTCAACTCAAACTCCCTCCCACAGGCAGATTACTTGCTTCCACCTCAAGGGAGGCAATCTAGAAATCTTATTCAGTGTAATTAAACTCAGAGCCCAAGGTTTCTGGGAAATGTGTAGTGTTCTCTGAATTGGGTCCAGATGTGGCTCATCTTCATTTGGAGGCCTAAAACCAAAGATACAAAGTTATTTCATCCCTACGCACCCAATTTACAGTGGTGGAGCCGACTGAAGAATGGCAGTAAAAATTCCCATTCAGAAAGAGGGGAAAATGGGAGAAACACAGTTCATGGCCTGTAGGTGACATCCTGGACAGACAACCTAGACATGGGGACTCTTCCCTGGAGAGGCTCTCTGATTCATTGCTTTCTGGGGCTCTTGGTTGCTCCAAGGCCCTTCTTTCCTTGGCCATATTTGAAGTAGGCATTGGAGAATAGTCCTTCTCGGCAGCTGAGGAGCTTTCTCAGCCTGCTTCTCATTCAAAGAAAATTGGAGCCCAAGGCTTGTTTTATCTCAGTTGGATGGTTTTAGTTCTCATAGTGTCTTTGGCTGCGTGATTAATTTATTATGCTGCTTCTCTGTTTGATTCCTATTAGTTTTATATGCCGGTAGCCATACTGACATTTCTTGTTCTATAGATACACTACTTAGATTTGCTATAATTTGCTTTCTTATTCCTCTCTGTCTCTCTCTCTACTTGATTGCAAGTACCTGGGCTTCTCAGGGATGGAGGAACCATACTTTTAGAGGCTTTTCCGTGAGCCATTTTGTCCAAGAGCAAGGATTCAATGGATATTGCATCCTTAGTTGGACACATGCTTTGAGATATCTTAATGTAGTCAGATTTTAACAGTGATTTGAGTTCTGCTTCAAAGCCAAGTTTTAACTGCTCTTCATTGTCCAAAGCACTTAATCAATTTTATTTTTTTTTTTAATTTTTTTTTTCAACGTTTATTTATTTTTGGGACAGAGAGAGACAGAGCATGAACGGGGGAGGGGCAGAGAGAGAGGGAGACACAGAATCGGAAACAGGCTCCAGGCTCTGAGCCATCAGCCCAGAGCCCGACGCGGGGCTCGAACTCACGGACCGCGAGATCGTGACCTGGCTGAAGTCGGACGCCCAACCGACTGCGCCACCCAGGCGCCCCTTTTTTTTTTTTTTTTTAAATTTTTTTTTTCAACGTTTATTTATTTTTGGGACAGAGAGAGACAGAGCATGAACGGGGGAGGGGCAGAGAGAGAGGGAGACACAGAATCGGAAACAGAGCACTTAATCAATTTTATATTTTACAGTTTGAGGTTGAAGCAGTTACCTCTTCAACCCTGTAAGTCTCTGTATTCAAGGATTCTCTATTCCGTTTCATTCCTGCCTACAAACTACTTTTTCTATACACACCTGTCTTAAAATAGGTTGCTAAACTCTGCCAACAGTAATCAAAACACAAAACGAACATTGTTTTCCAAACCTCCCCTAGGAGCTACAAGCTCATAATCTCCTTTTCAAGTGACATTTTTGTTACAGTAGCACCCTACTTCTAATTACCAAAATACCATTTCAGTACAGCTAAGTTATGCTACAGTAACACTCCCCCCCCCACACCCCAAATCTTAGTGGTTTAACACAGGACAGTTGTTCTTGCTAATCCTGTGTCTAGTGTAGGTTGGTAGCAGGCTTTTGTTTGTCATAGTCACTTAGGGGACCCAGACTAATGGACATGGGCTTTCACAGGTACTTTGGAGAACTAAATAAGGTAATTGAACACTGGCTTTTAATACTTCTGCTCGTATTTCATTGACCAGATATATCACATGGCCAACCTAACTTTAGATGGGGCCAGGAAGAACAGCTGACCATGTACCCCGAAGGAGAACTGGGATATTTTTAAGAACTTGTTCTCTAGAATAGAGAACTTTGTTCTCTAACTATGGCAAATCTTAATTTCACATACTGAATTTTTGTTTTCACTGTTCAGGTGATACATTTTAGGAATGAAGAAAACTATGATATGTGATTCTCTTCCCCTTATTTCTCCTTCCCTTTCCTTGTCCCTTCTAGAGGAATAGTTTTTCCCCCCACTCTGCCATTATTATTCTCCTCGTCGGCTTTTTATGCCATTTCTTTAAATAGCCACCCTAGTGATTTCACTCCAGTGAAAAAGCAAGCAAAAATCTCACCATCCAGGTTGACAAGAGTAGATACTTAATTTCTTTCTGTCCCTTTATCATTTGTCACGTGTTCCTTTTTGTTCTGAATTTCCATTATCATACATCCTGGGTAACTTTCAGTCCCTTCAGGATGTGCTCCACTCCCACACCCCACTCACCAACGCTGTAGCAAGTTTTTAAGTAATTTTTATCACAGCATGCTGTGGAGAGAGGTTCAGCGCAGGACTTAAAGATGTCCAGGCTTTAGAGCCTTGTAACAAAACTGTGAACATTTATTGAAACTTCTTATTTCTGTGCCCAACTCTCAACTGAATCCTTCTGTAGAATTGTTTAACATTCACCCTGGGCTTTCTGAGCCAAAGCCAAAGTTTGCTTTTTGGCAGGTGCGTTGGGTGTACTTGAGCACAAACTTTAGAAATGTGCAGTCTTAGATCCACGTTAACTTGGGCTCATCTTTGTCACAGTGTGGTTCCTCTTGTTTTCTGCGATTACTTCCCTTGATTCCCTCTATGTTACTTTCATTATTAAACCAATTTCTGCTGCTAGGTTTTTTGTTTTTGTTGTGATGACTGTTTGTCCTGCTTAGCTCTGAGCCTTTTAAAATCTTTTTTACTTTCACAAAGAGGGTCTTGAACCAGAGGGGAGTGGTTACTTGGAGTATACTCACTCCATCCTGCTTAGATAGGATACAGCTGAATAACCAGATATCCACCCTTGTACCAAGCTGCATCTTTATTTGGAATACTTGCTTTTAGCAACACTGTTCTTGGTCCTACCGATTTCGAAGCTTTTAAGGCAACAAAGGCCACTGAGAAATGTTTAAATTACAGTCCTCTATTACATTTTAGTACCTACATTGGACTAGAATTGGATATGATCAGGATCTCTGTAGATAGGAAATAGCACAATCACCTGAATCAGGCACTACAGTGATACCTTTTGGAATGTTCTCTTAGTAGTTGCTTCCAAATCTGAATCCTTTCAGGACAGAGCACTTTTCACCTAATTTAAGAAGATATTGAAATAAAGCAGATCTTTTATCAATGTGCTATTTGGTTTCTTGATTCACCTTATTTAACTATACTTCTGTATTCATTAAAGTCTCTTCAGGACAGAAGACCATGTTCTATGTCTCCTCAGGACACAGTTACCTCATACAACTATCCCCAGAAGGTAATCTTCATAGTGTTCTCAAACAATCAGTTGGGGGGAAATGACTTTTTTCCTTTTTGTTCTCCGTGCCCTTCATCTTATTTAAAAAACCTTTTTTAATGTTTGTTTATTTTTGAGAGAGAGAGTGAGTGTGAGTAGGGGAGAGGGGCAGAGAGAGAGAGACAGAATCCGAAGCAGGCTCCAGGCTCTGCGCTGTCAGCACAGAGCCCAGTGTGGGGTTTGAACCCACGAACCATGAGGTCATGACCTGAACCGAGGTTGGATGCTTAACCCACTGAGCCACCCAGGCTCCCCAAAAAGAAGTTGTTTATATATATATATCCTTATCTTAACTATTATTGTACTTTGTGGTGCCTGGCACAGTGCTTAGTAAATTCATTCAACAAATTGATAATCTCCTGTGTTCTAGACACATTCTGTGTGTTGGCGTTTGACTACTCATAGTCTCTTTATTCCGAACCTCTTATATAATAAGCAAATTAATATGAATTCGCTGTCAGTTTGGTCATTTGCTGAAACTTAAATGTAAAGAATACAGACTTGGCATCAAAAAGGTAGCTGAAACCATAGGAGTGAATAAGATCATCCTGGGAAAAGGAAGAGATTGAGAAGAGCATCCAGAACAGAGCCTGTAGATCACCAAATTTTAGCAGATAGGTAGAGAAGGAATAGCCAAGGAGGGGGTGGGGAGAGGAGAGTGTATTATTCTGGAAGCCCTAGTAAAAGAAGGTTTCAAGGAGCAGTCAAGTGTCAGTTGCTGCCAAAAGGTCAGGCAACATAAGGACTAGCAAGATTCTACTAGGATATGTTGCGATGAAGACCACTGGTGACTTTGAATTCGGTTTCTGAGGACCAGAATGGGTAGCAGCCACACAGTGATGGGTGGTAAGAAAATGGAGACTGCATTGAGAACAGTGTGTTCAAGAAGGGTCTGTTGTTATTTGTTGAGCATATCTCTGTGCACAGCACTGTATTGAGTGTTGTGGCCTAATCAGACAAATCAATTGCAGTCACATGAAGCTTACACGCAAAAAAGCAAAGTACCTTTTCTATTAAAAAAAATTAAAAACAAAGTGCATTAGCATGGGGGAAATGGACACACATGTAAAAATAAATGTAACAGTATCTGGATAACACGTAGGAAATGCAGAGGTTACCTGTTTGGGGAGAGGGGAACTAGGCAGATGGAGGATAGGGGTTGGAAGGAAACATCCCATTGTATATAATTTCATACTTGATTTTTGAATCTTATTAATGTATCACCTTTTCAGAAAAATAATAAATTAAAAATTTACAAATCTTAAAGGTAATTGTGGTCTCCTAAAAGAAATAATCTTATTTATATAGGGTTTACATAAAGATTAATTTCTCAGTGTTGTCGTTATCAAAATACACTGTATCCTGAAATAGAGGATCAGAAAAGAGCCTCCTGGTGTTTGAGAAATCCCTAAACTTTAAAACTTTTTTCTACACTTACAGGTGATGGCAAATTCTGCAGCAGGTGCAGCTTCCTGTGCCAATAATGTTCCAGCTCCAGTCTTACCTAGCTGTGCAGCAGCTAATGAAGCTAGTAGTACCGCTTCAGCCTCCTCACAGAATGCTGTACCACCTCTACTCGTGTCTCCATCTATGCAAGGCAGGCCAGGTAGGTTGTTAGTGGTTGCTGACTTGGGGAAGCCTCTTTTCCTATTCGTGAACACGCATAGAATGACAATTATAGTGATTAGATAGGGCTACTTTAATTTCTAGTATTAAATTAGTTTAACCTACTTAATAACGTATGTTCTGTAGTTGAGGAATCCTTGAAATTTGAGAGCCAGGATTTCAATATTTATCTTGGCTTTGATACGATTTTGTAGCTGGAAACTTCGAGGACTTTACTAATTTCTTAAACTTCCAGTTTTATTATACAGGAATGAAAGTAGAGATGTTTCATACTTCACAGAATTCCTGAAAAGTTTGCTGTGAAATATATTTTTATATAATCATTTTCTCATGAAAGAATATAGGCTCTAGAATTTAAGAAATTTAGGTTAGATTCTTGGTTTTGCATCTCATTAGCTATGTGATTTTGGACAAGTTATCAAGCCTTTTCGTAGCTTGGGAGTACTGATAGTACCAATTTATGAAGTGGTTGTGAAATTCTAATGAGTTAATACAATTTAATGCTCTCAGAATTCTGAGAAGGTGGTGGCAAAAACAGGATAGCTATTTAATCTGAGGCTTCAAATAAAAATGGAAGTAGCAAAACCAAAACCCGTGGACAACATTTATAATAAAATTAGGTGACAAGGTATCCCCACACACCCCAAAACTTAAGCAGGTAGAACAAACCACCAGTCCCAGGACTGCATGCTATCAGTTTCTATGTGGGAGCAAGAAGATGGAAGGAAGCATCGGGGATGTTGTCTGATGGACCTGGGAACAGGAGAACCCCAAAAGAGCTAAAAAGAATTCACTGGAAAGTGGGGCAGCCAATTCGGAAGGAGCACCTAAGACTGGGAAGGGATTTGATCTCTCCAGTACTAGGTGAGTGCTTTGGGTACATGGTAAAGGAAATGAAGGGCTTGGAACAATCTGGCCCCTAAGAACTCTCAAAACTGACCTGCCAGGGCTCCCTTTTAAGATAGTACTCCTCACTGGGGATAAACTGTTGGGAGTGAAATCAGAATTGATCAGGACAGGGAAAAGAGCCTATCCAGACTGAAGATGAGAACAGAGCCAAGGAATCCTAGAAAGCAGTCCTGGGTTTGAACACTACCAAAAACCAGAACGATCCTGTATCCACCTCATTCTAAAGTTCGTGAAAAATAATTTCACGTAATGAAGCAGTAAGGTCAAATCCTATACTAAGATGTTTTAAGAACAAAAAAGAATAACCTGTGTATAGGCAGTAAAAACATGTCAAGAAATGTGCTCACTAATGCAACTAAACAAACACCTATTTCAGAATGAGCTAAAGATCAGATAATCTAAAACATTAGAGTATAACTAATTGGAATTAGAATAAAAACTTAAAAAAATAACCAATCAGAATTAAAAAAAAACTCAAATTAGGTGACAACACAGGAAAGCATTAGAAATGGCAGAAAGTCATTTCAGTACTGAAGACTGAACTATAAAGGACATGATCAGGTATATACAAAGATGATGCTTTATTTTTTTGTAATTTTTTTCAATGTTTTAATTTATTTTTGAGAGAGACAGAGCATGAACAGGGGAGGGGCAGAGAGGGAGAGACAGAATCCAAAGCAGGCTCCAGACTCAGCTGTCAGCACAGAGCCCGACGTGGGGCTCATCACGGGCTGTGAGATCATGACCTGAGCCAAAATTGGATGCTTAACCAACTGAGCCGCCCAGGCGCCCCCCGATGACACTTTAAAAGAAAGATGGAAGAAGGGGAGGGGGAATTGAAAATGAAGAAAAGGAAGATAAAGATTCAAAAGTGACATGTTAAACATTAGGCAAAGGAGATCAGTGATAGAAGTCTCTGAAGAAGAAAACCAAAGTAAGGGAAAAGAACAAATACTGAAAACTATAATTCAGAAAACTTTTCCTGAAATTAAAAATCTTTAAAACTATATACTGAAGCAACACTCTGCATATTTGAGAATAATGACTCAAAACAGCCTACCAAGGTATTCTAGTAAAATGAGTGGTCTTTAAAGAGAAAGTCCTTTGTCCAGATAAAAGAGTCTATGGAATATAAAAGAAGTAAAATATAAGCATCAAACTTTCACAGAAGTGCTTCATGCTAGAAGAAAATGGAGCAAAATTTAAAATAAGCAACATATAAACCAAAGGTTTTATGTGCAACCAAACTTAATTTAGAAGAGAGTAAGAATTCAGAGGATATTATTTGCATGAGCCCTTCCTGAACAATCTACTAAAGCTATGCTGTCAACCAGGGTAATTACTGGCCACATGTAAAAATTTAAGTTTTAGTTAATTGCAATTAAATAAATCTTCACTTCCTCACTTGCACCACCCACATGCCAAGTGCTCAAAGCCACATGTGGCCAGTGGCTAGCGTGTTGGACAGCAGAGATCCAGAATATTTCTACCATCACTGAAAGTTGTATTAGATGGACTTCAGTGTGCCAGAGGAGTTGACTTTTAGACTACGAAAACAAGTTAAGGATATCAACAATAAGACCTGATGGGAAGTATTAAACGTATAATTACCTAAAGAATGAAGACAAAAGGAGGGCTAAGAGGTAGACAGTCGACTATGGAATAGTGATAACCTTATGTTTGGACAAGGCAGATACTGTATAGCTACTTTTTAAAGTTTTTTGTTAGTGTTTATTTTTGAGAGAGAAGGAGAGTGTGTGCGCGCAAGAGGTAGGTAGGAGCAGAGGAGAGAGGGAGACACAGAATCCAAAGCAGGCTCCAGGCTCTGAGCTGTCAGCACAGAGCCTGACGCAGGGCTTGAACTCAAGAACAGCAAGATCATGACCTAAACGAAGTCCGACTTAACTCCTTAACCGACTGAGCCACCAGGCACTGCTTATATCATTATTTTTATTTAAAAAAATTTTTTAATAATTTATTTCTGAGAGAGAAAAAAAATATGTGACCGTGGGAGGGGCAGAGAGAGACACAGAATCCGAAGCAGGCATGCTCCGAGCTGTCAGCACAGAGCCCCACATGGGACTCCCAACTCCCGGGACTCCCAACTCCTGAACCGTGAGATCATGACCTGAGCCAAAGTCGGATGCTTACCGACTTAGCCACCCAGCATCCCTATAGCTGTTTTTAAGAATAGAATTGACAGACCATCTGCCAAGCATTTTTAATACTCAATAATTACATCAGGTTCTTTTATTTAGATAATCAGATTTTTATTCTGAGGCTGTAATGTCAACTAAAATGAGTAAGTGTGGGATATTTTAATTTTACCCCTTGTGTCCTTGCAAACCAGGAGTCTCAGTATGGAAGGAAGGTAATATGGATATAATAAGGCTAAAGAAAAGCTTTTATGGTGTCCAATTTGAATTGGAAGTATCGATATAACTTCAGGTATTTTATCTTTAGATATATGTGTATATATTTACCAGCTCTGTCCATTGAAAGGGCCCAGAAACAATATTTTTAGCACTGATTTTGTGGTCTTGAAATGTCATTTCTCACTTAAAAACAAAAACAAAAACAAAAACAGTTTTGTGGAGAAATGGCTGCTGATTCCAGGTCTGGGTGGGAAATGTTCAAGATGAGCCTTTATCGTTTCGTCATGCCTGATAGCAAAGAAGCTACCAGAGTACTGGGGCCATGTCAGAAAGCACTCAGAAGCCATCTTAAAGAGGTTCTAAACTGACCAAAGACATAACAATTTGGGCCTCAACAGTGATAATCGAAGCAGACTGGAACAGACCAAATATGTTAAATTTAAAAGTTCTTAATGATATTTTAAAAATTGGTCACCTTAGGAGGGTGATGAGAAACCAGTTCATTTTCTTAAAAACTGGAAAATAAAGTGGAAGAATCAAGTGCTTATCATGCCTACCTTCTATGAACTGTACCACCGGGTAACCAAATAGTAGATAAGGAGAACTGTTCTTACGTATTAGTATTCTAACTAATCAGTGAAGATAATCATTTTGCATTCCTTACTGAATGAGTGTTAAACAGCAGTAGCTATGAAGGTTGCAGAAATATTACCTATAGATGTGCCAAAGGAATCAATCCTGAGTCTGATCCAGTCTCCTGGATCTAGCTGCCTGTTTGCAGGAAATACAGAGGAACATGTTGAAACATACCATCACTATATAATCGGGAAAATCCAGACTCTGGGAAACTCAACAGGTCACAGGTCCCAGATTCTTCAAAAGAAAAACTGAAAGGAAATGACAGGGATGGAGAAAGGATCAATAGATTCAATTTAAAGAGATTCAGGATATCAGCTTTAAAAAACCAGGAATACACATTTGGGTGACAAAATTCCTAGAACCATGGAGGAATGATTACTGTGAAAAGGTAAATGGTTAAAATATGGTGGGGAGAGAGGTTTGTGATTGGGGTGGGGCACACAGAAGTTTTCTGGAGTGGCTGGCAAAGTCTTATTTCTTGATCTAGATAGTATCCACCTTAAATACTTCGTTTTGATTTGTTTTCTGTATCCGATAGTTTAAAAATTAAGTACTTACTAGCACAGTGCCTACAACAAAAACATTCAATATATGATACTGATGACCAGAGAAATTTTTCACTGAAAATGTTAAATGTAGACCCCGGTTTTACCGTGTGCCAATTGCAAGGAAAAACATTGGGTGCTGAGCTTAAAAAAAAACCAAGTGACTGATGAATCAAGCATTGGAATGCCTCATGTATGCACAGTTTATTCAAAGCTTACCATTTTTAAAATGCCAGATTTGTGTTCTTTGTTGACGTTCCTAAAAATGTGTGCTACCTTCATATATTTTCTTTTTGTTCTTTGAGTCACTTCTCAACCTCAGTTATAACTCTACTAGGTCATGGCTGCTTTTTAATTGCTGTTTAACATTCCGTTCACTCCTCTAGATGAATCAACTCATGTTTCCCATTGTGTTATTCATGTGTCTCCGTGGCAGCCCTACCCCATCCTCCATTGTGAAGTCACTTATCTGCCAACCAGTTAGATGCCATGATTGCCTTTAGTATGAATCTCCTCATAGGCATTAAATACTGCTGAGTTTTGTTACTGTCCCCAACGTTTTTGTCAGGGCCAGGACTATTGACTCATTTTCCCTGGGTGCACAATTTAAGGGAATGCCAAAAAATCACAGTAATCAAGGTAAATAATACTTAAATGTATTTTTTAATGTTTATTTTTGAGATAAGGAGAGACAGTGTGAGCAGGGGAGGGGCAGAGAGTGAGAGGGAGACACAGAATCTGAAGCAGGCTCCAGGCTCTGAGCTGTCAGCTCAGAGGATGAATTGAGTAAGGCACTCATTCTTGGGATCATGCAAATGCAGGCTTAGATCCTATCTTTATTTAGAATTTTGATATTTTACTAATTATGAATATTTTTGGCATTAATTTGGTGGCCCCTTAAATTTTGCACCTCACTACACCCAAGTCCCTGCCCTTTGACATATAGAGAAGTTGAGCCTTACTGTGTGTATTCATATTCTGAGATGTCCTGAAACAGACTGTACATTCATGGATGGGGAAATAAGCATTTTGAATGCACTACATTTGTTTCCATTAATGTGTTTTAAGTTTATTTTTAGAGAGTGTACATGCATGCAGGGTGGGGCGGTCAGAGAGAGAGGAAGAGAGAGAATCCCAACCAGGCTCTGTGCTGTCAGTGTGGAGCGTGATACGGGACTGGATCCCATGAACTGGGAGATCATGACCTGAGCTGAAATTAGGAGTCAGACACTTAGCTGACTGAGCCACCCAGGCACCCCTCCATTAATATTTTAGGGAGGTTTGTTTGCATTGTTTTGGAGCTATCCCTTAAATTTTACCTGTTAAACCTATAAAGCCCTTCAAGTCTGCAAATGAGATGCTCATGTATCTCCAGAGCAATTGGAAATTCTAAAAGCTTTTTCTTAGGGGGCATATTACACAATGCAGTTCCAGGGAAGGTGAGTTCAGATAAAGTAACCTCCAGATTTCTTCTGCATTGGATTGTTTCAGGTCTGTGAGAACGAACTTAGCTATCTCTATGTCTGGTAGTTGGTTTTTACCTAGTGATCATAATCACATTCTGGTATCTTTAGCTAATTGCTAATTTAGTTTTTAAGAAATGGTGTGATTTGAGTGCTAATTTAAAAGGAATATAAGCAGAGCTTTGTTGAAGAAGCCATTGTTTTATAGAAAACAAATTCGTAAAGCCTTTAGAATATTTGGAGTTACTCTAAAAATTAAATGTGTCTTCCAAAACTGTGAAAGTGGAGATTTCTACATACATGATAAAACTAAAAACAGTTGGGCAAGTTTTAAAATTTTACTGTTTAATTTAGATCCAGTAAGAATTCTTTTTTGGTGCCCAGCTCTGAGTTTTGACAATGTATAGAGTTGTATAACCACCACTACAATCAAGAGAGAACAGTTTCATCACCCCCAAAGAGTTGTTTATCCAACTTTTTTTAAAATGTTTGTTTATTTTTGAGATCGAGAGCAAGAGCACAAGCAGGGGAGGGACAGAGAGAGATGGAGACAGGATTGGAAGCAGCCTCCGCACTGATAGCAGACAGCCCGATGCGGGCTCGAACTCACAGCTGTGAGATCATGACCTAAGCCGAAGTTGAAACCTTAACCGACTGAGCCACCCAGGCGCCCCATGAATACTGTTTTTAAACTATAACAATAGGTATAGAAACTTAAAGCAATATGATATTTCATCTAGCCTGTTTTGATTCTGTGCTTACAAATGGAACTGGCATGATTTAGAATGCCCTATGTTCCAATGATGCTACCAAGTAGAAACCTTCAAGGATTACTTAAATCTGTAATCTGTGTAATTTAGTCTCTTATTAGCTTCTACATCTTGTGATTTGACTAAGGATGGCAGATGGCTGAAAACATCCTTAACTTGGTTTGTATTAAGCTAAGTAAAAATTTTGCTTTAATGATATTTCATTTTTGTACCTGTTAGCTGATGTTTTTTTAAAAAGTCCTGCTGGTGAAAACTCTGCAATTTCCAGATTGTTTTTCTTTTAATTTCAAGTAATTACCTGAACTCAAAATAACCTGTAATGAACTCCCAGTTTTCAACTGGCATGTCTAAGAAGGTGGGCAATTTATCTTCCAAGTTTTTGTTTTTAAATCAAACCATAAGAATTGGAATCTTTTGACCATACTGGAGACACAAAAGAAGTAGATGAACTACTGCTGATAAGGTGTTACAGGTGTGCATTCCTACTCTTTCTTTTTTAGTGATTGCTTCGCCATCCTATCCATATCTTTCTCCTCCTATTCCTGCTGCTGCTGCTGCTGCTGCTGCCACCACTGCTGCTCCTTTACCACCTCCGCCTCTTGAGGTGGGAGAGGCTTCAAACTTCCCACCACCACCACTTCCACCTCCACCTTATTCCTGTGATCCAAGTGGCAGTGATCTGCCTCAAGGTAAGGAGATTTTGAGACTTGGGCGAGGGTTCTTTTCCTCCCAACAAGTGCCCTCCTCAGTGCCCATCACGCATTTCCCCCTCCCCTGTCCCCTCCATCAGCTGTCAGTTTGTTCTCTGTATTTAAGAGTCTCTATTTCTGTTCATTCTTCTGTTGATGGACATCTGAGTTACTTCCATTTTGGGGCTTTTTATTCATGTTTATTTTTTAATATTTATTTATTTTGAGAGAGAGGGAGGGAGGGAGAGAGAGAGAATCCCAAGCAGGCTCCTTTTTTATCAGCGCAGAGCCTGGCCTGGGGCTCCAACTCCTTAACTGTGAGATCATGGTCTGAGCCAAAATCAAGAGTCCCACGCCCAACTGATTGAGCCTCCCAGGTGCCCCAAGGCTATGCGTATTATAAAAAGTCTTTATGAACATAACGTTTTCATTCCCTTTGGGCAAATACCTAGGAGTAGAATTTGATGGGTCATAGATGGATGTGTATTTAGGTTTATAAGAAACTGCTGGTCATTTTTCCAAAGTTGTATCTCCTCTTTTTCTACTTTTGGCAGAACTCTGCACCTGATTTTTTTAACAGCTTGAAGTCTAATTTACATAGTATACAAGCCACCCATGTAAATTGTACAATTCATTGGTTTTTGGTATATTCACAAATGTGTGCAACCTTCGCCACTGTCTAATTCCAGAACATTTTCATTACTCCAAAAAGAAACCCTGTACCCATTAGAAGTGCTTTTGTCTTTCCCCCCTGGCCCTGGCAACCACTGTTCTACTTTGTGTCTCTATCGATTTGCCTCCTCTGGACATTTGACATATATGAATCATGCACTATGTCATCTTTTGTGGCTGGCTTCTTTCACTTAGCGTTATGTTTTCAAACTTCATCCATGTCATAGCGTGTGTCCATATTTCACTCTTTCTTATAGCTGAATAATATTCCGTTGTATGGGTATGCCTCCTTTTATTGTCTATTACTTGATGGAACATTTGGGTTTTCACTTTTTTGCTGTTATGAATAATACTGCTATGGATATCTATATACAAATTTTGTGTGTATATATATATATATACACACACACATATACATACACACACACACACACACACACACACACACACACACACACACACCAAGGGATGGAATCCCATGCCATTTGTGAATTTACTTCCTGCTATTACCTTTTCATATTCTTTAGCTTAACCATTAGTCTTTATACTCCACTCCCACATAATAGTCAAAATACAAACTGATGGCATTTAGAGTGGTAGTGAATATATTTGTATGTATCCGAAGTCTCCAACTTAAGGGGAGTTTTCTTAGAGTTCATTTGTTTGTGGGACTCAAGTTCTTATATTTGTAAGAATATACATGTATCCTGGGTCAGTCAATAAAAATACATTTAGATATAATTAGAACAGTAAGACTACCCTCTTCTCCTGTATATCTAGTTTTTATTTGTGAAACATTTTAAGTTCTGTGACGTTACATTTTTAAAGTTAGCTCTATTTATTTATTTTGTATTATTACTATTTTTTTAAATTTTAGATACAAAAGTTTTGCAGTACTATTTCAATCTGGGATTGCAGGTAAGTCATGATGAAATTGTTTTGATAAGCTCTAGATTAAAAATGTAAACTGGGTTGATAATCACACTCTTGAACTTTAAAAGCCAAGGACACTGTGAGGAGCCTAAAATTTGTCTTTGTAAGATCTCTCTGAAGACAATAGGTCAGTTT
The DNA here is from genome assembly GCF_022079265.1 of Lynx rufus. NCBI lineage: Eukaryota > Metazoa > Chordata > Mammalia > Carnivora > Felidae > Lynx > Lynx rufus. The sequence goes on from NW_025814833.1 coordinate 7,956,745, forward strand.
TCTCTTTTAGCCTCTCAGTGCTTCAATTCCTCTTATGAAATAGTTGCTACATTAAAGCAGCACAACTTTAGCATATATTGGCCTCCATGTTTAGCATCCTATGTATGCCAACCCTTCACTATGTTTTTCTGACTCAATAATAAGTGAATTATTTGTCCTGCTTAATTGAAACCTTTTTATGGTTATTTCTGCATGTTAATCCTAAAAGTAATTGGACAAATTTAAAGACATTTGAAGGGCTGTATTATTTCTAAAGCCCGTATGTGTTCATAGATATTTAGCAAACACTGATTTTCATCACTCGCTGGAGTTGTAGAAGGGTGGGGATTCTGACAGATATCTTCCTATCACTGAAAGGTGTTTTTGATTTTAGGTAAGAGCTTTTATTTTTTCATTCAGGAATCATTTTCCCCCTGAAATACACCTGACTTCTGATGTTATAACAAGATGGCATATTTCCTAAAAAGGAATGATGCATTTTAAGATTGGGTAGATGATAGTAAACTTCAGACAGTCTCCTGAATAATGTTCAGATTAGTTCATATTCCCAGACACTAATTTCACTAAACCTTTGGGTATTATCGTTTCCAGAAAACTGTCTTCTCCAAATGGCACACATTTATAAATTAAGAGTAGTGGAGTGATTTTTTGTTCTTTGAGACTGTTTGCTAAATTCAGTTTCAAGAATTGAAAATATAAACTACTTGCACCTTCCGTTATGTTTTCTATATTTATGTGTGGAAACTTAATTCATTTCAGATGGCTGAGGTATTTTAAAACCTTTTCCTGCATTTTACATCATGGGAATACGAGGAAATGCAGAATAGTTATTTTAATAAACTTCTTTATATTCAAAGTAATAGCCTTCGTTGTAGTACATCTGAAAAATACTAAAATATAAAGGAAACTGAAATCTTGTGCATAACCACTGTGCACTGTAACATACTTCCTTAATAGCTTCTTTATTTCTTTTGCCACATATTGACTGCTGTGTAATTTTGTAAACTTTTAAGTTCATGATAGCAGTTTTTCTTAAATATTTGACAGCATAAGTTTTTTTATTGCCTGTATTGTATACCATCACGGATATATAATTCATCTAGTTCCCTATTGTTTAAGATTTCATAGGTTGTTCACTGTATTTTGCTTTTTTAAAAAATGATGTATAGTTGACTCACAATGTTAACGTTAGTTTCAGGTGTATAAGGTAGCAATTTGATATTCGCTATGAGGCCACTCGCAAATGTAGTTCCCATCTGTTGCCATACGACACTATTACAATACCATGGACTATATATTCCCCATGCTGTACCTTTCATCCTTGTGATTTATTCCACTCTTTTGCTTTTTTTTTTTTTAATCTTTTTTTAACATTTTTAATTTAGTTTTGAGAGAGACAGAGTGCAAGTGGGGGAGCAGCAGAGAGAGAGGAAGGAGACACAGAATCCGAAGCAGGCTCCAGGCTCTGAGCTGTCAGTGCAGAGCCCAAACCCACAAACCGTGTGTAAGGTCCTGACCTGAGCTGAAGTTGGACGCTTAACCAACTGAGCCACCCAGGCACCCCTCCACTCTTTTGCTTTTAAAAATATTGCTATGAAAGATATCTTTATATACAGGTCATTGTGTATGTCTGTAATTTCCTTAGGATGCTTTCTTAAAAGAATTCCTATGCTCAAAAATGAGACACAGCTGCTGCTAAAGATCTTAAAGTTGTAGAATAGATTTCCTCATGTTCTGTTTTTTTTTTTTCAGAGAAAAAAAGTTATAGCTACCTTTCTTGAAAATCATAGCCAAACTTTTTTTTTTTTTAGTGAAAAACTGTACTACTTTAAGTAAAAGGATAGTAAAGTGTTTGTTTTTTTTCTTTCTTGCCCAAGTGCTATCACCACAACTACTGGCACTCCATGGTCTATGTGCCACAGATGCAGCAGCAGCAGCAGCAGCTTCATGTAGAGAATTATCCAGTCTATGCTGAGCCACCCCCTCTGGTAGATCAAAGTATTCCTCAGTGGTATAGTGAGGTGGGGAGACAAGATGGTACACAGGTGGAAGCATCAGGAAATGGTGAGTATGTAATGAGATTGCCTGCAAGAAGGACAATTGGATTTGATTGTGTGTAATGTATTTAAAATTTTTTTTTAATGTTTGATTTAAAGAGGGAGAGAGCACGCAAGCAGGGGAGGGACAGAAAGAGAGGGAGAGGATTGGAAGTGGGCTCTGTGCGGACAGCAGAGAGCCCGATGTGGGGCTCAAACTCACAAACTGAGATTATGACCCTGGTCAAAGGCCGACGCTTAACCGACTAAGCCACCCAGGCGCCCCTATCGTGTGTAATTTAATAATAATGCTCAGATATTTTGTTTGGTCTATATTCTAGAACTGTGTTTTTAAAGAATGATTTGTGGACCCTTGAGATTCCCTCTTGGGGGATCCATAAAGCCAAAAGTATTCATCAGAATACATAGATCTTAAAGATTTTATATGTCCCTTTTACTGTTAGATTTTGCATTGAGGATGCAAAAATCAGTAGTGGGTAAACTGCTGCCACCTAAGCACAAATCAAGAGGGGCATCAAACTGTGCTAGTGATTGTTGTATTCCCTGCCATACATACTCATGATACAGCAATGCCTGTTATCTCTGTCTCTCTCTCTCTCCCTCCCTCCCTCCCCCTCTCCCTCCCTCTCTCTCCCCTTCTCTCTTCTCCTTCCTCCCTCCCTTTCTCTCCCCTTTCTCTCTCCCCCCTTCTCTCTCCCCTTCTCTCTCCCCCTCTCTCTCTCCTCCTCTCTCTCCCTCCCTTCCTTCCCTCCCTCCCTCCCCCTCTCCCTCCCTCCCTCCTTCTCTCTCTCTTTCCCCCTCTCTCTCCCTCCCTCCTCTCTCCCTCCCTCCCTGTCTCTCCCCCTCTCTCTTTCCCCCTCTCCCCCCTCCCTCCCTCCTTCCCTCCCTCTCTCCCTTCCTCTCCCTCCCTCTCCCTCCCTCTCTCCCCCTCTTTCCTCCCCCTCTTCCCCCCTCTCTCCCTGTCCCTCTCTCTCTCTCTCTCTCTCTCTCTCTATATATATATATATATATATATACTAAATCAAAATATTTTTATTAAATCTTTGTTTTTGAGTAATTGTACTGAATATTCTATGTGACAACATGGAAAGTATTCATAAATTACTGTGCATACTGAAGGATGATTAACTTAAGGATTTGTGAGATTGACTAATGAGCTAAACCAGCTCTTTTTATGCAACACTATTTTTACTTACATGATAGACAAACTATGGTTATTTAGACTTGGAGATCTGGCAGACATTTTCTCAACGTGAGCCTGTCACTTCAGGAAAGAAAGAACTGATAGAATTTGTTGTCAAAGATAAAAATTCCAGATTTCAAATAAAAATTAGAATTTTGGAAAACTTGTATCTGCCACCATGAGCTTGACAGCTTCTCAATGCTTAACTTTTCTAATAAGATAGGTGGGGCTATTGGGGCATCTGGCTGACTCTGCAGAGCATGAGACTCTTGATCTCGAGGTTGAGTTTGAGCCCCATGTTGGATGTAGAGATTACTAACAAAATAAAATCTTAAAAAAAAAAAAGATAGATGGGGCTTTTAAGGAATGTGTTTTTTCACATTGTATAATGAAATGTGTCAACATTTGGGGAGATTTATATAACTCCATGAAATAATACTTCTCCGGTTACCAGTGAATGGTGTTACCTGTGTAACGTTTTTGTAAAAGGTCTATTTCAAAGTGCAAAATAAAACAGTGGATTTTAATGTTGACTGAGTATGAAAAAGTCCACATTGCTGCTAACCTTTGGAAACTACCACTTACCTGGTTTTGGTGTAGCATCAAAGAATATATCTGAATGTATCTGAAAAGGCTGGTTGTTAAAAGGGTTCTCTCTTCCACCTATGTATCTGTAGGAGGCCAGATTTTCTTCATATACTTCAGAACAGCATATTATATTAAATACAGAAGCAGATGTGAGAATCCAGTTGTCTCTATTAAATCATACATTCAAGATTTGCACAAGTGTGTAAAATGATAGCACTTGTCTCATAATATTTTTGTTTTGAAATGTAAACTGTTTTCATAAAAAAACTTTGAACATTAATGGGCTTTTTTTTTTACCAGAATTAAATACTTTTAACTTTCTCAGTTTAATTCCTAATACAGTACATATTGATAGGTCTAATTCACATAGACCAAAGCTATCTGAGATCCTCAATTTTTTTTTTTTTAATTTTTTTTTCAACGTTTATTTATTTTTGGGACAGAGAGAGACAGAGCATGAACGGGGGAGGGGCAGAGAGAGAGGGAGACACAGAATCGGAAACAGGCTCCAGGCTCTGAGCCATCAGCCCAGAGCCGGACGCGGGGCTCGAACTCCCGGACCGCGAGATCGTGACCTGGCTGAAGTCGGACGCTTAACCGACTGCGCCACCCAGGCGCCCCAGAGATCCTCAATTTTTAAGAGTGTAAAGGGGTCCTGAGACCAAAACACTGGAGACCAGTGTGCCAGACCATAAAGATGGTTGCTCTAGTTCACAGTACAGTATAGATGGAGACCCGTTTTAAAGGATTTAGAATAGGTGAAGAATGTGACTTTCCTTTTGTTCCTCCTCCCTTTTAAAGCATATTAATGGTTTGGGAATATTAACACTATAGAATATGATCCCTAGTATGGTGATGTGATATGGCCCATAGTAATAAAAGTTAGTGTCCCCCTCATTGCATTTTTGTACCGTGTATCTTTTATAGAGCTGTTTTTAACTGTGGTACACCATGAGACAGTGCAGTGTCAGTCTTCTAAGTTATCCCAGATAATGAATGACTCCTTTTTAATATTTACATGGTCAGTATAGCAAAGTCAGAACAGCATCTATTTCCATTAAAAGTCCCTTGTGGTAGTTAAGTGGTGGAACATTAAAATAATGCTAGGATAAGATCTTAATGCCAGTCAAGTGATGACAAATTTTTGGTCTTTAGGGTGCTTTTCAGAACTATACCTTCAAGTATAGGCACTTGAGTTTTTCATTGCTAAAGTAATACAAAATGGTTATTTGGATGATATGTGCTACAGTGGGAAACTATTGGGTAACTTACTTGTGACCTACCCTTTATGAGAATTTCATTGACTAGAAGGACTCTAGAGAATGTTTTCTGTATGTATTTCGTCTGTGGGTACCTAGATCATCCCAGAAAGATAACTGTCTCTAGGTAGAATACATTTGACACGTGACACGTGTGCTTGGGCGTGTGCGCACACACACATTTCTTTAGTTGGGAAATTTTCATATAAGCTTTTGGTAGCCTGCTTTAGTCACTAGTGTTCTTATCTAAAGTGCTTTTACCACATTTGCTGTGATCTTTCCCATAGTTAGTGCTAAATTTCACTTCTACCTGTAAAGACCTCTAATGTGTGTTGATGTTCTAGTGAATCTTCGTATCTAAAGTGTGTACTATGTGCATTCTTTGTTTCAGGTACTGTTCCAAATGCTGACCCTGCATCTGTCCCTCCTGGAGCAGTCTATTATCCAGTGATGTCAGATCCCTATGGGCCTCCACCATTGCCAGGTTTTGATTCCTGTCTTCCTGTTGTGCCCGATTATCCCTATGTTGCCCCCTGGCATTCAGTTGGTGCAGCATGTGGCGGCTCTTCTCAAATTCATGGTGCTATGAATCCTGGGCCAGTTGGCTATGTTGCTTCACCTCCCTCAGCTTCTCATTACATACCTCAGAACATGTAAGCTTCAGCAGTATGAAGTATTCTTGCACTGCCATTTTTTGCTATTTTGGTTTTTTAAAAAGTGTTTTATGTTAGTGTTTAAGTGATTTAGGTGGTTAGGGTGGTTACTATGGTATCTGTCTTTAAGATTATTTTATCTTTTGATTTAAAATACTACTTTAAATAAAGGAACATTACTTTGGGTTGTGGATAAGGAAATGGAGATGGCTGTACAGCTAGCCCCATATTGAGCATATTTCATTGTATTCAGCTGTTCTCCTGTCAGCCAGCTTGTCAACTTTGTATTAGCTGATGGTTCCAGTTGATAAAAGGAATAAATCGTAGGGTCTGTTTCCTTGGCTCAGATGTCAAACATGTTAAACCGTGCAAAATTGGAATAACTTTCACTTGTTTCTAGAAAGTAAAAAACAAAAGAGCATTGACTTCTGGATAACTAAATATTAAATGAGTGACCTCTTCAGATTTTTTAAGAATTGTCTGAATTGTGTTCTGTGATATTAATCAGTTTTGAAGGCACATGGTGCTCTGCTTTACTTATTTCATATGCTATTGTTTAATATTGGATTTATGTAACTTTTACTGCACAGTATTGAATTGGTGTTTGCACATTTAGCAGTAAATAAAATTAGCATTTAAAATTGCTAAAATGAGTGGGATTTTCTTCCTTGTTTTCTTTTTCATGGCAGCGAAGAGTACCATACATTTGATCCTTGTATACGTTTTTCCCCTGCTGTCTTGGTGGCAAAAGAATGTGAATTGATGACATGAACGGGTGGGGCCAGTTGAAATGTAAATCTCAGACCATGGCAGTGCAAACGACCAGGTCTAGTTCTTTTCCCTTGAGTATGTCCCTTTTTAAGTTGTATTTGTGGTGGTGTTTGTTTTATTTTTTTTTAAGTCTTGATTCCCATATGGAACTTTAATCTGGACTTACTTTCTCATTGTGCTATATGTCCAGTAGTTCTAGCTTACCGTTTTTGTTTTCGGACTTACCTTTTATATCTGTAGGCCTGCCTTGTCTCAGACTTCTGTGAGACCCATTTTGTCAGCCTTTCTGTCTTTTCCCTTTCATCTACCCAAAGACCACAGAATCTTCTGAGCCAGTTCTCCTCTGGGGTTATTTGTAATGAATGCTTTGCTGTATCTCACCTGACAAACAGCTATTTAAAAAGTGTTCTTTGGTTGCCACAAAACCTATTTATAATGCCATCTTTAAAGGTTCTTTATGCTTGTGAATCCATCCATTTTTTTCCCACCTTCTGCTACACCCTGGGCACAAAGAAGCATTGAAACCTCCAGGTTTTGTGGTGCCTGAGCAGTCAGAACTGGAATGGAAGCCGTTATAAAGAAGATGTGCAGTCTTCAGTGTACTGTTCTCAAGATAACAGATAGTAAGGAGTTCCAAATCATGTACTAGTTAAGATTCCTCTTTCATAATAGATCTGGAACTGGTTGTATTTTGTTTTTACCTCCTTCACTTAAGTCCTGCTGTGCAAGTTGGCATCAGGCTTTACTAAGGAGAGATGGGACCCAGTGCACGGATCTTTATAACAACCTGTGCTTGTTTTAGCTTCTTCTCTCCTAACCTCCTGGGTCCTCCATTTGTGCAGCCTACAAATTGTTTTTTTTTTTTTTTTTTTTAATTTTTTTTTCAACGTTTTATTTATTTTTGAGACAGAGAGAGACAGAGCATGAACGGGGGAGGGGCAGAGAGAGAGGGAGACACAGAATTGGAAACAGGCTCCAGGCTCTGAGCCATCAGCCCAGAGCCTGACGCGGGGCTCGAACTCACGGACCGCGAGATCGTGACCTGGCTGAAGTCGGACGCTTAACCGACTGCGCCACCCAGGCGCCCCTACAAATTGTTTTAAGTAGAGGTTTCAGTCGAGCTTAAAACATGCAGCAACCCCACTCCAACATTTTTCAAATACACTAATGTTTCTGAAATATACAGAACTCTCAGCAAGTGACTGTCCTGTATCCAGTGGTTTCCTAACTAGCTTCTAAGGGTGTTTGAGAAGGTTCTAGTCTATCTTGAGAATGTGGGTCTGGAAATCAGTCTGAGACCAGCATGTTTGCCTTAGGCTTCCAGTTGATTTGTTTTTATTTTAAACTTGTAGGTTGTTGCTTTGCCTTGAGTGCCATTACTAATTAATGTGATTGAATGAGATGGTAGTTACTAACTTCACCAGAAAACTGAAGCTCACTGGCGTACACTAGGTCAACCTAATTGTTAAATATTACCGGTGTGGAAATCAACAGCATTTATGGTCTGTTAAAACATACAAGTGTAGTCCACTCGTTGATGTATTACACCCATCTTCTCACATAATCAAGGAGTGTACCCTGACCCTCCTGTTGTTTTGGGGGTTGAGAGAGGGTGAAGGTAATCTGTACTGCTGCAGAAGTCTGCAGTGGTTTTTGAAAGTAGCTTCCAGATAAAAAGGAAGTGGTTTGTTTTTTGGTAATTAAAAAACCCTGACTTAATATGTTTAATCAACCTCATAGTATAAACATAGTGGTAGACTTCATTTTACATATTATCTCTTTAGGGCTCTTGATGTAACAAAAAGCATATTTACATATTATCTCTTTAGGGCCCTTCTCCTCTTTCCTCTGCTGTTACAACCAAATTTCATCCATTTAGAATTGTTAAACAGGGAAAGAGATACAAAGGCACAGTGGTTTGTTCTTGACCCTTTACTTTCACCCCTTCCTGAGATAGATGTGATCACACCAAAGCAAAGGTGGAAAGCTAAATCATCCGTAGGGAGGAAAACAATTAGAATTCTTTTTTATGCTGTGTATATTTTTCTTCAAAATTAATTGCAGTTTTCTGCCTTGGTAAAGAGCACATACTGAATCTGTTTTACTATCGAAATTCAAGACGTGTGAAGTTTTCAAACATCTTTGATTTCCTTGGAGACTGTAATCAAGGCATAACCTTTCAATTAGCTTTGGAGATAGATAAAAGTACAAAATCATTTCTTATGTGGACACCAGACATGCAGAACTTAATTCAGACATAAATCTCCTTGAATAATGATATAGTCCATTGACAGAGGGTGGTACATGGACAAATGACTTTTTTTTAATGTCCATTTTGTACGAAACCTATTTGGAGCCATTTATATTTCCACTTGTAATAAAAACTAAACTCAGGAGAATTTATACAGCAAAAGACAGCTTCTTGTTTCCTTCCATTTCACCTAGAACGTTAGGTTTCCATCGGAGCAGCTTGATTGGAATACTTGTCTTCTTCCGGTATCAAAGGCAGTTTCAGGGATGTGTGGGGTCCTTGTGTTAGGGGAAAAGTAGCTTCAGGAAAGGATGGACCAGAGTTTAGTAACTAGGATGGGACTAAAACCACTCCAAAATGATAAATCTGGGTATCCCATCAAAACCTGGGTGGCGGGGTTTATAGATGAAAGATTTGCTGCCTGTTAATTGGTGAATAATTGTCAAAGCCTAGGTTCATTAATGCAAGTCCCTCTACTTTAGTGTTTGAAATCTTTCATAATCGTTTTTTAAAAACTACCTTGACAACCTTGACAATATGGAGAGTAAATATTTATGAAGTTAGAATTGAGGTTTAAAAAAATTTTGCCTTGAATGCCAAAAACAATTTAACAGTGGCTGTCACATAAGGTCCCTACATTGGTACCTTGTCAGGATACCTGGGGGTTGGGAGAAGCCTGTAAGTACAGGCAACTGATTCTTCAAATTCTGTAATTCTCAAGAATATTCACTAGCTACCTGTAAAACTAGATTTTGTTAAGCCATGATACACATCTGTAGTTAAAACTAATTGAGCCGTTTCAGGTACTGCTTCATTATTTCCCTAATAATACAACACTTTTGAGTTCACTTCTTCTGGCTGCCAGAAGGGAGCACGGAAATCAGGAAATCCTTTGCTGTTGAACAGCTGTTTGTTTTTTGGGTTTATTTCCTGGTAAGAGGTACTTGCCAATGGCTGTATCTCTTGTGAAAGGGGGCTGGGGGAAGTGATTCAACAATAATGATATTAAACTGAATCAGCTCTTGGGAGTATTCAGGGCAATGAATAAAAATGTTAAGGTCTATCTTAGCGAACATTACGGATTAATAGTATTGATTTATTGGTGTTCTCTGGGCGGTCAGTCCCTTCACCTACACAGCTAACATCTTTTCTTGCAGTCCTTACGGCTTTTTCCAAACTATGCAAGGCAGGTTTCTCAAATCATTTGTAGAATTATAGAAAAAAAAAATTCTAGGGGCTCGTGGATGGCTCAGTCGGTTAAGTGTCTGACTATTGATTTCGGCTCAGGTCATGATCTCAGGGTTTGTGGAATTGAGCCCTGCATCAGGCTCTACGCTGACCGTGCAGAGCCTGCTTGAGATTTTCTCTCTGCCCCTCCCCAACTCTTGCACGTGCTCTCTCAAAATAAATAAACATAAAAAATTAGAAGTATTAGAGTACTGTAGTTCTATACTTAAAAAAAACCTTTTATTTACTTACTGGTATATTAGATCTGAGTTTTTATCTTGATAGATTTCATTTATGCAAGATGAGGTTCTAGAGATCTGTACAACATTGTGGCTCTAGATAACAATTCTGTATTGTACACTTAAAATCTGTTAAGAGGGTAGCTCTCATGGTAAGTGTTCTTACCACAGTAAAATAGAAACTAAAGTTCTGCATGGCTATCCCTACAAAAACAATCCCCCAAAACCAAAAACTCCACCATTTTATACTCTGTTGTTTTGCCTGCTTCAGCTGTTGAGTTTTGATTTTAATTTTCTTTCATCCCTCTCACTCTGCTAAAATAGCTTCAACCACCCAAGAAGTTTACCCTGCTAGTTTTGAAACAACGGTATATAGATTTGCCTTTAGTTAACCTAGTTCCTTTACTCACTGCTTATATTTTATTTTCAACATTTTATTATGAAAAAAATTAAAAAAATTTTTTTAAAGTTTATTTATTTTTGAGAGAGTGTGAGCGGTGGAGGAGCAGCGAGAGAGGGGGGAGACACAGAATCCGAAGCAGGCTCCAGGCTCTGAGCCGTCAGCACAGAGCCCGACACGGGGCTCGAACTCACAAACCACGAGATCATGACCTGAGCCAAAGTCAGACGCTCAACCGACTGAGCCACCCAGGCGCCCCTAATTTTTTTTTTAACATTTATTTACTTTTGAGAGAGAGGCCAACAGAGTGCGAGCAGGGAAGAGGGGCAGAGAGACAGGGAGACACAGAATCAGAGGCAGGCTCCAAGCTCTGAGCTGTCAGCACAGGGCCTGACACGGGGCTCAAACTCCTGAACCACAGTCGGATGCTTAACCAACTGAGCCACCCAGGCGCCCCTAATATGAAAAAGTTTAAACATACAGGAAAACTGAAGTAATGGTGCAGTGAGCATCTGTGTACCCACCACCTAGATTTTACAATTAACATTTTACTCGGCTTTTCACATATCCATCTATAAAGCCTTGGTGTTTGATGCATTACAAAGAAAATTGGAGACTCAAGTACATTTCACTTCTAAACATTTCAGCATGCGTATTGTTAGCTAGAATTTAGTATTTATTAAAGGTTCACTTTTTTTATTTTGAGGTAAAATTTACATGCGATGAAATACACAAATCTTGAAGTTTTTGATGCAATGAATTTTGACAAATCCTGCATCTGTGAATCTCCAGCCTTTGTCAAGATAACATTTCCTTCGCCCCAGGAAACTCCCTCATGCTCCTTCCCAGTCAATCTCTGTCACCCCAGCTGGGGTGTACCCTAGGCAACCACTGTTCCTTCTGATTCCCCCCCTTCACGGTTTAGTTGATTTTTCAAAATGTTTATAAATGAATCAGAGTATCAGTTCAGACACTTAACTGACCGAACCACCCAGGCGCCCCTCTCATTGCGGTTTTAATTTGCATTTCCCAAGATCATGTTGAGTAGTTTTTCATGTGCTTATTTGCCAGTTGTATACATTCCTTATTGAAGTGTGTTCAAATTTGTTGTATTTTTATTATTGAGTTATAGGGGTTTATTCCGTATGCCAGTTGCAGATCTTTTTCAGCTATATTACTGCCTATTTAGGTGTCCTTACCTAACTAATGTGTATTATATGTTATACACCCAATCATAGTTTAAATAATTAGTCCAGGACTTGCAAGCGAGTTATTTGGCTGAAAGTTAAGCTGTTCTGGTATGCTAACCAGTTCTCTGGTGGCCTAAAAGTTAATGTTAGTTATTAAAATACAAACAAACTTCAGGGATCTGAATTAATTAGGGGAAAGCTAATTGCTGAAAGGTCTTACTGCAAAAAAAAAGCATCAACTGATACTTGAGGAAATATTACCCAAATGTACTCAGATTATACCAGTTTAATAATGACCAGCCTAACCTCACTTTATGTCTCTTTCTACTGGCCCACGGATTCAAACTGTTCTGCACAACTTGTACTTTGGGTACTCAATAAAGAATAAAAAATGTTGAGGATAAGGCCTGTAAGGTTTCTCAATGTGCGACCTATAGCTTTATAACTATTGGTCTCTTCGTGTCATCTCAAAGTTCTTTATGAGTGCTTATTCAATTTTTAAATATTTAATAGCTCTAATGGTAAGTATAACAGGACATTAATAATGTTTATTCTCAATCATCTACTTTTCAAAATATATTGGACTGCAAAGGTCTCCCTGAAGTGTCTGTTGGTTAAATTATAGTGTAAAATCCATTGTTCACAAATGTTTGTTAATAATAGGCGGCTATAAACCATTGGAAAACGGAGAAACAAAACACCTTAATTCTGAGCAGTCATTCATTTCAGGGGAAAAAGTCAATGCTTTATTTTTGTTTATACTGAAGCTAAAAATACACAGAACCATTTTGTACAGTATTTTTAACACATTTAAAGATGACACTAACTTTGCACTTCTTACAGAAAGTATTTAAATAAAAGTAAGGTTACTCAAGGAGGTTTTAGCTTTTAAAATTGTCTGCAAAGCCAAAATGACATTTACACAAACACATTTGGAATTTTCCCTTTTCATGATTAAGCCCAAGAGATACAATTTTCATCTTGAGTTCGATGCAAACATTTTCTGTATGGCAATGTGTGATTGGGGCTGTCAACTAGGTTAAGAAAGTGAATTAAACACCACCTGTGTTCTTTACAATTCTTTGTCTTGCGTCAAATGTTAGTTCCAAACTACATTTATTATTTTGAATAGGCAGAAGCTCTTCAGTCACAGTTTCAACCTCGTTTTTGAGAAATCTGGAAACAATTCTGTGAAAGGTTTAAATATTGATACTTTCTTGAATACTACCACTGGTGTGCATTCCCATGTTATAAGAAACAAAAAGAAAATGTTTTCGCTTGAGAAGGATGTGTTTATTCATACTTAAATGTCCTTGAGAAAGTCTTTACCTTTACAGTTGACATAAGAAAACATTTGGGTTTACTTTTACTATGTTAAAGTAACAGTTTGAACAGTTAAAAATTTCATAGCTAATAATTTATCAAATCGGATTGCCTTTAGCATTAAGAAAGCCAGAGACTAATGTGTTCAACCCTTTGGGTTTAGAGATTTCCTGATGAGCTCCCACGACATTCGTTTTAGTGTCATTGGTTCCAATGCTCCTGTTAGACACTTCAGAGTTCTGCTTCTCCTGTTCAAGTATACTAAGTACAGTTACCGCTGTGCTTGTTGGACTACAGGCTCCATTGCTTTGGTTGTTGAAACTGATCACTTAATATATGTTGTAAAAGGAGGTCCTGCACAGTGTGACCATGAAGTGATAAAGCTTTACCTTAATATAACTAGACCCTACACAGGAAATACATGTGATTTTCAAATGACTTAAACATTCAGCTAGCTGCCGCCATCCTCCCTCTAGAGCCGCCTCTACTTCTGCTGCCAGAGTTCCTCCTAAGTTCAACGAACACCCACCCCCTCTATTTCTCCAAAGGCTGGGGCTTTTCTTTACTGCCCCTTCTTCCTGCCAACAGCCTAGTTGTCAGAACCTCTGCATCATGAAGTACATTTCTAATGCATCAAATAAGGTTTTGGAAGCCAATGCTGGGTTTATTTATAACAAGCTGTTGGAACTCAGAATGTGTTTCACTATTAAACACAAATGTTTTAAGGGTTCAGTCATTATGGTTGTTCCCAAATCCGTGGAGGTTGTATACCTAAATGTGGTGTTCTTTAATGTTTCCTCCTCGGGGAGGCTTTAGATGCACATATTTCAGTCAGACTGCCACTCGCTGTCCCAAGCATGTCTAAAACTAGATTTCAGACTGCTAAGAGGGACAAGGACTCTTTGGGGATATTGGAATTTTTTTTTAATGTTTATTTTGAGAGAGAGAGAGAGAGAGAGAATCTCAAGCATGTTCCATGCTGTCAGCGCAGAGCCCAATGTGGGGCTCTGCCACATGAACTGTGAGATCATGGCCTGAGCCAAAATTACGAGTCAGACACTTAACCGACTGAGCCACCCGGGTGCCCCAGAAAGTTTTGCATCTTAATGTTGGTGATGGTTCCAGGGATAGATACAACTGTGAAAACTCACTGAATTGCACACATTAAAGTAAGGATGCAGGCAAGTGTACACCAGTTATTACTCTATAATAAAGTTGGTAAGAAAAAAAATTAACTGGTTTCCAAAGAGTGTCAGGTCGCTTTACAAATCACACAAGAAACTGTCTCATTTTATACTTGTACCTAATGAAGTGCTTATTATGTATTAGCGCTTGAACCAGAAAAATTAGAACTCCGCTGGATCACCCCAATTTTTGACCAAATATGGACCTAAAAATTACTTTTGACTGTTGCTTTCTAAAAATTTTGTCTTACAGGATCATAGTTTTCTACCATTGAGGATATTTCTACCATTGAGAATATTACGGATTTTTAAAGGCTTCCCAAAAGCAGAAGTCCACAATGCTTTGAGTAACGGCAGCCTTCACACATGGGTGTGGCTTAAGATGATTAGTTTGAAGAACCGCATTCATTTGGGCACATACGTTCCAGCATGCGTGTGAAAATGATCAGTCTCCTTTTATAATCTCAGTTGATATGTTTATTCCACATTTTTGAGGCTAAAACATGATACCAGGTAAAGAATCTAGCTTTCTTCTATACTCCCCTCCCCCAACTTGACCTCTTCTTTCTCTTTGATGTAGAGTTTGAACAAAGTCATTTTCTTCCTTAGATAAAATTTGGAGAGATCAAGGCCGGTAACTGATCAGAAGGGCATATTTATAAAAGTCAATCAGTGATAGTGCACAATTTAAAATGTAGCCTTTGAGTCTCACTCTGTTGAGCTTATCAACACAGTGATCACAAGGTGAGAAATTGCTGTGATCTGAAACTCAAACGGAATTTGACCCGAACTTTGCAAAAGGATTACAGCTTGTTCAGAGCTAGTTTTCATACACTGTGGCACTTCTGGATTTTTTTGAGTGAAAAAATGGTGATGTTAGTGTTTTATTTAAGGAACTACATTTTTTTTTAATTATTGGGGAACCCCATCTCAGTTTGGTCATCTAAAGAGTTTGACAATTTGGTGGTTTAGCCCCCTATGTTCTAAAGTGTTTGTCCATACTCATTCTTTACAAGCTTTTGCATCTGTCTCTTACTACACCCTCACCATCTAAGTACCTCAAAGCCTCTTGTTTGTCTTGTCTTCCAAGGGTCAGTTTTAAGGGTTGTATAAGACCAGAGAACTGTCAAGAAGGTTTCTAAATTGGAAGGCAGTTGGTGGCACTGAGTATTTTGGGGAATGAGTGCTTTGCGGGAAAGGCATAAAGTGGCCAAGCCCAGCTCAACTGTGGTTGGCCACCCTAGGCTAAAATAAAAGGTACACTGCCACCTACTCGTTCAAGTGCCACCAAGGGTATGGCCTTGCTACGTGTGTGTGCGTGTGCTGAGGTGCAGCTCCTGGGATGTTAGATTCCCTGAAACCTGCTCATAGATGACGTCAGAGGGCAAAATATACTGCAAATTGGTGAAAATGACCTTTACACTGAAGGCCATTCTTAGCTACTTCTTCATTTGGTCTTTTTGGTTCTATCGAGTCATTTGGAGAGTTCTGAAAAAGGCTTTTCTTTTTGAGGGTCCAGAATGAGGGTAGTGTGTGTTACAGTTATGGACTGAGGAAAGTTGATTGATTACAGCGGTCAAAGGCGGTGGGCTCTTCTCGTTCCTACACAACTTGCCTTTTATTTGTGTAGTAACCGGAAGTTTCTACAAAGCTTTCACAGCTTTTCACACCAGAGGAGAAAGCCAGCTTCTGGCATAAGGGCATTCCACTTAATTTTATATTAAAACATTATAATCCTTAATATGTACATGAGTCTCAAGTACCACAGACATTGATGGTAGATCTTTAAAAAATGAATGACTACAACTCAGACCAAATAAACTAACAAGTATGAGGTACAAGTGCACTCAAGAGTAGGGCTAAAACAAATACTGAGCTTAAAAATGCCAGAGCACCCTAGCCTGCAGCCTGTATCATTCCAAGCAACTAATTACGTTGTTTCATTTTCTAAGAGTAAAGCTCTCAAAACCACCTACCAGTATCTTTTTCTCTGGACCACCATGTAGCCTACAGATGGAAGTCCTAAAACCACATACTAGCATATGAATAGTAATAGCTCAAGTATGCAATAAATCCAAAGTATGCAGGTTTAATTCACTAAAAATGTGTATTTTTATTTTTACAGGTATGTTCTTTTCGAACCTAAATGCTTTATTTTTCTTCAAACCAGAAACCTGAAATTCTGAGGGCTTTCAGTATTAACAGTTGTGCTACAGGAGATACTGTCGTGGCAACTTATTTGAGAAATTCCTCACCATATCTCAGGAAGTTTCTTTCCATTGAAGTTACTTCTTCTCCTTCCTTAAAAATGATCAAATAATTACCCAAAAAGAGGAAGGGCCAAGGACAGAACAATCAAATGCTATTAAGTTTCATTGTGTGTATGCGCGTGTGTGTATGCGTGTGCATGTGTATAACACAAATAAGGTTCTCACTATTACAAACCTCTGCCTAAAAGCAATGCAAGCCAAAACCCACTTCTGTTGGATAAAATGTGATTTGGAGATACAGTAGAAATAGCACTTCTCTGTGGTAAAGTGTGATCGCATTGAACTGTGGTACTCTGTTCCAGTGGTTAGTTATACACCAGCAAAGTGGATATATGGAACAATTATCTAGATAAAGTAAGCCAGAGAAACATTCTAAAATGCCCATAGATTTGAGGCAAAGCCACAGGAGTTAGAGGGAGCTGACAAGTAGATGTGAAGAAACTGTTTAAAGGATCTGAACGATCCCATCAATTTCCATTGGCTATGTCTATACAAACAGTCTGTTAGCAGTTTTGAAAACTTGGATTACCAAAATAATATGGTCAGTTTTTCTTATGTACTTTTAAACAGGGAAGAATGTCTGCCTAATAACCTCAGGTACTTTTTACCTGATGATTTAATAAAGCAAGGTCTGGGCCACCTAAACTGTTCAGTCAAAATACCACTTGAGTCTCACTCACAAGGCAATAGGAATATCAAATGGCCACTGCTATTTTCTGGCTAAGGTGTCAACTCATGTCTTTCACTGAAATTCAATGAAATTTACAGGAGAGGTTTGCACTGCCCTAAGAACTGTGAAGTTCTTACTGAAAAAGTATTTGATTATTATTGAAGTCATTCACAAAAGGTAGAGGCCCTAGGTTTTTTTCTTTAAGTTCTTTAATCAAATTGCAGACAGATGTTTAGATGTTTTGGACTTAGCTTAAATAGCCTAAATTAGGCCAGAGAAGAGTGAAAATTGAATTTGAAGTCTTTGTACTCCCCTGGACTTAAAGCTAAAATCTTTCCTCTGAATTTGTACTCCCCTGGACTTAAAGTTAGGCGTGGTAGAGATACTTCAACAATGGTCATTTTCATTGCAAGATTTTTACCCTTGCTAATGATCAGGGACACTCTGATGTAATTATGATGGAATCAACCAAATAAGTACAGGTGTCTAGAAGTGAGAAGAAGGCCAACTATAATGGAGATGAACCATGGTATTAGGTATTTAGACAAGTAGTAAATGACTCTTATACCATGTATTATTATATTTGACTTTGGGGCACATTTTTAGCTTTACATTTAAAATATGTCAGCCTCGGGGCGCCGAGGTGGCTCAGTGGGTTAAGTGCCCAACTTTTTTTTGGGCTCACGTCATGATCTCACAGTTCATGGGATCGAGCCCCGCATCAGGCTCTGCGCTGGTGATGTGGAGCCTGCTTGAGATTCTCTCTCCTCGTCTCTCTCTGCCCCCCACCCCACACACACACACACTCTCTCTGTCTCTCTCTCTCAAAATAAATAAAGAAACTTTAAAAAATATGTCACTCTGAAGTTTGTAGGCAAATGGACAAAAACATACATATAGCAGCTATTCCATTTTCACATCTCGTATGTATAATATATAATATATATGCTTAATAACAAATGTCTTGTTTCTGTGATTTAGAAGGTTTGGGTTGATTGATTGGCTCTGTGACCTTGAACAAGTCATTATTCTTCTCTGGACCTTTTTTTTTCTATTTGTAAAACAAGAGGTTGCGATAGAGTAGGTTCTCTTTGAGGTTCTTTCTTAGCTCTAATTTTCTTTGTTTATAAATTTACTCTCACATCAGCTTAGACCTTCTCTAGGGTCAGATGGCATATTTAAGCACTGTATTTGAAATGCCTTTGTTGATAGTAGCCGGTCCAGAGAGTCTACAGAGGTCCAGAGGTGAACACAAATCTCTTTTCCTTCTTTTCTGTGTTAAGAGTTCCTATTTTTCTGAGTTAGAGTTAATAAAAATGTTGATGTCACCAGTATGAATGTTAGGGCAATTGCCCTTCAGCTTTAACAGCTGTCCTCAATCCCCATCATAACCAGGGCTCAAGGTAGCTAGTGAAGTTGTAAGCCAAGTCCTAAAGACAATAACCCTGAGGAGATCTGGAAAGAAATGTACTGCCCATGAAATATGACACTGGTTTCTCTTAGTAGTACAGATTAGCTGCTATAATTTATACATATTCTCTCTTTAGAACCTTCTCTCTAACCGAGAGAAGACTGTTTTGGAGCATGGCTGTGTGGCTACCCTCGTTTTCTGACAAATCAATAGAGTAACTGCCAGAACAATTATACCTAGGTTATCATAAGTACATGCATTTGTGAGAAAGAGATGCCTTTTTCTTTTGATGAAGTAGGGCCATGTATTGGGTTTGGGTGCCATTAATATGAATTAGGGATGTAGCCCAGGTTCTATTTATTATTGAAAGTGAATCTGACAATTGCAAAAGTCGAATCTGTAAATTTAGAAACTTTCCTTCTGGAAAATAGCCTGTTATTGATGTTAAGGCCATTTATGATAGTTCCACTTGGTGAAGCAGGAGAGAAGCTGAATTTGAGTAAACAATCACTTGAGATATGATCAGAGAATTACTTGGGGACAGTCTGTTGCCATATGGGTCTTGATGCATCTCGTTCTCTTGATGGTTTTTCCTTGGATCTGAGCTTTATTCTTCAACACTTCCTCCTGTTCTCCCCCTCCTCACTTCTTGTTCATGTGAACCTCATGTTCATGTGAAATATTTTGACCATCAGTCACCAAAGCTAGGGCTGGAAATGGGAATCTGTTCAAATAACAGAAACTACACTGTCACAAGCTCTCTTGGAGGCATATAGGCATTATTTGAAAATGCTTCATCATACTTACTTTTACCAGAAAGTACACACATGGTTTTAGATGGATTTCTGTTACTGTTGCAATTTACAGGAACAGAACATCCTAACCTTCTGAGTTTTCTGAGCTATGCACTGTTAATTTACTCTCTAGTACCCAGACCTAGGGCTGTTTGGATCATATGTTAGAGTGTAAGTTGGGGATAACTTTGTGCTAATGTTGGTAAAAAAAAAAAAATACACCCCACCCCCAACCCACCGTTGGTCAGCAGATTATCTCTCAGGGGTTATTGGATCAACATGATAACCATATGTATTATGGACTTCATTTTTTAACCTTCATTTTTAACCTTTGGAATCTGATGAGGTACTCTCAAGCTGTGGCAAATAATTTGTATGTATAAATGCTGCTTTCTTTGAAGACAGTAGAATTCGGATCACGTCTATAGTTCCATGAATTCACTAAGGTCACGTTATATGTCTAACATAAGTTTACACATGCAATTTCACTGTCCCCCATGAATATTCAAACTGCAACCTGAATCAGGTTATCTAGACCCAACATTGTTTTTTCATGAAGATGCTCTTTTCAGATTTCAACACCTTAACAAGAGGTTATCTTTCTGATTAAAAAACATTTTCAAACCCAGACTTTTACCTTAGAAATGCTTTCGATAGCAATGATGATTAAAACTATCCACAGTAGATAGGACCCTATGAATGTACCAGCTAATTATTTTTCTTGCCAACCTCTGAGATGTAGTGGCTACTGGTTAGAGTGCAGAAGTTTTTTAAAAACAGGACACATCCTAAATACTAATCTCGATACTGTCGCATTTTCAAATGCCGTAAGGAACGGAAACACACAAACACAAGAAAGGAATTCACTAACTTATTAGATACGACACATACTACGTGGTAAATATTAGGGCAACTAGCACATCTTTAAGAAACCAAAGAAGCCAACCGCCCCCACGATCAGGAGAAGTTGTCGTGTTTAAGTGTGTGTGCAGCCGAAGCGAGCACAGAAGTTGTCGTGTTTAAAAACAAAAACAACAAGAAGGCCAGTTATACCTAGAAACCACAAGCTGACAATTCTTTGGAGTCTGTTCAGTCTCCCTTTGATGCTGTTCATTGGACCAGAATGGGCAGCGTGGAGCACTGAAGGGCGACGGAGACAGGCAGGTTGCTTTGCCTTATTTGATAGCTGGTGGGGACTGCTGAGCACCTCCCTCAGTCTCGTGGGGAAATGCGGTGAGACCCTGAGGAAGGTCAGGAATCTGAGCGGCAGCAACAGTAGCAAAGTGGCACCTGGAGCTTCAAGGAAGCAAGGGTAAGAAAAGCAAAGCCAAGGGGTTAAGCACCCACTGCACCTCTGCTGACCAGGGGCAAACACCCCTTCAGTTGGTTGTGAAATGGACTTAGTGTTAATAGGTATAAAAAGGCAAATAATAGCAGTAACGAGAATCATAATCACAAGAACGGAACATGGAAAATGTGGCTATAAAAGACAGTGAAAATAATAGGAGTTTCACTCCCCTTTCTGGGGGGGCGGTGGGGGAGGGGTGGGGGAAGGGTGGGGCTGGGGTGGCTCAGGGCAATGAGGGAGTCGTACGCCGTGTCACCTTTGAGAGCAAGGAAATTACAAAGTTTCTCTTGAGTTCCAGAACAGGTGGTAGGGGTCTGACTTAGAGCCGAGTTGTAACTTGTTCTTCCTGTCCGTCACCCCATTTGTGCATGAGCAGGTCGCAAGCCTCTCCCCAAGTTTCAAAGACGTCCTCTGAGGAGTCTAAAAGTTTAGAATTCGAGGAACAGATGCTGGATGCACAGTGGAGAGAGCTGGAACAGGCTAGAGGGCATTCACGGCTCTGAGCAGCGCCCCGGGCTTCCCCTAATTCTACCTCACTGAGGTTAATTTCACTTTGAGAGCAGGCCTCTGCTTTCCCGGTCTCCATCTGAGAATACCTGATGTCCTGCCACATATAGTGCTGCTGAGCGATGCCATCCGAAATGGTGCACATTGGCTCTGAACTGGGTTCAGACATATGACCGTTAAACTTGGAGAATAGGAGACCGAGTTTCTTGAGAGAAGGACCCATGAAGGAGCGTTTGCTTGATGACTCGGCTTTTGACTTCCCTTGGGCACCGCCGGCTCTTGGCATGGTTCTGATGAGAGGTGGCCCGTGGCAGGCCTTTTTCTTGCAGCCTAAATTGAAAGAGACACTCTTGGATTTGGCCCGAGCCCCACCACTGCCATCATTGGTATCATCCCTCTGGGACAGTTCGGTGCTGCTCGCGGAAAAGCTTCTCCTTGAGTGTTTCCTATTTCCTAAGAGGTCGAGTACTTCATATCGAAAGCTGGAGATGTCCTGCTTTAATTCCTGGGGCAAGAGAGAAGATACGTTATGTTAAGAAGCGTGGCCTTTTGTTCAAGATAGGCTCACTGGGTGTCCTTCGGAACGTTCCAGGCTTTGCCTAATGGCAAATCACCAAGTACACAAACTACCGGCAAAATCTCACATTATTCCAGTACAAGAAAAATATATTAATAATTCTGTGGGCAGGGGTGGCCATTGGCAACATCGTGCAATTAGTAACGCTGATTTCAGATGGTCCTTATCAAGAGGACAGCAGCAGACCTGTCCCTATTACAACGTTAACTAGTGATTAAGGTATTCGATTAGGGCACTAGCTCTCATAGGCGTATCTGCATATAGAAAGACTGCGGCAGAGGAAAAAGCTTTTAGGACCCCACGGAATAAAACTAGGGAAGTAGAACATGTCAGGTTAGAGACTGCTGTTTGAGGACAGGGGTCCCTGTCTACACAGGTCCCCAGGAAATTCTATCTCTGACTGCCTAGATGCTAGATTGCTCCTTTAGTGTTTGCTTATTTTTGAGAAAGCGCACGCAAGTGCAGGAGGGGCAGCGAGGACGGGGGAATAGAGGGTCCCAAGCAGGCCCCAGGCTCCGTGCTGACAATGAGCAGCCTGATGCGGGTCTCGAACCCAGAACCGTGAGATCATGACCTGAGCCGAAATCGGACGCTTAACCGACTGAGCCACGCAGGCGCCCCTAGAGTTTTCCTTTAAAGACCACCTTCTCAAAGCTTAAGTGGGAACATTTCGCTCTCCTGCTGTCCACCTGCGTAGACATACCGTCTCTTGCCTCTGGGCCTTTGCCTGTGCTGGTCTGTCTGCCTAGGACACTCTCCTCCACAACTCTCCTTTATCTGGCTCCCCAGCTTAAACACGGCTTCTTCTGAAAAGCTGCTCTGACATCCCAAATCCCACTTGAGTGTCTCTCCTGTCTCCACAGCGCCCTGTGTCGATCCTGTCAGAAGATCCAGTCATGTGTCACCTTCGATCATTAGTGCGTGACACACCACAAGAGTGGGGGCTGGTTAGGTCTTGCTCATCACTGTACCCCAGCACCCAGGGGAGTGCTTGGCACGTAGCAGGCCCTCACGAGATGACTTCCATCTGTGGGTTAGGATAACGGCCTTTTTATGCTCCTTAGAAAATATACCTGTGTTCTAAGGTAGGGGTCTTCAGTCACTTGCCATGTTGAGAGTCTGGGTCGTGGGGGGCTGTCCTGGGCGTTGTAAGATGTTTAGTAGCAATCTCGGTCTCCACCCACTAGATGCCACTGGCACACACGTCTGGTGTGACCACCAAAATTGCCTCCAGACATCGCCAAATGTGCCCTAAAGAACAAAATTGCCTCTGACTGAGAACCACTGCTTTGGGCTCATGCCAGTATTAGGAGAGTTTTAATGTGTAATGATAGGGTTTGTTAAATCTTAGATGGAAGGGGTGCCTGGGTGGCTCAGATGGTTAAGCGTCCGACTTCGGCTCAGGTCATGATCTCGCGGTTCGCGGGTTCGAGTCCTGTGTCGGGCTCTGTGCTGACAGCTCGGAGCCTGGAGCCAGCTTCAGAGTCTGTCTCTCTCTGTTCCTCCACTGCTTGCGCTCTCTCGCTCTCTCTTTCTCTCTCTAAGATAAATAAGCATTAGACAAATGAAAAGGAAGATTTAATAATGGATTGGTTGGTCTTCATCTTATATCTTTAAAGAAGGCCTTTATATGTCCTTTTGCTATCTTGCCCCTCACGATATGTCCTTGCCATATCATTCAATTTCAATTCCCACACCGTGAGACACCCAGAATATTAAAAGAATAAGGCAAATGTCTTTCGTTCATAAAGCTGATTGTGGCAAGAGACATTGGCGAAATCTCTCCACTTTCTGGGGGACAGACCACTCGGAGAGAAAGTAAAAATTCTAGCTGGTGTTGGTGGGTTATAGGAGGTTGAAATTATCACCAGAAACCTCAAACTTGGTGAAGATCAAAAGATGCTTAAGAAATGTGAAATGAGAAATTCAACCACTTTGTGATTAAATCACCTTAAAATTTTCTTCTGTCAGTCCCTCGTTCGTTTTGGAATTTCTTATCATAGCGGCCACGTATCTTTTGACTAAATTCCTGATAACTTCCTGGAAATTAACAACAACAACAACAACAAAAAAAAAACACACATAAAGAAGCATTCAGTTTTCTTCTCAGGCTCTCAGTAAAATAAGAAACACATCCAAGAAATAAAATATGCTTAGACTGTCTTTGCAATAGCACATTCTCCCAGGATCCAGTCATTTTCTGCAAGTGTCCAAATTTGGTGGCAGAGTGGGCTCATAAGAGCAGCTTTTCCCAAAGGGAAAAATTTCTGCCCACACACAAAGCAAACACAGATTCCCATCTATACAATGATGAGAATGGAATAATCCTTGAAGGCACATGGTCAATACCCTTCCTCGTTCAAGCTGGATGAAACTTTAACCCTCCCAGTAAGATGAGAGTTCTTCCTTTTAGAAAATTGAGAAAGTCATTCTTCGGTGTCACAAAGTCTACTGATCTCAATGTCCACTAATTACATAATCCAGATATTCATTTAGTTATTTAGTAGGCTCCACGCCCAACGTGGGGCTCGAACTCACCACCCTGAGATTAAGAGTCATGTGCTCTACAGACTGAGCCGGCCAGCCGCCCCAGTCCAGATATTTTTCTTAAATATCACCTGTCCTTCACAGGGATGGCCTCTTTTCACTTAGCCTCCTGGGGATGTGCTCCGCTTTGTATTAGTAGTGGTGATGAGACGTGGCAGGCATTGTGCCAGGCAGGCCACACGTACACACAGGCACGCGTGCACATGCACACTTCATCGTACATACATGCTCACCACTCAATTCTCGCAACAATACTGTGACTTAAATGCCCCCCCCCATTTCACAGATGCGGAAACTGAGGCTCGCTGAGGTTAAGTGACTTGTCCAAGGTGACACAACTGACCAAAAACTATTGTGCTTAGTCCCTGGGAAGCTTTACCTGGTAATGTTGATTCTGTATCAGGCTGTCAGCATGGCGTTCCTGTAATTGAAAATGGACAGAGAGCTTAGATCAGTGGTCTCCCAGCAACCCATCCACTCGAATATATTTCTAAATATTAGGGCTGGAGAATAACGGAGGAGCTCCTGCCTGAGAAGCCCCCAAGCATCGGGGGGTTGAAGTGATTTTTTGATGTTTAATATACGGACTGTCACCAAGGGTGTTGGGGGTGGGGGGAGATAGAAAACAGTTCTGTTTAAAAAAAAACCAAAACATAATTTTTAAAAGCCTTACTGTGAAGCTTCTCAAGTTGTGCCTCCTCCGTCTCCCATCAGGGTCTCTTTTGGGGCAGAAGGTGTTGTTGAACCAGTTACCAAGGTAGAGAAATGACTTGGGACTGGGGATGATATTGAAAGGAGGTGGCAAGGTGCCGCCTTCATCAAAGTAACTCATCCAGAGCTTTGTTCTTGCAAATTTCCACTCAATATCGGCATGATCCTATGAAAGAGAGAATTCAAGAGTTTGGGATGGGGCACTGCAGAATGCACACATGACTCATTCTAAAAGTTCTCCTTGCTTCGATAGAGGGCAATCTGTCAGTAGGTATAAAAACTCAAATTACACATACCCTAGGACCTGGTAATCCTACTTTTAGAGATTTAACTTATCATTATACTTGCAAAAAGATGTATGCGCCGGGTCGTTCCCTGTAGCGCTGTAGCTTATCTTAGCAAACTAACTGGCAACAGCCTAAATATCCAACAGCGGGAGGGCGCCTGTGGCTCAGCTGGTTGAGCAACCGACTCTTGGTTTCAGCTCAGGTCATGATCTCACAGTTCGTGAGTTTGTGCCCTGCATTGGGCTCCATGCTGACAGTGCAGAGCCTGCTTGGGATTCTTTCTCTCCTTATCTGCCCCTGCCCTGCTCATTCTCTCTCTCTCTCTCTCTCTCTGTCTCTCTGTCTCTCTCTCTCCCTCCCTTCCTCCCTCCCTCTCTCTCTCTCTCAAAATAAATAAACTTTAGGAGCACCTGGGTGGCTAAGTCTTGAGCATCCAACTCTTGATTTCAGCTCAGGTCATGATCTCACAGTTCGGTTCGTGGGATCAAGCCCTGCATCAGGCTCTGTGCTGACACCATGGAGCCTGCTTGGGATTCTTTCTCTCCCTCTCTCTCTGCCCCTCCCCTGCTCTCTCTCTCTCTCTCTTAAAAAAAATAAACTTAAAAAAAACCCCAAAATACCAGATAGATGCAATCATACGGTAGATAATCTTTTGAGACTGGCTTTGAGCTTCATCTGTGTTCCATTTTAGTGCTGAGTGGTTTTCCATTATATGGATGTACCACGGTTTCTTCATTCACTTCTTGAAGAACATTTGGTTGTTTTCAGTGTTAGCAATTATGAATAAAGCTGCTTGGAACATTCACGCACAGGTTATTGCTGAACATAAGTTTAACCTCTCTAGCTTGACAAGCTAGGGTGGTATTGCCGAGTCACGTGGTAAGCGTGCATTTAACTTTATTTTCTTTTAGTTTTTTAAATGTTTTTACTTATTTTTGAGACAGAGAGAGACAGCGCATGAGCAGGGGAGGGGCAGAGAGAGAGGGAGACACAGAATCTGAAGCAGGCTCCAGGCTCTGAGCTGTCAGCACAGAGCCCGATGTGGGGCTCAAAATCATGAACCGTGAGATCATGACTTGAGCTGAAGTCAGACGCTTAACCAACTGAGCCACCCAGGCGCCCCAAGTGTGCATTTAACTTTATAATCAACTGCCAAACTGTCTTCCTGAGTGGCTGTGCCACTTTTCACTCCCACCACTTGCTCCGTGACTTCCTTAGCACTTGTCAGGTGTTTATTCTCTTTATCAAGTTTCTGTTTTAACTCCAGCTCGTGAACATACAGTGTTATATTAGTTTCAGGTGTACAATATAGTGATTCAACACTTCCAAATGTCACCCTGTGCTCATCCTGACAAACCACGTGTCAGGTTTTGAAAGTTGCTCCATTCTAACAGATAAGTAGTTGGATCCCATTATGGTTTTAAGACTCACTTCCCAAATAGCGAATGATGTCGAGCATCTTTTCATATGCTTATTTGATATTTATATACCGTCTGTGGTGAAGCGTCTGTGCAGACCCTTTGTCCATTTGTATTGCATTTTTTTCTTACAGGTGAATTTTGATATATTTTTTTTATACATAGGCAACCCTTGGAGACGTTGTGGTTTTGGTCCCAGACCATCACAATAAAGCTAACACTGCACTAAAGTGAGTCAAATGAATTTTTTGGATTGGTAGTGCATATAAAAGTTATGTTTACACTATACTGTCACCTTAAAAAATTTTTTTTAGTGTTTATTTATTTTTGAGAGAGAGACAAAGCATGGGCGGGGGAGAGGCAGAGAGAGAGGGAGACACAGAATCCGAAGCAGGCTCCAGGCTCTAAGCTGTCAGCACAGAGCCCGGTGCGGGGGTTGAACCCACAAACCACGAGATCACGACCTGAGCTGAAGTTGTATGAAGTTGTACGACTGAGCCACCCAGGCACCCCTATACTGTCATCTTTTAAGTGTGCAATAGTATTATGTTCAAAAAACAATGTACATAATTTAGTTAGAAAGTACTTTATTGCTAAAAAAATGGTAACCATCGGGGTACCTGGGTGGCTCAGTCAGTTGAGCCTCCGACTCTTGGTTTTGGCTGAGGTCTGATCTCGCAGTTCTGATCTTCACCCTGTTATCATGGAGACTGCTTGGGATTCTCTCTCTCTCTCTCTCTCTCTCTCTCTCTCTCTCTGTCTCTCTATCTGCCCCTCCCCCGCTTATGTGTGTTCTCTCTCTCTCTCAAAAAAAATGAGATCACTGACCACAGATCACCATAACAAATATAATAACAATGACTATGTTTGAAATATTGCGAGAATTACCAAAATGTGAGACAGAGACAAAAAGTGAGCAAATGCTGTTGGAAAAGTGGCGCCGATGGACTTGCTCAATGCAGGGTTGCCATAAACCTTACATTTCTAAAAAGCAGTATCTTTGAAGCACAATAAAACGAGGTATGCCTGTATTCTTGGATACAAGCTCTTTGTCAGGAATGTGACTTGCAAATGTTTTCTCCCAGTCTGCATCTTTTCATAGTGCTTTCTTACTGGTGTTTTCATAGAGCAAACTGTATTAATTTCAATGAAATGAAATTCATCACTGTTGGACTGAGGATCTTAGTCCCTTGCTAGCTATTGGCTGAAGAGCTTTCTCAGCTCCTTGCCATACGGGCTTCTCTTTAAGACAGCTCATAACATTGGGTGGGGCGCCTGGGTGGCTTAGTCGGTTAAGCGGTCGACTTCAGCTCAGGTCATGATCTCACAGTCTGTGAGTTCGAGCCCCACACCAGGCTCTGGGCTGACAGCTCGTCAGCCCAGAGCCTGGAGCCTGCTTCAGATTCTGTGTCTCCCTCTCTCTCTCTTCCTCCCTTCTCACATTCTGTCTCTCTCTGTCTCAAAAATAAATAAAAACATTTAAAAAGTGTTAAAAAAAAAAAGACAGCTCATAACATTGGGGCGCCTGGGTGGCTCAGTCGGTTAAGCATCCGACTTCGGCTCAGGTCATGATCTCACAGCTTGTGAGTTCAAGCCCTGCGTCGGGCTCTGTGCCGACAGCTGGGAGCCTGGAGCCTCCTTTGGATTCTGTGTCTCCCTCTCTGCCCCTCCCCGCTCAGGCGCGTGCGCGCGCTCTCTCTCTCTCTCTTTCTCTCTCTCTCTGTCTCAAGAATAAATAAACATTAAAACAATTAAAAAAACAAAAGAGAGCTCATAACATGGCAGCAGGCTTCACTCAGAGGGAGTCAATGAGAAAAGCCAAGATCTTCATGTAACCTAATCTCTGAAGTGACATCACTTTTGTCATATTCTGTTTGTTAGAATTGAGTCCCTACGTCTAGCCCATGCTCAAGGAGAACAGATTGTATAAGGGGTCAAATTCCAGGAAGTGGGGATCAGTGGAGGGCCATTGTAGAGGCTTCTTACCACAGTATTACTTCCCAGAAATGGAGAAACTGAATGGCGGTAATCTTGAGTAACAAATCCTTTTCTAAGTAATATAGTTTACAGATCTTTGCTTTATGTAAAATATAAGGGGAACCTAATCATGTTGTCAGATGATAGATTGTTAAAATATTATTTTTCAAAAAAGGATTATATGATCTTTTAGCATGTAACTGAGAGTTCAAGAAAATTGAATGACAATGGCATAATAAAACTGTCCATTCACATATACTTATTGATATGAAAAGGCTTCTTAGCACTTACTGTCCTAAAAATATAAAAACATAGTTGAAGCTGAATTTTGTTCCTAAATATTATGTAATATTCTATGGATATAATAACTAGTTGGATGAAAAACCCTAACCACATATTGAAGAAATGCATTTCCAATAAAAATGTATGTTTATGTCTTAAAGTTATTTACCAAAATTTGTATTGTATTTGTGTTCCTTGAGCTGTTTTGGACTGCTAATCATTGAATCATAACTAAACTCAAAAGAAATGTTTTAGGAGTGCCTGGGTGGCTCAGTCAGTTAAGCATCCAACTCTTGGTTTCAGCTCAGGTCATGATCTCACAGTTTGTGAGTTTGAGCCCCGCATTGGGCTCTGCATCGATAACACGGAGCCCACTTGGGATTCTCCGTCTCCCTCTCTCTCTCTCTCTGCCCCTCTCCCGCTTGCTATCTCTTTCAAAAAAAAAAAATAAACTTAAAAAAAAGAAATGTTTTAACATTTATTACCTTCTGGCTGCAGGAAATAAAACATTAAAATTTAATTTATATTTTTGTTCTGAAGAAATATTGTCGTGATCAATAGTCATAAAATACTTAAAACAAAAATTTTATGATATTAGGATAAAATCCTGTGGGGATGTGAGTGGAAAGAAGAATTCAAAGAGAAAGGGAATTGGGGCGCCTGGGTGGCGCAGTCGGTTAAGCGTCCGACTTCAGCCAGGTCACGATCTCGCTGTCTGGGAGTTCGAGCCCCGCGTCGGGCTCTGGGCTGATGGCTCAGAGCCTGGAGCCTGTTTCCGATTCTGTGTCTCCCTCTCTCTCTGCCCCTCCCCCGTTCATGCTCTGTCTCTCTCTGTCCCAAAAATAAACGTTGAAAAAAAAAATTAAAAAAAAAAAAACAAAGAGAAAGGGAATGATGTAAACTTTCTGCCCTTAAAGATTATAGCCATTTAATTTTAATTTTTATTTATTTATTTATTTAATTTTTTTTTTCAACTTTTTTTTTTTATTTATTTTTGGGACAGAGAGAGACAGAGCATGAACGGGGGAGGGGCAGAGAGAGAAGGAGACACAGAATCGGAAACAGGCTCCAGGCTCCGAGCCATCAGCCCAGAGCCCGATGCGGGGCTCGAACTCACGGACCGTGAGATCGTGACCTGGCTGAAGTCGGACGCTTAACCGACTGCACCACCCAGGCGCCCCTAGCCATTTAATTTTTAAATACATGCCTATGAGTAGCAAATCGCTGTGGCATTCAGATTCCATTGGATAAATTTAAATGAGTGACTAGTTTTATTTTATTTTATTTTATTTTATTTTATTATTTTATTTTATTTTGTTTTATTTGAGTAGGCTTTATGCGCAGTGTGGAGCCCAACTCGGGGTCCAAACTCACAACCCTGAGATCAAGCCCCTGAGATCAAAACCTGATCTGAGATCAAGATTTGCATACCTAACCAACTGACTGAACCACCCAGTTCCCCCAGGATAATTTTATTTTAAATATCTATATTTATCATATTCCTGAAATTATATCATTTGCAATTGTTTAAACTTATGATGACATTTCTAGATGTCAACCCCCAAAATATAAAAGGATACATAGATTTTTTCCCTTCTGTAAAATTTTTTTTAACGTTTTATTTATTTTTGAGACAGAGAGAGACAGAGCATGAACAGGGGAGGGTCAGCGAGAGGGAGACACAGAATCTGATACAGGCTCCAGGCTCTGAGCTGTCAGCACAGAGCCCGACTCGGGGCTCGAACTCACGGACCGCGAGATCATGACCTGAGCCGACGTCGGCCGCCCAACAGACTGAGCCACCCAGGCGCCCCGATTTTTTCCCTTCAAACTCATTAGAAAGTATGCTGGACAAACCCTTGAAGGCCCTTGAGGAGAGCGTCAATATGTAAATTGCACACACACATGCACGCGCGTGCGCGCGCACGCACACACACACACACACACACACACACACAATTATCGCTATAGTAACTATCATTGCCCTGGAATCCTGCATTGCGAGATAATGGTGCTGTAGGCAAGCTGGCATGCAGAGGAAGACAGGGGTAAGGGCAGCATGAAATCGTGAGGGGTAGCCTGCTATTGTGGAAAGAGCAGAGGTTTTGGAGTTCGGCAGACCAGGGTTTAAAATACTGTTCTGCTATTAGTTGTGTGACTTCAGACCTGTCAATCCCAATCTCTGATGGTTTTCTCAAATGTTAAAGTCGAGGAAAATATCTACCAACCTGAATTGCTGTGGAATTTCAGAAATAAAGGGGCGCCTGGGTGGCTCAGTGGGTTAAGTGTCCGACTTTGGCTCAGGTCATGACCTCACAGTTTGTGAATTCAAGCCCCACAGTGGGCTCTGTGCTGACAGTGAGGGGCCTGGAGCCTGTTTCGGATTCTGTGTCGCCTTCTCTCTCTCTGCCCCTCCCCCGCTCACACTCTGTCTCCTCTCAAAAATACATAAACAACAAAAAGAGAAATCAATGTAAAATGCCAAGGCCTGCTATATAGTAAGACCTATATAATTGTTGGTTCTTTCCACTACATTTCTGAGCCAACAACACCAGAAACAAACCTTGAATTTTCATTTTACCCTTTGATGGCCCCAAATAGCCAGTCTCTCATTCATGGAATGTTTCAATAGTTCTGGAAATGAAGTAGCTATTCAATAAGTATTTCTTAAGATGACCTGAGTCACATTTTCAAACTTGCCTAGAGATCCTGCTATCTGGAAATGCTCTTTTTTTTTTTAAACCCCTGGGTGAGGTAAGCTTTTTGTTTGTGTTTTAAACACTAAGAAGTAATGTCCTTTTTAAAAGAAAATAGTTGTCTAAAATTCTAAGGGAAAAAAGGCATTCGATCTCAACAAAGTAATAGAGTCATATGGTGGGTGAACTTATACACCATAGGCATCTTTTTGAGCTTCAGAGGCTTTCTGGTGTCCCTCATTGTCCCTACTCCATTTAGGACCCCAATTGCTACCATTCCATTCCCCTAGTGCTCAGGTGGGCTTAGGTTGGCAATTACCATGTAACTTAGCACAGAAGTTACTGCAAATTATTGTCTCAATGGTTCTTTTCCATTCACTTATCATGTATCAATTCATGGCCCACCTAACCTCCATTCTTTGATTCCTATGTTGAGCAACTAACTACTATATCCCAGGCATTCTGCTAGGCTCTGGGTATAGAGTGATGACTGTCCAGTAGTGGTGGTGGGAACATCACACAGAATGTAATTAGTGTACAGAATTAACACCCGGATCCTGAAGCTCTGGAAATAACAGACCACCTGGAAGGATTAAACAGCGTGAGTTGCAAAGTGATTAGTAAGTATGCATTCATACATACATTCATTCATTCATTCATTCACCAAATATATATAGATGCTAGGTGTTACGATTGCAGCAGCGAACAATATGGACAAAAAGATGATTTGGCATGTAGAAATCTGTTTTATTTTCAATCCTTGATCTAATGTGAATTGCAAGATTATAGATTGGTTCTTGTGGTTGTATTTGTCTAAACATCCCTAAATGCCTCAAAGGTTTTTACAAAAATTTTTTAACATTTACTTATTTTTGAGAGACAGAGACAGAACAGGAGCAGGGGAGGGGGCAGAAAGAGAGGGAGACACAGAATCCAAAGCAGGCTCTGAGCTGTCAGCCCAGAGCCCGATGCGGGGCTCGAACTCACGAACTGCAAGATCATGACCTGAGCTGAAGTCGGATGCTTAACCGACTGAGCCCCCCGGGGGCCCCAATGCCTCAAAGATTTTTATACATCTGCATGGGGCTAGCCTTTCACCTTATGTGATGGGCATATCACACATTGGCTTTTTCTTTGCCTATTTTCAGTGTTTGGTGGTGATGCGTTCTCCTACTCTGCCCTATCCTTTGCACTCAACTGTTACTATTAAACATTTTCCAAGATCCGCTCCTGGCGGGGTTCCTTGTGTAAGATATACCTACACAACCATAGGCAGCGGTCCTTCCTCTTCCATACTTTCCAAAATTTTCAGGACTTTTGTGCTACCACGATGTGCTTTCAATGTGCTCTTAATGACACATAGATTTACATTATGTGTTCTAGATCATGTGTGTGCCCTGCATTGCCTTTGAGATTGTCAGGTCCTGTGGAGCAGACCAAGGCTTCTGTATATTTTCTCTCCTTTCACTGTCCCAGTGTAAGGTACTGGGACTGAAGAGTATACCCTCAAATGTTGTTGACTAGCTCAGATTCTGAACACACAGCCACAGCTAGGTCAAACGAACATATCTGTTCAATTTCACGTTTCTCAACAAATCCAAGCTCAAGGTTCTTTTCCTTGCAATCAAGCTACAAGGCCAATTTCTTACCAGCTTTTGACAAATTCTTATGCACTCCCGTAGATCTCCTGCCAGCAACCATCTTGCCTTAGCAAATTGGAAAGCTTTATAACATAATGCAAAGGGAGAGTGGCAGGCATCGACACAGCAGAGCGGAGCTAATAATAACCTTTAAGGAGAAAAGCTACTCCCGGGAATCTTGGGCCCAATGGCAGGCTTGTCGGAGGGTTATTTTGGGTAAGGGGATATTTTGGCATTTTTCACATTAACTCGTAGCTGCTTACTTCATTTGGGCATAAGACCAGCTCTGATTCCTTATGATGGGAAAGCAACACAAATTGCTGTGGCATACACACCCCAAATCGAGGCGAGAGAATTCACTTTCCTGGCATTTCAAGGGAAGTCTACCTCACTTGGAGCACTTTCTCCTCCTGGTAAAATTCAGGGCATGCTTCTCAAATGTTGGTGTGCATATGGGGCATTTGTTAAAAATGCAGATTTCTGGACCTCACCCAATGTTATACATTGTATTGTGGTTTTGCCTCGGGGCTAAAAATGCAATTTAAAAAAAGATGTAAGCATTTAAAATATATCGTAGTTTTTGCAACTCCATTTTTGTTTTGATTCATTTAAAAAATAGGGGCGCCTGGGTGGCTCAGTCGGTTGAATGTCCGACTTCGGCTCACGTCATGATCTCCCGGTTCGTGGGCTCAAGCCCCGTGTTGAGCTCCGCGCTGATAGCACAGAGCTTGCTTGGGGTTCTCTGTCTCCCTCTCTCTCTCTGCACCTCTTCTCAAAAATAAATAAATAAACATTTAAAAAATATATACTGGAATCTTCAGAATGTGGAGGAAGTCCGGGTCTCTTGGAAGCCCTGAAGTAGAGATAGTCCCCTCAGTGAGTATCACCATTCCTTCCCATGCCCTCACCTCCAGCTTATTACACATGTGTAGTGGTCTAGAGGGGAGTCAGGTCCCCGCCACTAAAGACAGTGGTCCTCCTCTCTTCCGCAAGGTTGCTAGATGGTTAGAATATCCTGTTCGAATCATTCTGGGGCCTGCTGGGACTGACTTTGATATTGGTTTATCTACTCTAGAGCCCTTGTAGAAACCTTAGGCCAAGTGCACAAACTCAGCTGCAGAACACCAGGGCATAAAAAGAGAGCCCTTCGTCCAGTGCCAACTCACTGCCCATCCGTTGTCCCCAACATCCCTCGCACCCTAGCAGTGATGCCCCCTCAATAGCCCAATTAACCTTCTCGAACTGCAGGACGGGGTGTTGCAAGCAGGTCCTTCTCCCTCGTGAACATATGTAGTTGTCTAGTAGGGAATTGCCAAAATTGCCAACAAAAAACCGATGCTGCGGGGATGGGAGACTTAAGAATCTACGTTGTTTAATAAGTTTCTGTGGATGATCTTGATGCGGGTGGTTGTCGACCACACTTTTGCAAACACTAATTCTTGGATTCAACCTGCTAGCTCAGATGTATTCAGCAGTCCAAAGTAGCAGACCAGCATCTCTGCCTCGTCCCTATCTGTCCTTATCTTCCCATGGTCACCCCTCCCTTCCATCCCTGTGTTGACGGGATGGTAGGAAGTAGGTATAGTTTGTACACCCCCAAAGAAAATGTCATTAGGTCACCCAGCATTATGCACAAAGCTGGCTTATCAGGCTACTATGGAGAGAATCACAGGGTGGGGGAAGGAGGGACAGAGGCAGAATTAATAACTGACAGTCTCCACCTTTCTTAATGTGTGCACAACACAGCCGAAGAGATAAATAGTGGCGGGGAAGATATTTGGTGGTCACTGAGGCTTGGTACTCTCTGGTTTTTCTTTTTTGGGGAGGCGGGGTGGGGGAAGCTGATAGTGTTAATTAACACTGAAGAAATTGTTATTTATTTTTTAAATTTTTTATTATCTTTATGAAAAAAATTTTAAGCTTATTTATTTATTTTGAGAGAGAGGGAGAGAGAAGAAGAATCCCAAGCAGGCCCCTCACTGTCAGCACAGAGCCCGACATGGAGCTCGAACTCACAAACCGTGAGATCATGACCTGAGCTGAAGTCAGATGCTTAACTGACTGAGCCACCCAGGCGCCCCTATTTAAACATTGCAAAACTTCTTATTTTTCTTTTGGTTTTATTGAGATATAATTGGCATGTAGCACTGTATAAGATCTTTTTTCTTTTCTTTTCTTTTCTTTTTGAGAGAAAGAGCATGCACGGGGGTGGGGAGAAGAGCAGAGACACTTTCAAGCACGCTCCACAGCCCAGCACCCCACCAGTGGGGCTCGATCTCACTTCTGTGAGATCATGACCTGAGCCAAAATCAAGAGTCAGACACTCAATCGACTGAGCCACCCAGGCGCCCCTAGCACCCTACAAGATTAAGGTGTACAACAGAATGACTTGACTTACATATACTTATCACAATACATTTAATTAATATCCTTATAAAGATACAAAAAAAGAAAAAAATGCTTTTTTCCTTGTGATAAGAACCTGTAGGGTCTACTGTCTTAGCAATTTTCAGTATAAACCATCCAGTAGTGTTAACTATAGTCCTCGTGTTGTTACGTTACATCCCCAGTACTTATTATCTTAGAACTGGAAGTTTGTGCCTTTTGACCACCTTCTTCCAATTTCCTTTCCCGTGACCACAAATCTGATTTCTTTTTCTATGAGTCCTTTTTTTAGTTTAATTTTTAAGGTTCCATATAGAAATGAGATCATATGATATTTGTCTTTCTCTTCCTGACTTATTTCACTTTGAGTAATGCCTTCAAGGTCCATGCATGTTGCCTATCTAATGAGAAGGCAGCAGGCTGCCTGTACTGAGGACAATAGATGGAGAGGGGCGCCTGGGTGGCTCAGTCAGTTAAGCGTCTGACTCTTGATTTTGGCTCAGGTCATGCTCTCATGGTTCATGACTTCGAGCCCCATGTCGGGCTCTGTGCTGACATCTCAGAGCCTGGAACCTGCTTCCGATTCTGTGTCTCCCTCTCTCTCTGCCCCTCCCCCGTTCATGCTCTGTCTCTCTCTGTCTCCCAAAAATAAATAAACTTTAAAAAAACACTTAAAAAAATAAAAATGAATAAATAAATAAAAGTGGCAGAAAAACAGACAATCGCAAACTGACCTGGTGCATTAGGTCCCTGAGACTCCAGAAGGGTCTACTTTCCATCTTCTAAAAGGGTCCTTCCTGCAAGGTCCTCACAAACATCACTGGGTTTTATTTAGAGACCATTTAGTATATGGAACACAAGTGCAGTCATAAAAACAATGCAGGTCACAAACAACGAAGTGTCGTTATGGTTCTCTCTCTGATTCCAAGGATCACGGCAGGAAAAGTGGCCAACAAATTGGAGGAGAAATCCCTCCTCTGTGGTCCACCTCTGACCCACTCCGCTGCCCTTCAAAGAAACCATCTACTTTCTGAGGTTCAGAATGAC
Organism: Lynx rufus; assembly: GCF_022079265.1. Lineage (NCBI taxonomy): Eukaryota > Metazoa > Chordata > Mammalia > Carnivora > Felidae > Lynx > Lynx rufus. The sequence continues at coordinate 7,993,637 of NW_025814833.1, forward strand.
ATTTGGGCGATTTTAAGCCATTTAAGTTCTTGCAGAAACCAACCAGTGGGATTGCAGTCCTTTACTACCTTTTCTGTTGTCATCTTGCCAGTTTCGATTATTTTCCTCTTCTCTCTTTTTGTTTGTTTATTTGTTTATCTATTTATTTATTTTCGGGAGAGTGCAAGCAGGGGGAAGGGCAGCGAGAAAGGGACGGAGGATCTGAAGCAGGCTCTGTGCTGACAGGATGCCAGCACAGAGCCCGGCTCGGGGCTCGAACTCATGAACTGCGAGATCTTGACCGGAGCCAAAGTTGGAAGCTCAACCGACTGAGCCACCCAAGCGCCCTGATTATTTTCGTTCTTGTCCTCCTTGTCCTACCACAAGGTGGGGTGGGGGTGTGGGGAAAAGAAACGAAAAGGGGGCTCAGGGTGACTGGGTGCTGGAAATTTAAAAATGTGGTTCTTTCCCAGTAGACACCTACCACTATCCGTTGTTAGGTGAGGAAGTGGGGCCTCAGTGGAGTAGCACACAGCATAGGAAAGTTCTGATTGAGGGACAGCAACATACAAGCCTCTGGGCATGTATATCACATGGATATGTATGTCACATACATATGTCATATGTGTAGCATACGTATATCATAGTTGAGACTTGGAAATAAGCCATGTTACTCTCTCTAGGCCTCCAGTTTATCACTGCAAAAAAATTATTCTTGTGGTATCTCAGGTCGTCCTCAAACAAAATCAGCTCGAACTGGCCTCTCAGGTCCTACGGAGCTCAAGTGACGGGAGAATTGTCCTCCCTACAGCCTAACAAGGGCTCCTGGCCGTCATGGGAGGGGGACTCCCTTCGTGCTTTCTGGAGCTCCTGTGTTCTCTACATAAGTGCTTTCTGGCTAGTGTCAAACACAATGGGCCAGAAAATAAAATGCCCAGTGTTTCACCTTTAGTTCGCCCCTGGGAAAGGGACTTCCAACAGACAGAACTTCACATTTGTCTAGGGCTTAATGCTTTTCCAAGCACTTTCCCATTTTCTCACTGGACCCTCACCACCCCCCACACACCCCCCCCCTGCCATTGGCAGTATGCTGCTTGTCATTTTGTACGTGGCCAGTGAGGTCTGCAGAGAGAAATGCAGAGAGGGCCAGTGAGGTCTGCAGAGAGAAACTTCCAGAGGGTCACACATCTAGTTGGTGGTAAAGCAGATCTAGAGTCTCAGTCTTCTGCCCCTTGCTTCCACCCACACGTGCCACTTACTTGGTTCGCTTACTCTCTGTGGGGATAACGCTTAGACAAGGATTCAGTGGGACGATGTCTGGAAACATCTTTTTTTTTTTTTTTTTTTTTACTATTTTAAAAATATTTATTTATTTACTGGAAGAGAGCATGAGCAGGGGAGAGGCAGAGATACAGAGAGAGAGAGAGAGAGAGAACCCCAAGCAGGCTTTTATTGCAGAGCCTGACGCGGGGCTCGATTCCATGAACCGTGAGATCAGGACCTGAGCCGAAACCAAGAGTTGGACGCTTAGCCAACTGAGCCGCCCAGGTGCCCCTGGAACCACCTTTAGAATCCTGCTGTACCCCATCACCATCAGAAGCTCCGGGTAACCTGACCTTACTGTGTCCTCATTTCCTGCTTCTCAGTCTCCTGTTGGCTCTTCTGGGCCGTGGATGTGGGCTCACCAATACCCAGTGAGCAAACATTCCTTGGGCCCTCTCTCACACCCCCAAATTAAGTTGCAGCTCAAGGCTTCACTTCTCCAAGAGTCTCCGTAGAATGACTGAAGATGTAACGACCGGGGTAAATGGAAAGGGGTTTGGGAAATTTTTTTTTTTTTCTGTTTGTGTGGGTTTTTTTTTTTTTTCCTAGTCAGGAAATAGAGCTGGCTTATTCTCACCTGTCAGTTCTCAGCTCAACTATTACCTCCTCAAAGAGATGTGCCCTAGGGGCGCCTGGGTGGCTCAGTCGGTTGAGCATCTGGCTTCGGCTCAAGGTCACGATCTCAGTTTGTGAGTTCGAGTCCCTCATCCAGCTCTGTGCTGACAGCGTGGAGCCTGAAGCCTGCTTCGGCTTCTGTCTCTCTCTGCCACCCTGCCCCTCCCCTGCTTGTGCTCTCTCTTTCTCTCTCAAAAATAAAATTAAAACATTAAAAAAAATTTAAAAAGAGACGTGCCCTCAACAACCAATGTAGAGTGAGCTTCTCTGGTCCTCCACCTCACAGCACCCTGCTGTGTCCTCTCACACCGATCCTCACAAACCACTTTCATGGGCTTGTCCCTATTTATTTGTTCTTAGGCTCCCACCATCAGTAATATATATTTTTCAAGTATATCATCTTTTTTGTTAAATTTTCCTTCATTTATTTTTGAGAGAGAGAGAGAGCGGGAGAGAGAAAGTGGGGGAGAGGCAGAGAGAGAGAGAGAGAGAGAGAGAGAGAGACACAGAATCCAAAGCAGGCTCCAGGCTCTTAGCTGTCAGGGCAGAGCCCGATGCAGGGCTCGAACTCATGAACTGCGAGATTGCGACCTGAGCCGAAGTTGGCTGGCGGAAGAGAGAGGGGTGTCTTCTTGCGTCGTGGGCATGGGAAAATCTACTTGTCTGTCCCCATCTGCCTCCCTTGTCAGGAGTCTACTTTTAACTTTCCAGGCCACGTTTCTATTTTCTGGATTGCTTCTTAACATCACTCGAGGAGTCACTGGGCTTGGGTTCACCCTGACCGAATTGCTTGCATAGGGCGGCCTCTCGAGTCCTCGTAGAAGGAATGAATTAATGCATGAGCAAACTTGCCACATATCCTCGGTCAAATCTTGACCTTTGGAAGCCTGTTTCCTCACCTGTAACATGCGGATAATATTGCCGACGCTCACAGAATCCTTGTGAGGATCAAATAAGACAATATATGCAAATGTGCTTTGGGAATTATAAAGCACTGTGTGACTATAATTATGAAATCCATCATGTAGGCAGATTTCTTTTCAGTTAGATAATGCTCCTACCCATTGCCATAGAAATTTATTCATCTCCAAACGCCAAGCACTTGCAATGGATATAAATCCACATTATGCATTTTTAAAAGCATGGTTGACACACTATAGATCAGAGACTCCCTCAAGCTTCTCCCTATCAATCAGTGAAAAAGTATGTATTGAGTACCTACTATGTGTCCCACATGTGACTAAGCACCAGGGGAATATAAAGAAAACCTAGAGCAGAGCCCCTGTCTTCACAGAGCCTCAGTCCACAAAGGTAGGAAAGAGATATATATTGATACAATTAGAAGAGTGGGCAAAAGACGTCCTGCAGCCTTAATCTGACTTGCCACTTGATTTTGAACAGCCTGAGATCTAAGAATGGTTGTTACATTTCTAAGTGATTGAAAAAAAAAACCATCAAAAGTAGAATAATATTTTTTACACAAAAATTACATGAATTTCAAATTTCAGCGCCCATAAATAAAGTTTTATTGGCGCACAGTCATGCCCATTTGTTTATGTATTTCTATGGCTTCTTTTGTGTTAAAGTTTTTTTTTTTTTTTTAATTTTAGGGAGAGCACAGGAACCAGAGAGAGGGGCAGAAGGAGAGAGACAATCAGAAGCAGGCTCTATACTCTGCACAGGGCCCAACGCAGGACTGTGGGCTCGATCCCATTGACCCTGGGATCACCATCTGAGCCAAAATCCAGAGTCTGACACTTAACCGACTGAGCCGCCAAGGAACCCCTTCTTTTGTGTTATAATAGTAGAATGGGATAGTTGTGACAAAGATCTTAGATCTTAGGTTTCTACAAAACCTAAAATATTCACTATTTGCCCCTTTATAGAAAAAAAATTGTCCAACCTCTGTACTAGAGGACAAGAAACTTAGCTTTTGTCAGCTTTGTCAGTTGAACTTCTTCACACTTTGAAATATTTTGTCATATGCGTTAGGAATTCCTGAATTTGCTCATTTTGTCAGTAGATATGAAGTGAGAGCCTACTATGTGTCAGACACCGTATCCTGGTTAAGGGCAGAGGGACTCTAGCAGAAAGTATTTTGCATTAGTTAGTTTTCCTGTATGAGGGAGACGCAGAATCCAAAGCAGGTTCCAGGCTCTGAGCTGTCAGCACAGAGCCCTATGTGGGGCTTGAACTCATGGACTCCTAGATCATGACCGGAGCTGAAGTCAGACACTCAACTGGCTAAGCCACCCAGGTGCCCCTTAAGAGCAGCTCTGAGGGGCGCCTGAATGGCTCAGTTAAGTGTCAGACTCTTTCTTTTAATTTTTAAAGTTTATTTATTTTGACACATGAAGAGAGAGCACACGAATGAAGGAGGGGCAGAGAGAGAGGGAGAGAGAGAAAATCCCGAGCAGGCTCTGCACTGTCAGATGCGGGACTTGATCCCACAAACTGAAAACATGACCTGAGCCAAAACCAAGAATTGGATGCCTAACTAACTGAGCCACCCAGGTGCCCCCCAAGTGTCAGACTCTTGATTTGAGATTGAGCCCCTGTCAGGCTCTGTGCTGAACCTGCTTGAGATTCTCTCTCTCCTTCTACCTCTGCGCACCCCCCTCAAAAAAAAAAAAAGGAGCAGCTTTGAGACGAATATATTTGTCATAAACCTTTTGTGATTAGCTCACAAATTTATAGGCGCAAGTACTTGTATATAAATCCAAACACCCAGGGAAAATTGGGAAAGAGAACAGAGGAAAAAGCAAAATCCTGTGACAGAAGAAAGGAGGTTAAGAAGGAAATACAATTACCCTTTGTCTTCTTTTTTACTCTATTTTTCTCTTTCAAACAAACACAGATTTGCTTTGACAGCTGATGTAATGTCATTTTGCTGTCGGGCCTCAAGTCAAAGGCAGAGTAATGCGGTGGGTCGTTACCTCTGATGCTCCTTCTGGGAATTTTGACTTCTGTGTTGTATCCAAAGGACACGTCCTCGCCCATGCCGTCTCACATGGAGCCAGGCTACAACACAGGGCTCTGGTGACCACAGGAAGAGCAAGGCCTTATTAATCTTAACAACTCAGAGCTCACATATCGTTTCTGGACCTCAAGCTGCTCAGAAATTAAAGAACGTTTGTATCATTTAGCTTTCCAGTCAACGGATTCCTGGTGTCCAGAACACTAATAATGGGAATAGGCAGAATCCAAGAAGAATCCCACTCCCCAGTGAGGAACTTTGGGCCAAGGGCATTTGACTTGTCCACAAAGATTATCTGTAGCCTGTGTGGAGAACATTCAGAGACCAGTCCATAGGAAGGCCAGGTCTTCCACAAGGAACAATTCCTCCTGAGTCTCAGCTCAGAAATCTTTTGAAATGCAAACACAGTCATTTTTATGGACACAGATCGTCCACTGATAGCTATTATTTCACCGAGCAACTGAAGGCACCTTTGGCTTGGGGACTGTTGCCCAGAGCCGATCCTTTGCCAAGCTGTGATGATGGTGACATTTTCCTTCTGTGCCTCCAATCTCCCTGTCTCTCTCTTTTTTGTTTTTGTTGGTGTCCCTTCCCCAGTCTTCATCAGTTACATGTCCCTCATGGTCTCTCTTACTTGCTTGGCCCCATATGAAAACCTGATCTCAGTAAGGGATTGGACTCATTTACACCGAGTCACAAGTGATGTGCTAACAGCTTAAAACATATTTGCATGATAACTGGGGACAGGTCTTAGGGTGACGGGTTTCTGGGTGCCCCTGGGAGGATGTCTGTGAATCCTCTGAGATTTTATGCTAAAATTTACCATGTCTGCTCACATGAACATTTTTCTTGTCCATGTTTGGCAGATTATCAAAGCAATCCATGACCCCAAAAAAGGTTAAGGGCAGTCTCAAGGTAAAGACATGAATTTCAAATAGTGAAATTTGAAACCGTGGGTCAATGACTGTAGACCCCGTAAGAACAGGGACTGTATCTGTCTTCACCTGTCACCCTGTTGTATCCCCGGTGACAAGAATGTAGTGTAGTCTGTTGTAGTGTCTCAATAAATATTTGTTAAATTTACTTATTTATCCATCTAAGAGATATTTACTGTTGGGGCGCCTGAGTGGCTCAGTTGGTTAAGCGTCCGACTTTAGCTCAGGTCATGATCTCACAGTTCGTGAGTTGGAGCCCCCCTTTGGGCTCTGTGCTGACAGCTCAGGGCCTGGAGCCTGCTTTGGATTCTGTGTCTCCCTCTCTCTCTCTGCCCCTCCCCGCTCAGGCTCACTCTTTCTCTCCCTCAAAAGAAGTAAACATTACATTTTTTTAAAAAGAGGTATTTATTGCTAGGTGAATGGGTGAAAGAGTAGAGGACACCAGTCAGCAGGTGGATAGAGGTATTCTTTGGGCGTGAAGCCCTTCTTGTCACTTTCATCCTTGGTCTTGTTTCCATTTGAGTCCCCGAGGTGAAGTATCCATGACAGTTACTGATGTTCCTGGTGAACACCCAGGACAGGAGAATCTGGGATGCAGACATCTGCCCTGTTTGGTGGCCTTTTCGCACAGGGGAGTGAAACCCACTTCCCTTCACTGACTTCTTCCTATTCCCCCTGGCATCTTTGTGGGTGAGGGAAATCATCGCCAGGTAGCAGCACGCATCAAAGGCTGCCGGGGGCTGTTGGAAGCAGAGCTGCAGCTCAGCGGGGACCTGCCAAAGCATACCCTCAGCATTTGAGGTGAAGAGCGCTCGTCCTCAGCAGGTGCGGGCTCTCGGACAGCTTGCGGACCAAACCATGAGCGGGCCTTGATGCAGAATGACCGAGGAATGCATTTTCGGGTTAGACCACGGAGGGTAGGGGGCGCCAGCCCAGGCTAGATGCAGAGGATATGAAACGTCATCCTCTGGTGCCCCCTGCACCGCTAGTGGAGTCAAGGCTCCTCTCTCCTCCCGTGAAGCTGGAGGGTGGATAGTCTGCTTGCTTGTGTGGATACGCTTTTCAAGGGAAGCTCTCCGCATGCAAAAGCTGACTGGTAAGGAAGACCCCTGAAAAGTCCCAAGGCTGGATGTGTAAGTTGAATGAGGAATTCTTGTCGTGCAAATGAGCTGGGTAGAGCCGAACTTTTTTACCCTCTGTGGGTGTGATACCTCAGGTGGGCTGTGTGCTTGTTCAGTGAGGAGGTTGGGAGTATTAAAAGCCAGAGCTAAGAAGAAACTGGAAGTTTGAAGTGCTCACGGGCACACTAAAGCAGAAGAAGAAGGAAAAGAGAGCTACTGGGCGTGTGTGTGTGTGTGTGTGTGTGTGTGTGTGTGTGTGTGTTGGGGGTGGGAGCAAGGAACCTCCGCTCAGGGAAATGGAGGGCACTTAGTCTCTAGAACTAAGGGAAAGACTCCTTACAGTCTGGTTAGAACTCAAAAGACGGAGTCAGTGAACCGAGTGGGAGTATAAAGCTGAGGGAGGGGCGCCTGGGTGGCGCAGTCGGTTAAGCGTCCGACTTCAGCCAGGTCACGATCTCACGGTCCGTGAGTTCGAGCCCCGCGTCGGGCTCTGGGCTGATGGCTCGGAGCCTGGAGCCTGTTTCCGATTCTGTGTCTCCCTCTCTCTCTGCCCCTCCCCCGTTCATGCTCTGTCTCTCTCTGTCCCAAAAATAAATAAAAAACGTTGAAAAAAAAATTAAAAAAAAAAATAAAAAGCTGAGGGAGACGGAGGTTGGGGGTGGGGTGGGGTGGGGGCCATGTGTCAGGGTCTGGGAGATTGGAACGCAGGTAGGAAAGAAGTAGGTACAGTACTGTGATTGTTTGGGGTTAGACACACCTGCCAGTGCCCTTACTGAGAGTGTGCCCTGGGGTAAGTCACTTTGATCTCTGTGCCTCAGTTTCCTCACCTATAAAATGGAATTAATAATAGTCGCTGCTTCATATGGTTGTTGTAAAAATTTAACGAGGAAATATGTATGAAAAGTGCTTCGTGTGGTGTCTTGCACATAGTAAGTGCTCACTAAATGGGAGTTAATATTTTTTATTTGTTATATTAAATATAAATATAATTTATAATATAATATAATAAATATATTTAATAATATATATTTATATATATAATTTTATTATATATTTATATATATTTATATATATAATATATAAATTTATATATATTTATATATATAATATATATATAATTTTATTTTATTTTTTATATTAAATATAATTTATTGTCAGATTAGTTTCCCTACAACACCCAGTGCTCATCCCAACAGGTGCCCATCACCCACTTTCCCCTCTCCCTCACCCCCCATCAACCCTCAGTTTGTTCTCAGTATTTAAGAGTCTTTTATGGTTTGCCTTCTTCCCTCGCTGTAACTTTTTTTTCCACTTCCCCTCCCCCATGGTCTTCCGTTAACTTTCTCAGGATCCACATATGAGTGAAAACATGGTGTCTGTCTTTCTCTGACTGACTTATTTCACTCAGCATACTACCCTCCAGTTCCATCCACGTTGCTACAAATGGCCAGATTTCATTCCTTCTCATTGCCAAGTAGTATTCCATATGTAGTTAATATTTTTTTTAATGTTTGTTTATTTTTGAGAGAGAGAGAGAGTGCAAGCAAGGGACGGGCAGAGAGAAAGGGGGACAGAGGATACAAAGCAGGCTCTGCACTGACAGCAGAGAGCCCGATTCGGGGCTCGAACTCACAAACCACAAGATCATGACCTGAGCCAAAGTCAGACGCTTAACTGACCCAGGCACCCAAGTGTCCTGGTAGTTATTATTGATGGTAGTTATAATGATAATAGATTGGAAACAGTTGAGCGCCTGTAAGATTTAATAAAGGCTGTTTATATGCTAGATAGTCATTGCATTCTTATTACCGACTTCTCTAAGCCTTAGGGGACTGAGAAAGAGCTCAGCTCGGGCCCAGAGATAGAGGGAAAGGGCTTGTCAAAGGTAAGGTCCACATAAGGCAAGGCAGTTAGCCCAGGGTGCTGTGCCAAGCCAGGTAGACAGCAGTATGAAGGGTCAGAATGGGGATGTGAGAAGCCACAAGAGCAGACCTCATCTTTTAAAATTATTTTTCTAAAGGCAGACTCTGAACTTTTTCATCTAGCTCCTAGAGGTATGATTCCTCTATATGTTTCTTTTCATTGCTGGGGCATATTCCCTATTGGCACAGGGAGAACATCATTTTCACTTGAAGATATTTTCATAGGAAATCAAAGAATAGGAGGCAGAAAAGAACAAGGCCAGCTCCTACACCCTTATTGCCTTCAATAAACTCCAGGCCGATCCTTGCTGGTGTACAAACCATTTCCCCACCAGAAATGAGATCTGAAAGCTATCCCCACTTTTCTGTCTTTCCAAATTTGACCTTCAAATCTCAGCCCCATTTGTCCTTCCTAAATCAACCTCAGAACCACCGAATCAGATAGGTACTGATAGATTGGGGTACAGCCAGAGAAACAGAAATCCTGCTAGGTCTTTCAGACATAGAAAATTTAACACAGGGATTAGTATGCCGATGATGGATGAGATGAGAAGCCAGACAGGGGACAGTGAGGCAACTCAGAGATTAGCAGCCACAGGAAGCCCCTCTTATCCCTAGACTTACAGGGACAACTGGGAGAGGTGGTGAGTGGTGTTACCAGAGTTCGAGGACTGGGGCTATCTGGTGGGAGCTAGAGCCAAGGTGGGGATGCCTTGCAGAAGCTGGGGCCAACGAGGGAGGGGATGCCTCGTGGTGGTGGAAGGTGAGCCCCATAGGAAATACAGCTGCTGCTGCTACAGGTACCCCCAAAGTGAAATATCCTCACTAGTCCCTTCTTCTTACCTTTGGGTTGGCCAAACCTACCCAGAAGCCAAAGGGCAATGGACCATGGAGAATGTAGTTCCCTTGATACAGAGCAGAGCAGGAAATGGACAGAGAATGGATCTGAGAGTCAGAAGCAGATAAAAAGCCTAATCGTCATCCTTATTTTGCAGAAGAGGTCCTCTGAGGCAGAAACAGTTCAGATTGCCCCAAACCACAGTAAATGGCAGTCCAGGTTTCAAATCCAGGCATCCGACTACTCCTGTGCCCATGCTCTCTGTAATCACTGCTATTTAAAAAAAATTTTTTTTAACGTTTATTCATTTTTGAGAGATGGAGACAGAGCACGAGCCGGGGAGGGGAAGAGAGGGGGAGACACAGAATCCGAAGTAGGCTCCAGGTTCCGGGCTGCCAGCGCAGAGCCCGATGCGGGGCTTGAACCCACCAACCGCGAGATCATGACCTGAGCCAAAGTTGGATGTTTAACCGACTGAGCCACCCAGGCGCTCTTGTCATCATTGCTATTATATACTCATAGTAATAATGCTATTGTTATTTTACTCATGTCAGACTTCTCCCTCTGAACTAGACTTTAAGTTCCCCAAAGGCATCAACTATGTCTTTACCTTGATATCATTTATAGCACCAAGCCCAGAAAATGTAGATTGTTCATTGATATGGGATTATTAGCAGGTTTTCCTGGGTTCCACATTACCCAAAGTGGGGGCACTATTAAAATGTCCTCTGTGGTTCTAAATATTTGCTTTCTTGTTAGTGAGATGCAGAAATCCCAGATCAGATTCCAGAGAATGGTCTGGCAACAGGGAAAAACACAAGCTGCAATGAGAAAAATCAATATCTAGATTGCCTGAGGGTCTCCCAAAGGAAAGAGACAGTTATTAAAATTTGAAATGGCTCCGCTCCGACGTTAGGAAATTTCTACAGGTTGAATTGAGCAGCTCCTTCACCAGGATAGAGGCTGTACTATCCCTTAGACTTACTACAGTTTCTGTAGTTTGGACTGTTCTACGGGACTGAAAGCTGCTAGGGTTTATGGTTTGTTCTGTTTTCTTATGAAGCAGTTCTTGAGAGCTAAGGGAGGGATACAGGTATGTTAGACGAAGTGTGTGTGATTCCTATCCCAATGAAATCTTTAGCCACTGGAAGTGGTAGGACAAGGAGACTGGTGGTTCGGAGTTGTGCTTCCTGGCCTTGAGGTCGATGGGATAGGGTAGCAGTTCTGTGCATGAGTGTTGGGGTCAGACTCCCTCAGTTCAAATCCAGGCTCTCACCGCTCTTTAGCATGTGATGGTATCAGTATCCTGGGGATGGTATAGTATTATAATATAGTGCATTATCCTGATTTTTCTCCTACCCTCCCTGGTTGTTCTTTCTCAGTCTCCTTGCGCAATCTGTCCTCTCTTTCCAACCTCTACACATTGGAGTGCCTCACTTTTGGACCTCTTCTCTTTTGTATCCACACTCACCTCACCGAGTCCCATGGCTTTAAATACTGTGCACATGCTAGTGACTCCCACATCTCTCTCTCCAGCCTGGACCTCTCTGCTAGACCCGTAGACCACTGCCTGCCAGACATCTCCACTCAAATGTCCAACGGGCATTTCCAAGTCCACATATCTAAAACCAAATTCTGGATCTCTGCCTTGCTCTTATGCCTGCTCCTTTACTACTCTTCCCCATCTCAGTAAGGGAAAATGCCACCCTTCCAGGTACTCAGGCCCCAAATCTTGGTGTCATGCTGGACTCCTCCCTTTTGCTCATACCCCAGCTCTGATCCATCAGAATTGGGTCTAGCTTTGAAATATACCTAGAATCTGACCGCTGCTCATTATATCCATCATGACCACCCTATTCAAAACCACCGTCAGCTTTTCTTATGGTTAATGCAATGATCTCACAATTAGTCCCTCTGTCTTTGCTGCTGCCCCACTTCTGTCTTTTCTTAATCAGCATATTCTTTTTTTAAAAAAATTATTTAAGATAATTTTGAATGAGAGAGAGAGAGAGAGAGAGAGCGAGAGCAGAGGAGGGGCAGAGAAGAAGCCAAAGTCTTTACAAAGGTCTTTCAGGCGCTATGCGACCTGTTGTTTATCCTCATTACCTCTATGACATCATCTCCTACTTCTCTCTGATGTGTGTCCCTCCATTCCAGTCACAGAGGCCTTCCCAAGGCTGCAATCCGAGTGTCAGTGTGGCTGAGCTCTTATCTAGAGACTCTGGAGAAGAATCTGCTTCCACGTTCGTTTATGTTGTCGGAATTCATTTCCTTGTGGTTGCAGGACTGAGGTCCCCACGTCCTTGCAGGCAGTCAGCCGGGGGCTACACTCATTTCCTAGAGGCCACCTGCATTTCTTACCACGTGTCCTTCCATTGTCAAGCCAGCCACGGCACATGAAATCCTCCCTATGCTTCGAATCTCTGACATCTTCTTTTGCTACCAGCTGGTGAAAACTCTGCTTTTGAAGGACTTACATGATTAGATTAAGCCCATCTGGATAATCTCCCTGATTAGTAACCTTAATTACATCCATAAAAATTTCCCTTGCCACGTGGTGCAACATAATCACACATGTGCTATCTCATCATATTCGCTGTCCTGACGATTAGGGCGGGAAATCTTAGGGGAGCATCTTGGGATTGAGCCTGCCATGAGGATATTCATACTGTTTAAGAAACTGACCAATCAGAATGTATGCCAGCACTAGCACTGGAACAGAGGCATGGAAAATACTTGATGTTTCGGGCGTCACCTTTTACTTGCTGGATTGTGAGGTGAGCTGGGGGGGGCATCCCAGAGGGAACAGCTGGAGTGGCAGCTTTTACCAACTGGTATGGAAATATTTTAATGTTTTAACAACTGGGTGCTGTATCAGCGCATAGGAGTCGGTTACCTGCCTGGTTAGTGGGTTACAAATCACGGCGTAGTGTGCAAATTGTCGTCGTCTTCTCTGTGCTTTGAAAGTCTGAGGTTGGTCCCGGGTGACTGCGGGTGGGCGGGAAGACCACCTGCCCCCCCCCACTTGGCACTTCCGGGTGTGCAGTGGGCCCCCTCCAGCCTTGCTGACTGTCTTTGCAGTGCTGGCATTGTTTCTGATGAATGTTTCCATGGGCAAAGCTGTCTTTGGCAGTGGGAGAGTTCATCCGTTATCTGCGCCTCCAGATGCTGCTTCCCCAAGGGAGACAATCGATTCTATGTATTTGGGCTCTCCCCAAGCCTTGGAGCAGATGCGGCTCAGTGAGGCAAGTCCTATTTACTTACTCTCAGCTTTGGAGTGAACACTCCTCAGTAGCCAGTGAAACCGAGGGTGCTTATTAACTTGCCGAATGAGGCCATACCACAACAGATCATTAGCAGCCTCATGTTTTGTGAGGACCAGTCTCTGGCAAAAGAGATGCCCCTTATGGGTGAGTTGGAGGTAGAAATGGGGCTTAGGGTGGATGAATTTTGTGGGACTGCCCTGTCCCTCCCACCTAATATTTTCATAAAGGTGAATTTCATTTAAATGGTATCAAGGGCAGCTTCGCATGGTGGAACTTGGAACGTACACGCACAAGGAACGGCAGTGACCAGGTGGGTGTGTTGAAAGAAGTGTCACAGAGAGAAATAAGCAACTTGAGGGAGATAAAAGGATAAAACGAGGAGAGTAAATCACTGTGCATCATAAACAACCATAATGTGAAATATGGCCAGCCTCACGTAAGATGATGCTGGCTGGGACCACAGAACACAGACCTGGAGTGATCCTGGCTTCCCCGTATCTTGAAGCTGACTATTACTACAGTGTAGCCTCCTCTGGCATAGAAATATGAATTTCTAAAGAGCCATATATCTACTCCACCAGCAGCTCTGCATCCTACACAGAGCATCGAGAAAGAGCTCGACCCTTCAAGGGATTGCTGTTAGCTGACATCCCTGAGCCCTGTCCTAGAATGTACACTAAACATATTCCCAGTAAGGCATGTCAACAACTGAGTCTCTCCTTAGACCGAGTCAGCCTGTTGAAACTTTTGTAGTAGGAGAGACTTGTCTTCAGTGGCTTCCCTTCCTGTAACATTTCCTCCTGGTCTTTACCATTCAACCAGATCCAGATAGTTTTGGGAATCAGGTTACCCAACGTCAGGATCCCACTAGATCCAAATGATAAAGACACATTACCAGAGGATCCCGAAGTAGCAAGTAGGATTCAGAATGGTTGGCCTGACTCCATATGTGTGAGATGGTATAGACTCCATGCAGGTCACCTTCCAGCAAACCCTCACCCCTCTGCCCCCAGCCCTCTCCCAAGCTAAGATATTTTCTTCAGGTACAACAGTAGGTGGCATTAAAATGCAACTTGCTACCGGCAGGTGGTGACAAGAAAGCCAGAGTTGATTATTTCCACCCTTCCTAGCAAAATGTCACTGAGCTCAGTGGGAGATACCAAAGCCCTGCATTAAGTGACGAGAAAATGTCTTCGTTTTCCACTGCCATTAGGAGCAATCAGCTACAAGATAACCAGGGAGAAAATTACAAATGCCTCAGCATGAATATTGCCATCGTTGGCAGGGGTAAGGGAATGCTAGGCATAGGAGCAGAAAGATACCCCCCTGAGATTTTATGCCTGTCCCCCTTATATAGACAGATTTGGAGTGAGTATAGATCGTTCCAGAGTTCTTGATCTGGCTGGGTTTGAATCATGGAGAGAGAAAAGTGTAAAATTGAAGTATATTTCGTGTCAAAAGTAGCAGATGGGCAGAATTTCAGAGCTAAGGGACCTTGCAAGCTTAGCCTGTTCATCTAGACATGCAGACTCACGGGATGTCAGAGCTGGCAGGAATATTAAAGACCACTGGATCAGACATACGGATGGCCAACAGGTGCATGAAAGGTCCTCCGCATCACTAATCATCAGGCAAATGTAAGTCAAAACCACAAGCAACCATCACATCACACCTGTTAGAATGGCTATTATTAAAAAGATAATAAGGTAACAAGTGTGGTGCAAATGCGCAGAAAAGGGAACCCTGGTGCATTGTGGTGCAGCCACAATGGGAAACAGCACGGGAGGGCTCTTGAAATAGTTAAAAATAGAAGTACCATATGCTCCAGCAATCCCACTTCTGGGTATATATCCAAAGAAGATGCAACCACTCTCTCAAAGAGAGATCTGTACTCCCGTGTTCACTGTGACATTGTTCACAATAGACAAGACATGGAAACAACCTGTCTGTGCATTGACAGACAAATAGATAAAGAAAATATGGTGTATACATAATTATGAATATTATATATGTAAAATAATATTATTGTTCAGCCATGAGAAAGAAGGAATGGATGAAACTGGAGGGAGTTATGTTAAGACAGTAAGTCAGACAGAAAAAGACCAATATTGTCTGATCTCAGTTATATGTGGAATCTAGAAGAAGTCAAACTCATAGAGACAGTAGACTTGTGGTTGCCAGGGGTTGAGGGTTGGGGGAAATGAGGAATGTTTTTCAAAGGGTACAAATTTATAGGTAGAAGTTGCATAAGTTCTGGGGATGTAATGCACAGCATGGTGGCTATAGTTAACAACATTATATACTTGAAAGTTGCTTGCTATCTTAAATGTTCTCACCAAAAGAAAAAGATAATTTCTGTGAGGTGATGGATGTGTTAACTAACCTTATGATGATAAACATTTTGCAATATGTATGTGTATCAAATCATCACGTTGTACACCTTAAACTTACACAATACTATATGCCAATTATATCTTAATAAAGGCCATCCACTTCAACCCTTTCACTTTTTGGATGAAGAAACTGACGCCCAAAAAGGGAAATAAGTTACACAAGGTCATACTTATAAACAACAGGACTAGGATTAGAGTCCCTGGTGTTCTAACTTTTAAAATATGTTTCCACCATACGCCCCCACCTAAGCACTTAAGATCTAAGCCATCCTGGTGGATACATGTATGTTCTGGTTTTTTAAACCACCCAGTGAAAGAAGTTCTTTCCAGTGAAAGAAATTCTAAAAACCCACCGAGGAGATTGTATCTCACTGTTATTTATGGTTAGGAAATTTTTCCAAATAGATAACTCAAAAGCCTCCTGCTGCAACATAAACTCATTCCTCTTTGGTCTATCCCTAATCAAAATGGATCAGGATGGTCACTATTACCAGTAATATTTATGGAATATGGACAATATGTGTGTGTATATATGTGTGTAAAATATGTGTATATACATACATATATTTATATGTATACTTATATTTATATAACTGATAACTTAAGCTTCTTTTCTGTAGGCTAAAAGATTCCTCAGTAGCAGACCAAATCTGAGAAATAGCATGTATGAAGGAAGATAAGAGTCGGGCCTTTCCATTTGTCTTCTGTGCTACAGCAAAAACTTTCAGCAACAGATAGACCCATGGGCTTGATCTAGCATCTTAATATGACCTAAATATCCAAATCCACTGATACCCAACTACACCTCAGATAGCCAGAACTCCTCTGATAATACCATATTTCTAAATATGATAGGCAGATTATAAGAAAATAAGCTAAGTTTAGATATTTTCTATGACATCAAAAATCAGGTCAGGGCCTGGACTGATCCCATATCCTATACCTTCACCATTTCTAGATTAGAGTAATATTGCTGATCCAAATGGTAACATGATGGTCAAAAAGGATTCAGTGATTGACTGTACCTAGGCCATGTCTCACGATGAAGAGCAATTACTCTTGTATCCTTGATCGAAAATTAGTCAGTCTCTGAGAATGTTGCCTTTGGCAATGAAATGTTCAGTTTTGTGAAGGACATGCTTGCAGTGAAGAGGGAGATAGGACCCTCCTGCCTAGAGAACCAATTAGCTCAATCAACCCTAAAAATTCGTGGGGCGACAAATGATAGCCAAAGTGTGCTCGCTCATAGCTCCCGAGCTCTCCTTTGTAAGGCAAGAAAATCGATTCAGAATTGTAAACACATTTTTTAACAGGCTACCAGAAAGTCTTATTAACTAGAACATCCTCTTCTAAATTACTGACAGTCAATGGACTAAGAGTCCAAACTGAGTTGCTTTGGAAAGAAATACTTTAACAACTGAGAAGGCTAATGTAAAATACTTGATGCAGACAGACTGCTTCATTGAGCTTCCAATGGGCTCCACGCCAACGTGATCACTCCTTGAAATCAAGCAATCACCCTTGTAAAGCAAACTACTCACGGCAATAAGCTGGTAAGAGTTGTTCATCATGGCAATCAGCATGTTCAGCAGCACCACCAGGGAGATGACGTTGTATGTCCCAAACATGGTAGCTCCCACAAACTCTGTGAACTCATGTCTGGCTTTCACGTTGGTAACATAGAGATTTAGAAGGCCAAATACAGACCAGAAGAGCGACTGAAGGGTTTCAAACAGCCTAAAAGAGGTCAAAGAGCAGGTTAGTTAATTCTCTAGGAAGAGCAAGAAAAAGAGACCGAAAACGGGATCTGCTTAATAAGGGACTTGCCAGACTTATGTCCCATCAGGCAGACTGATGATCTCACTCCTTTTGGTCTCTTTGTCCACACAAACCAATCAGGTGTGTTTATTTGTTTGTTACCACTTCTATGTCTTACGCTTTCCTCTTGCACCTAGAATACCATTTCTCTTTTCTCAGTCTACACAGAGCCTATACTTTCCTAAGACTTATTGCAAGGGCTACGTCCTTTGCCAAACTTTCTCTTTCATCTTGAGACCACATGACTTATCACCTTTCTAATTACACAAAGACGGTAGATGAGTAGTTGAGAATATAGTGCTTGGGTTAAATTGTTCTAGGTTAAACATCTCAGCTCTGTCATTTGCTAGCTGAGTGGATGTGAACCAGTTACCATTTCTGATACTTCTTTTGTGGTTCCGACAGGGCCCCACATGGTGCTAAGCTCAGTGGAGGAGCTCAAAGACCCTTGAATTAAGGCTTCACGTAGATTGTTTTAATTTTTTTAATGTTTGTTTATTTTTTGGAGAGAGAGACAGAGTGTGAGCCAGGGAGGGCAGAGAACGAGGGTAGACACAGAATCCGAAGCAGGCTCCAAGCTCTGAGCTGTGAGCACAGAGCCCAACACGGGGCTCGAACCCACCAACTGTGAGAAATCATGACCTGAGCCGAAGTCGGATGCTTAACCGATGGAGCCACCCAGGTGCCCCTGTGTAGGTTGTTTTAAATGATATGTTGTCTGACAATTACTGAGAATTTACTATATATAAACATGTTAAGCACTTTTCCATAACTGATCATTATAATCCTTGTAAAATCTTTATTGTTCCTGCTGAGGAAACCGAGATTCAGAGGTCACTCAAGTGCTGAGCCAGAATTCAAATCCAATTCCATCTCACCTCCCCAAACCACTGCAGCATTATTTTAGATGGCTTCACAAATTATCGTTTCCTCTTGTAGTATCCACCTCCAAATATCTGCAATGATATGTTTTTGGTGTCTAGGGTTTCTCTGGCTTCATATTCAGAAATCTGTGAATGTAGCAATAAAAGGCAGCCAGCTCTGGGTGGCACAAATCAGCCATTTCTGAAGCACATGGTTGAGGTACAGAAAATAAGAAATGCTACTTTAAGATTAGGTGTCCTGTTTCAATCGCTCAAAATATGTTGTTTTTAGAGTGCAGTGTATTTTGAAAGACTTAGGGATTCGTTCTTGGGTTCATCGGTGGGGGGGAATGTGGGAAATGTTTTAAGGATTCCTTCTATCTGGGACTGATCTTCCCCCAGATCTTTGCAGGACTGTCTCATCATCATTGGAGTCTCAGCTCAAATGCCACTTCTTCAGAGGAGCTTTCATTGGTCACTCTACCAAAAGTAGCTCCACGAGTTTTTTTTTCTATCATACTGTCTCGTTTTATTTTCTCTGTAGCATTTCAAACTCCCTAAAATTATATGAAATATTTTTTTTGTTAAAATGTTTACTTTCTGTCCATCCCCACTAGAATGTCAGCTCTGTGAGGGCAGAGACATACAGCTACAATGTACCTGGCACAGGACAGGCACTCACTAATACTTGGTAGATAAATGAATGAACACTTATTAACTATTACTATTACTCTTATCGAGGGATTAGAGTCTAGGAGTCTCCAGGCCCATTGACAATTGCACGGTCAGTAGGCTGCACAATGGGGTTAGTCATTCTGATGAAGGCTATTCTCTGTCTGCACTGGCCTGACTCTCACGGAGCCTCCTTCATGGAGCCCATGCCTGGGAAACATGCACATGGTTCTTTTCAACCTGTTAAATGGCTCTTCTCTTATCATCACAGGTCACTTCCATGATTCTTCCAGTAGCACGCTGCTTGTGAGCTAGCCTAGAAGGAAGAAATTTGCTTTTTGTTTGAAGAAACAAAGGGCCAGTTGGTGAAGCATTTGAGAATCAAAAGTAAGCCGAGAGCTTGGAGTTCAGGGGCCAGGGCACAAGAACCAGAATATGGCAAGTCAGACTTCTCACAGGATCTGAATTTCCAGGAGAGTCTAAAAGTCAGGGCCAGGCAATGCAGTTCATTATAGAGCCAGGCAGAGGGTCAAAGAAAGGAAAGATACGGGGCTCAGGAGTCTGGTTGTACCAAGAGGGCACAACCCGGACGTGGCAGGGTCCATTTGAAATCAGGGCAGGTGGGAGGCCAGCAGTGGCCCAAGCAGGTAGCCAATAACAGAGGCTGAGGCAAGTGTATCATTGATATGTTGGCAAGGTCTTAGGTCATTGGTTGTTTCCCCAGAATAGATGGCATTATACTCCTGTACCGCCATTAACAATTAAAATTGCAATGGTTAACGTTTGAGTGTAGAGCTTACTACTAGCTGTTCCAATGACTGATATCAAGGTTCCCTAAAAGTGGAAGTTCAAGCATTTAAAATCTTCCCGCAACTATGGTGATATTCTAGTCAGGGAGAGTCTATATGTACAATTGTACAAGAGAGGAAAAAAGGCAAAAAGGTCATTCCTCAGTTTTGGTACTTTATATTGAGAATGCCTTCCACACGGGGCACAAAATGTCACATTATGGCCTGGCCACTAAGAGAAGCTGGCTTGTTGAAGGGCATGCCCAGGTAAAATGGATGACTGACGTATGGGGTAGATAAAAGCATTCTAGTGATACATTCATAGAAAGCCCTGTGGCTTCTAGACACAATTGAATCCACAGGGAAAGAGCCACTACCTAGGGGGGTGGGCATTATTTGGTGCCCAGGCCCATAATAAAATCATCACAGGGATGGGAAGACTTGTTGACTAAACCCTAGAATCCTAATACCAAAGGAACGCCTTTTTGATTTTAAAGCATATTATTTTAAAGAAGATAATCCATTTAAATAAAAATTCTAAATAAAGCAAAGAGTAAACAGACATATGGGACTTGTTAGTTGAAAGAGGGGCACAAATTGAGGATACAAAGATTCAAGGAGAGTTGATATTAAATGTATGGAAGACAAATCCATCCCAGCTGGTTAAGGGGGAACTTGAGCATGTTGAGACCATCCACAAATAGATCACAAAGCTAAGAGGGGCACAGTAGAATAGAGATGGGAACTGCAGTCTTCCGGGCACTTTCTGAAAGTCTCATTTTTGAGACGGGGAGTTCATCTTTCAAAAGGTAGAAGGACCACGGAGAGGGTTTACCCCTCTGGACTTAATTCATACCAGTGAAGGACTGGAGTTTCTTCTGCAGTTTCCTAGACTCACAACTTCTTAGTCCATCATGGATTTAACACGCTTCTAACTCTGGATGGCATGTTCCTGCCATGCTCCCAACTTCTAGTCTCCACTTTCATCCTGTCTTCTTCTCTACCCAAGTCTTGTTTGTCCTGCCCTGACTCCTTCCCCACAAGGTTGGGTTAGATGCCCCTCTTTTGTTCTTCCATAGCATCTTAGCCTGATTCTACAAAGACATATATCACATTATAGACCCAGTAGAGGGGAGTGGTTAAGAGCAAACTTTAGACTCCTCCCCTTATTAACTATTTGACTTTGTCAAAGTTAAATAACCTCTTTTTTAAAAAAAATTTTAGTGTTTATTTATTTCTGAGACAGAGAGAGACAGAGTGCGGGGGCGGGGGGGAGGGCAGAGAGAGAGGGAGACTCAGGAACCCTCGAAATCATGACCTGAGCCGAAGTCGGGCACTCAAACAACTGAGCCACCCAGGCACCCCTTAAATCACCTCTTTAAACTTCGAGTTTCCTCACCTCTAGAATAGTTTATTGGCAGGATAAATACTAATTGCTAACATTTACTGTGCTCTCATTACGTGCCAGGCAATGTGCTAAGTGCTTTGCGGGTCTTGTATTGTTTGATTCTCAAAATAACCCTGAGAAGTAGGTACTATTCTTTTATCTTTTTCAGATGGGAAACTAAGGCACAGAGTGGTCACACTGGTAGGAAGTGGCAAAGGTAGGATTTTGACCAGGCTCTTCTGACTCTGGAGCCCACATGCGTAACCACCATTCTCTATTACATAAGATGCTGCATGTAATGCACCCTGCACAGTGTTTGGCAGAAGCATTAAAAATGGCAGCTATTCGGGGCGCCTGGGTGGCTCAGTCGGTTAAGCTTCCGACTTCGGCTCAGGTCATGATCTCATGGTCCGTGAGTTCGAGCCCCGCGTCGGGCTCTGTGCTGACAGCTCAGAGCCTGGAGCCTGTTTCAGATTCTGTGTCTCCCTGTCTCTCTCTGACCTTCCCCCATTCATGCTCTGTCTCTCTCTGTCTCAAAAGTAAATAAACGTTAAAAAAAATAAAAAAAAATGGCAGCTATTCGAATTATTTGCTCATATTCTCCATTAGACTATGAGCTTCTTAAGGATAGAGGTGCCTTCTTAGTATCCTCATTGGCTGGCGCGTAGCAGTTGGTGAAAACACGTTTGTTGAATAAATCTGATGGAGATGACAGGAGAAGCGCACAACTAAGGAAAGTACAGATAATTGGTATCATCCTGTGATAAGAGTAGCAGGAAGGCTATGAACTTAAAATAGGGGGGAAAAGAGGACACAGTCAATAACAACCTTTAAAATCTGGCCAGAACATAAAGAAGAGCCTTTGATGGGGGCTGAGTTCATATCCATGCAAATAAGATGGGATAAGAAGGGCTGAATGGTAGGTAGAGAAATCATCACTGATTAAGCAGTAATAGCCACAAATAAATGGAGTGGGTCTACAAGGAGGTCCCAAGTGACCTTCCGGGTCATGGCTCTGTCTTATCGCTTTGCTTGTATTCATGATTATTGCAACTTGACGCAACAAATTTTATGTAACTTTACAAAACCAGTCTTCTACTGTGCCCCTGGATACAAGCACAGACTACAGCTTGTATGCCTGGATTGAAATCCTGACTCTGCCACTTACCGTCTATATGACTGCAGGCAGCCTGTCTAACTGCTTTGCACCCTCATTTCTCTGTCTGTAGAACGGGCAATAATGATAGTGCCTACCTCATAGCATGGTTGTGAGAATTAAATGAGTTAATCCACGTAAAGCTCATTTTGTACTAGTGCGTCGACCTAGCGCTCAGTATATATTACATGTTTTTATCACTATTGTTAACCTTTACACTTCGTTCTTGTCTTTATAGATTGTCATTCATTTCCATACGTGGTTGTACATGGATGTAGTCATAGTGTGTAAAATTTTTGTGTTTTTAAAAACTACACATTTGGGGTACGGCACTTTTGGTGTATATCCAGAGTCTTTGCGTGTATCATTTTAATAGCTGCCCATATTCCACCCAGTGAATATCAAGCCTGTCTGACATTTTAATCCATGCTTTGGATAAGAAGAGATGGCAAGTTTCTAAGATCCTCAGATGACACAAGACTGGGAAGGATAGCTAATAGATGGGATGACAGGATCAAGATTCAGAAAGGTTTCAACAGCGTGGAGCAATGGGCTGGAACTAACAAGATGAAATTTGATAGGGATCAATATAGAGCTTTGCTCTTAGGCCAAGTGCCCAAATTCAGGATGAGGGATGTAGGAGAAATGCCAAGGATTTTCTTTCTGACAGCAAGCTAAAAATGGATCAGCAGAGTGACACTGTGCTAAGTGCTTTGCATGTATTGTAATACTTGATTCTCAGATACTTCAGTATGGCCAGATACTTCAGCCATATGAGGGGGGAAGTGCCAAAGTCAATCTTCTAGAATCGAGGATAGGGTAGGCATATTGAACATCGTTATGTCTTAGGCCTCTGTGGTAGGTGCAAGGTTTACTAAAGTGGGGGGTCTGGTGGGTGAAAGAGACAACAAATGACTCACACACAACAGGTTATATTGTCACAGAAATGTGCTTAGAATGCCATAGGGAACAAACACAGAAGGAGCCTGTAACTGAGAGTGGGGTTGGAATGGGTAAGAAGAGACATAAAAGACCAGGTAATTTTTCAGCAGAGGCTTGAAAGATGGGTAAGAGTTTTCCAGGCTGGCCAGCTAGGGATGGGCATTCCAGGCAGGTGGAATGGTGTGGGATGTGCAAACACCCATAGGGCCAAGACATCCTCCTATAGTTGGGGAGAACAGGATGTTGACTCTGGGGAAGACGAGTGAGAGGCTGGAGAGTTGGGGTCCAGAGTACCAAGGCCCTGCGAGATGTGGTAAAGAGGTGGGTTTTACACTTGAGAAGATTCCACTACGGGGCAGGCACGAAGCTGGGTGGTGACAAAATGAGACTGGTATTTAGAAAAAAAACTTCTGTGAGACAGGTGTGAAATTGTTTGGAGGAAAAAGAAGACTGGAGGCAAGGAGACCAGTGCTGTGTGTGTATCTCTGTGTATATATTTATATATAAATATAAAGGATGAATTCAAGAGATACTTAGGAAGTACAACAGATAGGGCTGAGTGAGAGCCTGGATGTGTCGTGTGAAGAAGATGTTAAGTCATAGATGATTCCTAGGATTCAGACTGGTGTCATTTAATAAGATGAGGGATTGAAGGGGAAGTAGGTTTGGGGTGAGGATATGGAGATAATGGAATTCAGTTTGGGACATTTTGTGTTTTGCGAGGCCCGTAACACAGCCATGTGTGTGCAGAAGGCATCTGGAATTGAGGGCTGGAACCTCAGAAGGAGACATAGGACCTGCGAGTTAGCTCCTGCCACTTCTACCCTTTTTCTCTCACAAGTCCCATGCCCTCAGAATGATGATGCCTTCCCAATCACTACTCTCAACAGTAAATGAAGGCCAGGGGTTCCCAGGATGGAATACTAGGCTTTAACTGCCAATAGTCTTGTCATGTATTTATCAGCAAGAACAATGAGGTCCTCTTGAACCGTGTTCCCTGGGGAAAATATCTGTTCTTTTTCTTTTTAAGCCAAAGAATAGCAAAGGCATCTCTGGAGAATCAGAAGGAAAAGGATGACAGTAAGCTTATGGCATAATTTATGTCAGGTATATAAATGAGTTCGCTTTCTCTTTCTCTAAAAGTTGAGTTTTTCCCTACGCTGACCAAGTAGTATGTATTTTAGCAGGTATTATATATAAATGCCTGAGTTGAGGTATTTAAAAGAAAACAACGCTGAGTCAGACCTCTATGGAGGAAACAAATTGATACCTAGAGGAAAAGTTGAGGTAACATTACTGCTGATTTGGCCCTAGTATGACAATGCTTCTTCATACCCAATGCCCCAAGGTATAATTTTTGTGTATACCAGGTGCCCATTCTTGTCAATTGTCCCTGCTGGGCAAGCGATGGGAACAAAATGTCAGTTGGCAACCGGGGTGTTAATAATGACTACAAACTTGCAAGAAGGCATTTCGTAAACTTCTTCAGCAGAGTTCACATTGAAAGGGTAATTGGCAGGGGACCTGGCCTCCTGGAAGGCACCTTGCATTCAGATGTTCAATCCTGTTAAACCCTTTGATGTGAACACATGCAGTCTCCTGGTGCTCAAGCTACTACAGAATTGCTCTTTATATTGAAAACAGGTTGATGCGAGTTCTGCCTCTAGAGTAATGCAGGAGAGGAAGCAGGTCCTAGTGAAGAGGCACTAGCAAGGTGACCAGTTGTCATTATACACTCCTGGTTAGCTTAACCAAAACAGCAAAATCTTCTTGTCAACCCATTTTGTCCTCTTTTCCCTTTCACAGGAGTCTGATTTCCCTATCTGAGATTTTCCCCCTTCTGAGGAGAGAGGCAGGAGGTGTAGCCTAATGGAGGGGGATTAGCGGGTGCTGCAAAAGGGGCATTGGAGTGAGCCAACATTTTTCAAACTCTGTTCATTGGTACATCGTCCTGGCCAATGCATTTGGGGAAATCTTTCCCTACATCGTGTATCCAAAATGAAATGTCTCTGAGAAGACCTGCAGTGAAGAAACCTTTGAAAGTTTGTCCTAGCATTTCCAAGCTCATTGGATCATATATCCTTTTCTATTATGTCTGGTCTGTTAACATCCCTGTGAACTATGGTGTTTTGTAACCGATTTTAGGAAATGCTGCTAGAAACAAATAATAGGGGTAATCTACATAGCATTGTTTTTTCCCCTCTCTACTGGTCCAAACTTGGGTGCAAAGAAACTCTTTTTTTTTCCCCTGGCTTTTGTTATTGAGCACATTTCTAGAATGTCTGAGTTCACTGAACTGCCTTAGTTTATAGGGTTAAAAAGAAAAATGTATCATACTTTAATGACTAAAAACCTCTCATGACCTTGGAGTCATCACTGTGAACACCAGTGGTAATGAGTGGCACTTTCCAGAACTGGGGTTTGAGGTGGACAAGTTAGAGGACACTGAGTCTTGGGTAAGCCCAAGACCTCTCCTGGAACCTAACAAATTTCCTGTCACGTGCCTATTTTCTTTTCGTCTGTTTCTCCTAACAATGATCTGTCAGAAAAATAAAAGCCATTCTGGAGGCTTGAAGGTCCTAAAGAAATAGATGTTGAGTTTATAAAGAAAAGGTGTAGGAATTCCATGCGTCTGGAGGCAGTGGGCATGGACAGGATCCTGAGCTGTCTCTTTTTTTTTTTTTTTTTAATTTTTTTTTCAACGTTTATTTATTTTTGGGACAGAGAGAGACAGAGCATGAACGGGGGAGGGGCAGAGAGAGAGGGAGACACAGAATCGGAAACAGGCTCCAGGCTCTGAGCCATCAGCCCAGAGCCTGACGCGGGGCTCGAACTCACGGACCGCGAGATGGTGACCTGGCTGAAGTCGGACGCTTAACCGACTGCGCCACCCAGGCGCCCCCTGAGCTGTCTCTTGCATCCCAAGTGGGAAAGGGAGACATTTCTGATCAGTGCTCAGTGCCCTTTGGCCCACCTGAAACCTTAAATTAATCTCAGAAGGCGAATTGATTCGAATCTTGCCCTCAGCCTGTTGCCTTTCTAGCTTGCTCCTGTGAAAGGGGTGCAGTTGTCACTGGGAGGTGCACACAGGCTTTTACCATAAGCCCAGTCTATGCTTTTCTTGGGCTACGGCACAGAGAACTTGTCCCTGCCAGCATTTCAGCTTTTATTCCACACTGTGTGGACTCAGGCAATCTTGTTGGTTCTTATGAAGCATTCCCAATTAATATTGCTTGAAGGGTGGGTTTACTTGCCTTCTGTCTTGCAATACTAGGTAGGAGAAACACTCCCCAGATATAATGTCCATCCCCACAGTACAATCAGATAAAAGGGATGCAACCACTTTGCATAGAGCCTGTTCAAACATACCCATTCTACAAACTTTTACCTTAATTCCATCCACTCTTGTGTTCCTACCTCTAGTCTCTATTAGGATTTCATTGACAGGCTTTGGTTTCATAATACTAGGTAGTGGAAGTTTTCCCCAGCCAGACATAAGGTCCATTCCCATAAAAATATCTAGGTAAAGGAGACACAATGTTTTTACATAAAGCCTGCTCAAACATTCCATCTTTCATGATCGTATCAACCCTTACATTTTTATTTTTATTTTTTTACTTCTTTTTAAGCTCTATGCCTGACGTAGGGCTTGAACTCATGACTCTGTGATCGAGAGTTATGAGCTCCACTGACTGAGCCAGCCAGCTGCCCTACCCTTACATATTTATATTGTCTCAATCCATTGTAGCCTGAGTCAAGGCTTCACCAATGGGTTTTGGTACCAGCATTAGGAGGATTTCTGTATTAATGGGGCCTGGAAACTTCTCTTTTCCACCCTCTGACCATTTTACCCACTCTTGAGCCAAGGGACCCTGGGCCTTTTGTCAATCTTTAGCTTGACTAATCTGCCCAAACACTGCCCCAAATGGTTGGTGGTCAGGTTTCTCATTGTAATTTTTGCCCGCCGGCTTTTTAAAATTCTCCAAACTGGGATAAATAGAGTAGACTTATTTGGGGCCCTTTAATTTGGGGGGACCATCACAGAGTTCCTTTGGCCCTCCCAGCCTTTGATAGTGCTGTATTAAAATCTTTAACCCTATCAATGTCTGTCTTATTCATCTCATTTCTTAATAACCATCTAAGGGTTTCCATCCTGTGGGATGAGCCCTGGGACTCCTCTGTTTCCTCTTTCTTTTGTTCCTACCAATATTTGCTTTATTCACCTCATTCCTTAAAAACTGTTTAAAAGCTTCCACCTTTGTGGCCTCTTCCTATTCTCTTGTTAATTAACCTAATGTTTTTATTAAGACCCATGAGGGAAAGCTGAGACCATAAATTGGCAAAGGCTTCCCAGACTGTGTTTTGGTTTTGCAGCAGTAAAATTATATGTGGGGCCCACGTGAAAGAGACCCCTTAACCACAGCATTTACCATGACCCACGTAATGGGCATATATATTCAGTAGGCAAATATCACAGTCATCTTAAGCTCAGTTCCACGTAGCTTGTGTATGAAGCATGTTACTGGCTTCATCTGGGGTATTCCACTTGACATTCATAGGGGGAGTTGAGAAGTCCCCCTTCTCAGGGTAAACAGACCCTACAGTGACTTTTATCCAGTTAACCAGGCTGGTCGTTCCCTTTAGGAATAACCTCCTGTGTATCTGGATCACATATAGCCATCTGTGATTGTTCAGTCGTGAACTGTGGGTCCTATATCAACCCAAACATGCCCTTCCACTCACTCCACAGTGTTGAAAACCAAAGACGCAGCCCCTAAATTAGTTATTCTCATAATCTATTTTAGCAAAGGTTCTTCAGGAAATTGATGATACTGATCTACGAAATGAAAAAAATTCTTTATAGTCTCTGGTTTCAATAGTTTCTTGATTTTGCCCTCCCCCACACTGACTACCTTTTTGGTGACCAGAGGTCTTATAGGGGCCTTCTGTTGTCCCTGTACAATTTTTACCTTCAGGGCTGGCTTTGAGGCTAGTGACCCAAACTCGGATTGACCTAAATCTGAGCTTGGTTTAGCATCAAGGCCCAACCCAGCACTTTTCTTTTACTTTCATTGTAGCTATTATGGATAATAACCGAGGGATTGTATGTTTAGCATAGTTCTTCTTATTTTGCATTCCCTTATATATCCAATGAGCTAACTCTTTCTTAAGAGTTGGGTTTATTACTGAAGCGGTTTAGAACAAGTCTCCCCAAAGTATGCCATTTTGGCATCTGAGCTATTTTGAGCGGAAGGCAATCAAGACCCGGAAGGCTCAAGAGAAACTTTTGCCCCTCTTTTAACTACCTAGAAGAATTTAAATTGGAATTTTACCAGAGATAAATTTTATCTGAGTGATCCTTCTGTATGGGAGGGCAAACAACTGCCAAACATCTACTCTTCTTACTGTCCTGTGAATCACCCTTTGAAACCCCAGGCCTCTATCCCATTCCTTAGCTCGGGATGCCATATATACTTCCTTTTTCCTTTCTGTCTTTGAACTTCTCATGTATGTGGGGTTTCTGTACATACGAAATTAAATTTGATTTTCTCCTATTAATCCATCTCATGTCAATTTAATTTTAGACCAGCCAGAAGAACCTTTGGAGGGTAGAAAAAAAAACTTCATCTCGAACACTATCATTTCTAAATTCCATTGCTGACTTTTACCTTGAGTAACTGACCACAGCACAGCTGAAGTTTCACACCGTGGGTGACTAGGTAGCTATCCAGGGATCAAAGGCTCATCATCTCCTGCCCTTTTATCTTTTCTTTTCTTTTTTTAAGTTTATTTATTTATTTTGAGAGACAGAGTGAGTGGGGGAGGGGCAGAGAGAGAGAGGGAGAGAGAGAATCCCAAGCAAGCTCCACACTGTCAGTGCAGAGCTTGACACGGGGCTCGATCCCATGAACCATGAGATCATGACCTGAGCCGAAATCAAGAGTCAGATGCCTAACAGACTGAGCCACCCAGCACCCCTAGATTTATAGGGTCTTCTGTATAGGGTCTTCTGCAAATGGAAGCAAGCAATGGGCTTTTGACACTTTTCTTTTAAAACAAAAGCTTTCATCATGATTTATTGTTAAAAATCCCACAATATGGAGAAATTTAGAAATTAGTTAAGCAAAACTAAGTATGCAGAAATCCCCTGTGATCCCACAGTCACATTTTTAGATGTCTCTTTGTCTTTTCCTCTACATGCTCTCTCCCTAGCTGACATCACATCAAACAAACCGATTTCATGACCCGTGACTTTTATCTTTTCTTTTCCCTAATAACGTGTTTCCATGATTCAGGGCTCTTTTAGCAAATCCCATTTCTCTTATGCCAACTAAGAGCTTCTGAACCCAATATATGGGTGTGGGGAGAATTTCCCCGCACATCACAAATTCTCCAATCAACAGCTGGGTGTCCTATAATCCAACCCAATTCTGACACTACTGGGAGATAATCTTAAATTCTACGGATTAAGATCTCAGTCCCACAAGACTGCCCCTTTATCCCCCACGTTAAATGTCAGTCGCAAGTTCGGGTTGTTACCTGTGCTTCTGACTGACCGGTTATAGACTAGGTACTCCCACAACCTTCTTTTTTGGGTTCAATTAATTTGCTAGAGTGGCTACAGAACTCAAACATTTCAATTACTAGATTATTGGCTTATTATAAAAGGATACAACCCAGGAGCAGGCGGATGGAAGAGATGCATATAGAACAAAGTAGGGGGACAGGGTGCAGAGCTTCCATGTCCTCTCCAGGTGCACCATTGTCCCCGAATCTCCATGTGGTCACCAACCTGGCAGCTCTCCAAAACCTGTCCTTTTGGGTTTTGGGGGGAGGCTTCATTACCCAGCCATGATTGATTAAACTCATTGGCCACTGGTGACTGAACTCAATCTTCAGCTCTTCTCCTTTCCCCGGTGGTTGAGGGGTTGGACCCAATGTTTGAACCCTCTAGTTGCGAGGTTGATTCCCCTGGCAACCAGCTTCCATCCTTAGGTGGAGGTCAAAAGTCACTTCCTTAACATAAGAAAAGACACCCTTGTTCTCGCTCTCAGCCCTTAGGAAATTCCAAGGCTTTTGGGAGCTCTGTGCCAGAAATATGTATTTCTGATTTCTTATTATGAATATTTCTTATTCATACACAATCCCCAATATTTCTTATTTCTTATTATGAATCACCATATCCCAGGGTGCATTAAGATATTTCTGATCTTTCCTTTTCCTTTGTTCTTGATTCAGAATAATTAAGTTAGCTTTGGTAATCACGTGTTCAGAGGAATAGCCTTCCTTGCTCTTTCATTTCCTTGGTTAGCGATGCTTTTTTGAATGAGGAATTATTTATCCCCTTCCCATCAATTCCTTTAAAAATATGAGATACTACCAAAATAATTCAAAACTAACTCTTTAGATGAGTTCCTGGGAGCCCGTGTGTGTGTGTGTCGCTTTCCTCCCTTACCTAACTGCTTCCTCTCCGAGGCCTCTATATCCAGAGAAGGCCCTCTCTCTACCTCAGACCCTTTGGGTTGATCCCTGAGTGAGCTTTGTGTGCACTGTCAAAAGGTAGTGACAAAGCTGTGGACTGAAAATGGAGCAAAGAAGAAGAAAGCAGAAAAAGGAAAAAGAGAGGGGGGGGGTCTTACGTGGAGAAGGCATTATTCTGTTTCTCACATCGGATTCCCTTGCAGTTGTTTGGTTCATCGATCGCTCTGGTCTCATAGTAAAAGTAAAGCTGGTTCAGTCCGTTGGCAAAAGCCAGCAGTACCAGGCAGTAGATAAAGAGGAATTTGAGGATATCAAGCAGCATGCGCCCCAAAGAGATCTGCAGAGGCCCCAAGTGGGAGTTGGCTGTGAACAGGGATATGAGACGCAACGAACTTAAAATGTTGGATATTGCAAACAGTGCTTCCGCAATCAGAGTCGGGTGCCACATTTCCCATTCTTCCCTTGGACGAGAACCATTATACTGAAAGAAACAAGTGCACAAGATGAGAGGTACAATGAGCATTTTCAACTTTTCCCTCTTTTCTCCTGTTTGCACCTAAATAAAGCCACCAAGGTAAGCATCAAACATTCATTTACACAACAGACCCCATGCATGGCACTATTTGTCTCCTCCTCCCCAATCAATATATGATGCTAATAACTCTTTTCCTCCCACTCTCATCCAAATATATTCCCTGAATATACACAGAGAAAAATGAAGTTTGGAGCCATCATCTGGAGTAACCACCTGTGGTTTATCAACAGACATTTTCTAACTAAAAGTTTACCAGATTGTTGAGGAGTGTCACTGGAACAGAGCCATTGATTGGCATGCCCAAGGTAGTGGGGACAAATTACTCTTCTTCTTAATGAGATTTCAAATCAGATTTGCCTCCCCAATCCCCCATTTTCTTCTGAGCACCACGGACAACCTGTAGTCACTGAAGGGCAAGGGACAGGTTCAGCCTCCTCAGTGTGCAATGTTCTTCCTGAGTTTTTGCCGACTTGTAGTCTGGGACTGCTAGAGCAATCTTAGAGGGTCATTATTCAGTTTCCTGTGGAATTTCAGCAGTCTGTAATGTATTTCATACTATCACCAATAGCATGTCAACCTTCCAGGTAGTGAATTTAGTACCGCTCCGCACGGTGATGTATGCATGTATTTGTTCCTTTGACAGCCCTACAAGCTTGTTCAAGTTCTAGTGCAAATGAAGAACCCGGGGGCTGAAGGAGGGGAAAAAGCCAGTGTTTCTGGCATTGGTTGCCCATTTTTCAGCCCTGTCCTGGACTTCTAGCTCCTGGAACATTGGAAATAGTTTTATAGAAAGATGGCTTGGTTGTGAGACCCGAGGTCCAAATGGGGCTTTGTCAACTTAAAACTGCCTGTATCTCTCAACTTCACCATAGAATGAGGATAATATCTACTCTTAATCACCACACACGTTTGTGGTTATGTATCCATATGTAAGAGTGTGTGTATTCCATAAGGAGGGATGTTATGGAAATATAAGAATTTGCTTATTAACTTCCCCAAGACAGAAGTAGATTTTGCCTGGAATTCAATCTGAAGCATATTGCCTTGAGCTCTCATCTAAATATCACAATTTCTTAGGACTAGATGTAAACAACTTCTCTGAGAAAATGTTGCATTTGGGGGCCAAATTATATTGTTAGCATTTCTAAAATGTGCTTCAGTTCCAACAACTGACAAAACCGGTGTTGTTAGCATCGTTTGCGTGCTTCCAATATTCTTCACTGTCAGAGGAGTTTGGAGAAACCCTGCCACACTTGTGCTTCTGTTTCAGATGAACTTTAGGTGGCTAATCCGTTTCATACACTCTTGGCCAAATCTTGTATCTCTACATTTTCCCTTCCAAAGACAAACAAACAAAAACACCCCCATTGGCTGCGTCGTCGTGAGGGGTGGGCATTGCCATATCTGTTTTACAAGTGGAGGAGCTGAGGTCCAGATAGGCAGAGGGACATTATCTCTACTAAATGTTCCCTCAAATGTTGGTTGATATCACAGCACATATGCTAGATAGGCCTTTAAAAGTTTTGAGCTATACATGAGAGATGGAGACTGCTGATAACGAAACAGACCTATGTTGTAAAACTGGAAATTATCAACTGGAGCACACACAGCTCATAATTCAGGACTTTCTCCCTCCACAATCACAACTGTAAGCACAGGGAAGTCTGCTGCCCATGGGACAGTGCGTCTGGATTTGCAGCACATTCAGAAATGTGAAAAGTGATCCTGATGGCAAATCTATGTTTTGCATATACATCTTTGGAGGCAGATATTATAGAATATGATAGCAGGGACTAAACTTGGAGCTCATTTAGCATAAAGGTTGAGCTCATTTAGCATAAAGGTCAGCAAACTTTTTCTGTCAAGGGTGAGATACTAGCCATTTTTGGCTTGGTGGGCTATATGGTCCCTGTCACAACTACTCAACTCTTCCCTGTAGAACTCATAGGGAGTAAGTGAATAAGTGGATATGGCAGGAGGCCAAATCTGGCCTGCAGACCATAGTTTGATGGCCCCTGGACTAACACAAATGGTTTTCAAATTGTGTTCCTTGAAGCCTGAAGGTTCAGTAGAGGCAACTGGTAGCCACTGTGGGAGCCATAGAGGGGGCCTGGAAGATTGCGTCCTCCATCGGAATTCAGTCTTTGAGCTCTTCAGTACATTGAAGTTCTGAATAAGTTTTAGCTTCAAGATGTGATTTCATGGGAAAAATTAAAAGGCTGATAGCCACTGATCTAGTCCAATCTGCTTATTTTTCAGAGGCAGAATCTCAGGTTCAGAGAGGTGTAAGGATGGCCTATGGTAACCCAGCTTGTGTCAGAGCAGGGATTACATTCAGGTTTCCCGCTCTTGGGTTAGTGACTAGGAGGCAAGTGATTTTTCTTATATTCTTTGAGATAGAATGCAGATTGAAAATTGACCTCCATGTCTTTCAGATCGGTGTACATCACACTCTGTGAATTCAAAAGCAAAATATGAAGGAAGCCAGCCTAATGTGGGGATTTAACAATAATAAGGATGGAGTCGGGGATTGTCTTCAGCCAAGTACTGGTTGAAGAAAGGACCACAACTCAATGGCTGTCAAAGTTTGGATTTAGTTTGAACATATGGAAGTAAGGTAGTGGTGGGAGAAATGCAGGTGGAACCATCTTAGAAGACAAAAGGACAATTATTTTCCATTTGTAGGGTTATCTGGGGGCAATGAGGGCCACTCTTATGTGTATTTATTCCTTTTGAGTGCTTTCATATGTGTCTTTTCATTTCTGTTGTTGCAGACCACGTGTGGTGGAGTACATGTATCATTGACAATTGTTTTTGCTCTAATAAAGGATCTTCTCTGAGGTCAGCTTATCCCATGGCATTTCTGTACTGCCTTAGTTCCATAGTGATCTGAAGTGTTTCAAGTAGCCTTGCGACCAGCTTTTGAGGCTTTACCTCATAGAGGTTGTCTCAGCCTACTTGGAGAAGTTCATCTCAGACTAGTGTGCCTCTGTGGGTGAGTGGACCAGACTGAGCATTTGCAACTTCTCATTGCAAATCCAAATCTGCATGTGGCATGTCATGCTTTGTCAATTCTCTTTTTTCTTGGGAAGACATCCAACTTCTTGGTAAACGTCTCCCTTGGGTTAAGTGTTTGTCAGTTGAGGGGCATTTAGTCAGCTGAGTATAGCTGATTTATCTTTACACCCTGTGGTGGGGAGGTTCTCACTCCTGGGAATCTTTGCCAGTGAAACTGGACAGGTTATAAAATGATCTAATGTCGGGCATCTACAGACACATTTTTACATCCCTAAGAGAAATCCTTTTCTTGATCGTTTATTCTAAACTTTCCTGTTCAAACAAAACCAACCAATTTCTAGATTGATAATCTATTGTCCCTCCAGTGTATAAATACCACTTCCAAAGGAAGAGACTTTTTTTTGAAGCAAACAGTGTTACTTAGTCAGCAGAGTGCCAGAATGACATGGATTTCATCCAGGCACATTAACCAGAGATTCAAACGTTTTCCTCACCAGCTTTTTCTTGTAAGGAAGTTGTAAGTCTGTGTTAAGCGATCACCACAAGTATAAGGCATACTCTTAGGATTCTTTCAAAAATGTTTCATGACTGCATTCAATATTCATGCTCCACGTAACTAACTCCCAAGGTCTTAAAATTTATGCAATATGCATATTAGGGATATAAAAATAAGTTGTTGGAGATTTGGGGGACAGCCATATTCCCATTCTAAAACTCCTTAATGTGGGATTTAGTGCCAAAAAGCACGACTGACTAGACAATCTCGGAGACTGAATTGTCAGCTTTTCCCCATGCTGGAGAAGTTCAACTCAGGGTAGGAGCACAGCCATTCTATTATCTAATGAGCACCAAATCTGAACTCAGAGCCTGTGACTACCCAGTGTGAGATGTTGGACATGAAGCTATTTTTCAGGATAATGTAGGCTGTACATCGTGTGGGAAAAGCATAAAGGTTGTGTGTGTGTGTGTGTGTGTGTGTACATTATCTGAATTGGTAGAGAGGCATAGGTTGAGTGTGGTACTCAAAAAGCTGGATTTATAACAGCTTGAATGATCATCCTGGTGCTGAAAGTATGAGGGAGGCAGAGATGATTAAAGATCTCTGTCTCCTGCAGTGAAGTTTCTAGGGTTCTGCTACCTGTCATATAAAGAACACTTGAGGGAAGTGTGAATACTTAGCTTTGAGAAGAGACAACTCAGCAGGTTAGGGAGAGATGACTTCACATCGGAAGCACTATTACAGAAAAAGAGCAGCTTTGTTCTGTTTGACCCCCCAGGGAAGAAGGATTATTAATGGATGTGTCACAGGGAGAATAATATTAGAAAAACATAAAGTAGCACTTTTTAATGAAGTGACAAAGGTGGAGAGAGGCTTTTGGAGATTGGGAATTCAGTGAGTTTCCTGTCCCTGACCTATGGAAGGGTCGGTGCGCCATCTTGTTGGTAAGGATACTGTAGAGAGGATGTAAACACTGACTGGATGGGTGGGTGGTTGAAGACCCTTCTACTGTCAGAGTTTAAGAAGCTGAAGATTCATTTGTAAATTGCTCTATTCTCCACTTTCTTTGCTTAGGTGGACTCTGCTTACAAACTTTTGAAAGAATGTCTGTTTCTATGGTACTTTCCCGCATGGATCCGACTGTCATCAGCACTTTTCCCCTAAGCTCTGTATGCTCCCAGTGCTGAAGCTGAATGTAACCCAAATCATTGCTTGAGAGAAATGGCAGACATTCCAAGTTACCTTTACATAGGCCACAATCTTCAAGGAAATGGTTGCCAGGTAGAGTGAGTTCATTGCAAAATCCATCAGGTTCCACCAGTCATGGATGTATTCAGTAAATCCACCATCCCACATTTCCTTAATCTCCCCCCAAATGAAACCTGAAGAGTGGAGGCAAGAGGTTTATTTCTAGACAGGGTCAGAATAGACATCACAGTACAATTCTCCCAAGTAAAGGCAGATGGAAACAATGAATGAATTGGGATCACTGGAGTGAAGCCCACAGAGATGGTAATGATAACATAGCTCTTCTTTCCTACTTCATCTCTCAGTTGTGAACTTGCCAGACCTAATAGGCTTTACCTGAAGATGCCTGTACATTATACTTTTCTGGATGCTATTCACTTTTAGTGCTGTTGTTATAGTTACTGGGATGTTGTCGCAATTTTGGGGTGCCTGATTCTACCCTCTTCCCATTTTGAGGTAGGAAATTTATTAATTTCATTAACAGATCAATTAGGTCAAGATTACCCTGTAGTCCTTAGTTTCTTTCTACCATGTGCTACAGGGAAAACTCGGTAAGTTTTGAGGTGAGCTAGCTGACCGTCAACCAAATTACTGGATTTTGAGACTGAAGCTAGGCAATGGGGCCCAAATTTATTTGTTTATTTATTTATTTTAGAGTGCGAGAGAGAGAGAGAGAGAGAGAGAGAGATAGCAAATGATCGGGGGTGAGGGACAGAGGGAGGGAGAGAGAGAATTCCAAGCAGGATCCCAAGCCTGACATGGGGCTCAATCTCATGACCCTGGGATCATGACCTGAGCTGAAATCAAGAGTCAGCTGCTCAACCGACTGAGCCACCCGGGCAGGGACCCAAAATAATTTAGAATCCTTTTTTGTCCTTTCTCCTTTCACTGCGTGTGTGTGTGGGGGGGGGGGTTGTGAAATTCTGTCTGGTGACATAGATGTCTCCTGAACCTTAGAACTGGGAAACCAGTAAAAGGTGTGGCTGTGGCAGTGCTTCTCAGACTTTAAGGTGCATGTCAATCAGCCGGGGATCATGTTGAAATGCAGATTCTCATTCCATAGATCCAGGGTGGGACTTGAGATTCTGTATGTCTAACAAGGTCCCAGGTGATGATGCTGACATTGCTGATTTGCGTATTAGAGTTTGAGTAGTAACAACCGGGGGGATAGTGATGCACTGGAGGGTCCAGTGCAATCTAACTATGCTTAGAGACTACGGGTAAAGTTACTTTTACCATGGATGGTGTGAATTTCCTAGGTTCCCCTCCTGACTGTGGAATCTGTATCTATATAGGATGTAGACCCTGATTAATACTGGGGTTGTGTGGAGTAGCCACAGAACGCAGCAGATACAAGTGCCCTTGAGTTTTAGGAAGGGCTTTGAATAGACTGATCAGCACTTGCCTGACTAGCTTACCTGAAACCCATTCTGATTGATACTTGGCTTTCCTTCTAAACCAACCGACAGGCAGTTTCTTGTATTTGAAGATGTTAGGTTAACAGAATTAAGCCGTGGGGTCACTGCCAATCTCACTGTGGACCATGCAATACTAAGTGATCAGAGCCTGGGGAGGAAGGCACCAGATTTCTGAAACTCCCCACAAAGGGCTTCCCCACTGCACAAAAAGATGTCCTAATTCAGGGCCAGCCCAACTGCCTATTCCAGTACTTTATTTAAACAGGAGAAACAGGCACTCTGCCCATAGCTCTTGGTTTCTTTGACTCACCGAGAACCCAAGGCAATATCATCCATTCCACGACTGTTGGGGGAGGCCCCTGTACATGAAGGTCTGTCCTGACAATGTGCTGAGAAGCCAGGAGAAGCATGAAGAGGAAGGTCAGATATGATGCTGTGTGGCAGATAAACTTGATAAAGGGTTTCTTGATGAACAGCCCAAGGTTGCTCCTGGGTGAGATCAGATAAGCTATAGACAGCATGGGAAAGAGGAATCCAATGGTCATGCAGGTAAGAAGCTTGACTACCCAGTGTTTCCGTCGCCATCCAGGGAAGCCGTCATACCACAGAGTGGCAAGTAACTGTTGGCAATTGGGCTGAGCAACAAACTGGGGGGAAAAAAAAGGAGAACAAGTTAGGCATCTTGGGTGTCCAGGGGGAAGTCTACATTCATAATACAGCTACGTGACCAATCCCCAGAAGAGGCCTGTTTTCCAGGTTTCCATGAATGGATCTAACCCCGGAGACAGCTCTACATGTCAAGCTATGAGACTAGATTTTCCTTAGGGCGATTTATTTCATATATTAAATACATTTTTGTTTGTGTTTTCACACGCTTCCCTATTCTTCCTCCCATCATCTTAGAGAAATGGTTCCCAAACCTTGCCTCTGGATCAGAATAATCCAGCGAACATTACAAAATTCAGATGCCAGGGGTGCCTGGGTGGCTCAGTCAGTTAAGCGTCCAACGTCAGCTTAGGTCATGATCTCTCTCACTGTTTGTGAATTCGAGCCCCGTGTGGGACTCTGTGCTGCCAGCTCGGAGCCTGGAGCCTGCTTCGGATTCTGCGGCTCCCTCTCTCTCTGCCCCTCCCCCACTTGCGCTCTCTTTCTCAAAAATAAATAAGTATTAAAAACATTCAGATTCCCAGGTCACACCAAGGACTGGCTCAATGAGCATCTCCGAGGAGGATAGCCTGGGCCGCTGTTTTACAAGGTTCTTTGGCAGAGTTTACATGTCTGTTGGCAGAGAATCGTGGGGATATTTTCTTTCAAATTGGTTCACTTTTACTCATTCCTCTAGCTTACGTGAGGTCGTCAACAAATGTGCACTGTGCTTGGGCAAACACAAACTGGCCGGGAGTGAGCTCACGCCTGTGGCTATGGCTTGGAATGGAAATGAGTCCCCTTTTTGATTTTCTCTTTCTTCCCCTTTGGTTCTCAGCACATCCTGGCTGGCTTGCAGTGAATCAGCTTGCTGCTTTGCCATCTATTAACACCCTCTCAAGTCTAGACGTGCAGAGGGAGAAAGAATATTTGGGGGCCCAAATCACAGCATTGTGTACCAACCCAGCTGGGATTTTACTTAAAGGCAATCTACCAAGTGTCAGTGAGTAATAGTTAAGGAGTCATCATTGCAAGTAATCCTTAAGCTGCTACTTCCTGGTACCCAACTCAGTAGGGAGCTCAACTGTCAGCCATGATTTTAAATACTGCCTGTATCTGACTGTTCCAGCTTCCCGTGGGAAAAAATGGTTAACTAGAGCTGTACCGTATAGCTTACTAACGCAAAGGAAATAAAATTCTTCCATCTTTTACCTAACACCCCAGGTAAAGTAGCCCAACCTTACTGTTAGTGTATCTGGGAAGATCACTAGCTTCCCGCCGAAACCGTCCTGCTCTTCCTTGAGCACACAGCTGGGCTACATTACTTCCGGTCTCCCTTTGCAGTGAGATGTGGCCGCGTGACTAAATTCTTAACAATGGGAGGTGCAGAGAAGTGATGAGTGGTACTCCCAGGCCTGGCCTACAGAGGTCTCCTCTGTGCTATCCTCCCTGTTCTCTCCCGCTTCCGGCTGACTGGAATGTGGTAACCCAGGATGACCTAGGAGTTTCTGTCAGCTCGTGTCCCTCAATGACCATATAGAGGAGAACTATTAGGCTGATACCTGTCTTGGACTGTTACCTGACTGAGAGGATTCCAGCATGTTTGAGCCATTATATATTTGGGGGTCTAGACTACCCTCAAGCAGTTAACTATTATGAAACTACCAAAAATAAGCTCTAAGATCTTTTTATCCTGTGATCTCATTTTCTTCAAAGATTCTTCTGGTCCCCAACACGTCCTGTGTCACACAGAAAGACACAATCCTATAGTCCCTTTCTACTCTTCCTGGCCTTATCGCCCATGCCTGAGGCTGGGGTGAAAAAGTCCTAACAAATAAAGTACAGAAAAGTAGAAGGGTAAAGCGAGATGTTTGGATGCATGGGAAAAGCACTGTGAGTACACAGTCTAGTGAGGGGGATAGATGTAAAAAAAAGATGGTTATAAGACAGTATAGTAAGGGCTTAAATTTAAAATGGATACGAACAGGGGCACCTGGGTGGCTCAGTCTGTTAAGCGTCTGACTTTGGCTTAGGTCATGATCTCACTGTCCGTGGGTTTGAGCCTGGTGTTGGCCTCTGTGCTAACAGCCTGGAGCCTTCTTTGGACTCTGTGTCTCCCTCTCTCTCTGCCCTTCCCCTGCTCCCAATCTGTCTCTCTCTCTCTCAAAAATAAATAAACATTAAAAAAAAATTTAGGGGCACGTGGGTGGCTCAGTCAGTTGAGTGTCTGACTTAGGCCCAGGTCATGACCTCATGGTTTGTGAGTTTGAGCCCCATGTCGGGCTTTGCACTGACAGTGTGGAGCCTGCTTTGGATTCTCTGTCTCTCTGTCTCTCTGCCCTTCCTCTGCTCGTGCTCTCTCTTTCAAAGATAAAT
Organism: Lynx rufus; assembly: GCF_022079265.1. NCBI lineage: Eukaryota > Metazoa > Chordata > Mammalia > Carnivora > Felidae > Lynx > Lynx rufus. Next base: position 8,033,853 of record NW_025814833.1, read on the forward strand.
AAACATTAAAAAATCTTAAAAAAAAACCTTTTTAAATGGATACAAAGCATAACGGGAACACAAAGGAGAGCAAATCTGGACAGGCAAGGATCTCTGGGGGAGGTGATACTTGAGTGGAGCATTAAATGATGTGTAGAAGGTGGTTAAGGATAGGGGAGGAGAGGGGAAAGAAGTGGACAGCCAAGGCAGAGGGGATAACATGACTAAAGGCATAGAGGTTTAAAAAGAACATGACTTGTATGAGGAACTAGAGCAGTCTGGGGTGGCTGTGGCCTGAAATGCAAAGCCATGAATGGCAAGAGATGGGACTAGAGAAGTAGACAGGGTGTTACAGAAGATTACAATGATAACCTTTGTCTATTGTAAATAGTATGACTCATTTTAAGAGCGATGGGGAGCCATAAGCAATATGTTTATGTGTATGAGTGTGTGTGAGTGTGTGTGTGTGTGTGTGTGTGTGTTTATAAACAGTATAGTAGACTAAAAAGACTCTCCACAGTAGACTCTGGAGCTAGATTGCATTGGTTCTCTTTGTTCTTCAACGTTTTCATCTAAATAGAGATAACAACAGCATCTACCAGCTATGGTTGGTGTGAGAAGTAAGATCACTTATTACCTCCGAAGCACTTAGAACTAGGCTTAACACATAGTAAGGGCTCATTTCAATCTTAGCTGCATATATTATTATGCATGTCATAGGATCAGACTTAGATGTGAGAAAGATCCTTCTGGGTATTGAATGGGAGATGAACTGGGGGCAGAAAGTGGGCAAAACTCGAGGCAGGAAGACGACCGGTTAGGAATCTGGTATACTATGATTGTGACTTAGACTAAGGTAATGACTGTGGAAATGGAGATGTCCTCAGATGCAAAATACAGGGAGGAGGTGGGAAGTGGCAGGATATGGCGATAAATGGGGAGTGAAGTAATAGATGGAGATTGAGTGTAAAGGGAGGGGGCTTCTCTTTGCGGGGAATTGGTAGACATCAGTGTCGTCAGCTGAGAGTGGGAACACTGAAGCTGGAACAGGTTTATGGAGATGCGTGCACTTTTAGGTCTGTTGAGTTAGATTTGTCTGTGCGACACTGAATGGAGATATTTGGATTGATGTACTGATGTGCTATAGCAGGGATTGACAAACTTTTTCTGTAAAAGGCCAGAAAGTAAATATTTGGGGCTTTGCAACCCATATAGTTCCTGTAGAAACCACTCAACTGTTTTAGTGCAAACTCAGCCATAGACAATGCGTAAATACGTAAATGAATGGGTGTGGCTGTGTGTGCACCAATTAAACTTTGGTTGTAGTTTGCCAATCCCTGTACCATGATATTGCTCCCTGCTGCTGCCAGAACCAAACAAATATTTGGACCACTTCTGGAATGGTCTTTATGACCTCTTGGGACTTGCCCTCGTGTATCCCTAAAAACTCTGACCCCAGAAATCACTTTCCCTTATGCAAAAAGTGCAGAAGTGAAGCTTCTTTTAATAATGGATATTATCGCCCAACCTTTATCTTCAGTGCCGCTGCTCCGATTTTTGATTGGGCTGAAGTTGGTAATTTTAAAGTTTGGACAGGGTTTTGTTTTCTGTTTTTACATCTTACAGGAGTAGAACAAACTGCAATTAGAATATTTGTAAAGGAAGTTTTTATTAAGCCACCACGTAGTATTGAATCCCAAAACATCTGTGAGCTTTGACTGCACAATCCTGATTCCTGTTTGCATACTGAAGTTCAAATTTGACAGGTTATTTAATCAATCTCTACTTGATTTCAAGAATGCCTCAGAAGGAGAGATTGCAGGAAAAACAGTGGAGTGTGTAAGTGTTGTCTGCTTTCATTACACGAAGAGCCAAGCTGTACAGAGCCTAGAGTGGTAGTTTTTAATTTTGATGAAGTCCAATTTGTGTTTTATTTTGTTGCTTGTGCTGCTGCTGCCCTATCTAAGAAACCATCACCCTATCCAAGGTCACAAAGATTTGTACCGTTTTCTTCTCCAAGTTTGATAGCGTTAGCTCTTACAGTCAGGTCTTTGATCCATTTTGAATTAACTTTTGCATATTGTATGAGAAAAGGGCCCAACTTCATTCATTTGTCCCAGCACTATGTTTTGAAAAGGCTACTCTTTCCTTATTAAATTGTTTTGGCATCCTTTTTGAAAATCAACTAACCATAAATGTAAGGGGTCATTTTGGACTCTTAAATCTATTCCTTGTATCAATGAGTCTGTCCTTGTCTTGTTCCTGATTTTAGGGGACAGCCTTTCAGTTGGTCTCCATGAAGTGTGATATTAGCTATGGTTTTATCATAGATGGTTTTCATCAGGTTAAGGAAGTTCTCATCTGTTTTCTGAGTGTTTTTTTTTAATCATAAAATGATTTTGTCAAATACTTTTCCTATGTCAATTGAAATGATTATGTGTGTTTTTCTCCCTTCCTTCTACAAATATACTGTAAATACATCGATTGATTTTGTTATGTGAATCACTCTTACACTACTGAGATGAATTCCACTGGGTCATGGTGTATAATCCTTTTTATGTATTTCTGGATTCGGATTGCTTTTCGTTAAGCCTATTGTTTGCCTCAACTGCTATCCCCTGTTTCAGGCAGCCATGGTGTTAAACAATTGCTGCTCAAGTTTTCAACGAACACCCTTAGGAAAAGGGCTGTTGGTGCTGAGTCATATCACATAAACAAACACCAGCTCTGTAAATGGAGCTTTTCTAGGAAGTTGTCAGGTCATATAATGACAATTTTCTGGGGATGGGTCTTTTGGGGGAGATGCAAACCTAATCTTTTCACAGTTGCTGTGGCTCCAAGGCTGTTGTTTTTCAAGACTACGGCGGGCCTGGGTAAAGGGGTATCGGAATAGGCAGGTTAAAATATCACAAACATTGCTGTTCTTACCAAGATTCAGCTGTTTTTCTTGAATACATGCTCCTCTGGTTGTTGCGAGCCTTTGGTTAATTTTCAGAGTTGTGAAAATGTTTATTTGGAATATTTTTCCTATGCCTTGTTCGTTTTTTGAAGGAGTGGATTTCCCGAAGTCCTTATTCCACCATTCTGGAAGTGTTTCCCTTTGTAACTTTTTAATTTTTCATGATGTTGTATTTGGGTTGTTGGGTTGTGGGTTAGTCCAAAGGATAGAATCCTTTCCCAATTTCCTCCTCGGGGGGCTTCAAGAAAACAAAGTTTGAGCAGTATGGGAGCTTCCTAAAAGCCAGAAGACTGGGTGTTGGTCAAGGACTGGGAGCATGTCTTAGTTTCCATTATATTCCCAATATTTTGCTAAATGCCTGGCTGGCACAAGGTAAACACTGAATAAATATCTGTTAAATGAGTGATTGAATAAACAGGTCTGCGATGGAGGAACCTTGGTGGAATGCTCTCTTTCTAAAGCTTTCTTTCCTTAATGTATAGAGGGGGTGAAGTATGGTAGCTAAGACAAGTCTCCTGGGAGTTGAAATTAGGAACTACTCTTAGCATAGATTAACTACCATATATTGAGCTCTTACAATGTACCAAACATTATATCAGATTTTCACATGCATCACCTCATAGCAACCCTAAAGGCAGATATTGGCATTATACTCCTTTCACAGGTGATGAAACTAAGCCCAAGATCACATTCATGGTATGCGGTAGGGCCAGGATGGGAGTTCTGGCTTGGTTGACTCCATAGACCAAGCCCTTAAACACTGCATTCTGGCAATCCGTGCACGGTGTGAGCCTGCAGAAAGCTGAATTCCCCAGTATCTTCCCCATTGGCCTTGTCACAGGGATTGAAATGCTCACATCACTTATTGCTTCGGGTCAAGGTATTGAAATTATTAAAATTATATTCGTGTTTTTAGGAAGGGGTAACATATGAAACTATTAACTAACCTTAATGGTTTTAAGTGTGTGTATCATATTAGCCGGTTAACGAGCTACAAGGGACCTGCATACCAGCAAATGGTCAGAAGCCCAGGTCTGGGCTCTTGAGTGGCAGCTGGGAAAGGCAGGGTGGGCGGGGCATAGCGAAAGACATGGGGAGGCTCTGAAGATCTTACCTTCCTGGTTTAGCCCCAGGCCAGGTCTGTATGGGACCCACCTTTTCAACCTGTCCAAATCCTGTCTTCACCAACCTGCTAGGGTTCTCACCGCAGTTCTGCAATGCTTTGTGTCTCCAATGCTCTTGGGAACGGGCTGAAAATTAATTTTTTCCTTACTGTATGGGACTTTTGGAAAAGCCTTGCCTTATTTCCTTTGACATAAAGCTGCATTTTAAATGGAGGGGCTCAATAGCTCTTTGCCCCTCAAATGAGTAATTCTTTTTTAAAAAAATTTTTAAATGTTTATTTTTTTTGAGGGGGGGGCAGTGTGTGAGTGGGGGAGGGGCAGAGAGAGAGGCAGATACAGAATCTGAAGCAGGCTCCAGGCTCTGAGCTGTCAGCACAGAGCCTGACATGGGGCTTGAACTCACAAACCGTGAGATCACGACCTGAGCCGAAGTCGGTTGTTTAACCGACTGAGCCACCCAGGCGCCCCAAGTGAGTGATTCTTGATACGAATAATGTCAGCTTCTACTGGAAGGAGCCTGACCCTCCCCCAGGCAACTAGCAAACCCGTTTTGATTTCACCTCCACAGACCTCTGACTTCATTCATTCAGTGAGGAGAATTGTTCCCCTAGCTCCTCACCAGTCTATTGTATGCGACTTTTGTTCCTACATCTGTTAATTTTTTGAAAAACATGTTTATTTTTTTGAGAGAGAGAGAGCGAGCTCAAGCAGGGGAGGGGCAGACAGAGAGGGAGAGAGAGAGAATCCCAAGCAGGCTCTGGCCCATCAGTGCAGAGCCTGACATGGGGCTCGATTTCACAAACCGTGAGATCATGACCTGAGCTGAAACCAAGAGTCGGACACTTAACCCACTGAACCACCCAGCTGCCCCTGTTCCTACAGCGGTCTAAATAATCATGTAACTTTCGCGTTTGATTCGCATGCTGAACACAAAGCAGAAGACAATCTGACTTGCTCATTGCTAAGGGAACACGAGATCAACACGATTCAACTTAGGCGTTTCAACAGGTATTTCTGTACACCTGCTCTGTGTCCAGCTCTGTGTGGTGCGTGGGAAGAGGGTCACAACAAGAGGGACCCATGGTGATTCTGGCCTGCAGGATCTCATTGACTGACCAGCCAAACTCACATGAAACAAGTAACACGACAGCAATGTTTGTGTTCAGATGCCTGCAAGAGCAGGGCAGGTGGTAAGAGTGTCATGTTCTCAGATGGTTGGGGGCCACAGACCGGTCAAAGCCACTCCCTTCCAAACCGGGAGATTTTGCCAAGTAAAGACATGATTATAAAAGCTATGCCCCCTTTGATTTTCTGTTAACACTGCTTCATAAAAAAAAAAGGGTCAGAGGGACGTCTGGGTGGCTCGGCTGGTTAAGTCTCCAACTTCAGCTCAGGTCATGACCTCACGGTTCGTGGGTTCGAGCCCCGTGTCGGGCTCTCTGCTGTCAGCGCAGAGCCCGCTCCACCCCGTTTATACTCACTCTCTCAAAATAAATAAATAAACATTAAAAAAAGAAAGGCAGGAATAAAGTATAGTCATTCAAACTGGATCCATTTAGCATTAGGAAAAGCTGACTACATTGTTGTGAGGCACAGCAACTTAGGAACTCAGGGCATTCAGAGAAGCGACAAATCAGCAGGCACTAGAGTCAGAAGGAAAGGCTGTAGAGAAGCATTCAAATCAGAGAATCTCACTTCCTCTCGGAAGCCTTCCCTGATTGCCCCAGCCAGAGGCGATCCCTCCTCCTTAAGCACAGGCTACTTTGCTCCTTTCTTATGGTACCTCTTAGAGCCTGACCTGTGTTACACTTACTTTTATGTAGAACACCTGACTTGGCTTTCTTACATGGTAAGCTTCTTTTTTTAAAAAAAAAATGTTTATTTATTTATTTTGAGAAAGAGAGAGAGTGCATGTGGGAAAGGGGCAAAGAGAGGGAGAGAGAAAATCCCAAGCAGGCTCCACACCGACATGGGGCTCGATCTCATGAACCATGAGATTGTTACCTGAGCCAAGATTAAGAGTCAGATGCTTAACCCATTGAGCTACCTAGGTGCCCCTCTCCCATGGTAAGCTTCTGAAGCAGCAGGGGCGGGGGGCAATTTTGTCTGTTGTGTGACATTTCATAGCTCAAAAGGCTTTGCAGATATTTACTGTACTTGTTAAAGTGAGAAAGTTCTCCTCTTTGCTTTCCTGCTAAACTTCAGACCTGAATGTTCAATCCCCAGTGGACATTTCAGATTCATAACCCAAATGGAACTTTCTGTCCCCCAAATCTCCCAAAACACACACACACACACACACACATACACACACACACACACACTTCTCTTTTCACCTCATATTCTGTGTGCCCTCAAGGTATTTCTCTAATACTGGGCGTAATAGTCACAGATTAAATGTACACAGAACTTCCTATGTTTGGGATACATTTAAAAGCATTATATATGTATTAACAAACTCAAGAAGTTGCTACTACCTTTACACCCATTTTACAGATGAGAAAAACTGAGGCTCAGAGAGGTTAGACACTAATGAGACAACAATTACCATTTGAGTACTTACTATGTGTCAAGCACTGTAGTAAGTGCTCATTTAAGAGTAGTGAGCAAGGGGGGCACCTGGGTGGCTCAGTCATTGAAGTGTCCAACTCTTGGTTTTGGCTCAGGTCATGAGCTCATGGTTCATGGGATTGAGCCCTGCATCGGGCTCTGTGCTGACAGCGCAGAACCTGCTTGGTATTCTCTCCCTCTTTCTGCCCCTCCCCTGCTTGCATTCACGCTCTTTTTCTCTCTCTCAAAATAAGTAAATAAACTTTAAAAAATAAAGTCAATATGTCTTAAAAAAAAAAAAGAGTAGTGAACTAGGGATACACTTCCCTGGTTATTGATTGAGTCCCCAGTCTCTGAAGATAAAATGGAAAGTGAAAAGAAGTCCCTTGGTAGGAACAGAGGATCTAGGGGTGGGGGGTGTGGGCTCTTGACAAGTAAGCCAGACCATGAGGCAGAGAAAAAACAAGACAGTAGCAGTGAGTTTCCAGTGGCTCTACTAGGAACAGGCAATGATCAAAGGAGAAAAATCTTTCTTAATTCCCACAATCCACTCTGTTCCATGCCATGGAGGCTGTCAGCAAGAGAAACATTAGATCCGGATAGACCAAGCCAGTCCCACACTGAGTCACCTCACTGGTGATTTTCACATGATTGTCAACTGCTGGGTGTGTATAAAAGTGCAGTAGATGAGACTGGAAGAAAGGTCACCTTGACATATGTTTAGCATTCAGAGGTTTGTTAAACCGTACAGGCCTGTTGTTCCTTGAAGTGATTGGCAATGAGTTATCTTTGCTTCCTAAAAGAGATCAGCTGACTTCAAGTTGGGGGATTTACCGCTATAAACACTTCTTCCTTTAGTACATTCAAAGGATGAGAAAATCTGAAATGTGAGAGTGAATCTCCCCCCACCCCTTCATCCCTTTCCAGAGTAGAAGGATCTGCAAGAAAAATTGAGGTCCCAACTATGGCAGGATCGGAGTGAAGGGCCTTTCTTGGTGGTTTGAAGAAGTCTACCGATCTTTCAAGAACGTTCTTCTCCCTCAGCGAGGGGCTGCACATCGGAATAGGCCCAACTTTCACTGCATCAGATGTCAGTTCTTCAAAAGAGAGTCCGATTGTGTACAAGGGTGTATTTAAAAAGCCAGCCGGCAAAAATGATCTGAGATAGAACAGGTTTTGTTGGTTTGTTTTATAGTTGCCAATCAAGCTGGGCTTTGATGACAAAAACGCCCAAAAAGGAAATCGATGGCGATACAAAATTTTCCAAAGAGGGAAAAATGTTCAAAACACCTACCATTGCAGTGAGCTCGCTGAGCCGTACTGTTATCAAGTGGTTCAGCTTTTTACCAGAGGCGAAGAAATAGGTTTTGGCAAGTAGATTAGGCCCAGGTTACAATTCAAAAGTGGCCCCTACATTTTGCATGTAGTCTCTAACAATTTGATATTTACTCACTCAGATCACTAATCCGTGGTGATTTTCTTTTTTTTTTTTTTTTTTGAGAGGGAGATGTGGTACTGCCCCAGGGATTACTGAGACATTTTGTACTCGGTTGGCTGTTGCTGCAATTACCTAGCGGACATGGTTCTTGAACAAGGATACTGATATCAAAGGCAACACAAGTTCAGTCTCACAAAATAAGTCAACTGGCAGTCATTCCTCTAATTTCAAGTTTGAGCTAAGGCTCACTAATTTGAACTAACTGGAGGAAGGTGAAGCTAGATGCTGAAAACTTGGTTTTAGAATACATATTTAAAAAAATATAGTTTTCCATTTGCACATATACACAGCAGCTGGAATTTGCTAAATGGGGTTTCCTGGCAGGTGTCATAATTCTCCTGTGTTAGAGGTGATAGGCTCTTGAAAGCATGTAGTGTGCGGAATTAAGTCCGATCACAATGGCTTATTCTAGCCATGAGATGGCAGCAGAGAGCGATGGGAACTCACTTCCACTTCCAAGGGTGGCGGTGGAGGGGGGGAGTTCTAGAAGGAAAGAGGAGGGGTGTCTGGGTGCTTCAGTCGGTTGGGTCGGACTTGGGCTCAGGTCATGATCTCGAGGTTTGTGAGTTCAAGCCCCCTGTCGGGCTCTGTGCTGACAGCTTGGAGCCTGGAACCTGCTTCAGATTCTGTTTCTCCCTTTCTCTGCCCCTGCCCCGCTCACACTGTGTGTGTGTGTGTGTGTGTGTGTGTGTGTGTGTGTCTCAAAAATAGATAAACATTAATTTTTTTTTTATTTTAGAAGGAAAGAGGAGGATGTATTGGCAAACTTCTCACCTGGGAGGGAGCAAGTGCACCTGCATGGCACACAGCTCAGGTCATGATCTCAGGGTCGTGAGATTGAGCCCTCCATCAGCTTCCTTGCTGAGCATGGAACCTGCCTAAGATTCTCTCTCTGCCTCTCACTCTGCCCCTCATCCACACGTGTGTGCAGGCACTCTCTCTTCCTAGAAAACATCTAAAAAAATGTCAGCAGTGAAACCTGTGAATGTTTAGACTCATTGGGATAAACAAAGACAATAAATCGCCTTGCATCAGTTCGTCTCATGTTTTGCCACCACATGCATTTTGATAGGAAATTTATTAAAAAATTGTTTTTTGGTTCAGGACTTGGTCAATATCGGAATTGTGGACTTGTAATTGTTCACTACATAAAACAGTGGAGAGATCTATGGTGAGATGTGTTCATGCCTTCAGTGTATCTCGTTCTTAAGGGCCGAGGTCCCTCCTTTTTCATCAGGTCACAAATATGTTCAGGCATTGCAGATCCTGAAGAACTGGGGCAAAAAAGGAGACTAAGTCAGGTAACACCCAAGTCGTTTTCACATTTATAAGAAGGCTTGGCTAGAGGTTTCATGACCTGCTGTGAGCTGCCCACTTGGAAATCTTCAGCATGAAATCAGAATTAAGGTGGTGGAGGAAACTTAACCCCTAGCTATAAGAAAGAACACATTTCAGAAACATATATCTTTTTTTTTATTTGAGAAAGAGAGAGCAGGGGAGGGGCAGAAGGAGGGAGAGAGAGAGAGAGAGAGAGAGAGAGAGAGAATCCCAAGCAGGCTCCATGCTGAGTGTGCAGCCCAATGTGGGGCTTGATCCCACGACCCTGGGATCGTGACCTGAGCCAAAATCAAGAGTCAGATACTCAAGGGACTGAGCCACCCAGGAGCCCCTGGAAACATATATCTTGAAGTCTGCCTCTGGTTTGGCCTGTGACTCGTGATGGGTCTCGGGGCAAGTCTTTGTGTTTGGGTTTTTATCTATGCAATAGGTGGTCGCCACCCACCCTGCCTTCCTCACAGGGCTTGCCTGACAATCGAATGGCTCATGGGTGGGAAAGTGCTTGGGAACATTCTCAACACTAAACAAAAGGAAGATAGCATTCCTCATACATCTTTGGTAGCTCATAGGTGCAATATAGGCCTCATACATAAAGATATTTCTAATAAGGTGAAGTGACAGCATGGTCTCTGTAGTCAGACAGACAGACCCGAGGTGCACATTCCAGTTCCACAACTTCTTGGCTGGATGACCTTGGGCAAGTTGCTTAATCTTTCTGGCCTCCAGTTTCCCCATCTGAAAAATGAGGATTATGCTAGTAACCCATGTCATAGGGTTGTTCTAAAGATGAAGAGAGCTAACTCAGTGCCTGGCAACGAGGAAAGAAACATTATTATAGCATTTTCATCATGGATTATTCTGAGAATTAGACAAAGAGGCATTCAGTGTTAGCTATTTTCATCATTATGGCTCTCATTATTATGAGATGGAGAATCATTGCTTCTTGGATAGTCTTGAAGTGACTGTCTATGTGACTTGACAGAGGCCTCCCTAGACAGTACATCCAACTGGAGTCAGTACAGACCTCGCCATATAGTCAGAGCCCATAAATAACTCTAACAAATTCCAGGGTGAAAAACTGGATTATTATGCAAGACATATTTTAGAGGAAGCCGGACAACTCGGTAGATGAAGGAGGGAATTTCTTTTTTTTTTTTTAATTCATTTTTGAGAGTGAGAGACAGAGTGCTAACAGGGGAGGGGCAGAGAGAGAGGAGACACCGCATCGGAAGCAGGCTCCAGGCTCGGAGCCGTCAGCACACAGCCCAACGCGGGACTCGAACCCACAAACCACAAGATCATGACCTGAGGTGAAGTCAGATGCTTAACCAACTGAGCCACCCGGGCGCCCTGAAGGAGAGAATTACTGATTGAGAAAGATTGGCAAGTCAGGATTGCAGGAAGGGTGGCTTTTGGGGGGGCTGACTGCCAAGCTGAGGTATCTCAGGGGACTCTCTAAAGCTGAGATGGAAGATTCTCTAAGTATGGTTTGGGGTCAAAGCACAAAACTTGCTCCAGGCAGGGGCACCTGGGTGGTTCAGTCGGTTAGGCGTCCGACTTCAGCTCAGGTCGTGATCTCACGGTTTGTGGGTTCGAGCCCCACATCGGGCTCTGTGCTGACAGCTCACAGCTTGGAGCCTGCTTCAGATTCTGTGTCTCCCTCTTTCTCTTCCCCTTCCCTGCTTGTCCTCTGTCTATCTCTATCTCAAAAATAAATAAACATTAAAAATTAAAAAAAAAAAAAACTTGTTCCAGGTGGCTTGCCCCGGGTGATTATTGAGGAGGATGGCCTGGAGAGACGATCGCAACATGGCTCCTGTGTACTTGATATAACCCAGGGACAGGATGTTCTGCACTTCTCTGTTCTCTCAAGCAACCCTCCCGCTCCCATGCCCTCCCCCGCCACATGCACATGTTCTCTCTCCCTTTTGTGGAGAAAACAGGGATCCTCAGTGCTGTGAGGGCTTTTACCAAGTCACTTCCCTTCTGCTTCCAGGCAGGATTGCTCCAAAGCCAGTTCAATGAAACCAGCGGCATTTCCTTACCACCTTACTCCGTGCCAGGCCCTGTGCTGGGTACTTGGGACATAAGCAGCCAGAACCTCATCCCTGAAGGAAAACCCCTAACAAATAAAGACAAAACTATATTCCTGCCTCCCTCCCCCGCCCACCATGACGTGGTTCCCAGGGCCTGACAAGAGCTATAATGAAACCAGGAGACTTTCTCACTAATAACTAAAACAGGAATGTAAAAACTCATAAAGGAACAAGGTTAATGTAGCTGGAGGGGAGCAGAATTAGCTGGTATCCTAAGGGGGTTCCTTATTACCGCTGAGTACCAAGACCATTGGAGCCTTGGTGGCTGGCTTTTAAAGACAGCAGCATGTATCCTAACCCCTGCCCTTCTTCCTTCCTTCTAGGGACCAGCCTTATGGTGGGCTTTTATTAATGACTTATTGAGTGCTTTCCTATATGCCAAGAGCTTTGTATTTATTCATTCTTTTCATCCTGAATTCTCAGAATGACTCATTGAGGGAGGTATGAGCTCCATTTTACAGATGAAGAAATGGAGACACAGAGAGACTAAAGAACTTGTCTAGTAAGTGGTGAGAACCAGGTCTTGAGCCCAGGCCTATCGGAGTATACCGCGGATGCTCTGACCCAGGGGTCATCGAACTACAACCTGGGGACCAAATCCAGGGTGTTACCTATTTGTGTAAATAAAGTTTTATTGGAATACCGCCTACTCATTTGTTTACATATTATGTATGGCTCTTTCTGTGCTACAGTGACAGAGTTGAGTAATTACAACAGAGACCATATGGACTACAATGCCTAAAATATTTGCTCTCTGGCCCTTTACTACAGAAAAACTTGCTGACCCCTCATTCTACCCACCATACTACACGGTCTCTGGTATGTAGACTTTGGAGTTGGAGCTATGGTCAAACTTTGGCTTGGCCATTTATGAACAGCATGCCCTTTGACAAGTCCTTTTACGTCTGTGTGCCTCAGTTTCCTCATCTGTAAAATGGGAACAGTATCTCCTAGGATTGCTGAGAGGGCTAAATGAGATACGATGCGTGGAAGGTATTTAGCACAGTGACTGGATGCCTGGCACATGGTAAACTCTTAAGAAATGATAGTTGAATTATTTGGAGTAGTAATGACAGTGGGTAGACAGACAGAACTCTGTGCCTGGCACATAGTGAGTGTCACTTAAGTACCAAATACTTGAATTTGTTTTGTTCCTATTTCTTGCTGACTTTTCTAGGGCCTTGGGTTTGCTGAATAAAAGACTGAAGTTTGAGGCTGGAGGGAGAGGTGGGGCATCAGTAGGGCAGGGCAGTGAACATAGATAGTGGTTTTGGCCTAGAGGATGGTTGTCAGCAGAGGATTTACTCTGGGATAAGCTGTTTAATGCTTTAATCCTGAATAAGCCTGAACCATAATATGTGACCAAAGTGAGGTGTGTGTGTGTGTGTGTGTGTGTGTATGTGAAAGAGAGAGCAAGAGAGAATGTGCACCCCCATTCTGTGGGTTTTTTTTCTTTAATCCTCAAAGTTCTCTCCCAGTGTTACCCTCAAATGGACTCAGATTCCATTTTTTTTTGAAAATTTTGAAATTTTCTTCAAGATTTCAGTGTGTGCTAACCTCCCCACGCTCCAAGTTCCTGTAGCAGGTATAGAAAAAACAAAAAGAAGACTTGGGATACATTTTGTTCTCAGTTGTGCTTGGTTGGTCTCCCTGATTAGACTCTCAACTCCTGTAGGGCAGAGACCATGACCTGCATCTTTAGGGAGAAAGAAGGTCTTGCTACTATTAAACAAAGAAGGGATGTGTGTGTGTGTGTGTGTGTGTGTGTGTGAAGGGATAATGAATATCAGAAGCAAGGTCTTTGGGAGATAAATGAAATGCTTCAATGTTTCAATGTCCTCCTAAACAACAGAAGGACTATAGAAGAGAACTTGGGAAGAGAAAGGCAGGGATTTAGCCAGGGGACCTTCTGCTGAGTGGCCACCATCTCTTTACCCAGACGAAAGAGGAAGTTACTTGCAATGTGATAGAAGCTCCTACAGTAGACAGGTAAGCCATTGGGATATGGCACTTCTATTTCTGAGGGCCATCTTTTTCTAATGACTCTGTGAAGGGCAACCCTTCACTCCCAAGATGAGTTCCTTCATAAACAATTCACCACTTGCAAGTGTTGGAGAGGACACTGAGCATAGATATGTTTTGCTAAGGGAGGAAGGGATGAGCTCTCTTTCCCCTTTGGGGAAAGCACTTGCCCTTCTCTTTCAGATGTCAGTTTTCACTTCTTATAATCTATATTTGGAGCCCTGTGTCCATTATTCAAATGGGATACATATTTCCTGTCACTGACAGAAATACCATTCAAGCCAATTCTCTTTGTTTCTTGCCAGCCGGGGGTGGAAAACCTATGGCTCTTGCAACCATAATTTGGAGGAGGACCACAGACAAGTTAAGACCTAATAGCCTAAGGGAGCAAGTGGATTCTCTCTCAAGCTATCTTAGTTTCTGCATAATGTAACTTCCAGATGATTCTGTTTCCGATGAGGATCAAGGTCATAACTGATCTACACTACCCAGGCTTCCCTAGCAATGCTTACTTGCCTTAACTGTGGTTGTCATATGCTTCTCTAAAGAAATGAGGTACAAAATTGTAACCAACAGACTCAGAAATGCTGGGCTTCTGAAGAATATGGTGGTTGGTTTTGCTTTGCTTTGCTTTTCCCTTTTTCTTACAGTTCTTAATATTAGTGGGGGCATTTTAGTCACTCACAGCCACATTTCTTAGGTATCACACTGTGTAGTCACCATGCCCAAATACCGGGGAGCTTTGGTTTAACACTATTCTTAAGATTCAGTTTGCAAGACCTCATATTGCTGAGAAGATTACCTATGCGTGCTCAGATTTGTGTTGCAGAATGTTCTCCCAATCTTGGCCATATGGAAGATTAACTGGCAAAAGGGATGGCGATGTGGTGGCAGAGTGGTTGGAGATGGTGGGGGGCTGATTAGGAGTCTGTTGTAACTTTCCAAGTGAGAGGTAACAGGGTCTGAATTAGAGTGGTGGGAGTTGAAAGGAGACGATGATTATGGAGATATTTTGGAGGTGGATATGACAATATTTGGCACTCAGCTGCACGAAGGGGTGTAAGGTAAAGGAGAGTTGAGGGTATCTCTGCCATTATGTCATATAAGGGAACAGGTGGAGGACTGGGTTTGGGACAGATACTGATAAGTTCATTTTAGGTATGGTTGACTTATGGTCCAGGTTTGTCTGATATCGAAGGAATTCCCAGGACATGGGATTTCCAGTGCTCAAACTTGGAAAGTCCTGGGCAAACTGAGGTGAGTTGGTCACACTAAGTTTAGGATCTGTTGTGGGGGGTTGGGGGCAGGGTCCTGGTAGCTCAGTCGGTTAAGCATCTAACTCTTGATTTTGGTTCAGGTCATGATCTCAGGGTTGTGAGATCAAGCCCTGTGAGATCAAGCCTCTGCACTAGGCACGGAGCCTGCTTAAGTTTCTCTCTACCTCTCCCTTTGTTCTTCCCCTGCTTGCTTTCTCTTTGAAAAAAAAAAGATTAAAAAAAAGATATGTTGGATTGGAGGTGTATGCAGACAGCGTCCGGGAGGTGTTTGGGCATGTAGAAGCGGTGTGTACAAATGACATCAGAGTCAAGAGGCATAGTTTGGGGGGTTGCCTATGACAAAAGATGGGTGACACTACAGGACTGGGGATAATAACTAAGGGAGAATACACAGCATGAGATTATACCTCTCTCAAATCCCCTGTGCAATTCTAGATCCTTGTGAACATAAATGAATGAATAACATCATTGACTAAGAGTAAGAGGTGAGTGAATAAGAATAAGACAGCAGGCTGCCCTTTGAGGCACCTGTACCTGTACAGGTTGGTTGTGGAAAGAAATCTGAGGCTGAGCCACAAGAGGGCAAAAGAGAACCAGAAGGGATGATGATATGAAAAAATGTCAGGGAGGAAGGGAATTTCAAAAGGGTGGAGGTTAGGAAGATTAATATTGAGGACAGGAGATTGGTTCTGGTAATTCATGTATCACTGATCACCTACAAGACAACAGTTTCTGTGGAGTCCTAGAGTCTGTGGCGTTCTGAAATCAGATTATAAGATGCTGATCAGAGAAAGAGAAGAAAGGAAGTATGAGTAGCATAGATTCGTCTTTCTCCCACCAATGAGGGGAAGAGAAAGAATAGTTTTCTCCTTTAAATACCAGCTCAAGATCCAACTCTTTTTTTATGTATATTTTCTGAGAGAGAGAGAGAGAGACAGAGAGAGCACAAGCTGGGGAGGGGCAGAGAGAGAGAGAGTGGGAGAGAATAGCAAGCAGACTCCACTCTGTCAGCACAGAGCCTGACGTGGGGCTGGAACTCACGAGCCATGAGATCATGACCTGAGCCAAAACCAAGAGTTGGACGTTTAACCGACTGAACCACCCAGGCGCCCCAAGATCCAACTCTTCTTAAGTTTTTCGGAATTATTGCCATGCCTGCTGTTCTCCTCCTTCTCAAAGTCCCCACAGCACCAGGGGCTATACCACACTATGTAGGAAAAAATATAACTATGTGTGATATACTTCTTCATTTTCTAGTAGCTTCAGTGTGCGTGTTTAGTCTCCCTCCTAAACTCTGAGCTTCCCTAGGGCAGAGACCATGGCTTAGATCTCCCATAGTGCCCACAAGAAAGGCCTTCAAGAATATTTGCTAGTTGTTAAGTTGGGAAGGGTGGAAAGATTCTCTAGTTCACATCTTCTCGACCTCCACGGTATTTGCATTTTGGGCAGGATAAGTCTTTGTTCTGGAATACTGTCCTGAGCACTGTTAGGGTGTTTAGTTGTATCCCTGACCCTTACCCACTAGTTGCCAGTGGCACTTCCTTATCACCACCCTACAGTGGTGACAACCGAAAATATTTCCAGAGGTTGCCAAATGTCTCCCAGGAAGGGTGTGGGAATTGACTCAGTTGAGATCCACTAATCTAGGTGACCTGAGCCTGGCTTAGTTACCCCCTTGTCCTTCAGCAGGAGCAATCCAAAGCCGTTTCCCATCGAAAAACATTGGTGTCCAGTTCACAGCCTCCAAAGGGGATGTATAACTTTCCCTGGTTACTCACTTTCAGTTCTGAAACCCTTAACCTCATTTCTTTCTCTGCCTCTCCCTGGAGTGAGTTAATGGCTCAGTGCTCGCACTTAAACACAAAGTACTGAAATGATGTCAACACACTTCCCTTATGATCCTGAATATCAAAGCAAAGCCAGAGACATCTAATTACAGTAGTGGTTTGTAATGTTTCTACAACTGTAAGCGAAGCATTTATTAATTTGTTCACAACGTGTAACTAGTAGTTAATAATACTCATTCTTTTCAAAGTGTTTTTCAAATATTTATATTATAACTCTGTCTGTAGCCTCCTCAGAGAATGGTCAGAGGTTGGGGAACTCGGAGAAAGAGAAGATGTATAAAATAAAGGTACAGGAGTTTTCAGTGCCTGAGCAGAGTGGAGAACCCAGGAGTCCTGGGCTCTCATTCTTTAGGTTAAACCTGAAGTGTCTTCCTGACATTTTTATGTATCATCCCAGTGGGGCCCGTGGTTCCCCAAAGACATTTCATGTGGGGTGAGCTCGACTGGGGGTGAGGATAAGGAAAAAAACTGATATCTTGTCCTGTTCTATCACCATTTTCCAGAACCTCAGAAGGTTCCTTGGTAGTGCCCTATGAATCTTCCTACTGCTGCTCTCTGGGAAAGTGCAATAAACCAGTCAGTACATTTTTATCGAGTACATGATAAATACTCTTAAGACACCAAAAAGTGTTATGAATAAAAGGAGTAAGGTTGAGCAAGGCATAGCTCATTCTTCCTGGTTCTTACTGGAGCATGTTAATTTATTGAACTAAGAATTTTCCATATATTCTTGGATTTTGGCTCCATGAAAGCCTTATGGAATAGATATTATCAGTATCTGGCCTCTTTTTTACAGGACAGAAAATATGAGGCTCAGTGACGTTAAATCACATGCCAAGGGCATATAGCTACAAAGTTACAGAGCTGCGGTCCAAACCCATTCTAACTCCAAAGTCTGTGCTCCTATACACTATGCTAATGTGATTCATTTATCTGGTCCACTTTCTCTCCATTTTGTTTTTCAAATGGGTAAGCGATTCCATTTTATAGAAGGAAGAACTGTGGACCAGAAAGTGTAAATGACTTGCCCGGGATGACATGGTGGTGGTGGTGGTGATGGTGGGGGTAGGAGTGGAAGAAGCTAGAAAAACACATTTTGTTTCTTATACTGCATGTGCTTTTTCTCCTTATCACATTATTTCTGGCTTAGAAGACAAGATACCTCTCATTCTAGGAAACAATCAAAGAACTTGAAAGGGAAGCCTGCCATTGATTGTGTGATATTGAATTTCTGAATTCTGTGGCACTGACAAATCAGGTGATGGAGCCATTTTCTTTCCCAATGGATATTGGAGATATTTCTTTCCCATTGGATAATGGATATTGGAGTTAGCCTGCCAGCAGGCTTTGAGGGGAGAGTACATTGCGTCCCTTCAGGATCTTCCAGGAGGATTGAAGACTATACTGAATATATAGAATATAAATAAGAAGGGAGAATATTGAAAGAATATACTATATACTTTGACCAGAGAGCGGGGCTAGAGAATTTAGCTGCCACCAAAAGAGAGGTTCTCTGTAACATTACTAAGTTGCTTCTGAGTCACTTTGAGGAGAGAGAGGGAGGAGAAATGCAGAACCAACTGGCATCTCCCAAGACTTAACTGAGTGATGGTTGGGTACCTGGAAAAACCTTGGAATTCCCCTCTACGCCCTTATGCAATGAACTCCCTCCCATCATTGGGTCAAGGTGAATAAATTAAAGGGATAGGGCTAGGCTTTTGTTTCCCGGAGACTTCGTTTTATTTTTGTTTGATATAGATAGCATATTTACATGCAAGAATTCACTGTTCTGTTGCAGAATGTGGATTATTAAGCATTATCATTTCTCACAACCCCAGGGATTACTGTAAATCCTCAGAGAATTTTGTTACATTCAACAGTCATAAACCTGGTTATTCTTACCCTTTCTCAGTAATTTACCAGGAAAGAATCTTCATGAAGTGTCCTTTTTTGCTTCTTTTCCCACAAAAGTGGTCATAGCTCAGAGGTTTTATACAATTGTAACCATCTTTTCCTTTTCAGCCATTGTCCATGCCACACGCCTGGAGGTCTGTCACCAAATTTTCACACTTTCTTTCCCATCAAAATCATCTCTTTCCCATCCTCATGAAGTGGGCAGAACGGAATAATAAAGACTGAGCTGGTGATGAGTGGCTTTAGTAAAGGAATCTGAAGATCCTTAAAGCTCTTTCCTTCATTCTCTGAGGTTTCTAAGGCCAGACATCGGTCCTGTAGTGTGGTGACCCTGGAAAGCACTTGGGCTCTGGAGTCCATCAGTTCTGGGCTGGAATCCTATCTCGGCCAGTTACAGCCATGTGATCTTCAGCAACAATCTGTTTCCATCTTTGTAAAATGAGGATGGTATTCATTTGTTGCTGCTGTCTGTTTTTCTGACCACCCGGCCATTTGCCTAGCTCTTTCCCCCCAATTCCTTCAGCTATTCTTTCATTTTGAGATTTTCCCATCACTTTTGACTCTGCCCTGTGATTTTGTAGGCTACAGATTGTTCTTATCTACACTTCAACTCATTGCTGTGCAGACCTGCCCTTGGTTTTGTTTCTAGAATGAAAACCCCACGAGGGCTAGGGCTGTGGTTATTTGTGCTTACCGTCATATTCCCAGAACCCAGGACCATATCAGGCACATAGCAGGCGATCAATCCACTTTTATGGGATTAATGAATGAATAAATGAATGAATGAATGAATTTCCAGATCCCAGGGCCCAGATCAGTCCCTTTGACCTACTGTGGTACGCAGCCTGATATAAGGAGTGGTTATATTCTACAAGATCAGGCCCTGTTCAGGCACTAGCCTGTGAATCTTGCCATGGATAGTACCCACAGATCTCAGTTAGCTCATTCAGGGCTGATACTGAGTCATCCTGTACTTGCAGGGTGAATAGGACTGTACAGGCCTCTTTAAGTTGAGAAGGATGGCAAAAATGATTAGCTGAGCCAAAGTGAACAAATGCTCTGAGTTCAGCCTTGTGAAGCTTATTTATACTCCCTTTAGTGCAGTTGTGGTGTGTTTGACATCTTTCTTCTTAACTGCCAATTGCACGTAAGGGCAAAAGCTGTAGGGGTATCTCCTGCACTTGAGTTACTGCAAAAACTGTAGGGGTATCTCCTGCACTTGAGTTACATGCAAAAGCTGCAGGTGTATCTCTTGCACTTGCAGCAAAAGCTGTTGATGTATGTACCTCCCGGACTTGAGGTACATGCAAAGTTGTTGATGTACCTCCTGGACTTGGTTGCGTGCAAAAGCTGTGGGAATGCCTAGTACCTCCTGTACTGGAGAACCCTTTCTTCTATATCTGTTACAAACTTGTTACGAAATGTAAGTGTCCTAGAAGGAGTCGCAAGACCACCTTGACTAAGCAAAAAGGTTCCGGGTGGTGTGTTACCTAAAAGAGGGTCCCCTGGTTTCTTAGGGGGTTATCAATTCAGGGGTTGCTTCCTGTGTTACAGTATAAATACATCTGGCTGCAGTGAGGCTAGAAGGAGTTTATTTCCTGTTGCAGTTGGATAAGGTAGGATTATGTCCGTTCTTTTTTATGTCCAAGAGTGCAGCCTGAAACTGCAGGATAATTGAGGTAACAGCAGAGGCAAACTAGTGGGGGTGGGGGTGAGAGCTGAAGGGAGGTTTTTTAAAAAACTTTTTTCAACATTTTAATTTATTTCTGAGAGAGACGTAGCGTGAGCGGGGGAGGGGCAGAGAGAGAGGGAGACACAGAATCCGAAGCAGGCTGCAGGCTCTAAGCTGTTTGCACAGATCCTGACGTGGGGCTCAAACCCACAAACTGTGAGATCGTGACCTGAGCTGAAGTTGGACGCTTAGCCAACTGAGTCACCCAGGTGCCTCGAGCTGAAGGGAGTTTTTAATTGAAGTTACTTTTAGTAAAGAGGCCTTAGGCATGTCCAATCCTATTAACTGCAATTTAGTCAAGGTCTAACCAATGGTTAATTAAGGCAAAGTCAGGGCTTATCCAGGAGCACAGTCTAGATAAGGCCTAGATAAGGCCTAGTTGGGGCTCAAACCTAATTAAGCCATGGCCTTGGCATAGTTAGGCCTAACCAGGGCGCAGCCAGGTTCAAAGCCTAGTTAAGGCCTAGTCAGCCTGAGGGCTAGTCAGCCCGGATAAGATAAAACTAGAGCCTAAGCCTACTTATGGCCTAGTTGCCCAGTTAAAGTCTAGATAACACAGTTAAGGCCCTGCCAGGGCCTAAACATAGTTAAGGTCTAGTCAGAGTCTAGTTAAGGCACAGCCAGAGCCTAAATGTAGTTAATTACTAGTCAGAGTATAGTTAGGTTTAGTCAGAGCATGGTTAAGGCCTATTAGGGTCTTATTAAAGTTTAGCCAAGTCCTAAGCCTAGTTAAAAGCTAGCTAGCTTGGTTAAGGCCTCATCGGAGTGTTGTCAAAGCACAATCAGTGCCCTAGCCTAGTTTAGGTCCAGGCAAACACCAGGTAAGGCCTAGCTAGGACCCAAGCCTAGTTAAGTCCTAGTCCTAGTCTATTTAGGTCCTAGTAAGGGGATAAAAGAAAGTTTAGTTCTAGTCAGAGCTTAGTTAAGACTTAGCTAGGGTCGAAACCTAGTTAAACTATAATCAGAGCTAGTTAAGTTCTAGTCAGGGCTTCAGCCTAGTTGAGTGTTAGAGCCCAGTGAATGCCCAGCCAGGATGTAAGCCTAGTTTAGATTTTGTTAAACTCTAGTTAAAGCCTTGTCAGTGTTTAAGCCTATTTAGGGTCTGTCCAGAGCCCAGATAAAGCCTAACCTTAGTTAAATATTAGTCAGAAACAAGTTAAGGTATAGCCAGGGCCTAAGCTTAGTCAAGGCCTACCCAGAGGTCTGTTAAGATATAGGCAGGGCCTAAGCCTAGTTAAAAGCTAACCAACATGGTGTAAGATCTCCTCAGAGTATGAAAAGGACTAGCTGTGGATTAAGCCTAGTTTGTGTTTAGTCAGAGACCAGTTAGGTCCAAATTCTATTTAAGTTTCAGTCAGAAACTACTTGAGACAGATCCAGGGCCTAAGGTTATTCAAACCTAGTCAGAACCTAGTAAGGCCTAGTCAGTCTTGTTAAGGTATTCAGAGAACCCAAACCTAGTTAAAAGCTAGCCAGCCCAGTTGAGGCCTAACTAGGGGTAAAGCCTAGTTCAGGCCTAGTCAGAGCCCAGTGAAGGTTTATTCAGAACTGAAGAGTCTAGTAAATGTATAGCAAGAGCCTGAGACTAGTTAAGGGATAGTTTGTCAAGTTTGTCAAGTTAAGGCCTAGTGAGTTTATTTAAGGCCCAGCTAGGGCCAAAGCCCAGTTGAGGCTTCATCAGCTCAGTTAAGGCCTAGTCAGGGCTCATCTGAGGCTTAGGGTTCATTCAGTTCAGGCCCAATCAGAGCCTAAGACTGGTTAAAGATTAGCCAGCCCACTTAAACATAGTTTAGGCCTAACTAGAACCTATTTAAATCCTAGCCAGGGTCAAAGTATAGTCAAGGTGTCGTTGGAGTCTAATTAAGGCCTAGGGAAGCCATAGTCAGAGTCTAGTTAAGGGATATCAAGCTCCTAAGCCCAGCTAAGACTTAATCAGCCTAGTCAGAGCCCATTTAGCCTAGCCACGGACCAAGCCTCATTAACATATAGTCAGAGTGTAGTTAGGGCGCAGCCAGGACCTAAGTCTAGAGAAGACATAGATAGCCAGAGTCTCATTTAAGGCATAACAAGGGCCTGAGTCTGTTTAAGGTCTATTTAACCCAGTTAAAGCCCAGAAGGGGCTAAACTTAGCTTTGTCCTAATCAGAGTGTAGTTAAGTCTAAGCCAGGGCCTAGGCCTAGTTAATGCCTAGAGTTTAGTTATGGGGAAGCCAGGGCCTACATCTAGTTAAGGCCTAGTCATCCCAGTTAAGGCCTATTTAGGCCTTCACTTTGTTCAAGGCTAGTCAAGACTAGCGTAACCAATTTATACCAGTTTGCCCAAGACTTTCTTTTTTTTTTTTTAATTTTTTTTTTCAACGTTTTTTATTTATTTTTGGGACAGAGAAAGACAGAGCATGAACGGGGGAGGGGCAGAGAGAGAGGGAGACACAGAATCGGAAACAGGCTCCAGGCTCCGAGCCATCAGCCCAGAGCCTGACGCGGGGCTCGAACTCACGGACCGTGAGATCGTGACCTGGCTCAAGTCGGACGCTTAACCGACTGCGCCACCAGGCGCCCCAAGACTTTCCATATTTAGCAAAGTTCTGGGTCCTAGAAAATCCCTTAGCCTCTGGTAAACCAGACTGATTGGTCGCTCTAGTCAGGGTCTTTAAAAACAACTTTTCTTTGCCTTGGAATTTACAAAACATAGTTGTAGTGTATAGTTTTAGTTTATAGTTTACAAAACAGATTTTCAACATTATTTCATTTGATTATTAGCGCATCTGTTTGAGATGGTTGTTATCATCATCCCTAATACACAGATGAATAAATTCCAGTTTACAGGGAAGTGCCTTCCTTGATGCTGTCCCGTCAGTGTCAAAGGCAGAGTTGAAATCAAAATTCAAAATGTTTGAATTCAAAAGTCAGGTTGTTCTTTTTTTTAAGCTACAGCAAAGGGGCATCTCCCCATAATTAACAGTTGTCTAAGTTACAAAAGTAATACTTGCTCAACGTGTTATCATCATCCTTATTTTTCAGATCAGGAAAGTGAGTTATCTATTGTGAGCTGAAGTGGCCTGCCCAAGGTAAGAAACCTTTTAAACTTGAACTCAGTTTCTCCTGCCTCCGAATCTCTTTTTCTTTCCCCTTTAAAAATAACCTCTCTTTTTCCTCCATCCTCCCTCCTTCCTCAGTGTCAAACACTTCAGTACGTGTCTGTCAGGTGTCAGAGGTGCTTACCTACGTCTATTATCTGAAGTCCCTCAGGCATTTGGTAGGCTGTACTCGCAGTGACACTTCCGGTTTCAGCCTGAGGTTTATTTATTGAACTGATGCTTGTCGTCTCATCAGGGGGTTGTTTGTTGAGTCTGGCAGCAGAGCTGACTTTGGTAGTAGAGTCAAGCCTCAAGTACTTGACCTGCTGTGATCAAAGGATGGAGACACTGAAGGTAAACTTGGTCTGCTCAGTAATTCTTGGGAGGGCAACTTGATGCATCCATGTCGTAATGACATTTTGGGGACTAGGGAAAGAGAGATCAGACCTCCCTCTCCGTTACTGTGGATTCAGCTGCCAGAAGGCACTGAGAACTTGGCTTGCCTTTTCCCGGCTGTGCCATTTCTGTTGCCTCCTGTAAGCCTACCAGGGGTGACAGGTGTCTCTGTGAAAAAGCCTGTATGTAAATATAGCTGTATCTTCCACTATGTTATCCTGAGGACAAAATAGTTGCCACCCCCGCAGAATGTAGCAGCTTCTGGATTGGATGCCAATGGTAGCAATGTGCCAAGCATGAAGTATCCTGTTCCCCCCACCTCTGCCAAGGCAACACCAGCTTCCTCTTCAGTGGTACATTTAAAGAGACAGCCTCCATTCTTCTTGTGTGGCAGTGATAGAGGGTGAGAGCTTTCAACGTGGGTGATCGGTGGCTTGGATGGTGGCACTGTGGACGAGGCCACTCGGATGCACTTTTGGTAGCAGATGCTTTCTTGGACTGGGATTTCCTGCTTTCTGCTGTTAAGTTGCTTTGGAGAACAATTTGGTTTACTGTCTCATGCGAGAGGAAGACAGAGCTGGTTAGCAAGAAACAAATGATTTATTCCGCTGAGCAGCTGGTAGATTCAAACGTTGCTTTCTTTCTCGAAGAGAGCACCATTTGGGAATGGCATTATTTTCTCTGACATTCACATGGTGCTTCCCCACATGAACTCAGGTCTTTAGATGACTTCATGTGTTTGTATCTCCATGAGCTGGTGAAACACATTTAGCTTCAAGGCATTGTGGCATAGGCAGGGCATATCTCTCTCCTAACAAAAGATCTGGAAGGCCTTTCCTTGAGGACTGGGGGCTCTGCAATGTAACGTTGGAGGCTATGGAAAAAGAGCAGAGAACTAGGTTTCTGATTCTATCACATTCTAGCTATGTGACATCGTCTTCACTCTCTGGATGTCAATTTTCCTAAATGTAAAATGGAGGCAATAAACTCTGTGTTGCCCTTGTCTATGCTATATGGTAACCGTGAAGATCAGATGACGAAATAATAATGTGAAAACATAGAAAAAGTATATAGTCCTATAAAAATGTTAAAGGATTATTAGTCCTGTTATTCACTCAACAACTATTTATTAAGTACCCACTAGGCACCCTTAAACAAAACAGAGATCACTGTCCTGTTGGGGTTTACCTTCTAGAGAGGGGAGCCATTAAAAAAATAATAATCATGATAAATAAGTAAGCTGTACGATATGTATAGAAAGTGATACGTTATAAGAACCATGAAAAAATAGAACAGAATAAGGAATAAGGAAGACCCAGGCATGCCAGGTGGGGGAGGGGAAGTTAAATTTTTAAAAGGGTGGCATGTGTAGTGCTCACTGAGGAGGTGAGACGTAAGCAAAGGGTTTGAAGGGGGTGAGGAATTTGGTCATTCAGATACCTGACCTGAGAACATTCCAGGCAGAAGGAACAGCCAGTGCAAAGTGCCTATGGAGGAAGTGGGCTGGGAGAGTTTGGGGAATGGCAAAGTGGCCAGAGGGGCTGGAACAGAGGGAGGGGGAGAGAAGTAGAAATGAAGTTGCAGGTTACATCTGGGAGGGCCACGCAGGCCATGATAAGGATCTGGGCTCTCTTTAGTCTGAGGGAAACGCAGAGCCATTAGAGGAGGAGAGATATGGTGTGACTTGTATTTTAAAGAGATCACTCTGGCTGTCGTGTTGAGAAGAGACTGGAGAGAGGCGCAGGACATCCTCTCAGGAAGCTGTCGAAATAAGCAAGGTGAGAGGTATATGGTGGTGGTTGACAATGACGAGTTATTAGATTTTGAATATATATATTTAATTTTTTTTAATGTGTATTTTTGAGAGACAGAGCACAAGGAGGGGAGGGGCAGAGGGAAGGAGACACAGAATCCGAAACAGGCTTCAGGCTCCCAGCTGTCAGCACAGAACCCGACGCGGGGCTCCAACCCACGAGGCGTGAGATCAGGACCTGAGCCGAAGTCAGACCCTTAACCAACTGAGCCACCCAGGCACCCCTAGATTTTATTTAAAATAAAATTATTTAAAATAAAATATTTTGAAGGTAGGACCAAAAGGATGTTGGCTGTGGACTGTGGGGGAAAGAATGGAGTTAAAGATAAACTCAAGATTTTTTAGCCTGAGTAGTTAGAAGGATAGACTTGCCATCTACTGACCTGGAGAAGGCTATAGGTAGAGTAGGTTTGAGAGGGAAGACCAAGGATCCAGTTTTGGGGATACTGAGTTTTAGATACCACATGTGAAGGCAATTAGATATACAAGGATGAAATTCTGGAGAAGAGTCTGAAGTAGCTAAATAAACTTGGGAGTCATCTGCATATAGGCGTTATTTACAGCCTGTAGGAGATCATCAAGGAAGTAGCTATCAGTGGAGAAGAGGACGACTTGGGGAGTGATCAGCCATGTCAAGTGTGGAAGCCACTGGGGACCTGGACAAGGGTACTTAAGTGGAGTAGCCATTATATTTAATGAAAAGTGTGTGTTTTAGAACAGAAATATTTAACCTGGTAATGTCGAGCAAGCGTGCCTTGAGATTCCCCTGTCTCTAGCTAATATTAAAAAGGGAATTCGCGAGTGATCCTGAAAGGACAACTTCATCCAGCCTTTCGCTTTCACTTGAGCAGGAGGCTGGTCTCATATTGGGAGGGCTCTTGCCAGACCAAAGAGCTGTGGCCCTGATGTGCTTTCCTGAGTGCCAAGCATATAGATAATGGGATGAACTATTCACCCATGTTTAAAATGCTAACCTTTGGCCCCTTCGGGAACCTCGAGTGGTGGAGGTTTGAAATCTTCAGAGGCAAAGGAAATAAGAAATTCATGCCCGAGGGCAAAGCATTTTTCTTTATAGGGTATTAAGAAGCATCTTCTCTGCCTCCCTTCCTCCAATTTATTCTGATTATATCTGTCTCAGAGGTCAAAAATGGAGAAGTGCTATTTTTTTATTTCCATGGATCAGTATATGGTCTTTGGGTGATTTTACTGTTCCTTTAGGTTTTTGGCATCTTTCCTTTTCATTAGAGTGTTGTAACTGTAGGTGCACCCTGGGAACAATTGTATGTAAGGATGAGGACAATGAAATGGTTCTCCTCAGGGGACTTGTGTCCTCTGAGCCACTTGGTCAGCCACCCACCACGGCCATCTTGTGTTCTTGTTGCCTTCTTAACACTGCTTCTTATTCTGCTGGTGATTGGGAGCTCCTCCCAGAGCATTACTAGGTAGACCCCAGTGTAAGGGACAGCACAGAGGGTCGAGAGAGCAAAGAATCAGATTCTTACTCTTGCTCTGCTACTAACCAGCTGGGTAATCCCGGCAACTCACGTATCATCTTTGGGTCTTTCACTTCCTCAGTCGTAAGAAAAGGAATAATCCTTATTGCACAGGATGTTATCAGGATTAAATAAGTTAATGTATGTGAAGGTACTGGGGATGTAATTAGCAGTAGAAGGAAACCATGAAACACTGGAATGAACTGCCAAGGGAGGTTATGGATTCTTATCTTGAGATCCTTAAAAACAGAAACACTCTTCCTTTGATGGATAAGCAGTAAGCACGTTTGCAGGCAGCAGGAAGAACTATATGACCTCTGATCTTTTTTCCAGGTGGAAAAAGAAATGAATCGGGTCTCTTCTGGCAAGCTGACATTTGCCACAGAAACAGAGAGGAGGCCCTGACTGGTGCTTAGTTTTGCTTGTGTCAAACTTCTGAGAAGTATTCTTGGAACTCAGGGCTAAATCCAAGCTAGGATGGTAGAGGATAAAAAGTATACAAATATATTTCTCACCCAAATGATTCACATGAGAAGATCTGGAAGTCTGGGCTGGTTCAGGTGAAGTCATGCCAGACACGGGGTAATGGCCGTCATTATCTTGCCTTAGACTTTGCCAATCACTTTCCAAGTGTTTCCAAGGAATCGCTAGTTAATGTTTTGAAAGATTCATTGCCATAAGGTCAAGTGGAGGGACTTCTCCACACAGCTGGCAAATACACTGGAGGAATAATAGCCAGTGAGCAGTCTGATGTGTAGCCAGCTTTTCACCAGCCAGAGCTAGAAGCCAGAGTAAGCACGTGCTTCAAAGGCAAGAAGGAGTTAGGCTAGGAAGATCCACTAATCCTCAAGGATTCCCTACCTGATTGGTCTCAGGTCTCCTGAAAGGGTTAGGTGGGAGCAAGAGTTACAAGACAGTCCCGCTTTCTCATATCTTTACCCAAGTTCAAAGTCATGTCAGTTCTATCTATGAGATAAATCTGGTACTTCCTTCCAGTTTTTATTTTTATTATTATTTTTTTATTTTATTTTATTTTATTTTATTTTTTTTAATTTTTTTTTTCAACGTTTATTTATTTTTGGGACAGAGAGAGACAGAGCATGAACGGGCGAGGGGCAGAGAGAGAGGGAGACACAGAATCGGAAACAGGCTCCAGGCTCCGAGCCATCAGCCCAGAGCCTGATGCGGGGCTGGAACTCACGGACCGCGAGATCGTGACCTGGCTGAAGTCGGACGCTTAACCGACTGCGCCACCCAGGCGCCCCTATTTTTTTATTTTAGAAAGAAAAAGAGAGAGTGCATAAGTGGAGGAGAGGGGCAGAGAGAGCGGGTGAGAGAGAATCCCGAGCAGGTTTCACAGTCGGCATAGAGCCGGACATGAGTCTCGATCCCACGACCCTGGGATGGTGACCTGAGCGGAAATCAAGAGTCAGATGCTCAACTGACTGAGCCACCCGGGTGCCCTCCTTCTAGTTTTTGTAATACCTGCAGCTATCTCCCCTCCTACCTTCCAGGGGTCACTAGACAAGTACTCAGGATGCACCACACACTGTTTCCTGGATCCTGGAATTTCTCCAGAACAATTACATTAGCTAGCATTTATTAAGAGCTTACTATATACCAGGCACCATTCTAAACTCATTGCATGTATGAACTCCTCTCATTCTCACAACTGTTATTACCTTCATTTTGAGGAAACTAAGGCAGAGGAGTTGAGCAACCTTCCAGTTAGTAAGTAGAAAAGTTGAGATTCAAACATAGACCTGTTTGACACAGATCCTACCCTTACAACCACTGGCATCATTTTACTGTCTCTCCCAAAGAAAATACACAAGTAAACAAACAAAAACAATTTGCCTTTTTCCTTCTCAAAAATCTGGGGAAAGATGTGGAAATAGAATCCCTTTTCCTGTTACTCCCAAGTTTTGTTTTTATTTTCCTTACTTTAGACCCTGTCCTCTGCACTGATAATATTTGAAAGCCAAGAATCTTTTTAGAAGTATTACACCTCCTTTCAGGCTCTCTGGGGGGCCTGGGGGCTTCTCACAACAGCCAAGATTCAGGGACAAGCCTCTGCAGGGTCCCACCAAATCGAGATGGGGGGCCTGTTTTCACGTTTGAATAGTGTTTTGAGGAAGCTATTTGTCTGTCTAGGAAAATAACTAAGAGATAAGTTTCAAAAGTGGTTGTTTTTCTCCGGTGACTAAGTCGTCTTTCTGAAGGGTAAGCAAGAATTTGTGATTCTCTCTGCAGCAGTGAGCAAATTTGGAGGAGGAGGAAAGAAATTCAGTAGACTTCAGTTTAAATTGACCATAAGGACATTTCCTACTCCCTCCTTTTTCCAGTTTCTGTTTTGAATTTTTCATATATTTTCAAGAAGGGACCATGTTTAGCTCCTCAGCTGCACAATCCTTTCCTTTCTCTCTTGATAAATTAAAGATGGTTCATGGGGATTTTAAATGTCAGATCCTATAACAGGCAAATGCCTTATTGCACACAGTTTTTTTTTTAAAGGCAAAGGTTTGTTGCTTTTTAAAAAAGGAGTTTAAAGGGTAAATACTGTCGCACTGTTCATTGTCGCCCCCAGAGAGCACCAGCTATGTCA
Source organism: Lynx rufus (assembly GCF_022079265.1). Lineage (NCBI taxonomy): Eukaryota > Metazoa > Chordata > Mammalia > Carnivora > Felidae > Lynx > Lynx rufus. Next base: position 8,063,572 of record NW_025814833.1, read on the forward strand.
AAATTATAAAATTTGACTTTTGGGGACAAGGACCTCTTGATGTTTCCTCAGGAGTGGGGAGGAAAGCAATGAGAAGTAATGTCTGAGGGGGTGCTTTTTTTTTTTTTTTTAAATCTATATTGAATGCATGTATCCAAATGGTGCTGCAGCACCAGAGAAGAAAACATTATGAAAAAATTTACTGTTCAGGGGCCCCTGGGTGGCTCAGTCAGTTAAGCATCAGACTTCGCCTCAGGTCATGATCTCACAGTTTGTGGGTTTGAGCCCCGCATCAGGCTCTGTGCTGACAGCTTGGAGCCTGGAGCCTGCTTCGGATTCTGTGTCTCCCCACTCTCTGCCCCTCCCCCGCCCGTGCTCTGTCTTTCTCTCTCAAAAATAAATAAACATTAAAAAAATTTAAAATAATAAAAGTTTACTGTTCGTAGATAGGAACCTGGCACCTACACTCACCAAAGGCACATGTTAATCTCTCCCACATAGCTGCCTCTGTTCCCCTTGGCTATGAACTAATTTACCTTGCCTGATGCAGAGAAGCTTATCAACTATAAACATAGACCCAGAGGACTTGGATTCCTTTGCTCCTTTTCCATCCTGCTGTTAGACACTTATTGCCGGTTTGCTGGTTATGAGCATCACAAAATAGCAGGGTAGGACTATCAGCTAAAAGAAAAATGATGGCTGTTGATTCGTTAGGCTGACAAAAATGTCATAAGAGTGAGATGAATAAAAACCTGTGGGGTTAAAGACCCTAGCTATCAGATGGCTAGCATGGCCTCTGCCCTTAGCTGTCTTTCTGTAAGATGTGGGTTATGTCATCTTGTGTCAATTTATAACTCCATCTCGCTATAAAGCTCTCTTGGTTTACTAAGCACTGACATGAGGACCCTTCTCTGTACCTTCGGACTTCACTCCATTTTCATTGGCTGTGATGACTGGCTTGCTAAACCCTGGCGAGACCCTCATCACTGTCTTGTTGTCCTTACTGGTGTTATAGGAAAGAGACCTGAAATTAAAAGTAAAACAATTTTTTGAGATATAACATACATATGGTGAAGTACACAAATTTTAAGGGTGCAGCTGATTTTTTTTTTGTTTTTTAAAAATACTTATTTAAGTAATCTCTCCACCCAACATGGGGCTTGAACTTATGACCCTGAGATCAAGAGTCTCATGCTCCTCTGACTGAGCCAGCCAGGCATCCCCAGCTGAATGTTTGTTTTTTTTTTTTTTTTAATTTTTTTTTCAACGTTTATTTATTTTTTTTGGGACAGAGAGAGACAGAGCATGAACGGGGTAGGGGCAGAGAGAGAGGGAGACACAGAATCGGAAACAGGCTCCAGGCTCCGAGCCATCAGCCCAGAGCCCGACGCGGGGCTCGAACTCACGGACCGCGAGATCGTGACCTGGCTGAAGTCGGACGCTTAACCGACTGCACCACCCAGGCGCCCCTGAATGTTTTTTTTAAACATATATAATCAGGGGTGCTTGGGTGGTTCAGTTGGTTAAACATCCGACTTCAGCTCAGGTCATGATCTCACGGGTTTGTGAGTTCAAGCCCCGCATTGGGCTCTGTGCTGACAGCTCAGAGCCTGGAGTCTGCTTCAGATTGTGTGTCTCCCTCTCTCTGCCCCTCCTCATGCTCTCTCTCTCTCAAAAATAAACACTAAAAAAAATTAAACATATATAATCACATCATGACACAGAACCTTTCCAGAACCTTAGAAAGCGTTTTCATATCCCTTGCTAGTCAGTATCCTCCCACCCAAAGGTAACTACTTCGTTTACTTCCATTCCATAGATTTGTTTGCCTGTTTTAAAATTTCATGTAAATGGACTTATACAATATGCACTTTTATACATCTGGTGTCTTTCCACATTCTTGTCCGTGCATTTTTGTGGGCATTTGTACACTTTTCTTTTGGCTGTAAACTTAGGAATAGAATTGCAAGGTCATGCAATAGAGGTATGTTTGGTTTTAGTAGTTTTTTTTTTCATTTTTTTCATGTTTATTTTTGAAAGACAGAGTGCGAGCAGGGGAAGGACAGAGAGAGGGGGAGACACAGAATCTGAAGCAGCCTCCAGGCTCCGAGCTGTCAGCACAGAGCCTGATGAGGGGCTCGAACCCACGAGCTGTGAGATCATGACCTCTGAGCGGAAGTCAGATGCTAAACCGACTGAGCCACCCAGGTGCCCCGGTTTTAGTCGTTTTCTAATTTTTTTTTTTCAACGTTTATTTATTTTTGGGACAGAGAGAGACAGAGCATGAACGGGAGAGGGGCAGAGAGAGAGGGAGACACAGAATCGGAAACAGGCTCCAGGCTCTGAGCCATCAGCCCAGAGCCCGACGCGGGGCTCGAACTCCCGGACCGCGAGATCGTGACCTGGCTGAAGTCGGACGCTTAACCGACTGCGCCACCCAGGCGCCCCTTTAGTCGTTTTCTAAAGTAGTTGTACCGGTTAACACTTTTACCAACAATGTATGAGGGTTCCAACGCATGTTCTTCTCAATGCTTGGTATTGTTAAGTTTTTTTTTTTCAAAGCTAAATATTCTGGTAGGCCTCTGTGTGTCCTATTGTGGTTTTAATTTGCATTTTTCTGATGAGCAGTAATGAAAACCTACTCATATGCTTGTAGGTCATTCGGATGTTCTCTTCTCTCAGGTGCCATTTAATTCTTATAACATTAAAACACGGATTCTCTTTTTTTCTTATTGATTTGAAAGAGTATAAAAATATATGTATATACTGGATACGAGCCTTTCATTATTTGTACTTATTGTGAATATTTTTTCCCGGTCTGTGATTGGCCTTTTCACCCTCTTAAGGTGTCTTGTAATAAATGGAAGTGCTTCATTTTTATGAAATCCAATTTATCAGTCTTCTTTCCTAGTTCATGTTTTCTTGTGTCAGGTAAGAAATCTTTGCTTACCACGGTCATGAGGATATTTGCTTACAGTTTGATCTTGAAGATTTCTCGTTTTATCGTTCATATTTAGGTCTAGGATCCATTTACAATTATTTTCAATTTTGGTATGTGATGTGAGGTAAGGGTCATGCTTCTATTGGTTTCTTTGTCCCTGTGCTAGTACCATGCTGTAAAATTATATAGCTGTAAAGCTAGCCTTGATATCTGATAGTATATGTCTTCCAACTTTGTTCATCTTCAAGATGTTTTGGCTCTACTAAGCCCTAAGTATACCCTTGTATATTTTATTTTATTTTATTTTATTTTATTTTATTTTATTTTATTTATTTTTTCTATTCTAATTTTATTTTATTTTAGAGAGGGAGAGAGCGGGCAGGGAAGGGGGGCAGAGAGAGAGAGAGAGAGAGAGAGAGAGAATCGTAAGCAGGCTCCGTGCTCAGGGTGGAACCTGACGCGGGGCTCAATCCCACGATCCTGGGATCATGACCTGAGCTGAAATCAAGAGTCAGATGCTCAACCGACTGAGCCACCCAGGCGCCCCTCCTTGAATATTTTAGAATCTCTTTACCCAGAGTGCTCTTTGGGGACGGTTTTGAGCTTCTTGACTCATTAGCCACCCCACGCCCTCACAGTTTCAGAATCTAGGCAACATTTTGAAGGAGGCACTGGTAGTGTGCTTTGTGGCAGTCCCCTTCCCTCGAGTGAGAATTTGTCTCTGAAGTACCATGAGACTGTGGGAAATTCCACCCAGCTTTTCCCTGCTCAGAAAGGAGCCTAATTCAGCTGACTTCCAGGTGAAGAAAACTAGCCCTGCATTTCAGGCTTCTCTAATTTCCAATCCATTACACTAACCTCAAATGTTATGCCGAATTTTCCTTTTCCACTGTCGAGTCCCTCTGCCTTGTGGACAAAACTCATCTTCAACTTGTGCCCAGAATTAGCAGACGTCTCAGTGAGGCAAAAAACTCTCGAATACCAGGTCATTTAGGAAGGGTTCTGTGCTCTTTGAAATTTTAGTTCATCTTGTTCTTGTTTCCACAGATCAGGGATATCTTTACTTGTTGATTTTGCAGTTTCTTTTTGTTTTGTTTTCTCTCTTAGTTCGGACAGGACCATTCACATCCCACGTGAACGTCCAGAGAACATTCCATAGAACCTTGACTTTCTCATCCATCTCGGCTCTATCACAGGTGAGTAGTTCATGAGTGCTTGGGCCAGTTCAGTAGGTCAGTGGAAGGGCAGATTAAATGGGACACAACCTTTTTTTCACAGATGATGAGGATCCCTGAGGGCACTGCTCAGGATGTCTCCATCCCTCTGCCTTAGGACTCACAGTCAACTTGGATTTCAGCCAGTTTCCAGGGATGGCAAATGAGATTAACATTCTCAATTCTATCCCTGTTTAGAATTCTCAATTCTATCCCTGCTTAGAATGAGATGTCAGGTCTGGCCCGAGTGAGGCAAATTTTGCTCCTGCTCCCCTAGATGCAACCTCTATTCTGTTTTTTTTTTTCATCATAGATCATTTTGCATTCTCTAGGATTGCATATGAATGGAATCATACAGCATGCATTCTTTCATGTCTGACTTCTTTCATTAAGTATAATGTTTTTGATATGCATTCATGCTGTGGTCCCTATCAGTATTGGCTTTCTTTTTCTTGCTGATTGGTATTACATTGTACGAATATACCACATTTTGTTCATCCGTTCTCCTTTTGATTGACAGCTGTTTTTTTGTGCTATTATGCACTATTATGCATAAAGCTGCTATAACCATTTTTCTGAAAGTCTTTTTGTGAATTTCATTTCGCTGGGGTAAATACCTTGGAGTGGAATTGCTGGGATCAAGTGTGTGCTTGCTTAGTTTTCTAAGAAACTGCAAGACATTTTCAAAGAGGTTGTACCCTTTTACACTCCCGCCGGCAATGTGTGAGAATTCTGGTTACTTTACATCTTTGGTCAACATCTGGTGTTGTCAGTCGTTAATTTTAGCCAGTTTAGAGTATTATTGTGAAGTTAACTCGTATATCTTTGATGACTAATGATGTTGAATATGCCTTCATGTGCTTATTAGCTATTTATTTTTCTTCCTTTGTGAAATGTTTGTCCATATCTTCTGCCCAGTTTTTAATTGGTTTATATCTTTTTATTATTGAGTTGTAGGGGCACTGTTTTTTTTTATTGAGGTATAACTGACATACAACATTAGATTAATTTCAGCTGCACAAGAGAATGATTTGATCTTTGTATATATTGTAAAATATTCACCACAATACATGTCATTAACATCTGGTTACCGTACATAGTTACAAAACACTTTTTTTTGTTATGATAATTTTTGAGAGCTACTCTCTTACTAACTTTCAAATATGCAGTCCAATATTATTCACTTTAGTCCTCATGTTGTACATTACATCCCCATGACTTATTTATTTTACAACTGAAAGTTGGTACCTTTTGGCTCCATTCACCCATTTCCCCCACAGCCCATCCCCCAGTAGGGGCTCTTTGTATATTCTGGTTATAAGTTCTTTGTCAGATATCTGCTTTGTGAATATTTTCTCAGACTGTGGACTGCTGCTCATTTTGCTTCTGGTGTGTTTTGATGAATCGGTTTATCTTTGTTACCTCTTGCTACCCCGGCTGCAACTTAATAATATTTACTGAATGAAAGAGCTAGTAGTAGTTGTCCCTCCCTCCAACCTATCGGTACAATAATGCAAAAATGCACCGTGTGCTTGAGAAAGGGATGGTCAGGGGAGTTTTTTAGGCTTGAGGGTCAGAAATCTGAGGAGATTATCTTTAAACTGAGACCAGAATGACAGGAAGCCATCCATTTTTTTTTTCCTGGGGAAAAGGGATCCCAGGTAGAGGGAATAGCTAATAAAAAGGCCTTTAAGGAACCTTCATAACACTGTTGGTGGAAATATAAATTGGTGCAATCACTGTGGAAAACATACAGAGGTTCTTCAAAAAATTAAAAATAGAACTACCCTATGATAACAGTGATTCCACTTCTGGGTATTTATCTGAAGAAAATAAAAACACGAATCGGAAGAGATATACACACCTCATGTTCACTGCAGCATTATATAATAGCTAAGACCTGGAAGCAACATACATGTCTATCAATGGATGAATGGATAAAGAAGATGTGGTATATATACACGATAGAATACTACTCAGCCATAAAAAGAAAGAGACCTTGCCATTTGCAACAACAGGGAAGGACCTTGAGGGTGTTATGCTCAGTGAAATAAGTCAGGCAGAGAAAGACAAATCCTATATGATTTCACTTATATATGTGAAATCTAAAAAACAAAACAAATGAATAAACAAAACAAAGCAAAAGTCATAAATACAGAGAACAGATCAGTGGTTATCAGAGCAGAAGGGGGTTGGGGGTTGGGTGAAAAGGGTGAAGGGCGTTAATTGTATGCTGATGGGTGGTAACTAGATTTATAGTGGGGATCGCTTTGTAATATATGCAAATATCGAATTATTATGTTGTACACCTGAAACTAATTTCATGTTATATACCAATTTGACCTCAATAAAACACAAATAAAAATAAAAAACGAAATACATAAGAGTTACATAAAAAAAAGGGCCCTTAATGTAAGTTGAGGCTAGGCACAAACTATCCAAAATACCCCTTTAAGCAAACTAAGGTGTCAGAAGTTGGTTGCTTTAAAAATTACCACAACTGGAATACCCTGATGCTATACTCTTCCTCTTTCTTAGTACTACAGTACTTAGTAGTTTCTCAACATCCTCCTTGCCTTCCCTAAACCCCAGGTCCTAGGTTTCAAGATGCTTTGAAGATAGGAATTGTGGATTAGTTAACACGATGGTCAACAGGGTTAAGGCTAGGTCAGGAATTTTTTCCCCCTTAAAGGTGACCAAGTGATAGAAGAAATAAATCAAGGTTTGCGTATGTAATAAGTAGCTACATTTATCTTTATAAAACAGCAAAATATGAAATGTGCTACCTCTCTGCATTTTACATTTAGGTTGTAGAACGTAAAAGTTTGTCAAATCAATATCAATTCATTTAAGTGAGATACGATCTATTTTGGCAGTTTTGCCCAGTTTCGGGAGAGATGGAAGAAAAGATGATGGGAAGGGATAGTGGAAGATGGAGATACAGATAGAGTCAAGTAGAATGAAACACAGAGGTGAATAAATGGAGGTATATTGAGCAAGAGGAGAAATAAAAAGAGTTCTAGTGGGAGGTAGAGAAGCTGAGAAACAAAATGGGTAAAAGAGAAGCCAGAAGTCAAATAAGTTTTGTGCGAGTATATTTGTCTTGTGCCCTTGGGCTAAAGGTGTCATAATAGGTTATTGCTTCCTTTGAAAAATGTGATGGTACTCTCTAGTAATATTTAACACACATCTTTCTTTTGTGTTTCCCTTCCAAAGAGCTGATATATGCTCTACAGTAATGCCAAATTCCTTGCATGATTTCTTTCCATTATTTCCTTCCACCAAACTGCTTTTTGTCTAATCGAAAAGCAGAGATTCTTTAAGTTAATAAAATAACCTCTAATATCCATTCTCCCATATTTCAGAGGGGAAGTTACCTCCAACCATAATTGTGCCTTCTGGTCATCATGGCTGTGATCCTTACCGGGGCAAACTTTATGTGTACTGTCAGGATTTTTGGACAAAGAAAAATGTGTGGTTCTGAAAAAACTTATGCTAAATGGAGATAGTATATAAGTGAGTGGGTCAAAGCAGGTCCCGTGGAGACCAGCAAGCTCCATGTGAAAATCACAGATCCTCTGGCCAGTGGTTTACTGTACTCTGATAAAGGTCTAAGGAGTACAGTTAGCTGGAGGTAATGCCTGTGGTTTTTGGGCCCCGCTCTGGTCAGAATTGTTAGAAAAGGGTGTTGATAGATTTGGCAATATCCTAAAGGAGTGAGACAGATAGCTGCTCCCTAATACTTTCTACTAGGAAACACTTGACTGAGGCTGGAGAAATTAAAACCAGCCCAATTTGTAGGACTGGTGGCTAGAAATTCAATGTGTATATATACCAGCGAAAATAATTGGTCAAAGGTATATAGCTAAACTGGTCAGCCATGGACTGGAGATGTATGCCATAATAAATGGAAAATTACAGACTGGACTATTGCAGGAAAAACAATCTGGTGAAGGGAGATATGAAAATAAATCAACAAAAGAAATTTAGCAATTTATGTAGGATATATACCAACTCATCAGAATGGAAAGACAGAATATTAAAAGAGGAGATAATCTGACCCCCCAAACTAATGTAGACTCTACAGTCTTGGGGACTCCAAGTCCCAACTCAGCTCCCTTGTCAGTTCAATTTAAGGTTGCAAAATGAGCACGTGAAGCCTCAGGACTTATGGACATGAATGTCCTAGATGAGAAAGAGTGGGGAGAAAAGTATGAATCAAACAAATGAATTAGCAATACGACGAGACATGTCAAATTATGAAAAACTTGCATCTGCAACAAACTCATTTTTAAGAGATCATGTTAAACCAGACACATATGCGAAGTAGATTATACTGGGCCAATCTTTAGATTTTTTTGAAACAACGAATATCGCCTCATACAAGTATAAACTGAGGAAGAGGTTTTGCAGAGCACGCCAGACATGCAGATGAGAATCGTATGTCCACGGCTTTAGACAAAATTGAAGGAACTAGCTGCTAGATGTGAAATATTGGCAGTAATAGGAAATGACCAAGGAACTAGCGTTATAACAGAAGTTGTCCAAAATTTGACAAAAGACAACGGCTGTGGGACTTTCATTTCACAAATTCCCCAGGCTGGAAGGGCAGCTGGAAACCTTAATGAATGGGATGCTAAAAACACAGAAAGAATTAGCAGCACCAGATATAAGTGGCAATGGGGTAAAGTGCTAATAAAGACAGAATTAATTGAAAGACTCTGAGTGAATATAACTTCCTCTATAGAGATGTTCGTGAAAGACGGACAAGTAACCTATACTCCCTTTGCCCTCAATTCCTCTATGAAGAGAGAACGAGAAGTATAAAGGAAAGAGAGTGGAGTAGTAGATCCTCATAAGGCCAACAAAAAGGAGGATCAGTAACTAAGGATGCTCTTTTAACTTCATCCTATAGCCAGAAACTGTGGGATAGATAAAGGCTCAAGGATACTAATCTTTATGTTTCTCTTTTCTATTATTAGATCTGCTTTGTTTTCCAACCATAGTACCATTGCCAGTCCCACAGGATCCATTGTCACCAAGAGCTACAGCTTTTAATAATATTTATCTACTGAGGAGGTCATTGAGGTATGGAGTCCGTGTCAATCCCTGTGCTGATTGATGGGCTTGTTGATTGTATTGCCCAGCTAATAAGGATCGCTGAAGAGCTTTTACAGCTGATTGCACGAGAGCAAATGCCTTGTGGAGGGCAAAATGGTGCAGCACAAGTGATGGGAGAAGCTGCATCTTCTCCTCAAGAAGAAGATACGCTGCCAGAGCTCGCTGAGCTCTCAGATTTAGAATCAATACTTACACCAAGAGAGGATGAAGACCTAATCCTTGACATAGATCAAGCAATGTTAGACATAGAAGACTTATATGAAGATGTTCTCTCTGGCCTAAACGATGACTTAAGAAGTGGATAAGACCACATGCCCCCACTGGCACGTGAGAACAGATAGTTTTTCTGTTTTAAAGATATTCTCATTTTTCTGAGTGTTAGCAATGAGTTTTCTCCTAGTTCCATACATTTTCATTATTAATACCTTATAGAACAAGTAATATTAGATTTACTGCCAGTAGAAGCTGGTCTCTTTTCCTCTTTATATTCCTTTTAAAAGCTCTGACTTGAGCCTTATGATTCCTTCCCTGCTTGCACTTGTTCACCTGTTAGAATTCCTAAGAACAGAAGCAAACAATAGCATAACAAGAAATTTCTCACCTAACAGTGGAGTGAAGACCTCATGGATAGATCACATTTTGGAACCCAATTTCACTGTTCTATGAATGGAAACCAAAAAAGGAATATCCCCCACGATGGTATTATAGTGAATACATCACATAGACAGAACAACATTGGGACACTTTTACTGGAAAAGATATAACTACTTGCTAGGCCTTGAGGAGAGGATATGTCAACTAAAGGGTGCAATTTTGAAAAAGCTGATAAACTGTAGAAAAGTTTTTGGATAACTTGTCAGGGAGAAACCTTTGAAAAAGCTGAGGCCAAGAGGTTCCGATGCACGATTGTTCCCTCAAATGCACACTACAATGAGTCTTCCATATGGTTTCCCAAATGGAAAGGACAAATTATACCAGATAACAAAGAGAGTAGTACTATCACTGGAAGGCCTAAACAAAGCCCTACAAGGGCTATTCACCAATGGAGAGTCAAATGCTTTATGGCATAGGCTCAGAGATGATGGTCCACAAATGGAAGGGGATAAAGTATATCTTCTTTAGTATAGTTAGATTTATAAAGAATAGTTGATAGGCTTATTATAGTTAACCTGCTGCAACCTTGACACAGAAATCTTAACTATTACGATATGGGAGCAATAATTAACTTAAATAAAATATGGACTGGTATTTAGCCACAATAATTCTAGAAATACCAGAAGGGTAAAATGGAGTAGTTGGAGGACTGCCCCCCCCATACCAAAACAGAAAGAGACCCAATAAATTTATGGGGAATTCATTGGTCATACTAATTCCCATGCCATTCAGTAGTCTCATTTCCATTTGGAAAAACAGCTACCCTTCATACAAGCGCATGGACACTGTGGTCCTCCTTCCTAGGGAATGGCCTTTGCATCTCTTAACACGGCCAACAACTCGGCAAAGACATAAAAGTGTCGCTAGGACAAATTGACATATGCAAATTGTGAAGAAATGACATGTAGAAGCTCATCCATGTGGATGGAAACCACACTATACCAATTCATATAGAGTAGTAAAGCATATTATTGTCAAAAAGATTAAAATACAGATGCTGCATCTAATCCTAAGTGAGGTCTACATACATAGACAATTAGCTGCTTTTAAAGGCAAATGGAGGGTGGAAATTATAGACTACACAGCCAGGTCTTGTTTGGATGAGCAGTAGCAGGAGGGACATAAATCAGTTTGCCACAGAATTTCAGGATAAGTACATGTAACAAATTGAAGAAAAAGACTGCTGTATCAAAAAAAAAAAAGGCTACCAAAGACCCTTTTGAAAATCAGAAGAACTTACGGAGCTACTCAAACATGTTAGCATGAGAAAGTTCCACAGAAGACTGCTATGTTGAAAGACTGAAAGAGTAGAGGAGGATCCAGGACACTTGGATGGATGAACAAAGACAAAGAGGAGAAATCCAAGTTTTATCATCAAGCAACTACTGTGGATAATGACAAGCCATACCAGACAACAGATTGAGGGACTTTGCTGCTGTACTAATTGGACAAACTGAGCATTACTTTCCTTGGGTAGGAGACTCTAACTATGTAGTATGTCCAAAATGGAAAATAAGAGATGCAGTGCAAAGGGACTGTGCCAAATTAACTAAAATGTAGCGCTGGGAAAACAAGAAGAAATGGTTTATCCCATCATTCCATTAGGAGCACTTTTCTAAAGGAAGATTAGTGGTAACAGTTAAACAAGGAAATCTATACATGTAGCAACCAAGAAGAATAACAGAGAAATTGGATAAAAGTGAAAAGATAGAATCTATGCTTTAATTAAAGGTTTAGAAACAGCCAGGGAAGCTATATACTCTCCCACTAGGAATTTGGACTTTAGGAAATTGGGCTATAATTTTGTGTCAAAATAAAACGCAAAGCATGAGTACTTCGACAAGATCCGGAAACATCCAAGGAAAGACCACCATTCTGCTACAAATTCTATTTAGCGAGTGATTTAACTGTAAATGGACAGATCCGGTGCTCCTCAAATATGATAGATGCTGAAGGGTAGCTAGTCCCCCAAGGAGAACTCTGGAATATAGACTTCGGAACAACACCACGACGGATTAGTGTGAGCTTCTTAAAAACGTGAATATTAATGAGAAAACACCAGCAACCATACCAACTCAAGCAGGTTATTCAAATACATCATGAGAAATCTGTGGGACTACTCCAGGCCTTGAAACAAGATGAAGCTTGAACCAGCCTATAAAACAACTAATGGTCAACATGGTCCTTACATGTCAAAGCTGGAAGATGCTACAACCTTATAACATGTGAAGCTGGCTTGCCTCCTGACTAGATGTGGAAAGACTGTACTATAATGGCACCTTAGGATTAGATAAAATATATCCCATTGTTTGCTCTGATTGCGTGATTATATGTGTTTAGAAATTGTTAAGATGCAACCCTGTTCCAAACAATGAGTAGTTGTATTAAGTATGTTTGCTCTACAGAACAGAATTAGACATTAGGATTAGAAATAGAGTTGATAGTGATAAGAAATAAGTGTAGGAAATAATAAAATACTTAGGAATAAGAGCCAGTAAGGAAGTATTTTCAAGGAGAGAGAAGAAAAGCAATAGAGTTGTGAATAGTCATGCAACTGTTTAGGGTGGAAAGCAATGGTATAGTTAGTTCCTAAGAAGGTTTATGAACAAGTCCCTGTTTTTGTCATATGCAAATTAGCCAACCCTAAGTTGGTGATATTGATAGAAATAGCTGCTTGGCAGCTGACACAGGTCATGCACTTAAAAGACAATTAGAGGGAAATACATTAACTCGGCAGTCCACTGATTGGATACTTCTTTTTTTTTAATTTTTTTTGATGTTTATTTTATTTTAGAGAGAGAGAGAGAGAGAGAGCAGGGGAAGGGCAGAGAGAGAGGGAGACACAGGCTCCAAATCAGGCTTCAGGCTCTGAGCTGTCAGCACAGAGCCCGACGCGGGGCTCGAACTCACAGACCGTGAGATCATGACCTGAGCCAAAGTTGGTGAGCCACCCAGGTGCCCCTGATTGGGCTTCTGATTGGAATCTTGGATTTCTCCTCCAGGAGACTGGAGAGAGTGGCTGGCCCTTTATTTAAACTAGCCCTTCTCTGGATCTTCTTGAGACTAACACCAAAGGCAATTCTTGTATGGCATGGACGGATAGAGAGGCTCATCATTTGAGACAAACTTAAAGCTGTGAAAACCAAGGGAGTTAGGTTGATAGATGGCAATTAGAAAGCACAAGTCTATCCTTGTGTGTTTTGGCTAATGTGCAATGAGCAGTTGTGATTACATAGTTATATCTTTATGTGATGATTAACGCCAGTTATTAGTTTGTATAATCCTTATTTGCTATTGATGCACATCATTTTATTGCTATGTGTTTTAACAGATTTTAACTAATAAAATTTCATTCATAAGTCAAATAATGTGTTCCTCTTAAATTACCTGGTGGTGGATTTGGAGGCTACCAAACCAGCATAAAGGAACCCCACTCAACAGAAGATGGAGTATACACAGAGAAAATATTGTACCGGGAGTCTGAAGTTCTAGTTCCTTTTTTTTTAAGTTTGTTTATTTATTTATTTACAGAGAGTGAGTGGGGGAGAGGGGAAGAGAGAGAGGGACAGAGAATCCCAAGCAGGCTCCATGCTGTCAGCACAGAGCCCATTGTGGGGTTTGATCTCATGAACCACGAGATCATGACCTGAGGCAAAATCAAGAGTCCAGCACTTAACCAACTGAGCCACCCAGGTATCCCTGAAATTCTAGTCCTGGCTTTGTCAGATTATCCTGAACAAATCTCTGAAATATGGTCTGTTCTTGTCTGTAAAATGAGTTATAATTACTTTTCTGCCTACCTTCAATGGTAATAAGGAATAACTAAAGTGATAAAGTTTTCAAAGACTTTTGTATGAATATCTGACAATGGGACAATACATGAAATCAGCACTTTTTAGGAGTATCTGAAAAATGTCTATAGGACAATACCCAAGAGTCTATGTGACATGTAAAGATTATCCAATAGTTTTACACCTGTTTTCTAAGAGATTAGAGCTTTCTTATTTTGCTCCATGTCAAAGTTATAGTTTGGAATTGGTTTATGTTTCATTCTTCTGAGCTCTTTTTTTTTAAACCATAAAATTAAATTCTTTCTGGGGGTCCACTTAAGTTCTAGTAGGAATAACAATGAGGAAAAACCAACAATGAAAAAGCCTTCTAGGAAACAGTAAATTATATTTCATTCAAGGCTAAGATTTTGTTGCTGACGGGGTTATGTAACTCTGAACATTTATTACCCCATTATTACCCAACTAGATTTTTATAATGATTTTTTAAATCAAAGTTGACTATTGTGTTCTTATATCAATAGCCTTATCTTAATAGATTAGAGGTATTTAGCCATTTCCTCTTCCTCTTGGGTATACTTATGTTTTCAAAGACCCTATTTCCCCAGTCCATATTTAAAACTTGTTTTTCTTCTGCCTATATAACCCTTAGCTCAGAAGCCAATCAACCAACCAACCAAAAAAAAAAAAAAAAAAAGAAACATAAAAAAGAAGAAAAAAATAACCTTTAGTTCCTTTAGTTCTTTGACAGTTATTTGTATTGACAGACACAGCTACCTATCAGTCTCAAATGTCTTCAGGGTCATAAAGAATCTTTGAAGGTGATCTCCATTATACCTCTGAAGGATGTTAATGCATTTTAGCAAGGTAAGGAAAACAACTGAACTCTCTACCCCTTGTCACAATTTCATCCTAAAGACCTTAGTAAAATATTGAAAACGTTTCAAGAAGTATTTTTTAGTTTGACATAAGTATTCATGTAAAGTGGACTAGGGAGCTGCAGTTATGAAACACAACTTTAGTGTTTCAGATGTCTTTAATCAAAGATGCTATTAACGAAAATAATTCATTTCAAAAAGTATCCAGACCATGAGCCCTCCATGATTATTGACCACCATGGCCCCAGGATGAAGGGTGGAGTCATTTGTTATGTGTTCTCATAGAAGTTCTCCTTCAGATCACTTACGTTGCATGTAATTATATATTCACTGATGTGATCATTTACTTAATGTCCACAACTAGCTTGCAAGTTTCATGAAGGTAGGGTCAGTGCCCATTTTCTGTATCCCAAACACCTAGAACAGTGCTTAATAAGCATTTTGTGAAAGAATGAGTACTATTTCATCAACAAATCAGATGGTCAGTCTTTTCCCCTACTTATCTGTCCATAAAGAAAATATGCAGAGGCTGTGTGTACCTTGGATAAATGAACCTGTTTTTGTTTTGTTTTGTTTTGTTTTTGAGGCCTGTTGAACCATTTGTTTGTGGAGGGGTAAGTAGTAGAAAAATGCCAACTCTCACTCTGCTGTGCTGGACTCTGGAGGGTGTAAGGTTTCCTTAAAGCAGAGAAGAGCTCAGCTTACCTCTTTCTGGTGGTATTTGATTGCCACCTTCAGCTTGGCCAGGTCATGGTACTTCTGAGGGTCAAGTTCTTCACTGTGGTCATCTCGATGGTTGAGGATGATCTCCAGTTCCCGGGAGCTCCGAGCTTGGTCCAGCAGGTCTTTGGCAAAGAGCTTGCACTGCTGGGAGAGTTCCTCATACTCGGCCTTGAACTCATTCTCTACCTTGCTGAGTTCTTTGAGCTCCCAGCCCAGACGGAAGGCAGTTAGGATGGGGTCCTCGCTTGATAAGGCAATGAGTGAGGGGCTTGCTAGCGCTTTATAGATGTTCAGACGGGAGCGGGAGTGGCGCAGACTGTCTACCTCTGAACTGGACACACACTCGACACAGTTGCAGCGGATCTGGTGGGGCCGTGGGATAGTGACCCGTTTTTGAACAAGCAATTTGATGATTTCATAGTTGTTGGTGTGGGCGGCCAGCATGATGGGAGTGATGTCCGGTGTGAACTCAGAGAACTGGGTATCCATCATCAGAGTGGGAACCTAGGTGCAATAAAATAAAGGCATAAAGGCCAGGATTAAGGCTAGGAGAGAGAGGGAGCACAGGGCATTAAATGTTAGTGATTCAGGAATTGGAGTCACTTTTCTTTTGCCAATGATCTTCATCATCATAGCTATTTGTGGAATACTAACTATATGCCAGGCATACAGCACTTTACATGTATTTACGCATTTAATCCCCACAACCTTGTGAGGCAAATATTCTCCCCAAATGAAGAAGCTGAGGCACACAGAAGTTAAATAACATACCCAAGCTTACATAGCTTTTAGTAACTGAGCCAAGATCCAAACCCAAGCAATAGGACTCTAAAGCTTGGTTCTTACATTTATGCAACCACAATATGCCCAATTCCATCTGAGGCACAATGGGGGATATAGAGAAGAGAGGGAAATTTTTTCCTAACCTTCTGGAGTTTAGTTGAGTGGGTCAGACTTATATAAAATTGGTAAGTAGGAGTACACAGTAGCATGTGTTCGGTTCCAAATGAATCGTAAAGACCATGCCACTAAATCAAGCCCTGGAGGCTAAAGAAAAGATAATCTCAAGTGGTTACATTGACTTTGTATGTATATAGGACTTCCGGAGACCAAAGACCAAGGCCAGATAGAGTTCTTCCAACTTCCTGTAGGTCTCAGCAAGGTAGAGAGAATCTCTTATTGTCAGAAAGAAGTACTGTGTAAATGAAGACCTCTTGGCTTGGGTGAGGGGTTACCAATAGCTAAAGGGACCTTTGATAACACTGTTATGTCCATGATGCAATGCTTGCTGTAAATAGCAGTTATTGGTGGAAGGCATAGGGTTCTTTGGGTATTCACGAGCATTTTGGGGTGAGTTTGCAGAAAGTGCAATGATCAATGATCACTGCTCAATGAATAAAAAAAATATTTTGGCTTTAAAATGTGTGTTTTGGTCATATGTGAAATTTGAGAAATGTAACAGAAAACCAAAGGGGAAGGGAAGGAAAACTGAGTTACAAACACAGAGGGAGGCAAACTATAAGAGACTCTTAAGTACAGAGAACAAACTGAGGGTTGAGGGGGGTGAGGGGTTGGGTGGGCAGGGAAAATGCGTGATGGACACTGAGGAGGGCACTTGTTGGGATGAGCACTGGGTGTTGTATGTAAGTGATGAATCACAGGAATCTACTCCGGAAGCCAAGACTACACTGTATATTACCTAACTTGACAACAAATTATTAAATAAATAGTAAAAAAAAAAGAGCCAAATTATGGAAAGAGCCCAAATTTCCATCAACTGATAAATGGATAAAGATGTGATACACACACACACACACACACACACACACACACACACTGGAATACTACTCGGCAATGAAAAAGAATGAAATCTTGCCATTTGCAATGACATGGATGGAACTAGAGTGTATTGTGCTAAGCAAAATAAATCAGAGAGAGACAAATATCATACTTCACTCATGTGGAATTTAAGGAACACAACAGATGAACATATGAGAAGGGAAGGAAAAATAAGAAAAACAGAGAGGGAGGCAAACCATAAGAGACTCTTGAATAAGAGAACAAACTGAGGGTTGATGGAAGGAGGTGGGTGGGGGATGGGCTAAATGGGTGTTGGGTATTAAGGAGGGCATTTTTGGGGATGAACACTGGGTGTTCTATGTAAGCGATGATTCACTGGGTTCTACTCCTGAAACCAATAATACACTGTACATTAACTAACTTGAATTTAAATAAAAAATCTTTAAAAGAAAGAAAAAAAATAAAATGTGTGTTTTGGGACCCAGTCTGTTCTCAGTGTAATAGGGAAATGGAGACAGCTCTATACTCACAGAAGAGTCTCAGTGTGGTAGGATCTAGAGCTAAGGAATGAGGAGGACTGAAATAGTCAGAGGAGGCTTCATGGAGGGGTGGAGCTGAGCATTCAAAGCATGGATAGGATTCCAGGAAACTGTGAAATACTGATCTTCATACACTTAGAAAAGAATAGTTCCAAATACTCATTTGGATTGGGGAGAACAAAACATGGATGATTGAGATTCTCATGGAATAGACAAATATTGTTTTACTCAAAAGTTTCTTTTTTAAAAAAATGTTTATTTATTTTGAGAGAGATAGAGAGAAAGAGCAATCAAGCAGGGGAGGGGCAGAGAGAGAGAGAGAGGGAGAGAGAGAATCCCAAGCAGGCTCTGCGCTGTCCACACAGAGCCTGGTGTAGGGCTCGATCTCATAAACCGTGAGGTCATGACCTGAGCTGAGACCAAGAGCCGATGTTTAACTGACCCAGCCACCCAGGCACCCCTCAGAAGTTTCTTTTTATTCTTAAAAATGTTTTTTAGAAAATTGCAGTTGCTGATGAACTGACAAAACGATGTGTAGCAGTTTTTCATCATCTTCGCCTCCTTCTCGCTTTGGATGAAAGATTCACAAACAGGAAAGCGACCAGAAAACAGGAAGTGTGAGAGAGGTAGAGGAGAAGGAGGGGAAGAGTGTGCAAGAAATCTAGTTCTTTCATGGAGTGGTTGCATCAGTCTCTAGTTGAGAACTGGCTGCACATTGATCATCAATTACTTGGATAGAGCAGTGAGAAAGCATTGTTAAACATTTAGAGGAAGCAGCTACAAACAAGACAGCAGGAAGTGAGCAACTGGCTCATAAAGTAAATTGGACACAGGAAAGAATCATCTCAGAAATTAACATAAGCCTCCTGGCTAAGGAAGAAGTAGTTCTGAGTGGGCCCAGGAACAAACATAAACACAACAACCAACACAAAGCCTCGAGTTGGGGGAGATGGTAGATGAGTACTGTTCTGCCCAGGAAGAAAGCAACTCAGTTCTGGAAATCTGCCCCTTCCTACTGGGCAGAAGCATTTCTCAGTCTCTGCTATGATCTAGAGGCAGGATATGTGGTGAGTGGAGGGAAGATAGCCTATAGCACAGGATTCCCTGGGTCGTGTTGGAGGAATGTGTCCTCCCTACCATGCTGCTCTTCCTGTCCTCTCTCTCTCTCTCCTCACTTCCTTGCTCTTTCTCCTTTTCTTGCCCTTTTTCTTTCTTTCCCTCTATTCCAATGCTGACAGACCTGTCCAAGACAGACGATGGTACATGTGAATATTGCTTAGCTCCACTTGTGTCATGGAACTGAAAGGTTGTTGTCTATGCTTAGAATGTGAAATGCTTTCTGGAGCCATCTGATTCCATTGTCTTTGACGTGGTGCTCCACAAGGAGCCTCTGATTCTCTCTTTGGCTTTCTGAGTAAATGACACAAGAGAGGAAATAATTTTAAAGGAAAACTGGTCTACAGTGACCAACCGTGTCTTCCTACTCTCCCGTCAATATTATTCACAGGTGGCCACACTCATCTCATTCATTGCTCTCTGTCTGTATGTCCTTGTGGGATCCTCTGTGTGTAATGGCCTCTCCTCATTTCTCTGCAAGTGAAGGGCCACTGTGAGCCCTGGCTTCTTCAATAACTCCTCCTCTTAACTTGATCCTACCCCTTAGTGACCACCCAGATGTTGTGGACACTAGGTTACATCAAAGATCTCACTTTTCTGATGCTGTCTTATGTTGTTCTCTATTTCACATACGCATTTCTTGCCTCATCGATGAGGTTGTGTGAGTCTAACACAGAGCTGTCTTAGACTGCTTTTGTTTTCCCTATAGCATCTATAACACAGTGGGAGACACCCCACAGGCACCAGCCAAAAAAATTTTTTTTCTAGTCTCAGCTTAAGAAATTGACTCATTTACAGACCTAGCTCCCATAATCTGAGTCAATGTGAGCCAATTTCCTTGGGTCTTTCCTTCTAATGTCCAGCTGAGAAGGTAGACATTCCAAGACTAAGGAGGGATAGCAAATGGGCTTTATAGGGAATATTTGAGTTCCCCCCATCATAGGACAGTCTGTACCTGCCATTTTCACAATTCTATTGTTTCAAAGTGGAGACTCTGACCCAAAGACCACAGATCTATACTACTCTTTGCCTCTCTGCTTCTTCTTTTCTCATCCTGCTGCTTTTCCCTTCCCCAGCTGTAGGGACTATGGGCTAAGCATCAGGATAGCCATGGTAAGGAAAGAGAGATTCAATAATGAAGGTCAGAGATTTCTGATAATACTCAAGACTTTGTGATATGGTCTACAACAGGGGCCAAACAGGTAATAGGTAATAGAAATGATGGCTATGTGTGGGTCCATATGCATAATTTGGATGAATGAATGATAGAAACTAGTGAACTGTAGAACACATATCCTCTCAAAGGGAGTATCTGCTGCTCCATTCCTTGTTGTCATAAAATTGTTGTTATAAGCACGCATAAAGGCCCAATGTTGTGGGTTCTCAAGAGAAGTCAGAAGTATGGATTTTGTAGTAGAATTTCTTATTTTGTTGTTGGCTCACTTCTTTTTTTAAAAAATTGAAGTATAATTGGCATACAAATCCTATTAGTTTCTGGTGTACATCATAGTGATTTGATATTTTGAAGTGTTAAAAAATGACCCCCACAATAAGTCTAGTTACCATCTGTCACCGATGAAAGTTATTACGGGGGCACCTGGGTGTGGCTCAGTCGATTAGTGGTGTCCAACTCTTGATTTTGGTCCAGGTCATGATCTCATGTTTCATGATATTGAGCCCTGCGTTGAACTCTGTGCTCACAGTGCAGAGCCTGCTTGGGATTCTTTGTCTCCCCGCCCCTCTCTCTCTGCCCCTCCTGCGCGGGGCTCTCTCTCAACATAAATAAACATTTTAAAAAACGTACAATATTATTGACTATATTCCTGATGCTATACATTACATTCCTATGCTTTCTTTTCTTTTTTTTTATACATTCTTTAAAAAAAATTTTTTTAATGTTTATTCATTATTGAGAGATAGAGACAGAGCATGAGCAGGGGAGGGGCAGAGAGAGGGGGAGACACAGAATCCGAAGCAGGCTCCAGGCTCTGAGCTGTCAGCACAGAGCGCGACGTAGGGCTCGAACTCACAAATGGCGAGATCATGACTTGAGCCGAAGTTGGATGCTTAACCGACTGAGCCACCCAGGCGCCCCACTATGCCTTATTTTCTAACTGGAAGTCTATACCTCTCAATCCCCTTCAGGGTAGAATTTCTTAAAGTTGTAAATGTTGGCTCAAAAAAGCTACAGATAGTGTGCAGTCCAAACAAAATACATATATGAGGCGATCTGGGCTGGAGTGAATCAGTTTGTGACCTTCGAACTAACATAGAAATTGTGAGATGGAGGGGTAGGAGAGGAAGCTGGACATTTAGTCAGGGGCCAGATGATGAAAGGCCTCATATGTTATGTTAAGGAACCTAATGTTGTTGGCGATGGGGAGCTACTGAAGAGTTTTTTTTTTTTTTTAATTTTTTTTTCAACGTTTATTTATTTTTGGGACAGAGAGAGACAGAGCATGAACGGGGGAGGGGCAGAGAGAGAGAGGGAGACACAGAATCGGAAACAGGCTCCAGGCTCTGAGCCATCAGCCCAGAGCCTGACGCGGGGCTCGAACTCCCAGACCGCGAGATCGTGACCTGGCTGAAGTCGGACGCTTAACCGACTGCGCCACCCAGGCGCCCCTGAAGAGTTTTAATCAAGGAGAGTGGCATAGCTGAACAAGTGTCTTACAAAGGTCAGTATGGCCCAAGTATGGGGAATGAGCAGTGTTACAAGTAGGGGGAATGAGCAGTATTAAATGTGCTGGTAAATGTTTAATAAGCAGCTTTCCATGAAAAAATCTTGATTTGTAGTGTTTGCCTGTTTCTGTGGTGTGAGTGAGTACTCCCATTGCAGCCAATTTCACGCTACCAATACAACCAGAGAGCATAGAGTTGGTATGAGATGCGTACAACCAGCTCTTACCAGCCTGTGTAAGCCAGCTCTAGCATATCACTGGATGAGTATCAGAGAGATGAGACTAGTTAAAAGATGTCATTGGGGCACCTGAGTGGCTCAGTCGGTTGACCCTCCGACTTCGGCCCGGGTCATGATCTCGCGGTTTGTGAGTTCGAGCCCTGTGTCGGGCTCTGTGCTGACAGCCCGGAGCCCGGAGCCTGCTTCAGATTCTGTGTCTCCTTCTCTCTCTGCCCCTCCCCGACTTGTGCTCTGTCTCTCTCTGTCTACCAAAAACAAATAAAATGAAAAAAAAAAAGTAGTTGAAACCAAGGGAATAAGTAGGATCAGCCTCAGCTTGCCCCAGCTCCTGCACAGCTCTGTCTGCTGATCTACTCCAAGGACTGGGCCCAGCCCGTTTCCAGAGCAAGTGAAGCTTGAGGTAGGATGTGCTCAAGTGGCCAGTCTCTGTCTCCTCCATTCCAAATTGCAATCACTGGGGCCCTGCATTAGGACGCTCTTTGCTCTGTTAGTTTCTAAATCCCAGCCTCTTCCCCACGTGCGCCCTCCATTGTTCAACAAGATTTCTACCTGGATCATAATCTGAGTTTCTGTTCATGTAACTGGCCTAATAGTCCAGATCTAGTGTATTTTCTGGATTATCCATGCTTCGTCTTTGAGCTATACAAGTCTGTAAATTGTAATACAAATATTTCTTGTTTAATGAAATGGAATTGATCGGTGCCTTATGCAGCATCTATTTGTAAATTTCTCTGCATCTATTTGTAATTTTTTTCAACATTTCTGATAGCCTATATCAGGGGTCAGCAAACATTGTCCGTAAAAGGCCAGCCGGTAAATAGGTTAGACTTTATGGGCCATGCAACTCTGCCTTTGGAGCAGGAAAACAGCCATAGGCGATGTGAAATGAATGGGTGTTGCTGTACTCCATAACATTTTCTTTACAAAGACAGGTGACAGGCTGAATTTGGCTTGCAGGCCAGAGAATGCAGATCCCTGGCCTCCTGGATCCCTCACTAATTAATGAATTAAATAAAATCTTTGACATGTGTTTAAATTTGTATAAGGATCATGATTTAACTTTTTTTTTTTTTTTTAAGTAATCCTTTAACAGCCATTTTGTGTTCAGATTGAGGTCAGGTAGCAAATTCAATTTTATTCCTTTCTTATCAAGTTTTGCCTTCTCTTTCAACTCCAAAATTATACTGATGGATCTTGGGCTTCCCATTAAGAAGTATTATTTTTAAAAGGAAAAGGGAAGGAGGGGAAGGAAATCAACACACGAAGAAATTAGATTTTGTTCATATTACCTACAACTGTATTTCTAAAGAAACCTGGTGCATGAACCGACTTGAGTTTTAAAATTTGCAGTGATATGGGCTCAGGCCATGGCCCCTAAAGAAGCTACCTTGCCTGCCTTTCCCTGGGGCTTTGCATTCAGGCCCTAATGAGTTTGCTCCTGGATCTGCCCGAGGTCTCCCTGTCGAAAAGCTGGCATTGTATTCGAGGATCCTTTTGGATTAATGAGCTCAGAACAGAGCTGTGCTAGGCTCAGCCCTCATCACATAAAATGCAGTACAGTGAGCTAAAGTCAGCTTCTTTCTTATTTTCACCTAAATTCCATTGCCAGAGGATACAGAGGGATAGAAAATGCTCCACCTAGCCCACTCTCAGGACTGGCCAGAGCTTTTACAAGGTTATTATACTCAAGGGGCCCAAATGATACATTCATTTCCATTAACCTCATCACTGGACACAATCTGCTAATTGGAATTTTTCTGAACCCTATTGTTACCAGCCTTAGGCAGGTGACTTTGCTGGAGTTTATCACAAGCTTCTGAAATTAAACCCCTCATTTGTAATTAATGGGCAGACCCCTTATCAGGAGCCACCTCATTCATACCCACAATGCCGTCTGGTCATAGGCCAAACCTCTCCATAATTGGCACTTCCTCATGCAGCTGGCCCGATAGCATCATGTTGGAAATGAACCTCCCATCTTATGCCTGGATTTGGTGAAACTGCAATACTTCTTTTTCCACCTGCTGGATCCCCTCTTCCCTGCCCCCAACATGACTCTGCCTTACCTGTGAGGTCAGTTAGCTAGTAGTGGTGATATGCCAGCTACTTTGCAGCAGCCATTGGCATCAGATGGGAAATAATCTGTTTCCCAGAGGCTGATAAAAGCAGAACTGTAAGAATTAAGATTTGCTGGAGCGTCTCAGCTAATTTCAAGGCTAAACTATATATAATCTAGATTGGAAGGCTAAAATGAAAAAAAAAAACCTTATTTGGGGACAATGTTACAGACCTCAGGTGATATTTTTAAAAAGTTAATATTGATATGTAAAAATCAATAATATATATAACCATGGCCAGCATTAGCCTGATTAGCAGGGGTAAATATGATACTAATGGTTACCGGTTATCAAACACTTCCCATATACCAGACACCATGCTGGAATATCTCATTTGGTCCTCACCATGGTTCTATGCTATACGCATAGTAATTATCCCCATTCACACCTGAGGAAACTCAGTCTTAGAGAAGATAAGTGCCTCATCCAAAGTCATAAAGCTAGGAAGTAGAGTGGCCAGAACTTGAACCCAGGCAGTTTGGCTCCGAAGTCTGTACCATTAACCAATATACCACTTCACCCACAACAAACAAAATGCCAACTGTTTGATTTTATTACATCAATAAACAAATCTACAATCCTAACGCTGAATATTCAGATATATCGTAAGTATATATTATAGGTTTTATTGGGCATTAATTAACTTAATCGACTAGTATTCTACTCTAAACCCAGATAGATAAACATTATGTAGCACCGCTCAATGTTTGGAAGCCTACAAAATCATTCTTGATTTCTCATCAGATGGGGGCTCTTAATTTTTCGAAAAGATAAGAGCTAAGTCTGTGAGAAAATATATATAGCTAATTCCATAGGTTGTGAGTGTTTGTGATTTTAGTTTTCTAGTTAGAGGAAACCTAGAAAGGTTTTTCTCAAATCTAGATTGTCGCAAAGTGTAAATGAATCACTCCATACACTTTTCTTTGCAAAATTTGAGCTGTAATGAATGATGGGAGCCATTGACTCCAAACGGCGCACCTTTGGATAGATACTGCAAATGAAGGAGGAGGTAAAAGAAGCCAAGATGCTAAGTGCATACACTGTGGGTGGCTTTTGAGAAGCCAGCCCTCTGTGAAGGCATTCTATGTACCGTTGAGATATGACATTTCTCAGGAAAATAGTGAAAATGATGCAGCGAGTCAAAAATAAGTAAATCAGAAGATGTCCATTATTATGGAGATGGAAAACATGTCAGAAGTGAAGGGTGGTCATTGTGTCTCTATGATGGCACAGAGAAATGGAGCCTGGATCTGCCAATGTGAGTGTAGTTAGCTTTTCAGAGAGCCCTATGTTGGAGCTTGATGCAAATATCTCTTTAGGAACGCCATTGTTCTTGGTTCATTTTTTTGAATGTAATTTGTTTTAGTTTTTTTAACGTTTATTTATTTTTGAGAGAGTGCAAGCGGGGGAGGGGCAGAGAGAGAGGGAGACACAGAATCCGAAGCAGGCTCCAGGCTCTGAGTTGTCAGCACAGAGCCCGACGTGGGGTTCTAACCCACAAACCGTGAGATAGTGACCTGAGCCGAAGTCAGATGCTCAACCGACCGAGTCACTCAGGGGCCCCAATGATGTTTTATTTTAAGGTTGCTCAGTTCCTGCTCAGGCACTGGACTGAAGGGTTATATAATTGAAGGACAAGGCTTGAGAGAGATGTTGTCACATTCATGAAGCAATTATTGACCCCACTTTCCTGCTTCTCTTAGTTATCCACACCTGAGGCAAGCCAGGTAGCTAGCCCTAGCCTCCAGGGGTAGAATACTACTGCTCAATAGCTACTTTATTTTAAGTTTATTTATTTATTTATTTATTTATTTATTTATTTAGAGAGAAGGAGCAGAGGAAGGGCAGAGAGAGAGGAAGAAAGAATCCTAAGCAGGCGCTGCACTGTCAGCGCGGAGCCCAACATGGGGCTCGAACCCACAAACTGTGAGATCATGACCTGAGCCAAAACCAAGAGCGGGATGCTTAACTGCCTGAGCCACCCAGGTACCCCACAACAGCTACTTTAAATGCCGGCATAGTCCTTGAGGAGGTGGGGAGGTTTTCCTTTACATGACTGTCTTCGATCTTTTCAGCAAAGCAAACATTATAAGGTCATCAATTCCCTTTTGTCTAGTGGTAAAACATCTGCAGGGTTGAATTTTGCATTTTGCTGTATAGTTAGACAAAGTGCAGTGAAGAGTGAGGGGCCGCCATTATGTAGTATAGTTTAGAGTTTCCCCAAATTCAGAGTTAGCAGAAGAAAAATGGGTTTAAAATCTGAATTATCTAGTTTCGTTTTCTAGAATGAACATAGAAGCTTTTCAACTTTTCCCTGAAGACATCATATGAGAAAATGTATGTAAACTGCAGCATGGAGAAATTCAGAAGTCCTGACATATAAGATCTAGTCCAATGACTGTCTCAGGCCCATGGGCCTTATAGCCAAGATTTCGGTCTTGGAGGCACAAGAGGTGTTGGAGGAGAACATGAATTCCTTCCATGCTTTCAATTTCAAAGAAGCATGGCCCTGATATTACAGGCTCCTCCAAATAGTCCCTTATGATTTTAGAAGCTGTAAACATAGCTCAATCCAAGGCCTTTTGAGAATGTCTTTACCCTTTTATACTGTATCGTCTTTTGGGTTAATGTGGTCAGTCATTTTATTACATACTGTTGAAATCACAATCTGTCATTCATCTGAAAACTTTGGCAGGTTCAAAGGCTCTCTTCCTTCCAATATCCTATTAATTAGTGAACTGGACCTAGTTCCCAGTTTTCCTTCTCCATAGCTTCAATCACTTAGAGATTTCTATTCTTTGCAATTCAGATGGAAAAATTGTTGTTTTAAAATTTTTTTTACATTTATTTATTTTTGAGTTAGAGAGACAGAGCACAAGTGGGGGAGAGGCAGAGAGAGAGGGAGGCACAGAATCCAAAGCAGGCTCCAGGCTCCCAGCTGTCAGCACAGAGCCCGACACGGGGCTCAAACTCACAAATTGTGATAGCATGACCTGAGCCGAAGTCGGACGCTTAAGACTTACTGCATGGGGGCGCCTGGGTGTCTCAGTTGGTTAAGTGTCTGACTTGGGCTCAGGTCATGCTCTCACGGTTTGCGAGTTCGAGCCCCGCGTCGGGCTCTGTGCTGACAGCTCAGAGCCTGAAGCCTGCTATGGATTCTGTGCCTCCCTCTCTCTCTGCCCCTCCCCCGCTTGCACACAGGCTCTCTCTCTCTCTCTCAAATATAAATAAACATTAAAAAAATTGGGGCGCCTGGGTGGCGCAGTCGGTTAAGCGTCCGACTTCAGCCAGGTCACGATCTCGCGGTCCGTGAGTTCGAGCCCCACATCGGGCTCTGGGCTGATGGCTCAGAGCCTGGAGCCTGTTTCCGATTCTGTGTCTCCCTCTCTCTCTGCCCCTCCCCCGTTCATGCTCTGTCTCTCTCTGTCTCAAAAATAAATAAACGTTGAAAAAAAATTAAAAAAAAAATTAAAATTAAAAAAATTGTTTTTGAAATTCTGTCCCTACCATGGAAAGGAACAATTTCCTTCCAGGTAATTCGAAGGCAGTAGAGTTAGTGTAAACATTGCAGAAGACCCTTAAGAGCAGAATAGATGCTTCCCTGTCTGAGATTGTTTCAGAATGCCCCCAGAGCAGAGTTTCTCAACATTTGGGGCCAGACAATTCTTTGTTGCGGGGGCTGTCCTGTGCATTGTAGGATATTTAGCAGCATCCCTGGTCTCTACCCCTTAGACGCCAGTATCAGCTCTCCCTTCCCCTAGATTTCACAACCAGAAATATCTCTGGGCATTGCCAAGTGTCCTCTGGGAGGCAAAATCACCCTGGTTAAGAATCACTGCTCTAGGCTACGAGGCTTCTTTGGCAGTGGGCTTACTGGAACAGGGAGAGGCAGAACTAGCTAGAATTCACCACACCAGTCTTAGGCTCTTTTATCCCAATCCACCTGAGGATTGCAACACACTCCCATCGGTACACTAGCTCACGGGGGCAAGAATCCTCAATGCCTGGAAGGACAGGGAGTGAGAATGCCACTCCTTTCCCCAGGAGAGGTTACTAGAATTTTATTTTCAGGAGAATATTAAGTTTGAAAAACTCTAGAGGCGTGTTGTGCATTATGATGAACGCTAGCCACGTTTGGCTACTTAAATTAATTAAAATTAAATAATATTTTATTTTTCAAGTAATATTTTAAAAATTTAGTTCCTCAGTCACGCTATCTACATTTCAACTACTCGATAGCCATACGTTGGCCACCCTTTTGTACAGAGTAGATACAAAAACAAACAAACAACCATTTCTATCATGGTAGAAAGTTCTATTGGACAGTACTGCTCTAGGAGGTTGATAATCACCCGATTCTTAAAAATACTTAAATTCTTAAAAACGTGCTAGAAACTTTGCTAAGCCCTTGACGTGTATTATCTCGCTTATGAGGTAAGCACTGCCATTATTTGTACTTTATCGAGAAGACAACTGAGGCTCAGAAAGGTGAAGCGACTTGTCTAAGGCTATACAG
This sequence comes from Lynx rufus, assembly GCF_022079265.1. Taxonomy (NCBI): domain Eukaryota; kingdom Metazoa; phylum Chordata; class Mammalia; order Carnivora; family Felidae; genus Lynx; species Lynx rufus. The sequence continues at coordinate 8,091,878 of NW_025814833.1, forward strand.
CTATCAAATGGAGGAGCCAGGACCTTAATCCAAGTGGTTTCGATCCAGAGCTTGGGTTGCTAACAAGCGCGCGATATGGACTCAAGGTGGTAGAATGACCGCTGTCTGGCATCAGAAGCAGCCAAGACATGCTAGTTGTGGACAAGAGAGTTTTCTTAATATGTGGGCAGAACAGTGTATCTGGAGGGTGTGGATCGACACAGAGGCCTAGGAGGCAGGTGGCTGGTATTGTACAGGTTTGGAAACATGAATGGGGGTAATGGGAAGGATATAAGATATATAGGATATGTATATATATAAGAGGGTACTGGGACTCACTTCCTGGAATTCGTCCAACAAAGCTCAATCTTGGCACTCTTGACATTTTGGCTCAGATGATTTTTGTTGTTGTTGTTGTTGTGGGGGTTATCCTGTTCATTGTAGGATGTTTAGTTGCATTCCTGGCCTCTACCCCTTTGATGCCAGTAGCAACTCCTCCCCAAGTACGACAGCCAAAAACATCTCTAGACCTTGCCAAATATCCACCGAGGCACAAAACTGCCTAAAGTTTAGAAAAGTAGAGCGTAAAAGCATAGTCTTGGTTACACGACAGTAAGAAAGGGCTTCGGTATAGCTACCAAAATACAAGATTCAGAGGGGACCAGCAGCTTGGCTGACCGGACAATGAGCTGCAGAGCTGTTGGACCCCAGGTCTAAGAGTCTCCATGAATAGGAACAGGATGAGTCCCAAAGCCTGTACTAGAAGAGTCCCCCCATGGGAATGAAGTATCTTTAGGGGTGGTGGTACTGAAGGGCTACGGTGGCAGGGAACTAGGCAGCTCATTATGGAGATCACCTTCCCATGGCACGACACTGTTATTCTATTATCTTTAGCACACGCATCTCATGGCATCAGCACCGTCAGGGTCTTTGGTTATCATCCAAATGGAAAGTCCATGAGTTATGGATGTGCCAGGCAAACATGAGACAAACCTACAATGCCGTTCATGGCAGGAAACATGTTTTATGGTTGGTGTTGCTGGAGGCACCCTGGGGAATTTTGTATTTAGGCCCCTGTTTCTTGAACTCCCCACCTGGGATTTCCGAGTGGCTTCTCTCAGAAACACCCATGCAACAAGGAGCCCCTCCCTCTGTAGCAGGACTTGGCTAAGGTTGGGAAGCCTTTGAGAAAAGAAGCTTGAGCCCGCATAATGGCAAGAAGCTTGGGTCCACCTACGACAGGCATCTCGGCAAAACTCATTTCAAGAATATTTCTTTTTTTTCTTTAGCAGAAACACAGGATTCAAAAGTCTGGGGTGGCTGTGGCAGCATGCATCACGAGGAATGGGTGATTACGCAGTATGCAATGGCCAAGATTAAATTATGGGGTCATAATAAGAAATGGGTCATGTTTAAAAAAAGATGTCACTTTTGGTTGATAGGAAAAGCAGCTTTAAATCATTGTATGATTGAACCTATGCCCATCATGCTGACACCATCAATCGCAAGCAAGTTCTTTCCAAACAGTCTTTGACAAGCGGAGGTTTACTAATATCCATGTAATGTACTGCATTTACTCATATATTTTCCCTTTGTTGAATTTTGAGAGGAAAAACTCAAGAAAAATGTCACCCCCCCGCCATAATTTCTTCCTCTCTCTGACATTACTTTTAATTTTATTGCTTTGAGCTTGCAGCTGCATTTCCAATAGTGCATTCTCAGGCAGAATGCCTTTTATTCTTGTCAGAACAGACCAAATGTTAAAGGAAAGGGGCAGGAGCTTGGCTGCCTCTGGTTGGAGATGGGAGAAGGGAGAGCTACTTGGGGCTTTTACCGCATGGCTACTGTCTCTTCTGTCTCTTGTCTGTCTTTCTCCCAGTACACTCCTAGGCTAAAGGTGTAGGTTGTGGTCTCTCTAGAGACAGCTAAGTTGGTGCTGATCACTACTGAATTAGGAGGACATCAACTGCCTTGTCCTTGTTTCCCTGAAGTCAAACATGCCTGAAATCTGAAATGTGGAAAGGCACAGACATTTCAAATGTAAGGATGACCTTTCAGTCTCTTGCAAAGCATTCCCCTCTCTCTGAAAGATCCATGTAACCAGATATCTTAGAGCTTCAATGAAGTCTTTCATTCTGCGGCACCTTTTCAGGAATGCAGGCCAGGGCTAATGAAAGGAACTTAGAAGGCACTGGGGCTCTCGATTAAATTCACTACTGCTTAAATTACTCCTTCATATTCAGTTAATAGGGGACAAGAATCCCAAAGAGTGCTGAAATGTTGCAAGAGGCAGTGATTGAGGCTCCCAGAGGTTTGATTGTTCTACTCCCCAATGTGTAATTGGAGGAGATAAGACCCAGCTCTCAGCTCCGTAGATGTGGGGGATTTGTGTATTGTCAGATAAAAGCAGCAAAGGTGATTAGGTATGATAGGAGGAGGCTTAGCCCCCAGGAAACTCTTCTTCATCTGTGGTCTCATAAATATCATTCATTCATAAATTTCAGACTCCCTGGGGGCCCCCGACATACATTTGAAGAGTCTGGGGCAATTGACACTTGCACGGAATTGCCTTGGTATTTCTTTCATACCCTGCCAAAGGTTCTGCTCCATCAAATTAACATTGGGGTGCTTAACTCTTTCTGAGGCTAGAGGTTACCGCACCTTGGATCAATTGCAGTGACAGAGAAATGGTCTAGATTGCTACTATGTTTCATTTAATCCTGATGATTCTATGATTAAGTAAGTGCACTCCACCCAAACAGATATCCACCAGAACTTCAAAAGTTTTATTCTAGAAATGTATCAATGACATCACTGCCTGTAGAGTTATTAGTGAACTCCCCTATGGTTTACATATATATGGGGACTTTGTATTATTGCTTATGTACTATACCAATTGTATGTCAGGTACAGTACCTATTTAATGTGGCTTTATAAAGTAGTTTTAGAATAGTTTCAAAATATTGTTCATTTCCTCACAGCATCCCTGTGATATTATTTAGTATTATCCCTTTGCTTTACAGTGGTAAGAGGTTAAAGTATAAAAAGGTTAAATAATTTGCCTAAGGCTACATAAACAGTTGAGGAATGGAATCGTCATGTGAACTCCACTCTAAGATTTTGTTCAACATATCATGTGCCACAGCCTGTATACACATTGCAGAATTGCAGGGTTGGAAGACATGCTGGAGATGACATAGCCCAGCCTCGTAATAGATGTTTAATCCTTTTGCTAACACTCCTGCCCAATGGCTATTCTGCCTCTGCTCACATATGTCCTGGGGTGATATGCCATTTCATTTCTCTTCACTACTGATATTATGGTTTTGAAATTGGGTGGCAACATTTCCTTCCTCCCCATCAAACACGACTCAGCACCCATGGGCTGCCCATTCTAGTATGGAACCCTTTATTAAGAATATTTTCTTGAGTAGTGACACAACATGCAGCAGGCGGTGAGGATGTACTCCTTCCTATTTCCTGACTTCATCTTCAAGGGAGTGGCAGCTATGGCTGTGGTTGGTTCAGTAGCTGACCTGTAGTTCTTTGCCAATACTGAAGAGCTACCATCCTCAAGATGACTGGCTAGGAGACAGTTGCCCAGATCAAGGCTTATGGAGCCCCACTGGAGGGCATCACTCTGGAAGATCAAGTGGTACTTCTTGCAGGCATACCTCTGGAGGAGGAGGCTACCCTTGGTCAGTGTGGGGTGGAGGCCAGGACCTCCAGAAGTGGCTGACCACATGCGTGGAGGTGAAGTTCATGGTACTCTGGCCTGTGCTGAGAAAGTGAGAAGCCAGACTCCCAGAGTAACCAAAAAGGAGGAAAAGGAAAAGTAAGGAGAGGAGGAGATGATAATGGGCTGTATCAGCAATGGATGTAGCAGTGTTGCTTCATCCATGTTATACCCACCATTGGGAAGAAGTTCACCAACGTTAACTCTTGTTTTGTAAGTTTTTAAATTTACTTTGAGAGAAAGAAAGCACAAGTCAGGGAGGGAAAGAGAGAGAGGGAGAGAGAGAGAATCACAAGCAGGCTACGTGCTGTCAGCACAGAGCCCCAATGTGAAGCTCGAATCCACAAACCATGAGGTCATGACCTGAGCCAAAGTTGGACGCTCAACCAACTGAGCCACCCAGGCGCCCTCACCAGTATTAACTCTGAAGTGCTTTGTGATACTGATTTTTGTGAATGAAGCCATTTGGTTCAGTCTGCCTTGCTTAAAAAAAAAAAAAAAAAGCATCTTTTCCTATCTTGTATTTCATTCCCTCTTGTTACAAGGTGGCTTCTCACTCATCGGATCAATTTATGGATGCTGGCCCAAGGAAATATTTCAGCCCAGTTCCCAAAGAAGGAGCTCAGGATTGAGAATGCCAACTTGGTATTTTTATTAGGCCACACTGTTCTGTCTGCCTACTGGGTTGTGTTCTCCAGTCCTGAAGACCAAGAAGGATGGAATTGATGCTACCAGTTGAATCATTTAGTTGAAATTATGAATTCAGGATTCTTCCTCGGTGCTTTAAATGAACCAAAGTAGTGGGAACCGCCAAAGAATGATTTTCAGGTAAATACAGCCTTGCTTATTTGAGCTACTTCCCCTAAATGAGATCTATAGCATTTTCTCTGAAGTCAGTCCTAGGATCCAGAGAACAGTTTCCATTCTGATCAGACAAGCTATTGCCCATAGAAGCTTAGCACTGACGGCAGAATATATGAGTTCATCTTGTTCTGTTTCCGGTTTACAAATGGGAACCAGCTGATTTAGAAACCATGGCAGTCTCTGATTAAAATGATGGAGATTCTAACACTGGCAGAAAGAAATCAAGCTCTCAGGAGGGAAGGCAGAAAAATAACTGCACAAAAGACAAGCCAGGGCTCACCACTGTGTACCCCATCAGTAGTCCAAGGGAAGGCTATTTGGTTGGTAAAAGCTCTGAATTATGACTACATCTATATAATGGATGAATATTTCAGATTCAGTATGAGGGGTTGTTAGGCTTGGTTTTTAGACACAAATATATTTAAGTTTTAGAGAATATATTTTAATGCTCTCCTGCACTAAATGTACTAATGTGGAGTCAAAGATATTGTCACTGCGACATTTTTGTGGCCTTATTTCCTTGGGTCTGTAGATCCTGTCATCTAACAAGAGAGGTTTGCTTCATGGGATTGGTATAAGTCTTTGGGGCACCACGGAGATTGGAAACCTTGCCTTGGATTTTGTTCACAGCAAATACCAGCTCCTTAAAATAACAAATATTTGATTTCAAGAAGGTTTGTATATCTTTGGAATGTCTTTCCTCTTCACCAAGAGCTGAAATTTGTTTAGCCTATAAGATGAAGGATTTAGGTTAGATGCAAGGAAGACAGACTCCAGAATGTGTGACTATAGAATGCCATAAAATTTACTCTGGGTGGCTTTAAAGACAGAATGATTTTTTAAATTTTATTTGAGAGAGAGAAAGAGAGAGAGAGAGAGAGAGAGACAGAGAGACAGAGAGGCAGGCAGTGGGAGAGAGACATAATCCCAAGCAGACTCATGCTCAGCACAGAGCCTGATGCAGGGCTTGATCCCACGACCCTGGGATCATGACCTGAGCCAAAATCAAGAGTCAGACACTCAACTGAGCCACCCAAGTGCCCCTAAAGACAGAGTGATTTTAATGTAGCGAAAACAACGCTCGAGTGAAAGTCGAAGTTATGCATCTTGGTTCTGCTATATAAGTCAGTCTGTTGAGCCTGGATAAATCACTTCCCTCTGTGAGTCTCACTGTCCCCATCTATAAAATGGGGAGGAGGTGGACTAGACAATCTTTCCAGGTCGGACATTCTGTTCATCTCGCTCATTCATAAAACCACTTATTGTGACAATATGAATTGACTTGAAGCATTATACCAAGTGAAATACCTCAGACAGAGAAAGACAAATACTGTATAATCTCACTTATGTGTGGAAACTTAAAAAAAAAAAAACCCACCAAACTCATCAACACAGAGAACAGATCGATGGTTGCCAGAGGCAGAGGGTAGGAGGTAGGAGAAATGGATGAGGTTGGCCAAAAGGTACAAACTTCCAGTTATAAAATAAATCAGTCCTAGGGATATAATGCACAGCGTGGTGATTATAGTTAATCATATTGGATTAATATAATTTAATACTGGATTGTATATTTAAAAGTTGCTAAGAGAGTAGAGCTTAGAAGTTTTTATCACAGGAAAAAAGTGCAAACTATGTGTGGTGATGGATGTTAACTAGACTTATTTTTGTTGATGATCGTTTTGCAACATATACAAACATAAAATCATTATGTTGTATACCTGAAACTAATGTGCTGTTTTATGTCAATTATATCTCAATAAAAAACATTTATGGAGTACATGACATGTTCCAAAAGCTATTCTAGGCCCTGGGGATTCAAAAATGAACAAAATACAAAAAGCCACTTCTCTAGAGAGGCTGATACAGGCAACAAACATATCTGTTAGCTGGTGATAAGTGCTACTAATAATCTTGAAGCAGGGAAAGGGGGTAGGGAGCAATGGGGAAGGTATTATTTTTACGTAGAGAGATCAAGGAAGGTCTGCCTGATAAGGTAGCATTGCAGCAAATATCTAAAGGAAAGAAGGGAGCCAGCCATGTAGCTACTTGGGTAAGGAACATTTCAGGCAAAGGCACTAATGCTAGACCATTCCTATAAGAGGCGACTATCGCTGAAGCAGATCGAGTGAGGGAGAGTGGTAGGAGATGAGAGAAAAGAGCAGGGGTCAGATAATGCAGGGCCTTGGAGGCATTGGAAAGGGCTTTGGAGGGTTTGACCAGAATGACATGGTCTGACTTAGATTTTCAAAAGGTGACTGCCACTGGGAAAAGACTAGATTGTGTGGGGCTGAGAGGGAAAGCAGGGAGACCAGTTAGGAAGCTATGGTAATCATCCAAGTAAGAGGTAATGGTTGCTTGGACTAGGGTGAGGAGGTAGGGGTCATGAGAAATGGTCAGATTCTAGGGTGGTCTGGAGTGATTCAAGGTTTAAAAGCTCTTGTCGTGGAAATCTCATGATTTCCTCTATTCTTTCTTTGAGCCCCTTCCAGATATTATGAGTCTATAATTGCAGTTTACGTACTTCAATCACAAGAAATTTTTGTTTATCCCCTTTGCGAATTCCCCAAATTCCTAGCTCTTCTGAAATCAAAGTGGAAAAAAAAATATTCTGAGTAACAATGGAGGTCGTTGGTACCATCAGTCTAGTGAGGGCTTCTCCTCTTTGAACTTGGTAAGGTTGTTCTATTCTAGGGCTAAATGCCATTTTATTGACTGCAGGGCAAGATGACACTAAAAGCTTCTACATTATCAAGAATCTCTGCTGGCATTATCTGTCAGGGTTGTCTGACCATCTTATTTTGACACAGGTACTGTGTACTCTCTCAGTGTCCCCAAAACATTCTTAATCTAGATGATTGCGTCAGCATGGCATCGAGTAAAGAATTTGGAAACTATCCTATTTGTCTAATCAATGTAGACAATTTGAAGAGTTTAGACCAGAAATAGTATAGGCTTGTCATGTTACATTTCCTCTCTCATATGTTTCCTCCCTACTAAGGAAATTCGGGAAAATGTTTTCCTGTATAATTTGATACTTCCCTTTTTTTCTGAAGTAGCTATTATGCTGCCAATGAGTCAGGGCAAAGAATGGATTAAATGGATTTTTGTCATTGCTTGGGTATAAGAACTCATTCCTCTGCTAAAGACCAACCCTTCTTCCTGTTTCTGTTTCATTTCTACTTCCTTTGTGCTTGAGGTATAAGCCTGTCTGGTCCCTTTTATGCCTCCAACTTGGTGAATCCTAGCTATAAGAGCCATAAAGAGTTTCTTCCCTTTGAACAAAGGTACTTAAGCACTAAACTGGACACTTAAAAATAAAGGAATGATTAAGCATAAATACTCTTTCATTCAGGCTTTCTTATACCAGAGAAACATTAAGACATTTTAAGCATCACTTAAACAATTGTATACTTTTATGCAAAAAAGTTAAAAGATCTCGAATACAATTAGCTTTGCTCTTTGCTTCAGACTTGCTGTAAAACTGAGTAAACCACTATTCTCTAATACATCGGTGTTAATTTTAAAGAATGAATAAAGTGCTAATGACCTTAATATGCAGAGTTTAGACAAATCAGTAAGAAAAAGATGAAGACACTAGTAGGAAAATGGGTTCAAAAATGAACAGCTGATTCACAGAATAGAACACATTGCTTACAATATGAGAGCATGTGAAATCCCACTTATAATAAAAATTCAAATGTAAAACAATAATGAGGTAGCATATTTAACTGTCCGATTGACAAAGATTTCCCCAAATCATTGACTTTTTTGCAGTCTCTGATTCCAAGGATGTGAGAAACAGGCACTCTCACACACTGTTGGTAGGAGAGCAATTTGGCAATAGAAATAAAAATTAAATAATGCGCATACTCTATGATTCCATAATCATCATGACTAAGAATTTCCCTTACAGATATAATCACACAAGTGTTCAAAGACACACACGGGTATTCATCACAGTAGTGTTTAGAAAAAAGCAAAATTCAAAAACCTAAATCAAAAATCAAAAACCTAAATATCCTTGAACAATTTAAGAGTTCATTAATAGAGGACCGGTTAAAGAAATATGGCACATTTGTATGATATAATGCAATATTGCCATTAAAAAGATTATGGTAAAGATAAATACCTTCAGAGGGAAAGATGTCCACCGTGTGTCGTTAAAGAAAAAGAAGCAAGTTGCAGAGCATTCGTGCAAAGAAGTCTGTGTGTGTGTGTGTGTTTGTGTATATGTTTGTTTGAATATGCATAGAGAATACCTAGGAGGACACACCTATATTGTTCATAATGATGGCTTCTAGGGAGTGAGTTTTGAGAGTAACAACATGTATTATTGTTACAACAAAAACTTTAAAATGAACATGGCTGTGGAGAACGGTGGTGGTGGTCTGGGGCCCAGATGCTTGGATAACCTCAGTTTGAGAGTTGAGAAATAATGGAGGGGGAAAGGGAGAAAACTGCTTGAGTAAATAGGGCACATATTCATTTTGCTTGGGTAGACGGAGCCCAAACTGCTCTACATTCTGGCTGCCTAGTAGGGCTTGACGCCTTCCCCATTTAGGCCCATTGGCAGGTGAGAAGAGACTATCAGGCTGTTCGATGACAAGGGGATGGATTGGAGGATCTCGAGGCCATTTTTAGCTCCACAGTTCTATCCACAATTCTCATATAGATAATGGAGCTGATGTTGCCCAACATCAAATCACTCCCGGTTGCCCTTGAAGAGCAGAAGAGGAGAGGAGGATTCACAAATTCCACTCTCCAGCTGCAGAAGTGTTTGCTCTGGGTTATCACCCCCCTTTTCTGGAGGAGATTTAAAGGAGGTAGACTCACAGGAGATTTGTCAATGGTACCATGTTCCTCTCCCTTCTCTGACTTGTATTTCTTTGGACAGTTCTTTCAGTGCCTTTTTCTTACCTGGCTCACAGCACCCCCCCCGCCCCCACCTTTTTTTTTTTTTTTAAACGAATGGACTGGCAATAATAATCCACTGATAGTATGGTGAAACAAGCTTTCCTTTATTCATGATCCTGATTACCTTCCCTGTAGGGAGGACTTCAGAGGGCTGACATACTTTTTTAGAATAGAGAATAGCTGCCAGATTAGGGTCATTTAATCCTGCCAATGGCAACCAAGTGTATGTTTACCAGCAGATGCCTGAAATCCAGGCCCTCACTAAAGTGGCTGTCCTTCTGACTCTGGAGAGTTTCTTCTGGTAGAAGAAACCACTTTCATTAACATGCCTTGTCTGTTGGACTCACTCTGCCTCCAAGCTTAGGGCTGGATTTATCAGTGACAATTCAGCATGAATTGCCAACCCTCTTTCCTCAAACCTTCAACCCTGCACCCACATTTTGAAATTTATTCTATAGGAAATAAGGAGGAACGTTGACCATTTGAGTGACATGATCAGATACTAATGCTTGGGTACATACAGTACTTTCTTACCTCTAACAGCACTTATATTTTGACTAATTGTTGATAGGTTTGCCTCCTCTCTTCAATTAAGTTATTGAAAGGGACTTAGTACTCAACTTGGTGTGGTGGCCGAAAGAGGGTTAAGATGAAGACAACGGCACGGTTTCGAATCTAGAACACTGGAGGGATGACGGGAGGGATATGGGTGCCATCAGCTGAGAGAGGATACACTGGATGCCGAGGAGGACCTAGAGGGCAAAGTGAGGCTAGCGCCGGCATTAAGAACACAGAATCTGCAGCCATGCTGCCTCAGTTTGAATCCCAGTTGGTCTACTTACTAGTTGCATAAGCTTGGGAAAGCTATTTAGCCTCTTTGTGCCTTAACGCACCCATTTGTAAAAATGAGTAATAGAATTATCTCGCAGGATGGCTGTATCAGACAAGTGAATGTAGCTTATGTACGTAGAATGGTGCCTGGCACACAGTAAGTGCAAACTGGTGCTTACTATTTTTATTATTAGATGTAGTGAATTTTATTTTATATTTTTAAAAAAAATTTTAAAAAGATTATTTTTGAGAGACAGAGAGAGTGGGGGAAAGAGAGAGGGAGAGAGAGAACCCAAGCTGGATCTACACCATCAGCACGGAGCCCGATGTGGGGCTCGAACCCCCAAACCACAAGACCATGACCTGAGCTGAAACCAAGAGTCAGATGCTTAACCGACTGAGCCACCCAGGTGCCCCTAGACATAGTGAATTTTAAATGTTTGGGGTACATCTAGGCGGGCATGTCTAGCTGAAACTTGGGAAATAAATTATAGATCACATGATAGATATTGAGCTACAAAGGGAGAAGTGATAGAACTCCAGGCAGCACCAGTATTGAAGGAAGAAAAAAATAGGGATTCTGAAAAAGAGACTAAAAGTCAGTGGGCAGAGAAGGAGGAGGAACCATGTAGGCATGATATCATGGAAGCTACGAAAGTCGTCAGCCAATGAGATTAAAGTGGGACACCAACATTGGAACTGTGCGTATGGAGAGGGACTGGAAGAGAGGAGGGAGAGAATGTCATTTGGGGAAGTAGATAGATGAAAGGGGAAAGAGTCAAAGATCCGTATGGCCAGCTCCTCACAAATACTTGCTGAGGGGTAGCACTGTTCAACCAGTCCCCTGGGTTATCGGTGGGTCCAGCTTCTTTTGTTGTTTGTTTGTTTACTTACTTATTTATTTCGAGAGACAGAGTATGAGTGGGGAGGGGCAGAGAGAGAAGGAGAGAGAATCCAAGCAGGCTCCACACTCAGTGCAGAGCCTGACGGGGGACTCCATCTCATGAACTGTGAGATCATGACCTAAGCCAAAATCAAGAGTTAGACACCTAACTGACTGAGCCACCCAGGCACCCCTCTGGCTTCATCCCATTTCAGTCCCCTCTGCCCCAGCTTCCAGTCGGAGGACCAGTGACAATGAGCTGGGATGATGGTGACTATTCACCAAGGTCCCAACTAAGGAGTGGTTCAACCAGCGACCACAGACTAATTCCCCTCTACTCCAACTAGGATCAGAGGAAAAAAGAAGGAGGGCAGATACATGAGCACAGGAACCCAACAACTGCTGTTTATGATAAGACTCAGGGCATACCTGGCCCAGTGCCCTGACTCTGAGTGAGGTATTTGGCACCTTCCATCATGAGGGTAATGGCGTCCCAAGCACTGCTTTCATCACCAACCCTTCACTCCAGCAGCCACTGTGAACAGGCCACCGTCATTCCAACTCCCCCAACATTACTCATTCACTTCCCCCTGACCAGCATGCCATCCCTTTCTTCCTTTCCAGCTCAAAGCCTATTTCTTAAAAATGTTCCTCCCTTAAAACCCCTGTGTCTACTTGTGTCTGGAGTGTCTTCCTGTATTGTCCACATCACACATTTTAGATGATGTAGCGTACATTTGCTTGCACTGTTCTATTTCTGTCCCGTGGCTTTTGTTGGCATATGGAAAGGCACAGTAACAAGGTAGTGTTTGGTGCACTGGGATAGGACAGCTGGGAAGGGAGATGGAAGGAGAGCTATGAGTTTTGCACCGATATTTCACACTTGAACTAATTTGCAACAAGAGGTATAAGCTGGAAAAACCAATAGCAGTGAGGAGAGGAGCCTGGGGTGAAAAGGAGACAAACATTGGCTGCCTTTTAGACAACTGAACATATTAGGTGAAGGAGTGGGGGGAGAATATCACACGCAGATGAGATATACCTGCCCTAGGACAAAGAATAAGAAACTTCCTAACTGGACATACGTATGTCGACCATGAGTGTAAAGCTGTAGAAAGGAAGCCCTGAGTTGGTGGTAACCCTGAAGGGAGGGGGGGAGGGAGCATGGCTAAAAAGTCGCATGTGTTTTTATTTAGTGATTTACTTTTTACACTACTTTAGGGATTCTTCTTTGTGAGGTGTTATGCAGCCAGCTCCCTTGGGCTTCTTGAAACCAGGTTTAAGTAATTATGTTTTTCTTTTCTTTCTGAGAGGTGAATATCACTATCATATCTTTTGTGTCCCTTGGAACACAGAAGGCCATGCTCACTAAGAGGGGCAGGGGCTGGTTGGACACCATGTGCACGTCTGTTCTCCATACGAATCTATAAATTTCTTGAGGGCACTAACTGTATCTTTCAGTTTTACTGTGAGGCATATAATTAGCAGTCAAAAATACTTAGACAATTGAATTGAACTGAAGAGAGTTAATCATTTGCTGAAACTCTGTCATCAATGAGTTGTTCCAGAGAGACACGACTTGGAGCTGCTTTGTTTATTTTCAGCTTTGTTGTAATTGTCACCACTTCTGATGATCCCTCAGAGGCAGAGCGGAGTAGTAGAAAGAGTGGCTTGGGAGACAGGAAGCATTTGTGCCAGTTTGGACTCAGCTAAGTGACCTTGGACATGTTAATTTCAGACCACATGATTTTCAAACTCTCTATAGTTCTGCTCTGTGAGTGCAGTAGGCCTTGTCTACTGAAAATCAACAAAGATACATGAGAGGAAGTAACTCAGTTTGTCAGCTTGGCCACTATGATGTGATGCAGTCATTTTGAAATTTTCTTCCAAAGAAGTCGTTGATTTCTTTTTTTTAAAGTTTATTCATATATTTAGAGAGAGAGAGAAAGAGGGAGAGAGAGAGAGTCCCAAGCAGGCTCCAAGCTGTCAGCGCAGAGCCCGAAGTGGGGCTCGAACTCATGAACTGTGAGATCACGACCCGAGCTGAAATCAGGAGTTGGACATTCAACCAACTGAGCCACCCAGATGCCTTGGCTGATTTATTTTCTTGAGTTGATTGACACACCCCATGTTTTTGATCTAGAACTTTGACTTTGGAATGAAAATCAGAGAATGAAAGCTGTTACTCAGACTACTATAAAGGTAGATACCTACTGTTGGGCAAGTCAGGTAACAAAGAGTTAATAATGTTACTACTATTCTGTATTAATGCTAATGATATGGGTATTATATAGCAAATGCTATGGATCACAAATTATGCCAAATGTTCAAAAATAGTTCTCACGTAAATCTTGCAACAATCTGTGACACGGGCAATATCATTATCCCCGTTATACAGGTAAGAAAACTGATGCTGAGTCACAGTGGACAACTTTTTCAAGGTCACTCAGTCTGAACTCTCAGCTATGATGTGCTAGTGGGTGCTTAATACATTTAAAAAACAATTAGTAAATAAGATTAGCTAGCATGTGATATCAGCATGGCTTCAGCTAGTAGAAGTAGGAGCAGTATTAGCTACTTACTCATTGAGTGTTTACTCTGTGTCAGGCACTGTTCTAAGTAATATATGTGCATTAGTCCACTTAATTCCAGCTATCACTCTACGAAGTGGACTCCATTATTGTTCTCCTTTACAGATGAAAAAACTGAGGTCTGGAGAGATTAAGGAAACCTATCCAATAAACGGCAATTCTCTCCTTTACTTTCTGCTCTCATATTGAGTGTTGGAGATTTAGAGGTTAGACTCTTTAGGTCCTCTCTCTGTGCCTCAGTCACCTTTGCCCAGGCCCTCAGGGTGCCCCTCCACACTGTGCAATCTCTCCCTGAGACCAAGAGGCAGGCAGGAGAAGGGAGTAAATGTAGTGTCTCATTGCTGATTTTCTACAATCTTAACACAAACACTTATCAGTGTTGTTGAAACTTAATCTCACTAGCTCATCTGTGAGACCAATTTTAATTTGGAGCCATCTGCCACAGACAAATGAGTAATTATGGCAGAGCCCAGAGGGGTGGGCCTTGGGGAGAAGGTTGGCTTAGCCTCTTTCCGCCTGCCTGCACTGACGCAAGTGACCAAGAAAGAAAATTCTTTGGGTGGGCTGTTGATGCAAAGGCCAGCAGTTCTACTTCCCTGTTGCTTAAATCCTTAGACACCACTGAACAAGGAGGGGTGACTTTGAGGTCATATAGCTTGCCTAACAGCAGAAGGGAGACCATTGTCATTAAGGCCGGGCAGAAGGAGGTAATCTGCGAACTGAGCCAGCCCGCTCACCAGCCTCTCTCTCATTGTATTAGTCGTTCCTTGTGATGAGTGCCACTTGCCAGCTGGTCTCTCCACACAATATGACTGGCTAAGTCAAATTGATAGAGTGAGGCTGAAAATAATAGTCATTGACCTCTGTCTAGCATTTAAATTTATTTTCAAAAGACTTTAATGTACCTTATTTCATCCTAATGACAAGCCCCTAGATTAGGTATTGTTCCCTTCATTTTATACATGAGGAAATTTAGTCGTAGGGTGATTCTGTAACTGGACAGGTGTAAAACACCTTGGGTCTTGCCCAAGGTCATCCTGTTAGCTGCAAGCTGGTTAGTACCTCAAACTCTGAATTAGACTCTGTCATCCTGTCTTCTAGACGAGTGGCTGTCCAGCTATGCTTGCTCCTCAGGGACCATGGAGGGATAGGAGTGTGTGTGTGTGTGTGTGTGTGTGTGTGAACAAGTGGGGCTTTGGGCCCTGATCTGCACTTAAACTAGGCCAGCTCTGCTTGGGTCTGTTTGCCTATTTTACTTCTGGGAAGGATTTCATTTAATGAAAGGCTCTGCTTCTGAAAATGTCTGAAAACCACTTCCCTAGTAGTATTTCTCATGGAGAGTTTAGTGGGTTGAATGGAGTCCCCTCAAAAGATATACTCACCTCTTAACCCCCAGTACCTATGAATGTGACCTTATTTAGAAAAAGGGTCTTTGCAGATGTCAAGTTAAAATGAGGTCATCGTGCATTAGGGTGGACCCTAAATCAATGACTGGTGTCTTAGAAAGGAGAGGGGGATCAGGACCCAGAGACACAAGGAAGAGACACGGAGGAGAACTCTGTGCGACGATGGAGGCAGAGATTGGAGTGATGCGGTTACAAGTGAAGGCATGGAACAGATTCTCTTTTAGGGTCTCCAGGAGGAACCAGCCCTGTCAATACCTTTATTTCAGACTTCTGGCTTCCTGAACCATGAGAGAATGCATTTCTTTTATTTTAAGCTTCCCAGTTAGTGGGAATTTGTTATGGCAGCCTAGGAAACAGATACAGAGAAGTCCATAGACCTTTCACCTAGAAATGGGTGAGGGCAGGCTTATTAAAATGCTGGTTCCGGGCTCCAACCCCAAGCCTCTGGACCTGTAGGGGCTCAAGAGTCTGTATTTTGACAAGTTCGCCATATGCACAATGATTAATCTTTGAGCTGGTTTTGACCATACACAGGTACAAGACTCTGCTCCCAGAGTCAGTGCGCCAAAGGAAAAAGGCTTGATGTACAAGAAATTGGCTGGTATTAAGCCTTCTGTAGTGCAAAAATTTTGAATTCTGAGAATTATTTAAGAGTGTTTACCCTAAGGAGTCACAAAATCTGCCAAGAGAGTCAGATTTTTGGAGCAGCCAGAAGACCCCAGAACAACACACACACACACATACACACACACACACACACGCACGCACACACGCAGTCTTATACTTGTCTGGTGCAGAGAATTCTGATAAAGCATCACCATTTTGACTTTAAGATTTGGTCCCTATTAAAAATGCAGTTTTCCATATGAGTGCTGATACTTGAAGCCAGTGTCAGACATTTATGCCTGGCCTTTGATCTTTACCTGAGAGCACTTTTGATAGGCTTGAAGAGGGAGAAGAGCAGGATGGGCTGAGCAGAAGGGGTCTCGCTGCCAGCCTGAGGCCAAGCCCTTGGCCAAGTAAAGCCAAAGAGGGCCCCAGTTTATCCATCCAAGATTGATGGAGGTCAGCTGTGCCCAATCTCTTGGCGACATGGGGGAGGGTCAGTGAAAAAGGCCAGGTGTTTGGCTTCTGGGTGTGGGAGGGGCACCTTCCTGGGAGTGGCCTACCCAGCCGGACCTGCGGTCCTTCAGGAGGCCTGTGTTTGCTCACATCCCTGATTTGCTCCCAGGTAAACAAATCCTGATTCTATTTCCCAGAAAGGCAGAACTTCAGCACGGTGGCGGCCTGTTGTTATAGTTACTGACATATGACTTCCCACAGTGATTGTCAGAGCAATGGGAGAAAATAAAATTTAGCAGAGGCTGGTGGTGGGGGTTGGGAGAGAGAGAGGAGGAAGGGAGATCTGCCGAAAAGACTTGGAGCTGGGGCCGATGGCTGTGTGCCTTTGTACATATGGTATGATATTCAAGTATGGACAAAGGAGGTCTTACACTGGCGGTGTCTGAAAGGATCTTGGGAAAAGACAGCCTGTCCCAAACAGCTTCACTCCTGTCCCAAACGCCTGACATTTCACCATTAGTGGTTCATTCCTGTGAGTTAAGCTCTGCCTTTCTCCAGGGGAGGTCACGCCTTAGATTGTACCCTGGAGTGAGTTTTCCTGGTGCCTTTCTTCCCCAGAGTTTGCCAGGGCACTGGGGAAAGATGGGGGAAATGGGGGTCATCAAATAAAGACATGGCCTGTTTACAAAACTCCGAAAGTATTGCTAGTCCCCTCTTTGGAAACCCCCCTGTGCTC
Organism: Lynx rufus; assembly: GCF_022079265.1. Taxonomy (NCBI): domain Eukaryota; kingdom Metazoa; phylum Chordata; class Mammalia; order Carnivora; family Felidae; genus Lynx; species Lynx rufus. Next base: position 8,108,880 of record NW_025814833.1, read on the forward strand.
TGCTCTCTTTCGCAACAGTTATGAAGCTGAACGTGCAGGATGTCTGAGAGATACACATAGCTCTTCCTTATTCATCAGCAAATATTTATCTATCACCCATTATATACTAGGCATTGGGTTAGGTACTACTGGGGGAAACATGGAAACAGTTGGGCATTAGATTATGCCTGACATTTAAGAAACAGTCTAGTTACAGAGACCAGACATTTACACAAGTGAGGCTGACCAATCGTACACAGTTGTGTGTGAGTGGTGTCAATGGAAGGATAGAGCTAATGACTGCATAATCTCAGGGGTGGGCAAGATCATCACAGGGTAGGGTGTCTGGGTAAGCCTTAGTTCAGAGTAATGCAGTTTTTAAAACATTTTTTTAATGTTTATATTTGAGAGAGAGAGAGAGAGAGAATGACAGTGCACGAGCGGGGGAGGGTTAGGGAGAGATGGAGACAGAATCGGAAGCAGGCGCCAGGCTCCGAGCTGTGAGCACAGAGCCCGATGCGGGGTTCGAACCCACAAACTGTGAGGCCATGACCTGAGCCGAAACTGGATGCTTAACCGACTGAACCCCCCAGGCGCCCCCAGAGTAACGCAGTTAAATCACTCCGACCCTTAGCAGGGCTGTGGTGAGATGGGGCAGAGAACAAATCAGTTTTGATAGGAATGGTGATGTGGACTCAGTAGGGAACATACTCATACCTCTCTGCTTTGCTCTTCATCCAAATTCTGGCCTGTCCTTTCCAGAGAGCTCTTGATCCTTCACGGGTCTACCCTGTCTCAGAACTCTGTTCTGCGAATCCCAAGACTTAGATTGCCACAGAAGCAGTATAGCCAAGTGGTTAAGAGGGTAGGTTTAGGGGTTAGGTGGCCTGGGTTTGAATCCTGGCTCTGACACTGAACTGTGATCTTGGACAACTGATTTAACTGTGACGCAATTCTTCTTATGGGTAGAATGGGGGCAGTAATAATAGTGTCTACCTAACCGAGGTGCTGGGGGGATTAAATGAGCCAAGTGGTGTAAGTTACTTAGCATGGTGCTGGCTGCATACTATTTGTTCATGAAATAAGTGTTTATTGAGTGCCCGTGATATTGCAGGCACTTTCGTAGTGTGGGGTTACAGCTGCGCTGTATGAAATGCTGGTGGAGAACGGAGGCATTCAGGCCCTTTATTCAAGGAACTTTTCATCTGTCTTTCTTCCTGTTCTATCCATTCCAATTCTTAGTCTGAGAGTTATCACTTAAGTACTTTCATTCTTTTTGTTTAACCAGGCAGGCAAACAGTAAAGCTCCACTTCCCTTTAAGCCGAGCTTTGGCCATGACCCATAAGGTTTGATCTGAAGTGTTCTCATTATCTGAGCACTTTGCAGTTTGGGGCTTGATTTTTACTATTTTATTGCTTTTTTAATTATTAAAATTTTAAAAAATGTTTATTTATTTTTGAGAGACAGAGAGAGATAGCCTGAACGGGGGAGGGGCACAGAGAGAGAGGAAGACCCAGAATCCGAAGCAGGCTCCAGGCTCTGAGCTGTCAGCACAGAGCCTGACGTGGGGCTCGAACTCACGAGCCGTGAGATCATGATCTGAGCTGAAATCGGACGCTCGGCCAACTGAGTCACCCAGGCGCCACTATTTGTTTTGTTTTTTGTTTTTGCTTTTTAATGCATTGTCGTATTCCATGTTTGATGATACTGTATTTTTTTTGTCCCTACTATATCTTTCTCCCTACTTCGTCCCTACTATGCTCCAAAGGAAGAAAGTGGAGAGACCTGTCTGACTTGAGGGGTTTAGGAGAAACCTGCAGGAGACAGGACATGAAAAGACCATTACTGAAGGGTATTGAGCGCTAGGCTTCATGCACTGGTTTCTCTTCTAATGAGAGCTTGTAGTCACTGAAAGGGTGGGTAACATGGCAGGATTGTTATGCTGTGTTGTGAAGAATAAGCCGGCATCGTTGTCCAGGAAGGCTTGTGAGAAAGAAAGGGGCTATCGGCAGAGAATCCAGTTAGAAGATTTTCATGTCAGTCTGGGGCAGTGATTCTGAAAGCTGAGTGTGCATCAGGATCCCCTGGAGGGGTGGTCAACACACAGCTTGGTAGGCCTCACCCCCAGAGATTCTGATTCAGAATTTGCATTTGCATTTCTAACAAGTTCCCCTGGTGATGCTAATGCTGCTGGTCCAAGAACCACACTTTGAGAATCCCTCAGCTAGGAGGGAGATGATGAAGAACACAGGGAGAGTGGTGGGAGGAAAGAAAGTATGTAAGAGGTTGGAGCGAAAGAAACCACAGAGCTTGGGGACTGGACATAGAGGCAAGGAAGGGGAAGAACTCAAAGATGACTCCAGAGTATTAAACCTAAGTGCTTTGGAGGATAGGAGAGTCACAGAGGCAACCCCCCAAACATTTAGGGGTGGAATGTAGTCATATCACAGGTACTGGGAAAATACATGAACCCCTATATCCATTTGCACGTGCACCACGGTATTCACACTTAAAGGTCTTCTGTCATTGTCCGGGAGAGAGACCGGTGAGAAGGAAAACTCCCAGGTCTGTGGTTGGCCTCTTCTTTTCTAGATTGTAATCTTTGAGTAGAGGAAGAAAATGAGGCTAGAGAGCAGAGGCCAGGGAGGGTAGGAGCTTGGATGTTCTGGAAATGGAGAGCACACTTCTGGGTTGCCACGTATTGAATGTATACGGGCAAATGCTCACAAAGAAAAGGCAAATGAGGAAGACCTAGCGTGGGCCACGCAGAGTTGCTCTAGGATGCCACCTGAGATCACTGATGCGATTTCTGAGAGCAGAGGGTTGCCATGCTAAGGCTACTTAATGCCAGCCTACCTAACCTTCCCTATTTTCAAGGCTTCTGATCCCGGGGCCTTATTGTTCCCGGCTATTTCCCAGCCTGTAGGGATTTCTCTTACCTGCTTCTCTCCACTGGGCCGCCTGTAGCTGAGCAGAAGCTCCACAGCTCCCACCACCTCCTTGCGGATGGCGTAGAGCAATGCATCGCCTACATACACGCTGTGGTTCAGCAGTAGCTCCATGATCTCCAAATTCTCATTCTCAATAGCAATGAGCAGGGCGCTCCGGCCCAGAGGATCCATGCAGTTGATGTTGACATTGTAGTAGATCTCAGCCTCCTGTAGGGCCTGCTTCACGGTGGCATAGTCCCCCTTCTCCACAGCATTGAGGAACGCCTTCTCTTCTGCAGAGAGCTCTGTCTCAGCCCTCACGATTTGCAGGGGGATACGGTCTCTGTAAGGTGAGTAGTTGACTTTTTTGTAGTACAGTTGGGCCATGGTTCATAGCAACTTAGCAACCTGAGTGAGAGAGAGGGAGACCAAAGAGATTCTTAGGTGCCTGAAGGTTTCAACTGGTCAGTTTATGGAGGCAGCATGGCTAAGCGGTTGGAAAATCCTCAACTGTTTTTCCCCCACGATCTTTCTCTTCTTGCAAAGTGGTATAGCAAAAGAAGCCCAGACATTTGGGTTCAAATCCTGGGTTCAAATCCTGCCTTTTCCAGCTCTGTGACCTTGGATAAGTTGCTCAAGCCCATTGTGCTTCGGTCTATTATTATTAATGTTATCAATATATTAATAGCATTAGTGGCAGTTATCATTTAGTTATAGCTCACTGTGTACCAGGCTCTGTGCTAAAGAATTCCTTCCTCATAAAGCTATTGTGAGAGTCAAATGAGATAATATACTATCAGAGCAACTGGCAGTGTGTAAACCTCCCAAGACATGGCGCAAATTAATTCCTCCCTTCCCTTCTGCTGTCTGAAGATACTCATGATAATACTGCTGATTGTCAGAGCGACCATTGGCCAATTTTCTTTAGACCCTGGGCCTATGGGCTGGTGCTAATTTTCAGTGTCACATTGCAGCTTCCCCAGATGTAGACCCTGTATTAAAATCCACTTTTCATGCTACCTGAAGCCCTGCTTTTTGCTGCTTCTCAGTGGGGAATGGGTATTGGCTCTGATAGGCCAAAGTCACATACCCCCTCTGCCGATTCATGATTTTTCCTCTACCGCTTGAAACCAAGGAGCTTATGGATCCGATAATATGTTCGATTCAGTTCTGAGAAGTGAATGGTCTGTTTTACATGCACCACATCTAAAGCCCGATTTCAATGGAAGTGATTTTAAAGTAAAACCTATTACTGAATTCCTACAATGTGTTTAACACTCTCCGGGAAACCAAGAAAAAAAGACAGTCTTGGCCTTCAGTTGCATAGAATGAACGGCAGTATAGAGTTCTTGCCTCTATACTGTTTCAGATCAAATTCATGCACATTCCTCACTGACCTCCTCCTACTAGCCCTGTGAGATAGGAGTGCTTATTCTCCCCAGGGGAGAAGATGAGGCTCAGATCCATAAGGTGATTGGCTCCCCTTTCCCTCCCACCCCGGGGACCTCCAGGACCCTCTGGAGGCTGAGTTTGGCTGGACCCACTGAAGTGTCTCATTACCGAAGTATTTTGCCTGCAAAAGGAAATGGAAATGTGATAAAGGGCCACTTGTGTCATCTGCTGGGTGGAAGAGAAGATGAAGACATGACATATGCCTCAGTCTTCCAGGTAATTACATCCCTGCTTTGGCAAAGGGAGAAGCATATATTATACCGAGTGGCATTTGCAATTCATGTGCCTGTGGTCTTCTGGGAAGTTAGTATTTGAAGGTGAGTGTCACCTCATACCCTGAACAGGCCCAAAGGACAAATTTCTCTCTGCATCCACATCTCTGTTTGGCTGTCTTGATACGCACTGATATTCTGTGCTACTTTCAAGTAACTCAGCAGTGGCTGAGGAAAGTGGCACTTAAAGTAAGCATTTGTCACTAAACAGCTAATGACTTTAATAATCCTAATTGTAGACTGCCTCCCCGCCTCCCCATCTCCATTATAAACAAAAAGAGGGGAGGAAGAAGAGACAGTGTGATCTCCTGAAGAGAGACTCAACAACTGGATTCAGTTTATATTGATTTATATTTATTTTATTTATCTGTATTTATTTATTTATATATATTTATGTATTTATATTATATGAACACGCCGGAAGCCATCAGTAGGCCTAGTGCTGTGCTAGTCACTTGGGGAGGGTATGAAAGAATAGGTGCATGCCTTCGTCTCTCGCCAAAACCATTCCACAACCTTACAATTGATCATCCTGACTCCATTCTTTCCCCCTCCACGGAGTCTCCCGCACCATCCCCAAGTTATCCCGTAAAACACAAATCTGGTTCCATTTCACTCTTCCTTGATTAGTTGTGATGAACTCAACTTTCCTTTCTGAGGTCTGCTTGGTTTTGGTTCATGTGTTTACCTCTCCAACTTCTCACCCTCATCCACTATTCTTTAGCCTTGTGCAGCTGCTTTTGAGTCCCCCCACATGCCAAGCTTTTGGCCACCTCAAGACCTTTGATTACCTCCTGGAACATTCTTCTCCAGCTCTTTTAATCTTTCAGGTCTCAACCAAATGTCACCTCCTCAGAGCAGCACTCACCAACCACTCTTTCTAAAGTGGTGCCTTCATAGTCTTCTCTCCTTTGTATTCTTTTCCTTCTTAATGCTTATCACAATTTGTAGTGACATATTTCTTTTTTGAATTGTTTTTAAATTTTTACATTTGTTTATTTTTGAGAGAGCACAAGTGGGGGAGGGTCAGAGAGAGAATGAGACACAGAATTGGAAGCAGTCTCCAGGCTCTGAGCTGTCAGCACAGAGCCCGATGCGAAACTTGAACCCACAAACCATGAAATCATGACCCGAGCCAAAGTCGGATGCCACCCATGTGCCCCTGTAGTGACATATTTCTTTGTCTTACTGGATAATCACCTCTTCTGTCCAATTTGCTTTAAATCTCAAGTTCAGGGACTGCATCTGTCCTGTTTTTATAGCACCTGCACCTAGCCAAGTTCCTGGCACATCCTGGATACTTGATATATATTTGGTGAATGAATGAGTAAACCTTCCATGATATTCTCTCATCTTTCTCCACCCCAACCTAAGTTCTAGCCATACTGAGCCATGCTCTCAGAGTGGCCCTTTAATGACCATGTCTTTGCACATAGCTTCATCCTACTCTCTCCACTTAACAAATTCCTTCTCGGCTTCAGCACCTTGCTCATAGTTCTCCTCCTCTGTGAAGTCCCCCCACTCCACCCCCAACACCTTCAGAAGGTTAGCCAATCTCCCTCTGAGTTCTCCACTGGTACTTGGATGACATTTCTCCAATGTCACCTAATAGCATGTTTGTCTTTATGCCACTAGGGTCTGAGTACCTTGATTCCTGTCTTCCCAGCACTTGCAATGGGGTCTAGAACATGATGGGTGCTCAACAGATGAATGTTTAATGAACAAATGCAATCTAGCTGAGAAAGGTTGGCATGGTCATGGAATGAAGGGCTAAATTATGTGGTAGTGATTTGATACTTTGGGATTTTAGGAAGGGCTCAGTGAAGGCTGGAGAACTCAGAGAATGTTTCATGAAGGAGGTAGCTCTTTAGTGAGTTCTTGAAGGATGAATTAAAAGTACAAATGTGGGGGCACCTAGCTGGCTCAGTGGGTAGAGCCTGTGACTCTTGATCTTGGGGTTGAGTTTGAGTGCCATGTTGGGTATAGAGATTGCTTAAAAATAAAATCTTAAAAAATAAAAAAAAAAGGCAATGTGAAAATGTGAGGGTGGTCCAGGCCCTACATAACATAAGAACAATAGTAGTGAGATGGATCATGGCCTAGTTGGGAGAAATTGATAGGAGCACAGTTTTCAGGCTATGATAAGATACAAAGATGAGAGGTGAGCTAAAAGGCAAGCGCTCACAACCTCAGTTGTCCCATCTGCAAAATGATCTTAAATGCTCGCTGCCCATTTGCCACTTAAGAGGTAACCATGGGAGAAAAGGCTAGATGTATTTTCAGTTGGGGTCACGAGTGATGCTGTGCTAAGCACTGTTGCCGAAGGAAGATCTGTGCCCACTTGAGTAAGGCAAAGCTGTGGGGTAAACTGAAGACAAATGTATCCTAGGGCAAGATGAGAAGGAAGGGAGCTAACTAAATCGGTGCCCTATTATGTGCCAGGCACTATGCCAGGAGCTGGTGCAACAAAATAATTAGTATAGCTTTGAATACTTAATATGCCCCAGGCACTGTGCCAGGGCAGAACTATTGCCACTACTGCTTCCGGTGCTAATAGTAATAATAATGGAGGCACCACGCAGGACCATTCATTGAACTTTCACTGTGTGCCAGATGTGTGGGTTATAGTAGTGAATGGGGGGGCAGTAAAATCATGGTAATTTGAGACTTGAAGTAAGGATAATTGGATTATATATAGTCAATTCAGCGTCTAGATTTACTTTTCATCTCTTGCATTTGAAACGGATCTGGTCTATTGCATTTCCAGTGGGCTATGCTATGAGAAGCCTCACAGTATTCCCCTTAGAGAAAAATCTCTCCTCCAGAGGTTTGCCTGAGAATATACTATTAGAGAGTCACTCTTTTGCGTTAAGGCACTGCATCTCTAAAACTGCCCCCCAGAAGGAATAAAAGATCACGTGGCTAACAGCTATTAACACCTTTAAAACTTATTTTTACATTTATTTATTTTTGAGAGACAGAGCACAAGTGGGGAGGGGCAGAGAGAGAAGGAGACAGGATCCGAAGCAGGCTCCAGGCTCTGAGCTGTCAGCACAGAGCCCGACGCGGGGCTCGAACTCACAAACCGTGAGATCATGACCTGAGCCGAAGTCGGACGCTTAGCCGACTGAGCCACCCAGGCGCCCCAACAGCTATTAACACCTTAATGTGTATTCTTTGATTAGGGAAGTTGCTGTGGCCTTCGAAGTACAGAGACATGTGTCTAGGGCAGGGAAGGTGTGATGAAGGGGAAAAGAGATGCCTGGTATCCACCCTTGGAAATCTCTTTCATGCCCACTTCTATACTACACATCGACAATGCTGTAAAATGGGTTCCTGCATTGTCTGACTATACGTAGGCTTACATAAACATCTAATGACTTGCCTAGTGCCCTGCTCTCTTCCAACCCCTCGGCGGGTGCCATTTTACCCTTGCTTACAGCTTTAGCTTCAGCTTTGCTCCAGGCTCTGGGACCAATCCTTTCTTCATATGCTTGCTGTTAGTCCTACTCTGCCATTATTCTGGGAACAAATAGCTAATGATAGAGTTTCTGGCATCTCTTGAGGATGTATTATTGGGAAGGTTCCTTCCCGTCACCTTTATACTTGGCAGGTTGTACTCATTTGCCATTAACCTAAGCCAAGAGATGAGGTTGGCTTTCCCATCATTCCGCACTGGCCTTGAGGTATATGCTGAACTGAACGAAACAAAACCAGCCAGCACTTTATGCCATTCTACAAGTGAACCTCACTCCCAGTGTAGTCCCCCAAGTATGGAACATTAGGAATGGTCTAACAGGGTGCCCCTGGGGGCTTCTCATGTTCTCTCTTTTCTGTGCTGCTAGCCAGAGGAGATTGTCTAATGGGATCTGTGACATTTGTAGGCTTAAACGATGTGATTTAAGGAGCTCAATCAATGGGCTGGGCAGAAGGCCAGGGCGCAAATCCCAGCCCAGATCACTGCCCAACTCAGGACTTTGTCTGTGAGGAGGAGAGCATGGCTTCCCACCCAACTAAAAAAAAATTGTGCCTTTAGAGGGACATGGTATCTGTGTGTGGTTTTCACTCTGTGCCGTGAGGATTGAGCTTGAATAGCGAAACCCTTGTGACCTCTCACCCTTATCCAAGCCTATCTATCCACTTCTGCATCTCCTCAGAGCCCTTTAAGACAGGTAGATTTAATCTGATAAACTTGTACAATCTCAAGTATAAATGGTGGATAATAAGCACATTTAGTGAATATGTACCAGGCACTGTGGTAGAAGATGATGGTAATGGCCGAGGGGCTTAAGGCCATACGTCTTCCAGGAAAAAATTACATTTAAAAAGGAATCTTTAATGCCCAATCCAAAAAGTGACTAAAATGGAAATTTTACGTACAAAGGCATAGGAGTGGGCTGGTGAGAGGAAGACTGTGTGTGTGTGTGCACCCGTGTGTTTGGTGGAGTGTTGATTTTGAGAGCATTTTGGCTCCTTTCAGAGTACCACTTTGAGAACGTCCTAATTTTAATGTAGTAATTCTAATCTTTCCCAGAAAGGTGAACCAGATCGTGAACCTCCTGCAGGGGACCTCAAAGGTCATCTAGAATACTCTCCTGCCCAATGAAAAGGTCCCCTTGACGATATCCTTGTTAAGTGACTATTCAGTTAATGAGCCCTTCCACTGATGGGAAACTCAGCACTTTCTTACCAGTGTGGTGGATGCGGACTTTCAGGAAATGCTTTTCTACGTTCACCTGAAATCCTCTGCCTGTGACTCCTATCTCATTGCCCTAGTTGTTTTGTCTAGAGCAGCAAAACCCTTCAAATGTTTAATTTCAGCTCTCGTGTCTCTCTCTGCACTGAGTCTCCCCTTCTCAGGAGTTATGATCATTTTAGTGGTCTGCTTCTAGTTACACTATATTTTGTTTCTCTTGAAATATCATGCTCAGAAATGCACGGAGTGCTCTAGAATGGTCAGGCTGGCACAGATTACAGTGCACCTATTTTTTTCTTCATTCATACATTCAGCAGTGCTTAGTTGAGGTCAAGGTACCATAGCATCTTGTTTCAGGAGGCACTTTAAACCAGCCTGCAGGGGCGCCTGGGTGGCTCAGTCGGTTAAGCCGCCGACTTCGGCTCAGGTCGTGATCTCGCCGTCCGTGAGTTCGAGCCCCGCATCGGGCTCTGTGCTGACGGCTCAGAGCCTGGAGCCTGCTTCGGATTCTGTGTCTCTCTCTCTCTCTGCCCCTCCCCCGTTCATGCTCTGTCTCTCTCTGTCTCAAAAATAAATAAACGTTAAAGAAAAATTTTTTTAAAACCAGCCTGCATAGTGGTGTATTGCAGTATCGCTTCTCATGTGTATAAAATTTATCAATTCAAGAATTTTATTAATTTATACATAATAATAAATTAACATTAAGCACTTATCAGATGCCAGATACTATGGCCCTAAATGCTTCACTTACATTATTTCATTATTCCTCACTTTTAGACAGTTCCTATTATAATCTCCCATCTCACAGATAGGGAACCTGAGACACAGAGAGGTTAAGTAAATTGTTTTAGTTCACACAGCTAGTAAGTGTTGGTTTGGGATTAGAGCCAAGCTTCTGACTCCAGAGTCTACATTTTTAACTACTTCAATGAAGGTAGACTCTTTTATATGCTCCATAATCCCTATAATAGTACCAGGAACAGTAGATACTCATTGTTTCAGTTCAACAAATACTTGTTATGCACCTTCTATTTGTCAGGCCCAGAGTACTTGGTAGTGGGGAATACAAATATGTGTATATATATATATATATATATATATATATATATAATGTGTGTGTATATATATATATATAATGTTCTATATATACACATATATAATGTGTATATATATATATATATATATATATATAATGTTCTATGCATATAAATGATATAGACCTTGTTTTTAAGCAACCGCCAAATCCAGAGGGAGAAACAAATGAAAATAAGTCAAATGTACTATGGTATGATGAGGATTCTAACATATAGTAGGGGCACAAAGGATGAAGCGTTCAACTCTACCTGGGGAGGTAATTGAAGAGAAAGTAATATTTGAGCCATGTCTTGTAAAGTGGATAGGAGTTCACTACATAGCAATGTCGGGATGGTCATCCGAGGCAATAGACACAGCACGTGCTCAGATATAGATGTATAAAGCACAATGGTATTTTAAGAGAATGTTAACTTTCTATTCTTCATACCTCTCAAGCATGTGCCACCTGGGGACCTTTGCACATGTGGTTCACTGCCTATAACCCTCTTCCACTACATCTTTCTTTCTTTCCACAATTTCTTTCTTTTTCTTTCTTTCTTTCTTTCTTTCTTTCTTTCTTTCTTTCTTTCTTTCTTTTTAAAGTTTACTTAATTATTTTGAGAGAGAGAGGGAAAGAGAGAGAGCACAGGGGAGGGGCAGAGAGAGAGGGAGAGAGTGAATCCCAAGCAGGCTCCATGCTGTCAGCATGCAGCCCGACATGGGTCTCCATCCCATGAACTGTGAGATCATGACCTGAGCTGAAATCAAGAGCTGGACGCTTAACTGACTGAGTCACCCAGGCAACCCCATAATCCCATAATTTCTTTCTTAACATGTAGGTTTCAGATCAAATGTCATCTCCTCAATAAGCCTTCCTAGACCACTTTTTCTAATGGAACCTCTCACATGTTCCTCTCCATCTCATTACCCTGACTTGTTTTTCTTCAAGAACTTATCACTATTTGAAATGATCATATTTATATTTATTATTTTAACAACTAGCTCTCCCAACCAAAATATAAACTTCATAATAGCAAGAGCCTTACCTATAATATTTACTACTCTATACACAGAGCCTGGCACATAGTAGGCTCTCAGTAAATTTGTATTGAGTTATTACATGAAATAACGATGAGGATAGAGATGGGGTAATGTTCTGTCACTAGAGCTCTGCTTTTGTTTGTATGTTTAACTTCCTCTCCTCCATACAGCCATGTGCTCAGGCAAGAAGCCCCTCCTTCACCTCAAGGAAAGAGTCTTAACTGGTCTAAGACTAAGTCAATATTGGTAATTCCAATATTTCTTTGGCAAGTGATTGATCTAGGTTTGAGTATTTGTTGCAACTCTGGCCAATGCGATGTCCTAGGGGACTTCTGAGAAAGGTTTCTTTGTTCTGCAAAAGAGATGTAAAAAGAGAAATATTTCCCTTTTTGCCTCTGAATGTTGTCATTTGCTTGTGACACCAAGGACTTTGATAGCCACCTTGGAACTATAATGACAGTCAACCTAAAAGATTCAGCCTACGTGCTGAGGATGGCATAAATTGATTCCTTTATGAGGTCTTTGAGCCATTTAATTAACCAATCTGGGAGTTGCTCAATCTCTAGTCTTTCAGTTGTATGACATAAAAACTCCCTTTTTATTAACCCACTTTTAAGCGTGCTTTTCTGTTATAAGAAGCTGAAGACATCCTAAGTGACTGCATTTTCTGAAAAATTACCAAAATTAAACCATAAATAAATGGAAAAACTGAACAGATTAATAATTATAGAAGAAATTAAAATAGTTTGAGATATCTACCAATTAAAAGTCTTTCTACTCCAGTGGTTTCACAGCTGCATATATAGAGCTTTAAAAACATACAGATGAGGGGCGCCTGGGTGGCTCAGTTGGTTAAGCGGCTGACTTCGGCTCAGGTCATGATCTCACGGTCCGTGAGTTCGAGCCCCGAGTCGGGCTCTGTGCTGACAGCTCAGAGCCTGGAGCCTCTTTCAGATTCTGTGTCTCCCTCTCTCTGCCCCTCCCCCGTTCATGCTCTGTCTCTCTCTGTGTCTCAAAAATAGATAAACGTTAAAAAAAAAACCATACAGATGATCATCTTGGTATTAAAAATAGTTTGGATTATGGAAAAAGAATTAATTATACAGAGCCAGCATAATGTTAAGATCAAAATTTAATCAAGATAACCTAAGATGAAAACTATAGACTATTTTAATCATGAAAATAATACCGAAAATTCTAAATAAAATATTAGCAAATTATAACACAGTCGTGAATTTGGAGAAGAATACCTTATGACCAAAAGGAATTTATCCTAAGAATGCAAGCATGGTTCAATAGGAGGAAATTGTCAATACAATTTGGTAAATAAGTCAATAACTTAAAGGAAAGAAAACATGATTATATCACTACATGAAAAAAATAATTTGCTTTAACTCAGCACCTATTTTTTAAAAAAACTAAAGTAACAGTGGAACAGAAATAAACTACTTATCCAAAAAAGAGACTATTTACCTTACAACAAGAGTAAATATAATAAATTGTGAAATACTGGAACCATTGTCATTAAGATCAAGAACAAGGTAGGTTTTACCCTATGACCCAGCAGTAGCACTGCTAGGAAGTTACCCAAGGGATACAGGAGTGCTGATGCATAGGGGCACTTGTACCCCTCTGTTTATAGCAGCACTCTCAACAATAGCCAAATTATGGAAAGAGCCTAAATGTCCATCAACTGATGAATGGATAAAGAAATTGTGGCGTATATACACAATGGAGTACTATGTGGCAATGAGAAAGAATGAAATATGGCCCTTTGTAGCAACGTGGATGGAACTGGAGAGTGTGATGCTAAGTGAAATAAGCCATACAGAGAAAGACAGATACCATATGTTTTCACTCTTATGTGGATCCTGAGAAACTTAACAGAAACCCATGGGGGAGGGGAAGGAAAAAAAAAAGGAGGTTAGAGTGGGAGAGAGCCAAAGCATAAGAGACTCTTAAAAACTGAGAACAAACTGGGGGCTTATGGGGGGTGGGAGGGAGGGGAGGGTGGGTGATGGGTATTGAGGAGGGCACCTTTTGGGATGAGCACTGGGTGTTGTATGGAAACCAATTTCACAATAAATTAAAAAAAAAAAAGAACAAGGTAGGTTTGCCACTATTAGCACTATTATTCAATTTTAAGGTTCTGACTTTTGCAGTAAGAAGACATGAAAATATGATAAATATTTAACAGAGGAGACAAAATTACCTTTATATTTACATAATGTAATTGTATAATAAAGTGCCCAAGAAACTTTACAAAAATCTGTTAGAACTAACAGAGTACTTTGGTAAGGTGAGAGAATATAAGAAAAATATATAAATATCAATAGCCTTAAAAAATTTAACCATAATCATTACCTTTACATTTACATAATGTAATTTTGTAATAAAATACCCAAGAAACTTTACAAAAATCTGTTAGAGTTAACAAGGGATTTGGTAAGGTGACAGAATGTAAGAAAAATGTACAAATATCAATAGCTTAAAAAAATGTAGCCATAATCATCACCATCACTCAGAAATTAAAATGGAAGAAACCCAGGGCACAATAGTGACATCTTAAGATATCCAGGAATTAATTTATTTAGCAAGGAACAGGGTCTATGTAAAAGAAGTTATTAAAGGGGATAAATCAGGACCAAAGAGAATAGGGAAGCACATTATGTTGCTGAACAGAAAGACTCAGACTAAGAAAAATATAATTTCTTAATTAAATTAAGATATAAATTAAAAAAAGTATGTCATTCAGGTTTTATATGGAGCTGGACAAAAAAAAATAAAGTTTAAATAAAGGGATAAATGTGTAATGTTTCCACAAAATTTTTGATTAAGGAAAAAGGACATTGTATAAAATGGCAAAGTAGGGAACTCTAAAAACCCATGTCTCCACTAATGCAGTAATTAACCATCATAACAAAGACCATCAGAATCAACTTTTCTGAACTCTGGTATCGAATAAAAAACTTAAAAGAATAAGATTAGTGCTTAATGAAGAAAGAAGCTACTAAATTTTGGCGAGAGAATTTTGTAGCATTTCTAATGAACTGCCTACCATCTCCTGCTCCTCACCTTGGATAAAGCTATGGAGACAGTGGCTCCCATTCCTAGTTGTGGCTTGCTGGTGTCAGGCAGGCCAATATGGATTTTGTTCTCAAAGAATTGTGGTCTTATATTTTGACTGGTTAATACATATGTACTGAATTGCTGCATGAAAAAAAGGGATCAGCTGAGAAGATTGCCTGTTTTTACACACCCTCCCCCCTTGGAATTTTCTGAGTTAGAGCACCCTCCCCAATAGTATTTGCCAAATGCTGAACAGCAGATTTGAGCAAGTAGAAGAATCAGTGAAACTGAAAACATCTCAATTAACATTATCCAGTCGGAGGGACAGAAAGTAAAAAGAAATGAAGAGCACCTTGGATGTATGTGAGACACTACCAAGTGTACCAACAGATGCATAACGGGAGCTCTAGAAGGAGAAGAAAGAGAAAAAGTGGCAGAAAGTATATTTGAGTAAATAATGGCCAAAAAGATCCAAAATTTGATGATGCACATGAATCTATATATCCAAGAAGGTTAATAAACTCTAAGAAGGCTAAACTCCAAGGAATTCCACACTGGGACACATTAAAATCAAACTATCAAAAGACAAAGACAAAGAAGGAATCTTGAAAGTAGCAAGAGAAATGGCTTGTCGTAGACAAACAATCTTCAATGAAATTAATAGCCAATTTCTCTTCAGAAACCATAGAAGCCAGAAGGCAGTGGGTAATATGTTTAAAATGTTGAAAGAAAAAAGACCTTCTCAACCTAAATTCTATATCCTGCAAAACTATCTTTCAAAAATAAAGTTGAAATCAAGACATTCCCAGAAAAACAAAAGCTGAAGGAGTTGATTGCCAGTAAACCTGCCCTATAAGAAATGCTAAAGGGAGTCCTTCAGGCTAGACAACAATTCAAAACCATATGAAGAAATAAAGAAACACTGGTGAAGAGAAGTACATAGCTAAATATAAAAGCCAGTATCTTACTTTTGGTTTATAAGTCTTCTTTTTTGTATACATGACTTAAAGGACAAATGCATAGAACACAAATTAGAAATCTATGTTAACTGACATACTAAATAAAGATGTAAGTTGTGACAAAAACAACATAGAAGGGGAGGAATGGAGCTGCATAGGAAGAGAGTGTTTATACTATTGAAGCTAAGTTATTATTTTTTAAAGTGTTTTTATTTAGTTTTGAGAGAGAGGAAATGAGTGGGGGAGGGGCACACAAAGAGAGAGAGAGAGAGAGAGAGAGAGAGAGAGGATCTGAAGTAGGCTCCAGGGTCTGAGAAGTCAGCACAGAGCCTGACGTGGGACTCGAACTCATGAACAGCGAGACCATGACCTGAGCCGAAGTCAGACACTTAACCGACTGAGCTATCCAGGCGCCCTGAAGCTAAGTTACTATTAACTGCAACTAGCTTCCTATACATTGAAGATGTTGATTTTAATCCCCAGGGTAACCACCAAGGAAATAATTAAAAACATATATAGAATAGACCCCTCTTGGTGTGCTTCGTTGGCTCAGTCAGTAGAGCATGAGGCTTTGATCTTGGAGTCATGAATTCGAGCCCCACGTTGGGTGGTAGAGTTTACTTAGAAAAAAAAAAAAAATATATATATATATAGAATAGGAAATGAGAAGTAAATCAAACACAAGGCTGAAATGAAGGAATTGATAAATAAAACTATATAAGACATAAAGAAACAAATAGCAAAATGGCAGAAGTAAGTCCAGTAATTATAGTTTGAAGGGTTTAGGTGGAAGCAGTGCAAGATAATGATGTCCCATTTGGCTACACTGGTGTTTGAGGGTTTTGGGGGGGCTGAGGTGGAGGGGAATCAGGAAGGAAAGATCCAGTCAGCATGTGGAGCACGGCATTGAAATCTGGTGATGTAGAATTGGGAGTCATCAGAATATTGATCAAAGGTTCTCAAATCTCGCTGTACCTTAGAATGAGCTGATAAGCTTTTAGAAAATATCCATGCTTGGGTCATAGTATCTCCATCCCCAACACTGACACTTAAGGACAACTCCCTGGGTGAATGTAATATGCAGCCAAGATTGAGTACCATCATTATAAGGTAACTGGAACTGTTGGGAATGGATATGATTTTCAGTGAGAGTGCAGAGATCAGGGGGACTGGAGAGGAAATTTCTACTTAGTGTGGAGAAAGGTTTAGATATCCACTGTCCAGTGTAGTAGCCACTAGCCACATGCAGTTATGTAAATTTAAATGAATTAAAATGAAATGAAATAAAAAAAATTCAGTGCTGCAGTTACACTAGTCCCAGGTGACTCATGACTACCATGCTGAACAGCACAGATACAGACCACTTTCATCATTACTGAAAGTTCTCTTGGACAGTGCTGGATCACCCAAATGCCTCTTCTACCTCCACAATGTCTACAATACAGAGGACTTTTTCAAATTCAGGGTAGAACAACATAGTATCTATGCTAAAATGTAGGTACTCTAGTTTGCATAATCATTTTCAGGGCTATGGCCATGTGGTGTTTTTATTTTTGTAAGGTCTCCAAATCTTTATTAAACTTCTCTTTGATGTCCAGCACAGTTATGTGGAACTGCTGGCAGCTGAATTAAATCGATGCTTTTCACTTTCACTAAAGTGAAGACATGAACAAAAAATATATATTTGTCTCCCTCAAGTCACTCAGCTGAATCGGGAAGTTTAACTCTGTTGCTCAACACTCATTATCACTTTGTCTGCATGATATTCCTTGAAGTAGTCAAGGGAAAGGCAGAACGGATGGCACTGAATACAGCAAATAATAGGCAGTGTAATTGGTTAAAAGTGTTGCATCTGATTATTAGTCTTGGGACTGGCTTTCATCCTAGATCCCACAGGCCATCAGAAATGAGTGTCTGTCTCCTTACTGTTACCTGTTCACTTTGGAATCTAACATGACGTTGTTCACATAGGAGCTTACTGGCCAAACAATCCTTAAATGGGGCAGAAGGATTTCTTTAAGTTTATTTATCCCTTTTGGCCAGAACTGCCATCTCCCAGTAATTCACCAAAATGACTACCACAAAGGGAAAGAGGAGAGGTACCCACTATTTGTTCTCTATGCCTTTTAGAAAACATAGAGTTGTTCCTTTGGCCCCATACATGCAAATCTACAAGAAAGGTGATGTTGTTGACATCAGAGGAAAGGGTGCTTTTCAAAACGGAATGCCCCACAAATGTTACCATGACCAAACTGGAGAGTCTACAACGTTACCCAGCATACCGTTGGCATTGTTGTAAACAAACAAGTTAAGGGCAAGATTCTTGCTCGAGAATTAATGTACGTATTGAGCATATTAAGGACTCAAAGAGCCGAGAGAGTTTTCTGAAGCATGTGAAGGGATCAGGAAAAAAGAAAGCCAAAGAGAAAGGTACTTGGATTCAACTGAAGTGCCAGCCTGCCCCACCCAGAGAAGCACATTTTGTGAGAACCAATGGAAATGACCTGAGCTGCTGGAACCCATTCCCTATGAATTCATGGCATGATAAGTGTAAAAAAATAAAAGACTGGGGCGCCTGGGTGGCTCAGTTGGTAAGGCGTCCGACTTCAGCTCAGGTCATGATCTCGTGGTTTGTGAGTTCGAGCCCCCCGTCGGGCTCTGTGCTGACAGTTCAGAGCCTGGAGCCTGCTTTGGATTCTGTGTCTCCCTCTCTCTCTGTCCCTCCCCTGCTCGTGCTCTGTCTCTCTCTCTCTCAAAAATAAATAAATGTTAAAAATAATAATAAACAAAAGACCTCAAAACTGTAATAAGGAAATAAATAAATGAAAGTTTATTTATGCTAATATTTAGGGAATATGAGTGAGGGGTACACAGAAGTTCTTTGTACTGTTCTTGTACCTTTCTATGTGTCTGAAATTATTTTAAAATAAAAAAATTACTTAAACCAGCAAATCATAAATTTTCATTAAAAAATCAAACAATTGGCTTAAAATAAAATTTTCCAGTCTTCCCCCCCATGCATTTTAAATGAGTTCATCCTACATATACATTTTCTATCCAGTTTTCTTCACTTAATATTTTTTTAAAAGAATTTCCCACACGTTATTATTATCCCACACACTCTTTAAATCTTCTGCCTTTTCTGCCACCAATTTCCCTTATGTAGACATGACTCTGCTAGGTGAGATTGAGGGTGTATGGTTTCTGCCATCTTATGTTAAAATATCATGTTAAATGGCTATGTAATATTTTATTAGATCAGATCAGGTATATCAATGTACTTAACTGGTCTCCAATTTGGGGATATTTAGGGTGTCTTCAATTTATCTCCATTGTTAAAAATGAAGCTGTGATATTTTTGTACATAATTTTTAAAAAATATTCAAGATAATTTTCTCAGTGTAGTTTCTAGGAGTCAAATTACTGGGTCAAAAACCAGGAGCATTTTTAAAGATATGTACTGCTGAATTTCTTTTAAAATGGTGCTATTTCCCAGTAGTAGCTTTTTAAAGTAAAAGAAAACATCACAATTCCCAGAAATGGACAGAACAGAAATGGACCCCAGTTTTCTCATGTATAATGTATAGTTAATGATCCAAAGCCCCCTTTCTCTTATGTATTCTAAGATTCTGTGATTCTGCAACAAATGGGTAATGTGTCATGAATCAAGTACATTTTGGATGTTCCAACAGATCTTACCTTCATCTTGGGAGGGAGAAAGATTGGGGAATCCTTCAACTGATGCCCTGGAACTCTCTATAGTAACAGACACTAAGGGCTAATATGCACATTGTTCCAATCCTCTGCTTCAGAACAGGACTTTATAAAAATGGGCCCCAAATTTTACCTGTTAGTTTTTCTCATTTCTAAAGGAGGAAGAAGATCAGTGCCTTGAGCATAGCTGGCACTAATTAAAATAGTAAAGATCAAGATTAGCTGGAGTTTTAGGGAGGTGGTTAGGAAAGGAATGTAGAGGGGTAAACCCGAGCTGGATCTGAAAAACTGGGTGGGATTTAGATAGGCAGAGGGGAGAGTTGTGAAAGCACCTCTGTTATACGTGGGGTGGAGATGGAAGCTAAAGGTGGGACTTGGCAATGCCCTGGGTATGGGAGTATTTGGGAAGAGAGGGAAGTATGTAGATGTAGCTAAGCTGGGCCCATTTGTTGGAGGATATAGAACATTTGGTTGAGAAACTAGCTACATCTTGATCTTGGAGGCACTGGGGAATCACTCTAGGTTCTTAAACAGGATGTGATCAAGAAAGCTGTATATTATAAGATGACTTCTATGGCTGTGCCAGTGGTGAATTAGAGTAGAAGAGAATAGGACTTTTCCCATCAGATATTGGAGTCCCATCTGGAATGCCGCCAGATGGGAGAAGGGAAGAATGTTAGAGTTATTTCAAAGAAAGAGAAAGACAGGGCTTGGTAATCTATACATTATAGGGGATGAGGTAGAGAAAGAACCTCAAGATGATATTCAACTTTAAGCCTGAGTGACTAAAACACAGGTAATGGTGCTATCCATGTAATTGAGAAAGACTCTTCACTAGGCTGGCTATTGGGGCCCTGATACTTTCAGGGGAAACTGAGTTTCTGTCCAACAGATTCTATTTCTTCATCACTTCAGTTTTACTTCAAAGATGCTTATTTTGCCTTCTTCTTGGTCTTCATCTGGCAGTGGCTCTTAACATTTTAACTTTCTTTCTCTGCCCCAGAGGATTCTGCCAAGTAATAATCGTAAATGCTTAAATGAACTCAAGAAGTTCTGCTGAGTATTCCCTTATAATGCAATCTCCTTCAATGTGACTGTTTTGTAACTTTCTCATTTTGCAAATTGGGATCCTCAAAACCAGGTCACCTTTGTTGGTACTATTGGTACTTTTGTAACAAGGATATATTTCCTGCAAAGTTGGTTAGTTCACCTCCCTTCCTTACTCAATAACACACAAGATTAGGACTTGCAATGTTACAATTGTACACTTCCAGAACAAAAGTTAAAAATTTGTCTGGGGACTTACCTGGAAACAATGGTACATACCTGTATGTGTAAAATGGTGCAGTTTGAAGAATAGTGTCCTGGGAATTAGGAGACTTGGATTCTAGTGTCAGCTCTTCTGCTAATTGAAGTATGAACTTGAACTAGTCACATTTACCTCTTCTCTATGTCTGTTTCCTTTTCTGTGAAATGAGAAAGATAGAAATGATGATTGTAAGATCAACGCCAGCCCTAAAACTGGCTATTTATTAAAACAAAGTTTGCACAGTATTAGTAACATTCATGATACTCAGAGACCATGGGGTTAGATAGAGCACCAAGTGAGGGCCACATTTATTGGTTAGCCAATGTGTTTACTCCCTAAAGACAAGCAAGACAGGATGATTCAGGTTGAGAGAAATGAAGTTTGAGACTCAGTTACTGGTTTGGATCATTTTTATGCATAAAATAAACTATATCATTCAGACTGGATCACCATTCCCTTTCACATTGGAATCCAATCCAACATTATATGCCTGTTCTCCTAAGGTAGAATAGAACAGGACACAAAGAGGGGATTGCTCTGATTTTCTGAGGCCTGTCTACAGCCTCTGGAGTGCTGATTCCCAGAAATAGCAGTCATACTGCACAGAGCCATCTTAAAGAATCCTAGTAATTTTATCATAAGGGGGGAGACCAGCCCAAGATCTTTCCTCTAATAGAGATTCCAAGGAGTAGGTTGTTAGAAAAGAGGCTCTTACTTCATCGTGCCCCGTCTAAGAGTTAAGACTATTGCCAGAGTATCTCTATTGCCTGCTAATGATCCCCTATGAATCTGTTATTCACCAGTTAACATTGGTGCTTCTGAAATCTGGATAGATCACCTGGAAGTTAGAATGCTCTTTGTGGATCCTATAAAATATTGCTATAAGTATATTCCGACTTCTTTTTTTTTTTTAATTTTTTTTCAACGTTTATTTATTTTTGGGACAGAGAGAGACAGAGCATGAACGGGGGAGGGGCAGAGAGAGAGGGAGACACAGAATCGGAAACAGGTTCCAGGCTCTGAGCCATCAGCCCAGAGCCTGACGCGGGGCTCGAACTCCCGGACCGCGAGATCGTGACCTGGCTGAAGTCGGACGCTTAACCGACTGCGCCACCCAGGCGCCCCAATTCCGACTTCTTTAAGCTTTTGCATCTATTACCTCAATATGCACTGGGCACCATGTAAATAGAGGGGCATACTAACACATACAAAAGCTCTGTTCAGCCAATTTTTCATCTCTCAACTCATTCCAACCCTGTTCTCTCATGTGGTCTATTCTCCCTGCTACCTATCCTATCCACACCTTGCTCTCTGGATTAAATGCTGATGTGAACTGTGTTCTTCTTGGCTTCAAACTTTGGCTTCTGTTCATATTTTCCTGCCTCCAAGACTGCCTTAAGTTGCAATTGCCTTGTCTTGCATCCCCACTACTTTCTTTTGTGGGCAACTGATTCTTACAAGCGGGATTGAGACAGTATGTTTCAGACCATCGTATGACTACAGGGTATTTTTACCAGCAGCTTAAAATACAGACACAAGTATGTGACCACAAATGAAGAAAAGCCAGCCATTGGTGACACCTGATGTGCTTGTCCTAGGTGTTCTTTGGCCACAGGTTCATTTGTTTTGCTGTCTGCTACAGTCACTAAATGATTTAAGAGGAATCTGGGAGTGAAAACCTGAAATGGAGAAAATTTTCCCCATGAACCAAAATTGTGTTTGCAAATTAAGAAATGTCTGCCACGGATTGATTTTGGTGGCAGAATCCCTTGATTCAACCTGAAGAACACCAGTGATGTGTGGAACTGTAATTTGATGAATACCATTGAACAGAACATCTTAAGTGTCATTTAATATAATTAGTCATCCTGTACTACTACTTACAGTAAGCAGTTCTGTAGGTTATGTTAACTTACTGTACAATGTGGGACTTTTGTTTATCCTCAAATTTCCTCAAATACTAGCATCTTAGGATACTAGTAGCTTATTAAAAATGTTCCTGGGGCGCCTGGGTGGCTCAGTCGGTTGAGCGTCCGACTTCGGCTCAGGTCACGATCTCACGGTCTGTGAGTTCGAGCCCCGCGTCGGGCTCTGGGCTGATGGCTCAGAGCCTGGAGCCTGCTTCCGATTCTGTGTCTCCCTCTCTCTCTGACCCTCCCCCGTTCATGCTCTGTCTCTCTCTGTCTCAAAAATAAATAAACGTTAAAAAGAAATTTAAAAATGTTCCTCTTGGCCATTGTCTCTCCCAGATGAAATATGTCTTGAGTCAGGAGGCTTTTAAGCTCTCTCTATGGTTTAGTGGTCCCTAATATTTATTTGATTACAAAGTTTTTTTTAGATACATCATCTCATTAAATTATTTTACTTATCCTTGCCTACCTCACTGAGTTGCTATCATTTACTTCTTAAAATATAAGTTAACCCTGGAAGAATGCAAAGGTTAGGGGTGCTGACCCCCTGTGCATTCAAAAATCCATGTATAATTTTTGGCTCTCCCAGAACTTAACTACTATTAGCCTACTGTTGACCAGAAACCTTACCAATAACATAAACAGTCAATTAACACATATTTTGTATGTTATATGTATTATATACTGTGTTCTCACAATAAAGTCAGCTTAGGAAAACACTATCAGGCCACACTGGAAAACAGTATGGAGGTTTCTCAAAAGGTGAAAAGTAGAACTGCCCTATGATTCAGCAATTGCACTACTAGGTATTTACCCAAAGGATACAAAATACTGATTCAAGGGGCACATGCACCCTGATGTTTACGGCAGCATGTTCAACAATAGCCAAATTATGGAAAGAGCCCAAATGTCCCTCGACTAACGAATGGATAAAGAGAGTTGGTGTGTGTGCGTGTGTGTGTGTGTGTGTGTGTGTGTGTGTGTGTGTAAATGGAATATTACTCAGCCATCAAAAAGAATGAAATCTTGCCATTTGCAATGATGTGGACGCAGCTAGAATGTAATTATGCTAAGTGAAATAAGTTAGTCAGAGAAGGACAACTACCATGTGATTTAACTCAAAGAAACAAAACAGATGAACATAGAGGAAGAGAAAAGAGAAGAGAGGGAAGTAAACCAGAAGAGACTCTTAACTATAGAGAACAAACTGAAGGTTGATGGAGAGGAGGTGGGGGATGGGCTAAATGGGTGATGGGTATTAAGGAGGGCACTTGTTGGTGGGGCGCCTGAGTGGCTCAGTCGGTTAAGCGTCCAACTTCTGCTCAGGTCATGATCTCACAGTTCTTGAGTTCGAGCTCCGCATCGGGCTCTATGCTGACAGCTCGGAAACTGGAACCTGCTTCAGATTCTGTGTCTCCCTCTCTCTCTCTGCCCCCCACGCCTTGCACTCTGTCTCTGTCACTCTCTCTCTCTCTCTCACAAATAAATAAACATTAAAAAAATTATTATTAAAAAGAAAAGGAGGGCACTTGCTGGGATGAGCCCTGGGTGTTGTATGTAAGTGATGAATCACTAAATTCTACTCCTGAAACCAATATTACACTATATGTTAACTAACTTGAATTTAAATAAAAATTTGAAACAAAATAAAAGTTAAAAAGTAAGAGTAAATTAAAAAAAACTGTTTTGTTCTAAAATTGTTTTAATATGATTGAGATTGTTTACAAACGTGGACAGTTCTCCTTATCAGGTTATCTTTCTAGGATTTGATTCACTATCACATGACATATTTTGTAAATCAAAAATTAATCTTCATTATAATAATAAACTCACTTTTTAATAAAAAAGGAAAAAGAAAATGCTATGAAAATCCTAAGGAAGAGAAAATATATTTACAGTACGGTACAATATTGGGAAAAAAAGCCACATATAAATGGACCCGTGCAGTTGAAGCCCACGTTGTTCAAGAGTCAGCTATAGATGAATATTTTCAGCATCACAGAACTGAAGAGTTTGCTATACCATCCAGGGTAAGTGGCAGAGTCAGAATTATAACCCAAGTCTTCTAATTCCATGTTCTGGGCTTTTTCCACCTGGTCCATTCAGTGTAAAATGGAAAAGTGAGGAATACTCTGTGAAATACAGTGATTAAAGTGATCTCAGGGCTGCACTGCACATTGTATTGGGAGACAGAGTCACCACGTTTCAGCTGAGCTCTGGAGAGGATTCTGCCCTTGGACACTTTACCAAGTTGAACTATGCTTATAATCCTTTTAAGTGTCAGCAACCTTCTTCACCGATATGGACTAAATTTTATTCCCCCAAATTCACACACTGAAGCCCTAACTTCCAGTTAGGATTGTATTTAGAGTAGGAAAGTAATTCAGGTTAAATGAGGTCAGGAGGGTGGGGCCCTGATAGGATTAGTGCCCATATAAGAAGAGACATCAAGGAGCTCAGTCATTTCTCTGCACCATGTCAAGACATACTGCCTACAACCAAGAAGAAACCAAATCAGCCAGAACCTTGATCTTGGACTTCCCAGCCTCCGGATCTTTGAGACATACATTTCTGTTGTTTAAAGCCACCGAGTCTGTAGATGTTATGGCAGCCTGCACAGACTAAGACATCCAATTTAGGTTTCTTCTTACCTTGGAAAAAATTAAAAAGTCTTTTGGACTTTTTGGATTTGACAGTCCAACAGTTGCATACATGGGACAGGTCGATTATAATTATTTCTTTCTGAGGTGATACATTTAAATTAATAGAATCCATTCATAGTAGGCATTGAGAGGTTGCCCTGGATTTGGAGTTAGAAGGAACTGAGTGGCTTTATTAAATGACTTGGTGTGGGGTAGTAACTTTCTTTTCTTTTCTTTTTCCTTTTTTTTTTACTAGGGGAGGGAGTCAGTAGCATTCTACTTAAATGCTTGAAACTCAGTTTAGGGGACCAGTAATTTGCACTGACTGCTTGGTGGGTTGGCCTACAGCTTTGTATACGAATTGCAAAATTTTTAATGTTTATTTATTTATTTTTGAGAGAGAGAGAGAGAGCGTGCATGCGCATGGGAGTGGGGGAGGGGCAGAGACAGAGGGGGAGAGAGTCCCAAGCAGGCTCCACACTGTCAGTGCAGAGCCTGACACAGGGCTTTATCCCATGGACCATGAGATCCTGACCTGAGCCGACACCAAGAATCAGACGCTTAACTCACTGGGCCACCCAGGCATCTTGATCTGGCTCTTAATACGCTTTTTATTCAAAGGTGTTAAAAATGTTATATACATTCTATGTATTTATTATATATTATTATACATCACCCATTTGTAATTTTGGTGTCTTTTTACATTTATTTATTTTTGAGAGACAGAGTGAGACAATGCACGAGTCGGGGAGGGGCAGAGACAGAAGGAGACACAATCCCAAGCAGGCTCCAGGCTCCAACCCATGAACCATGAGATCATGACCTGAGCTGAAGTCAGACACTCAACTGACTGAGCCACCCAGACGCCCCTGTAATTTTAGTTTTTTTTTTATTTTTTTTAATTTAAAACTTTCATTTTTGAGAGAGAGAGGGAGAGAGAGAGAAAGAGAGAGAGAGAGAGAATGGGGGATGGACAGAGAGAGAGGGAGGCACAGAATCCGAAGCAGGCTCCCAGCTGTCAGCACAGAGCCCAATGTGGGGCTTGAATCCACAAACAACGAGATCACGACCTGAGCTAAAGCCAGCAACTTAACCGACTGAGCCACCCAGGCGCCCTGTAATTTTGGTTTTTAATCCTGAGCAAAAGTATTATTTTGAACTTAAGTCAAAAATAACAATTTCATCACAAACGTTGTTTTACATAGCAACTTCTCTTTCCTCATTTTTCTCTGGTTGCTCATTACTGTATTCCTTTTCTCTACTTACATGAACTGCTGAAAATTCCTAGATGTTTTCTATTTTGGCATGGCTATTGTTGTAAATGTATTTTATTTTATTTCGTAAGGGTGTTTTAAACCTTTGAAGTATATGGATAGTCTTGGTTTTTTTTCTTCTTTCTTTTTTTTCCCCAGCGTAAGAATGTTCTTTTTTTTTTTTATTTTCACAAAAATTTTTATTTTGAAATAATTACAGATTCCAAAGAATTTGCACAGATAGTACAGAGGGGTCCTCTGCACCCTTTACTCAATTACCTCCAATGGCTACTTCTTACATAACCAGAGTACAGTATCAAAACCAGGAAACTGACATTCGTAAATTCCATGTCTTTCATTCCAAGCCATCTTATCAGATGTGCAGATGGGTGTAACCACCACTGCAATCAAGACACAGAACTATTCTCACACCACAAAGGTCTTCTGTGTTTTACCCCATTATGCTCATCCTCCTTCCGCACCTCTCCACCTTCTCCTAACCATCCCTAACATCTACACCCACTAATTTGTTCTCCATGGCATAATTTTATCATTTTAAGAATGTTATTCAAATAGAATCGTACAAGAAGTGACCTTTTGAGGTTCACTTTTAAAATTCAGTGCATGTGGGGGCGCCTGGGTGGCGCAGTCGGTTAAGCGTCCGACTTCAGCCAGGTCACGATCTCGCGGTCCATGAGTTCGAGCCCCGCGTCGGGCTCTGGGCTGATGGCTCAGAGCCTGGAGCCTGTTTCCGATTCTGTGTCTCCCTCTCTCTCTGCCCCTCCCCCGTTCATGCTCTGTCTCTCTCTGTCCCCAAAATGAGTAAACGTTGGAAAAAAAAAATTAAAAAAAAAAAAAATTCAGTGCATGTACTTGGTTCCTCTTTCTATCCCATGGTACGGCTGTGTCCCTGTTTGTTTTAACCATTCACCCGTTGAAGGACATTTTGGATATTCTGGTTTTTGGCTATTGCAAGTAAAGTTGGTATGAATAATCATAGATGGGTTTTATGCTTTCATTTGTCTGGGATAAATTTCCAGGGTAAGATTGCTGTGTTATATGTGCATGTTTCATTTTTGTTTTTGTTTTTGTTTTAAAGAAACTTCCTATTTTCCATTTTACATCCCCACAAGCCATATAGGGGAAACTCAGTTTCTCAGAATCCTTGCCAGCATTTGGTATTGTCACTATTTTTTATTTTAGTTGTTTTGATGGGTTGTATCTACCATTGTAGTCATATCTCATATTGCATTTCCCTGATGGCTAGTGATGTAGAAAATTTTTTCATGTGCTCATTTGCTATCCATAGATCCTCTTCTGGGAAATGTTTCTTTATGTTTTTTGCCCTTTTTCTTTTTTTAATATTTATTTATATATTTTTAATATAATTTATTGTCAAGTTAGCTAACATACAGTGTATACAGTATGCTCTTGGCTTCGGGAGTAGATTCCCATGATTCATCACTTACATACAACACCCAGAGCTCATCCCAACAAGTGCCCTCCTCAATGCCCATCACCCATTTTTCCCCTCTCCCCTGTGCCCCCATCAACCCTCAGTTTGTTCTCTGTATTTAAGAGTCTCTTGTGGTTTGCCTCCCTCTCTGTTTGAAACTATTTTTTTACACTTCCCTTCCCCCATGGTTTTCTGCTAAGTTTCTCAAATCCCACATATGAGTGAAAACATACGATATCTGTCTTTCTCTGACTTATTTCACTTGGCATAATACCCTCCAGTTCCATTCATGTTGTTGTAAATGGCAAGATTTCATTCTTTCTCATTGCTGAATAGTATTCCATTGTGTGTGTGTGTGTGTGTATACAGTATCATATATATATATATATATATATATATATATATATATATATATATATACACCACGTCTTTACATCTTTTTTATTCATCTGTTGATAGACATTTAGGCTCTTTCCATAATTTGGCTATTGTTGACAGCACTGCTATAAACATTGGGGCACATGTGCTCCTATGAATCAGCACTCTTGTATCCTTTGGGTAAATTCCTAGTAGTGCTATTGCTGGGTCATAAGGTAGTTCTATTTTTAAGTTTTTGAGGAACCTCCACACTGTTTTCCAGAGTGGCTGCACCAGTTTGCATTCCCACCAACAGTACAAGAGGGTTCCCATTTCTCCACGTGCTTGCCAACATCTGTTGTTTCCTGAGTTGTTAACTTTTGCCACTATGACCGGTGTGAGGTGGTATTTCAATGTTGTTTTGATTTGTATTTCTCTGATGATGAGTGATGTTGAGCATCTTGTCACGTGACTATTGGCTATCTGGATATCTTCTTTGGAAAAGTATCTATTCCTGTCTTCTGTCCATTTCCTCAGTGTAAGAATGTTCTTGAGGGGATGGGTAAGACAGAACAGAACAGCCAGCAGCTTTCCCTGTTAGTGGATAGCAAGGTCAAGATAGAAGAAGGACACCAGCTATTCTCTTAAAATTTAAAAACTCAGTCCCATATGTGAGTACAATAGAGCTGACCTTCTGAAAGACTATAGAAAAGGCAATTTCCTGGGCATATTTCTGTTTTTCGTTTTCATTTCCTTTCAACATCTATTTCTACTGCCTACACAAGCACAGAGCCTACGGGGCAATGACACGGGGCCTTTTTCTCACTTAGCTGTCTAATATCCACATAGGTGTTACGTGATTAAAAGATTTAAAGTATTACTGCTTACAGGAAATACCTTGCCATTTAAAATTCTTAGAAATGAAAAAGACTTCAAGATCCATAGTAATGAATTTTTAATGGTGTAATTTTGAAAATAACTATTTTTGTTCTGGGGAGAAAAAGGTGGTCAAATGCTTACATTATGTATTTGTTCGGGTGGCCTAACACCCTTAGTGAGCAGGGAGCACACACACATGTCCCTAGGTAGAAGAATTCTGCTCCT
Organism: Lynx rufus; assembly: GCF_022079265.1. Taxonomy (NCBI): domain Eukaryota; kingdom Metazoa; phylum Chordata; class Mammalia; order Carnivora; family Felidae; genus Lynx; species Lynx rufus. The sequence continues at coordinate 8,138,098 of NW_025814833.1, forward strand.
TGCATACAGATTATAGTGATGCTTCTACAGTGATTCTAATCTCCAGAGACAGAGGCAGTAGTGTGCTGTAGATGGTTCATACAGTCTCACAAGTCTTGGATTTGGCAAAAGATTGTTGTGCAGGCAACAGCAGGAGAAATAGATAAATTAGACCTTGTCAAAGTTGAAAATTTTTCTATGCTTCAAAAGATGCTACTAGGAAAAGGAAAAGATAACCTACAGAATGGGAGAAAATTTTTGCAAATCATATCTGATAAGGGGTTTATATCTAGCAGATGTAGAACTCTTGTAACTCAATAATAAAAAGACAAATAACCCAATTAAAGATATGTAAAGGACTGAAATAGGTATTTCTACAAAGAAAATATACAAATGGCCAATAAGCACATGAACAGATGCTCATTATTAGTTGTCAGGAAAATGTAAATCCAAACAATGAGATATCACTTCGCATTCACTATGATGACTATAATAAAAAAAGTCAGATAATAACAAGTGTTGATGAGGATGTGGAAAAATCAGAACCTTCATGCACTGCTGCTGGGAATATAAAATGGAGCAGCCACTGTGGAACACTTTGACAGTTTGTCAAATGGTTAAAAATAGAGTTACCATATGATCCAGCAATTCCACTTCTAGGTATATATCCAAGAGAAATGAAAACATATGTTCTCACAAAACTTATGCATAAATGTTTATAGCAACATTATTCGTCATAGATAAAAGGTGGTAACCACCTACATGTCCATCAACTGATGGGTGGATAAACAAAATATGGTTATATCCATACTATAAAATATTCGGCCATAAAATGAATGAAGTCTGATACATGCAGCAACATTGATGAACCTTGAAAACATCATGCTAATTGAAAGAACTCAGTCAAAAAAGGCCTCATAATATATGATTCCATTTTTATGAAATGTGGACAATAGGCAAATCTATAGAGCCAGAAAGTAAATTAGTGGTTGCTGAGAGATGGGGAACTTGGCAAAAGGGTTTGTGAATGCTTTTTAAGGTGAAGAAAATGTTCTAAAATTTACTATAGTGATGGTTGCACATATGCATGAATATACTAAAAAACAATGATGATGCTTTTTTTGAATTGTATACGTTAAGTGGGTTATTTATATGCACACCATATATGAATTATCAATCAATAAAGCTGTTTTAAGATATAAATTAAACAGAGACATTGAAGATATAAAAACAAATTGAACTTCTAGATTTGAAAAGTACAATATCTGAACTTCTAGATTTGAGAAGTACAATATCCGAGGTAAGTAGAACACTGCATGGGATTGATGGTAAAGAAAAAGAGATTAGATGATGAGGAAGAAAACATTAGCTAACTTTAATACACGGCAATAAAACCACGTAAAGTGAGGCACAGAGACATAAAAGAAAACAAAACAAAACAGGACAACTTCATCATATGTGTAATTGGAGTTCCACAGGAGAAGAGAAAGGAGTTGGCAAAGAAAGTATTTGAAAAATAATAACCAAAATATTTTTCAAAAAAATTTTAGAGAACATATTTTTAAAATTTAATATCATACTACTTATAATTTGATGCCAGAGTAAAAAATCTGGGTATTTTGACATTTGAAATGTGACTATAACCGGGAAACCAGTAGATTTCCAGACTACAATGAGGAATACTCCATTAGGACAAACCACTTTTTTTCCCCCAAATTTTTATTTAAATTCTAGCTAGTTAACATACAGTGTAATATTCATTTTAGGAGTAGAATTTAGTGATTCATCACTCACATATGACACCCAGTGCTCAATACGATAAGTGCCCTCCTTAATATCCATCACCCATTTAGCCCATCCCCCCACCCACCTACCCTCCAACAACCCTCAGTTTGTTCTCTACCATTGAGTCTCTTATGGTTTGCTTCCCTCTCTTCTTTCCCCTTCCCTTAAGTTCACCTATTTTCTTTCTTAAATCCACATATGAGTGAAATCCAATGGTATTTGTCTTTCCTGATTGACTTATTTCACTTAGCATAATACTCTCTAGCTCCATCCACATCGTTGCAAATGGTAAGATTTCATTCTTCTTCCAGCCTCTATGTTATTTTTTAAAAATATAACTTATTGTCAAATTGGTTCCCATACAACAGCCAGTTCTCATCCTCACAAGTGCCGTCCTCCATGCCCATCATCCACTTTCCTCTCTCCTCCAGCCCCCATCAACCCTCAGTTTGTCCTCAGTATTTAAGAGTCTCTTATGGTTTGCCTCCCTCCGTCTCTGTAACTTTTTCCCCCTTTCCCTCCCCCATGGTCTTCTGTTAAGTTTCTCAAAATCCACATATGAGTGAAAACATGGTATCTGTCTTTCTCTGATTGACTTATTTCACTTAGCATAATACCCGCCAGTTCCATCCATGTTGCTGCAAATGCCCAAATTTCATTCTTTCTCATTGCCAAGTAGTACTCCATTGTATATATAAACCACATCTTCTTTATTCATTCATCATTTGATGGACATTTACGCTCTTTCCATAATTTGGCTATTGTTGAGAGTGCTGCTATAAACATTGGGGTACATGTGTCCCTATACATCAGCACTCTTGGATTCCTTGGGTAAATTCCTAGCATGCTATTGCTGGGTCATAGGGTAGATCTATTTTTAATTTTTTGATGAACCTCCACACTGTTTTCCAGAGTGGCTGCACCAGTTTGCATTCCCACCAACAATGCAAGAGGGTTCCCATTTCTCCATATCCTTGCCAGTATCTATAGTCTCCTGATTTGTTCATTTTAGCCACTCTGACTGTCGTGAGGTGGTATCTCAGTGTAAAGTATTTTTCAAATTTGATGAAATATATATACCTATAGATCCAAGAACGTCAAGTACAAGAAACATGAAGGGAACTATTCCAAGAATCATCTTAATCAAATTGCTCAAAATTATTGATAAAGAAAAATCTTAAAAGTTCTCAGTGGATACAAACACTTTAAGGTCGGAGGAACAAAGAAAAGAATAACAGTGATTTCTCCTCCAAAACATCACAAGCTAGAGGGAAGAGGGAAAAGGAATTCAAAATGGTGAAGGAAAAAAAAAAAGCCAAATCCTACACCCAGAAAAAATCTTAAGATGAGAAAAATGAAATAAACAGTATTTTCAGACAAAAAAACGGAAATAATTCACTACAAGCAGACCAACACCATGAGACATATTAAAGGCATATTCAGACAAAAAGAAAATAATGTAAGATAGAAATATAGATCTCTAAAGGAATGATAAGCACTAAAATTGGAAGCTTCATAGGTAAATATACAAGCTACTTTTTCTTACTTAAGTCCTCTTGATTATAACAGACTATTTTAGCAATAATTTTAGGCAATGTATTGTGGAGCTTATAAAAAATAAAAGTCAAGCCTTTGGCAGCAATAGCAGAAATGCTGGGATTGGAAACAATGGTGGTATACTATTGTAACTTTTTTATATGGCGGAATTTCTACCTCTAAGACAGATATTCTCTGCTGTGGATCTTAGAAAAACAAAACCAGCCCACACCCAGACACAGTGGAAACTCCTTTGCCATTTTGCTTCTAGCCAGAGAATAAGAACTTGATAATCTTTGTGTAAATAAACCCTAACCCTAACCCGTACCCGTACCCTAACCCGTACCCTAACCCTAACCCGTACCCTAACCCTAACCCTGTCAGTTAGTTGGTGACAAAAACTGGTTTGTTGTCCCTAGTTTTGTTGATTGAAGCATTTTACATAGCACTGTAGTTTCATGGTGGTGGTAGTTGATACTCTGTCATTTTTTACCTGTTTCCCCCTCTCTTACTCCATATTCTATCACCTAGCATAGCATCTGTGACATAGCAATAGTAGCTTGGCAAAATTTTGTTGAGTGGATGAATGAATGAATACACAAATGGGCTTTGGGAAGGTTATTAATCTTTCTGAGGTCTTGGTTCCTAATATGGAAAGTAGCACTAATAATATTATTGTGATAATATATATGTAAAGTACCTAGCACATTGCTTGGCACATAGCAGACAATCAATAAATGTCCATGTTTTGCCCTTTCTCCTTCTCTTTGCTTCATCCTGACCACCTACCTGGATGCTTGTCCTGAATCCATTTTCCTTAATGACCTTGTTCTAATACGTGAACTGAAAAACCAAATTACCAACTGTCTGTTGTTGGCCAACATTACCTTAATTTAACTCTCAGGGTGGGTTCAGGGAACTTTTATGGATGGAAAACCCTTCAAGATCTAAAGCTGTAAAGTCTGAAAGGAAGGTGTTTCAGACCACCATGAGCAAAGGTAGAGCTCTGAAGCTCTTTAGCATGCAAGGCTATGGGTTAGGGGGTCTTGAGCTTACCAGCTCTGGGAAGTATGAATGCTCAGACTTTTCATACTCTTCAATTCAATACTCCAACCCCATATTAGACCAACGAAGACTTCCATAAATGAGCCTAGACAGCCAACTTTTGAGAGACTCATCTACCTCTTATCTAAGATGTGGATTCTAGTTCCAGCTATGCTAAAACGTACCTTGGGCCAATCCTGTAACTTCTCTGAGACTCAATTCTCTCTCCACAAAGAAGATTTGTAAAGTTCCATCAAGGCAGAAGAGGATAAAGAAAATGTGGTGCTTTCATACAATGGAATATTGAACTGCAGTTAAAAGGAATGGTCTAGATCTCAAAGCAATGCTGAGCGAAGTAAACCAAATACATATTGTATGATAACTTTTAAACAAAACACAAAAACAATACTACACTTTTATATGTATGTAGAAGTATCAAATATGGTCTGAAAAGAAAAGCAGGAAACTAATAATAGTTCTTGCACCTGAGGGGAATGGAAGGGCACAAGGAGGTATCCTAGATTGGGAGGAGGCCATCAGCTTTATCTTTAATGTTCTGTCCTAAACTAAAAACTTTTTCTAACTTTCTCTATTTTAAAATACATTTCTAAAATATTCTAAAATAAAATTTCTAAAATATGTTTAAAATAAATTTCTAAATATTCCATTTTAAAAAATGGAAAGTGTTAGATTAGGTAGTCCCTCAGGTCCCTTTGAGCTGTAATATTCTAGAGCTCTAAAAGGAAAGGAAGACTTCAGTAGTGGAAGGTTGCAACAGTCTCCCTTAGCTCACTTTGGCTAAATTCTCCCCTGGGAGATCAGAGCAGACTACCTTTAAGATCTGTTCCAGCACTGAGTGTCTATGAAAACAAGTGAAGATGGACTCAGCTCTCTTATATGATTCATTCCTTTCTGGGTTCTTGCATGAACTATGTCCTGACTTCAGCATAGGAGTTGAGGGTCAGAAGGACTTGGCTACCACAGGCTTACTAAAGAGAGGTAGAATTGTCTTGGACATTTGCCACCATGGAATACTTCTATCCTTTGTCCGAAATGTCAAGGGAAAATGTTTTCCCTACAGAATTTCCTTCCCTTGCTTGCTTTTTCTTTTACGTTAACTGCTGCTGCTAATAGAAGCTGCTCTAAGCAGAAATTGCTTTATCTTTGATGAGTAGACAAGGGCTTGTCTGAAATTAAAAAACCCAGACATCTGATCGCTACTTATTGTGGTAAAAAGACGGAAGAACTAATTGGCAACTCTCTCACCCCCACCAGTTGTCTGTCTCTTTCCGCTTTCCTTTTTTGTGTTTCTATCCCTTCTAGGACAGTAATACAGGCCTGTTAGATACCTTCAGCCCTGAACACTTGGGGATTCTTTCTTTCCCTCTATACTCACTGCATTTGCTATACTTATTCCTGCCTCTAATGCGGTAGTCATCACAGTGGTTAGATGCATTTGGAATACTTCCCCCTTCTCCTCTGGACCTATGTCCAGCTCCCATTCACAAAGCCTTCCCTGACCACCTCATTGCACAGTGATCTCTCTTCTCTGTACTCCTATGGCATATCAGCCGTACCATATAGATGAATCCGTATAATATACTGCTTTGAATTCTCTCACCATTTAAACGATGTCTTTCCCTGTCATCCCATTTCATAAAGCCTGGGCATTGGATGGAAGGATGACAGTGGCCAAGGGCAGTGGTCTCTTAGGGCCCCAATGTTCATTTGATCCTTTTTCTCATTCCCAGGTTTTTATTTCTCCCCATTTAGAGTGAAAATGGTAGGTTAATGTGCGGGTGGAGAATACACCTGAGCAAATGAGCGATGTTGATAGATATATCAATTTGATAAAGAAAAGGCCTTTAGGGCTCCTATGCATTATTTTCTAATAACTAGGCAGCAATCTATCACCTCTAGGTCCATTCATCAAATAAATAGGTTGAGTAGGTTTTATTAAAAAATGAATTTTGCTGCTGACTGGCTCTGCTACCTTTGTCATAGCCTGAGAAACTGTCTACTGGGTAAACTCGGGATTTTTCAAAAGCCAAACTCATTTTTCCTAATATACAGAAGCCCAAAATGATCCCTAGGGTTTCGGTCTATCTGATAAATAATATGCATCTTTTGTTTCTAAAAAGAAGAAATCAATCCGCTCAGCTAACTTCTTACATTAGCTTTCTAACTCAGAGAGAATTTATCATCATTCTTCTTCCTGTAGTTAGTTTGGATGTCAGCCTAAAGCTGAAGTTCAGCATTGACAATTCTAAGTAAACTATGACACTAATCAAATGAGCCCAGTAATTAGGGACAAAGCTGATATGATCATTGGCAAGCAGAATCTCTGCCAAGTTCCTGCCTTGCATATTCAAAAAATAATTTGTGCTTGGAGACAGCGTGAGGGGGAAATGAGGAGTGGAATGAGGGTTTACAAAAAAGCATGAAAACTTTTGGGTTGATGGGTATGTTCGTTATCTTGATTGTGGGGATGGTTTCATATGTGTACACATATGTCAAAACTAATCAAGTTGTGCACTTTAAATATGCGGACCTTATTGTATTTCAATTATACCTCAATAAGGCTTTTAAAAATAATTTAAAGATATCCATTTTCAAGTTTTACACTCCTTCCCTGAGACAAATTCTTGAAGCTCATAATTTTCACCTTAGCCCCAGTGGTTAAGAAAATGTGTTTTGGAGTTGGCGCTGTCATTTACTAGCTTAGTGAATTTGGGAGTTTTTTTTTTTTTTTTAACCTCTCTGAGTCTCAGTTTCCCATCTGAAAAATAGAGATTGTAATGAGAGCAACTAGTTCACACGCTCAGGGTTAAATGAGAGAAGGTATGGAAAGTTCGTAGCACAGTATAGAGCACTAATTAAGCCTTAAAGAAATGGAAGCTATTATTGTACCTGTAAATGTGATATTAACCTTGTCTTGGCTGAATGCATGCAGAATCCCCAGCAGATTCCTAAAGCAGTTTATTGATTGCAGTCAATCAGCTACCTTTATTAGATACTCACCTGTGGCTAGATCCCCATAACGGAAACTGCTGGAAAGTAAAAAGATATGCAAATCAGAGCCCCTGACCCCAGTGAGCTGATTGAATGAATGGGAGAGATGGGACACACGTATGAGGGAGACTGTACCAAAGCATGTATGGAAATATAGAGAGAAGTCCTGATTTAAGTAGGGGAAGCAATACAAGCAATAGTGAGTGGACGATCTGGCAGGGCTCACTGGGGAACAGTGGTGGTTGATAGTTAAACAGATGACGGTTTGAGTCCCCCCTCCACCATTTATTAGCTGGGAGAGCCTGGGTAAGTCCCGGAGACTTTCTGAACCTTAGTTTCGTACATAGAGATACTCATATCTTCCTTCTAAGGTTTTTGTGAAGATTAGATGAGGCATGTTTGAGCACCAGCACTGAGCCTACAGCACAGCAAGCATTCAACAAAAACGAGAGCAATTTCTAGAATTGTATCTCCAAACTTGAGGGTTCTTTTCCACTTTTTTGTTTCCACATCTTTCCTTCTACTATTTTGATGGGAGATTTCCACAGAGGAATCCCAGGGCAGTTTCACTGACCAAAACCTCCTATTTGCCTGGCAGTAGGTAAGGTTCTTGGCAGGCCTGATGACTTCTGCCCTTCTGAATTCCACTTAGCCGTTCCAGCGGATAATTAGAGCTAACACTTACATGGTCCTATGACACAACATTTTGTGTCAAACAATATGGGACATTTTAGGAAGAGGACACACGGCCCCAAATCTTTCTGTGCCTAGGTATATTATTCGTCAGCTTAGACTGCCATAAAAAATACCACAATCAACAGGGATTTATCTCTCATATTAAGGGAGACTAGAAGTCTAGTTGCTTGCTGATTCCATTCCTGGTTTGCCCACATCCTCCTTCTTACTGTGTCTTCACATGGTGGGGGGGGGGCGAGAGAGACACAGAGACACAGAAAGACACAGAAAGACACACACACACACACACACACACACACACACACACACAGAGTGGAAGAGTGAGAGTATGAGTGAGATAGAGGCGGGGAGGGAAAGGGAGAAGGGGAGGAGGAGTGAGTGAGAGGTGAGAGGGAGGGAAAAAGAGTGTGCTCTGATGTCTATTCTTATAAGGGCACTATTCCCATCATGAAGCCTCCACTATCACAAGCTCATCCAACCCTAATTACCTCCCAAAGGCCCCATCTTCAAATACCATCACATTGGGGGTTAGAGTTCCAATATATGAATTTGGGGGGGGGCACAAAATTCACTCCATAGGCTACTAATTTCTGTTCATAATTAAGTAAATGGCAAGTGCACTCTTGCATTTTTTGGGCCCCCAAAACTTGGAGTCATCTAGCAGTCAGGGTCCTGGTTCGCACCCAGGTGGTCCAGCTTTGACTCTTGGTGTGGGTGTACAAGCCTGGTAAAGAGGCAGTAGGATGTAGTAGTTTGACCTCAGACTCTTGAGCAGAACTTCCTGATTTCGAAACAAAGCTTTGCTCCTTACCAGCTGTGAGACTGCAAAAACCTTAATCACTCTCTCTGTGAGGCCAATCGTCTACTTCGTGGAGAAGATACCATGCATATATACACACATACCCTAACTGGGTTGTGGTAAGGTTTAAATGAGTTAAGAAAGTAAAGAGTTTAGAACATAGGAGGTGCTTTATAAATATTAGCTATTATTATCCATTAAAAAAACAAGCTCCATGAGGGTAGGGATTTTTGTTTGCCGTGTCTCAAGCGGCCAGAACAGTACCTGGTACATATAGAAGATGCTCAGTAAATATTTGTTGAAGAAATGAATGAATTCTTAGTTCCTCTCTTTCACACATCATATTCAATCCATCAGTTCTACTTTCAAAATATATCTAGAATTGACCACTTTTGCCTATTTTCTCTGCTACCATGTGGCCAATAGCCTCTATCTCCTTTCAGCGAAATGATTACAACTTCATCCTAACTAACCTTGGTCTTTCATCCCTTTACTACCACTGCCCTCCCCGCCCCCATCCCTCCTCAGCTCCAATCCTGCCTCCCTCTCCTTGCCCAGAATCATTTCTTCAAATCACACTCAAAGTGATTGATCCTTTTTTTTCTTGATCCTTTTTTAAAAAAGGTTTTTATTTAAGTTCCCGTTAGTTCACATACAGTGTAATATTTGTATCACGTGTATAATATAGTGATTTAACACTTCCATACAAATGATTGATCCTTTTTAAGCCTTATATCACACTGCTCCTCTGCTCAAATCCTCCCGTGACCCCCTGCTCATTCACAGGAAAGGGCGAAATTTTTTTTTTTTTATATGAAGTTTATTGACAAATTGGTTTCCATACAACACCCAGTGCTCATCCCAAAAGGTGGAAAGGGCGAAATTTTTATCTGATCTGCTCTTAGTTACCTCTTTGATCTCATCTTGTATTACTTTCCCCTTTGCTTGTTGTATGTCAGTCACACTGGAATAGAACAGTATTTCTTTAATATACCATGCACACACTCCTGCCTCAGGATCCTTGCACTTCCTGTACCTTCTCCCAGGAGCACTCATTTTAAAAAAAATTCATGTTTATTTATATTCATTTAATATGATTTATTGTCAAACTGGCTTCCATACAACACTCAGTGCTCCTTTATTTATTTTTGAGAGACAGCAAGAAACAGAGTATGAGCCGGGGAAGGGCAAAGGGACAGGGAGACACAGAATGTGAAGCAGGCTCCAGGCTCTGAGCTGTCAGCACAGAGCCCGACGTGGGGCTCGAACCCACGTACCATGAGATCATGACCTGAGCCGAAGTTGGATGCCTAACCGACTGAGCCACCCAAGCGCCCCTCCCAGGAGCACTTTTAATTTACTTTCTCGCTTTCTTCAGATCTCTACCTAAATATGGCCATTAGAGAGGCTGTTCCCAATCATCCTATGTAAAACACCATCCCCACCTCTACTGTTCCCTGACCACTTCACTCCGCTTTAGTTTTCTCCATAGCATTTTTCACCACCTGACATATCCTTTATTTGTTTGTTACTTATGGTCTGTCTCATCTCTCCAAAATGTCATCTCCACCAGGGAGGGGACTTTGGTGATTTTGTTCGCTGCTGTATCCTCATTGTTCCCTGTTGTATCCCCAGTGCCTAGAATAGTACCTGGAATATTTTGATTCCTCAGTAAGTATTTGATGAATGAATGAATAGATGGTCTTTAAAAAATAATGTCCCTTGTTATCATCTTCTTACTCTAAGGAGCAGCTTATAGTCTACGATAACCTCCTTCGAGGGCCAGCTCCATTTAGCTTTGATCGTTGGAGTGAGGAAAATGAGTTTTTCCTTCACAAAATCAGTTTCGTAAGCAACATATAGGAAAACATTGGGCTCATGGGGGAAAATATTTACAAAAGCCATTGGGGATGGAAATTTGGATATTACATTATAATATCACTCCTCCATTCTATGGGTCTGGTCAAAGTGTTACCAGTCTCCGTCTGGCTGCATTTAAAAATCATCCTGAAAAGTCTGTTCTTTTATTTCCATAAAATAACATCTTTCCAAAGACTCAAACTATTCACAGTGTCTTCTGGGAAATGTGTTATTATTATTATTTTTTTCTGGGGGAACAAGGGAAGGGAAAAGTAGACTTTTATTTTTATGTACTTCTGTATTATTAAGTTTTTAACATGGAGCAAGAATAATCTTTTTAAAATAAAAATATCTTCTCTATTCTGATTTTTTTTTCTTTTGGGAGAAAAACCTTGGAAAATATCAATCAATGACAATTCTTCCTATTTTAAAAAATTGATAACATTGTAACTTAAAAAAAAAACCTTTATAGTAGGCAGGTATAGGAAAATTTAAAAAAATGTAAAAGCTCTAGACAAGGTTATCGAAGCTTTGGAGTATTTAAGTTTATGAACTTGCAGCCCCGTATAAGATGTTTAATTCACAGATCTTTGCTTGGGGCTGTGAATTTATGCTCTGAAGTGGAGGGGATTTAAAAATTAGGAAGTCTCTGGTTTTCCCATCTGTGTTAAATCCATATAATCAGATGAGTCACAATGAGCTTGGGGCGGGGGTGGGTGGGGGGAAGCTCTCTGCTTTTACAAAGCACATGTCCACCAGAACTCTCTGAGCCACTTTGTATGTTTTCCACACACTGGCTGACAGTCAGGAAGCAGCCCTAAGGTGTCCAAGTGAATGATTCAGGACAGAGCCTCCAGCTTCTTTGGTTCTAGCCCAAATTGTAACCTAAGAACTAGGAAGGAGGGACAAGGCCGTCATCCAAAACTCAGGCTTGGGGGTAAGCATGGGGACAGCACGTGGGAGCTGACTTTTCTAACCCTGACCTCAGCTGCATACTACTTCTTAGAGGTCCAGGAGAGGTCCTCAAGTAGCAGACAACCCAGTAAGGACATCATAATGCAGACGAAGCCTCCCCTGCATCCAGTAAGACTGTCAAGGTGAGACCTTCTGTGCTCTATGACACCACATTCTCCTCTGACCAGCACCACCATTCCTTGGCTCCGGTGCCTATGAGTATGTTTTTGCTCTTCTCAGCAGCCCCTCTCCCATCACACACTTGTACATATCTCTTGCCCTTTTTCTTTCTGATTACCTAGACTATCACATTGAAAAGACAAACTACCTCCAACTCCAAACCACGTAGAGCTGAAGCAATCTCTTGCCTTGATTTTCAATGCAGAGCTCACGGGAAAATTGAGGTGTTAAATGTTTCCACCACTTATAGTACTGTGTTCCAAGGCTGTTAGACCCTTGACGGAGTGTTTTCCAAACTTTCCAAAAATTGGAGAGGGATACCCTGCACATCTTGAAAGTATCAAACAAGCGAATAAACAAACATGCTTTAAACACTCCTTCATTTGTTTTAATATAATTAGGTTTAGGAGTAGGCAATCAATCAGAATGTCTATGTGTAGCATTTTGGAATAAGGAAGAAATTGGAAACATAACCATCGTGACTCCATTCTAATAAGCTTGAATGCAAGCAGAATAACTAAAGAGAAGACTCTTTCTACTCTTTCCAGTTCCTCCTCCCACTCAAAGAGTTCAGTGCGAGCGAGCTGGTCTAAGACCCTTGAAAGCACAGCATGTAGGTAGCCACCCCTCTCTCTTAGGGCTTGAGTAAGACTGGCGTAATTATGTGGGCATTCATTTCAGAGAGAGTGAGTGCCTACTACCAGCCAAGCATTGGGCTAGGTGTTGGGTATACAACGGTGAGCAAAAACAGATGTGATGCCTGCTTTCTTGGAGCTTCTGATCTCATGGGTGAGATAGACACTAACCACATAATTACACAAATGAGTATATAATTATAAACTGAGATGAATATTCTGAAATAAGAAACAGTTCTAAGGAAGTGTACACTATAGCAGGGAACTAATGAAGCTTCCACAAGGAAATAGTGCTTAAACTGAGATTTGAAGGGTTAGCAGGAGTTAAGTGACTGATCAAAAAAAAAAAAATGTATTCCAATTAGGAAGAATGGAGGTCCAAGGTACTGTGGAGGACTAGAAACAAGGTCAGGGCGGCAAGTCCACCCAGCAGGGGAGCTGTGGGAGACGAAGCTGGAGAATTCAGTGGGGATGTTTTTCGATGGGTGTACCACTAGCTTTGGAACACAATTGTACATGGGGGCGGGGAGTGCTAGTTCGTATTTGCGAAGTTCCAGGAAGTTTAGCCTCTCTGGTCTCTGCCCACTAACTGTCAAATTATCCCCCTGGCATTTATGACAACCAAGAAGTCCCTAAATTTCTAAACAGCCCCCGGTTAAGAACTACTGGATGTAAAACCTTGTCCTACAAGCAAGGGGGAAACAATAGGAACAGTTTAAGCAGAAGAAGACCGTGACCCGATTTGTATTCTGGAAAGATCATTTTGTCAATGTATATTACTAAGTGAAAGAAGCCAGTCTGAAAAGGCTACATACTGTTTAATTCCAACTATACGACACTCTGGGAAAGGCAAAGCTATGGAGACAATAAATAGATCAGTGGTTGCCAGACGTTAGTAGGGAGGGAGGAATGAACTGATGGAGCACAGGGGATTTTGGGGGGGGAGGCAGTGAAACTACTCTGTATGATAATGTAATAGTGGATAGGTGTCATTATATATTTGTCCAAACCTATACAACGTACAATACTGAGAGTGAACCCTAATGTAAACTATGGACTTTGGGTTGTTATGATGCGTCCGTGCAGGTTTGTCAATGATAACAAATGTACCGTTTTGGTGAGGGATGTTGATAATGGGGGAGGCTGTGCATGAGTGGGGATAAATGGGAAATCTCTGTGCCTTCCACTCAATTTTGCTGTGAAACTAAAACCACTCTAAAAAACGAAGTCAATGTCTTATAAAAAGCAAAGGAATGCCAGCAGGATCACTGTGGAAATACTGAAGGTAGGGGATGAAGATCTGATTCAGATATCCTCCTGGAATTAAAGAGGAGAAAGTCCCTTAAAAGAAAGATTACTCTGCCTGTAGTGCAAAAACTGGAGGGTTTCCCCAAAGACCCTCTCTGATTAGGTTGTTGCTAGCATGCAAAGGCTGCCTGAGGATCAGAGGGGTGGTGGAGGGGATAACTGGACGAACTCTCACCAGACATGAATGGTAGCATTTTACTGCATTTGTAATAGCAACTGCCTATTGAGTACTTAATATATGCCACGTATGTGGTATGTGCTCTACACACATTATTTTGTTCTTATGATAACAGTGCAAAGTATTAATGATATCCCTATGTTACAGATGAGAAAATGTAGCATTGGACTTTAGTGACTTTCCCAGTGTTAGCAGGTAAGTGGTAGATCCAGGTAGATCCATAAGGACTGTTTGACCCCAGAGCCCATGCTCTTAGCCACAGTACTCTATCTAGATGTTGCATTATCAACAGAGCGTCGTAGCAGAGTACAGAGACCAAAGGGCATGTGAACCGGGCTGAAGTCTGCGTGGAGCACAAGAACTTTTGCTATGGAGCATTTCGAAGAGCTGGTGACCAGCATGAATACCCTGGGTGCTTGGGATACAAGGGTGGGGACAAGAAGACACTACAGAGAGTTGGAAAGATGCTGAACACAAATTTGTTCCTCTAACATTTGCCAAGGGCAAGTCCTGCTAGAGTCATGTCTTCCCTGGTACTGCAATGTCAATTTGAAAGGGGCCTTCTGGAAATTATGGAAGGGGAGAGAAGTTTTGACTGAGTTATAAGGGAAAGCTGAAGCCTTTTGGGCTTACACCATGCATTCAGAGAAGAATGGTGTTATCCTATGTGACTTGAGTTCAGTTTTCAGGGGCTGCCCATACACCCAGGCTTCCTCCACAGGTTAAAGTGTATGGTTTCATTCAAGACATATTTCCAGGGCTCTTTCAGAATGAATGCATCATTAAGCATTATAGGGGAAGCAAACGTGCCTACCGCATAAACCCACCTTCAATGGCGTCATGGTCTAACGGAGGAGACAAATATAACCACATATAATCAACGGAGGCACAGATGAAATCCCATGGGAGGACGGAGCAGAAATGCTCACTTTCACCTGGGAAGTGGGGGTGGGGGTGGTAAAAGAAGTTTTTGTAGTGAAGGCAGCATTTGAGCCGGCCTGGCCTAAAGGGTAATTATTTTTTTTAGATCAGTGGTTCTCAGAATGTAGTCTTTTGACCAGTAGCATCAGTGTCACTTGGGAATTTGTTAGCGATTCAAATCTCAGGTCCCCCTTGGACCTAACTGAATCAGAAATTCCTGGGTGGAGCCCAGCAATCTGTGTTGTAACAAATCCTCATTTTTGAGAACCACTGTTTTAAGCAAAGAAGGAGAAGCATTCTAAGTCAAGAAGACAATGTGAACAACATTTTAATGGGATTAATCCAGGGGGTGTCTCTGTGACGTGTAAAGAACCAGACGTGGCTACAGGGTAGAGTCCATGGGTAGAGGTCACAGGAAAGCAAGCAGGGTCATATTGGGGGGATCTTAGACTTTATATTTTAAGCAGTAGGTGACATAGAGGTGTTCAAGGAGGAGAAAAACATGGAAACCAGGAGATTGATGGACAGGCTGTTAATCTAGGGACGGGGTGGGGGGAGGGGGGAGGCGGAGCAGGGCCTGGCTGGCTCCATCAGTAAAGTATGTGACTCTTGATCTCAGGGTTGTGAGTTGGAGCCCCACGTTGGGGGTGGAGTTTACTTAAAAAAAAATGATGCTGCTAATCTTGTCTAGTCCAGTGGTTCTTTGCCTTGGTGACACATTAGACTCACATGGAAAGCGTGTCAACATCACCAACAGCACGGCCCCTCTCCCAGACCTTCAGATTTAATTGGTCTTGAGGGTGGCCGAACGTTGGTATGTTTTAGAAGTTCTGCAGATCATTCTCAAGTCTGCCAGGGTTGAGGACCCCTGTTCCAAGAGAAGGATAAAGCACATCTGTAAGTGGATGGGAAGGAACAGGGAGTAACATTGCTGGAGACCGTGCTCACCACAGCTGGGCCATCACATGCATAAGGACCCGTTCATAAGGCCCAAGCCGGGCTCTAACTCTTCATATGGGCCGCTTCCCTGACTACTTTGTGAATCACTTCAGGAGCTCCGGATAAATCTGTGCTGCAAAACCGGATCTGATTGAGGGGACTTTCCCAGAGCCATTTCATACAGATGCCTGGACAAAGCTCACCCAGAATCTCTATGTATCCCCCAAGGGTCCACCATGGGATTGGCCAGGGAAATGGATAGGCCTTGGCCGGGAGAAGAAGTGGTGCTTGAAGCCTGAATGTTGGTTCCCAAAGCTGCTTCCCTCACAAGCCCTCACTGGCAAATGCTGACCCATCAGGTTGATTTCACACTAGCAGAAGGAGGAAGAGTGCTCAACAGCATGCAAATTATGATGATCTAAAACCAGAGGTGGGTAGTGGGGGTGTACAGGAGAGGGAAGTAGAGGGACATGGCAGGTCACCATGAGATACCTGAAATCCAGCCAGGAATGTGGCTGATTAGACGGGAGCAAAGGCATGGTGACCGGTAGAACCACTCAGCTTTGTAACACTTATACGAACAAACAACAGTGTTAGTAGCTAGTATTCACTGAGAGTTACTAGGAGCCAGACACTGGGCTTAGAGATTTATTTCTATCATCTCATTTAATTCCTATACTGACCTTATTAGATAGGCACTGGTGGTAGCCCTTTCTTATAGATGAGGAAATTGAGGTTCAGAGACGTTAAGGCATTGGCCCAAAGTCACACAGGCAGTAAGTATACTACCAGGCCCCTAAGCCAGGCTTGACTCCAAAATGTGAGCTGTTAACCATTTCTGCTGCAGTTAGTTCATGATAGAACCATCCCACATTCTGGCCCAGCTGGAATTTATAGGAGATGTATGGAAGATTAGACAGAGGCCAGGCTGAAGAATTTGGGTTTGATTCTAGGGGCACTGGAGAACTATTAGAGACATTACTGGCATCATTATTGGCATTAGCAAAATACTCTTGCAACAAATATGTGTAAGATGGATCCAGATGGGGTGAGACAGGCAGGACTGGTTACATAATTTGCGAGGCCCATTGCAAAATGAAAATGAAGGATCCTTTGTTAAAAAAATATTAAAACTTTCAAGACAGTGAGAGCAGAGTCTTAAACCAAGTGTGAGTCCCATGAGAGGGCGTGCCCATGAAGCCAGCTCTGGAGACAGGAAGACAACCTGGAAGTCATTAAGTGGCAGAAGGGGGCAGGGTGTGGACAAAGTTAAGGACTGGGGTGGTGTTGGTGGCCAGGGCTAGAAAGAAAAGGATGGATGACAGCCTCAGTGGGAAATTAGACTCCACAAGATTTCATGAACATTCCTGTCTTTTTCACCTCCCGTATTCAGTGACAACTCTGAGATCAAGTCTAGATGACAGAATGGAAGGCTCAGGAAGTGGAGCTAATTTGAGAGAGAAATTGACAAATTTGCCTTGGAAACCTACACGGTTTCACCTGCGTGCTTGGTGTTTAAATGAGTGTGAATGCTATTAATTCATATTAGATGCTGTCTCGTATGTGATTTGGTCTCTGGCTTAGCCATGAAGCTATGTTTTGTTTCCTTCCTGAGAGAGATTATTTAAAGTTTGCTTCCGGGCATAGAGGTGGGCAAAGTAAACTCTCCTCCAATCTACTTTCTTTAGACTAGAAATGGAGTACCTACACGAGTTGGAGCTAGAGAGTACACAGCAATCGCCTCCCTCCTTCCATGCCCAAGAATCTTCAGATCCTGAAGGTCTTTCTAAGTACAAATTGGTCAAGTATGTAACAGATTCATTATCTTGACTTACAGCCTCCCCTATATTCTCAGCATGTCCTTGGCCCTGTTCCTCCTAAGCTGCTTATTAGGACACAGAGGCACTCTGGGTGATCCTGGTCGGAGATGAAAGCCTTTGAATGGCTCTACGGTTCTCCAACTGGGTCACTCTGACAAATGAATAGTCTGGAGCTACAGGAATCAGAGTGGTTTCAGTCCAAGTGCAGCAGGGAAGGTCTGCTTGTCAACCAGTGCTTGGGCAGGCCATAGCAAAGAACCAAAGTGAAGGAGTCCCCTTAACATGGCCTAACCATTTGGGTGGTAGGGGTACAAATGGGGAGAGGAATTTCATCAAAGAGCAGCTCTGTGTCTGATTTGTTCCCTGCTAATCTCCTGTCTCGTAAAGCGTCCAGCTGTACTCCAAAGGTACCCTACAAAGAAAGCAGGCCCTCCATCCAAGTTGAAAACCACCAAACACATGCCCATATGTTAGTTATCCCGGTGAGGAGGGCCTGGCTTGAATACAAGTGAGAAGATGGGTGCCTTGGTGGATGATTTGAGTGGCATTAGCCCACCTCTTCCCTGATCCCCAGCCTACTGGGTCCTTGGCCTGCCACGGAATCCTTCGTATTTCCATGTGAGAAATAGAAGATTGATAGACTCTCATGCAGAAGTCACCTTCTTTTGCGTGGACTCTACTGTATTTTAGAAACAGAGAAGCTGGATTTGGGGACGAACAGAAAGTCCCAATTTGCTACTTACTAGCTGTGTGACCTTTTATCAATTACTTCTGCGAGCCTCAGTTTTCTTCTTCGTAACAGCAACTACTTAATAAAGTTACTGTGAAATTAAATGAGTTAATGCATGTAAAACATGACAGTGTCTGGCAAATATCAGATGTTTGATAAAGGGAAGATTCATCATAATGATAGGAGCTGAGTAGTTTGGACGTGTGGGCTGTGCAGCCACCACAAGCTGGAAGTCTAGGTTGCAAGATGTCCTAGGGGATCTGCGTGTCACTGCCACAGTCAATAACCCTGGCTTTTTCAGACCACTACAGGGCTTCCTTGTGCCTTCTGATCTGGATGCTTTGCTGTCACCTTGTTCTCTCAAATGCTGTCACAGCGTGGATGAGCTGGGAGCAGACTTCACTGGGGAGTGTCACAGCCATGATGAGGGCGACTTTGAGTTCGGACATCCACCTACCACCAGGGGCCTCATTCTTTAATCTGGGAGCTTCTCCTCCTGTAGGTTTGACTTGGGGCTAGTTTGAGAAGCCAGACCAGGGGGCCAAACCAGGAAGGAGGTGACAACTGTCTTCAGCGTAGTCTTACTTCTCCTGATGGGGCCTTGTGCCCCAGGTACCCGGTATTTTCACATGAAATCCCTGACTACTCAGGAATGGTCATTGTGGTCATTGTCAGGCCTCTCTCTCCCAGGCAACTCTTCCAGTCACACACCTTCCCTAAACTCCCTTCCTTGTGTCTACAATTTGCCTGTTTGGGGGCCCCAACTCTCAGGATTCTGCTTGGCTTTGAATATGATAACGTGCTTTGCACCTGAGTGTTAATGACCCGTGATGACTGTATCACCCCTGCCGAGTTTTATTCACAATTGGGGGGGGGGCCTTGGATGCCTCAGAAGAGGGAGCAGAGTATGAACTCTGACTCAGCACGGCAAGGAGGAGACACGTTAGAGCAGATGTCTTTAGTGCCCTCCAGTTCAAACCGTGGTACAAGTGGATGTACCTCTGAGTAAGACCTCTGGCCTTTCCTCTGGCCCATTCATCCCTTAGAAAGGCTTTACTTCAAGAAGTGGGACATTCTCGTCGTTCAGAGAGTAGGCTCTGGAGCCACACTGCCTGGTCAAATCCCAGCTCTCCCACTTATCAGCTCTGTGACCTTGGCCAGATGACTTCATCTTTCTGTGCCTCAGGCTCCTCATCTGTGAAATGGGCTTCATAACTGTACATACTGCACAGGGTTGGCATGGGAATAATCGATGAGTTACCATGCGTAGAGCGCCTAGAACAGCGCCTGGCACATGGTAAGGGTTACATAAATGTTTGTGAAATACATGTGGAGCAGGCCAAACTTCCTGCCTGGGGGAGAGCCATCCACACAGCCCCTCCCTCCCCCAGGAGAGGGCATGAGGAATGTCCAGGCTGGAAACAGAGTGGTCTTAGACCTCTACACAAGGCAAGCGCAGCTCTCCCCAGTTTGACAAAAGTAAGACAGGCTAAGCCTAATGAAGCAGTGTGGGGAAAAGGAGGAGTCTGATTCCATCATCAGCTGAGAGACGCAGCTGCCTTTGAGAAACCTCTCCTTAGATTTAGCGGGCCTCCACCCCCTTGGCCGCTTTTATTGCTTCCAGGACCAAGGGATCTAAACTGGCAGTGCCTGAACAAGTCAGAATGTACCTAATCTGGTGGGTGTGAAACCCAGCGGCCACTCAAGGAAAGTGGAAATGGCAGGGCTCTGCGGGATACGCATATATTTTTATAATGAAAAAGTTACAGGCATCATCATGACGGTGACTTAGAAAGAGTCATTGCTGCTGCTGCCTCTTCTTAGTAGAGGCCGGAAGCTTGCAGACTCTCAAGGAGCAAAGCCTGTTTCCCATGTCAGACTCACTTTGGGTGTGCTGAGCTCCTTTGCCTGGAACAGGTGGGGGAAGCTCCTCGAAGCAGCCTGCGGCTTGCCAGAGGAGGCTGAGTGAGCCAATGGGAAGAAAGGGAGTGGGGCTAGATGGCTGGCCGGAAGGAAGGTATTTTGAAAAAAAAAAAAATTCAGCAAGTGTGGGGATCAGTAGGTTACTCAGCCCAAAAAGAGAGCTCATTGGCTGCCTCCAGACCCACTAAGTCTGCTTACATGCACTGCACATTTTTGCACTGTATCCAATTCAGCCCTTGGTGAAACATTTGAAGATCGATCTTGTTTTCCTGCACATCAATCATTTCTCCATTGTATCAGACTTTATGTGAAATGAGGCACAGGCTCATATATTAGGTCGAACCACGTAACACTGGTGAGTTTGTCAGGAAAACGGCCAAATGTCGCAATTTTGTGTGATAATGCCTGCCAATTTCTTGGCTCTGCCTCTCAGCCCCTTACAGCAGAGCTCAGTATGTAGCAGGTACTTGTCGAACCTATTTTTGTTTGATTAAATTGCAGGCAACCAGGATCTCACAATTCCTTTGCTTTCAAATGCAAAGGTAATTCAGGATAATAACATCCTCTCTCACTGAGCACTCAAGATTTTGCTGGGTTCTATACTGGGCCCTTTACAGAGTCCATTGTCCTATTTAATCCTGAGAAAAACCTTATGAAGCAGGTGTAATTATCTCCTTTCCACAGATAAGTCTGTGGCTCAGAGATGGTAAATGCTGTGCCCGGTATTTTTGCCATATGAATCTTTGCTGTAGACATTTTTGCTGCAAGCATTTTGTTGCGAACATTTTCACTGCATAACTAATTGGCCATAAGGCAATTTTGCTGTAAAAAGATAAAATCACGAAAACTTGAAGAGGGACATTCATTATAAAGGATATAATGAAACACTAAAAGGAACAACATTTAAAAGACATCATTGAAAAATACCAAATATTTGAATACTTTAAAAATGTGTGTACATTTATGCCAATACTGTGCAAACAACTGATTTTATTTTGTGGGTTGTACCGAAGCACTTGTCTTCAAAGTCTTTTGTTCATAGTACAATACTTTTCCTTGCTGATTCATCATTTCCTTGTTTTGGCATCACACTTGGAATTTTTTTGCTCAAGTCTCTTCCTTCATTAAGAGAGGTATCGGTTTCCAAATAGTAGGCTGCATATTTGTACCTGAGCTTTGCACTGTATTGTGAAAGCCTTCTGCACTGTTTGCTCGTGGCAGATTGTCACGTGTCCACTGATAGCCATTCCAAGGTTCTGTGCAAAATGCAGAGGAAATGCTAGTTCTGTAATACGTTTGTGACTGAACTTTATCATTGTCACTGGTATGTTACCATTTTCTAGGATAGTACAGTATGTAATCTGACTTTACACTCGTATTTCACACTTCCAGTAAGTTTTATCACCGTATTTTTTATCAAGTCACTGTACATAGTTGTTATCCACTGTTTTAAGACTAACATGGGGGCTCCTGGGTGGCTCAGCTGGTTAAGCGTCTGACTCTTGATTTCGGCTCAGGTTATGACCTGCCAGTCCATGAGTTTCAGCCCCGCGTTGGGCTCTGTGCCAACAGTGCGGAGCCTGCTTGGGATTCTCTCTCTCCCTCTCTCTCTGCCCCTCCCCCGCTCGTGTGTGCGCGCATACTCTCTCTCTCAAAATAAATAAACTTAAAAAATTAAGACTAACATGTCTACTCATTCCTGCATAGGATTAGCTAAGATTTATATAGACCATTATGAGGGCTAGCTAAGATTTATATGATATAAAAATTGGAACTTTGTCAACAGAGAGATGAAACCAAACTGAACAACCGGTTTACTTTATCTTTTACGGCAAAATTGCCTTATGGCCAATTAGTTATGTGGCACAAATATTTGCAGTGAAATATTTGCAGCAAAGATGCCTACAGCAGAGGTGTTTAGCTGAAAATACCTATGACCGTTATATGACAAGTCTAAGTTCACACACGGCCACTGTGGGGTAGGTTCTAATGTTTAAGGGCAATTGAGGAGTTCACTCAGTCCTACAATCCTAACGAGCATATCAGCTTGCCGTCATTTGTACAAAATGTTTCGCAGTTATTCCAAACAGCTTCCTACCAAGAAGAGGGACTCCTGTGTGCTACTCAGACAATGGAAAACTCTAATTATCAAATGGGTTGGGGCAGTGTTTAATCAGGTAGTGGCAAGTGGTTGCTTGCCACCCATTAATGATTAAACCATCACCTATAGTAGTAGGAATAGTCATTTGCCGGGTGCTGGAAATTGATCATGTATGTAGAACATATTCTGAGGCTGTAAGAAGATTTTGTGTTTATGTGGCCCTATTTCTAGAAAAACTGTCTGGGTCACTAAACTCTGTCCATATCATGGCACAGATCTTGAAACAGAGCAATTTAGAAGTCAACAGAACGCTTGGAGGTCTTATAATCAGGATATCTCTCTTCCATTTGATAGCTGTGAAAACTGAGGCTGATGTAAGAGGTGCCTGGCTCCAGGTCAAAAACAAAGGGTTTAAAGGCAGAGCCAGTGCCCACACTGAGATAAATATCACTCCTGCTCCCTTCACTATACCCTGCCTCCCTCGGCACTATTATCCTTGGTTCACATGGTCCCTCTGTCAGCGTTTTCCAGCGCTTCTGAGGAAGTTATGATCAGGGGGGCTACACTGGCAGGCTCCTTGGTGAATACTCACTAATGTGAAAAAAGGAAAAATCAAAGACTCCTTAGAGAATCTGTTGAATGAACTCACTAGAGGTGTGGTTCTTAAAATTCAGCACGCATCGGGGTTACCTGGAGGACTCCTTAAAACTCGGATGGCAGGGGCCCATCCCCAGAATTTCCTATTGAGTAGCACTGGGGTGGGGCCTGAAAATGTATGTTTCTACCAAGTTCCAGGGACCACACACTGAGAACTGCTGTTCTGGTCCACAAAACGGGTATCATGATATTTGACCTCATTCCCCCGACCCCCAAGGTTGCCTGAGTCATCTCAAACTTTTAGATGAGAATGGTTTTGGACATAGTACCTCACTTTTCTCCATTTTGAATGTGCTGAAACAGCTTCCAAATCATATCTGTCCTTATGCTTTTCCATAGCATTCTAGAAGAAATTTGGAAGAATCATTAGGTCATTTCATCTGGCTTTCTGCATCTAAGCTGGGATGTACCTAACCCATTCCAAATATATGTGTTGCTCCTTCCACTTTTTTTGTTTATTTATGCCTTGAATGATTATGATGAGCATCTTCCCTGTTCAGTCCTGTGAACTAATCATCCTTTTATCCTAATACTTCCCCTTGGATGTTCCACAGTGATTGCTCCCAGAGAATCTAGTTGCCCACCCACTCAATGTGCATTAGCTCCCTTGCCTTCCCCTTCTCGAACTGGTAATAGCTCCCTATCACACATAAGCCACTGGCATTCCCTTGCTTCATTTACCACATGATAACTGGAAGGGGAAAGCCCTCCAGATGACACCCTACCCTATATTTCTAAAAATGGTGGTTCTCAAACTTGGTTGCACATTAGAGCCACCGGGTTAGCTTTTAGAAAGTTCTAATGCCTACGGGGCGCCTGGGTGGCTCAGACGGTTAAGGGACTGACTTCTGCTCAGGTCATGTTCTCACGGTTCATGGGTTTGAGTCCTGTGTCAGGCTCTCTTATGGGGGGGGGTCTCCCTCTCTGGCTCTCTGCCCC
The DNA here is from genome assembly GCF_022079265.1 of Lynx rufus. Classification (NCBI taxonomy): domain Eukaryota; kingdom Metazoa; phylum Chordata; class Mammalia; order Carnivora; family Felidae; genus Lynx; species Lynx rufus. The sequence continues at coordinate 8,162,094 of NW_025814833.1, forward strand.
TGTCCCACTCATGCTCTGTCTCTCTCTGTCTCTCAAAAATGAATAAACATTAAAAAAATAAAAAATTCTAATGCCTAGGCCCCATATTAGATCATCTGAGTCCGAACCTCTGGGGGCCCAGGCATCAGTGTTTTCAGAGCTCTTCAGATGTTTCTAATGCTCATCCAAGGTTGAGAACTACTGTCAAAACCAAAGCTACTTTTTCCTTTGCTCTGTCTTCTTGCCTTTTTAAGCAGAGTTTCTCTAACTGTGGGCGTTACTTTAGAAGGGATTCGGTATAGCAGTGGCTCTGAAATGTTAGCCTGCATCAGAGTCACCCGCATCAGAAAGTCTCACTTCACCCTCCGAGTTTCTGATTTAGTAGCACTGGGGTGGGGCCCAAGAATCTGGATTTCTACCAAGTTCCCACGTGGTATGTGGATGCTGCTGGTTCAGGGACCACCCTTTGCAAACCGCCACTGTTAAGGAAAGGGACACAATTCTCTTCATCTAGCACCCCTTTAAGAGACAGTTGTGATGAGTGACTTTTTTTTTGCTCTCAAAATCCAAGACGATTTTTGAGCACTGTAAGAGTGTGTACATTTACACAGCTGTGTTGGGGAGGGCAGTCTCAAAATTACCAACTGTCCATTTGCAAAGACAAGTGAAAAACAAATGGACTGCATTAGGGGCACGAAGCAAACGTTCTCCTGGGTAATGGAAGGCAGCCAGAGACTGAGGAAAGAGTTAAATCATTAGGTTGTTTATCTTGATTCAGTCTCTGTAGGGCTTGGGCTCCATCTCCACCTGCCATGGCTAGAGCTTTCTCCTACCATTTAAAAAGGAGAGGGTTTATTGTTGAAATGCAAGGGCAAATTAGACATCGCAGGCACCAAGAAAGGACAAAACAAATCAAAGCCATTCCTAATCCAGAGCAGCAGAGCAGAAGGAAGAATGCTTTAGCCAACGGTGCCCAGTGCTTGCAAGGTTAATTATTCTCCCCAAAGATGGTGGTGGTGGGAAGGGTGGCTAGGCAGGGATGATGAGTTTGGGAAGGGATTGGTTAGTCCTTCCATTGGCTCAGAATGACTAACAATGTAGCTCGTGCATTTGCTGTCCATTCCCCCTGCTCTACTTGATCAGAGACAAGAACAGAGATGGTGTGTCCAGCAGCCCCAAGGCACGAATTACATTACACCATAAAAAGAAGCACCTCTGGGAGATAACAGTGAATGAATGTGTGTGTGTGTGTGTGTGTGTGTGTGTGTGTGTGTGTGTGTGTGTGAATAACACCTATTTTATTAGACATTGAGTCTTTCTGACTAAATTTTGTACGGATGAGCTGGCATAAATGCTGGCCTAGCTAGAGGCACTCAGAAAGCAGAATTGGTAGGTCAGTCTTGATACCTTTTTTCTTCCTGGCCTCACATCCTAGTACCTTAAGACCGTGAGGAATGGGATGCTCTCCATCCTCTTGGGTCCCTTCCCTCAGAATGACCACCAGCCCACCGTCTTGAGAGTGTGGTCCAACCTAACCACGTATTTCTCAGGACTAAGCTTTTGCTCTGTGTTCAAGTGCATGCACGTATGTGTGCATGTGTGTACATATGTGAGTGGAAGGAGGTGAAGATGTACTATAGCTCAATGTTAACTATGCAAAATCAGACTCCTTGGGTCTAATCCCAACAGTACCACCTATTAGCTGCATTACCTTGAATGAATTACTTCACCATTCTAAGCCTCCCTTATTGTCTTTCAACAAGGGATCACCAGGGTCGCCCGGGTGGCTCAGTCGGTTTAGTGTCCAACTCCTGTTTTCTGCTCAGGTCATGATCTCATGGTTCGTGATTTCGAGCCCATGTCAGGCTTCATGCTGACAGTGCAGAGCCGGCTTGGAATGCTCTCTTTTTCTCCCTCTCTGCTTCTCCCCCATTCTCTCACTGTCTCTTTCTCTCTCTCAAAATAAATAAACATAAAAAAATAAAAACAAATTGGGGCACCTGGGTGGTTCAGTTGGCTAAACGTCTGATTTTGGCTGAGGTTGTGATCTCACGGTTCGTGAGTTCCAGCCCCGTGTCGGGCTCTGTGCTGACAGCTCAGAGTCTGGAGGCTGCTTCAGATTCTGTGTCTCCCTCTCTCTCTTCCCCTCCCCTGCTTGCACTCTGTCTCTGTCTCTCTCTCTAAAATAAATAAAAACATTAAAAAAATTAAAAGAAATAAACAAGAGATAACCAAAGAGCCTAATATAGAGAGTGGTTGTCAGAGTTAAAGAGATAATCCATGTAAAGCACTCAGCTTAGCACATTATAAAGACTTAACACCTGTAAGCTGTTGTTATCATTACTTTCATGGTGGAAGAGAGAGGTTTCTGAAGAAGGCAGAGAAGCCTATAGTAGTGGCAACATTAACCTAAATATTGGGGGGGGGCATCGTAAAACCACTATTTGGGGCCCTTGGGATACCCTTTTCCTTGGGTGATTGCCATTAACATCATGGCCAAATTAAGCTATTTAACAGACTCTCAGTATGAGGGGTTTAGGGAGTAATGTTTCCAAGCAGAGAAAGGACTGGGCAAGATTTACTTACAAAGGACCCTAAGTAGGAAGGGGCAGAGCTGACAGAGTGGATCAGCAGTCGGTGAGGCTAAATTCACGGTGGGTTGGGGAGGGGGATGGGTCTCGGAACTTTCTTCTTCCTTTCCATCCACACTCCAGCTGTGTCTGAAATACCTGAGTCTCTCTGGGGATACTCTGCTTTCCTTCCTATGGCTTTTGAGTAGACTCACCTTTTTCACATTGCCAGTTCTTTGCTCACCCTGGAACACTTTTTTACTCACCGTTTACCTGGTTGGCACTTATTAAGCCTTCCTTCCTCCCACCCCTTTCCTCAGGACCGAGTTTCATGCCTTGCTTTAATGTCCCCACAGGCCCCAGTAACTCTCATGGCATAACAAGTTATCACAGTGCATTGTAATATCACGTACACCTTGCTGTCTGAAATACGATACGCTGTGAACGTAAAATACACGCCAGAATTGGAAAACTGAGCATGAAAAAAAGAAAGAATGTGAAATACCTTATTAATGATTCTTCATATTGATTACATGGTGAAATAATGCCTCCGTGAGGCAGACACCTTGCCTGTTTTGTTTACTATGGTGTCCCCGCTGCCTGCGGGAGAGTACCACTCCCTAAATATTTCTGAATAACCAAATGAAGGAATTAATCTTACATCCGGGCTTGCATCGAATCCTGGAACTTTGCGTAGAAGGTACATGGGATCATCCTAGATTTATTTTTCCATCCTCTGGGTGACAATGTACTTAATTCATATGAGTGGATTTCATGTCTTTAATTTCACTAATTACAGGAAGTTGTAGCTGTGGCTAAGTGATGTTACACCGCTCCACTTACAGATTTAGAATCTGTAAATCCTTCTCATGTGTGTTCAGAGAATTGATGTAAAGAAGAGGAAAGAATTCCCCAAATGAGGGAAATTTAATGTAAAAACTTACCAGGATGAGCATTGAGGAATATATAGAACTGTTGAAGCACTATATTGTACACCTGAAACTAATATAACACTGTATGTTAACTATACTGGACTTAAAATTTAAAAAAAATTTTAAAAAATCTGAAAAAAGGGGAGATGGCAACAGGAGCCAGGACGTTGTGGCTAAAAGGAACTGTAAAAATTTTCTATTGCTATGTAAAAAATTACTACAAACATAATGGCTTAAAAGAACATAAATGTATTCTTTCACGGTCTCTGTGGGTCAGAAGTCTGGGCACAGCATTTCTGAATTCTCAGCTCGGGGTCTCACTGAACAGAAATCAAGGCGTTTGGCCAGGGCTACATTTCTCACGGGGGCTTAGGGCGTCTTCTAATTTTACTAAGGTTGTTGGAAGAATTTGATTCTCTTCTAGTTGTTGTTGGCTGGAGACTCCTCTCAGTTCCTGGAGGCTGCCCACAGTTCCTTGCCATGTGGCCCGCAAAGGCAGCTCACAAAGATGGATGTTCACTTTCTTTCAAGCCAGCTAGAGTCTGTCTCTCTGATTTCCTCTTCCTCATCAGCCAGAGAAATCTCCCGGCTTTTTTTTTTTAATGTTTTATTTATTTTTGAGAGACAGAGAGACAGAGCACAAGTGGGGGAGGGGCTGAGAGAGAGGGAGCCACAGAATTCGACGCAGGCTCCAGGCTCTCAGCTGTCAGCACAGAGCCCGACGTGGGGCTCAAACTCACAAGCTGTGAGATCAAGACCTGAGCTGAAGTTGGAGGCTCAACTGACTGAATACACCCAGGCACCCCAAAATCTCCCTGCTTTTTAAAAAATATTTATTTACTTTTTTTTTTTTTTGAGAGAGAGAGAGAGAGAGAGAGAGAGAGAGAGAGAGGGAATGAGCAGGGTAGGGGCAGAGAGAGAGGGAGACACAGAATCCTAACCAGGCTCCAGGCTCTGAGCTGTCAACACAGAGCCCAAGTTGGGGCTCAAACTCACAGACCTCGAGATCATGACCTGAGCTGAAGTCAGCTGCTTAACCGACTGAGTCACCCAGGCGCCCCTTAGTTATTTTGTTTTTGTTTTTGTTTTGTTTTTGAAATCTCCCTGATTTTTAAAGGGCTCATGCCATTAGGTCAGTTCCGCCCAGATAATCACCTAAAGTCACCTGATTTGGGACCTTCATTACATCTGCATACCTTCACAGCAGTACCTGGATTAATGTTTTATTGAATAACTGGGAGAATCTGTGTATACACCAGGGACTGGGAATCTTGGGGGCATATCTTAGAATTCTGCCTACTACAGGACCTCGGACAAAGTCTTCAGTTGTTTTAGTGAGAATGAAATTATGAGTGGAAACTTTGAGTCTACATGGGGAGCCAATTTTTTCCAAGCCCAAGAAAGCCTATTTTGGAAGTGGCCAAAGGACCCATGGAGGGGACTCTGAAATAAGGTAATGTGAACATTGGAAAGCATGTTAATGCACATTTTACATATGTGGAAATGGAGGCCCAGGGAGTGGAAGCCTTCTGGGAATGCTCCTTGTAGTCCCCTCATGTTCCTTCTATAGAATCTAATGACCTTTGGGAAGAATTGGCAGATGGAGCATTTGAAATCTGGTGAGATTAAAATCTCTCATCCAAACTAACTTTCTCGCTTTCCATGACCTCCTGTATTTTGAAACAACTTACAGCCTAAAGACCTGTTTGTTCTTTGAGTTGCAGAAAACAAATGTACTTTGCACGTAACATTGAATACATTCTATCCTTCAGGTCTAACCCTGAATGTACTGAAGGTTAAATCATGAGTTGTGCTGAATTTCCCATTTTTCAGAAGCATATTTGTCTTTCAACCAATTGTTCAAGAGATGGGGAACTTGGAGAAAGAAGCGGCTCCATTTCTCAGTCAGGACAAAGTGCAGTGATGGAATTATTTGAGAACAGGCTTTTACGGGCAGGGACTTAGAAGACCTGGCAAGTGTGGGTCAGGAGTCTTGATACTTTGGGATGGAAGTAACCTTTGCATCTCAAAGTCCTCTTATCCTGACTCCTCAGAAGGGATCTGATGAGGAACTCAGAAGGGAATGTAACACTTTGGGGTCTCAAAAGAACATTAACCAGAGTGACATTCTGAGGCCCAAATTTTAAAAATGTACACATGGAGTTTGTTCCTGCAGTGCTGACAGTACGTTATCCATGTGACAAGATGAGCAAGTATTATTTTTGCAGAGGCAGAAAAAAAAATGGCATCTCGGGAGCCTGCCTGGCATGACTGAATTTAATGACAGCTGCCTCCTGTGTTCCTTACCTTTGGATTTGGTCTGGGGCCTCTTTCAGATCCCTGTCAGATCAACTTAGATCATTCATTGAAAATGTTTTCTTCTCATTGTTCACGTTTCCCGGGGTTCAGGCACTGAGAATAATTTTTCTACTGCAAAATAATCAATAGCCTGACTGCAGCTGACTTTTCCCACTCACAACGGCAGTCAATTCTTAACTCTTCTGGGGATGTTTATCTAGTTGCCTGATGCTTCAGGCTAACCTGCTTGATGACTTCAATTTGCTTCTAGCCTTTGGGGTTTTTACTCTCCTTATTACCACCTCTACCACAGGGTCACAAGAGGATAGAAGGAACTGGAAAAAATCAGTTCACTTTCTTCTTTGAAGCTTTCAGGAAAGGTCTGGAAGGAGTAGGGGTAGAAACACACTATTGATTCTACTGGGCTGTGGGGAGTTATCTGTCACCTATCCCTTTCTCTTGTTTTACGGTCTGCCCCATCCTTACATATATTTGAGGATGGACTTAGTGGTTCAGGAAACCCCCTGGGTTTGCAATATTAAGTGATGTCCACTTTGCCAACCCACACAGTAAATGTGATAGACAGGTAAAAAAAAAAAACCAAGAAGAACACAAACAAACAAAAACAACACAGAAAAGCCTCTAGGTGATCAGTATAGATGCAGCTATCTAATTAATTCCTTGTAGCCAAGTCAAAGCAAACTGAAGGTTTTTCTCCACCCACCAATGGTGAAGGAGGATATCCATAAATTTCACCATTTATACAGATATCTGAGGCTTCTCTTCTGTTTTCGTATCAATCTCTATTGTGAAACTGCCCCGACCTCTGATTTTCCAATCCCAAACTGAATAGAAATAGAAGTACAGACTCTCAGTCACATGCTAGTGAATAAGTCTTTCATTACCACCACTATCTCCCTGTCCTGTCTTGGTGTCCCCATGCAAATGTAGAATCTAAAAAGAACAATAGCTACTAAACAGTCAAGATGATCGAATATACTTGCTCCAAGGACTAAGGCTATTGTGTGTCTGTGTTTGTGGCCACGTTTCATGCACATAGGGGGAGCGATAGAGTCTCCCCTTAAGGACACCAGGGAGCAAGGGCCATGGAGTCAAAAGAAAGATTTTCATATTCCAAATGGACTACTTACTAGCTTATTGATCTTGGGTAAGTTATTGATACATCTTGCTGGGAAACACAAAGTTTAGGAAGCTTAAGAATACCTATTCTGCATCTCCCATGAGGTTGTTGTGAGGAATAAATGGAATAATTATGTGAGCATGTCTAGCAAAACACCTGGCACTTAATGGGTATTTAGTAAATATTTGTAGATTCTGAATGATGACTCTAAGGGGTCTGGCTTCAAGAGGCCAAGAAGCTCAATAAGTAGAGCTTGGGTGTACATTTTGGAGTAGGTAAGTAAATAAGGAATTAGTGGGGGGAGATACTACTTTCTTTATACTGTAAGAATTGGATATTCTAAGCCACTCTCAGATTTCCGTTTATCCCAATCCTCCATCATATTTGATAGGAAATAGGAATGCTTTTCTAGAACTCAGTTCTTTTCTAGGACTTTAAACCATTGAAAGTACAGGCAGGGAGGAAAGAGCCTCTGGTTGCAGTGAAAAACTGACTCTTCATGTGTGTCTCAGGATAGGTCAAAATTCCTAGTTACTAGCCCTCCCCACAACAGCATATTAGGAATTCACAAGAACACAAACTTTATGAGAGGGTGTGTGTGTGTGTGTGTGTGTGTGTGTGTGTGTGTGTTTTACTGCTGTATCTCTAGTGACTAGAAAAATGCCTGGTACAATACATGTGTTGAATGGATGAATGAGTGCTCATTTGTCATTCCAGGTAGAACCTTGTCACCAATATCTACACATTCCTTTTTAGTATAACTGTCATGGAATGAGAGTATGGAATGTAGAAAAGGCCTGGCTGTGAGAGAAAGAATTTTATGGTAGTTCCAAAATTACAATCACAAAAAGAATATTGGGTTGTTAAGGCCTTCCACCTTGGCTTAAGTCTAGGGAAAGAGAAAAAAATTATGTTAATTGTCATGGGATTTACTGGAAATATTTTTTTACTGGAGCAAGATTAACTGTTATGAAGTTACTGACAGCAGGACTAGCATTTTCTACCTTCTTATTGTTTAGCATTTATGTAGTCCAATTCCAACACAGTGAAGCCCTCTATTAAACCCATCCTTAGGGATTGGGGAAAATTTGTTACAAATAGGACTTAGTTACTTAAAAATTCTTTATTGTCTTCTTCCTTCTTGGCTTTCTCTTGGCAATTTTCCCACCTGCCACTGAAATCTGTTCCCAACTTCCAACCTCTGGCGAGTTTCTCAAAGTCCTTGGAAGATCCTTTTGACAAAGACCCTGATTCTGTGACTTGTGGGCATGTTGGTCCTGGATTGGCCAGAACCTGGCAAGCAGGTCCTAGGCTCCTGTGAAAACATCTAAAAGGCTTCCTGTCAGAGACAGAGTTATCTGGTTTCCAAGTCTTCTTGTCTCTGGATCCTTGTGTCACCCTCTACCATTGTGACGATTTCCTTCGATTTGCCTAGCCATCTAGATTCTGGAGTCTTCTATTGATTACTTGTCTGGCTCTGACCTGTCATTTTATTCTGACCTGCAATTTTCATGAAATCCCTGGAAGTGGACTATTTTCTTGACGTGTTTCTACATTCTGGTTCTACAATCTACGTTTATCTACAGCTATAACTCGATGTTTTTCTGTAGCTCATGGTGCCTTTGCCTGATATCCTCATATTCCTGATGCTCCAAACATTGCCTAAGTCCCAGCAGAGGGGAAATGCAAGGTGGGGTCAGTCCAAATCAAAGAAAATTTGCAAAAGGAGTGAGGGCAGTTTCAACTAGTGATTTTACACCCATCTCCTATTTATATAGGTAGGGACATTGTGTCCTCAATCGCTAGAAATCTTTTCCATAGGAATTCTGGCCTTGGAAGCTTCATTCAGTCTAGGTCATCTGAAAAATGAACTCTACCTTCTTAGAGATGCTGGTCCATCTCTGCGCAGAAATGGAGAGGACTAATGATTACCCAAGCCCTATTTCCTCTGACAAGGAGATAAAAGTTTCCTCCATCCCTGCTGTGATGGTTAATTTTATGTGTCAACTTGACTGGGCCATTTGTGCCCAGATATCTGGTTAAACATTATTCTGAGCGTGTCTGTGAGGGTATTTTTGATGAGATTAACATTTGAATTAGTAGACTAAGTAAAGCAGATTTTCCTCCCTAGTGTCAGCGGCCCTCATTCAACCAGTTGAAGGCCTAATAGAATAAAAAGGCTGATCCCTGAGTAAGAAGGAACTCCTCCTGCCCAAGTGCTTGGCCTGGAGACATTTGTCTTGTTTTCATACTTAAACTGAAACATTAGTTCTTCTTGTGTATCAAGACTGTCAGGTTTGGGGTCGGAACTTATATTATTGGCCTTCCTGGTTCTCAGGCCTTTGGACTTGGGCTGGAACTATATCATTGGCTCTCCTGGGTTCCCAACTCACTGACTTATCCTGCAGATCTTGGGACTTGACAGCTTCCACAGCATATGAACCAATTTCTTATAATCTTTCTCTCTCTGTCTCTCTCTCTTATGTTATCGCTTTTGTTTCTCTGAAGAACGCTTACTAATACACCTGCCCTTCCACATTGGCTACTCCATGAAGAGCAAGAGAAAAAATAGAGGAAAGTTTCAAGCAGTCTTATTATACTTGAGGAAATATTTCAAATTAGGGTGAATTTGGAGGAAGGATGCTTTTAAGAATCAAAAGACCAAAATTGTAATCCTGACCCGATTTATTTGTGTTTGGCATGATATTTGATAAGTCATCTCCCCTGTACTACTTCCATTTTATAGTGAGAGAAGCTACTTTAATGAATGTACATCGTATACCTATGCTGTAAGTATGCTATAAAAACTCAAGCAACTCAATCGTTGTTAATGAGCGATAGTATCAATTCCCAATCTTTTTTTCCCTTTCAACCAAGAACAATTTGTTAAAGTTTTCCCAGATGCTGTTGATACTAAGGGCAACATGAATCCCTTGCTTTCTTTTGTGTTTTTAAATAGAAATAGAGAGGGGCGCCTGGGTGGCGCAGTCGGTTAAGCGTCCGACTTCAGCCAGGTCACGATCTCGCGGTCCGTGAGTTCGAGCCCCGCGTCAGGCTCTGGGCTGATGGCACAGAGCCTGGAGCCTGTTTCCGATTCTGTGTCTCCCTCTCTCTCTGACCCTCCCCCGTTCATGCTCTGTCTCTCTCTGTCCCAAAAATAAATAAACGTTGAAAAAAAAATTTTTTTTAAATAGAAATAGAGATATAATGTCTTCCAGCAAGAATTTTGCATGTGTGTGGTTGTGACAATTCAACAAAATTATTTGTAGGAAATCAGCACCCAGATATTATGAAAAAAGTCTAGTCACATATTGTTAAAAAGCCCTGTAAATCATGGTATTTCAGTATATGGGATAATATTTTATATTTTATTTCCAAGCTTGTTGTTTGAGGTAAAAACAAGAAGTGGGTGAACATGCCAATTGTCAAAACTACAACTTATTAGGTTTCCTACTAAAGCTGATTTTACAGAATCCTCGATTACTGACACCATTCTAAAAGGATCAGTAGAAACATATTTTGTCTAAATAGGAATAAAGGAGTTTTGTGAACAGGAGACATAGGTAACTGGCACCTTTTCCACAAAGAATGGCTAGACGGCCATTCTGGATGCATCAGTTCCCCTGTACCTCTACTCAGACTATACCTCTTCCAGGATACCCTCTCCTTCCAATTCTTGAAACCCTTCTCACAGGCTATAGCCTAGTTTAAGTCCAGTCTCCCCTAGGAAGCAGTCTCTGTCCACCAAAGCCCCCCTGTCATTCTGTCTATCGACATGATTTGTGTCCAACACTTCTTTGGCACTTAGCAGTAGGAGAGATACCACAAGGCAATATGTATTCTCCTCTCCAACACTTCATGGCTTGGCCAAACACCTGCAGCAAAATCTTGGACAGATTGCTGGACTTTTCTGGACCTCCATTTCTTCATCTTTGAAATGAAGAATTTGGACCAGGGCTATGGTTTTCAATTTTTGTTTGGTCATGGAACCCTTCCTGCAACAAAATCTGTAGAACTCCAATATACAATACAGAGACAAGTAAGGGGGTTTCTTTTAAAAAACAAGGCTATGGACTGAGAGTCTTCTGGGTACAAAACCAAACCAATAAAAAAAAAAAAACCTTCTTAATGTTGGTTTGAGGTCCTTCTGTGGAATCCTTAGAGCTCTATGAGAGAGTGTGAAAGCCACCAAGCTAGGTGATCTCTAAAGACCTTTTCTAGTCTCTATAATCTATACTTTTGTGTGCACGTTTGGAGTTTTCGCTGGATTGCAAGCTTCTGAAGGGCAGTGATTGTATATGACATTGGATTACTAGATGATAGTATTGCCTGTGGAGAGAAGGTGCTACCTTAAGGTATGTGGGACAAGGAAAGGGGTGAGCGCCCTTGGAATAAAATTTAGTCTTCTGTTCAACAGTCTGAAGAAGTTTTTGCTTCTTTCCTGGATTAAGGAGATGGAGGCAACAGTTACCACATTCTGACCTTGACCTTGAGACTTTGAATTTGCCCTTTAGTAACCTTTCCTTAGTTTTGGCTTCTTAGGAGCTCGACTGTTGGTAGCATTGGGAGATTGCTTGACTTGCTGGGTGAAGATTATTTAAGTCTCGTTGGACTTCCATCTAATTAGCATAATTTGAGAGACAGACCTGATCTCTTCGGAGGAGAGGAACATGTGTGTGTGTGCACATGCGCATGCTCATGTGTGTGCACATTTGTGAAGTTTTGTAAGTACTATTATGTTTTTTCTTTCAAAGTACAGACGTCAAAGCTTAACTAAGTGAGTTTGATAATAGGAGAAAATGCCCTCAGATCTGAAAGTAGGCTATGTTGATATTTTAGACCAAATAACAAAATTCTCTTCTTTAAGTCCCCTTTTATGATTTTCACAAAGCCATTTCAAACCAAAGAACTCATCATCATGTCTCTGAAAATAGGTTGATTCACTATATTAACATAGTGACTATGATATACCCATGTTATTTGCATATTCTTTATTCTATGCATATAAATTACAGAGGCTTACTTTCAGAGAGAATAAAACTTAGAAAAAACCAACAAGGAAGTATTTGTCATCTCCATCCTAGGTGCTGGGCTTAAATTGAATAAACTAGTTGACATCCTGAGAACTCTCAAATATCCATAGGTCCATTACTCTTTTCTTCTTGCTAGCAGGTTGTGACTTAAACTTCACTGTCAGCTTTGGTGATCAGTTTCAAGTAAGTTTAAAACTAAAAGGGATACTTGAGACCAAGCTCCTCATTCACTGTACGTAAACATAGGCCCAGAAACATGGTGTCCTAGTTATAGAAAGGCTAGGACTACACTCAGTAGTGTGTTGTATTTTCTACTGACAAAAACTTCTTGTCTCTCAACTTTAAAATTTTTTTTTAATGTTTATTTACTTTTTGAGACAGAGAGAGACAGAGCATGAACGGGGGAGGGTCAGAGAGAGAGAGGGAGACACAGAATCTGAAACAGGCTCCAGGCTCTGAGCCGTCAGCACAGAGCCCAACGCGGGGCTCGAACTCACGAACCGGGAGATCATGACCTGAGCCGACATCGGACGCTTAACTGACTGAGCCACCCAGGCGCCCCATGTCTCTCAACTAAATTGAGCAAGTAGGGATGTATATAGCCTAATTTCAGGACCCTTAAGTGACCATTTGAACGAAAAGAAAGGTGTAGAAGATTCATTTTCGTCACAGCCTGGTCTTTAAAAAGTCCCTTTCTATAAAATAGGGTAGAAATTTATGTGAGGGAGGGAATGATTTCATTGTGATTCATTAATTAGCTGAATTTCTCTTGGTTTATGGGATGTGGATACCTTGGTTTCTTATAGGGTCATGAGAAAAGATAAGGATTCTGGGATTAAATTGCCCATCAGCCTCATCTTTCTCTTCTGGAGGAATCTGCTTATCTAGACTCTTATAGAAAGCAGTAACCATGTTTTAAATGAAGGCTTAGTAGTATAGTGGAATAGATCTTGCATTTTAGAGTAAAAATGACCTAGGTTAGAATCCTAACTTTTTCTGCAGGGGAGGTGAAGTGGGAGGGAGAAGGCATTTGTAATTTGATGGAAGAAAAATAACTAGCACCTAGTATTTACTATGTGACAGGTGTTGTGATGGGCATATTGTATCTATCTCAATCCTCACAACAATCTTTTAGAGTTATATATATAACTACATTTAAGAGAAGAAAAAACTGAGGTCTGAGAAGGCTAGGTAAATAGTGTGAGTTCAAAAGGCAGAGTTAGGATTCTAACCTAGGTCATTTTTACTCTACAGTGCAAGGTCTATTTGGGGCACCTGGGTGGCTCAGTCGGTTAAGCATCTGACTCCGGCTCAGGGCATGATCTCGCGGTCCGTGAGTTTGAGCCCCACGTCGGGCTCTACACTGACAGCTCAGAGCCTGGAGCCTGTTTCAGATTCTGTATGTCCCTCTCTCTCTGCGCCTCCCCTGCTCATGCTGTGTCTCTGTCTCAAAAATAAATAAACGTTAAAATAAAAAAATTTTAAATGCAAGGTCTATTCCACTGTACCACTAAGCCTTCATTTAAAACATGGTTACTGCTTTCTATAAGAGTTTAGATAAGCTGAGAAATCTCAGTCTTGCTTAACTGTCCTTAAATTCTGCCCCCCCCGCCCTCTGGAGGTTCCATTAGAGTAGAATGAACACATTCTACCATCTTCCCCAGAAATAAAAAGGGCAGAAAGCACAGCCCCTTGAGACATGGAATTAAAAGTTTATTTCCTGTTTTCTCCTGTCTCGGCCTGGATGAAGGGTCTCAGTGTACCTCTCCTGCCTCTAGTCAAACCAAAGACAGACATCTGGGAATGGCTTCTTGGCTATGAAAGTCAGATAGTGTTTTTATTGTCATTTTAACTGCAAATTTCTTCCAACCTCCTGTTTCCAATTCCTGCACCTGCTAATTGGCTAATTTTGTTTTCACTTTGCTGAAGCTTATGTATTCTTAATTATGTTAATAGGGGCAAACTATTTAAAATATTAACATTTAAAACATGTACCGAACACCAACAAAGTTTCTTAAAAACAGTAATTTATTTAGGTAAAATTCACATAACATAAAACTGACCATTTGAAAGTGAACAATTCAGTGGCAATCAATGGATTCACAATGTTGGGCAACTATGACCTCTATCTAGTTCCAAAACATTTCCATCATGACTAAAATCTCTAACCCATGAAGCAGTTTCTCCTCATTTGCACCTCCACTGCCAACTCTATCCCAGCCCCTGGCAACCACCAATCTGCATTCTGTCTCTCTGCATTTACCTATTCTGGTTATTTCATATAAATGTAATCATATAATATATGACATTTCATCTGGCTTCTTGCACTTAGTGTAGTGTTTTCAAAGTTCATGCACATTGTAGCATTTATTGGGACTTCATTGCTTTTATGGCTGAGTAATATTCCATTCTATGTATATACCACAATTTCTTTATCCATAAATCCACTGAAGGACATTTGGATCCTTTCCACTTTTTGCTCTGGTGAATAGTGCTGTTATGAACATGTGTGTACATATACTTGCTTGAGGACCTGTTTTTAATCATTTGGGGTATATACCAAAGAGTGGAATGCGCATGCATACTACAAGTCCAGTCTTTAACTTTTTGAGGAGTCTCCAAACTGCTTTTCAAAACAGCTGAACCATTTTACGTTCTCATCAGCAAGATACAAAAGTTCCAATTTCTCCACATCTTGGTCAGTGCTTGATGTTGTCCTTTTTCTTTTAATTATAAACCATCCTAGTGGCTGTGAAGTCCTTCATTGTGGTTTTGATTTTTATTTCCCTGATGACTAATGATATTAGGGATCTTTTTATGTGCTTGTTGACCACTTGTATATCTTCTTTGGAGAAGTGTACATTTAAGTCTTTTGCTCATTTTTAATTGAGCTTTTACTTTTTTGTGGTTGAGCTGCAAAAGTTCTTTATATATACTGGATACCAGGCCCTTATTATATATCTGATTTATAAAAACTTCCTATGATTCTGTAGTTTATCTTTTCAATTTCTTGATAATGTCCTTTGATGCATATGTCTTTAATTTTGATAAAGTCCAATTTATCTATTTTTCTTTTGTTGCTTATACTTTTGGTGTCATATATAAAAATCCACTGTGAAAGCCAGGGTCATGAAGGTTACCCTTATTATTTTTTGTTGCAGTTGTTATGGCTTAAGCTCTTATTTCATTATCTGTGTTGAATTAATTTTTATATATGGTATGAAATAAGGGTCCAGCTTCATTCTTTTGCATGTGGATATCTTATTGTCCCAGCAACATTTGTTGAAGAAACCATTTCCCCATTGAATGGTACTGGCATCTTGTAAAAAATCAATTGACCATAGACATATGGGTTTATTTTGGACTCTCAGTTCTCTTCCATTGATTTGTATGTTGATCCTTATGCCAGTACCATCTCGTTTTGATTACTGTAGCTTTGTAGTAAGTTTTCAAATCAGGAAGTAGGAGTCCTCTAACTTTGTTCTTTTTCAGAATTGTTTAGGTACTTGGGGTCTCTTGAAAATCCATATGAATTCGGGGATTGGCTTTTCCGTTTCTGAAAAATGGCTGTTAGAATTTTGATAGGGATTGCATTGAATCTGTATGGCCCTTTAGGCAGTACTGACATCTTAATAGGTCTTGCAGTCTATGAACATAAAATGTCTTTCTATTTATTGCAGTTTTCTTTAATTGCTTTCAGCATTTTTTTTTTTTTTTTTTAGTTTTCAGTGTGCATCTTTAACCTCTTTGGGTAAGTTTATTCCTAGATATTTGATTCTTTTGACTACCATGGTAAATGGAACTATTTTTATAATTTCCCTTTTGGATTTATTCATTGTTGGTGTATAGAAACACAACTGATTTTTGTATGTTGATTTTGTCTCCTTAAATTTTGCTGCATTTGTTTACTGGCTTTTTTCTGCATCAATTAAGATGACGATGTGGTTTTTCTACTTATTTCTTTTAATGTAACGTTTTACATTGATGGATTTTCTTATGTTGAACCACCTTGCACTTCTGGGATAAATCCCATCTGGTCATGGTATATAATCTTTTTAACATGGTATTGCATTCAATGTGCTAGTATTTTGTTGAGGCTTTTGGCTTCTGTATTCATAAGGTATATCTTTCTGTAATTTGCTTGTGATGTCTTTATCTGGTTATGCTGGTCTCATACAATGAGATAGGAAGTTTTCTCTCCTATGTTTTTAAAGAATTTGAGAAGGATTGGTGTTAATTATTCTTCAAATGTATGGTAGAATTCACCAGTGAACTTTTCATTGTTGAGAAGGTTTTATGTTTTGTTTTGTTTGTTTTTTATTAACTTAATCTCTCAGAATTTCTATTTCTTCTTCAGTCAGTTTTGGTAATCTGTAAGTGTTTAGGAATTTGCCCATTTTATCTAGGTCATCTAATTTGCTGTCACAGAATTATTTATAGTATTCTCTTATGATTCTTGTTATTTCTATGAGGTTGGTAATCATGTCCCCATTTTCACTTCTGATTTTAGTTATTTGCATCTTCTCTCATTTTTTGTTTGTCAGTCTACCTAAAGGTTTGCCAATATTGTTGATCTTTTCAAAGAACCAACCTTTGGTTTCTTTTATTCTCTGTATTAGTTTTCTATTCTCTATTTTGTTCATCTCTACGCTGATCATTATTTCCTTTTCTCTGCTAGTTTTGTATTTACTTTGCTCCTTCATTTCTAGTTTTTTAACGTGTGAAGTTATGTTATTGATTTGATATTTTTCTTTTTTTAATGTAGGAGTTTACAACTATAAACCTCCTTCTTTTTTTTTTTTTTACTCCCCCCCCACCCCCCACCTATAAACCTCCTTCTTAACAATGGACTTGCTCAGGGGTAATTGCTGTCTGTTTCTTTTCTTTTTTTCCTGTGAATGGGCCATGCTTTCCTGTTTCTTTGTACGCCTTATGATCTTTTGTTGAAAACTGGGCACTGAATAATATAATGTTATGTAGCTCTGGAAATCAAAGTTCTCCAGAGTTTGCTATTTTTTTTCCTTTTCTGAAATTTTATTTTAATTGCAGTACAGAATTTGCTATTTTTGATTGTAAAAGTCTATAAAATTCAAACTATTTTTCTACAGACTGAACTCTTTGTCATGTATACTCAGTGGAGTCTCTTTTTCTTTAGCTGTATTTAACTAGTATTTTTTTTTAATCCAGTGTAGTTTCTTTGTTGTTATTGCTTTTATGGTTTTATTATTTTTTAAGTTTTTATTTAAATTCTAGTTAGTTAACATACAGTGTCATACTAGTTTCAGTTGTACAATTTAGTGATTCAACACTTAGATACAACACCCAGTGCTCATCATGACAAGTGCACTCCTTAATCCCCATCACCTATTTCACCCCGCCCCCCACCTCCCCTCTGGTAACCATCAGTTTGTTCTCTAGAGTTAAGAGTCTGTTTCTTAGTTTGTCTCTCTTTTTTTCCCTATGCTTGTTTGTTTTGTTTCTTAAATCCCACATATGAGTGAAATCATATGGTATTTGTCTTTCTCTGACTGACTGATTTAACTAGTATTTTGACAGAGATTTCTGTGAACTCCGGAATACACACACACACACACACACACACACACACACACACACACCCACCCTTCAACATCAAAATACAAAACCAAAAAGCCTATTTCTCCCAGTCTTTGCAGATTGGTTCTGTGCTGGCACACTCTTTCAACACTTAGCTAGACTGTTTACAACTCTAGCATAGCCTCCACTGCCTATTTCCAGAGCCCAGAGATCAGCCAGAGGTGAAACCTTAGGATCTTCTTAGGTCTTTTCTGCACATGTCTCCTGCCCTGGGAATGTGCGTGGCTTTCTATAAAATTCCCCAGTCTACATGGGTGCTTTTGAATGCCCAACTTTCCCCCAAAACTCTCTTCCCAGCTATCCTTTCAGGCTTTAAGCAGTCTATTATCTGTCTCAACCATAATCTTTTGCCCCAGGCGGCTGCAGGTTTTTAATTTGCCTTACAGTGTTTTTGAGCAAAGTCCACTATTTTTCTGCCCTGAGTGATTTCTGAGTTAAGTGAAACAGAGCTCTTCAGGGAGTTCCCAAACAGTTTAGAAGAGATAAACATAATTAATTATCAGATAAGATCTGCTCTGCTCCCTCTAGAACTGGGAACCAGGGTTCAACAATAGAATTTGTTGTCTTCAAGACTGCTGCTGAGCTGGGGATAGGATAGGTAAAGGGGAAGGCCAAAATGCTATAAAGCTTTCCTACCGTGTGGAAGTTGTTTTTCTTCTTGATTCAACATTTTCTTGGTTTCTATAAATCTTTGACTGTTTTCCAGAGTTCTGACAAAATTGATTCTGCCAGTTTCCACTGTTTTTCCATGTTTCTAGGGAGGGATGGGAGTTTGGATCTGCCTACCCTGACATTTTCCTGATAGCACTCACACCAACAAAGCTTTAACTGGGCCATTGACTGAGTCCAAGGCTTGTCCTGGAAGGCTGGGCTTGAGAAAGCTATTACTTTTGCCTACCACAGACAGTTCTCTCCAGTGACCCTTAAAAGGAATCCTGCTCTCCACATGCCTTCCCCATATAGGACTGCATGCTTAGAATTAGGCCTAGAGTATACCCACAGACATATGAATGTTGGTGAATGATGGGAAAAGATTCTGTTAACTATTAAGGCAATGGGAAGAGAAGTCAAATAACATTTCAGTCAGGTGACCAGATTCCAGTCTTCCCTCAAAATACGTCCCTACAAATGGCTTTCACTGATGCATTTAGTTGCCCCTTGGGTTGTTCTTTGTTACTTCTCCTTTCTCCATCAATTGTAAATATCCTTTGTTCAGTGAAGACATATTTTCTTGCTAAACACAGCTCTGAAATATTATTACATCCCACCATGCTAGGTAATTTCTCTGGCATCCAGGTTTACCTACCTGATTAGTCCTCTTCTCTCAGCCCATATTTATCACTTTTTACAGTTCACCTACCATTCCTGGCCTGGAATCCTTAACATTGAAGGCTCAGACCCACTCAAAGGCTACTCCTGATTTCTCTTTCATTCCCCTCCTACCACTGCCACCAAAGGGCAGGCATAAAAAAAAAAAAAAACAAAAAACATAATCAGATTTGCCCTATCTGGATTACACTGCTTCCTCTGGAATGTAACAATTTTACTTACTGGGAAATTCATTCCAATTTTCTTTTGCCATCTTGACCTTATCTTTTTTCCCCCTAAATCTTTTCTGCAGCATTGCCCTCCATGATAGGTACTTTTTAAGCTTTTGTAGTAGCTCTTAGAACTCTCTCTGCCCCGGGTCCATTTATCCGTACCCTTTTCCAAAATCTCTGAATTGTACCTTACAAACATAGATACTTCCATTTCTTTGGCATTTTCAGAAAATGTAGGTTATGATCCTGTCAGACAAATTGTCAAAGCTGCAGTTGCTATAGGTGAAATGGAAACGAAATGCTGAGTGTACAGATGAGAAATCACACTAATTGCCTTGTAACCTAATTGGACCAACATTCTACTGCAAAGATGCATTGTGGGTAATTTTCTTCTACTTTGGGGGGCTGTCTATATTTGCACTATGTTTTAATTGGAAATTCACTGCTAATATAAGATTCAGGACATTTTGTGACCCCTTAGAGGCATTCAAAACACGCAATGAGAAATAAAGATCCCCCCTTCTTCCAAGAGTTGAAAAACTTGGCAAAACCAGGTACATGTATTTTTCCACTGCAAAAAAAAAAAAAGAGTGTCAAATGCAAAATCATCATCTTCTTTCACTAAGAGGTGACCAAGGCTGTACAATATGAAGTCAGAATGATGTAGAATGAAACCACAACACATGGAGCTCTTGAAAAAGGAATCTTTCTGGATAGCAGAGTTTTCTGGAGTTCAAATTTACCTCTTTGCATTTCAGCGATTTTTAATTTAATCATTTTGGCTAGAACATTTTCTAGCATGTATTGCACACTTCCTTGCCTCCTTAAGTAGAATATATTGAACATATTTCATCTTTTCTCGATGACTCAGGGTCCACGCTGTGATTTTTAGCTTTTCAGTGTGCTGTATCCAGTGATACCCTCAGGGCCTATTACAGGCTATAAGAATGTTTGTTCCAACACTAAATGTTCCCAGACTGCAGAGAGTTATTTTGTCAGCTTTTTCCTAGTTTTTTTTTTCCCTCTCTCCCCTTGCTGTAAGTGTTCTCTTATCTTTGTTTTAACATCCGCTGTCATGATGTTCCTTCCTAATCTTTGGTAGGGTTGAAAATAAAGTAGCTAAACTTGGTTATAATTGTGCATAAAATATAAGTGTAGGTATCCTGAATCAAGTCCTACCAGGGCTCACCTTGAGGGAAGCACCAGTGTTAAAATGCATGGGTGTGGTGCTCAGGTACACTCTTTGCTTTGTTCTTGGTTCTTAGCTACATTATAGTTAAATGATAATGCTGGGCTTAAAAAGTGACAGTGGGAAAGATGGAGGGTCACTGTAAAAAAAAGGTTTTTTAACATTTATCCATTTTGAGAGACAGAGAGACAGAGCACGAGCAGGGGAGGGGCAGAGGGAGAGAGGGAGACATAGAATCTGAAGCAGGTTCCAGGCTCTGAGCTGTCAGCACAGAGCCCGATGCGGGGCTTGAACTCAGACTGTGAGATCATGACCTGAGCTGAAGTCGGAAGCCCAACCGACTGAGCCACCCAGGCACCCCGAGGGTCACTTTTTTATAGTAACATTCAAGTTACTGTAAATCCAGAAGGTAGTTGGCAATGTGCTTCATGTTGCACTCCACTGTTCTAAAATGACACCTTTATTGCTTTACCTTTCAGAGAAATATATTAAGCCATAGCTGAGGGCCATCATTTAAGTATACCAGTAGGTTGCACCTCTTTCCTGAAACCTTAGTTTCTGACTCCATGAGCATCTTATACCTAATGCTCAGGCTCTGAAGGGTTTCGCCTATAGGTCCTATAGATGGAGGAGATAAGGTAGATAGCAAGGGTCAGGGTGAAGCCCCTTTTTATTTCTGCATGAAAATAGAAGCTTCTGGTTTGATCACATTCCTCGGTTTGCATATGACAGCAGAGATAATTTACAACTGGGCAAATGTTCTTTGGAGGCTTAAATGAAGAAGGCTTCTTTGATTATTCTCTTAAGGAATAACCATGATAGGAGTTTTTCACTCATGTTTGTACTGAAAAAGACATTTGCAGATCCTTTTGACAAAGCTAAGTGTCTTGTTTGGTTCTTTTATGTATCCTGAAGCTGCAGGGAGCCTCTATTACTGTCATGCAGAGCCTAAAATCAACTGGAAAAGAAGGAGACAATGAAAACAGCAGATCTGTGCTGAATCAGGTGCAGTGAGGAGCATTCAGATGTTAGTAAGTCCTGTGTTTGTCACTTAATTCAATCAATGATTTATTTTATCCCAACCTCTAGGCCCAAATCATTTTTTATGAAAAATAAAAATAGCGCAATGTGACCTTGGCGTTCACCTGAGTACTGAACGTCTTAGAGGGAAGGCAAGCACAGGCGAGTTTTTCACTGATATTATCTGTTTGTACACAGGCAAGTTTTTCACTGATGTATCTGTTCATACACTGATTCCCTAATTACAGTCCTTCATGGGGGACCAGATGGCCATTAATTAAGGAGGCTCTTCAAATAAGAGACCCCAATGTACAGAACCTTCTTGTACTCTACATCTAACAGATGCTCAGTCTAACTAGCTTTAGTTATAGTACTCAGGGTTATGGGGCAGTTTCCTTTTGGAAGGAGATACAGAATATAGAGACATCCCAGAAAAGATGGTGCATCACATAAATAAATCCTTATTACCCAGTAGTGCATTAGTGGGTAACCATCAGCACCCAGCTTTTTCTTTTACGTCTCCCAAGGTAATGAGAATTGATAATGTACACACTTGACCCTGAGGCCCTCTGGGTCCCCAATTTCCTTCCAAATTACTAACAGAACCTTAATTTGTATTCAGTGTAATCACCATTCTAAATGTCACTTAAAAATTGTTTTAGCTAATTCAGAACTTCTCTATTAGCTAGACTCTTTGAGGAACTAGAACAACCCATTTCTAGACTCTGACAGATAATTTAGTTTTCATTAGGTAGATGACTAGTTAAGTTTATACACTTAAAGAACAATATGCATGATAAATATGCATGTCACACATGGAAAAGTTCAATGATATGAGTCAATTGGAGTGTTGACTCTTTCCTGCCTTGTTCAGACATACGCCCGGGAGATACAGTGAGAAGGGGGATAATGGGGGATCACTGATGTCATTGATCGGTTTGTGTACAGCTGGAAAAAGCTATGATATATACTTTGGTAACAGAAAAAGAATATAGGTGATCAAGAGACTTGGGTTATGGGCCTAGCTCTTCCATTAAATACTCACATGACCCATAACTCTAATTACTATAAAATTGTAATGTGTACCTTTACCTATCTCACAGGTTTGTGAGAAGATCTTTGTTTGGGCTTCCCAAACTAAGACAAGGATTCAAGTATAAGTAGTTTGTCTGAAAGTTGAAGGAAACGCCTGGTAGAATGGGGTAGTAAAATAAGGGAGGGAAGAAAGCATGCATTAAAGGCAACATTATTAGACTAGCTACCATGGAGAGTGACTGGTGCCTAAGCCTTCAGGAGAAAGTCTGAGAAGCAGTGTAAGTTATTTGCGTCAGGATTATCCCATCTGAGGGGTGAGGTGACACTAACTCCTGTTAGTCTGGTTTAGGGCCATGAAAGACCTTGGCATGTCCAATCTGCCACACAGTTTGGCCAAACAAGCTTTGGCATCCAGAGAAAGTCCTCAAGAAAAGAAATGCAAATGCTGGCAGTAGGAAGTTGGGGTAGCATGGTCTGAAGTGGTAAGAGTGAAGACGTATGGGCATGATAGCATCTGCTACATTTAGTACAAACGTATAAATGAATGGGTTTGGGTACAAATAGAAGTTCTTAATAATTATAAGCATTAGAATTAGAGTTGCCTGCTATGACCCATGAAACTGATGACTTTCCATATGGTTGGAAAGAAATTGAAATAATTATAAGCATACCAGCTATTAAACACTTGCTATGTGTCAGAGATACAATGTCTTGTATCTTAAAGACATTGACCCATTTAGTCCTCTCTGTGAGCTAAATATTGTGATTATCTCCATCTTGTAAGACTGAAGTTCTGACAGCTGACATAACTTGCTCAAGGTCAACAGAGCTAATAAATGGCAGGCCTGGGATTTAAACCCTGGCAGTTAAATAATCCAGTCCATACTCTTAAGACCACTATATTCTATTGACAACCCTGGGAGTAAGGGGTGGAGCTGCCTCTTCAGTGACCTTGAAGATCCTGTCTCTTCAATTTTTCCTTTATAGCCAACTGCCTCACCTCAGCTGGTAAAGAGGATTTAAGATATCTTGCTGAGGTTTCGCTTGTTGGTTTCTGGACCAGTGCCTTGAAAATCACAGGAATCTCTGATCTATTTTTTACAGGTTATATTGCACATAGCTCTGTAGTGGGAAAGAAATCAACACGTCGTATGAACGTGGCTCCCCTTATTGGGGAAAGATATTTTATAGCTTGACTATTTCTCTTGTTCTCAATGGTTTTAGGCAGGCTGGTCAATTTGGAAAATATGTTTTGTTTTACCTGTCACTTTATGGACAGTGGGGTGATTACTCAAATGCGAATCAAATAAACTAAGCTTAATTTGCATGTCTCAATCCACTCAGGAAAAGCAGCATGGGGAAGCTAGAGTGTTAAGGATTAGAAACTAATTCTCTATTTGCAGCCTATGATGAGGCTGACAGATGCTCACTGCAGATATGACAAGTGCATATCTTATCTGAAAACTGTCTTCTACAAGGACTTTGGTATAAACCTTCTAACTGATGCCCATGAAATGACACTGTTGGAATCAAGTTTCCCGAGCAATGTGACAACCATTAAATGTACGCTCCGTGGGAAGGGAAGATAAATGGTGCTGAACATTTGGAGGAAAAATAGAAGGTGCCACATTGGACCCAAGGACTCTGATGTTATTGATGGGCTGTGCTCAGTCGCTCCAAGAGGCAAGAATGTTTTTCCTGTAATTCTCTTCCTTCTCTTCCTAATAACATCTTCAATTGGCTCTTCTGTGCATATACCTATTGCCCTCTGAGACTAACCATACCGAACACAACTTAACACCCTTCTCCAACTCTTTTCGGGCTTCAATTAGTGCTGATGGCCTTCTGCTCCTTTTCCTTAGCTTACCTCCTCAAGGTAATGGTCCCTCCCTTTACTCCTCATGGATTGGCCCTCTTCAGTCTCCCACACCTGGCTTCCGCTTTATCACTAACACTAACTACAGGCTTTCTCTGATCTGAACCGTCATTGTTACTGCTAAAGCCCAGTATCCATACTGGGGCAGACAAAAAGTATTATAAGCTGCTCATCTTTTCCAAAAAATGGTTTGCCTTTAAAACCATATGTGATACATGTTGGCCATATTTCTCCACCCTGATTTCTTCATCCAGGCAAATCCCCATTCTGGCCTGCAGTTCTATCAGATTTGTTGTCACCTCTCTGATTTTATGAGCCTTATTCCCTCCACTTGAACTATTCCTGCTTCTTGAATATGCTCACGTAAAGTCTATCACTGAAGTTCTCCTCCATGAAACCTTCCTGTCTCTATAATCCACTATACTTCATGCTATATGCAATCATTCTTTTTGATAGGTACTTATGTACACTTTCTATTTATATTATAGAAATACTTCATTTAAGAATCTCATCTCCTTGGGGCACCTGGGTGGCTCAGTGGGTTAAGCATCCCATTCTTGGTTTTGGCTCAGGTCGTGATCTCACGGTTCATGAGTCTGAGCCCTGCGTTGGGCTCTGTGCTGCCAGTGTGGGGCCTGCTTGGGATTCTCTCTCTCTCTCTCTCTCTGCCTCTCCCTTGCTTGTGTGCTCTCTCTCTCTCTCTCAAAATAAATAAATAAACTTACAAAAAAAAAGAGTCTCATCGCTTAACTGGATTGTAAAGTTCTTGAGACAAGAACTGTGGGGTATATATTTTTTTCTGAGTTCTCACAGTTCTTTCCAGAGTGCCAAGTCTGGACAGTCTCACTTTTAAGGTTGGTGACAAACTGAAAGTTGTTTACTACACTGTACCAATGTAACTTTTTTTTTTAAAGTTTATTTATTTATTTTGAGAGAGAGCAAGTGGGGTAGGGGCAGAGAGAGCGGGGAGAGAGAATCCCGAGCAGGCTCCACCCTGTCAGCACAGAGCCTGATGAGGGGTTTGAACTCACAAACCGTGAGATCATGACCTGGGCTGAAATCAAGAGTTGGACGCTTAGCCAACTATGCCACCCAGGCACCCCATGTACGAGTGTATCTTTGATGCAACCATTGAATATACCCATATAAAAAGTGCTTACATGTGTAGGTTCTTCGATTTGCAGTTTCAGTGTGAGCTTGGGTTTATATCACAGCCTGTAAAGAAAAAAGAACCTACCTGTGGCAAAAGGTACAACAGGGATGTTGTAGGTAGTGATTTGCTAAGGAAACTCATCCCATGTGAATTTCAAGTTACACTAAGCCAGCCGTTACCTTTGGAAATAACTGTTAGGAGGAGCGGTGTTGTGATATGCTATACAGTGAATATTTGTGTCCCTACAAAAATTCATATGTTGGAACCTAATGCCCAATGTGACAATATTAGGAGGTGGAACATTTGAGAGGTAATTAGGTCATGACAGTGAAGGCCTAAAACAAGACCCCATAGAGCTTCCTAGCCCCTTCTGCCATGTGAGGACATAGTGAAAAGATGGATGTCTATGAACCAAGAAGTGGGCCTTCACCAGACACTAAATTTGCTGGCACCTTGATCTTGGACTTCCCAGCATCCAGAACTGTGAGAAATAAATGTTTGTTGTTTAATAAACCATCCACCTATGGTAATTTATTATAGCAGTCCTAATAAACTAAGGTACTATTTTTTTAGGGCTAGAATACAAATTTGCCTCATTCTTATAGCAAGCAAAGCTATAGGGCTCTGTGCCTTCAGTAATTAGCATATTGCCATTTGATAGTTTCTCTGTTGAGAAGAGGCAGAAAAGATAGAGATAGGAAACTCAAAAGGAGAGACTGTCTTGCCTAGTCTTTCCTCATTTTAGAAGCCTTTTTCATGAAGTCTTAGCTAGAAACTGGGGAAGAATAAGAACTTTTCCACCTAAGAAAAAGAGCCCGTGGCTCTTTTGTTGGTAAGGCAGATAGAAATCTTAAAGCCATGAACTAGTCAGGAAGGAATTTGATTTAAAAATAAAGATTCAAAGTGAAGTAGAATGGAGCATCCTAATTATAGTCTGAGGATAATGCCATGCCTTCGTTAAACCGTAGTTGATATTGCAATTACTTTGAGACAACAAATATATAACATTTTCTTTATTTTTTGAAAGTTTATTTATTTTAAGAGAGAGAGAGAGAGAGAAAGAGAGAGAGAGAATCCCATGCAGGCTCTGCACTGTCAGTGCAGAGCCCCACGCAGGGCTTGATCCCATTGATAGAGATTATGATCTAAGCCAATATCAAGAGTTGGACACTTAAGCAACTGAGCCACCCAGGTGCCCCTGTTCCTTTTTCTTTAAGTGATTGTATGTGCTTGATCTTTTTATTATTATTATTATTATTTAAGTAGGCTGCACACTGAACGTGGGGCTCGAACTCACAGCCCTGAGATCAAGAGTCTCATGCTCTACTGACTGAGCCAGCTGGGCGCACCAATGTGCCTGATCTTTAAGCATATCTGAACATATTACTTAAAGTAAGATAGACCACTAAAGTGTAATATTTTTTATAAAATGTAAAGTCCTAGAAATACACAACTTTTGTTGTAGTCTAAGGTAAACACATGTTAAGTTTCAATTTGATCATTCAAACCACTTACTCAAGGCACTTACTGCCACCTGTTATTCATGTATCTGAATTACGTGAAAAGGGCCTGAAGGGTATTTGAGTCTCTTGAGGGTTGAACTACACAGCCATACACGTAAAGTGACATTTGCCATCTATACTGACATCTCAATAATTTTATGAGACTTCTGAATATTTCATTCTTAAGTGAGAGATAATATTTAGAAGAGAAAATTGCGATGAGGAAGAAAGCTTGGATTTTATTCCAGCTTGAGCAAGTCACTTAACTTCCCAAACCTCAGCTTCCTCATCTGTAAAATGAGATGATGGTAATAATTGCCCTTCCATACAGAGGTGTTGTGAGAATCCAACTGGAGACAACTGTGTGAAAAAGCTTTGTCTAATTGTACGTACCATATGCTTACTTGGTGTTGCCAACATAAATGTTGAATAGCAAATGAAACAAAATGCTGTCATGGGCTCAATGAATATTAAAATACTACAGTTTGCCTTCTTCTAATACCAGGTTAAATCTACTTTGGTTCCCCTGTGCTGTTCCAATATCTCGGCAGATTCTATGTGGTTGCCCATCCCTAAGCCCCTCAGCATGATATGAGGTTTGCCAGAATTTTTCCTAGCCTAGAAACTCCACTTCCTAATCCCTCTTGATTATACAAACTCCACAGTGCTTTTAACTATGTTTTCTGAAGGATAGGAAAAGGAGACTCTATCCTTCTGGGCCATAATTAATTAAAAAGCTGAATTAGGAGCCCTGGATTCTTTCCCCACATCTGCCAGCTCTTATTATGCAACCTCTTACAAATCACTTAACTTCTTTATGCCAATATTCCCTCATCTATAAAAGAGAAATAATAATCTTTGCATTTTACCTGTTTCACAGGGGTGCTATGGTAGACTGATAATAGCTCTCCCCCCAAATATCCATGTCCTAATTTCTGGAACTTGTGAATGTTACATCATATGGCAGGTGTGATTAAATTAAGGATTTTAAGATTGGGAAATTTCCCTGAATTATTTGGCAGGCCCCAAATTCAATCATATGCATCTTTATAAGAGGGAGGCAGAGGGAAATTTGATAACACAGGGAAAAAAGGAAGAGGTAACGGGACTACAAAGCCAGGGTCTGGAGTGGTGTGGTCACACATCAAAGGATTCTGGCTGCCACCAGAAGCCGGAAGAGTTAAGGAACAGAAGATTCTCCCCTAGACCCTCTGGAGGGAGGGTGGCTCTGCCAGCTTTGATTTTAGCCCAGTAATGCTGATTTCATGCTTCTGGTCTCCTGAATTGTGAGAGAATAAATCTCTGTTGTTTTAAGCTCCCACATATGTGGTAATTTGTTACAGCTACCATGGGAAACTAATACAGGTGTATGAGGATTAAAGGCTCCTGGTGCATAGAAAATAACCAATGAATGTTAAACTTAACTCACATAAGTTACAGATGTGAAAAATATAAAGTGCCACACATTTGTAATGAGCAGTCATCAAAGCTTGATTTGGGGCCCCTAAATGTTGGCCGTCAAGAATTCATCTTTAGTAAGTGAAAATAGTGCTCCAATAATGCTGGGCTGTTGAAAGTCAAAGGGAGGTAGTTGAAAAAATATTACATGTGGGAGGGAGTCAAATATCCATATTTTTAGGTGGACCCTGCAGTGTGTAGACTGATTTGATCCATCAGGCTTGGCAAATATAGTCTGTGTGCTTCCCAAGCGATAATGTCCAGGATCTCTAACTGCCCTTATTTCTAGGACAGTGGTTCTCAATTGGAAGCAATTTTGTCCCCCTTCCCCAAGGAACACCAGTGATAATTCAATACATTTTTTGTTGTCACAATTTGGGAGGAGGGGAACTACTACTAATATGTGGTGGGTGGAGGCCAGGGATGCTGCTATACATCTAACAGTGCACAGGATGGCATCACAACAAATAAGTATCTGGCTTAAAACCTCAAGGGTGCTGAAGTTGATACATCCTGCCTGGGGGGAGGGGTGGAGAAAACTAGTAGCAGACTAACTCTTTCCATCTGCTTTTAACATTTATTTCTTCTCGATTGGAAAATAGTATTTTTTTTTTAAAGTTTGTTCAAGGCTATGGAACGCGGTGGGACAGTGAGCTCATCAGAACCCTTCTCTGGATGGTTTTGTTCGCTTACAGCCAGTGGAAGGAAAAGTTCTGGAGCTCTTTCCAAAGTCCTCACTGCAATGAGCAGTTCTGCTGTGAGGATGAGCTGAGCCAGAGCCTGGTGTTTCCCTCTGTATCAGTTCTTGGATCAGTAGTTTAATTCTCGACCCCCTGCAGGTTGTCATGCTCTCATAGTCACCAGGGCCCCCAGTATATTATTTAGAATCAGAATGTTTGTTTACGTGCCTAGACAAAATGGATCTGGAATTTCTGTTGCACTGCAGTAAAAGGTTAGAGCTTACATAAGCCAGATAAATGCAAAGTCAAGGTGACTCTATTTTATGTATCACATTAACACAGCATTGTAAATCCTTGGGGCACATTTCAGGAATTGAGGGAAGTCATGGCTACACTACCTAGAAAAGGGAAAAAAATGCATGCAATTTAGAGAAATAACATAGATAATGAGAACTGTGAAGAACCTTGGCATCTCTCCCATCTGGAATCTACCTCAGTTGCGGAGCAGTCTGTGAAGAAGATTCAGCAGGACCAAGTTGGAGTGACCAACTGTGTCCACTTCTCTCCTTCCACTTTTGCCTACCCTATCCTGACCACAATTTGCTTACATTATTTTTGCTCCATTTTTCCTGCTGCTTTCCTAGAGTTAAAAAAAAACGTGCCAACTAGAACTTCGTGGCCATCCAACTTTGTGAGGGCAGGGTCCCTTGTCTTACTTCTTTATTGAATCTTCAGTATCTAGCCCAGTGTCTGCTGCACAGTAGGTGCTCAAAAAATATTTGTTGGGTAAATGAATGAATGAACTCTCTTCTCAAGTCTTTAAAATGTTTTTAATGTTTATTTATTTTTGAGAGAGAGAGAGAGATCTGGGGATGGGCAGAGAGAGAGAGAGAGAGGGAGACACAGAATCCGAAGCAGGCTCCAGGCTCCGAGCTGTCAGCACAGAGCCCGACGCGGGGCTCGAACTCATGAACCATGAGATCATGACCTGAGCCGAAGTCAGATGCTTAACCGACCGAGCCACTCAGGTGCTCCTCAAGCCTTTTTTTTTGTTGTTATTGTTGCAACTGAGGCCCATACCTTATTTGTCTTTGGTGTATCTGTTGGTCAGACTACCTACGTCCATCCACAAATATCCATTGAGTATCCCCTTAAAAGTGGTTTTCGAACTTAATCGTACATCAGAATCCTGGAGAGTACTTGTTGAAACACAGATTGCTGGGCCCTACCCACGGTCTTGGTGGGGCTTGAGAATTCACATTTCTGACAAGTTCTCAGGTGATTCCAGTGTACTGTAAAGTGCCCAGAGGGAGTATACTTTGGGAGCTACTGTCCTAGGTTTATGCTATGCTTTTGTGTAGTAGACATGATCTTGTCACACCTGAGAACACAGTGCTGTTGATGAGCTCTTCTGGTGGAGAGGAAACAGCATGAAGTAAAAATAAATGTTCCACTTCACAAATATTTCTTAAAATGCTCTTTAGTAAAAATGAGTCCCCCTGCCCAGCAGAGCACTAAAAGCCAAAGGCGACTATTCTGTATTGGTAAGAGACTAGGAATTTCACACTTTACTTGTGCGAGTCAACTTTGGTGCAGCATTGCCTTCATTGTCTATTTCTCATCATTCAGATCTCAGCTTAATTGTCCCTTCCTTAGAGAAACCTTCCATTCTTGCCTAATCCACTGTTTCTCAGTGCTGTTTATAGTTGTAAACAACTTAAATGGTGGACAACAGGTGTTTGATTAAATATATGGTGCATACAGTCAGTGGACTGTTTTGCATCCACTAAATATATTTTTGTAGAAATATATCTATTGACATGCAATGATGCCAAGAAATATGGGGGATGATAAAAGCATGTTCGAAAACAGCAATCTGACATAATTTTGGGGAAAAAAAAGATTTCTAATTGACTCTAAGATGCCATGATTTTAAGACACATCATCTATATGATAACTCTAACCATATTTGTGTGGGAATCACTACCACGTCAACTGTGAATATCCTTTGGAAGATGCGGCCCAATTCCAAAACACTAGCATATGAAAGAAAATGCTTAAAGGAATCTAATACGCATAGAAAAGGGTCTGGAACATTATACACCTAGGTGTCAACAGTAGTTTTTTCTGGATAGGTAGTTATAGGTGTTTATTGGTATTTTGATTTTTTCTTCTTTTTCCTTATTTGCAGTTGCTGACCTGTCTTTAATGAGTATGGTTAACTTTTGCAATAAAAGGAAACCTTTTTATTTAAAAAAATTTTTTTTCAATATATGAAGTTTATTGTCAAATTGGTTTCCATACAACACCCAGTGCTCATCCCAAAAGGTGTCCTCCTCGATACCCATCACCCACCCTCCCCTCCCTCCCACCCCCCGTCAACCCTCAGTTTGTTCTCAGTTTTTAAGAGTCTCTTATGCTTTGGCTCTCTTCCACTCTAACCTCTTTTTTTTTCCTTCCCCTCCCCCATGGGTTTCTGTTAAGTTTCTCAGGATCCACATAAGAGTGAAAACATATGGTATCTGTCTTTCTCTGTATGGCTTATTTCACTTAGCATAACACTCTCCAGTTCCATCCACGTTGCTACAAAGGGCCATATTTCATTCTTTCTCATTGCCACATAGTACTCCATTGTGTATATAAACCACAATTTTTTTATCCATTCATCAGCTGATGGACATTTAGGCTCTTTCCATAATTTGGCTATTGTTGAGAGTGCTGCTATAAACATTGGGGTACAAGTGCCCCTATGCATCAGTACTCCTGTATCCCTGGGATAAATTCCTAGCAGTGCTATTGCTGGGTCATAGGGTAGGTCTATTTTTAATTTTCTGAGGAACCTCCACACTGTTTTCCAGAGCGGCCGCACCAATTTGCATTCCCACCAACAGTGCAAGAGGGTTCCCGTTTCTCCACATCCGCTCCAGCATCTATAGTCTCCTGATTTGTTCATTTTGGCCACTCTGACTGGCGTGAGGTGATACCTGAGTGTGGTTTTGATTTGTATTTCCCTGATGAGGAGCGACGTTGAGCATCTTTTCATGTGCCTGTTGGCCCTCCGGATGTCTTCTTTAGAGAAGTGTCTATTCATGTTTTCTGCCCATTTCTTCACTGGGTCATTTGTTTTTCGGGTGTGGAGTTTGGTGAGCTCTTTATAGATTTTGGATACTAGCCCTTTGTCCGATATGTCATTTGCAAATATCTTTTCCCATTCCGTTGGTTGCCTTTTAGTTTTGTTGGTTGTTTCTAAAAGGAAACCTTTTTAAATTTTTTTTTCTTTTTTCAACGTTTTTATTTATTTTTGGGACAGAGAGAGACAGAGCATGAACAGGGGGAGGGGCAGAGAGAGAGGGAGACACAGAATCGGAAACAGGCTCCAGGCTCTGAGCCATCAGCCCACAGAGCCTGACGCGGGGCTCGAACTCACGGACCGCGAGATCGTGACCTGGCTGAAGTCGGACGCTTAACCGACTGCGCCACCCAGGCGCCCCAGGAAACCTTTTTAAAGATACTCTGCTTATTCTTCTCTTCTTGGAGGTAAATCAAGGGCAAGAACATATCCTCAACGATGCCTTTAGTAATAAGTATGGTTAACTTCCGCAATAAAAGGAAACCTCTTTAAAGATTGCTTATTCCTCTCTTTTTGGAGGTTAATCAAGGGCAAGAACATGTCCTCAACCCTGCCTCATGTCCCAATCGTGGAATGCTTAGCACCAATTACCCACTGAGTTTGGATCATCACAAAGAAATAAAAGAAGCACTGGAGGGCAGCTGGCTGGCTCAGTTGATAGAGCATGCAACTCTTGATCTCCAGGTCGTGAGTTTGAGCCCCACATTTGGCATGGAGCCTACTAGGAAAAAAAATACTTCAGAATGCCATGAAGACAAGGTAGTCCCTAGTACTTGGCATCATTTAGGCAAGATGAAATGTGGCTGCTCGATGTGCACTAAAAATAACAATTCACATTTGAAGAGCAGCAGATGCCCCATGTCATTTTTTTTTTTTCTGATTTGGGTAGAAAATTATGCCTTTTTATGCCCCCTCACCCAAATCCATCTGGAAACACTACTTACTGCAAGGGTCACCACGGCAGGAACTGAGAAAGAAAGCACTTATTATGGGCTAAAATATACTTTAATTGTAAATATAGCAATTTGGGACTGAAATACAAATGTACGGAGAGGCTGTCTGGATATAGGACTTGGTTTAATAATTCAGATCATTCCAAAGAACTTGAGATTCTGTGGGTACAGTGGTGAGAAAGTTCTATAGTCAAATAAATTTAGCAAAAACTTAATAAAACAAACACATAAACAAATAAAAACCACAACACACTTTGCTATTAAAGTGCTCTCAGAGATGCACATTATACATTAGAGCATTAAAGGCTATGGGAAGTCCTGCAGTAAAGATGCCAATTGACTTTTGTTTATCCCAGTGTTTTCCAGACAGATTTGCTCCCCCCCCCCATAAAAACATTTGTGAAAATTCTGGATGAGTACATGCTGGGCGATATTGCCTTAGATAATTATCTCAGGGATGGTTGGTCATTTACATAGAATAATGTAAAAGACAAAGTAATAATTAATGCCCTGGTTTCTATTCTCATGTGTGGCAATATTGGTTTGACAAAAGCAAAAATAATAACTGTGGTTGGGGAGAGTAATATCCTCAAGATGGCAGCTTAGGTCATTCCTGACTTTGCTCCCCTCACCTGAAAAACAAATAAATCTATTTAAGAACAAGACACCATTGAGAGAATCCTAGAACACAGGGGCAAGGTTGAAGCAACCATCTGCAACTCAAAGACCGAGATAGA
The DNA here is from genome assembly GCF_022079265.1 of Lynx rufus. Taxonomy (NCBI): domain Eukaryota; kingdom Metazoa; phylum Chordata; class Mammalia; order Carnivora; family Felidae; genus Lynx; species Lynx rufus. Next base: position 8,195,937 of record NW_025814833.1, read on the forward strand.
GTGTATTATAAGGGTAAGAGAAATGGCTTCATGTTGACCACATTGCCACTCCCCCAGGACAGTGCAGTACTGAGCTGCCTGTTCATCCAGTGAGAAAGAGAATTCAGGGAGGAGAACCAGCCTACCCTAGCAATGTGGGTCACTTTGTGGGAGCCTTTACTCTGACCTTGCACCAGGAGGACTGCAGGGTAATCTGCAGGGTGCAGCCACTAGGAATCTGACTGCAGTGGAAAAGGAGGCATGGTTTGCAACAAGCAGCACAAAGATCTTGGGATACTGAGTTCATACCTGGAGTGTCCAAGTAGTAATCTTAACCAATGGCTTTTGCTCATCTACAGAATCAGGTTAGGGGTGCATACAGCAGGGTGCATATCTGGGTGATTCAGATCCCCAGACAAAAAGTTTTGCCAGCCCTAGAGCCTGGTTTGTCCATACCCAGGCAAGGTGCTGAGTCATAGCCCCATCCACTGTGGAAAGTATCTTCCTGCCCCATCTGAACAGAAGGGTTGGTGACAACTCCTGGAAGCTGTGTGTCCCAGTGGCACTGGAGCTGAGAGAAGGACACACAGAGCCAATAGTTTGCAGTGGCCCTGTTTGGTCAGGGAACTTGGGGTATAGGTCAGCTCAGGTTAAGACAACAAATAGCTTTACCAGTTTTAGAGTTGCTTCTCCTGCTGTGCCTGGGCAGGGAATCTAATTCCTAGCCCCACTCATCACTGAAACAGCCTTCAGTCTGTCCAACCAGAGAACGTAACCAGAACACACGGGAAGCTGTAAAACCCATTCAGCAGCCCTAGGTACCATGGCACTTGAACAGAGAGCACAGCTCATGGCTTCCCCTCTCTGAGAGCAAAACTGGTGGACCTACCTGATCAGAAAATTTAGTACACATTCAGGCATGATTTGGGCCTCCAAATGAGCTGTACAGGCCTTGGGCCCTGGCCTGCTGCCTTTCCAGTGCAGGAAAGTTAAATCATGACTTCATCTACTACTGAATATAGTACCCTACTGAATATAGTACCCAGTCCTATCTATCTCCTAAACCCAATCAGAGAATTCAGGCAGCTGTGAAACCCATCCTTGGGTAGGGGACAAAGTCAGCAGTCTTATCCACCTGTCCTCAGCCAGTAGTACACCCCCATCCGTATTCTCAGAGCTCAAATAGTTGCCTCACCCCAAAATACACCATAACTGCAGGCCCTACCTACCCAAAGACATTACCAGCAGACACACCCAGAAAACCAAACTGAGCTGACTGGTGAAGAACTGTCTCTGCCAAAGTGAATCTATAAAGTCTAGAAGTGGAGCCCCATTACTCAAATACACAGATACCAACCTAAAGAATCAAGGATAATACAAAAAATCACATCAATATGACACCACCAAAGAAAACTAAAAAAGCTCCAAAAACTGACCCTAAAGAAATGTAGATCTGTGAACTGTCAAAAAATTCGGAATAATATTCTTAAGGAAGTTTAGTAACCTAAAAGAAAACACAGACAGACAATGAAATGAAATTAGGAAAACAATGCATGAATAAAATGAGAATTTTGACAAGGAAATAGCAAAAAAAGAACAGCAATCCCAGAGTTGAAAAATACAATAACTGAACTGAAGAATTAAATAGAGAGTTTCAAAAGTAGACTTGATCGTGAAAGAGAAAAAATTAACAACTGGCAAGATGAAGACATTGGAAATTACCCAGTGAAAGGAACAAAAAGAAAAAAGAATGAAAAAGAGTGAATAAATCTTATTGGAATTATGGCACACAATGAAAAGAAACAATATTAGCATTATTGGAATTCCAGAAAAAGAAGAGAAAGAAAGATACAAAAAGTATATTTAAAGAAATAATGGCTGAAAACTTTCTGAGCCTGGGGAGAGAAATGGACATGCAGATTCATGAATCCCAAAGAATCCCATATAGATTGAACCTGAATAGGGCTACACTGAGACACATTATAATTAAATTATCAAAAGTCAAAAATAGACAATTTTGATATCAGCAAGAGAAAGGAGAGAAATTACACATAAGGGAACCCCCATAAGACAATCAAAAGATTTCTCAACAGAAACTTTTCAGATCAGGACAGAATGACAGGATGGATGACATATTCAAAATATTGAAAAGAAAATACCCCTCAACCAAGAATTCTATACCAAGAAAGTCTGTCCTTCACAAACAAAGGAAGGATAGAGACTTTCCAAAACAAACAAAAGCTGAGGAAGTTTATTACTACTATACCTGTCTTCTAAGAAATTCTAAAGGGAATTTGGAGAAGGGAAGTAAAAGAACCCTAGTTAACATCATGAAAACATAGTATAAATCTCATTGTAATAGTAAATATGTAGTCATAACTAGATTTTGCAATATGGTAATAGTGATGAATAACTTACAACTCTAATTTAAAAGTTAAAAACTGTAGGGGCACCTAGGTGGCTCAGTCAGTTAAGTGTCCGACTTCGACTTAGGTCATGATCTCACGGCTCATGAGTTTGAGTCCCACATTAGGCTCTGTGTTGACAGCTCAAAGCTTGGAGCCTGCTTCAGATTCTGTGTCTCCCTCTCTCTCTGCCCTTCCCCTGCTCATGCTCTGTCTCTCAAAAATAAATAAAACATTTAAAAAAGCTAAAAACTCTAGCAAAAATGGTCATAAATACAATAATCTGTTAGTTACACAGTATAAAAAACATGCAAATTACAGAAGAAATAACCTAAAATGTGAGGGGAGAAGTAAAAGTATAACATATATGCATTATATTGAAGTTAAAGTGTTATCAGTTTAACATAGGGTGTTATTAGTTTGAGATATTTTATGTAAACTTTATGGTAACCACAAGGAAAAATCTTGTAGTAATTACACAAAAGAACATGTCAAAGAAGTCAAAGCCTACTGATTCCAAAAGACATCAAAACACAAAAAAGGCATCAGGATAACAAAAGAACAATGGAGCTACAAAAGAACCCATAAAAGAATTAACAAGACGGCAATAGGTAAGTCCTTATCTATCAAAATCAGTTTAAATGTAAATGGTTTAAATTCTCCAAAAGAAATAGAATGGCTGCATGGATTAAAAAACCCCAAGATCCAAGAATATGCTGCTTACAAGAGACTCACTTTAGTCTTACAGATACACATAGATAAGAGCAAAGGGATGGAAAAGACATTTCAAACAAATGGCAACAACAACAACAACAAAAAGCAGGAATAGCCATATTTAAATCAGACAAAATAGACTTTAAAATAGTAGAAAGAGATAAAGAAAGTCATTATACGATAAAGGGGTCAATACATCAAGAAGATATAACAATTATAAATATTTATGCAACCAACATCCAAGCACCTAAATATATAAAGCAAATACACAGCTAAAAGGAGAAATAAAAAGTAATACAATAATAGTAGGAGACTTTCATACCCCACTATTAATAATGGATGCATCATTCAGAGAATCATAAGAGAATAACAAAGTTGAACAGCACAATATAGACCAAATGAACGTTCTATCCAACAACAGCACAATACACATTCTTCTCCAGTGAACATGGAACATTTCCTAGGATAGACCTTATGCTAGGCCACAAAACAAATCTTGGCAAATCCAAGAAGATTGGAATAATATCAAGTATCTTCTCTGGCCACAATGGCATGAAACTAGAGATCAATAACAAGAGGAAAACTGGAAAATTCATGAGCACATGGAAATTGAACAACAATCTCTTAAACAACAAATGGATCAAAGAAGAAATTAAAGGGGAAATAAAAAAAATTCTTTAAACAAAAATGGAAATACAACATACCAGAACTTATGAGATGTAGTAAAAGCAGTCCTAAGAGGGAAGTTTATAGCAATAAATGCCTACATTAAGAAGCAAGAAAGACCCAAAATAAACAACCTAACACTATGCCTTAAGGAACTCAAAAAAGAACAAACTGCTCAGAGTTAGAAGAAAAAAAATAAAGATTAGTACAGAAATAAATGAAGGAGCCATGATGGTGGAATGGCATGGAAGTTTTATGTGTGTCTCGCATCCATGAAATAGAGCCAGACCAACACTAAACCATCCTAGACACCTAGAAAACTGATTGGAGGATTAACACAACAATCTGCACAACCTGAACCACAGAATTCAGCAGAAAGAGAAAAAAATCATTTTTATTTTCAAGTTTTATTAAAAATATTTTTATTTAATTTTTGTTACTATATTTTTTACTTTTGTGTAAATTTTTTAGAACAGAAATAAATGAAATTGAGAACAGAAAAACAATAAAAAAGATTAACCAAGCTAAGAGTTGGTTCTTTGAAAAGATAAACAAAACTGACAACCCCTTAGCTAGACTAAACAAGGAAAAGAGAAAGGACCCAAATCAGTAAAACTATAAATCAAAAAGGAGACATTACAACTGATACCACAGAAATTCAAATGATCATAAGAAGCTACTATAAACAACTATATGCCAACAAACTGGACAATCTAGAAGAAATGGAAAAAATCTTAAAAATGTACAACTTACCAAGATTTATCAGGAAGAAATAGAGAATCTGAATAGATCAATAACTAGTAAGGGCATTGAATTAGTACTCAAAAGTGTCCCAGTGAAGAGAAACTCAGGCTTCATTGGTGAATTTTACCAAACATTTAAAGAAGAATTAACACCAATACTTCTAAAATTCTTCCAAAAAATTGAATTGTTTTTCTTCTAGAAAAACTCATTTTACAAAACCAGCATTATTCGGATACCAAAACAAGAAAACAACTCTACTAGAAATGAAAACTACAGGCCAATATACCTGATGAATATAGATGTAAAAATTCTCAATAAAATGCTAGCAAAATGATTTCAACATTATATTAAAAGGATCACTCACCATGGTCACGTGGGATTTATCCATGGAATACAAGGATGGTTCAATGTACAAAAACCAGTCATTGTGATACATCAGATTAGTAGAATGAAAGAAAAGAATTATATGATCATCTCAATAGATGCAGAAAAAAACATTAGACAAAATTCAACATCCATTCATTATATAAACTCCTAACAAATTAGGCATAGAAGGAACATATCTTAACATTATAGAGACCATATATGGCAAGCCCACAGCTAATGTTACACTCCATGGTGAAAGGATGAAAGCCTTTCCTCTAAGCTCAGGAATAAGACAAGGGTGCCTACTCTCAATCCTATGTAACATACTACTGGAAGTCGTAGATAGATCAATCAGACAAGAAAGAAAATAAAAGGTATTAGAATTGGAAAATAAGAAATAAAATTGTCCCCATTTGCAGACAACATGGATTTATATATTGAAAATTTGAAAGACTCAAACTAAAAATACTGTGAGATCTAATCAATGAATTCAGTAAAGTTGCATGATAGAAAATTAATATACAAAAGTCGATCCAATTTACAATAGCATCAAAAAATGAAAATAATATGGGTAAGTATTGAGTAGTAGAATTACTGAATCATATGGAATTTCTATTTTAAATTTTCTGAGGAACCTCTGTTCTGTTTTCCACAGTGTCTATACCAATTTACATTTCCACCAGCAGTGCATGAGGGTTACTTTTTTCTCCACATCCTTGCCAACACTTATTATTTCTTGTCTTTTTGATTCTAACAATTCCTACAAGTGTAAAGTGATACCTCATTTGGTTTTTATTTGCATTTCTCTGATGATGAGTGAGGTTGAACATCTTTCGATATGTCTGTTGGCCATTTATATGTCTTCTTTAGAAAAGTGTCTATTCAGGTCCTCTGCCCAGTTTTCATTTAGATTATTTGTGTGTTTTTGGTGTTGAGTTGTGTAAGTTCTTTATATGTTTTTGAATATTAACACCTTACCAGATATATCATTTGCAAATATCTTCTCCTGTTCAGTAGGTTGCCTTTATGTTTTTTTGATAGTTTCCTTTGCTGTGCAAAAGATTTTTGTTTTGGTGTAGTCCCATTAGTTTATTTTGCTTTTGTTTCTGAGGAGACATATCTAGAAAAATTTTGCTAAGGCTGATATCAAGAAAATTACTGCCTGTTTTCCTCTAGGAGTTTTATGGTTTTATATCTTAGATCTAGGGTATTTACCTAGAGAAAACAAAACCCTTAATTCAAAAAGATATATGAACCTCTATGTTTATTACAGCCTTATTTACAAAGGCCAAAATATGAAAGCAGCCCAAGTGTCCATTGATAGATGAATGGATAAAGCAGATGTGGTATAGTGGCTCAGTCAGTTAAGCATCTGCCTTAATTTCAGCTCAGGTCGTGATCTCACAGTTTGTGAGATAGATCCTCACATTGGGCTCTGGGCTGATAGTATGGAGCTTGCTTGGGACTCTCTCTGTCCCTCCTGTGCTCCTGCTCTCTCTCGCTCTCAAAATAATAAATAAATAAACATTAAAAAAGAAGATGTGGTATATATAAAAACAAGAATATTACTTAGCTGTAAAAAATTAGATCTTGTGAAAGTAAAGGGATGGAGAAGCATTCATCATGCAAATAGATGTGCAAAGAAAGCCAGGGTAGCAATATTTATATCAGACAAAATAGACTTTAAAACAAAGACTATAACAAGAGACAAAGAAGGACACTGTATAATCATTAAGGGGACAACCCAACAAGAAAATATAACAATGGTAAATATTTACACACCCAGCATAGAAGTACCCAAATACTTAAAGCAGTTATTAACAAACATAAAGGAAGTAATTGGTAGTAATACAATTATAGTGGGAGACTTTTAACATCCCACTTACATCAACAGATCATCCAAGCAGAAAATGAACAGAGAAACAGTGGCTTTGAATGACACATTGAACCAGATGGATTTGACAGATATATTCAGAACATTCCATTCTAAAACAGTAGACTACACATTCTCTTCAAGTGCATATGGAACATTTTCTGGAGCAGATTACATATTAGGCCACAAAATAAGTCTCAACAAATTAAAAAAGATCAAAGTCATTTCAGGCATCTTTTCTGACACGACACTATGAAACTAGAAATCAACCACCAGAAAAAATCTGGAAAGAGCACAAATACATAGAAGTTAAATAATGTGCTGCTAAACAATGAATGGGTCAACAAAGAAATAAAAAAGGAAATAAAAAATATATGGAGACAAAGGAAAACATCTTTGGGATGCAGCAAATGGTTCTAAAAGGGAAGTTTATAGCAATACAGGCCTACTTCAAAAAACAAGAAAAATATCAAATAAACAACCGAACTTTATATGTAAAGGATCTTGAAAAAGTACAACAAACAAAACCCAAAACCAGTAGAAGGAAGAAAATAATAAACATTAGAGCAGAAAGAAAATAGAAACTAAAAACCATATAACAGATCAACAAAACCAGGAACTGGGTCTTTGAACAGATAAACAAAATTGATAAACCTTAGCCAGACTTATCAAAAAAAGAGAGAGTAGACACAAATAAACAAAATTGGAAATGAAAAAGGAGACATAACAACCCAAATCACAGAAATACAAAGGATTATAAGAGCATATTATGAAAAATTATATGCCAACAAATTGGACAACCTAGAAAAAATGGATAAATTTCTAGAAACATATAACCTCCTAAAATCGAAGCAGGAAGAAATAGAAAACTTGAACAGAACAATTACCAGCTATGAAATTAAGTCAGTAATCAAAACACTCCCAACAAATGAAAGTCCAGGACCAGATGGCTTTACAAGAAAATTCTACCAAACATTTTAAGAAGAGTTAATACCTATTTTTCCCAAATTATTAGAAAAAATAGAAAAGGATGGAAAACTTCCGAATTCATTCTATGAGGCCCACATTTACCCCAATACTAAAATCAGATAAAGATACTACAAAAAAAGGGAACTACAGGCTAATATCTCTAATAAACATAGATGCAAAAATCCTCAGCAAAATGCTCGCAAACCAAATCCAATAATGCATTAAAAAAATCATTCACCATGATCAAGTGGGATTTATTCCCAGGATGCGAAGTTGGTTCAATATTTGCAAATCAATCAATGTAATACATCACATCAACAAGAGAAAGGGTAAAAACCATATGATCATCTCAATAGATGCAGAAAAAGCATTTGACAAAGTACAGCATCCATTCATGATAAAAACCCTCAACAAAATAGGTATAAGAGAGGTCACATATGAAACATACAAAGACCATATATAAAAAACCCATATCTAACATCATACTCAATGGTGAAAAACTGAAAGCTTTCCCCTTAGATCAGGAGCAAGACAATGATGTCCACTCTCACCAATGTTATTCAGCATAGCACTGGAAGTCCTGATACAACAATCATGCAAGTAAAAGGAGTAAAAGGCATCCAAATTGGCAAGGAAGAAGTAAAACTTTCATTACTTGTAGATGACATGATACTATATATAGAAAACCCTAAGGACTCCACCAAAAAAACTGCTAGAACTGATGAATGAATTGAGCAAGGTCACAGGATACAAAAATCAATGTACAGAAATCTATTGCATTCTTATATATTAATAATGAAGAAACAGAAAGAGTATTTAAGAGAATAATCTGATTTACAATTGCAGCAAAAATAATAAAATACCTAGGAATAAACTTAACCAAGGAGGTGAAAATCCTGTACTCTGAAAACCACAAAACATTGGTGAAAGAAATTGAAGACAACACAAACAAATGGAAACATATCCCATGCTCATTAATTGGAAGAACAAATATTGTTAAAATTTCTATCCTACCCCCCAAAATCTACAGATTTAATGCAATCCCAATCTGAGTGCCAACAGCATTTTTCACAGAGCTAGAACAAATGATCCTGAAATTTGTACTGAAATAGCCAAAACAATCTTGAAAAAGAGAAAGGATGAGGGAGCATAAGGCAACCTGAGGACAAAGTACAAGCTAGCACCTCCCCTAGGTGGAATATGTGTGATATTCCTCAGACACTCCTGGCTACCCAAGAACAAAGGAAAGGGGTTTAAGTGCTTGCCATGGTGATGTGGGAAACTAAGGCAAATGAAAAATTAATTCCCTTACTGCCTACACCCCATTGACGAGTTCTTGAAACAGGCAGAATGACCTCCCTCTAGAAGCTCAGCTGCCTCAATGATAACACTTTGCTAGGGGCAAAAGGGAATCTTGGCTTAACATGATCCTGACCCCCCCACCCCAGGATCCTGTTAAGTCTACTTTAACATATAAAAATTCCTCTGGAAACTTACCTTATCTCAACTCCTCCAAGATACATGCTGGTGATCCTACTCCAAGATTGTGGCCCCCTGATATACATCTGAAGGGTTTCATGATTGAAGTTTTGCTAAATGGTAATAAATGGCATTTTCCTAACAACACCTATCCCCTCAAGGTCCTGGCAACCTTGCTTCCAAAATACCTTGAGACTTACTCTATCCCTAACTCCCTCCCAACCTGAAGGTATATAATCAGTTACCCATCACAACCCCAGTGCAGTTCTTTCTGCACATGGGTCCTGTCCCCATGCTTTAATAAAATCACCTTTTGCACCAAAGATGTCTTCAAGAATTCTTTCTTGGTTGTCAGCTACAGACCACTGCACCATCACCCGAAAATCCCATCAGAAACAAAACTGGAGGTATCACAAGCCCAGATTTCAAGTTATACTACAAAGCTATAGTAATCAAAACAGGAAGGTACTGGCATAAAAGTGGACACAGAACAATGGAACAGGATAGAAAGCCTAGAAATAAACCCATCATTACATGTTCAATTAAACTTCAACAAAGGAGGCAGACATATGCAATGGGAAAAAGTCTCTTTATCAAATGGTGTTGGGAAAACTGGAAAGCTAAGTGCAAAAGAATGAAACTGGACCACTTTCTTACACCATACACAAAAATAAACTAAAAATGGATTCAAGACCTAAATTTGAGACCTGGAACCATAAAAATTGTATAAGAGAACACAGGCAGTAATTTAGCTGACATTGGCCATAGCAATATTTTTCTAGCTATGTCTTATGAAGCAAGGGAAATAAAAACAAAAATAAACACATGGGACTACATCAAAGTAAAAAGCTCCTGCACAGTGAAGCAAATAAAACTAATAAACAAAAATCAACAAAACTAAAAGTCAACCTACTGAATGGGAGAAGATATTTGGAAATGACATCTCCATTAAAGGGTTAGTATCCGAAATATATAAAGAACTGATACAACTCGATAAGGTCCCAATAGGTTATTTTTACTTTTGTTTTCCTTGCCTACAGAGACATGTCAACTAAGAAGTTGCTGTGGCCAAGGTCAAAAAGGTTGTTACATATTTTCTTCTCTAGGATTTTGTTGGCTTCCTGTCTTACATTTAGGTCTTTCATCCATTTTGATTTTATTTTTGTGTATGGTGTAAGAAAGTGGTCCAGGTTTGTTCTTCTGCATGTCACTGTCCAGTTTTCCCAACATCATTTGCTGAAGAGACTGTCTTTTTCCATGGATATTCTTTCCTGCTTTGTCAAAGATTAGTTGGCTATACATTTGTGGGCCCATTTCTAGGTTTTCTATCTGTTCCATTGATCTGTGTGTCTGTTTTTGTGCCAGTACCATGCTGTCTTGATGATTACAGTTTTGTAATACAGCTTAAGTCCGGAATTGTGATGCTTCCAGCTTTGGTTTTCTTTTTCAAGATTCTTTGGCTATTTGGAATCTTTTATGGCTCCATACAAATTTTAGAATTGTTTGTTCTAGCTCCGTGAAGAATACTGGTGTTATTTTGATAGGGATTGCATTGAATGTATAGATTGCTTTGGATCGTAGTGACATTTTAACAATATTTGTTCTTCCATTTCTTGAGTGTGGAATGTTTTTCCATGTCTTTGTGTCTTCTTCAATTTCTTTCATAAGCTTTCTAAAGTTTTCCGTGTACATATCTTTTACCTCTTTGGTTAGGTTTATTCCTAGGCATTTTATGGTTTTCAGTGCAATTGTAAATGTGATTGATTCCTTGATTTCTCTTTCTGCTGCTTCATTATTGGTGTATAGAAATGCAACCGATTTCTGTACATTGGTTTTATATCCTGAGACTTTGCTGAATTAATGTGTCAGTTCTAGCAGGGTTTTTTTGGTGGAGTTTTTTTTGGTTTTCCACATAGAGTATCATGTCATCTGCGAAGAGTGAAAGTTTGACTTCCTCCTTGCCTATTTGGATGCCTTTTACTTTTGTTGTCTGATTGCTGAGGCTAGGACTTCCAACACTATATTGAATAACAGTGGTGAGAGTGGACATCCTTGTCGTGTTCCTGACCTTAGAGGGAAAGCTCTCAGGTTTTCTCCATTGAAATGCTATTAGCTGTGGGTCTTCTGTGTATGGCATTTATGATCTTGAGGTATGTTCCTTCTATCTCTACTTTCTTGAGGGTTTTAATTAAGAAAGATGCTGTCTTTTGTCCAATGCTTTTTCTGCATCTATTGAGAGGATCATGTGGTTCTTATACTTTGTTTTATTAATGTGATGTTTCACATTGATATAATTGATAATAATATGGAATATTATTTATCCATAAGAAGAAGGAAATCTTGCCATTTACAACAACATTGATGAAGCTAGAAAGTATTATGCTAAGTGAAATAAGCCCACTCAGAGAACGACAAATACCTTATGATTTCACTCATATGTGGAACTTAAGAAATAAAACAAACTAACAAAGGAAAATAAAAGGAGACAAACCAAGAAACAGACTCATAACTATAGAAAACAAAATAATGGTTATCAGAGGGGTGGTGAGTGGTGGGATAGGTGAAAAAGGTGATTTGGATTAAAGAGTACACATATCGTGACAAAAAATAAAAGAGAGATGTACAGAATTAAAAAAATTATATCTTGCCATTTGCAACAACATGGATGGTCATAGAGAGTGTTATGGTAAGTGAAATAAGTCAGACAGAGAAAGACAAATACCAAATCATTTCACTTATATGTCGAGTCTAAAAAACATGAATAAACAATCAAAAAGCAGAAACAAACCCACAAACATAAAGAACAAACTTATGGTGGCTAGAGAGGAGAGGACTGGGCATGGGAAAATGGGTGAAGGGGAGTGGAAGAAACAGGTTTTTAGTTATGGAATGAATAAGTCAGGGGAATAAAAGGCACAGCATAGAGAATATAGTCAATGGTATTGTAATAGTGTTGAATGGTGACAGATGGTAGTTACATTTGTGGTGAGTATAGCATAGTGAACAGATGTGTCAAATAGCTATGTTGTATACCTGAGACTAATGTAACATTGTATGTCAACTATACTTCAATAAAAAATAAACAATCAAAATACTTAGAAAAGATTTATCTAAGGATATGAAAGACCTTTTGCTGAAAACAAGACACTGATGAAATAAATTGAAGAAGACACAATACATGGAAAGGCATCCTGTGTTTATGGATTGGAAGAATTAATATTTTAAAAAATGTCAATACTACCAAAATCCATCTGTATATTCAATACAATCCATATCAAGATTCCAATGGCATTTTTTTACAGAAGTTTGAAAAAACACTCCTAAGAATTATTTAGAACCACAAAAGACTCCGAATAGCCGAAGAAATCCTGAGAAACAACAAAGCAGGAGGCATCACACTCCCTGATTTCAAGCTATACAATATAGATATGGTCATTAAATAGTATGGTACTGGCATAAAAATAGACAAATAGACCAATAGAACAGAATTGGAAGCCTAGAAATAAACTTAAGCATATACAGTCAACTAATATTTGACAAAAGACCCAAGAATACTCAATGGAGAAGAGTGTCTTTATTAAATAGTGCTGAGATAATTGGATATTCATATGTAAAAAAATGAAACTGGTCCGATATCTTATACCACTCATAAAAATCAACTCAAAATAGATTAATGACTTAAATGTAAGACCTGAAACCATGAAATTCCTGGAAGAAAATATAGGAATTATGTCATGTTGTTTTCTGACCTTCCGAGGTAGAGGAGAAACATGTTAAAGAAAGAGTGGAGGAAATATTGTTTTTCCATGTGTAACAGCACTTATAGGGTAAAGAAAAGTCTGTCATTTGTTATTTTATTTGAGTCTCATAGAACCCGTGTCAGGAGGCAGGACAAGGGTTACTACATTCGAATTCCCATGTGAGTAAAAAATCAGAATAGGTCAATTGTCTTGCTTAAGGTCCACGGTTAGTAACAGGCCTAGGACTAGAACCCAAATGTGCTTCTTATTTTGTTTGTCACCTCCAACACATATATCCTTTGTTTATTCTCTGTCCTGCTCTGTGCCTTGAGGGTTTAACTCTAGCAGAACATATAACCTACATCTTTTGCTAGCTGTTTTCCAGTTGAGATCAGCCAATGGGAGTTTCCTGCAGAATACTGAATGATAGGAAGAGATAAAGCTCACTACATTACTTCTCTGCTTTTTCTCAGCTTTGGGGCCATTTCCTTAGTGCCATAACCCTAGCTTCTGCCAGGTAGCTACTTTTCACTATTTCCTCTTCTTATTCCTTCACCTTTAGGAGTGGCAATGGGGTCCTGGTGTTGCTAAGTCTCTGGGTGCTTCACCAACCCTTTGTTTATTCCTTTTATTAGAATCTCTTGGAACATCTGGGGTCAATTCTGTTTCCTGCTGAGACCTTGACTGATACAGTATGCCTTGTCAACTCAACATCTACTGCTTTTCCCAACCACCTTCTGCCTCAGAAATGTTGGAGCAGGGATTACAATTGTTTTCCAAAGCAATGTTTGTCTTCTCTAAAGTTGATAGAAGTGGACACAGAAACTGAATACGCATAAGAAAAAATGCTGTTGAACTGCTTCATCCGATCTTAGAACCAGTTTTGCCAGGAAACCTTTTTTTAAATTGCGGTAAAATACATATAACATAAAATGTACCATCTTAACCATTTTTAGGTATACAGTTCAGTAATGTTAAGTGCATTCACAATGTTGTGCAACCAATCTCCAGAGCCCTTTTCAATGCTGAAACTCTGTACCCATTAAACAATTCCCATTGTACCCACCCAGCCCCCAGAAACCATCATTCTACTTTCTTTCTCCATGAATTTGAGGTACCTACCCTAGGTACCTCATAGAAGTGAAATCATACCGTTTATGTCCTTGTCGTCTGGCTCATATCACTTAGCATAATGTCCTCAAGGTTCTCCTATGTTGTATGTGTCAGAATTTCCTTCCTTTTTTAAGGTAAATAATATTCCATTGGATATGTATATCACATTTTGTTTCCCCATTCCTCTGTTGATGAACATTTGGGTTGTTTCCACCTTTTGGCTCTTATGAATAATGCCGTTATGAACATGGATGAACAAATTTCTCTTTGATACCCTGCTTTCAATCCCATTGGGTATATACCTAAAAGTGGAATTGCCAGGTCACATGGTAATTTTATTTTTAATTTTTAGAAGAACCTAATATTTTTTTCCATAGTGGTTGCAACAATCCTACCAACGGTGCACAAGGATACCAATTTCTCCGCATTCTCTCTAACATTTGTTATTCATTTATTTTTTTGATAGGAGCCATCCTGTGGCTTTAATTAGCATTTATCCAATAATTAGTCACATTGAGCATCTTTTCATGTGTTTGTTGACAATTTGTATATTTTTAGAAAATTGTCTATTCAAGTTCTTAGCACATTTTTTAATTGAACTGTTTATTTTTTGTTATTGAGTTATAGTTCCTTATTCTGTATATTAATCCCTTATCAGAGATATGATTTATAAATATTTTCTTCCATTCTGCAGGTTGCCTTTTTACTGTGTTCATTATGCATTTGATGCACACAAATTTGAAATTTTGGCGTCCAATGTATTTTATTTAATTATTTATTTTACTTTTGTTGCCTGTGCTTTTGGTTCCAAATCCATGTCATGAAGTTTTTCACGTTTCCTTCTAGGGCTCTATAGTTTTAGTGCTTACATTTATGTCTTTGATCCATTTTGAGTTAATTTTTGTATGTATCGTGAAGTAAGGTTCGGACTTAAATTTGTTACATGTTGATAACCAGTTTTCCCAGTATCACTTGTTAAAAAGACTGTCCTTTCCCCATCGAGTGGTCTTGACAGCCTTGTGAAAAATCATTTGAGCATATATATGGTTTCTTTCTGGGCTCTTAGTCTATTCAGTTGGTTTGTGTCTGTCTTTACGTGCCAGGGAACATTTATGGAGAGCTCCGAATAATTTTATTTTGTATAGTAGTGGCTCCCCTCACCCACTGAAGTATGGTGCTGTGAGGTAGGGTAGTAGTAACACAGTCAGGGGAGGAATCGGACGGAAATATCAGGCAATGTTAAGAAAACCTGTCGGCAAATGGTAACATTAACATTAGTGTACCCAAGTAGGAAGCAGTCTAACTGGAGAAATGGAAACACTTTACAAATGAGCTCACTCATGAGTACAAATCCTGCAGTGTTCAATTCCAGAAGCTGACATTTAAAACAGCTTTGGGAACTTGGTTTGCGTTTTCCTGTAGGAAGAAAGTATATATGGTGCCTTCTTTCTAAAGCCAAATCATAAAAGACTATTTAGCCCAGAATATGTTTGGAATAGTGGCTATTGGTAATAAAAAATATGGTAGGCTGGAATACCAACTTATTCTTTGAAAGACAATGAGTGGAGGTTGTAATTTGTTTGACGTATTTTAGAATCTAGCCCTGAAGTAAAAACAAACTGAGTTTGAGAATCAAAGAGGAGAATGGTGAAGACTTGCAGAGTCTGAAGGGACTTTCCCAAACTGTGGAGCAGAGTAGTAGGGGAAGGATTTTGAGGTCAGATAATCTAACTCTGCTACTTTCTGATTGTATGACTTAGATTCTTTGAGCTTCAGTTTCCTCATCTATAAAATGGTGATCGCAGTACTTATATTTTCAAGATTGTAGTGAGGATTAATGAAATTCTGTATGCTTAGCACCTGTCACAGCACCTACTATAGGAAGTGCTTAGCAAATGCTGTTCACTTACATTTAAAGGGCTTTAGGGGCGCCTGGGTGGCGCAGTCGGTTAAGCGTCCGACTTCAGCCAGGTCACGATCTCGCGGTCCGTGAGTTCGAGCCCCGCGTCGGGCTCTGGGCTGATGGCTCAGAGCCTGGAGCCTGTTTCCCATTCTGTGTCTCCCTCTCTCTCTGGCCCTCCCCCGTTCATGCTCTGTCTCTCTCTCTGTCCCAAAAATAAATAAACGTTGAAAAAAAAAATTAAAAAAAAAAAATAAAGGGCTTTAGAGGTTAATGACACTAGTTCTGATGCTGGTATATCAATAGCACCAAACCTACAATCTGGTATTTAAAGTTAATAGAGGAATGAGTAGCTGGAGCTATACAGGGGAATGGTAATGAGTTTTTTTCTGGTATGACAGATCAAGAGCTGGCCTGGACAGGAGATATAGGAAGAGGGTGGAAGAAAGTGTGTGTGTACATGAAACGATTTCCTGGTGTGATTAACTAAGTGGAGGAAAATGGGGAGCGTTGCAAGGGCATATCTTCCTTGATGTTGGAGGAAGGATATGGCACCAGGTATTGGTTTTCCCATATATGAGAGTACTTAATGTACTTAAAACTGTTTTTAAGTAACTCATTAGCTTAGATGTGTCAAATGAGCTCACATATATCTAACTTACATGTATAATAGTTGTAGTCATTATAGTTTTACACAAATCTTAATAAAGCAGACCTGGCGGGGCACCTAGGGGGCTCAGTCAGTTAAGCGTCTGACTCTGGATTTCAGCTCAGGTCATGATTTCACTATTGTGAGATTGAGCCCTGCATCGGGCTCTGTGCTGACAGGGCAAGGCTGCTTGAGATTCTCTCTCTCGGTCTCTCTCTGCCCCTCTCCCACTCATGCTCACACACTCTCTCTCAAAATAAATAAATAAACTAAAAAAAAAAAAAGCAGCCCTGGTCAGGCTGCTATGTGGTAATACTTTGAGAGTCACCAGTTTAGGTGGATACTTGCACTTAAAAAGGATGATGGGTTCCACATTCTTCAAATTTGGTCTTTTTCTTCATTTATTGGAATGTTCAACTGATCTAAACTGGGTGAGGTTTGACTGTGGTACAAAACTACCAACAGCTTGAAGTGCTGTAGGACTATGAAGTAATTAGGGTAGGGTAGAAGAATATGGGAAATTCCTTCTGGAGGCAATGTGTTCTGAGCTGAGCCTTGAAGGGAGTGATGAAGAGAGGTGAGCTGTCAAGGGAGAGGAACGTCATATGTTAAATAATAATAGAGGGACAAGGTTTGTTGTGGTTGAAGGGCTCAAGAAACTTGGCAGGCCAAGACGAAGTGGTTAAGGTGAGGGTACTGGAGGCTGGGCTAAGATGCTTGGACTTAGCTGGGTAGGCAATAGGGAGCCACTATGCCATACTACAATAGGCAGTGACAGGATGTGAGTAAAGTACTCTTTAACCATGATTATGGCTATGGTGTACTTTGGTGGTTCCCAAACCTGGCTTAAAAAATACAGATGCCAATACAGGTGGCATCCCCAAAGATTCTGATTCGGGGGGTGGGTAATGAGAGAGGTGGACACAGGGAATTAATGGTGGCATGTGACAGAGGTGAGGACCACGGCCAGAACTAGGGATCAGAACCCCGAAACCTAACTCTCCTCAAAGTCTATGAACACGACCACCTGCTCTTTTTTGAAAGTTCTCATATTGTTTCCTCTTCCTGGGATGCCTTTTCTCTCAATCTTCTTCTCTCAATCTGCCTATTATTCAAGGCCCAGCTCAGATGTAGCCTTCCCTGAGAAGCCCTATGAGGTCCATGACTCTCTTCCAACTGCTATGATCCCTCCTGTGATTACTTTGGGAGAGCATACAAGAAAACCATCGTTGCAGATCATGAATAGTAAGGGAAGCGTTTGAAGGGCAGGATGGAAGGTACAGAACAAGGAAAGGTTTATGATGTCATCCTCACTCTTTCACTTACTCTCCACATTATTGAAATCCATTGCAGTTTGTGTGTGCCTGCTTACTTGGAATTACAGATTATACTGTCTAGTTTTAAGTAACCCAATTCTCACACAATGAGAAAGCAGTTTAAAATTCTTCCTGCAAATCAACCAGGGATTGTGGAGACACATAGTATAAGCACAAGAGAACAATAAGAAAATGGCGGAGCTAATGCCATCCTGTCCTAGAAGGTTCTAATCCTGGAATGAGCTCATTGTCAGCCACATTACCAAATAAAAACAGGAATAATCTAATTAATAAACTATTATAAAGCGGGCTCCAAAAATTTTCCAAAAGTCTCTGTGAGGTATCTTTTTGGGTGGTGGTGGTGGTGGTGGTGGTGGGTTTACAGCCATTAAAACCAAAAATTGGAATTACTGAATTTAGGACTGGAACTTCAGGTTGCTAAATAATAAAGGCTTAAACTAACATTAAAAAACGAAGTTCATCGGGCTCTGTGCTGACAGCTTAGAGCCTGGAGCCTGCTTCAAATTCTGTGTCTCCCTCTCTCTCTGCTCCTCTCCTGCTCATGCTCTGTCTCCCTCTCTCTCCTTCAAAAATAAATAAAAACATTAAAAAAATAACATAAAATGAAGTTCATTAAATCACATGACTCTCTCTAAAGATATTATTTTAATATTAACTATTTCAGTGAAAACAAAAAGGATTTTGGAGCTGTTAATATGTCTATAAAGTATTTTAAAATGTAGTTAATTTCATCTTACATGAAATCAAAATATGGTTAAATTGCATACTTTTAAATTTCTTTTTTGTGTTTGTTTTATGATGTACACAATGTTAGTATATATATTACATTATAAAATTATATATAGTTTCTTTTCTTAGTAGCAGAGTTAGAAATCAAGAAAACTGCATATTTGCAATGAGGAGGAAGGGGAAAGGGTACTACGCACTGAAAGTGCTTTTTCTATTCCGAGACACAGAAGGAACAGCCAACAAATTAAGCCTATTTTAAGATTGGGATTTTAATATTTTAAGATTGGGGGTTAAAAGAATATTATGCAGGAGGGTAGGGCAGGGAGTAGCACTGATACCTACAAGAGGTGGGAGCCATGGATATAAGGCTGCTCCTAACCCATTTTGTGCCTCTGTATAAGTTAGAAAAAGGTACAACTTCCTTAAAGTAGATTCAGCCTCACACCAGGGTCCACAGCTTGGTAAGTCTGTGAACTGGCTCAAGCTGAACCCCCATTTATTCCCATCACTCTTGTGCAGTGTGTAACCCCAACAACTATATACAGTGGCCCTGCATGAGAATACTTAATAAATGGCATATCCATTTAAAAAGCCTCCCCAAATGACTCTGACGACCAGCCAGAGTTATAAACTATTGGTCTATATAATACCGTGTTTACTTATTTATTCCATAAACTCCGTAGAATTCTTAAGAGAAATGCACTTTAGAAACTGGTCTATAATTCTGACATCTCACTAACCTTGCCTTCCCATCAATGAGTTTGATGTAAGCAATGTCTGTAACCAGTGATCTAGCTAGGGGACCCTGGGTCAATTACTTTCTCTCTCTGAACTTCATTTTCTTCAGTTATAAAATGAAAGGAGTTGAACTAGATGATCTGGAAGGTCCTTTCCAGACACAGTGCCGTATGTTTAATGCATTTTACTGCTTAGCGATGTATGAAAATTCTCTGCCAGGCAGCATGTGCAGCTACATTTTATTGGCTGGTTTTGGCTCGTTTTCCTGAGAGGGTTGAAGGCATATGTTCACTCTAACTCTGTTTTTAGAGAGGGGCCATTTTTACCATTAATTGCACTGTCTTCCTCTTGCAGCATAGGCAGCATTTACAGCCAACCACAGAGTGGCAACTACAGTTGTTTGATTATCCTTCATGTGGCTGTCTGCTTAGTTGAATACCATATTTACTCATAGGCCTTGGAAATTATTCAAAAGCAGTTTTCTTTCCTGGTGGCTCCAGTAGATAGCTGGGAAACCAAAGGTCTAGCTTCAACAATTGGAAGCCTTGATTGGAGGGGTTGAAGATCCGCGAACAGTGTGTTTTGAATCTCCTCACTTTCAGTCACGAAACCTCATTAGATCTCCTTTAGATGCTCCTGCCCCAAATCTCAGAAGAGTTTCTGCTTTAGCTGACAGGCAATAAATACTAACTGGGAGGCAAAAATATGGTGGGAGAGGGGCGCCTGGGTGGCGCAGTCGGTTAAGCGTCCGACTTCAGCCAGGTCACGATCTTGCGGTCTGTGAGTTCGAGCCCCGCGTCGGGCTCTGGGCTGATGGCTCAGAGCCTGGAGCCTGTTTTCGATTCTGTGTCTCCCTCTCTCTCTGCCCCTCCCCCATTCATGCTCTGTCTCTCTCTGTCCCAAAAATAAATAAACGTTGAAAAAAAAAAAAAATTTTAAAAAATATGGTGGGAGAAATGGCATTTTCTTCTCAAAATTGGGGAAGGAAAGGGAAACGTGAGGCAAGTAAGTTTGGTCTTCCCATCAATGACTGATTTAATAAGGATGTATAACCAATTAACTAGCTATGGGGCCTTGGACAAATGACTTTCCCTCTCTAAGCCTCAGTTTCTTTGGTTATAAAATAAGTTCATTCGGGTTCGTAGAGCTCAAGAAATGTATAGAGCACCTGTGTATAGAGCACAGCCAAAGGCATTTTTTCCATTATTCTTTTATTATTATTTCTGGAGACCGAAATATAAACCTCCCTTCAGGTAGTTTAGGCTTCATATAGTTTAGGCTTTTTACTCAATGAATAAACCTAGTCACTTCCTATTAAAGACCGAAATATGTGCTAAGAGTTTCCACAGCTGTTATTGGTTCCACATTCTTATGTGCCTGGCTACCTTGCCAGAAAATCTTT
Source organism: Lynx rufus (assembly GCF_022079265.1). NCBI lineage: Eukaryota > Metazoa > Chordata > Mammalia > Carnivora > Felidae > Lynx > Lynx rufus. The sequence goes on from NW_025814833.1 coordinate 8,216,740, forward strand.
TATGCAATACAATTCTCTCCAGCTACAGTTGGATTCAGGAAGCTGATGATTGGTTAGACCAGTGATTGCTTAGATCATGTCAGTGATTGGGTTTTAAGCAAGTTTCTTAATGAACAAATGAATCACTTGGGGAGCTTATTAAAACCCAAATTCCTGGGCTGTACTACCACAGATTCAGAGCCAGTGGGTCTAAACGGATCCCCAGAATGTAATATTGTAACAAGCACTCCAGAAGATTTTGCTGTAGGTAGCCAGTGGTCCACCATTAGAGGAACGATTTGCTTGAAAGATGGTAATGGAGAGAGACTGCTAATGTCAATCACTACTCGATATTTCTCTAGCCTCTGGTCTGTCCTTTTGTTTCCAGTGTGAGTTACTCTTTTCTAGATTAGAACACAAACTTAGAAAAACTGATGAGCCTAAAGTCATACAGTGGGTTAGTGTCATGAGTGCAAAGGCTCTGCCCACTTTATGTGTTACTGTAGCCCTGGAAGTAGCTCTGAGGGGTAACTTCAGCAGGCTTGGAATCAGCCTGAGCAGCCCTGATTAATTAAGAAAGTGTATGTATAGGGCACTGACTCCTAGTCAATGTGTGAAACAGACTGATTAATCTTTGTTTTGTAACCATGGATCTGAGGAGTTTGGGGATGGTTTGCACCAGCTTGTTGGCAGTGTTTTCTTTTTCATTGAGGTATAATTGGCATATGACATTATATTAAGTTTCAGGTGTAAAACATAATGATTCGATATTTGTGTGTATTGTGAAATGATCATCACAGTAAGTTCAGTTAACTTCTGTCACTTTACATAATTACAGATTTGTGTGTGTGTGTGTATGTGTGTGTGTGTGTGTGTGTGTGTGTGCAATGAGAACTTTTAAGTTTATTCTCAGTAACTTTCCAATATGCAATACAGTATTATTAACTATAGTCACCATGTTGTATATTATATCCCCATGACTTATTTATTTTATAACTGAAAGCTTGTACCTTTTGACCCCCCTTTGATCTTGTGTATGCTCTCCATGTAGTGTCTTTGTGAGAGAGGGGACAGCGATTGCAAACTCTTGTTTTCTCCAGGTTCAGAGAGGTAAAGTGACTTCTCCAGAGTCCCCGCCCAATGAAGAAAGAACAATATTGGAATTTCTTCTCCTAGCTAGATGCTGACCTGATAGACTGGACTTTTTAGAACAGTCTTACTCTGCCATTCAGGATGACAATAGATGAGAAGAAAGCCCTTAGTCTTTTTATCTACCAGCTGGTCTATGTAATTCCAGTGACCGGTGTTAGGTTTGATAAGGAACAAAAGAACAAAATATTGCTATCAAATGCTTGCTGTAGCTTTCATTGCTAAAGGATAATCTCCACTGTCCCGTACTAGCTGGTGTGAGCATATGAGCTGAGGGCAGGAGCCTCTAATTCCACAATTCTGATGTCAGGGTTAAGGCAGAGTAGAAAGGACCACTCTTAGTCTCAGGGACTAAGAGGACCTAAATCATATGCAGGATATCATTCCCTTACACTAAAATATAGATTTGAAAAGAAACATCAACAGATCTTGAATAAAATGTTGTGCTACCAAAAACTGTTTGAAAAACTATGATATCATCCCATCATCTCATTTTACAGGTGAGTAAACTATGACCCAGAGAGGGGATGTGACTTGATAAGGTCTCTTCAAACCTTTAAATATTGAGCATTGATTTCAACCCTTACTCTTTTTTTTTTTATTTTTTTAAAAAAATTTTTTTTTCAACGTTTTTTATTTATTTTGGGACAGAGAGAGACAGAGCATGAACGGGGGAGGGGCAGAGAGAGAGGGAGACACAGAATCCGAAACAGGCTCCAGGCTCCGAGCCATCAGCCCAGAGCCTGACGCGGGGCTCGAACTCACGGACCGCGAGATCGTGACCTGGCTGAAGTCGGACGCTTAACCGACTGCGCCACCCAGGCGCCCCTCAACCCTTACTCTTAATAGCCTTTAAGAGGAAAGTATATAATAATAGCTACTCTATTTGAGTATTTTATTATATGTCAGGCACTGTTCCAGGTGCTTCCTATTTAATCCCCACAGCAACTCTGTAGGGTAAATATCATTATTATCATCATCGTTTTACAGATGAAGGAACTAGGCACCAAAAAGTTTAGCAAACTGCCTACAACCTCACAGATAGCCTTAGAGTTGTGATTAGAACCCAGAGGGTCTGGATCCAGAGACTATGAGCTTAACCACTATTCATCTTGTGGCTCGAACACAAGGGACAGGATCACCAAAATAATCTTCTCTAATCAAACTCTAACCATCCCATCAGTTCCCTGTTCAAAAATCCACATTGGGTTCTGATTACAAAAATACTGAATCTTGATTAGCTTCACTGATGTTTGAGGAATGCCAACAGTTGTGAAATGAGAACCCCGACTCACCAACCATACCTTGCATGACTATTCATAGACTACCATCTCGCCAAGCCCATTCTGCCTTTCTGAGTGGCTATTCAGCATTACTAAAACGTATTTGGTGTTAGTCCATTCACAACACATGGAATGATCTCTGCCCTCTAAGAAACTTTACCTTTAAAGCATTTCTGAAACTGTCATAGTCAGCAGAAGTTCTCATTGCATACTGCTATTTTGGTTGCTAAAGTCTCTGTCACATGATGCAGTTCCATTTCTAAAACTGTTCAGATTCTTTATGTAAAACCCATTCACAGGCATGGTTCATGGTAGGCACTCAGGGGAAAAGGTAGCTTTCTGGAGCTTCTGAGTTACACTAGAGTTTAGGGATGGGTGGTTAGGAAGAGGTAGAAAACAGAGCCCAACAACCAAGCCGGTAGTTGTTTGCTCCATGCTCATCCTTACCATCACCAATTTCACCTAAAGTATCTGTTTATCAGAGTTTTCATCTGTGTCAACATCAGAACGGCGCCAAGGTAGGGCATCAGATCCATACTCCCCAAAATGCCAAGTACCTCTCACAGAAAATAATTAGGGACAATATTGATGGTAAATATAAGAAACTTTGTGGAGACGTTTAAGTCAAAGGAGATTCATACAAAACTTTGTTCTGGAGGACAGAATAAAGGGAGTGGTATTAAATGTAAGAAAATGGATTTTTACAAACACTCATTTAGGACCTGATCCTTAAGGAATCTTGATTGATTTGCGATGGTAAGTACAAAATGACCAAATCTATCTGGAAGATGCTGAGGACCCATCAAGCCCATCCTACTTCCTTTGTAGTTCTAACCAGGGGCAAAAAAAGGAGGTGCCCAGAAGTTGAGTCCAAAGCTTAGAAATATGTGCTTGATCAGCATGTGGTTTAAAAAAGTTTTGAATTTGTCTTTTGGTTGGGCATGTCCTCTTCTGATTACCTCAGTTCTTTCCACTCCTAATTGTCTTGTATCCAACTGCTTCACACATTTATGTTATCTGGTCTGGGCCCTGAAGACATTTAAATTGGCAACTCCTGCTAAACTACCTCTGAATGATGAAATTATATGCTGTGAAGGGAGGGGTGGCCACCCAGGGCCACATACCACTGTTCAGAACTTGAAAAAGAGCGAATAAAATGATTACTCTTATAAATTCAAGTGAGATTATAAATAATACTGGTAATTTGTCTTCTGAAGGATTTAAGATCTACCATTTTCCATTGTTGATGCACATTAAGGGTGTTCTTATCAGTGTAATATATTAGCATAACAAATTACCTGGATATTAACAAACTTGAAACAAAGAGCCTTATCTGAGGCGCTGTGTCAAGGACATTGGTGCTTTCTGATTCCAGTGTTTGGTTGAATTGATCACCCTAATTTATCTCAGTAGTTCTCAAGTGGGAGAGCACATAAATAGATCAGAACTTCCCAAGGGAGGTTATCACAGTAAATCATTCTGTACATGGGTTTGTGGCTAATTGCAGTATATTGTTTGTATGAATGCTGTGAAAGCAAAAACAAAAAATGGTTGAAAGCTACTGACAGAGTCTATATTGAAAGAATTGCCAAGAAAAGTTTGGTTTGTTAGGTGCAATTTGCTTTCTCTTTGAACTCATGCCTCTATTAGATCCCCCATGAATTGGGGAAGATAAAACCTATCTTCTTGGTTTTCTTATTTTGTGGACCCCTAGATGAAAATGCCTGATGGCTTAATTTTGGCTTTCCCTTAGAGTCTCCAACAATTGGCCATTTCCCTGACTTAAATGTTGTGTTTTGTCCTTGGAAACTTTCTTCCAGTGGTAAGGAAAACAATTCCTGGGTTGGCTACATCCTCATTTGTGCCTGATTCAGTTTGTAGGCAATTGAAACTTCTCAGCCACTGTTTATTAATTAAATTCCCACAGGATTTCTTGGACTGAACCAAGCTCTGTCTACTCTATGGCTAAGCTCAATTTTGATCAAATCTGTGCTGAGGACTACAGGGCAGGTGGCAAAACAGGAAAAAGAAAGTTGACAGAAGGTGTCCTTCATCTCCTACTGAACACCAGCACTCAATCCTGTTATATTCCCTGTTGGGTACAAGACTTGAGGGTATACTTGGGGCTAGTTCCTGGATGTGAGAACAAGCTTGTTTCATTGGGAGGCCAGGCACAAGTTGAGGCTAAGAGGGAATGCAAAGCCATGTCTGCGGAGGAGTGCTGCAGGGGAAAACTGAAGACCATATTAGTGTTCAGATCTGAGATGAGTTTGAGGCTTGAAATCAGAGCTGAAGCAAACCAGGAGGAGCTGGGTGAAGGCAGAGTAGGCCAGGAAGCAAGCTCCCTGAGAGTCTGTGGCATTTGGTTTTGGGTTAGGACTGTAGTCTCACACTCACCAACTGAATTTGAGCCCTGCAAGGAGGCAGAGAAGTACAACATTTACCAAGGTAGCTGGCTTTCTCTTCCCCCACCCCTACTCCTCCTCCTCCTTCTTCTTCTCTGTCTCTCTCTCCCTCTCCCTTCCCTCCTCCTCTCTCTCACACACACATGCGTTCAACATGTGAGTGTGTGTATATGTGTATGTAGGGGCCATAGGAGTAGTTGGGGACACAGCAGGGAGGAAATAGAGAGGGAGGGAAAGAGAGTAAAGGAAAAAGTCCAGTAGTAGGTTCTTCTGGTGCTGGTTCACCTCTTTGCTATTTGTTTAAAGGTTTAGTGTGTGTGTGTGTGTGTGTGTGTGTGTGTGTGAGAGAGAGAGAGAGAGAGAGAGAGAGAGAGCAGGGGAGGGGCAGAGAGAGAGGGAGACACAGAATCCGAAGCAGGCTCCAGACTCTGAGCTGTCAGCATAGACCCTGAGGTGGGGCTCAAACACTTAACCGACTGAGCTACCCAGGAGCCCCTTTGCTATTTTTTTTTTTACATGAATCCACAATCTGTAAGGAAGCCTAAAGCAAATTCCTAACTGGGAGTTATTGAAAGTTTTTAATTAGTTCTCTTGCCTAAAACCAGGAACAGTTTATTCCAATGATATAATGGTTTGATGTTCCTTTATGAGTTATAGTCATCTTTCTATTTCTCCTGTATGATATAGGCATTATTTGTATCTCTAGGCCATTCCATTTAATCAGTAAGATATCTTTTCCTTCTAGACTTGGAATTCAATTGTATTATGGCAGAGATAGCCAACTTACTTTACTTTTGCCCTGTTTCATTTAGACTGTTTCGATGCTGCCTGCTAACTCTCTCCCAAGCAATAAGATTTCTGATTGTAAATATGCTGTTATAAAAATAATTGAAAAAATATTTATTGACTTCCTATCATATGCAAGGCAATGTGTTGTTTTCAGGGTGTGTTGTGAGGACTGGATAGAATAAAAATACAGAATGGAGTCCCTGCTTTCAGGAGCTGAGTCTACTTGGGAAGAGAAAGCATTTAGACAGAAAACTATGGCTAAGAATAATACAAAAGGAATAATTTAAAAGGTCAGTTGTGAAATTCAGATACTATCCTATGAAGTCAGAGGAGGGAACAATCACCAAAGAGTAGGAAGGCTAGCAAAGGCTTTAAAATGCCTGCTACATACCAAACATGCAATGCATACATTTGTTGGGTGAAGTGGAATTTGAGCTAGATCTTGAAGGATGGGTAATATTTAGAAAGGTAGTTTAGAGCAGGAACTATATTCTTGATAGAATATATAATATAGGCAAATGCGGGGAAAGCATAGATTGTGTTGGGGGATACCGAAGTAGTAGTTTTTCTAAAATAAAGGGTTTATGAAAGGAGATCATATCGAAAATGTGGTTGGTGCCAGATGATGGAAGGCCTAGGATACATGGGAAAAGAGTGTGTGCTTTCTCCTCTAGGTAGTGCAAAACCACTGAAGGTTTTGAGAAAAGGATAATGTCAAGGGAGGATGCACCTGGTGACAGTGTGCAGGGTGGACTGACAGGGAGAAACTGGAAGCAGGTGGCCTAGCTGGGAGGCTACTGGAGTGGTCTGGACAGGAAGTAATAAGGGTTGGAGCTACAGTGGTAGCAGTGGGAAATGTTATAAGATATAGAGTAACAACATGTAGAAGATGAATGAACAGGACTTAATGACTTGATTTCATACATGGGGCCAAGGAAAGGTAGAAAGTAAGATGACTCAGGCTTCTAGTCCATGAGACTGAAGAACAGTGGCATTACCAGTAATGTTTTCTCTGCCTAGACGTTGTTTAATGCTGCCTTAGGCTAGTTTGCAAAAGGACGAGACTCAAGGAGCTATTTGTGTTGTCTGTTTAAGTCCCTTTTGCTTTGTTGTTTTTTGGGACTCTGGAAGAGTTCTAGAGATTCTAGACTGGCATGTTTGAAATCTGGACTACAGGCAGGACCAACCAAAATTATGACAGATCATTTCCATTGTGTCCTGATTCATCTCTCTTGCTATTTCATTCAGATTGCAAGTCTGTTGGTTCTACTCAGACTCACCTTTTTTATGGCAATCAATAAGGACTGAATAGCTTTTATTCATTGGTGCGTCTTCCTCCTAACTCCCTTGGGCAGCACTGTCTCTCTGCTTGATATTAACACATATCTTCACGCTCATTTTTGGACTCTGAGAACTACCGATATCTCGGGGATTGATGCTTGCTGCTTTTTTGTGCACCTGAAGGCACCAGCCCTAGAAAACTAATGATGCCTTTAAGTTTATTTATCAATTTAAATAAAGGGGCCCTTTGCCTGCAGAGCAGGCTAAGAGGCTCAGGAAGATTTTTTTCCTTTCCTCACAGGGGATTGGGTTCAGTAGTGTATGCTTGAATGAATTCCTTGAAGCAAAAGAGACACTAAAGGAATCTATATGAAAGATTAAAAGAATAATGTCAGGTAGTATATAAAAACTTACTTAGTGTTGTAAGTGTTTACTTATTTCAAAACCATTTATAATAGTTTGTCTACAAGCCAGCATATTCCCCACCCCACCCCAAACACATGTGCACTCCAAAATAACAAAGTTCTATGGTCACTTCTGTCATATATAGGAAAATAAATGGACTTAGAGTACCATTTTTTTAGATGAAGTTTTCTTTTTTTTTATTAACTTGTTTTATTTTTTATTTTTTTAAATTTACATCCAAATTAGTTAGCATATAGTGCAACAATGATTTCCGGAGTAGATTTCTTAGTGCCCCTTACCCATTTAGCCCATCTCCCCTCCCACAACCCTTCCAGCAACCCTCTGTTTGTTCTCCATATTTATGAGTCCCTTCTGTTTTGTCCCCCTCCCTGTTTTTATATTATTTTTGTTTCCCTTCCCCTATGTTCATCTGTTTTGTCTCTTAAAGTCTTCATATGAGTGAAGTCATATGATTTTTGTCTTTCTCTGACTAATTTCACTTAGCATAATACCCTCCAGTTCCATCCATGTAGTTGCAAATGGCAAGATTTCATTCCTTTTGATTGACGAGTAATTCTCCATTGTATATATATGCCACATCTTCTTTATCCATTCATCCATCGATGGACATTTGGGCTCTTTCCATACTTTGGCTATTGTTGATAGTGCTGCTATAAACATGGGGGTGCATGTGTCCCTTCGAAACAGCACAACTGTATCCCTTGGATAGATGCCTAGTGGTGCAATTGCTGGGCCGTAGGGTAGTTCTATTTTTAGTTTTTTGAGGAACCTCCACACTGTTTTCCAGAGTGGCTGCACCAGCTTGCATTCCCATTAGAGTACCATTTTTGATTGGAATAATGATAAATTTGAAAGTAGAGTCCATGGATCTTGTGCTTAGAATCATACTATATTTCATTTACCATGTAATTTTTTAAAGTTTTTATTTATTTATTTACTTAAGTAATTTCTACACCCAACATGGGGCTGGAACTCATGACCCCAAGATCAAGAGATGCATGCTCTTCTGATTGAGCCAGCCAGGCACCCCTTATTTATAGTGTATTAAAAAAAAACATTTTCATACTCCTTAGTTCATTTGATTCTCACAGCTCTCTTGTGAGGTAGGTCAGGAAGATATCATTCTTTCCCAAGTTACACAGGGGAGAAATTACTCACTCAAGGTCACTAAGCAATTTAGCATCAATGCCCTTTCTTTTTCTTTCCTCCACTTGCCCCTCCCTTTTCCTTTTCCTTCTCCTTCTTCTTTATTTTCCTCTGAAGAGGAAAGGCTATAGCCATGATTTTCTCTGGGCCTCAATAGTCAATCAGTCATCAGGGGCAAGGGACAACTGGAAGAGAGATTAAGTCCCTCCTACAATGTAGAGATAATGCAGTTGCTTTTCACTATGGCAGCCCCACACATCTCTGGCAGCTAGCTTCAGAAATAGGAAGGAAGCACCCAGGGTCTTTGGGCCAATCCCTCAGAATGAAAGCTAACCCTCTGCTTTGTCCATTGCAACGGATCAATTTTCCTAAGCATCTAGAATGTTGTATGGGGAGTAATCTCCCTTCTGAAAAGTTTAGATAATGAGTTCCCTTACAATATAGGATGGATCAAGTCATGGTCTAGGTGATTTAAACAAAGACCAATCTCACTCATGCACATAGTTTCAATGACTGATTTATAAAGCAATGAATATCAAATCTAGTCTCCTTGTACCTCTCTATCCTGAACTTAGGATTTAAGTAGGCTCAATCAATTGCCTGCTGAGCATTGCCAGTGGTATGTAATCTTTCCTCACATACGTCAAATTCAACAGATCTAGTACCAAATTCATCATCGCTCTCATCTTAATGTACCTCACATAATTCATATCTGCTTTTGGTGATACCATCTTGAATCCCCCTTTTCTATTATTCTCCCATACCCCATCACCAAGAAGTATCAGTACAGCCTCTGACACCTCTACTCTCCATTTCCTTCTCTCTAGTCCTACTGCTGCTGTCTGGGTTCAGGACTTTGCCACTCTACTGGATTTGTCACTCTACTGGATTATTGCACCCTCTTGTTTTATGATCTGCCTGACTTCATCTTCTCCTCCATCTTTCACTTGGTGATTGTGAGATTTCTATAACACAAATCCAACCATATCTTGCCCCTGCTTAAAAGCTTGCCGATGGTTTTATTATGTCTACCGGATCATGTTTGAACTGATCAGTAGGCATCTACCTGGCTCTCCAAAGGTTTCTTTTCCTACTTCCACTCACGTACCCTGGACCCCAGCTATGCCATATTACCTCTCCCCAGCACATTTCTGACTTTCCTTATACCTCTGTCTTGGCTTCGGATGGCTTCACTTGATACCTGTTCTCTGCTTGTGAATACCTACTTCTTTCAGTTGCAGCTCAAATGTTACCTCCCCTCTCTATAGCTCTCCCTAATGTCTATAGGTAGAACCAAAACTTCCTGTTTCTCTGCTCCCATGGTCCCAGAGTTGTCTATAGTTCTGTAAATACACTGAAAACAGCTTCCGTCATAAGATATTGTAATTATTGGTTTTTCAGAAATAAAACAGGCTTGGGGATAGGGAGAAGATCTTATCCACTCTCCCACCATCCTACACACTTTGCATAGTATTTAGCACTTAGTTGGTTTTCAGTGAATACTCAATGAATCTGTAATTCATTAAGAAATTCATTTAATCATTCAGCCCCTATATTTGGCCCAAGGTTTTTGGTGATGAACCTGCAAAGCCTGGCCCTGGCCCTCATGGGGCCTACCATCAATGCTTAGAATGGTGGGAGACACCTATAAATAGATGAAGAATTCTAATGGAATATGGTAAGTGTACAGTTTGAATTTATATTGTCAGACTGCATAAAACAGAGGCAAAGAGCATAATCTCTTCTCTAGAACTGGGCTAGCCTGGATTTGGAGATTGGTTTCACCATTTCCTAGTTGTGTTGCTTTAGGCAACTTACCTAATGTCCCTGTGTTTTTCTGTCCTTATCTGTAAAATAGGAATTATTATAGTCTTTATCTTATAGAGGTGCTTTGAGGATTATAGGAATTAATTTTTTAATGTTTTATTTATTTTTGAGAGAGAGAGTGTAAGCGGAGAGGGAGAGGGAGACACAGAATGTGAACCAGGCTCCAGGCTATGAGCTGTCAGCACAGGGCCCGACATGGGCCTCAAACTCATGAACTGTGATATCATGACCTGAGCCAAAGACGCTTAACCAACTGAGCCACCCAGGTGCCCCTATGAGTTAATATTTATAAAACACTCAGTGTCTGACATATACCAAGTGTTTAATAAATTAAATGAAATCTGGTGGAGAGCACAATGAAAACTAAATTGCTTGGCTTAAGGGATAATGGGGTTAACCTTGTTTCTTCCTTACCACTTCTGATTTTACCTCTCTTAATGACCTTCCCCCTTCCTGTCACTTTAGGTTCAGAGCTTATTTAGGAAAAAAAAAAAAAAAAGAGGGAGGCTTGGTGAGAATGCCTCTTCAGGGTGCAGTGCAAAGCCCAGCATCCTGCCACTCTTTCTACTTACCTACCTCACACACTTGGACCCTCAACCTTGCTCAGGCCCAGTCACCTGTGTGGCAAGAGCTAAGTCCTGGGGCCCTGACTAGTGGGCCTTAGGTGTTTCCCTGTGTTATTACCAGTCTCATCTCTTTTCCATCCCTCTTTGGGAATGGCTTTTAGCCCATCCCTGCCTGCTCTCCTCACAGAAAAGACTGTGGTTGGGGGGGGGGGGCTGGGACTCACAGGCAGACATTTTGCAGGGCTTTTGACAACCTCTGGCCAAAAAGGGTCCTTACCCTAGCCATTCCTTCCCTTGTTGCCTCTCTTCCACTGACTCCCACCCTTGTGGGGCTTCTGAGCCCAGTAGCGTCAGGGAGGGGGGAAAGGAGAGAAGAAAAAATCGCTAATAGCCCCTGTAATTATTTTTATATTGCTTTATTTATTTGCCGAGACAACTGTTTTGCCATATTGCTAGAACGTGTGTCTGCCGTCTCAGATTTGGCAGGCCAACTATGTCACTGCTTTAATGACTCCGGAGCCATGTCCCTGAGAGGTCGTCCTAATTGTTCCTGCCTCCTCAGCTCGGTGCCAGGGGTTTTGTCTGTCTAGAGGTTGCGGCTGGCCAGTGGGAAAGGCATGCAGTCTCAAGCGCCTTCCCTCTGCCCACTGTCCACCTCCGCTTCTCTCAGATCAAAGCTCTTGAGACCTACTTCCGACCCCAGGAAAAGCTGGTAAACTCTTCCCCTTTGCCAGAGATAGGGAGGGAGATGCACTCAGAGAAGAAACATGGCAGGTGCATGAAACGCTCCATTGAACGGTAGAAGGGCTGGGAGGAACGCTGTGCATCTCCCCTGCCTACTAACTGTCAAGGTCACTGAAACCTTGAGCCTCCTTTGAAAAGTTTCCCAGACCCTTTAGTTGCCAGAGTCCTAATAATTCCTTATATCCGGGAAAGGATTTGTAAGTATGTTCACACACATTTTTTTTTCTTACTTAAAAGCCCGGTGAAGTAGATAGTATTATCATCCCATTTTACAGATGAAAAAACCAAGGTTAGAGAGATTAAGAAATTTGCTTATAATGTGGGAACCCTGAACTTTCTATTCCAAGCTCATGCTCTTTTCGACAATCCAGGGATGTCTCTTTGTCTTTCCTGTCCCTCCATTCCCAGACAGGGTACAGATAAGCTGCTATAACAGCCTACCCCTCCTGTACCTCTCTCTCCATTTACGATATTTTCTTTGCGATCTCTAGTGCCCTTTAGCTGTACATGAGGCCTGAGCAGTGGCCTATGCCTTAGATCTCCCTTTCCCCCTCCCAGAGAGAAAGAAAGCTGAAGATCTGATTCCTACTATTGAACTGATGACTGATCCTTGGGTAATGGGCATTGTATGCAGGTTCTAGAGAGTTCCTCTTTTCAGCCAGGGCTCAGGCTTAAAGGAACAATGCTCACCTAATGGAGATTCAGACACCAAGGTCGGGTGAACGGACCCGTTTCACTGTCTCCTTACGGAGAAAGGAACGTATTTTAGCTAGAGCTGTCTATTTTCAAATAGTATTCAGCTATTTCAGGGGAAAGAAGTGTGTAAGGTTCTTGCTCCTGATGTCTGCCTGAAGGGGGCTCAGTCAGTGCTGCTGCCTTTCTGGCTGGTGAGCAGTAGGGAAGTACACATATTAGCAGAGCCCCCCCTCCTGGGACAAGTGGAGACCCTCTGTTCTGGGTAGAGGACCAACTGCTCCCAGAGAATACACGTGGGGAGAGCTATGGGTTGGGAGTAGAGGACCTTGGCTTCTCGTTCCACGTTTGTCATTGCTTCGTTGAGTAAATCCCTTTACCACTCAGTTCCCTGCTCCTGTCTATAAAATGCAGTGAAGCTCTCTCAAATATAAAATAAGCATTTGGATTGCACTGTGTACTTTTTCACACAAAGTACTTTGTTTGATCAGAAAGTCTGGTTTAAACTTAGGATGAGGAAACCGGCTCAGGAGGATTATGTGGCAGAGCCAGGATCTAAGCCCAATTGTGTTGGAAGGTCATGCTTCAGCGTCTTTATATGTTAGGTGAAGATAATGATGATGACAATGATGGAAGCCAATGAGTGCTTATCAGAAGCTGGACTCTGTGCTAAGGAGTGTTACTTAATCATCACGACATATCAATAAGGACAGTACTCTTCTTATCCTCAGTTTAGAAATGCAGTGCATAAAATGCTGAATGAGAAAGTGCTTTGGGATGTGCTTTCCTCAGTGCTGTCTGATTGCAAACCAGTCCTCTGCATCATTTTAATAGGCTCACCAGATGAGCCTGGTAGCCTCCAAGGGGAATGCACACTTGTCTGGGTCTCAGGTCAGAAGGTCAGGCCAGGATGGGGAAATGCCTACAGGAGACCCTCCTTCACCAGCAGGAAGGTGGGGTGTGCAGCATCCTCAGCTCTAACCTGTTGTTGCGTGAGCTGAGCTGCACATGACCAGCGAGCTCAGCGGGCACCTGTTTGGGAGCACCTGTTGTTCCATTTCTTCCTTGCCACCTTGACTGTTAGCCAAAGCATTTATTTCTTCCGTCTCCAGCCTCTTCAAGCAACTAGGGAGACACATCCCTTTCCCCAGTCCCTGTTCTGCCTTTGGTTTGCCCAGACAGGAGTTGACCTGTTAGCCTTGTCACTTTACCTCTGGAGTCTCAAGGGAACCAAATCTAACACACCAGCTGTAAGAGCATTGTATTTGGATCTGTGCCGGGACACCATAAAGCTTGTGTCCTGTACCTCATAAATTAAGAGATTTTATTGCTGGGCTCATGGAGTTTTGCTAGGCACTCAATGCATCTCTAGCACTAGCCCCCATCCTTCAGCAGTATCATTCTCTGTCCATAAAAGTCATTCTCTGTCCATAAAAAAGAGTTTGTGTTCCTCTACAGACCTTTCCAGTGTATTGTCTGTCTGTTATCATGTTGTGACGAGATTTCAGGGAAAGGTATCCAGAAATGTCAGGGAGGCTGTGCCATCATGCAAACCAGATACCACACCAGACAGGATAAAGATGAGCACGTTTCAGAGTCTGATGGCAAGGTGGTGGTTTCGAGGACAGGCAGGTGTGGAATCAAGCGGTTGCCAGGGTTAACATTGCATTTTCCAAGACTTTCAACGCTTTTTCAAGGCCTGAAATACCTCAACCCTTCATTTACGTTTTTCCTCTCAGGCTTTTGAGTACCTGTAGAGAAAGTCACATTGGCTGTGCAGGTTGGTGCCATCAAGTTCTCATCTTCTAAGCTCTGCCAAGCCCATGGTGCTATTCTATACACGCTTCTTTTTTTTTTTTTAAATTTTTAAAGTTTCTTTATGTATTTGGAGAGAGAGAGCACAAGTGGGTGAGGGGCAGAGTGAAGGAGAGACACAATCCCAAGAAGGCTCCACACGCCATGAATGCAGAACCCGACGTGGGGCTTGAACTCACAAACTGTGAGATCATGACCTGAGCTGAGATCAAGAGTTGGATGCTTCACTGACTGGGCCACCCAGGCGCCCTTACACGCTTCTGTTTTTTTTTAATTTCTTGGGTTGACTTCCTTTCGAAAGTCCCATAGATGGGGATCCATCTTGTTGCCCTCCCCACCCCACCCCCCGCCTCACAACAGAAAAGCTTGTCCCGTACCTCACAGAGAAAAGTCTTTGAGATGTTAACTTCCTCCACTCCGTGCCAAATCTTATATTTGTATCCAATTTCATTTTACTTTTGGAGGTGTTTCTTTTTTTTTTTTAAAATTTTTTTTTTCAACGTTTATTTATTTTTTTTGGGACAGAGAGAGACACACAGCATGAACGGGGGAGGGGCAGAGAGAGAGGGAGACACAGAATCGGAAACAGGCTCCAGGCTCCGAGCCATCAGCCCAGAGCCCGACGCGGGGCTCGAACTCACGGACCGCGAGATCGTGACCTGGCTGAAGTCGGACGCTTAACCGACTGCGCCACCCAGGCGCCCCAACTTTTGGAGGTGTTTCTATTCCTTTCTAAGACTGATCTCTGCACCTCTGCTCTTGATCCTCTACCTCCTACCTCCATTTGTTTCTCAGATGCTTAATCTTCTTCACTCAATGCTCCCCTTATCAACCCTTGAATGTGTTCGAGTGTCACCACCCATAATAAAAATTCTCATTCAGTCTCCATTTGTATCATTTTTTCTCCCGTTCCTTTTGCCACCCATCACGGTTGAGCTTCTGTCTCCATGACTCATTTCTACCACATCAGAACATTAACAGCAGCTAATATCTATTAAGTTCTTACTATGAACCAGGCACTGTGTTGGGCACATTATATGAACAGTCTTCTTCGATTCTCACAACAACCCTCTGACCTAAGTACTATCGTAAGCTCCATTTTACCCACAAGGGTGGTTAGAGCTTTTGAGTGACTTATTCAAGGTTACATGGTCCAGTGAGTGATAGAGCTGGGATTTGAACAGAGGTAATCTGACATAAGAGCCCATACTTTAACTCAGTTACCCACAGACTTGTTCTGTAAAGGCCTAGGCAGTGAAGCTTTTAGGCTTTGCATCCCACATGGTCCCTGGTGCTACTGCACAGCTCTGTTCTTGTGGTGTGAAAGCAGCTATAGACAATATATAAATGAATGAGAGTGACTGTGTTTCAATAAAACTTTATTTATGGACAATGAAGTTGCAGTTCCTGTAATCTTCACATGCTATAAACTATCCTACTTCTTCTTCGGAGTTTTTTCAGGCGTTTAAAACCATGAAGACCATTTTTAGCCTGCAGTCTGTACAAAAAGAGGTGATGGGTTGTGGTTTGCTGACTCCTGCTCTAACCATGCCGTTATTCAGGGCTTGTCGGAATATCAAATCCAATGGATTAGCTCTTAATGCTGTTGATACAACCCACTTTTTCTCCTCCCATGATTTTGAAGGCAATACTCACTTCCAGTTTTCCTTCTACCTTTATAAATCCATTAGTCTCTTCTGAGAGTCTCTTTTCTCCCGTCTACCTTTCAAATGTTGGTATTTTCCGGGATCAATCGTTGACTTCTTTCTTTCTTTCTTTCTTTCTTTCTTTCTTTCTTTCTTTCTTTTGTTGCTCTGGTAGAGTAATTGATCCTACTTCCATGACTAACACTGGCTGTTAATGTAATAACTCAGAGCATGGGCATCTGGGTTTACCTTCCTGGGTTTAAATCCTGGCTCTGATAGATACTACTTGTGTGACCTCATGGGGTTGTTGTGAAGGTTAAATGATTTATGATTTAGAAAATTCTCAGAACCATGTTGTTAACATAATACATGCTTAACAAAATATTCATCATCATCTTGTTATTATTGATTAGATATAGACATCCTAATCTATATCTCCAGCTCAGACTTCTCCTTCGAGTCCTACACCTATAGATCTAACCGCCTATTTAACATCTGTAACCTAGATGTCCTACCGGCACCTTCACTTCAACATGTTCCAAACTTAATACATCATCTCTCTCCCACTCCCAACCCCCCCCAATGCTAACCTGCTATTTTCCTCCATACTTCCTTATTCTTGTTAACAGCATCACTGTCCACTCAGTCACTTAGCCAAGAAAGCTGGGAATCTAGTTTAATGTCAGAAAAAAAGTGACATGAGACATCCAGCTTTAAAGCCAAGAGGAGACTGAACATTTTAAATCCCCCTCAGTGGGGATTTGAGATTAGCTATGTGATTGATTTGAAAAATTTCCTCTCTCCCCTTTCCTAATCTCCTCCCCTTTATTCCTGCCAGAATGATCTTCCCTCTCTCCTTTAAACGTGATGTGTCCATTTCTAACTCCTTACCTTTGACCACACAATTCCTTTCATCTGAAAGACACCCCCCAAATGCCATTCATCACTCAAGAGCTAGAACACCCATGAAGTCATCTTGACTTCTCTCATCAACAAGATAAGGTATATTTTGGAATTGAGAGCTTATATTTTTAAAATGAATTTCACTATTACATATGTCATACTTTACAAAACCTTTTGTCACAAGTCTATAAGTCATACTGTTTCAACTGGATTATAAACATCTTAGGTTCACAGAGCATAGGATGTTCTCTTTTGTGAATTCTCCATAGTGTCTCACACAGGTCCCCTTTTGCCTTCAATCACTCTTTCTCTGGCTCCTCTCCCTCCAATAAACATGGGCCACAAAGTTCTACTTTAACTATTCACTTTTATCCTTCTTTTGACTGTCTCTCTTGGAGATTTTTAAATCCGTTTTTAGAGATAATTTTTGTAGACCTATATCTATGACTTCCCAAATTTTCATTTCATTTCCTAACCTGTCTCTTGAGCTGCAGTCCCACGTCTCAAAGTTTTTGATGGATGTTTTCATGAGGATGTCTTGCCTGACGTCAAACTTAATACTATATTGAAATCTTAACTCATCATCTTCCCATCTCACCCCACCTTCACATGTCCTTATGGCATCATCATCTTCTGTCACCTGGATAAAACTTGCAGTCATCTTTGACTACTTTCATCACACATATACAGTCATTCACTATAGTATATCTACCGTCCCCTTATGGTATCTTTTACACCCCATCCTTTTCAGGTCCATTATAACAACAACCATAATAACAACTCTAGCAGTTAACATGTAATGAATGTTTGCTATGGCTGGGCACTGGGCTAAGTGTTTTATATTTATATTTTATATTTTCATCTGCATAGCATTACGAAGTAGGTATTCTTAGTATCTTCTTTTCATAGATGAGAAAACTAAGGCTCAGAGTGGCAGAGTGAGAATCACACCAAAATGGGTTTGGACTTAGCTTCCTTACTTAACCACAGTGCTACTTACTCCTCGTCCCTAGATTTCTATAATTGCTTCCTAACTGCCGTGCCTTCTATTTCTTGCTCCTCCACCAATCGTTCCTGTAGACCGTTTCCAGAATAATCATCTCCAAACATTGCTACCATTATTTCATTTCTCATCTCAAAATCATTTGCTATCTCCCTTTTATTCACTGAATTAAATGTAGTCATAGCCCAACATATCAGGCCCTCCACACTCTTACCACAACCTAACTTTCTAGCTCTGTCTCCTGGAAGCATATACCTCCGCGAAAGGATTAAACCACAGTGTTCTACTCAGCCATACCATGATGTCATGTCTGCTCCTATCATCTACTCACTCCTGACCCTGTTGTGAGTTCCTAGAGGGAAAAGGATGGGTGTGCATGTTCATACCCCACAGTGCCTTCCACCTAGTCTACACTTAATGAATATATGTCAAATGTTTGACAGTAGGGACTCAGTTACCACTTGGAGATTGTTTAATTACTCCTTCACACTCTCCTCTTTCTTTCTTTACCAATAGTGTTCTCATTTTCTATTCCTTAGCATAATTACCCTACAAAAATGTAAAAATCCTCTTCTCTGCAGTACCAACATCTTCGGAAAACCATGTCATCAGCTTTTTCCTCTGTTTATCCCCAAACATACCTTCCCATCAATCTTTCTTATTGCTTGCAAGTTATCATTAGACTAAATTGTACTAATCTAGGAAAGGTTTCTGGAGATGACCGCTGTGTGAAGATGATAGCACAGCCTATAGCATAAAGTCCTCCGGTGGATCTTGAGGTGAAATATTTTATGTAAGCTGCAGACTTTTAGGCCATGTTCAGCACTGGCCAGGGCCCCCGAGTGACTGTATCTAAGAGATGGCAAGGGAAGTGACAACTGGGAGGCGTAGTTCCAAATGCAGATATTATAAATCTCCAGATGTTCTTACATCCAAGAGAGAAAGCATTCTCATTTTTTACTGAATCTTTTTTAGTTTAGCTTATTTGTTTGCATTTTAGATCCTTGCTGCTTTCTGGGCATTGCCACAGATTAGGGGCCACAATGGCAAGGGACAGGATGGAATGCCTTTATAGTTCAGGAAGATCATGGTGTTTTATGTTTAGGCAGAGATTTCATTTATTTATAAGGATTGTTTATAACATCTGCTCAGTGGTTCCAGTCATCCAAAGTAATATTTATCAAACTTTTTGACAGTAACCCACACAAGAAAAACATTTTACATTGGACCCAATATACACACAAACCTGTGCACATGTACACACATACACACACACGTACGTTACTGAACAAAAGTGTCATTAAACAATGTCCACTCTTACTATATATGATTCACATTTTTCTCTTTTCATCAATTTAATTTAAAAATAGTTGTGGTGAACTGCTAATCTGATTTCAAAGTACATTAATGAATCATTGGCAACACTTGAAAAACACTGGTTTAAAGGATGGAAACAAAAAGAGATGATAAGATGTTCTGTTTTGTGCTACTAGAAGGAAGTATACATTGCATGCAATTGACAAGCTGGCAAGGAACAGTTCTTAAGCCACAGCTAAAGACCAAAGTCCATAGTAGGGATAACAAAAATAATTAACTGTGGTGTACTGGTTTTGTTAGCAGCTTTACACAATTCTTTGTTTAAAATTAAACTTGTAATTTTTGCGTGTGTGTGTGTGTGTGTGTGTGTGTTGTGCCTTTTGCTGCATAACATGCTACCCAACTATATGGTAGTCTATTTCGATGTTTACAAGGATGGAAGAGTTCCACATTCTTCTGCGAATTAGATAGAAAGCTGTGGCGCTTTTTCAAAGATTATTCATAAATAAGATATTGAGATTATTTATTTGAACATACGATGCCTTTATTACTACATGGAATAATACTAGCTATCTTTCATGAATTTGCTATGGTTTTTTTCCCCAGTGAGGGCTATACGACATTATTGAAGCATTAGGGTTATATAACGTACCGAGTATTAAGGGGAGCATCATGGGGCCAAAGGGGCTGTATTTTAGAAACTGGGTATAGTCACCAGTTGCTTGGATAACTGATTGGCTCAAAGATCTCTCCCTTAAACAGATGTTAGTTCTTCCAAAGTTGCATTGTAGTGAGAATGCAGCAAAAAGACAAGATAGATTTGAGCTGTAGTTTGAGAGATTTTGTGATGCTGTAAAGATCTTTCTGAACATCAATTCATAGTTTCTTGCATTTGCATTCAGAAGTTCTTGAGGGGGAAAAAAATAAGGAATGGGTGGCAACCAAGTAGATGGTACACAGTGCAAGCAAGCTTTTTCACTGAATACCCTTTGATATATTTTCATTAAACATTTTTTAATGTTTATTCATTTTTGAGAGACAGAGAGACAGAGCATGAGCAGGGGAGGGGCAGAGAGAGAGGGAGACACAGAATCCGAAGCAGGCTCCAGGCTCTGAGCTGTCCTCACAGAGCCCGATGCGGGCTCGAACCCATGAACCGTCAGATCGTGACCTGAGCTGAAGTCGGAAGTGTAACTGACTGAGCCACCCCAATGCGGGCCTCAAACCCTGAACCGTGAGTTCATGACCTGAGCAGAGATCAAGAGTTGAATGCTTAACGGACCAAAATACCAAGGAAAACAAAAATGACAACCAAAAGAGCTTTCTGACAATGAGGAGACAGTACAATGTAGGCCAAGGGAGAAATGCAAGATTTGTAGGAAGAAACTGGATGTTCCAAACCTGCCTCCACCATTTACTAGCTGTGCAATACCGGGCATACCACTTAACATGCCTGATCCTGTCTCCTCATCTGTTAAATGGGAGCATAGCTATATAGACCCTGTAGTGAAGATTATTTAAGATAACATATTTGTAGCACTCAGCACATAGAAGATTGTGGTAGACAGGATAATGGCCCTCTAAATATGTCACCACAGCCCCAGAACCTGTGAATGTGTTAGGTTACATGGTCAAAGCGATTTTTTTTTCAGGTGGAATTAAGGTTGATAATTAGATGACCTTCAAATAGGGACACTATCCTGGATTATCCAGGTGGGCCCAGTGCCCTCACGTGGGCTCTTTTTTTTTTTTCAGTATATGAAATTTATTGTCAAATTGGTTTCCATACAACACCCAGTGCTCATCCCAAAAGGTGCCTTCGTCAATACCCATCACCCACCCTCCCCTCCCTCCCACCCCCCATCAACCGTCAGTTTGTTCTCAGTTTTTAAGAGTCTCTTATGCTTTGGCTCTCTCCCACTCTAACCTCTTCATGTGGGCTCTTAAGAGCAGCAGGAGAAGGCGGAATAGTCAGAGAGAGATGCAAAGGAAGAAGAGGTAGGAGAGATTCAAAGTGTGAGGGGCACTCAACCTGCCCTGACTGGCTTTGAAGTTGGAGGAATTGGGCAGTGGATCAAGGAATGTGGGGGGGCCTTCAACTGACAAACAGCAAAGAAATTGGGACTTCACTCCTACAACTGCAAGGAACTGAATTATACCAACAACCTGAATGAGCAAAAAAATGGATTCTCCCCTACGGCCTCCAGAAGGAAATGCAGCCCTGCATTATACAAATATATTATTGTTATAATTCTGCTAAACTTGTGGTTGTTATGGCCACGATAGAGAACTAATATAAAGATGTTCAATCATCAACAGCAATTGCTGTTGTTAATTTAGGGTGATCATAGAAATCCCAGAAATTAGTGATTTACATTGTCTATTATAAGATTATTGATGACCCACTAATGGGATCTTCTTGAAAATCAATGGATGTTGGGCAACCCCAGTTCGAATCGAAGCTGTGGGTCTCAAACACACCAAAGGTCTGGGACCCAAAGGTAGTATATGCCAGTGATTTAAGTTTCTGGAGAATCAAGTGCTTAGTGGTTTTATTGGAATGTATGCAATTTATTAAAATGTATAGAATTTATGGAATTCATAGGTGCTATATCTATCGTATTTTACAGGTGAGAATATGGAGCCGGTAGAGAACATTGTGGGCTGGGAGGAGGTAGGGCATTTCTCATTCTTCTCACCTGTAAAATAGTGATAGGGATAGTGTTTACTTAAGTCATTATGTCTAAAATGAGTAAGTTACTTGCTTCCTTTGAGCTTTGGTATTGTCCATAAAATAAAGATGATAATGTACCTATTTTATGCAGTTGTCCTGTGGGTTTAAATGAGATACTGCACGTAAAATGCTCACCACATAACGTAGCACCTTCTAAGTGTTAACTGTTGCTGTTGAGCTGACCTTTGTAAGATGTGTTGATATGGAAAGGTATTATGTAATAATACATCATTACTTTCTGAGGGAAAAATCAGTGTAGCTTAGGTGGAGATTTATATATAATATTTTTGTTCCTTTGGTGGACTCAGATATAAAAAGTTTCTCTTTTGAGTTTCTCTGCTATGCCTTGACCTACATCGTTTATTTAATTAAAAAAAATTTTTAACATTTATTCATTTTTGAGAGGGAGAGAGACAGAGCATGAGCGGGGGCGGGGCAGAGAGAGAGGGAGACACAGAATCAGAAGCAGGCTCTAGGCTCTGAGCTGTCAGCACAGGGCCCCACGCGGGGCTCGAACTCACGGACCGTGAGATCATGACCTGAGGCGAAGTCGGACGCTCAACCGACTGAGCCACCCAGGCGCCCCTACATCGTTTTTTTTTAACCCAAACCATTTGACACCTACCCTGTGAAGTAAGGGTTACTATTCACCCATTTTACAGATTGGTATCGGGCAAAAAATCCGGCAATATTTAGTTCTGCCCCTGGAATGCTATTTCAGGCTTGATTTTTTCACAGTTGCTTCACTGAAGGGTGTGTGTGTGTGTGTGTGTGTGTTGTGTGCATGTGTTTGCCTACTGCATGTATTTGCAAATATGCAGAAAGAGCCTCACTACTAACTTTCTACCTTCGTAATTTTGAGACATGCCATATAGAATAGGGCTACTTCTGACTTCAGTCTTATTCTATGGAGTGATTTTGTCAGGAACACCTTTAATTCTTTCTGAATAATATTTGTTTGGGGGCTCCCATTCTTTTGAAATTTATTTTACTTTTGGGTGTCTGTGTAAAGCCCAGTGTGATTCACGCCAATTAGGAATAGAGGTTAGGCACCCAAGACATCACATCTAGTGATTAGTTGACTAGCAAACTAAAATTATTGACCAAGTCATATTAATTATAATGATATTTTCCATGTATTGATTGTTCACAATATGCCAATGTCACATAGTGTCTCATTTAATCTCCATAACAACTCAGGGTCAGCAGGTACTATTATTAATCCCTTTATACTGATGAGGAATCTGGGGCGGGGAGACAAAGTACCTCGTACGAGTTTACATAGCTAGTTATTTGTGGGCAGGATCAGGAATTGAACTCAGGTCTGTGTGAGTCCCCAAGTCCAAGTCCTCCTGGTAAGGAGAACAGTCCTATGGTCTGACTCCCCTTAAATCAACTCTCTTGCCCACACTTAAGGCTTTTACACTGGATAATGGGAGAAGTGGACCTAAGGAAAGTTTATATTTTAGAGTTTTTTTAAAAAAGTGATAAGTCACTTGAATTGTCCCTGTGTGCCCCGTAGATAATGGTTTATTTTCCAATGACTTTCAGATGCTTTTTGGGATAAACTCTAGTCCAGTGCCTCTCAAATCTTAACATTTTGAACAAATCACTGGGGAAACTTCTTAAAAATCAGATTCCAATTTATTAGGTCCGAGGAAGAGTTTAAGATTCTGTACTTATAAATACCTCCCGGGCACCAGGGTGGCTCAGTCAGTTAAGTGTTGGACTTCGGGCTCAGGTCATGATCTCACAGGTCATGAGTTCAAGCCCCGTGTTGGGCTCTGTGCTGACAGCTCGGAGCCTGAAGCCTGCTTCAGATTCCGTGTCTCCCTTTCTCTCTGCCCCTCCCCTGCTCGTGCTCTGTCTGTCTCTCCCTCTCAAAAATAAATAAACATTAAAAAAAATAGCTCCCAGGGGATGGTGGTGCTACTGGTGTGGGGATCACACTTGGAGTAGCAAGGCCCTAACCTGCTCCATCCCAGCCTCTTCTTACTAACCTTGTGATAGCCTCATGACAGTGTAGAAGTTCTTCATATCATCCTTCTGGATTATAACAGACGTGTTTGCATTGGCCTATTTTACAGATCGTGGGGGGAAAAGAAACGCAAAAAACTGGGGTGGGATTAATTGAAACCAGGTATCAAGGCTAAAGAATGGAGGTAGGAAAAACACCCTACCCCCCCCCCGAAAACCTTCCTTCTTCTCATACTCTACTATAAAAACCATCTGCCTTGTCTTTTCTGCTTCTTTTGTTTTAATTTCTCAGGAAGTGTGTGAGTGTGTGTGTGTGTGTGTGTGTGTGTGTGTCTGTGCCTGTGCATGTGTGTGTCTTGGGGGCACGTGGCGGGTGGGAAGGCAAGTCACAAGGATATGGCAATAAACATGGTAAACATAATCGTGGCACAAAAGTGGAGGGTTGTGATCTTGGTAAACTTGGTTTTAGTTTCCTCTTTGACTTCCTGGAAAGATCTTCGGAGAGCTTTGGGGAATTTATTCAGTCCTAGCAGGAAGTCTTGGGTTCTGGTTGGGGCTCTGTCGCTAGCCACCTGTGTGATTTTGACAAGTCATTATCACCCTCTGGGCCTCAATTTCTCCATAGGTGAAATGACAGCATTGGCTCCTGCTCCCATCCCTGTTCATTTCCCACTATGGGCTTTTGAAAAAGCTGGGACAATTGCATTGGCTACCAGCATTTGAGTAGTAACTCCACAATGAGTGATGGCGAACCAAACCTTGGGAATTTGCAAAGTTGCCCGGACCCAGTGAACTGTGAATTTTTTGCTTGGCCCCACCAGCTTTTATTTATTTATTGAAATCATCTGCTATCGCTCAGTGGTGCACGCCGCACACATTTGTTTAGGAGACCACAGCCAGATCATTCAGGCCTCATTCTTTGCAATCAGTATGGGTCTGTTGGTCTCAGTGCTCAAAGGAGTTGAGAGAGCCATCAACAGAAGGAAAGCTCCCGTGAGTTTTGGAAAGAATGACAAATCTCAGCTACAAAGCTCTGGATTCAGTGGCTAGCCTCAGCTTAGCCCTGATCTACAACAGAAGACTGCAATTTCTCCCTAGAATGAGGCATCATTTCTGCCAGAAGGATGCAAACTTTGTGATACCCCTCCTTGAAAACCTGGAAAATGACCAGACCAGGTTGGGCTGGTTTAGACTACAGGGCGCTTTGGGGAGAAAGTTCCTGCCCCTCTCATTCCGCACCAGCTAACTAGAGGCTTCTGAACAGCTTAGTGTACTTCGCTAAAAACAAGCATCTTTGGAAAGAATAAAGCAGGCAGAAATGTTTTGGTCACTCTCCTTCAGTGATGGAGCCATGGCAAGAAACAAATTGGAATATTTGGAAGCAGGCTGGAAGGAAATAGCATGACACATTTGAAATATCCATTCGATAATTAAGCACCTGAACGGCTTGTAGATTGGGATTTAATATGCTAAGGGGTGAAATGGGATGGTAAAAGTGAAAATGTACTCCAGTGCTCCCAATTCTCTGGTTCTAAGGAATTCTATCATTGTTCACTCAGTGTTTACAAAGCAAGTCATAGGCAGTTTTACCGTGCTTCACATCGGAATCAATTTTCTGGACTAATTCCATCCTCAGCTGAGCAAAAGAAAGCAAACACCTGGATGGTTTTCTTTCCATGTGTTTCAAAACATCTTTGGGTTCTCTCCTAACCCTCTTCTCTTCTTCCCTACCGTATCTTTAATTTTTTGGCCCACCCTTCTCTAAGCACGTATGGTCCTGCGTGTCATTCGGGTAGTTAATTCTAGAAAGCATGGAATCATAGGACTGTTGCTCTTATAGTTGGCAGATATTTGGTGCAGGTTTCTATGTTGGAGCATACACCAAAGGCAGGGAACCTGTGTCAACACAGCCAGGGACTGCATCGGTTCTGTATCCCTGCACTACCCACCTCCATGTCCTTTGAGTAACTGTGGATCAGGACCCACTGTGGCAGTCAGATATACACATCACCAAGAACAGAGCAGAGACCTGTACCTTCCTTAGGCTGCATCCCTGTAGACACTTTCAGTTCTTCCCCAAGTATGAAGCTGCCAGTTCTTTCCTACCTGTCTGCAACCTGGTCTTTGCTATTTATGGGGAAGTATACTTTTAACCTATCTAAGAAGATATTTGCTTATGATTGCCTAAAACAAGTAACAGCATGGGCACCTTTTCAGATCCTACTTGAATACTCCTCATTCTGTTCTGTCTCTAGGCTCTAGGCAGGGAGCATTAGGATAAATTGCCCAATGCAATGTAAACAGTTTCACTTAATGCAGAATCTGTTTTTCTCATTTGCTGAATTGGAAGGAGGTAATTCATTGTATTCTGGTAATATAGTAATAAATAGAAAGTTTAACAGAAGAGCCTGGGTGCTTTGGAAGCACAAATTCAAACATTCCCCTCTTTGCTACAGCAGCACAGAGCCCGATTGCATGGGGTTGATCCGGGTCCTTGAAAAAATACACACACACACACACACACACACACACACACAGAGTGTGTGTGTGTGTGTGTGTGTGTGTGTGTGTGTATGATACCACTTTAGGAAAGCATCACACACACACACACACCCCGTGTGCATATATATATATATATATATATATATATATATAGTAAAACTCCATGAAAGCAGCATCTCCAAGAGACCAAAACATAGATTTCAAGTGGCACTCAGTTTTTCCTTCAACCTTGCGAACAGAGCAAAAGCAGCTCCTCTTGACCCTGTGGATTTCCTTTATTCCAGGCTAGATATTGGCTCTGAAACCAATGTGCTACTATGTGAATGTATTCTCATGCCTTTTGAGTTAGAATAAGTAGATGTTAAAGTGTGAGTGAAAGGCACCATTTGACATCATTTATATGTCAGCTCGTTAAGAATCTGTGGGAAAGGAGACATGATATAAATCATCTGTACCAAAATACAAAAAAAAAAAAAAGTCTTAGACCAACAAAAGGCAATCATGAATGCTGATATACAAACTTGCCATATTTGTTAAATGCCATGAAGATAAATACATGGTAATAGACAAGGTCTGGGGGCCATACCAATGTAGTAATTATTTCTTGTTTGAAGTGAGGACTGACATGCACAATCTCTAAAGGGAACATTACTGATTTGTCTGTGTCTCTCGTATTCATATAATAAACTCGGGTAAAGTTCAGAGATCCTGTCTTCCACACTGGTCTCTAGGCTTCAGGCTTTTCATGAGGGAGTGATAACCTTGCTAGCCACTAAGCCATCAGCACATATCTGACCATGGACAGAAACACAGGTTGGCAGTGGGGAAAAAGCCCTTTTCCTAGCCACATTCTTAGAGACCATGGAGAAATACCAGGATTTGCAAATACAGCTCAGTACCCGTGTGTGTTGGGGGGGGGGGGATGATAAAGTCAGTATATGTGTTTGGAGGGAGGGGGGTGTTCCCTTTAGAGCAGAGATCTGACTGATGTCCCCCCCCCCATTTGCCTTTCCTAGTGCCTTTAAGGAAGCCAGAAAAATGAATCTGGTCATTTCTTAAGTTTGAAAGATATAAAACAGAAAGAAGGTAAAAGGACTCTCATGAGTTCACCCCAGCTCTCTGTATCTTAAAGTGGCTTTTGGCAAAAGGGCCAGGGTCCTTATTCCCATGCCCATCTCCCAGGAGGATTTTGAGGAAGCCTGGGAGCAAGCTCCCCAGGGAGCTGGATACTTCCTCAGGGATGGAGCAGATCACTGTCCAGGGGGTAGGGCAGAGCTCTGGTTTAGGAGAGCATCCGGAACGAAAACGATGTTTTGGTCATTGCCAAGAGCCACCTTGTCCTAACACCCCTGAGAGCTGTACCCCCATCGCATCTCTCTTCCTGTGTCCCAAAACAATCTGTTGCTGGCTTTGCTCTGCTCCCCACTACCCCAGCCCACAGCCAGCCAGCCAGCCAGCGTCTCCCAGCCCTCAGCATCCCAGCACCCTCACTTAACCCGCACCTCGCCACCCCTTATGGCAGTGCTCTCTTGCAGCGAAGCACAGGGCACAGGGCCGCCTGTCGACTTACCCCGGGCCGAGCGGTCTGTTCGGATCTGCGTCGTCTGGTGTCCGCGAGCCAAGGCGCGCGGTGCGGCCGCCTTACCGGACTCGGTCTCCGACCGGCGGCGGCGCGCAAACAGCAGCCGCCCGGGACAGCCCCGGGCCTGGAGGCTGCCCAGCGGTGGGCAGAGCAGCACCGGGAAAGGGGCGGGGTGCGGCGAGAGGCGCAAGTGCTGGTCCTACCTTGGTTTTTCTCCCTTCGCTCCTCAGTTATCCCCAAACTTCCCTGTGGCCGGCCGGCCCTCCTCACCTTCCGCCTCCGTCAGCGCCCCCAAACTCTTGGCGCCACCCGCCCCCTGCCGTGTGCTCTCTCGCTTCTCCCCGCTGTCTGACCCCACCTGGGCCGCTCCGAGGGCACGCACGCCCTTCACGCAGCCAGCCGCACAGCAGGAGCAGGGGAAGAAACTGACACGGGGAAACGGACAAGGGGAGCCGGCACGGGAGTGTGAGCGAGAGAGAGAGAAAAAGAGAAGAGACAGGGAGAGCGAGACAGGGAGAGCGAGGCACACAGAGAGAACCGCATTTACACTCTGACATGCACAGACGCACACCCCAGCTCCGGCTGCCAGGTAGCGGCTGGCGGGAGACCCGGCCACCCCTCCAAATCTTTCTAGACTAAAGGGTTCTGTCCCCTTCCGCTGCCGCTTCTGGAAAATGCTATACAACGAAGGGGAGAGAAAAGCAGAGAGGGGTGGGGAGGGGAAAATCGAGGAGGTACGCTCCCTTTCTCCTCCCCACCCCTAGCTCCAAAAATGTCCAACCCTGAGCTCTTCCTTCTCCCTTCTATCTGCTCCCGGCTTCCCTCTGCTCCCGTTCTCTCTTTCTCCCTCCCTTAGGGTGTCTGCGAGCTGCGGAGAACCCGTCGCGGTTGAGGGGTGTGCGTGTGTGTGTGTGTGTGTGTGTGTGTGTGTGTGTGTATGGAGGGGGAGAAAGCGGCGGATGGCTAAAGCACCTCTCACCTCCCCCAGCCCCGGCCGGCCAAGGCCTTACACACCCCCAGCTCTCGGCAGGGGCGGGCGGGGCGGGGCGGGGGAGGCGGGGAAGGGGGAGGGAAAGAGGGAGGACGGGGCAGCCTGCAGGGGCAGCAGCTACTGCCTTCTCTGCAGCTCGGTGGCCAGGGGTGGAAGGAAGCCGCAGCCGCAGCCCCAAGTCAGCCCCCGCTGCCCCGTCCCACCGCCTCATCTCTCCCCCCTCGGTACGGAATTTTCTGTTTCGTTCGTTTGCTCTCCCCGGGCCTCCCCCTCCCCTGGGTGGTGGCAGAGACTGGGGCGGGGGGGCGAGCGCGGGCGCGGGTAGAGGCGACCGGAGCGCCTCGGGGCGGTTGGCTTGCAGAGTCTCTTTTTTGCCCCCTTGGCTTGAGTACCCCTTGCTTTGGACAGTGACCCCCCCACCCCCCCCCCCTCCCAGCGCAGGCCCGGTGCTGGTGCTGGTGGGGCTGCGTTGGCAGCCACGGGTCGTCCCGGGGGAAGGGTAGTTGAGCCAGTGAGAGCGTGTGCTAGCGGCCGTGGACAGCCGGACAGTGGGACCCTGAGTCGCCAGGGGCTGACCTGGGGTCGTCTGGGCTGGCTTCGGTCCTTGACGGGTCTAGTGTAACCCAGTGCGGGCAGCCCGGGAGCTAGCCCAATTTCCCCATTGGTGTCCCTCTCACCCTTAGGGTCGGTCCTGCCAAGACCAGCCTAGATTGAAGCGGGGTGGTGAGTGGGGACGGATAGTGCTATTGTAGGATGAGGGAGTAAGTTGCTTAGTGGTGGCAGTGGCTTCTATGTGTGTGTGTTGTGGGGGGGGACAGCGTCACCGGACACTTGGGCGACTCTTTGATCTTTGCGCCTTTGTGTCACGTGAGGCAGCCCCCCCCCCCCCCATCTCTGACCTTATACTCTAGCGCCCAGAACGCAGACCGTCTTGAACCTTCCCGGGACCAGCCTAAATGCTCCACCCCCACCACAAGCCTGCGACTACTACCTGCAACCTGTGGGCACTCAGGTCCACTAGCTGGCAGCATGTCGTGGCCCGACTGCACAGCCCCAAAGCTCGGCTTTGTCTTTTATTTCCTTCACTACCTTTCTTCGGAAAGGAGGGTGCGAGGCTCTGCCTTTCTGAGCGCTGGGCTGGTACCTGAAACCCTTTCCCTACCCATTCCCACAGTAATCCGGAGCTCAGAGAATGCTCCACTGTTCTTTCAGCTGTCGCCTGCACGCACGCTGTGAGCCCGAGTCGACCTCCAGAAAGAGCCAGAACCTTCTGCCCGGTCTAAATGGCCAAGTGTTGCATTGCCTTGTCATTGAAGCTGGCGTAGTTATGTCTAGTGTGAGCCCTAGCAACTCTCCTAGGCTACCCTGGGAAAGTCCCTCGGGGCACCGAGCAAGACAAGTTTTTCTGTTGTCCTCAGTCTCCTTCACCCTGATGTGGCCCAATATTCTGGAGAGTCTGAAGCTTTGTGTGGGAGCAAGGCATCAGAGAAAAGTATTGCCTGGAGGATGAAGGGTGTGTGTTTGTGTGAGCGAGGAGGGACAAGGGTGAGGCAGAACGGTTCCAGAATCGAGTGATTTTTTTTTCATCTACATCATGGCCTAATGTACTTCCTGAAGTGTTTAAACCTTTCTGCCTTTCTCCCTTTCAAAGGGAGTTTTACTGTGGCCAACAACCTCAAATGTACATACAGCCTTCCAGACAAAAGAGGTCAATGTTGCGATTGAGCGGGTCCCTCTTTTGGCTAGAGGGGTGAGTAGGTTATGTGGCTCTGGACAAAACCTTGGGGCATCTCCCTTTCTCTGACCAAAGGGTAGTTTAGCTGAGGCTTCTAAGCCAAGCCTAGGATATAACCAGGAGCAACGCACAGGGAGAGAAGAAAAGTCCTTTTCTTGTGAGCCTTCTCCTTCAAAGGCCTTGTCTATAGTGCAGTTGCCTTTAACATATGGAGATTATGGGTGTTTTTGAGTTGTGGTGTTTTCCCGGTGGATTTGTGCATAAGACCCAGATTTTCTTCTGGTGCCCACCCTACCCTGCTAACCTCTTCAGGAGACCAATGACATACAAAAGAAAATCCTCTCCAAAGTTGAAAGCACACCATGCAAATGTCAGGCATCACTATACCAATACCAGGACAAACCTACTGGGGGATCTCCTAATGCAATTGAGAAGCAGACTTGGGCGGGAGCCTGAGCTGGCCTAGGTTGTTTGCGAGCCTTGGGGCTGGGAGGTTCATCCTCTCTGTGAATATGGAAACACTCAAGTTTTCTAGTTGGTGGCTGAGAATGTTTCTTTGAATTCTCCTCAGGCAGTTTGCAACCAGAGGCTACAGCTGCAGAAGTGGTTCAAAGTCCCAAATGGAAGCGGTTTCGAGTAATTTAAGGTAGATTTACCTGGCTGCTAGGCGAGGTTTACTCACATGGCCTGGACTGTTGAAACACCATCCTGATATGACTTCAAAATGCCATTGGGACTTAAACATTCTGAGGCACTCTCTTTATGCCTACAGCCTTGACTAGAGTGGTAAGCGGGACATACAGACCAGAGTTTGTCGTGATATTGGAGGCAAAGTGAGATTGATATGAGAAACCCAGAGAGTAAAGGCATTTTCTTTTCCCCTTTAGGCAGGGTTTCTCAACCTGGGCAGTACTGACATCATGGGCCACACGATTCCTAATGGTGAGGGGCTGTCCTGGGATTGCAGGATGTTTAGCAGCATCTCTAGCCTCTGTCCACTAGATGACAGTAACACCCCCACCTTGTGACAACCCCAGATGTCTCCAGACATTGTCAAATGTCCCCTAGGGGGCAGAATCCTCCTCCCCCCCGCGACCCTCCCATCAAGTACCACGGCCATTGACGGTGGTGTCCGTATTTCACAGACCATATTTTACCTTAATTCTACCCACATGGCGTGTCCAGATCTTATATGGAACAGACTCTCAGAAAATATGGGAGATTTTGTGAGGAAACAGCGTGAAAAGAAGTTCGTATGGATTGATACATTTTGTCAAATGATTGAACTCATTGTTATAATCATTGCCACCTCCCCATCACCATCTAACTTTTGGTGAGCGAGCACTCACTATACTAGGGAGCTGACTAGAGCAAAGATCTGTGAGGCACAATTCCAGCCTTCAATATACTAAGGAACTATTGACCTTTATGTCCCCAAAGGAAGAGGGGTACAGATTTTCTTGGATAACCAGTTTCTGGACTGAATCCAACCTGGCTTTCTCCCTATTATTTCCCCTTTGTCCTCAAACAGTGACTTATTCTTTAAGGTTCTGCCTTAGGGAGTTTGTTCTGTGTGTTGCTAATCACCATACCTTTACCATTGAATTGTTTGTGGCTTTTCTGTATATGACCCTTATCCAACATTGAATGTATCCAGCATTAAAGTGACCACAGCATCACAAAGCCTTTGACAGATTGAACAGCTTGAAGGACAGTTTTTTATTTACAAAGGAAAGGGCTTCTAGTCCACCGGCAAGTTAGAGAAATCCTCCACAGTGGCAAAGACAAAGGAAAGGAATGGAATGGAAGAAGAGAGGCTTCTTCAAATACTCTGGAGTGTTGATTGTGGGTTTTAACATTCAGCAGTATCTCTGCCCCAGGAAGTCAAACAACACTAATGTGAGTGGTAGGATCCTGATCAGGATTTCAGCAAAGGAAAATGCAGGAGGAAGTGTGGAATATCTGTCCAAAATCAGCTCAGTAAGCTCCTGCCTTGAAAATGAGTGTCTGGTGAGCCACACCTACATCAGTGTCACCTGCTTTGAATAAGTCTTAGCCCAATACCATGCATATGTAGATAGCAACATGTCACTTGTGAAAACCTAACACAGGGAGTACCGATCGGCACATTTAAACTTTGTAGGTCCATGAATTATGGTTCTCAGGCCCAGGCCAATTATTTATTTAAATAAAAGTTTTGCCTGAATTGGGACCATGAATGGCTGTAAGTAATTGAAAACAGGTTTCACATTTCCAAAGTGTGTTCCAATTCTTCTACCACAACAGGATCCCTATAATCAAGGCATAAGGCCTCAAATAGCAATTACTCTTAATAAAAGAAGTGTAAACACAGCCACACTTTATGGATTGGCTAAGGACTTTGCTGTGCCTACCATTAATAGGAATGCGAATGCAGCTGGCCCTGGGCTAGTTTATAAAGCGGGATTTACACCATCACAGAACATTTAGAGAACATTGGGCCTTGCCTGAAGTTCCCTGATAGTTAGTGACAGAAACAAGACCCCGATCAAGTCTTGCTGCTTTGTGACTGACTCCCTGTGTGGCCTCAGGAAGGGCAGGTTTAGTTTTTATCCTGTCTGCCCCCACCCTCTTCGCTTATTAAAATCTGCCCTCGTGGAATTATATGATCTGCCCTAGTCAAAATACCAGTGCTTTCTCTCTTAGGAGTACCTTTGTCTTCAGCCTTTTTGTCCCAATTGTCAAAACAAAAACAAAAACAAAAACAAAAACAAAAACAAAAGCCTCTATCTATACTTAGGAAAATGAAAGCATGACGGGACAAATATTTCTTTCATGTAAAGACTTCCTGAGACCCCTGAAATCACCCCAGGTGCAGGTCAGGACTTGTAAATCTGTGGAGGCCAGGGTAGCACAGAGAAAGTTTGTTTCTCCTGCCTTTTCAAGAATAGGCAATTTTTTTTTTCAGGGAGGGCTTGGTACAAAAATGAAATGTTTAATTTGAGTATTTTTCTCTGGAGGGTTGGCTGGTTTGAAGGAGTATCTGGTGAGCTGTGTTGTATTCTTGATCAATAACATGGACCCTCCTGGAGAGAGTAGTGAGGGGCTACCTATGGAAGGTTTTTGGAGGGTGGGTTGTGCTGGAGAGTGTAAGCTTTGGAGTCAACAGACCTTGGTCTTAATTCCAGCTCCGTGTCTTATTAGTTGTAAAAGCAAAGTCATATGAACCTTGGTTTGTTCATCTCTCAAATGGGGATAATAGCTCAGAGTTGTTTAGTGGATTTAAGTGGAAAATACATAAGCTTAGCATGGAGTCTAGTATGTAGCAGTAACTCAATAATTGCTCATTTCCTTTCTTTTCCATTTCTGCCTTTTTTTTTTTTGTATTCAGGGGACAGACATAACATAAAAGTAACCATCTTAAACATGTACAGTTCAGTGGCATCTAGTACCTTTACATGTTATGCAAACTTCATCTAAAGCTAGTTCTAAAACATCTTCTCCCCAAAAGGGGATCCTGTACCCTTAATCGGTCATTCCTCATTCCTCCTTTCCCTAGCCACTGACAACAATTAATTTGTTTTCTGTCTCTAGGGATCCAGCTATTCTAGATATTTCATATAAGGGGATTCATACAATGTGACCTGTTTCATCTGCCTTGTTCACTTAGCAAGTTTTCAAGGTTTATTTGTGTTCTAGCATGTGTTGGCACTTCACTCCTTTTTATGACTGAATGACATTTCATTGTATGGAGATATTACTGTCTTAGTTTGGGCTGTTGTAACAGAATACCATAGATTGACTGGTATTTAAACAATAAATATTTATTTGTCACAGTCTTGAGGTTGGAAATTCCAAGATCAAGATGCCAGCAGATTCTATGTCTGCTGAGCACACTTTTCCTGATTTGCAGATGGCTGCCTTCTTGCTGTGTCCTATATGGCAGCTGGACTATGTGTAAGAGAATGAGAGAGAGAGAGAGAGAGAAAGAGAGAGCGCACTTTTTGGTCTCTTCTTATAAGGGCACTAATCCCATTATGGGGTCTCTATTCTCATGACCTCATCCAAACCTAATTATTTCTCAAAGGCCCTACTCCCAAAAGCCACCACATAGGGGATTATGGCCTCAACACATGAATTTGGGGGGAGGAGACACATTCAGCTCATAGAAAAATTTGTTTACATCAGTTCATCAGATGATGAGCATTTGGATTGTTTTCATCTTTTAGTTGTAATGAATTATGCTGTTCTGAACATTTTTGCACAAGTATTTGAATATCTGTATATACCTAGGAGTGGAATTGCTGGGTCATATGGTAATTCTATGTTTAACTGTTTGAGGAAACACCAAACTGTTTTCCACTGTGGCTATACCATTTATAGTCCCACCAATAATGTTTCAATTTCCCCACATCCTTGCTAACATTGTTATTTTCCTTTTTTTTTTTTTTTTTTACATTACAGCCATCCCAGTGGGTGTTAAGTGGTTTCTTATTTGGGTTTTGATTTGAATTTCCTAATAATTACATGAACATCTTTTCATGTACTTGTTGGCCAATGTTATATTTTGTGGAAAAATATCTAAGTCTTTTGACCATTTTTAAATTGAGTTGTCTGTTAGTTGTTTAGTTGTAGGATTTATTTATACACAAATCCTGGACACTAGACCCTAATCCAATATATGATTTGCAAATATTTTATCTCATTCTGTAGGTTGTCTTTTTACTTTCTCGGTCGTATCCTCTGATGTGGAAAAATTTATAACTTTGATAAAGTTTGATGTTTTCTTACAAACATTTTATGCTTTTATTTCTTATGTTTAGGTCTTGATTTATCTTGAGTTAATTTTTGTTTATGATGTGAGATTAGAGTCTGCTTTCTTTCTTTCTTTTTTTTTTTGTTTTTGTTTTTTGCACGTGGATATCTAGTCCCAGCATTGCTTCTTGAAAAAAATTATTCCTTCCCCATTGTATGGTCTTGGCACCTTATCAAAAATCATTTTGCCCATCTATGTTTGGGTTTATTTCTGGACCCTCATTTCTATCCCAATTGGTCTAATTTGTCTATCCATGTTCCAGTACCACACTCTTTTAATTACTATAGCTTTGTATGAAGTTTTGAAATAAGGAAGTGTGAGGCTTCCAACATTGTTCTTCTTTTCAAGATTGAGCTGGCTAACCAGCGTCTCCCAACTCCATGTAAATTTGAGGATCAACATTTCCATTTCATCAAAAAAGGCCATTGGGATTTCAGTTGTGATTACACTGAATCTGTAGATCACTTTGAGGAGTATTTCCATCTTAACCATATTGTCTTCTAATCTGAGACACAATGTCTTTCCACTTATTTAGGTTTTCTTTAATTTCTTTCAGGAGTGTCTTATAGTTTTCAGTGTGCAAGTCTTGTATGTCCTTGGTTAAGTTTAGTCCTAAGTATTTTACTCTTTTAAATGCTATTGAAAAGTTAAATTGTTTCCTTAATTTCCTTTATGGGTGTTTTATTCCTAATATATAGAAATATAAGTGATTTGTGCATGTTGATCTTACAACTTTGTCTAGTTTGTCCATTAGCTCTAATGGTTGTTTTGTTCATTCTTTAGGATGTTTTCTTTATATGAGATCATACCATCTGTAAGTAGAGATAGTTTTATTTCTTCCT
Source organism: Lynx rufus (assembly GCF_022079265.1). NCBI lineage: Eukaryota > Metazoa > Chordata > Mammalia > Carnivora > Felidae > Lynx > Lynx rufus. The sequence continues at coordinate 8,252,870 of NW_025814833.1, forward strand.
TTCCAATTTGAATGCCTTATGTTTCTTTTTTCTTGCCACGTTGTCCTGGCTGGAAATTTTGGTCCAATGTGGAATAGTGGGCATCCTTGTCTTATTTTTAATCTTAGAGGAAAAGCTTTCAATTATTTGTAATTGAGTATAATGTTATATATGGGTATTTCACAAATGCTCTTTTATCAGGTTGACAAAATTACTTTCTATTCCTAATTGTTAAGTGTTTTCTTTATTATGAAAGGGTGTTGAGTTTTGTCACATGATCTTTTTTCATTAGTAGAGATCATCATACAGATTTTCTTCATTCTGTCAATGTGGTATATTACATTGATTGATTTCCTTAAAAATTTTTTTTAATATTTTTAAAATTTATTTTTGGAGGAGAGAGAGAGAGAATGAGTGGGGGAGGAGGAGAGAGAGACAGGGAGACACAGAATTCGAAGCAGGCTCCAGGCTCTAAACTGTCAGCACAGAGCCTGATGCGGGGCTTGAACCCACAAGCTGTGAGATCATGACCTGAGCTGAAGCCAGACGCTCAACTGACTGAGCCACCCAGGCGCCCCTGATTGATTTTCTTTTTTTTAAAAAAAAATTTTTTTTTCAACGTTTATTTATTTTTTGGGGGGACAGAGAGAGACAGAGCATGAACGGGGGAGGGGCAGAGAGAGAGGGCGACACAGAATCGGAAACAGGCTCCAGGCTCTAAGCCAACAGCCCAGAGCCTGACGCGGGGCTCGAACTCACGGACTGCGAGATCGTGACCTGGCTGAAGTCGGATGCTTAACCGACTGCGCCACCCAGGCACCCCATTGATTGGTTTTCTTGAACCAACCTTACATTATTGAGCTAATTCTTACTTAGTTATGGTATACAATCCTTTTAATATGTTTCCGGGTTCAGTTTATAATATATTGTTGAGGATTTTTGCATCTGTGTTCATAAAGGATATTGGTCTGTAGCTTTGTCTTCTCATAATCTCTTGGTCTGGCTTTGGTATCAGGGTAATGCTGGCCTTGTAGCATGAGTTAGGAAGTATTCTCTACCTTTTGGAACAGTTTAACAACAATTAGTTTTAATTATACTTTAAATATTGATAGAATTCACCACTGAATCTATCTGGTGCTGAGCTTTTCTTTAAGACATTTTTGATTAGGGGATGTTTTTGATTACTGATCAATACCTTTACTTTTTACAGATATGTTCAGAATTTATGTTTCTTCTATAGTTAGTTTTGATAGTTTGTGTTTCCAGCAATGTTTCCATTTTATTTTGTTATTTAAGCTATTCATTTTTTCTTATAATCCATTTTATTTCTGTAGGATTAGTAGTAAAATGTCCCCATTTTAATTTCTGATTTTAGTAATTTGAGTCTTCCCCCCTTTTTTAGTCAATCTAACTATAAATATTGTTAATTTTGTTGATCTTTTTAAAGAAATAACCTTTGCTTTGGTTGACTTCCTCTATTTTTTTCCTATTATCTGCTTTATCGCTTCTCTAATCTTTATTGTTTCCTTCCTTCTGCTACCTCTGGGTTTAATTTGTTCTTTTTTTTTAGTTCTTTAAAGTGTAAAGTTAGATTATTGATTTGAGTTCTTTAACATAAATGTTTGTGATACAAATGTCCCTTGGAGCACTGCTTTCATTATATCACATAAGATTTGGTATACTGTCTTTTCATTTTTATTCTTAAAGTATTTTTAAATTTTCTCTTGTGATTTTTCTCTTTGATATTTTTGTTGTTTGAGAGTTTGCTGTTGAATTTATGTGTTTCTGAGATTTCCTGTTTTCCTTGTGTCTTTGATTTCTATTGCTAGCCTCATTCCATTGTAGTTGGTGAAGATACTTTATATTATTTCAATATTTTAAAATTTATTGAGATTTGTATGGTCTAACCTATGGTATATTGTGGAGAATGTTCCATATGCACTTGAGAAGAATGTGTATTCTGCTGTTGTTGAGTGGAGTATTCTGCATATATCTTTTACATCTAGTTGGCTTATACTATTAGTCAAGTCTTCTCTTTCCTTATTCAATTTTTGTCTCATTGTTCTATCCATTATTAAAAGTGGGGTATTGAAGTCACCAGCTATTATTTTAGAACTATTCCTCCCTTCAATTATTTTTTAAAGCATTCAGTAACTTTTTATTTTGAAGTATATTTATTTATTTTGAGAGAGAGAAAATGCAAGCAGGGAAGGGGCAGAGAGAAGGACACACAGAATCCCAAGCAGGTTCTGTGCTGTCAATGGAGAGCCTGATGTGGGGCTTGAACTCATGAATCGTGAGATCATGCATGACCTGAGCAGAAATCAAGATTCCGAGGCTTAACCGACTGAGCCACCCAGGAGCCCCCTTCCCTTCAATTCTTGAATCATTTATTTTGGGTCTCTGTTGTTTGGTGTATATATTTTTATATAGTTAGATCTTCTTGATGAGTTGACCCTTTTATCAGTGTATAGTATTTTTCTTTGTCCCTTGTAACATTTTTTTACTTAAAGTCTATTTTCTCTGTTATGAGTATAGTCACCCCAGCTTTTTTTTGGTAGTTATATGCATAGAATATCTGTTCATTCCTTCACTTTCAACCTATTTGTGTTTTTGGCTCTGAAGTGAATCTCCTAAAAACAGAATATACTTGGATTATGTTTTTTTGTTAAATCTATTCTGTCAATCTCTGTCTTTTAATTGGATATTTTAATCCATTCACATTTAAAGTAATTACTGATAAGGAAGAACTTACTACTATCATGTTGCTATTCTTTTTCTATATATCTCTTTTGTTTCCTAATTCCTTCATTTATACCTTCTTTTGTGTTTGCTTTCCCCTTCTGCTTTGGGATTCTGTATGGTAAAGGACCAGTATGGGAAAGCTAATAATCTATTCTTCATATATTTATGCAATAACTATGAAATAGAAAATCCTCACTTCCCTCTATACCTACTTCCTCATCTTCTGTCATAGGCATGCAAATCAACCTCTCTAGTCTCTACTTCCCACAGCCATACCTATCCACTTAAATGTTTAATGTTCAAAGACAGTTGTTCTGAAATTGACTACTTTTCCCCAGAAAACCCATTTTATTTTAGTAAGTAAAATATAATCAGGAATTTTATTATTTCAGTCTCCCAGACTTAAGTTTATCTTGGATTCCTCCCTCTCAGTCCTCCACTTCCATGAAATCATTGACATCAAGGGGAACCTGGGTGGCTCGGTAGTTGGGCATCTGACTCTTGATTTCAGGTCAGGTGACGAGCTCACAAACTGTGAGATCAAGCCCCACATCGGGCTCCATGCTGACAGTGCTGACAGTGTAGAGCCTAGTTAGGATTTTCTCTCTCCTCTTTCTCTGCCCTCATCCCTCCCCTCCAACTACTTGCTCACTCTCTCTCTCAAAATAAATACATAAACATTAAAAAAAAATCTATTGGCAATTCCACCTTGTCATTTGGATTTGAGAAGATTTGAGGGGAAAATTCCACATAAAGGTAATAGTATGTGCGGACTCCTGGGCAAAAGCATCATATATTTTAGGAAGTGAAATAAGTATAATATAGATTACAAGGAGAAAAGAGTAGCCAGCATAGTCAGGGGCTAGATTATGTGATTATGTAAAATCATGTGAGAATTTACCATGCTAGAGACTTTGAAGTTTATTCTAAGAAAAATGAAAAGCCATTGAAGAAGGAGAGTTATGTGACCAGCAATCCATGTTAAAAGGATCACTCTGTTTAGAAAGAATGGGTTAGAGGAGAAGAACACTAGAGACAGGAGGATTAACTAAGAGGGTGCTGAAATAATATACAAAGAAGTAATGGTGGCCTAGAGTAAGGCAGTCACAGGTTGTAGAGAAGAGGACAGAATAATGAGAGAGTTAAGAAATATAATCAATAAAAGTTAGTGATGAACTGACTATGGTGGGTGAGGAAGAGGAATGTGTCAAAGAAAATTTCCAAGTTTCTGGCTTGAGCAAGTAGGTGAATAGTGATACCATTTTACTGAAATGGGGGAAACTGACATGCATATTTGAGAGGAAGCATATGGGTTCAGGTAGGATAGGAAGAGTTTAAGTTGCCTGTGAGACATCCAAGGGGAAATGTTAGAGAGTTGGTCATATGAATCTGGGGATCCAAAGAGATATCAAGGTCAGCGACAAGATTTGGAAGTTGTCAGCCTGTGGATAGTATCTAAAGCCATGTGATTCAATATCATCTAGGGAAAGAATATAAATAGAAAAGGGCAGAGGGCTACGCTGTGTGTAGTCCTCCAACATTTATAGATCAAGCAGTGAAATAAAGGCCACAAAAGAGACTGAAAATACTAGAGAGAGAGGAGAAAAATCAGAATAGTGTAATATTCCAACAGCAGTTAAGGTGGTGGCCAAGGGATAAATATATCAAGAGGAAATTCAAGAGATTTGTCAGAAAAGAGGAAATGAAAGGAGGGACTAGTTGGTGGGGCATATGGAGTCAAGTGAAGTTGGGTTTGTTTGTTTTTACGATGGAAGAGCCTTTGAGAGGTTTAAATGATGACAGAAAGGGACCAATAGAAAAGGAGGGAAGGAAAAAAGAGATAATCCCTATAGTGGAATCCCCAAACAGGGGGCATAATTAGCTTTAGAGAAGAGGGGGGCATCTTTCTTGCTATAACATAAATGAAGGAGGAAAAGCATCAATGTGGAATAAGATAAATTTGTAGATTTCATAGCCCAAAGGTGGGGCAGTTTCCTTCTGACCTATTTGTATTTACTGTGGAGTACTGGGAAATGAGACCATTTACTGAGAGGAAGGGCTCAAGGTGTAAGGATTTGGAGGTTTAAAGATAGTGTAGAAAGTAATTTTGAGGATGGGAGCTCCAGCTAAGTGAGTACTCTAGAATCACCAGGCAGTGTTGGAGCAGGTTGGTGGTTCTTCTAACACTGCTCAGCAGACTGAATGCAAGTACAGAAAAGGTTAACCTATCCAAGGTTTTGCTAGGTGGGTGTGGTAAAAGTACAGTGGATCCAGAGAGCTGGGATGTGATGGATCGTTGAATCCAAGCTCAATATACAGACAAGTAAAGGCAGGTGGAGACCATGGATAAGGTAAAAATAGAGGGCTCAATGAACAGATGGTCTCAATGAGGTTGAGGAACTTCATTATCTTGAGAACAATAGAGTGCACATAGCATTAGGCTAGACACTTGGGGCTCCTGGGTAGCTCAGTCAGTTAAGCATTCAACTTTGGCTCAGGTCATGATCTCACGGTTCAGGAGTTCGAGCCCCATGTTGGGCTCTGTGCTGGCAGCTCGGAGCCTGGAGCCTGTTTCAATATTCTGTGTCTCCCTCTCTCTCTGCCCCTCCCCCACTCGTGCTCTGTCTCTGTCTCTATCAAAAATAAACATTAAAAAAAAAAAAAGGATAGAGGCTTGTGGTAGGACCGTGGGGTCAGAAATTAATTTTAGAGAGGAGGCAGTTTCCGGTCTGACAAAGTCCAGGGTGTGACTGTGAGAGTGAATGGCTGAGGTACGATGAAGACTAAGGTAACTGGAAATAGAACTGAAGTGTTAGGGTGTTGGTTAGATCATCCATACAGTCATGGATGTCACTAAAGGTGATGGTGGAAATTGATGTGTAGAGGGTGGGGATGGTGGTGATCAAGTGTGAAACTGGTGCATAACAAGAATGGTTAGAAGGCTATTTAGCTGAAAGTTATGAACTTTAAAGTGGCAAGGATTGTATGGAATCTAGAGCCAGACTAACTGAACTTAATTTGTGACCCCCACCACAAAGTGATGGATGTGACGTTACTTAATCTCTGTGCCTCAGTTTTTTTTTCATCTGTAAAGTGGGTATGATAATATTTCCTGCCTCCTAGGTTTGTTAAGAACATCAAATCAGTTAATAGCTGAAAAATATTTAGAACAGCACCGGGCTTATAGTTATATTTTTAGGTATTGTTCTTCTCTCCATAAAGCTGGGTACCGATCTCTGATTATTTTCAGATATAAAATCTCAACCAACTATAGACATCCCAGTTGTCAGCTTGAGTGGCTTTATTTCCGTCATCTGTGACCCATTCTTACCAAGGCTATGCTGAGTACATCAGCAGTGACATCCTCAGACTCAGCCAGGTCATCAGCAGGGAGGCCATGTTTTCTGAAGCCCACTTTGTTTCACAAGAGGCTGATGGGAAATATATCAGCTGTATCCTCAAAAGTTGCATTAGTAATGAGTGACATTAGACTCATAAGCAGAGTGACCTGATAGGAGCTTCATCGGTGCCTTAAAAGCCACATTAAACAATGTGGTGTAACAGTTACCAATAACCATTTTCCTCTTTGGAGACTAAAAACCAACCAGCCAGCCCCAACAGTATGAGTCTCACACTGCATAGAAAAGCAAGGATGTAGAATGGGGAGATAACAGGGTAAAGCCATTCCCAGGAAGATCCTCTGTTAGAGGCAGGTGCATATCCCTATAAATCCACAGTAGTCTTAGAGGGTACAATTGGAGGATGCAATCATGATTTGACATTTTAAGGCATGTCCCAAGTAAGCATTTGTTCTCTAGTTCCCTCCACACTACCCAGAGATGCCAATATCAGGTGATTCTAATAGAATCACAAACTCGGATGTGGAAGAGGCCGTAGAATCGAGGTGTGCCTTAATGGTAAAGGTTCTATAGCAAACTCAATGGGTTATGATTTCTTTCATAGTTGGAGGAGGGTGGGGACTCTGAATCTAAGTAATAAACCATCCTTACCCCTACTCTCATATACATTGATTCACTCATTTAACAAATGATTATTGATTGGGATACATCAGTGAACAAAACAAAAATTCCTGTCCTCATGGAATTTACAGGAAGGGAAAGTTAGAAGGGAATACATAGCAGTAGATTCAACTAAAAGAATCATGGTTATTTATTTTAAAATGGATGGGTCACTTCATTTTTATCTACCAAGATGATATAAGGCTATAGTGAAAGAAAAACAAAGTTTCTGCCAACAAAGGATGTTATCTGTTTTCTCCCAATAGGTGCCTAGAGCTGCAAATTCACTTTTTGTACCCCTCTAAATGTGTTCTTTGGAAAATATCTGGAAAATGACTATGAGCACTCCTGGACTATCCCAGAGACACATTTTAACATTAGTGAGTGCCTTAAGCCCAAGGTGGAAAGGTAGCATTTTAGTTATTAGTGAGCTGGGAGGGGGTAGGTGTTTTGAGGACCAGGAATCTTCTTCATTCTGGCCCTGGCTATGGGTCCCTTTTTTAAGCCAGACACTGTGCTAGATCCTAGATTTGAATAAGATAGTTTCTGGCTTCAATAAGCTTAAGAGCTGTCAGAGGGAAACAGACACTGCAAAAGATAATCACAACATGATTCATGCCACATCAGTGGTGTGGGCAAAGTAATGGGAGTATAGAGGAGAAAGAATGACTAGTTACTAACTCCATCTGTGGGAGTCTGGGAAGGTTTCATGGAAAATGTGATATTTTAACTGGGGATTGAAGGATTCATGAGTATGCTGAAGAAAAAATGTAGAGAATATATTCTATGCAGAGAGAACAACATGTACAAAAATATGAAGCCAGGAAAGGATTTACTAAAAGCATCTTTTGTAGTGATGTGAGAACCCTACTATAGCTAGAGCATAAGAAGTTTGTGGGGAAGATATGGTAGGAGATGAAGTAGAAGAGGGAAAGTATCAGATTGTCAAGGAATTTGTATATCATACTAAGGAATTTGGCAGTGGAGAATCAACAGAGATATTTTCAAAGGAAGGTGGATATGTAATCAAATATTTTTGGTTTTATTTTTCAGAGAATGTGATTGGTAGCTTTATGGAGGATGAAGCAGAGACTAGAGGTGAAAGGGGCCACGAAGCTGTTGCAATAGTCCAAGCAGGAGACATTGAATGTCTAAACTAAAGTAATAACTATGACAGAAAGGATTGAAGAGAAATTTTTGAGGTAAGACTGACAAGATTTGATAACTAATTGGAAATACACAGCAAGTTCCAAAGAAGAGTGAAGGATCATGTGAAGGTTGGCTATGTAGATATTAACCAAAATGAGATATACTGAAGGAAGCAGGTTTAAATGGAATAACATGAATTCAGTTTTGAAATGGCTGTGGTATATTCAGATAGGTAATCAGAACACAGTATCTTAAAAAACAAGAGTGTGAAATGTTCTGGAAAGATAAAATATAGTGACGATTGAAAACAGACTGAGGAAATTCAGCAATAAAAGGACATTAACAAGAGTGATTTTAGTGCAGTGGTTTTAGGGAGCAGAAATAAGATTGCATTACTTTGGGCGCCTGGGTGGCTCAGTCAGTTGATTTCAGCTTAAGTCATGACCCTAAGGTCGTGGGCTTGAGCCCTGCATTGTGCTCCTCACTGAGCGTGGAGGCTGCTTGAGATTCTCTCTCTCTCTCTCTCTCTCTCTCTCTCTCTCTCTCTCTCTCTCTCCCCGCCTTTATCCCTCTCTCCCACTTGCTCTCTCTCTCTCTCTCTCAAATAAAAAAAAGAAGATTGCATTGGCTTGAGATTTTAAATGAGAACAGTTAGAAACAAAGAGACTGTCAAAGAATAAAAAATAAAATTATTATCAAATGAATTTAAAAAGCAAGGCTTAGGGGTGCCTGAGTGGCTCAGTTAGTTGGGTGTCCAACTTCAGTTCAGGTCGTGATCTCATGGTTTGTGAGTTTGAGCCCCGCATCTGGCTCTGTGCTGACAGCTCAGGGCCTGGAGCCTGCTTCGGATTCTGTGTCTCCCTCTCTCTCTGCTCCATCCCCACTCATGCTCTGTCTCTCTCTCCAAAATAAATGAACATTAAAGAAAATTGCAAAAAAAGCAAGGCATAAAGTTTTAATTGGGAGAAAACATTATTTTTTTTTATATTGACAAAAGCTAATGTCTACAGTAAACATGAGTCATGAACTTTCAGGCACCAACTAATGTAACATGACGGTTTAAAAAACAAAGATTATTACAAGGAGAAATTGACAAACTTCTGATCCTAGCGGGAGACATTAACCTACTTGTATTAGTTAGAATTACTTTTGGCTGCACGTAAGGAGAAACCTAAAATAGCAGGGGCTTAAACTGGATGAGGGCTTATTTCTCCCTTATAGAAAGAATTCTGGATGTAGATTTTCCAGGGCCTTATGGGTTGCTGTTCTGCCATCATTAGTGTATTGCCTTATAGTCCAAAATGGTTTCTTGAACTCCAGCTTTCATAGCTATATTCTATGTAGGAGAAAGGGAGAAAAGGAGCTGCCCCTGCCACACAAGCTTACATCACAATAGCCAGAACTCAGATGGCAGCTGCAAGGGAGGCTGGAAAATGTGGGCTTTTATTTGGGTGACAGTATGCTCAGCTGAAAGTCAGGCCTCTGCAATCAACAAGAAAGAAATGAATGGATGTTGGGTTGATAAGTAGCAGCCTCTGCCGTGTAAATGTGCCTCTGCCGTGTAAATGTCTTCATCTTTGACAGATCAAATGGACAAAAAAGAAAGAGAACAAATTAAATAATATAATTAATAAGTTTGACTTTGTACATATATCTATGTCTACAACTTTGTGTCCTATGCAGAACACATATTCTTACTAAACGCTCAAGACACTTTTACAATAATTTTTCTGTATTCAAATGACCACAAAAGAAACTTTAATATGTTACAAAAAGCAGAGGTGGTTTATAGCTCATAATCTCATACTCTCTGATCACAAGTCAATGTGCCTAGATACTAAAAACCAAAAGTAAATAAATAAGCAAAATCAAAGCAGGAAGAACATTTAAGAAACTTACTCTAATACATATTTTTGGATCAAAGGTAAAGTCAAAGCTTCAATTACATATTATTTATATAATAATGATGAATACAACACATTAACAAATTAGAGAATGCCTGCAATGCTTTATTCAAAGGAAAACCCACATAATCCTTTTGTCAAACAGGACCAAAAAAAATCACAAAGCTAGAAAGGAAAAAAGAAAATTAGGAAAGCATGAGTAATTATTATAGATGAAAGAGGAAATGGGACAGAAAATAGAAACCCAGAAAAACTGATAAGTAAATGTCAGAGTCAGAGTTTGAAATGACACATAAATTGAAAAATCTCTGGTGAGAGTAATCAAGAATATAAGAGGAAATAAAGAATAAAGAAAAAGCACAACATGAGAAATGTTATGTAGTGGTTGAATAGTGTGCCCTCAAAATTCACGTTCATTCAGAATGTCAGAGTGTGACCTTACTGAAAATAGGGTCTTTGCAGATGCAATTAAAGCGAAGTCATACTGGATGAGCATGAGCCCTAAATCCAATGACTGGTAAGCACACAGATGAGGGGACAGACAGAATGACACGCAGAGTAACTGGTGGACACACAGAAAAACACAGACCCAGGGGAAAAGGCCATGTGAACACAGAGGCAGAGATTGCAGGGGCTGGAAGAAGCAAGGAGAAGCAAGTTTCTCTCCCTAGAAACTTTGAAGAGACTAGGGCCCTATAGAAAATTGGTTTTAGACTCTGGCTTCCAAAACTGTGAGAGAATAAATTTCAGTTGTTTTAAGCCATCCAGTTCGTGGTACTTTGTAATGGCAGTCCTAGGAAACTACGTCTCAGCTTAAAAATTGAGGGCTAACTATATAATAGGGACTGTTCTAAGTGTTTTACACTTTTGCATACATTAATTAATTTCATCTATACAACGTCTGGTGAAGGTGCTGAAGTCGGTGCTATTTTACAAATGAAAATATTGAGAGTGTAAGTAATTTGCCCAAGTTAAAGGATTCAGACCTAGATTGATTTCAGAGCCTGTGGTCTAAATCATACAGTTAACATCCTCTCAGACACATTGTAGACATAGTAGGTTCAGAGATGGAGAGAGAGAGGGAAAGAGAGAGAGAGCACAAACAGGGCAGGGGAAGAGGGAGAGGGAGAGAGATAATCTCAAGCAGGCTCCCTGCCCAGTGTGGAGCCTGATGTGGGGTTCCATCTCACAACTGTGAGATCATGACCTGAGCCAAAATCAAGAGTCGAACGCTTAACTGAATGAGCTACCCAGGCACCCTTGGTTTATCTTTAAAATACAATATATGACACAGGCATTAGATATAATAATGTAGAATTCATAGTTCTAGACATGGAAATATGTTCTTTTTAATTTTTCCCAGCTTTATTGAGGTGTGAATGACAAATAAAAATTATATATATTTAGGTTGTACAACATGATTTTTAAGGTATACAATGTGATGTTTTATTTGATTAGGATTTAGTGAACTAACACATCCATCACTTCATATAGTTACCATTTTTGTGTGGGAGGAGAACACTTAAAATATACTCTCAACATATTTCAAATATACAATAAAATATTATTAATAATAATCACCATGATGTACATTAGATGCCTAGAACTTATTCATCTTATAACTGAAGGTTCGTATGCTTTGACCAATGTCTCTCCCTCCTCCACCACCCTCTGCGGCCCCTGGCAACCAGTGTTCTACTCTATGGTTTTATGAGATTTACTTTTTTTTTTTTTTCAACGTTTATTTATTTTTGGGACAGAGAGAGACAGAGCATGAACGGGGGAGGGGCAGAGAGAGAGGGAGACACAGAATCGGAAACAGGCTCCAGGCTCTGAGCCATCAGCCCAGAGCCTGACGCGGGGCTCGAACTCACGGACCGTGAGATCGTGACCTGGCTGAAGTCGGACGCTTAACCGACTGCGCCACCCAGGCGCCCCGAGATTTACTTTTTTAGATTCTACATATAATTGAGATCATACAGTATTTGTCTTTTTGTTTCTGGCTTATTTTACGTAGCATAATACCCTCCAGGTTCATCCATGTTTTTGCAAATGGCAGGACTTCCTTCTTTTTTATGGCTTCTTTTTTATGCGTTGGGTGTGTGTGTGTGTGTGTGTGTGTGTGTGTGTGTGTGTATAACATTTTCTTTATCCATTCATCCATTGACACTTAGGTGGTTTCCATATCTTGACTATTGTGAATAATGCTATAATGAACATGGGAGGGTACCTATTTCTTTGAGGTACTGATCATATCCTTTGGATACATATCTGGAAGTGAGATTGCTGGATCATATGGTAGTTATATTTTAAAATTTTAAAGGAACATCCATACTGTTTTCCACAACTGTACCAATTTATATTCCCACCATCAGTGTACAAGAGTTCTCTTTTCTTCATACCCTCACCACCATTTGTTGCTTTTTTTTTTTTTTGATGATAGGCATCTTAGCAGGTGTGATGTGCTATTTCATTGCAGTTTTGATTTGCATTTCCCTGATGATTAGAGATGTTGAGCACCATATATACCTGTTGGCCATTTATATGTTGTTTCTTGGGGGAAATTTTCTATTCAACTTATTTGCCCATTTTTAAATCAGGGTTATTTCCTTTTTTGATATTGAGTTGTATGAATTCCTTATATATTTTGGATATTAACTCCTTATCAGATATATGATTTGTAAATATTTTCTCCTATTTTGTAGGTTATCTTTTCATTGTATTAATAGTTTATTTTGCTGTACAGAAGCTTTTTAGTTTGAGGTAGTCTTACTTGTATTTTTTGCTTTTGTTGCCTATTCCTTTGGTGTCATATCCAAAAAGTCATTGCCAAGACCAATGTTAAGGAGCTTTTCCCCTGTGTTTTCTTCTAGGAGTTTTATGGTTTCAAGTCTTACAGTTATGTCTTTAATCCATGTCAAGTTAATCTTTGTGTATAGTTTAAGATAAGAGTAAAATTTTATTCTTTTCTATGTGGATATCCAGTTTTCCCAGCACCATTTATTAAAGAGACTGTCCTTTCTCCATTGTATATTCTTGCTGCCCTTGTCAAAGATTAATTGATTATATGTGTGGATTTATTTCTGGGCCCTCTATTCTGTCCCATTGGTCTATATCTATTTTTATGTTAATACCATACTGTTTTTATTACTATAGCTTTGTAATATAACTTGAAACCAGGAAGTGTGATGATGCTTCCAGCTTTGTTTCTCTTAACTTTGCATTGGCTATGCAGGATCTTGTGTGATTCCATACAAGTTTTATAGGTTTTTTTTTTTCTGCAAAAAATGCTGATGGAATTTTGATGGGGATTAAGTTGAATCTGTACATAACTTTGGGTGGCATGGACGTTTTCACGATATTAATTCTTCCAATCCAGAAATACAGGATATGTCTCCTTTTATTTGTCTTCTTCAATTTTTTTGTCATCAATGTCTTACAGTTTTCAGCGTACATATTTTTCACTTCCTTGGTTAAATTTATTCCGAAGTATTTTATTTTTTGATGCTATTGTAGATGGGATTATTTTCTTAATTAATTTTTTTGGATATCTCATTATTAGTATATAGGAACATAACTAATTTTTATTTTTTTATTTTTTATTTATTTTTTTATAGAAACATAACTAATTTTTATATACTGCTTCTGTATCTTGTCATATTACTGAGCTTGTTTATTGGTTCTAATAGTTTTTTTATGGAGTCTTTAGGTTTTTCTATGTATAAGATTATGTCATTTGCAAATAAAGACAAGGTAACTGTTTTCTTTCCAATTTTGATGCCTTTTATTTCTTTTTCTTGTCTACTTGCTCTAGCTAGGACTTCTAGTACTGTGTTGAATAGGAGTGCTGAGAATGAGCATCCTTGTTTTGTTCCTGATCTTAGAGGAAAAGCTTTTAGCTTTTCACCATTAAATATGATGTTAGCTGTGGGCTTGTCATATATGGAAATATATTCTTTTTTGTTGGTTTGTTTTGTTTTTTCATTTTATTAAGTTTTTAATTTTAATTCCAGTGTAGTTAACATAGAGTGTTATATTAGTTGCCGATGTATAATATAGTGATTCAACAATTCTATACATTACTCAATGCTCATCATGTTAAAGTGTACACTTTAATCGCCATCACCTATTTCACCCATCCCCTCACCCACTCCCCTCTGGTAGCCATCAGTTTGTTCTCTATAGTTAAGAGTCTGTTTCTTGGTTTGTCTTTCTCTTTCTCTTTTTCTTTTGCTTTGTTTTATTTCTTAAATTCCACACATGAGTGAGATTATAGGATATTTGTCTTTCTCTGACTTGTTTCACTTAGCATTATGCCCTCTAGCTCCATCCATGTTGTTGCAAATGGCAAGATTTCATTCTTTTTTTATGGCTGAGTAATATGCCACTGTATGTGTGTGTATGTATATATATGTATATATACATATATATACCACATCTTCTTTATCCATTAATCTCTTGATGGACACTTGGCTGCTTCCATAATCTGGCTATTATAAATAATGCCACTATAAACATAGGAGTGCATATATCTTTTAGAATTAATGTTTTTGTATTCTTTGAGTAAATACCCAGCAGTGTGATTAGTGGATCATAGGGTAGTTCTATTTTGAATTTTTTGAGGAACCTCCATACTGTTTTCCAGAGTGGCTGCACCAGTTTGCATTCCCAGAAACAATGCAAGAGGGGTTCCTTTTTCTCCACATCTTCACCAACACTTGTTCTTTCTTGTGTTTTTGCCAGGAGTGAGGTGATATCTCATTTCGTTTTGATTTGCATCTCCCTAATGATGAGTGATATTAAACATATTTTCATGTGTCTATTGGCCATCCAGATGTCCTCTTTGGAAAACTGTCTTTTCATCTCTTCTGCCCATTTTTTAAATTGGGTTGTTTGTTTTTTAGGGGTGTTGAGTTGTAGCAGTTCTTTGTATACTTTGGATACTAACCCTTTATCGGATATGTCACTTGCAAATATCTTCTCCTATTTGGTAGGTTATCTTTTATGCAAATATCTTCTCCTATTTGGTAGGTTATCTTTTAGTTTTGTTGACTGATTGCTTTGCTGTGCAAAAGCTTTTAATTTTGATGTAGTCCCAAGAGTTTATTTTTGCTTTTATTTCCTTTCCCTCAGGAGACAAATCTAGAAAAATGTTGCTACAGCCAATGTAGAGACATTATTGCCTATGCTTACTTCTAGAATTTTTATGGTATTAGGTCTCACATTTAGGTCTTTAATCCATTTTGAGTTTGTTTTTGTGTATGGTGTAAGAAAATGGTACACATTCATTCATTTGCATGTAGCTGACCAGTTTCCCAACACCATTTATTGAAGAGACTATCTTTTTCCCCACTGTATATTCTTGCTTCTTTTGTGAAAGATTAATTGACCATATAATCATGAGTTTGTTTCCAGGCTTTCTTTTTTAATACAGGTTTATTTATTTATTTATTTATTTATTTATTTAGAGTCAGAGAAAGAGAGAGAAAGGGACCAAGTGAGGGGCAGGAACAGATAGAGAGGGAGAGAATCGCAAGCAGCCTCTGTGCTGTCAGTGCAGAGCCCGATGAGGGGTTTGATCCCAAGAACCGTGAAATCATGACCCGAGATGAAATCAAGAGTCAGACACTCTACTGACTGAGCCACCCATGTGCCCCTGTTTCTGGGCTTTCTATCCTGTTCCATTGATTTATGTGTTTGTGTGTGTGTGTGTGTGTGTGCCAGTACCATACTGCTTTGATGACCAGAACTGGGTAGTATAACTTGAAATCTGGATTGTGATACCTCTAGCTTTGTTGTGTTTTTTTTTCCCAAGATTGTTTTGGCTATTCAGGGTCATTGGTGGTCCCATACAAATTTAAGGGTCATTTACTCTAGTTTTGTGGAAAATACTGTTTGTATTTTGATAAGGATTTCATGAAATCTGTAGATTGCTTTGGGTAGTATGGATATTTTAACTATATATTTTTTTCTTCTAGTCCATCAGCATAGAATATTTTCCTATTTGTGTTGTCTTCAATTTCTTTCATCAACGTTTTACAGTTTTCATAGTATAGGTCTTTCACCTCCTTGGTTAAGTTTATTCCTAGGTATTTTATTACTTTTGGTGTAATTTTAAATGGGATTGTTTATTTAATTTCTCTTTCTATTGCTTCATTATTAGTGTATAGAAATGCAACAGATTTCTGTACATGGAAATATATTCTTGAAAGAAGCTTGTTCCTGAACACTATGGTAATAATTATCTATTGCTGCATATCAAACTATACCAAAACTTAATAGCTTCAAACAACAAACATTTATTATATCATATAGTTTTTGAGGGTCAGGAATCTGGGAGTGGTTTACTTGAGTGGTTCTGGCTCAGAGTCCCTCACACATTTGCTGACAAGGTATTGGCTAGGGATGTGGTCATATCAAGGCTTGACTGTGTTGGAATAATCCACTTCCAAATTCACTTACATGGTTGTTGGAATCTCTCAGCTCCTCCCTGGTTATTTGCCAGAGGCTTCTTTTCCTTACTATGTGGGCAAACCAATATCTGCCTGAGTGTTTTCATGGTAGGGAAGCTGGCTTCTCCTAGGGTGAGTGATCCAAAAGAGAGTAGAGACAGAGAAAAAGAAAAAAACCACAGTCTTCTTTAGCTTAATCTCAGAAATGTCATACCATCACTTCTGTCATCTGATATTTGTCATACAGACAAACCCTGTTACAATGTGGGAGGGAACTACACAAGGGTGTGAATACCAGAAGGTGGGAGTCATTGTGGATCATCTTGGAGGCTGGCTACCACAACAAATATGCATATATTTGCATGGAGATGGAGAGGAAAAGGACATCAAGGTATCAAGAATATTTATGTCTGGGTGGTGAGATTGTGGGTATTTTAAAAATATATGTTTTCTTTTTTTTCTGTTTTCCAATTTTTATAGTGTACACAATTACTGATGTTTGATGAAATCAGCAACCAATGAATCCATTTTATTAAAGAAATGAGTGGGAGTCATGGAGGCATAGGAGAGAGAAGGAATCATTGATGGAGTTCTGGTGGATATGGAAGGGAGTGCACTCCAGTGTACAGGTGGAGGACATTGTCCTAATCACAGTGAGTGATAATGAAAGTGTAGATTTGTGAAAGGGTTGGCATTGGATGTGAAAATTTGTAAGTATTGGAACAGACATATTAGGTTTTGGCCAAGACAGTTAGCCTTGAATTGTAGTGGAGAAATGTTGACCTCTGAAATATGAGAGGAGGAAAATATAGTTGCTATTATTAGAAATATTAGGGCATTAAGGTAGGAAATTTGATGGATTTCACACATAATGGTGCTTTTTTTCCCTCTGATAAAGGCAGCAAGATATTTTAGTAAGCCTGACTAGGATGGGGTAAAAGGCCTGGAGAAGTTTGTGCAAGCTTGAAACATCAGTTGTTTGAAATGGAAAAGTGTGCCAACCAGAGAAAGGATTGTATAGAAATCGTGAGAGCCCTGATGATGGTATCTGTGGTCTCTTATGTCTTATGTCAAGGAACAGTGTTACTAGCTCTAATGTGTAATAATGTTCATCTGTGGATTATTTACAATACTTGCTGCCTTTCATGTTAAAGGGACATTGTTTCTCTACTCACAACACTTTTGATACCAAATACAGCATAACCTTGGATTGCCAGTAACTTGTCCTGTGAGTGTTCCACAAGACAAGCAAACATTTCTAATAAATTTTAACTTGGTAAACGAGTGATGTCGTGCAATACAAGCAATATGTGATGCCGAATGTCACATGATAACGGCTGAGCCAATGGTTCTTGACATCTGCTTTGATATACAAGTGCTTTGGATTACAAGCGTGTTTCCAGGATGAATGATGCTCACAAACCAAGGTTTTACTCTAATGGCTTTTTTCTCTCACAGGAACCAATTTTCCAATTCTCTGAATACTAAGTGGGTGTCCTATAATTTAACTCAATTCTGACATTAATTACTCAGAGTTAGACTACACATGTTTAATGGCTCAGTTCCACAAGACTGCCCTCACTTCAGATGCCATTGGCAAGTATTGGGTCCCCAGGGTATCCACACTTCTCTTTGCCTTGGCTACAAAGTTAGGGGTTCCCACACAAACCTCTTAAGTTTTGATAATTTGCTGGAACAGCTCACAAAACTTAGAGGAACATTTATTCACATTTACTGGTTTATTATAAACAACATTATAAAGGATACAATGAATAGCCCAATGAAGAGGTACATAGTGTGAATTCTGGAAAGGTCCTGAGTGCTGGAGCTTCTGTCTCCATGGAGTTGAGCTGTACCACACTCCTGGCATGTGGATGTTTTCACCAACCCAGAAGCTCTCTAAGCCTCATAGTTTAGGGATTTTCATAAAGGCTTCATCATGTAGGCATGATCAAATATTAGGGTCATCTCTAATCACTCTTCCCTCCACATAGGATGGTGATGAGGCTGAAAATTCCAAGCTTCTAATCATGGCTTGGTCTTTCTGGTGATTGGTCCCCCTTCTGAAGCTATCTAAGAGTCCACCAAGAGTCTCCTCATTAGAACAAAAGATGCTCCTATCATCCTTAAAATTCCAAGGGATTTAGGAACTCTGTGTTAAGTTGCTTCTATCACCTACATCATTCAGGAAATTATAAGAGTTAGGACCTCTGTGTCAGGAGCCATCATGAAAGACCAAATATTAGACCTAACAGTGCTCCTAGAAGACCTGTTATCCAGGAAATTACAAGAATTTTAGGAGCTCTGTGTCAGAAATAGAGGGCAGAGACCAAATATATATTTCTTATTATGTTGCACCTGTTATTGGCCAGCCTCTGGTATGACTTAAATCTCTTTAAAAATAATGATGAATTAATGAAAGATGTTTGCACAGCATTTCTCCTTACTGGTTACTAAGTCAGCTTTTATTTATTTATTTATTTATTTATTTATTTATTTATTGGTAGGGGGAGGGACAGAGAGAGAATCCCAAGCAGGCTCCATGCTAACAATGTGGAGTCTGATGCAGGCTTGAATTCACAAACCTTGAGATCATGACCTGAGCCAAAACCAAGAATCGGACGCTTAAGTGACTGAGCCACCCAGGTGCCCCCTATGTCATCCTTCTTGAATTATGTAGTTAACTTCAGTTTTAGGATGACAGCTATTAGTCCCCATCTGGGGACAAACCAAAAGCAAAATTTTGGTCTTTTCAAAATGGTCATGGCACATTTTTAATTGGATTATTATTTTTTTGGTGTTGAGCCTTATAAGTTCTTTATATATTTTGGATAGTAACACCTTATTGGATATATCATTTGCAAGTATCTTCTCCCGTTCAGTGGATTGTCTTTTTGTTTTATTGATGGTTTCCTTTACTGTGCAAAATCTTTTATTTTGGTATAGTACCAATAGTTTAGGAGCGCCTGGGTGGCTCAGTCAGTTAACCAGCTGACTTCACGTTCTCACAGTTCGTGAGTTCAAGCCCCACATTGGGCTCTGCACTGACAGTGCAGAGCCTGCTTGGGATTCTCTCTGTCTTCTTCTTTCTCTGCCCCTTCTCCATTTGTGCTCTCTTTCTCAAAATAAATAAATAAACTTAAAAAAATTTAATTTTGCTGTGGTTTTCCTGACAAAGAAACAAAAATAGTAATTCGAAAAGATATATGCACCTCTGTGTTTATTGAGCATTATTGACTATAGCCAAGATACGGAAGCAACCCACATGTCCATCTGTAGATAAACGGACAAAGGAAATGTGGTATACGCGCGCGCGCACACACACACACACACACACACACACACTGGAATATTACTCAGCCATAATAAATGAAATCTTGCCATTTGCAACAACATGGATGGATCTAGAGCTATAATGCTAAGTGAAGTAAATCTGAGAAAGACAAATACCGTATGGTTTCACTTATATGTGGACTTTAAGAAAGAAAACAAAGGAAAAAAGAGACAAACAAAAAATAGACTTTAAAAAAACTTTTTAATGTCTATTATTTTTGAGAGAAAGACAGACAGAGAGCAAGCAGGGAAGAGGCAGAGAGAGAGGGAGACACAGAATCAGAAGCAGGCTCCAGGCTCTGAGCTGTCAGCACAGAGCCTGATGCGGGGCTCGAACTCACAGACCACGAGATCATGACCTGAGCTGTAGTCGGCCACCCAACCAACTGAGCCACCCAGGCGCCCCCGCCCCAAAATAGACTTTTAAATGCAGAGGACAAACTGGTGGGTGCCAGAGGGGAGGTGGGTAGGGGGATGGGTGAAATAGCTGAAGGGGATTAAGAGTACACTTATTGTGATGAGCACCGACTAATGTATAGAATTGTTGAATCACTATATTGTACACATGAAACTAATATAACATTATATGTTAATTATACTGGAATTAAAAAGATACATAAATAACAATTTTTAAGAAATGGATATGGCCATGAAAATAGAATTTTTGCAAGGATATTTTATGTAGCTGACATGAATTATTTTTAATTAGAAGAGTCTGCATTACATAGGTCAAGAATATGCACATAGGTATATAAAGCTTAGCGTTTTTTGGAACTTGGAAACTCATTAATATATAAGACAAGCCCTCAAACATAGTAGTTTCTCTTTTTCTGATAAATGCCAAAAACACTATATTATTGGAGAACATGAAAAACACTACATACCTGATCATGGGGTTCAAAAGCATATTTGGTAGCTATACTTGTGAACATACCCTAATTTACAAACTTCTTGATCACTGTATGTACACCTGAAACTAATGTAACATTGTCAACTAGACCCATATTTTAAAAATGATTTTCAACAAATTGAAACATACCTCTTTTTATTCTGCATACAGAGAATTTGATATACATTAAAAATTGTATATCTTGGGGCGCCTGGGTGGCTCAGTCGGTTAAGCATCCAACTTTGGCTCAGGTCATGATCTCACAGTTTGTGACTTTGAGGCCCGCATTGGGCTCTGTGCTAACAGCTCGGAGCCTAGTGCCTGCTTCTGATTCTGTGTCTCCCTCTCTCTGTCCCCCCCCCCCCAACTCTCTCTCTCTCCAAAATAAATATTAAAAAAATTGTATATCTACATTACAGTCCCTCTGTAAAACCTACTGACTAATGCCCAGGGCTTACTAAATGCTTGCAGCTGATAAGCTCCTCTCTATTTTTTTTTTTTTTTAGTGTTTATTTATTTTTGAGAGAGGGAGAGACAGAGTGCAAGCTGGGGAGGGGCAGAGAGAGTGAGGGAGACACAGAATCCGAAGCAGGCTCCAGGCTCCAAGCTGTGAGCACAGAACCCAACGCGGGGCCCAAACTCACGAACTGTGAAATCATGACCTGAGCCGAAGTCGGACGCTCAACCGACTGAGCCACCCAGGTGCTCTATCTCCTCTCTATTAAGTCAGAATACTCTTGCTGCCACCAATTGAGAGGTATAAGGGACAAGATAGCGTTGCATTTTTTCCCAAATTTATTTAGGCCAATTGAACTTGCTATTGTAATTCCATAATTTGATTTTAATATTATGACAATCAATGGAATATGACTACAAAAGTAAAATTGTTGTTTCTATGAAAACCAAGTTGAATGGACAATATTAGGAATAAAATAAGGGATTTAAGTAGAGATATAGCAGAGATTAATAAAAATATTACAAAGCACTTCATGCTACTACTGTTGAAAAATTAGATGAAATAAATAAACTTCTAGAAAAATCTAAACTATCAAAGGTGACTCAGTTAGCCATAGTTACCAAATGACCCAGAAATTCCACTCCTTAGTTGTATACCCAAAATAATTAAAAACTGGTATTCAAATACTTGTACCTGAATGTTCATAGCACCACTATTTACAATAGCCAAAAGACAGAAATGATCCAAATACCCATTAATGAACGTGTAGGTGAGCAAATTGTAGTACATCCTCAGAATGGAGTTTTATTTAGCCATAAAAATTAATGAAATACTGATACATGTTGCAACATGATGAACTGTAAAAATATGCTGAAAGAACCCAGACACAAAAGATCACATATTGTATATTTCCATTAATGTTAAATATCCAGGATAGATAAATCCATTAATACTGAAAGCAGGTTAGTTCTGGCCAGGGGATTCACTGCTTTATGGGTATGGGGTTTAATTTGGGGTTGATAAAAATATTTAAGAATTAGGTAGATATGGTGATTGTATAGCTTTATGAATGTACTAGATATCACTGAATTGTTCACTTCAAGATGATTATTCTTATGGGAATTTCACCTTAATAAAAAAGCAAAAAGAATCACTTCTCGGCCTTTTGGCTAAGATCAAGTGTAAAAAGCAAAAAGAATGTCTCAAAATAATTTTCCAAGAATAATTAGTAACCCGCCATCAAAATTACTATACACAAAATGTATCAAGGCACCATGAATGAGCACAAGCAGAAACAAACAAACAAACAAAAAAAAACCAGTAGTATCCCCCAAATGCTTCAGATGTTGGACTTCTGAGACAGATTATTTGGGTTATGTTTATAAAAATATGTCTTGTATGTTTAAACAAATAAGAGATAAGGTTAAAATACCTCTAGAGAATAAGAAAGTATAAAATAAATCATATTTCAATTGTAATAGAATTTCTAGAAATACAAATGCTGTAACTAAAGTTTAAAATTCAGGGGATGAAAACTGACTATAGAAGACACAGAAAATCTAAATACTTTTATATCAATTTTTAAAATTGTATTTATACCTAAAAACCCTTGTACAAAGGAAACACCAATCCCAAATGGCTTGACTGGTAAATTCTACCAAATATTTAAGAAATAATATCAACTGTACACAAACTCATGTAGAAAATAGAGGACGAGGGGACATTTCATGGCATATTTTATAAGGCAAGAATTTCCCTGATATGAAGATCAGAAAAATAAATTAAAAACAAGGAAACTATAGGACAATGTACTTTATGAACATAGAAACAAAAATCCATAACAAAGTATTAGCAAATAGAATCTAGCAATATACAAAAAGGATACTATCTCATGGTTTATTTTCATCTCTGTATTGAAAAGTTGATTTCCTCTTCAAAAGTCAAGCAATGTAATTCCCAAAATTAACAGACCTGAGGAGGGAAATCATAGATTCCTCTAAAATAGATTTTGCAAAAGCATTTGACAAATTCAATACGCAGAGACTTCTGCTTATAACCAAGATGGAGTAATAGGAACTTGATTTACTCTTCTACCTAAAACAACTAAAACAATCTGGACAAATCATATAAAACAATAATTTTCAAAACATTGGTTATCATTGAAGGAAGGGTGGAAATACCTTAGAGATGGGAAAAAAATAAGGTGAGCCCTAGATTACTGTCTAGAGAGAGTGTTCAGCCCATGGCAAAGGGAGGGAAACCCAGGCAGAGATCACTAAACGTTGTAATTTGAGGAGATGAAGCTATGAGTCAGGGGAGGCAAGGGTACTTAGAATTCACAAGGCAGAGTATGGTATCCTTTTTGGGGGGGGGGATTGACAAGCTGATTCTCAAAATGAGTGTAATTAACAGATGACAACAGAAAAACCATATGATCATCATAATAGACACAGATAAAGCATTTGACAAAATCCACCATCCATTTTTGTTAAAAATTCAGAGCAAACTAGGAATAGAAGGAAATTTTCAACTGATAAAGTGTGCCAGCAAGAAAATTACAGCTAACATTATAAGTAAAGGTGAAAGACTATGTTTTTGCCCTGAGATTATGAAACAATGCAAGGATGTTATCTTTTGCCACTTATATTCAACAGTAGAGTGGCAGTTCTGTCCATTGCTATAAGGTGAGAACGAGAGGTCCAGATAAGAAAGGAAGAATGAAACTAAAATTGTCGTGATTTTAAGATTATATGCTCTTCTATGTAGAAAATCTGATGGAATCTACAAAAAAAATAGGCAACTAAAAATAAGTGTATTTAGCAAAGATTCAGAATAGAAGATCAACATACAAAAATCAGATTATTTGGTTTATGTTAGTGTTGAGTTGTATAAATTCTTAAAAATTTTTTTAATGTTTATTTTTGAGAGAGAGAGAGTGAGCGTGAGTGGGGGAGGGGCACAGAGAGAGGGAGACACAATCTGAAGCAGGCTCCAAGCTCTGAGCTGTCAGCACAGAGCCCGCCACAGGGCTCAAACTCACGGACCATGAGATCATGACCTGAGCCGAAGTTAGACGCCTAACTAACCGAGCCACCTAGGTGCCTCTATAAATTCTTTATGTATTTTGGATATTAAGCACTTATCAAACATATTGTTTGCAAGTATCTTCTCTCATTCAGTACATTGTCTTTTCATTTGTTGATGTTTTTCTTCCCTGTATAAAACCTTTTTATTTTATGTAGTCTCAATTATTTTTGTTTCCCTTTGGTTTCCCTTGCCTGAGGAAACATATCTAGAAAAATGTTGCTGAGGCTTATGTCCAAGAGATTGCTGCCTATGTTTTCTTTAGGGGGTTTTGTGGTTTCAGGTCTCACATTTAAGTCTATAATCTATTTTGAGTGTATGGTGCAAGAAAGTGGTTCATTTTCATTCTTTTGCACGTAGCTGTCCAGTTTTCCCAGCACCATTTATTGAAGAAACTGTCTTCCCCATTGTATATTCTTGCCTCTTTTGTCATAGATTCATTGACTATACAAACATGGATTTATTTCTGGGCTCTCTATCCTGTTCCATTGATCTATGTATCTATTTTTGTGCCAGTACCATATTGTTTTCATTACTATATCTTTGTAGCATATCTTTAAATCTGGGATTATGAAGCCTCCAGCTTTGTTCTGCTTTCTCAAGAGTGCTTTGGCTAGTAGGGGTCTTTTGTGGTTCTACGCAAATTTTAGAATTATTCTCCCTAGTTCTGTGAGAAATACTATTGGTTTTTTGTGGGAATGATATTGAATCTGTAGATTACTTTGGATAATATGAACATTTTAACAATATTGTAGTTTCAGTCCATGAGTCTGGTATATCTTTCCATTTGTTTATGTCATCTTCGATTTCTTTCATCAATGTTTTATAGTTTTCAGAGCACAATTCTTTCACCTCCTTGGTTAAATTTATCCTAGGTATTCTATTGTTTTTGGTGAAATTGTAAATGAGATTATTTTCGTAATTTCACTTTTGGCAATTTCATTATTAGTGTATAGAAACAGAACAGATTTTGGCATATTAATTTTGTATCCTGCACTTTACTGAATTTATGTAGTCCAGTAGTTTATTGATGGAGTCTTCAGGGTTTTCTGTGTATAGTATCATGTCATCTGCAAAGAGTGGCAGCTTTACTTCTTCCTTACCAATTTGAATGCCTTTTATTTCTTTTTCTTTTCTGATTGCTGTGGCTAGGACTTCCCGTACTATGTTGAATAAAAGTGGTCAGAATGGACATCCTTGTCTTATTTCTGGTTGTAGAAGAAAGTTTTGCAGCTGTTCATCATTAACTATGATGTTAGCTGTGAGTTTGTCTCATATGGCCTTCATTATGTTGAGGTATGTTCCACCTAAACCCACTTGGTTGAACGTTTTTATCATGAACAGATGCTACGTTTTGTCCAATGTTTTTTTCTGCCTCTATTGCAATAATCATATGGTTTTTATCCTCCATTTTGTTTACATTGATTTGTGGATGTTGAAACACCCTTATATCTCTGGAATAAATCCTACTTGATTGGACCTAAATAGGCATTTTTTTTTTCAAGAAGACTTACAGATGGCCAACAGACACCTGGAAATATGCTCAACATCGCTAATCATCAGGGAAATGCAAATCAAAACCACAATGAGATATTACCTTACACCTGTCAGAATGGCTAGAATCAAAAAGACAAGAAATAGCAAGTGTTGGTGTGGACAAAAAGGAATCCTCACATGCTGTTGGTGGAAATGTAAATTGGTTCAACAAGTATAGAAAACAGTATGGAAGTGCCTCAAAAGGTTAAAAATAGGAATACCAAATGACCTAATAATTCCACTACTGGGTATTTACCCAAAGAAAATGAAAACACTAATTCAAAAAGATGTATGTTTATTGCAGCATTATTTACAGTATCCCAGTTATGGAAATAACCTAAATGTCCATGGATAGATAAATGGATGAAGATATATATATATATATATATATATATATATATATATATATACTATATAAAGTGGAATGTTAATCAGCTATAAAAAAGAATGAGATCTTGGATTTGCAACATGACCGGACCTAAAGGGTGCTATGCTAAGTGAAATAAATCTGACAAAGAATGACAAATACCTTACGATTTCACTTATATCTAGAACCCAAGAAACAAAACAAATAAGTGGAAGCAGATCCATAAATACAGAAAACTAACTGGCAGTTGCCAGAAGGGAGGGTGGTGGTGGATGGACAAAATTGGTGAAGGACAGTGGGAGATACAGGATTCCAATTATGAAATGATTGGGAATAAGGGAATACAGTCAATGGTATTGTAATAGTGTTGCATGACTTGTGGTGAGCGTAGCATAAAGTATGAAGTTGTTGAGTCACTATGTTGTACACCTGAAACTAATGTGACATTGTGCGTCAACTACACATCAATAAAAAAAATTGTTGTATTTTTATATATTAGCAGCAGTCAAAAATTGCAATGGAAAAAACAATGCCATTAAGTGTAGCATCAAAATATGTTAAATACTTAGGGATTAATCTGAGAAAAGATGTGTAAGACTGAGATCAGAGGAGACCTAAGTAAGTAGAAAGATATGTTGTTTTCATGAATCAGAAGGAAGACTTGATATGACTAAAATGTGAATTATTCACAATTTTTTATCTACAGACTTAACTCAATCACAGTGAAAATGCTGGTATGCTTTTTTTTTGTTGGAAATTGACAAGATGGTTCTCAAATTTACATGGAAATATAAAGAACCGAAATTAGCCAAAACAAATTCAAAAAAAGAACAAATTTGGAGGACTTGCACTAGCTGATTTTCAAGTCTTAATGTCACGCTACAGTAATCATGACAGTGTGGTATTGGCATAAAGATAAACAACTAGATTGATTTTTGCCAGCATCCATGAAACTGGCAGGCCATCCTGTCAGCTTGCAAGTAGAGTAAAATCTCAGACCCTTCACAGTTCTTGACACAAGAGCCTTCAATTATCTGTGATATGTTTCTTTTTTTTAAATTTTTAAATGTTTATTTTTGAAGGAGAGAGAGAGGGAGAGACAGAGTGTGAATGGGGGGGGGCAGAAAGAGAGGGAGACAAGAATCCAAAGCGGGCTCCAGGCTCTGAGCTGTCAGCACAGAACCCAACATGGGGCTCAAACTCACGAGCCACGAGATCATGACCTGAGCCAAAGTCGGACGCGTAACTGACTGAGCCACCCAGGCGTCCTTGTGATGATATATTTCTTAAACTGGGTTGTGAGTACATGGTTCTCCATTTAATGTTTATTCTTTATATTTTACATACACATTAGAATTTATATAATACATTTAATGATAAAAATAAAAGAATACTAAAATGAATTGAAAAAACTCAGTGAATCCATGTCACTAAAAATGTTGCTGTCAAGCCAAGTGAGGTTATCACATCTATGAATAATTGGGAATAAGATCACAAAATCTGGAAGGATTCTTCACTCAGTATGCTTTACAAGTGCCTATAGGTTCTTACTCCATGTTGAAAGAACTGAAACTAGGAATAATTGATGACACTTATGGGTGAGTTTTATACAAGAAAAATTATAATGTAGACCTTGGTCGTACATCAAAATACTGGGAAAGGAATGTACATTTATTCAAGTTAAAATATCTAAGGTGTACATGTAGGCTTTCTTATTGTTTTCTGCTTTAAAGGAGATTTTTAAATTAGTCAACCCTCTGTCTCTATTGCATTGGTAAGTGGGCTTGCATCATACTGTAATTAATTAATGTAGCAAACAAGTTCTTGAGGAAATATTGCTTGGATGTTTAGCTTTTTATTTAAGTAAAACTCAACAGCTTAGGGAGAACTTCAAATCTCCATGGCACCCAGCGACTTATTTTCACTCCGAATACAATGGGAAGTCTGACATTGATTTTGGCTGAGATCACACCCTTCAAGGGGACAGGGTAAGTTTAGAAGTAATTACATATTTAGACGGGAGATTTCAGGTGACGATGCAGAACTTCAATAATGAGACTTGATATCCTTGAAATTTGATTTATATTTTTATTCATGTCTTGAATCTTTCAAGTTGCTCCGTTTCCCTCTTCCTGACAGGTGAATAGCAGGGAAGACAGATATATAGTGAGAGAAAGAGAGAGATTAAAGAGAGGAAGGTAGAAAGAAATTGGAAAAGAAAGAGGGGGAGCAAGGGAGATGGAACAAATGGGCCAACTAGGAAGATAAATAGATTTAGCAAAACAGAGAAATAAGTAGAGGGAATTATGAAACAGGAGTAGAAAGAGGGTTTCTATGGTGATAATAATGAATTCTAATACAGAATTTTCTCCTCTTTTTTATGCCCTTTCTATTTACCAGGCTTTTTACCTTATACCATTCAACCTGTACAACATTAAGACGGAGTTCCTATTATTCCTATTTTATAAATTAGAAAACAGAGGCCTAAAGAGGTTAACTAAATTGTCCCAAAGGGGTGGAGTCTGGATTTGAATCCAGGACTCTTTGTCTCGAAGGCCAATACTTTCCCCAGTGTATCAGACTGCCTCTGCATGACACTGACACAACAGGTTAAAAGGCAAGAGTTTGTGCTAAATAGGTTACTTGGCATCATATAAACAGAACACATAGAAATAATCTAGCTTTGGTTTCTCTTCATTACCACTCCTCATGCTCCCCCACAGAGGAGATTAAACAGGCAGGCAGGGAGAAAAAATAAAACTCCAGCTTCAGTTTTTACTATTACTGCAGCTTTCGGGTCAATCAGGCAGCTTACTTCCCTCTGATCTCACAAAGGGCTTAATGCCCAGTTCACTTATAGAAACTCAGTCCAAAGTAGCATTTCCTAACCTTTTAGGGGTTATGAACTCCTTTGAGATTCTAAGGAAAACTATTCACTCTCTAGAAATATACAAATACATGAAAAAATTTTCATAACAATTCAAGAGTTTTATAGGCCCCCTCAAGGTCTGGGGTTTACATCAGAGATAAAAGTCTTAGGGTCTGGAACTGCAAAGAAAGTGACCTTGAAATCTGTGACACAGAATGAGCACCAAACCTAGCACCTTGGCTCTGCCCGAACTTGGATGAGTCATTTTTCAAATGCAAGGTTGGATGTGGTTATCTTCTCTTCAATTTTAAAACATATTCTTATGAAAATTTTGATGCGAGAAGCTTAAGCTTAAATTCCTACCTAGACTCCTACCTGATATGCACTAAGAAAGTTCCATTGTAACATTAAATTATTTGTGCATCCCAGTGCCCACTAGTGGTCAAGGAAAAATATTTTGCCTTGAGTATTGGAGGTTAGAGATGGCCATCACCTCCTGGAGGAGAGACAGCTCACTCTGAATTTCAGAATAGGGTCTTCTCTTTAGACATCGCTTACTTTCAATTTTGATTTTTCCAAACTCATGTATTCCACTAAAATTTTGATGAGATCTTGTTGGGGTTCATGGCGAAATAATGGCATATTAGACAGAATGCTGGACAGAGTCAGGACCTGCCACTAACTTGCTATGTTATGGTTCCCGAAGGTAGAACACGTTCCCTTTGTGTCCTCAGTGTTTTCATTTGTAACTTAAGGGATTGTACTATTATCAGCGCTTTTCAAACCTCTCCAAATTTTTTTAGTAGGGAAACCTTGTGTTCAGTGGAAATCTTACATAAAAAAATAGAAGTAGAGCTGCTGTGGATCAAAAGGTAATGATGGTGATGGCAAAGTCTGATTCCCTCCCCGCTTCTCATTCTCTCTCCATAGCGCCAACATAGCCATGAACCAATTCCTTATAGATTGAAAATAGTTGATCTGGAGAGCAACAGCATGTAATGGCCAAGAGCATGTGCTTTGGAGTCAAGTACATATGGGTTCTATTCCTGGCTTCACCACTTAATAGCTCTATGCTTTTCAGCAACTACTTACTCCCTCTGTATCTCAGTTTCCACGTCTGACAAGTGAGGATGATAAATAGCTCTTATTCTGTAAGGCGGGTGTGAAGATTTAGTGACTAAACGCATGTGAAGTGATTATCCAGTGCCTGGTACATGGTAAGTGCTCAACAGATGTTTGCTGTTATTAACATTGATCTATATCATTTTAAACAAAGACTTGGCTCATGAAAATTAGGTCATCCAGTTTGCCCATTGTGCTTTCTTGCTCAATAACTCTTTCCTTCCTATTCTATGCTACAGCTAGAGTAACCAGCATGGTAAACAGGACCTCCTAATCTCTCTAACATTTTAGCTACACTGTAATAAGTACAGTAAATGAATGTAGTAAATAACTAGTCCCATAGGAGGCTTTTTGAGCTATACCTGTGATTTTCCATTTTTTTCTTTTTAGTCATGGGGTGCTTTTATTTTTTAAAATAAAACATGACTCTGAAACTCAGTATGTAAAGCAGATAAGGGAAGTACTACTCTAATTGAGGCAGGATGGAAGACGAAGCATTACCTCCTATGTCTTCTCAATCCCTACAACACCACCTTCCTCCTACACTCTGGAAAACTCAGAAGTACCCCACTGCTCCATGAAGCAATGTTTGAAACCATTCAACCACTGAGACCCTTATATATCTTAGGTTCTGTGGAACTAATTCATTTCACTTGGGCATACAATTTGAGATTTTCCATTCTCCCATCATTTCAAGGAAAATACATATCCTACAAAAGGATATCTTACCTTTAGAGATCATTTTTATACCCATTGAATGAGAAACTTAGCCTCCGTGTCCCACTACAGTGATACATTTTGAGTCTATTTGCTCAGAACTCCCATAGTAGGTTAAAAAAAAAACCCAAAACAGCTTTATGGAGGTATAAGTGGCATACATAAACTGTACATATTTAAAGTGTACAATTTAATGTTGTCACATATGTCTACATCCATGAAACCATTATTAGCATAAAGATAGTGAACATATCTATTATCCCCTAAAGTTTTAACAGGCCTCTTTGGAATCCCCTTTCAGCCCCAGAAAACTGCTTTTGGTCACAGTATAATAGTTTACATTTCTTAGATTTTCATATAAATAGAATCATACAGCATATTGTCCTTTTTTTGTCTGGCTTCTTTAACACAATGTAGTTATTTTGAGCTACATCTAAATGTTATATATCAACAATTTATTCCTTTTTATTTATGAGCAGTATTCCATTGTATAGATATACCATAGTTTGTTTATCCATTCACATATGGATGGACAGTTGATTCATTCCCAGTGTTTAACTATTACAAATAAAATTGTTATGAAGATTCATATACAAGTTTTTATATGGACAGATGCTCTCATTTCTCTTGGATAAGTACCTGGGAATAGAATGGCTGAATCATATCGTAGTTGTGTGTTTAAATTTTAGCATTTTGAGAAAACGCCAAACTATCTTCAAAAGTGGTTTGCCATTTAAGATTCCCAACAATGTTGTATGAGACTTTCATTTGTTCTATATCCTCTTCAACACTTAGTCCAATTTAAAAATTTTAAGCATTCTAATAGGTTTATAGTGGTATCTTATTATGGTTTTAACCTGCATTTCCCTAATGATTGATGTTGAACATCCTTTCATGTGCTTGCTGGTAATTACGTTTTCTTCCTTGAAGTGCTTGTTCAAATTTTTTGTCCATTAAAAAAATTGGGTCATCGTTTTTCTTATTATTGAATTTTGAGGGTCATTTATCAAATATGTTTGCAATGGTTTTCTGCCAGTCTGTAGTTTGTATTTTTATTATTTTGTCAGTGTCTTTTATTAATTTTTTTTATGTTTTCTTATTTTTGAGACAGAGACAGAGTATGAATGGGGGGAGGGTCAGAGAGACAGGAAGACACAGAATCTGAAACAGGCTCCAGGCTCTGAGCTGTCAGCACAGAGCCCGACGCGGGGCTCGAACTCACAGACCGCGAGA
This sequence comes from Lynx rufus, assembly GCF_022079265.1. Taxonomy (NCBI): domain Eukaryota; kingdom Metazoa; phylum Chordata; class Mammalia; order Carnivora; family Felidae; genus Lynx; species Lynx rufus. Next base: position 8,284,725 of record NW_025814833.1, read on the forward strand.
TCATGACCTGAGCTGAAGTCGGATGCTTAACCGACTGAGCCACCCAGGCGCCCCTATGAGTGTCTTTTAAAGACAAGGGGTTATCATTTTGGTGAAGTCCAACTTAGCAATTGTTTTGTATGAATTGTCTTTTTGGTATTGTATTTAAGAGATCTTTTCCTAACCAATGGTCAAAAAAATATTTTCCTATATTTTCTTCTAGAAGTTTTAAAGTTTTAACTTTTATGTTGAAGTCTATGATCCATTTTGGTTTAATTTTTGTAATATAGTGTGAGATAGGATTAAAGTTACTTAGCGTGCATATGGACATTCAATTTTTTGAGTACCGCTTACTGAAAGTACTATCATTTCTCCATTGAATTCCTTTTTAGCTATTGTCAAAAATCAATTGAATATATTTGTGGGTCTATTTATTGGTTCCTTATTTTGTTCTATTGAACCATTTATGCATTCATACATGAATACCACACTGTCTTGGTTATTTTAACTTTATAGAAAGTCTTAAAATTACATAGTGTTCGTCCTCCAACTTTGCTTCCCCCCCACCAAAGTTGCTTTGCTATTCTAGATCATTCTAATTTTCAAGTTAAATTTAGAATTATCTTGTCAAATTTTAGAATCAGCTCTATTTACAACAAAGACTGCAAGTGTTTTTCAACTATTTTAAAAAATAATTTTAGACCTATTGAATAGTTGCAAAAATAGCTAGTAATATACCCATCCACACTTTGTGCAGGTCCCCCAAATGTTAATATCTAACATAACTGTGTCATAATGATCAAAATTAAGAAATTAACATTGCTACAATGCTATTAACTATTGACTTTATTCAGATTTCTCCTGTTTTCTACTAATGTCCATTTATTGTTTAGGATCCAAAGCAGGATATCACACTGTGTTTCGTTGTCATTCCAATCTATGACAGTTCCTCAGTCTTTCTTGTTTCTCATGACCTTGACACTTCTGAAGAATACTGGTCAAGTATTTTGTTGGATGCTCTGCAATTTGGGTTTGTATGATATTTTCTCATTATTAGAGTGAGGTTATGGATTTGGGGAAATAATCCCACAGAGGTTAAGTGCTCCTCTCATCACATAATTTGAGGGGTTTTATGAGATCAAAATGACTTATCATTTGTCATGTTAACCTTGATCACTTGGTTAAGGTGGGTCTGCTAGATTTCCCCCATTATAACATACTGTTTTTCTGTTTCTATACTGTTCATTATAAGAAAGTTACCAAGTCCAGGCAATACTCAAGGGGAGAGGAATTAAACTCCCTTTATCTCCAGGAGGGAGATGTATCCAAAATTGTTGGCTTATGTTAAAACCAACATGGTTATTAATGAATAGTTTGGAAAATGTACTTGGAGGCTATACAAATATCATATTTCTCCTTAAAGTTTTACTCACTAATTTTCACATTTATGAGTAGAATTTTGCCTATAGCAATTGTTGCTGTGGTGTTATAATAGTTATTTTGTATTTCCCTCATTTCTTCTACATTCATTAGCTTGAATTAATCAGTAAGGAAGAGCTATTGCTTCTCTTCCATTTATTTATTTATTTATTTATTTATTTATTTATTTATTTATTCAATCATTTATTTATTTCATTCTTTGGGTTATAATCCAACACTATCACTACTTAGCTTGTTGCTTGGATTGTTCAAGTTTTTGTCATTGGAAGCTCTTTCATGTTAGCTCCCGTGTCCCTTTGACATGCCCCTATCTTGTTTTTTTCTGAGTATTTTTTTATTTTTATGGCACTACAAGATGCTCTAGGCCCATTTTCTGTTTTCCCTGTTATAATCCTAAAATCAGACATTTCTCGAAGGAGCCCCAGATCCTTGGTTGAAGAATGATATTTGAAATAAATATGTGTGCCTGGGTGCCTGGCTGTCTCAGTGGATAGAGCATGTGAGTCTTGATCTCAGGATTGTAAGTTCAAGTCCCATGTTGGGTGGAGAAATTACTTAAAAATAAAATCTTAAAAAATTGAACTCTGAGATAAATATGTAAATGTTAGGTGTGCTCTTTGCTTCTTGGGTATCAATGCTTCTAGTTCTCAGCAAACAGAGCTGAGCTAGAAATTGTCTTTTTACTAACCCATTTTTAAAAATTTACATATACTAAAACTTACTCCTTGTGATGTACAATTCTATGACGTTTGGTTGATGCATACTCATGTATGATATAGAACAGTCATAGCACAGTGTTATTCCTTTGTGGTAAATTCCTTTTCTACACCTTCAATCTCATGGTGGGGTTGTTACTGTGATTGCATTAATTCTATAGATCAATATAGGGAGAAATGGACACCTTAGTATTGAATCTTCTAACCCATAAACACAGTATATGTTTCTATCTATTTAGGTCTTATTTGCTTTTTCTCAGCAACATTTTACAGTTTTCACTTTACAGCTTTTGCATATATATTGTCAGATTTATCCCTAAGTATTTAATATGTTTTAATGCTATTGCAAGTGGTATTTCTATTTTTATTTCAATTTCTGAGTGATTATTTCTAGTCTATATAAAGGCAATTAATTTTTATATTGATTAATTTTATATTGATTAATATATATACTAATATATATTATATATATTATATTATATTATATTATAATATATATATTAATTTTATATTTTTGCAGTTTTGCTAAGCCCACTCATTGCTTCTAGTTGCTTTTTTGTAATTTAATTGAAATTTCTACATTATCATGTCATTCACAAATAAAAAAATAGTTGTTTTATCTTTCTTTCCAAACTTGATAACTGTTACTACATTTTCTTGCCTGTTGTAGTTACTAAAACCTCCAGTTCAATGTTTCAAAGAATTAGAGAGAGTGAATATTCTTTTCTTATTCCTGATTTCAGGAAAAAGAATCCATCTTTTACCATTAAGTATGATGTTAGCTATAGGTTTTACATTAATATTCTTCACAGGCTGAGGAGTTGAGGAAGTTTCCTTTCATTCTAATTTTGTTGAGACTTTGTCTTTATCAGTAATAGATTTTGGAGTTTCACAATATTTCTGCAGTGGTTAAGATGATCATATGGTTTCACCTTTTTTGGTTTGTCTGATATAATGAAACCATCCCAATTTTTGTTTGATTATTATTAGCAAAATATATCATTTCCCATCATTTTACTTTTACTCCACTTGTGTCTTTTCATTTGAAGAGTGTTTTTTAAAGATAGCATACATTTGGATCTTGTTGCTGATTTAATTTGATAATCTTTGCCTTTTAAATGGGATGTTTAGACCATCTACATTTAATGTGATTGTTGATATGGCTAGGTTTAAACCTTTCCTCCTGCCATTTGTTTTTAACTTGTCACATATATTCTTTGCTCTTTTTCCTGTATTTTTTGTTTTATTTTGGGTTAATTGAAAATTTTTAGTCCATTTAATCTCCTTTATTGTCTTATTAAATTTGACTCTTAGTATTTGGGGGTGATTATAAGATACCTCTTTAACTAATCACAGTCTATTTTCAAGTGATATTATACTACCTACCATATAGTATAGGAGCCTTACAACAGTACACTTCCAGTTCTCTCCTCCCAGCCTTTGTGCTACAGTTGTCATGCATTTTACTTTTACTCATGCAACAAATATCACAATAAATTGTTATTATTTTTGTTTAAACAATCAGTTATCTTTTAAAGTATTAGAATAATAAGAAAATTCTTTCATATTTACTCATGTGTGTACCATTTTTGGTGCTCTTTATTTCTTTTTGTAGATCTAGGTATCAATCTAGTATACTTTTTCTTCCGACAGACTTTCTTTAACATTGCTTGAAGCATAGGCCTGCTGGTGATGTGTTGTGTCAGCTTTTATGTGTCTGAAAACATCTTTAATTCCCCTTCATTTTTAAAGATTTTTTTATTGTGGTAGAAAATACATAACATAAAATTTACCATTTTAACCATTTTAAATTATTCATTTCAGTGGCATTGGGTACATTCACATTGTTGTACAACCATCACCACCATCCATACCCAGAATTTTTTCATCTTTCTCAACTGAGACTCTATCCCCATAAAACACTAACTTTACCTTCCCCTGCTATCCGCTCCTGCCAACCATCATTCTCCTTTCCATCTCTATGAATTTGACTACTTCAGTTACCGCATATAACTTAAATCACACAATACTTATCTTTTGATGAGTGATTTATTTCACTAAGCGTAAAGTCCTCAATGCTTAGCTATGTTGCAGTATGTGTCAGAATTACCTTCTTTTTTAAGGCTGAATAATATTCTATTTTATGTGAATATCACATTTTGTTTATCCATTCATCTGTTGATGGACATTTGTGTTCCCATTTTTTAACTATGGTAAATAATGTTGCTTTGAATGTGAGTGTACAAATACTTCTTCATGTCATTACTTTTACTTCTTTTGGATATGTACCCAGAAGTATATGGCTGTGTCCCCTTTATTTTTAGAAGGTATTTTCTCTTGACTGTTTTTCTTTTGTTATTTTAAAGATGATACTTCACTGTCCTCTCACTTGCATCATTTCCAATTAAAAAATCTGTCATTCTTTTCTTTCTCTACAGAAGGCGCTTTTTTCTCTGACTACTTTTAAGATATTCTATTTGTCACTGGCTTTCCTGAAATTGGATTATCATGTAAAATGGTGTCATTTTCTTTGTTTTTTCTCTTTTTTGGCTTGGGTTTTCTTGATCTTCTTGGATCTACGTTTTTATATTTTCATCAAATGTAGAAAATTTTTGTCCATTGTCTTCAAATACCTTTTCTTTTCTCCTCATCTCTTCCTTCTCCTCTTTACTCTTTGTGTTTTGTTTTGAATAGTATCTATTTTTGTGTATTTAGGTGCACTGATCTTTTTAAATTCAGTATCTAGTCTGCTATTAATTGTGTCTTGTAGCACTTTCCATCTCACACACTGTGGTTTTCATTTCTACAAATTTGATTTGGATCTTTTACATATCTTCTGTATCTTTATTTAACTTTTAATATAGTAGAATACAGTTACACTAAATTTTAAGTGTCCTTTTCTGCTTATAGTAATGTCTGTGTTAGTAGTGGACCAGTTTTGGTGGGTTGATTTATTTTCACATTATGGGTCATTTTTTCCTGCCACTTGCGTGCCTGGTAATTTTTTTATCTGATACCAGATATTGTGAGTCTTACTTGTTGGGGTTGGTTATTTTTTTGTATTCCTATAAATGTTCTTGAGTTTTGTTCTGGGACGTAGCAACACCACTTAGAATGACATGTTCAGTTCTTCCCTTTGGGATTTGTTAAGCAGATCTAGAGTTATGTTTAGTCTAGGACTAATTATTTCCCGTTATTGAAAATAGGCCCTTCTCTCCGTCAAAGATCCGGGCCTGGACAGTTGCCTTGGTTGGCCATACCCAAGACAGGCTTTGGCAGAGACTAAACAAAGGCTCTGGTCTATGACAGTGAATGAGTTGTCCTTGTTTTAATAAGTTCAACCAGACCATGGGATGGGAGGCTAGAAAGCTAGGTGGAATTTGAAAGTCCTGTGATATGAATGTGTTTCTGTATGTGTATGTATATAATTGGTGCATACACAGTATATGTTGTTTTAAGCTGAATAGTAGACTACTCCATCTTTCATTTATGGCTTACACTAGCATACATCCAGGCATATTCTGGAAATAGAGGAATGTTATAGATGCCATTGCCATCATTGAATATTTATGGATTATGACTGGAGATGCATGGTGATGGGCTGGTGTAGGATAAATCAGTCAGAAAGCTGTGACCTCTCCATTACTTTGCATGCCAAGATAGGTATTCTAAGACACCATAAATTACTCTAAGATGAACTTATGAAATTTGATCAGAGTTAAAATAAGTAGTTTCTAGACAAGAATTATATTGAAAATATAAAATAAGCTGCAGTCAGCTTCCACATGTCCACTTTATGGGTCTTGTTTGGCATTATTGTTATTGTTCTGTAACTCTGGGCATATGGATCCAGCACTCAAGAGGCTATTGAATCCTGTCATTTATTTTGTTCCCAGTTAGCATGTAGCTACTGGAATGATGTCAGTAGATATCTTTATTTGCAAGGTCGCATGATTAATTCTACAAGGTACGCATTTCATCTGCGATCTAGACCCCTGACATTAGGATTGAATTGGAATTCTTTTCATCAGCCCATTGATAAAATAAAGTTTCTACAGAACAGCATTTCTAAAGTTTGGTTAAGAAGACCACCTACTACAGAATCACCTAAAAAGCTTATTGAAAAATGTAAATTTATAGCCCTCACTCCAGACATACTAAATCAGAATCTCTGGGTGTGGGGCCCAGGACTATATATTTTTAATAAGCTTCCCACAGGTTTCTGTAGCACACTAATTTTTTAAAAGCACTTTATAGGACTAATATTTAAAAAAATGTTTTGATGTTTATTTATTTTTGAGAGAGAGAGAGAGAGAGATGGAGCACGAACAAGAGAGGGGCAGAGAGAGATGGAGAAACAGAATCTGAAGCAGGCAAGCTCCAAGCTCTGATGTGTCAGCACAGAGCCCGATGTGGGGCTCGAACCCATGAACCATGAGCTCATGACCTGAGCCGAAGTCAGAGGCTAAACCGACTGAGCCACTCAGGCGCCCCGGAACTAATTTTTTTTTTTTTTTTAAGGAAAAAGTCTTCTAGTATGAATTGGTACTTTTGTTGTTAGTTCTTAAATGTTTCCAGATATCTTCTAAACTTGGATTTAATCTTATATTTACATTTTGGTTCAGTGCTCTCTCTTAACTCACTAACATCTTCCCTTCCTGCTGTAGTGCTTTAGTTCGGTTTATAGTCAAAGTACCTGTGGTTGCTCCTTGCAGCTCCAGCCGTTCAACTCTGTTACAGTTAAACGGGTATATTCACTTCGCATAATCTGTCACTGCTTGTTAAAGCAGAGATTCTCCCACTTAAGGGTGCATTATCACCTAGAGGGTTTGTTTGTTAAGCTATAGATCACTGGGCCCTGTCCCCAGAGTTTCTGATTAAGTAGATCTGAGATGGGGCCCCATGATTTGCATTTCTAACAGACAGATTCCTTAGTGATACTGTTGCTGCAAGTCTGGGGACATTACTTTGAGAACCAGAGTGAAAGAAACAGGCTGCCTGCTGAAGATTTGGATCAGCTAAAAATGGTTCTCAAACCTGACTGCCCATTGGCAATTGGTGGGCAATTGCCCACCAATTATATATTGCCCATTGGTAGATATTCTCAGTCTCACCTGAGAATCTTAAACAGCATACTAGTGCCTGGGACTTGCTTCAGATTAATTAAATCAGAATCACTGGGACTGAATCCTAGGGGGTCTTTTAATATTCAAAGGTGATTCTAATGTGAATTCAATGTTGCAACACACTGTGCTATAAACTTCAGGCCAAATTCCCTTCTGTTTCTCTATCCCTTCTTTCCCACGTAGCTGAATAATGACTGGAGATGTTGAAAAACCCTTGCACTTATTACTTCCTCCATTGGACAACTTCCCTAATCGTATATTGTACATTGTTGCCAACAGACAATTCTGCTTTTTAATCCCAACTTTGACCTGTTTTTAAGGCTCCTGATGCTGGCTTGGAGTGACCTTGCACATCAGCACGAACTTCCCCTCCTTCCCTGTGTCTATTGTTTTACAAGTCAGTTTCTTTCTATAGCAATAAGCCATTCATCATTAGAACTATTATCCAGAAGGGTTCTGTGCAGTAGCTCTTCTCTACAATGTTGCAACAGGTGATGTTTTTAATCTCTTTACTTATAGCATCTTCCATAACTGGAGTATGCCAAGAAAGTGACGCTTGTTGGAATATCTTAATTATTGTATATTCATCATAAACATAGTTAAGAGCAGTAGGTTTGATCATGATGGATCCTTTTTCATTAAAATCCTGTGTAGACTGGGGCACCTGGGTGACTCAGTCGGTTAAGCGCCCGACTGCACTCAGGTCATGATCTCACAGTTCGTGGGTTCAAGCCCCACATCGGGCTCTGTGCTGACAGGTTGGAGCCTGGAGCCTGCTTCGGATTCTGTGTCTCCCTTTCTCTGCCCCTCACCCACTCATGCTCTGTCTCTCTCTCTCTCTCTCTCTCTCTCTCTCTGTCTTTCTCTCAAAAATAAATAAACATTAAAATCCTTTGTAGACTGGAGAAATCACAGTTTTGCCACAAAAAGAATACCTTCAGAGCTATATTGATGCTTAATTCACCTGTCAGGGTCAAGATGAGGTGGAAAACAGTTTCTTCTCAAACTCCCTATGGTTTTACCTAGAATGTGGACTTCATTTGGGAAGGGGGCTTCACAGAGACAGACAGAGGACATCAGGACCCACTCAACTCAAGTCTCTTGTCAGGTTTCCACTTTCATTCATGTGCTCAAAAATATTTGCTGAAGGTCTACTGTGCCAGGCACTGTTCTAAGTGCTGGGGATAGAGCAATGGAGAAGGCAAAGTTCCTGCCTCACGGCAATGACATTCTATTGGCTAGCATATGTGTGAAAGACATTTAAAAATGTCAACAAGTAAAAATATTAAGTGTATGCACATAAAATTTCAAATAGTGATAAGTGCTATGAAGGAAAGAAGCAGGATAGTGAGAAAGAGTGCATTGGGAGTGAGGGCAGGGATATGCTGCTTTACCTAAGGATGTCCAATGAGAAGTCATTGCAGGAAATTTTAAGTAGAGAAAGCACATTATCTGGATAATGATTTTAAAATGATCTCTCTGGCTGCTACATAGAGAATGGTCTATAAGATGGCAAGAGTGAATACGGGTGATTAGACTGGAGGTGGCTTAGCCTAAGATTTTAACAATGCGGGGATGAGAAATGGGTGAATTTGTGAATACCATGAATATCATGAATTTTACAGGTATAGCCAGCAGGACTTACCGATAAATTGGATATGGAATGGGAGGAAGAGAGAAAAGGTGCCTGGGTTTTTGGTTTCAAAAACTGGGACGATGTTGGGTGTATTTACCGAAATGAGGAACAGTGGAAGGCAGAGCAAATTTGGGAGAAAACTCAAGAAATCTGTTTTGGTCATATTTACTTTGAGATGTCCATATTGACATGGAGATTCTTTTTTAAAACATTTTTAGCGTTTATTTATTTTGAGAGCGAGCGAGCTGGGGAGGGGCTGAGAGGGAGCTGAGAGGGAGAGAGAGAGAGAATCCCAAGCAGGTTCTGTGATGTCAGCACAGAGCCCGATGTGGGGCTCGGTCCTACAAACCGTGAGATCATGACCTGAGCCAAGATCAAGAGTTGGACGTTTAACTGACTGAGCCACCCAGACGCCCCTGAAATGGGGGCTCTTGATTGGTATCATGACTCTGGAGCTCAGGAGAGAGAGATCTGAGCTGGAGATACACATTTGTGAGTCATCAACATATAGAGGGAATTTAAAGCCAAGGGCCTGAATGAGATGCCCTAGGGAAGGAGTGTAGGTGAGGGGAGAGATGTGAAGCCTGAGCCCTGAGGTTAATGGTGAAGGAAATGAGGAGGATGCAGAGCAGAGTCAGAAGGAACAGCCCTTAACACTGGTCTTGGCAATGACTTTTTAGATATGACACCAAAGGAATAGGCAACAAAAGCAAAAAATACAAGACTACCTCAAACTAAAAATCCAGGAGAAGGGAGTGGTCAACTGTGTCAAGTCATGGTGACCAAGGCTGCTAAACGGCCTCTCCTGAACCCATATGATGTAGAGAATAAGAATGCCAGTTTGCAAAGCAGGAAACAGGAGTTTTAATAATTAACTGGAACTAACTGCATCATCATCATCATCATCATCATCATACTGGTAGTCATCAATTTTTTTTCCAGATCTGTTATGTCATATGCACTCGCCTAAGCATATGAATGCAATTAGCTCAATGAATCCCAAGAAAACTGTAGGAAGTATACACTATTATCGTTCCCATTTCACAGGTGGGGGAACTAAAGCTCATAGAGGTAAAATCATTTGCTCAATATCACAGTGTCATCTGGGGCAAATTATTTCCCTCCTTTGAGCCTCAGGTTCTGTTATCTATAGAATGGGTGAGTAGATTCGTATGGGTTTTTCTTCTCCAAATTTCTATTTAAATTCTAGTTATTTTACTAATTTTTTTTGGCCACAGGACCCTCATCCAAAACAAAAGCAGATGCAGAAAGTCAACATGAAGTATAACAGAGTGGCACTATTTCCAACTTCTATAATAGGGTCAGTAATCCCATATTCTGGGTTTCTACCCCGCCCCCCCCCCACCACTCTCTGCCCTGTGCTTCCCAAACCGCTCAACTGGATGGATTCTGTGTCCTTCGGCTTTTAAAACTCTAGAATTTAGATTCTCATATGCCCTCCATGTGACCAAGGGCTGGTGTCACATACAGGGTTATTGGTCAGTGTTAGGAAATTCTTCTGTGGCTCTGGGTGGCATACCACAGAGTCATCAGTACATGTGGGGTGAAGTCAGGACCACTTGCACCTAAGTGATGTGGCCATAATGGAAGCTCCTCACTGCCCCCATTTGAGGGGAACATGTCGATGAATATGACCCAATGTGATACTTGAAAAAACTGGGTGTTCAATAAATGGTTAAATTAAAAAGGAGTGGTTCTTTGACATTTCTTTAGGAAAATTTTCTCTACATCCTCTAGTAAAATTCAGACTTCTCCCTCTGTACTCCTTGGATCCTCTTTCTACTGCCACATCGGGAAGTCATTTATCATCTGATTATGTCTGTCCCCTCTACTAGATGGAATCACATTCACCTTGGCACATAGCACAGGGCCACTGTACTCATCCAACATTGAATGAATAACAGACTTTTCTTTTGGGGAGGGGCGGCTCTAGGACGGGGAGGAAAATTGTTTGGCAGACCTCAAGGGAGCCTGGTGCCTTCCACTCATTTGGTGTTCATTGGAACGTTTTGTCTCTGGGAACTCGTGCTATACAGCCATAGAGGCTTAGAATTCTTTAGTGCCTATTAGCTATTATAAACAAGAAGGAGTACATGTGTCCACTTCTCCCAACGTGATCGGACTGCTATGTGACACTTAGGGTGCGAAATTCTGGTTTTGGTCTTCCAGCTCCAGCTCTGCTGGTGGAAATAAAATACAGTCAGGGACATATAGGCAAATGCAATCAACAGCCTGCAAGATTGACATTGGTTGTGATGTGCTGCAGGGGGCGGGGCAGGGCAGCAAATCATTCTTGTCCGCGCAGAGGCCTTCTGTCACTGAGAATGGAAAATACTCAACTGCAATTGCCGAGAAATACCAAGTCTGAAAACCTTGACCTATTGTTCAGAGTGAAAACCTCAGATAAGAGCACATGTCCTTCCTTCAACTCACTAGAGCAGAAAGAATAGGGTCTCTGTGTGCTACTGACCTGAGTTTGAAACCCAGTTCTGTGTATTTCTAGTCATGTAACTTGTGGCAAGTTACTCAGTTTCTCTTAGTTTCTCTTCTGTAAAATAAGGATAATCATGTATACCTTGGTAAGTTTGTGTGAGTTCAGGCGGTTATGTAAAGGGTCGAGCACACAGTAAATTCCCAATTTAGAGTAGCTTAAAAAAAAAAAAAATCAAATTCGTTTTGCCTGTGCCAGAAATAGTCCTGTGTCTTATCCTTTTAATGTGTCTTATCTGCTAAGCATCCCAGGTAAGGAGTGGGTGATGATGGCACTTCTGAGGGTAGATAGGGAAGGCAGTCTCCCTGCCCTTAAGTGTCTCAATATATCCTTCATCTGTCTGCAAATGGAGGCATATGTATTTTCTTTTTTTTTTAACGTTTTATTTATTTTTGAGACAGGGAGAGACAGAGCATGAACAGGGGAGGTTCAGAGAGAGGGAGACACAGAATCTGAAACAGGCTCCAGGCTCTGAGCTGTCAGCACAGAGCCCGACGCGGGGCTTGAACTCACGGACCGCGAGATCATGACCTGAGCCGAAGTCAGCCGCTTAACTGACTGAGCCACCCAGGCGCCCCAAGGCATATGTATTTTCATTGGTTAACTCATTCGGTCATTCTTGCCTCCTGGAAAGAAAAAAAGCCGCAGCTGATGATTACTTTAGGGGTTTACCCCACAGGATTAAGCTCTTTCATTCATTCACTCACTTATTAATTCCTTTAACAGATATTTAATAAGTGCTTCCTATGAGTGAGGCCCTTTTAGAGGCAGTAGGGATACCAGACAGACAAAAATTCTCACTTTCATAAAGCTTACAATATGTTTGTGGGAGACAGACAATAAAAAGGTAAGTAAAAGATGTCACTGCAAGTTAGATAGTGCTAAGTACCAGGGAGAAAAATAAAGCAGGAAAAGGTGATAGGAAGTATCGAAAGTATCCTGAGTGAGAGTTTCAGTTTGGGATGGAGAGACCAGGAAAGGGATCATAGAGAAGGTGACATTTGAGTAAAGGGTTGAAGAAATGCAAATAATCTGGAGAGGAGGCTTCTAGGCAAAGGGTCCAAGACAAGTTCAAAGATTCTCAAGCAGGGGGTATGGCTAATGCATATATGGGGTAGCAAAGGGGCCAGTGTGGCAGGAGTTGAATGAACAAAGCAGCACTAAAAAGTATGGCCAGAGAGGTAACTGGGGAGTCAGAAGGTAGATGGTGAGAACTTTACAGGTAATAGTAAGTACTTTGCCTATTACACAGTATGAGGGAACTATGGAGAATTTAATTTTTTTTAACGTTTATTTATTTTTGAGACAGAGAGAGACAGAGCATGAATGGGGGAGGGGCAGAGAGAGAGGGAGACACAGAATCGGAAACAGGCTCCAGGCTCCAAGCTGTCAGCACAGAGCCGGATGTGGGGCTCGAACTCACGGACCGCGAGATCATGACCTGAGCCGAAGTTGGGTGCCTACCTGACTGAGCCATCCAGGCGCCCCGGGAACTATGGAGAATTTAGAAGGATCTCTCTGGTTACTGTGCGAAGATTAGATTTTGGTAGGAGCAAGAAATAGGGGAAGAACATCCATTTGGAAGGTTATTGCCCATTTTACCCACTGTCATCAGCAAAGAAGGCAGTAGAAGGAAAAAGGTTATCTTGAGAAGAGGATGCTGGCCTGTCAGTCTGAAACCATTACCACTTGAGGATGTAGCTGGGGAGTATAAAAAAAGGAGGGTAGTGATGTATCAAAGCACCAAGTGATTTATCAATTTTGCTGTTACCTGTTTTTTCCTGGCAGTAGGTGGGGTGGGGAGGGTCTTACCAACCTCAAGACGTTGCCTCAGCTCAGCTGTCATGATCACTGTGACAACAGCCTCATCTTGGGTCTCACTCTGGCTCTGGAAAAAGGCCCAAACTTATGGTGACATGCCTCTTCCCTGCTGTGTCTCTTTTGCATCATTTTTTTTTCCCCTCTCGGATTTAATCTCAGGCTTTTGCCATTCACTCATCACCAACTTCTTTAGTAAAAACAACTGGGTGTTTGAGAGATCTGGGAAGTTTGTTACATATGTCATTTGTTCTTTGGATGAGAAAATTGTGGGTTATGAGCTCTCCAAGGTTCAAGCATTTGATATTGTCAGTTGTCTTAAATTACATTTACTTTGAATATCCAGAAATATAAACATGGGGCTATTTCTAAGTTTCCTGTCATCTGAGAAGTGGTCTAGGTACTAATGGCAGGATGTGACATCCTGCCTATTGCTAATTGCACCCAGAGGCAGGGAACACATTTGGCAAATTTAGTAAATAGGTAAACAGGCTCCAAGAAGGATGAAAGAGTGCTATGTTCTCAGCCATCAGGTGGCCATAATGAGGGCAAAGCTAATGTTATGTCTATGTAGGCAGAATAATATGATTGTGGCAGAGCTAATCTGTTGACTTCCACTGCCTTAATGATCCACTGCTTGCCTCCCCGGGCAGTGCTGAGTACAAAAATGGCTGACATGAACCAGGCTGTTCCCTACACACACCTCCATGATGCTAGGTTCATCATCTGCCTCCTGTTTTTCGAGTACAGCATTGCTAATACAATTAGTCCTTTATAGCTTATTTTCACACATATCTTATTCCATAATTGTGGGATGGGCAGGGCAGGGATTATTATACCTATTTTCCGATGAGGACAGTGAGATCCAGAAGAGGGGAAGGGTCTTGTCCATAAACGAAGAGTAGACCCATATCTTCACTCCAGTCTTCATTGCTTCTTCCTAAACATGAATCACAGTGCCTATCACAGAATTATTAAACAGGCTTCATTAAGTGCCTGTTTATACTAGGCACAAAACAAAAAGTACATAGACTTGTTTTCTCCAAATCTTTGTTTTCTATATACAAAAGATATACATATGACAAATAAGCACACAGGGATAAAGCAAATATCAAATTTGGTGACATCAAATTTGGGTTGTAGTTATGGGTACTATAAGATAGAAAAAGTTGTGAACTTGTAGATATGACTGACATATCAGTCTGAGTGACAACTGGGGTGATAAACTTCCCTGTTTACCTGGGACTGAGAGGGTTCCTGGGACATAGGACTTTCGGTACTAAAACCAGGAAAGACATAGGCAAACCAGGACGAGTCTGTCGCCCCAGACAACAAATCTTCCCTAAGGGAAAAATATGGAAACAGAAGGGTATCATAGAAGGAAAACTGAACTTAGTGTTAAAAACCTAGGTGAAAATCCTGACTCTTCATCTGTCCTGTGTAACCTGGGTAATGTCCTTGCTCCTCCCTAGGTCATAGCTTACTCATGTGAGAAATGGTGATATCCATAGTACCCATCATCCAGAGTAGAGAGCATTAAATGAAATAATTCATATAGGTAAAAATGCTCAACTGTCGATAGCTAGGCAAATGGAGGGTTTTATTTGATGGTGGCTCCAAAGAAAACCCAAGAAAACAGTGAGAGCAGTATTATGCTTGTTCTCATGCATCTGCTCTATCTATGAAAATAAAGTTCCAATGAGCTTTGAGTGATTTGAAGAGTCAAGATAGTCAGCAAAAGTGTCAAATTTAGAACAAGGTTGAGACTGTATTACATGGCCATCTTCTTTCATAGATCTGGAGAATAAAACATTAGCAATTATAGGTGGCAATTATATTTTCTTTACCAAACCAAACATGAGAAAGCATCCTTCTCCCACTTCCTCCTATTGACCAATTTCTTTCAAAATTTGTAGTCAGACTCTCCAGAAATTGCAATAATACGAGGTCAAAAATGGAAAATAAGATATTCATGTCAATTGGGGGTTTACTTTCCAAATGTCCCTACTTTGTCTCTTAAATAGTGGTTTTGAGGAATTACCCATTTTTAAAACTGCTTTCCCTTCATTGGTACTGGGACAGTGTAGCTAAGAAAAAGGGGGATTTAACTTCTATAAAGGCCTTTTTGTTAATTTCCTCATTCAACTCATATTTATTGACAGTCCACCAGGTCCCCATCAGTTACTTGGGCACTAGTGATACAAGTAGTGAACAAGGCAGACTAGATCCCTGACCCCTCATCACTTTGCATTCTAATGAGAAGCAGATATTAAACATCTTTTAAATATAAGCACATGATGATTACACATGTTGAACGGTGCTATGAAATAAAAGGACAAGAGAGTTTTGGCAAAGAATAATGAGGGTTTTAACTTAGACTAGAGTGTGTGGTAGTGAAACTTATACTTCAAGGTCCCATCTGAGTTTGGAATAGAAACGAAGTGTGTGATTAGTATAGATTTTTTTTCTTTTTCCTTAAATTGCCAATGAGAAACTCAGTTTGAGAGTTTTGATACTGAGCTCTCTGTTTGTTGTTGATTCAACAAATATTTGAGTACCTACCATGTGCTAGGCATTGTATTAGGTGCTGGGATAAAGTGTGGGAAACAAGGTAGATAGAGTTCCTACCTATATGGAGCTTATAGTCTGGGGGGTGGGAATAAATATATGTCAGATGGTGAGACATGCTAAAAATAAAAATAAAAGGTGAAAAGAGAAACCTGGGGTGGGAGTTATTCACTATTTTCAGTAAAGTAGTTAGGAAAAATCTTTCTGCTAAGGTGATATTTGGGTAGAGATCTGAAGCAAGCAAGGAAACCAGCTATGGGGATTTCTGGTAGGAAATCCTTTCTAGATAGATGGAACAGCCAGTACAAAGGATATGAGGCTAAAGTATGCTTGTGTGTTCAAGGAACAGTGAAGAGGGCAGTATGGCTGGAGCAGCATGAGAGAGGAAGAGAATGACAGAAGACAAGATCAGAAAAGTACTGAGAATGACTGGGGCCGGGAGATATTAAACCTTGTAGTCCATTGCAAGGGGTTTGTTTTTTATTCATCTGAAAGAAATGCTGGTGATCTCTTAAGAAAATACAATCTCTAAAACTTGGCAGGACAATTCTACTGTCCCTATGAAGCAAAGGATATGTGCACTGCCCAGGAAGTTAGAATGATGCTAGGCCAACACTAATTAAGTTATCCATGTTTTAGAAGTTGTCAGGATATAGCTTGGTTGCTTTTCTTAGAAACAGACATTTCAATTTGGTACATGAAAAAGAATATAAAGACCATGAGATGGGAAGATTCCCAAGTGTGGACAGTATCTCGGTGTATACGTAAAGGAAACTTGGGGCCAGGTTCTTAGAATAGATGAGATTCTTAAAATAGATTTATTAGTCAGGTAGTGTTTTTCAACTGGGAGTTTGACATTTCTTCACTTCTGGAAGGAGCAGATAAAACAGAGAAGGCAGGTAATCTTGAAGAGGTTAAAGGATGTGACAGAAACCTAGGCAGTGGAGTCCCTTTTTTGATTGCAACAGATTGCTCCTGACTGAAACAAATTGCCCCCCACCACCTGCCGAAACAGCCACTTTTCTTCTACCTCTCTATCCCTGCTTTAGTATCCTGAAATTCAAGAAGGAGGACATACAAACGTTCAGTAGTGGCAGCACCTACAACCGTGATGTTTAACCATTTTAGAATAAAAGATCCCATTGACAGGCTGGTGAAAGCTATGGAATATTTTTTTAAGTTGAATAGACACATGACTGTGAATTTTTGTGTATTTCCATAAGTTCGTGGACCCCTTATGCCCATCCATGGATACTCTAGAAGAACCTGGAATTCAGGTTAAATAACTGTACTAAGAAATCAACTGGGCTTTTGCTTTAATAAAGGCAAATGTGGAACATAGAAGACCATGAGGGGAAACAATTGGAAACCATTACTTTGAAAGCATTAATTGAGGTTATTTTCCCACCTAACCATTTTCTCTGGACTCTGAAAAGCAATCTTTGTTTCCATTCTTCTCAGTGCTGACTATCTGGTTTACACAAGGGATTCAGAGGGACGTCAGGCAGGGACTTCTGAGGACCCCTCTGCTTTCTCACCCTCCCATGGGAAAGGGATCTGGCCACCTTGTCTGAAACAGAGTCAAGAAAAAGAGGAGCGGTCAGGATACATCAAGGAGTCTAAAGAATTTTTAATTCTTCCAGAAGGAAGGATGTTATTTTCAACTAGGTTCCGGTATGCAAGACAGCCCCCTGGCTGGCAGTGAATGCTGATGTCAGTGTATGGTCTCACAGAGATTTGCCCCCCTGGGGATATTTTTCTTTGTTTGGAAGCTTCTCCTTTTTGTGAATTATGTTTAAGCCTCTCCGCAAATATTCAATGGAAAAAGGTCAGGGTTGAGCCAAAGGCAATTATGAAGCACTTATAGAGTTGGAGACTGACAAGTGATAATAATTTGGAGATACTTGTTTTCCTTGCCTCTTTACCACTCTCTCCAGCCCTGCCCCACAACCTGGTGTGGACTGACCATTCAGTTCATCTTGGCTCATGACCAAAGTTGGCCTTTATCACTTCTACATTACGTAGAGAAATATCAGTAATGAAGCCATTGATACTACTTCTCCAGCACTGAAGTTACTTTTAAGTATGATGATTTCATGTCAATGCTGAATGTCTTTTCACTGTTTCTTTTCATTAGCCACTGGGAAAGAAAGAAACAGATTTGATGGTGTTCGGTATGCCCTGTATGTTCCCTTAGAAGCAAAATGAGTTTAATTTATTTTTACAGTCTCGCCTTTTGTCCCCCTCAGCAAGGCAGGTGTTCATGCTGCTTTAATCCATTCAAAGCAATGACTAATCAAACTAGTTTACAGCAATTCTGTTCCAAGCCTTGACCCTATAACTCCTCTGATCACAAAATCTCCATGTTAACATTCATGCAGGCTCACAAATGGAATGCTAGAGGGAAACAGAGGAGAAGGAAATAGCAAGTGTAGGGTCAACACAAGTTTTAATGTGCTTATTCAGTGTTTGACTAAATCCATAAAACAAAACACCATCTGGGAGGAGGGCGTTCTTCCTGTCAGATTTCCAGGCTTTTAAGGACCAATCAGAAACAAGGAGGTAAGGTTATGGTATCTTGCTCAGGGTACTTTCTTCTTTAGCTGAAATGAGAGTGCAATTTTTAGACTGGGCCTAAGAGGAACAAATGCAACCTTTAAAAGGCCATAGTTGCCCCTAACAGCTTTGCAGGATATGGTCACATGGTCTTGAGGACTTTAAATGGGGCTGGGGTAGGGGTAAAGGTTTCTAATTTTTGCCCAGTGTTCTGCAATTTGGAATATGCTGGAAAAAAAAAACACTTCATTTTTGGCTCCAAGTTTCAGTGGTTGATGGCTAACATAAATTTTGAGTGGACTTAGAAACGCATTTAGGGACACCTGGGTGGGTCAGTTGATTAAGCACCTGACTCTTGGTTTCGGCTCAGGTCATGATCTCACGTTTTGTGAGTTCAAGCCCCACATCGGGCTCTGTGCTGGCAGCATAGAGCCTGCTTGGGATTCTCTCTCTCCCTCTCTGTCTGCCCCCCCCCCCCAACTTGTGCTGTCTCTGTCTCTCTCAGAATAAATAAATAAAATTTAAAAAAAAGGAAAGCCATTTAGAAAATCTTTAATGGAAGTTTTTATAATTGTAAACTTGGAGAATAATTATTCTTCACGGGACTGTAACCTCCATAAGAATGGGATCTGTGTCTGTTAGTGCTCACTGTAGTATCTCTAGGGCCTGGTATAGTGCCTGGTTCATGGTAGCTTTCTATTACATATTTGTTGAATGAATTAATGACTTACCACTCTGGTAGCAACTTGACCTTGTCTCCTATCCTGCCCAACCACACAGTCTTTTAGGAAAGAAAGTCAGTTGTCTCTGCCCCCTTCCATGTTCAATAAACTTTGTGAAGTTTTTTCCCAGCAAATTTATACTACTCTTATCTCTACTAGAGAGTTAGACACAAGAAAATTAAGACTTTTGGTCTTTACTGACCTTTTCTTCAATACAGTTCACAGTCCTTTCAAATCGTTGAAACAGGTTCTTCTGTTATAGCAAAGTCTTACTGGCTTTAAGGAAGAAACCTTTGAAAGTTGGATGAACTTATTCATGTCCCTCAAGGCCCTTAAAGATCCTATGAAAAAGCCCACTAATCATTGCCCCACTCATCTAAAAGTGTTCAATAGCTTCCAAAGTACTTAATTTACAGCCAGGTAAAACAATTGTTTATGTATCTGAAGTCCAGATCATAGAAAGGTCAAACAAGCAGATTTCTTTGGCATTTTCTACCCACTGCTTTGATGAGAACGAATAAGGAAACCGACATAAGGAATTGATTTTTTAAGAAGCACCATCCAAGGACTGGTTAGGACTTGGTACATATTCAACTCAAGTTTCTAAAACCAGTTATATCTCTAGTACTGGATAATGAGAAATCATATTCTCCATGGGAACATTAAAGCTGTAAACAAGGTTCAGTCACTGAAGAAAAATGGTCATTCTCAGTAGGGTAGATTTTCTGTTTTCATGTTATTATCTTGATTATTTGAAAAATGGTCGTTTATGTAAAGTAGAACGAGCTGATAACTTTTAGTTGCCCAGAGTGATCAATTAAGAAATATGCCATTTCCGCATCAAACCGACTAAATGAAAGTTGATTGTTGAGAAATTTCTGTAATGGTTTTTATATTTTGATTTATTTAATAATCAAGCTTTTTTCCTCTGAAATAATTTGCCTGTAAGCATTTTGATTATGGATCCAAGATCCAAACAGCCAGGCTTTCTGTAAGCTAATATAACAGAGAAATAAGGACAATTTTCCATACAAGTATTCATTTCCATAAAAATGAAACTGTAAGGCTTGTGTTTGGCTGTTTGAATATGAGATGACGTAAATAGTCCTAAAGCACACATTTTATTTCATTTTATGTAATTATTACTTTAAAATATTTTTTTATTTGAGTATAGTTGTCATATAATGTTACATTAGTTTCAGGTGTACAATATAGTGATTTGACTTCTCTATATGTTATGTTATGCTCACATCAAGTGTCAATACCATCTGTCACCCTAAAGCATACATTTTAAAATGAAAATTATAGAAACAGCTAGGTACAATACTTTCAAGATTTTTTTCTTTGACTTTCAAGCAGTTTGATTATAATGTGTTGTCAAAATTCCAGGCAAAGCAAAATGAAAATCACCAAAGGAATAGCATATTTAGTAAGAGTTCATTGTGCATATAAGAACTGTTCATGAACCGAGAGCTTTCAAATTCAAAGACTGATATGGATCTCAGGAACATAGTGTTACGGAATGACTTATAAAGGGAAAAATGAGGAAGTTGCTTAATCTTTATTATGATTGGTTACTACCATGGGGTTTCCAGATGGTAGGAGATTGATTAAAAGTGATTATCTTATACCGTTTTTAGGAAGATGACTTAAGTTTCTTTTATGATTTTCAGAGGCATTTACAAGAAGCAGCTCAAGTTAGGTTTTGCTTGTTTAGCAGAACAAACTAAATTAAGTTTCACTTATATGACTTCAATGGTTTTGTTTACTCAGGGAATTTTCAAGTCTGGTCTCCATTTTGTGATTTTACAGTATCTAGGTGTGACTTTTTTTGAGCTTATCCTATCTGGAATTTGTTGAGTTTCTTATATTTGTAGATTAAGGTTTCTCATCAAATTAGCAAAGTTTTAGCCATTATTTCTTTTTTTAAATATAATTTATTGTCAAATTGGCTAACATACAGTATGTAAGGTGTGCTCTTGGTTTTGGGGGTAGATTCCTGTGGTTCATTGCTTACATACAACACCCAGTGCTCATCCCAACAAGTGCCCTCAACCCATCACCCATTTTCCCCTCTCCCCCACCCCCCATCCACCCTCAGTTTGTTCTCAGTATTTAAGAGTCTCTTATGGCTTGCTTCCCTCCCTCTCTGTAACTGTTTTTTCCCCTTCCCTTCCCCCATGGTCTCCTGTTAAGTTTCTCAAGATCCACATATGAATGAAAACATATGATATCTGTCCTTCTCTGACTGACTTTTTCACTCAGCATAATACCTTCCAGTTCTATCCACGTTACTGCAAATTAGCCATTATTTTTTCAAAAAATTCATTCTCCCCTCCTTTCTTTCTCCTCTCCTTCTAGAACCCCCATTAGGTATATTTTAGTATTCTTAATGGCATCTACAGGTCTCTTACACTCTTTTCATTTTGCTATTCTTTTCTATTTCTATTCTCATACTGTATAACCTCAGTTGATCTATCTGTAAGTTTGCTGACTCTTTCCGCCTTCTCAGATTGATGTTGAGCCCCCCTTAATATCTTATTTCAGTTATTGTACTTTGAAATTCCAGGTTTTTTACTTGCTTTGTCTATAATTGCTATTTCTTTATTACTCCCTGTTTAATAAGGCAACATGCTCATACTTTCCTATAGTTTTCTAGACATAGTTTTTTTTCGTTAGTTTTTTTAAAGATATTTAAAATAGCTGATTTAAATCTTCACCTAATAAATCCAACACGTGAGCTTTCTCAGGGATAATTTCTGTGGAGTGCTTTTTTTTTCTTTCTATAGGCCAAAATTTCTTATTTATTTGGATGTATTATAAATTTTTGTTGAAACCTGGATGTTTTCAATAATATAGTGTGTCATATCTGGAAATTGGATTCCCACTGCTCCAGGATTTGTTGTTGCCATTTGTTATTATTGTTGGCATGCTGGTTTTGTTTATTTAGTCACTCTCTTGTACTGATTCTGAAAAGTCTGCATTCTTTTTCATGCATGGTCACCAAAGTCTCTGATCAGTTATCTTAGTGGTCAGCTAATGATTGGACAGAGATTTACTTAAACGATTTGAACCAAAAGGCGTTTTAATCATCACAGAGGGTTTCTGTGTGACTGTTTGGGGCATGCTGTTAGCCCTCCAGCACTTTATAACTCTGCCTTAATCTGCAGAGCCGCAAAGTGAGCCAAAGGTGAGAGATTTCTTAAGTTCTTCAGTAAATGTAAGTTCTGAAGTAAAAGGCTGTCTTAAGTTTTTCCTGGGGAAACACACAGTCCTACCCATTTGCATGGCCTTTTATACACTTAGGAGTATATTGGAACTTTTTAAACTCCCATATGTGCATCTCATTCCCTTGCTTTTTAAAAAAAGTTTGTTTATTTTGAGAAATAAATGTGAGCAAGGGAGGGGCAGAGCGAGAGAGGGGGAGAGAGAGACTCCCAAACAGGCTCTGTGCTATCAGCTCAGAGCCCAGCGTGGGGCTCGACCCCACACACTGTGAAATCATGACCTGAGCCAAAGTCAAGAGTCAGACGCTCAACTGGTTAAACTACTCAGGTGCTCCTCCCTTGCTTTTTATTTTAAGTGTTTGGGCCACTTTTTGATTTCCCCAAGTTTCATTGGTGTCTTAGGTAGATACAATATTAAACATTTGCCACAAATTGTTTTCAAAACTCTGAAGAATAAGGCTGTGCACACTGAGCAATGTCTGAGTTAGGTCAAATAAAGACAGGCCCAGTGACATGAGGTTTAACGGAACTGAAAGACAGGTCAAATAATGACAGTTCTGATAATAGTGGTTTGGTGAAGCTCTGAAACCATTTTTCCCTCTCCAGTGGCTACTAGGCTGTTGGGTTTCACTGTGATTGTGCATATATTAGTTTTCAAAGTTACTGTGGAGCTTCTATAGACTAGTAGCTTTTAAAAGGGCCTCACTCAGTATTCTCACTCATATAATTTCCCTAGGGACCACAATTACTAATCCTGTTATTAATATTTGGTGAATATCACTATAGTTTAAAGGTAAGACTTTACCAAAATGCATCTTTTGACTTATTCTAGATGGATCTGGGAGTTTTAGGCCAAGTTTTCAGCAGTACAGCCTCACATTGTGCTTACAAAGTTAAGTGGCCGTTGGGTTGCTCACTAGGTTTCAGTCCAAAAAATCATTCCAGTCATTGTTCTCCTTTACAGCCGATTCTGAAATATTTTCTCAGTGGTTTCAGCTGCCTTGTTTGAGACTTTCTTTTCAATCTGTTTAACCTTTCCTGAAGAGAGTGACGGCAATGTCCTCCTCTCTGATAAAAACTCCAGGAGGATTTTTTCTTTGAGTTATTTCCTATGTCACCTGTGACTTATAAGTCATAGAGCTAGATTATTTAAAAACCAAGTAACATAAATAAAATTAAATGAAAGACACTTCAAGAGTCATTTGATCAAAATGGCATGGTTAGTTGATACTTGGAGAATTCTTCCTTTCCTAACACATAGAAATGATGGATAAGATATAGACAGAGTAAATGTAGAAAACACAATTGTACTCAAAATAAGGTAAACATATACATAGATGGGAAACTAAACATAAATACAAAAAAACCTGAATGTAAGGTTAATATCATAGGTCCATTGCACTTCTGGTCTAGATATAAGCAAAGGTAGATGGATGTTCAACTATTTTGGAATAGCAGAACTAAAAGTGCTTCATAGGAGGATTAAGAATTAGGGCTAGGCTTACTACTCAGAAGTAGGGACTGGTATTAGTCTTTTCTGCATTGGAGCAGAGGATTAGACTTTTCTGCATTGAAAGAGGTTGAAAACAGCTTCACCGTTGCTTCGGTGACTTATGTAAAGCTGTATACCAAGGAAGTAGGAGGAGGCAGACACATCCTAGCATCTAGAACTTAAGCTAAATCTCTGGCTAGCTCAACAATTATAACTACAATATCATCAACATCATATCGAAATAGGGAGCCTAAGCCATCTGGTTCTGAACTACAGAGGGAGATGGGAGTTTTGTGAGTAGAGGCAACTAAAAATGGACTAGACAGAATGTTGATGAACGAGAAAGATTAGTTGATCTTACTCAAGTTGAGTCTGCAAGTTAACATTCCAAAATTGAGAAAGAGTAAGTCTAAGAAAGGTAACCAATAAAATCAACAATCAGGAAATGAATTGATTGCATATGAAAATAACAACATAATCAAAAGATGATGTTAAAATATACTTGTTTAAAATACTCAAATATACATAAAGACATCCATTAAACAAAACTAAACCAGGCATAAATTAAACAAAAAATACACACAATTAGAAATCTTAGAAATATAAAAATACAGAAATTTAAATTAAAAAAAAAGCTAAATAAATTCTAGACTGCATATGGTAGTAGAAGGCAGATTTTCACTCAAAGTGCTGAAGAAAGTATCAATCTAGAGTACCATAACCAGGTAAACTACCACTCATAAGTAAAGGGTAAATAAAGACATTTTGAGATATAAAGAGACTAAAAGAATTTACACTTATAAGACCTTTTGAAAAGAACGACTTAATCAGAAAGCATGCAAGCATGAGAGTGGAGTGAAATATTTAAATTGTTGAGAGGAAAAAAACATACCTAACAACCTATGATTCTGTATTCTGTGAAATTATCCTTAAAAAGTGAAAACGAAATATTTTCTCTGACATAAATTGAGGGGTTCTGTAGCCAGTAGACCTGCCTTGTAAGAAATGTTAAAAGAAGTTTGTTAGAGAGAAGAAAATAATATAAGCTAGAAACTCAGATTTACATTAAAAAGGAATAATATTAAAGAAGGAATATATGAAGGTAAAGCAAAAATTATTTTTATTTTTAGTTGATCTGACAAAATTTTTTTTCAAAAAATAATATCACCTATGTGTTTATATATGCTTATGAATATATTTGATGCATATGTATGTATATATGCTAATTTATGAATATATGTAAATGAAATTATTGAAGGCAATGACACAAGGGAAGAGAGGAAGAAATTAGGAGTATTTTATTATTATAATGTGTTCACACTACCAGTAGAGCAGTACAGTGTTATTTGAAAGTGGGCTTGGATTAGCTATAAATGTATATCACAAAACACTAGGTAAATACACACAAAAAAACCCAAAAAATAAAGAAATATAATAGATATATTAAGAAAGGAGATATAGAAGAATCATATGAGATGTTCAATAAAAAACACAAAACACAGAAAAAAGAGCGAAAGACAAAAATAAGAACACAGGCAACAAATTGAAAACAGTAGCATAAATTTGACAGATATAAATTGAACTATATCAATAATCATTTTGAATGTCAGTAGTCTAAATGCACCAATTAAAAGACAGAGATTGTCAGAGTGGATTAAAAAACACCACCCAACTATATGTTGTCTACAAAAAAACCCCACTTTAAATAGAAGGACACATAGATTAAAAGTAAATTGATGAAGAAAGATACACTATGCTACAACTACAAAAAGAAACAGAAGTAGCTATATTAATTTCAGCATGGACTTCAAAGCAAGAGAAACTACGAGGGATAAAGAAGGACATTACATAAGGATAAAGGAGTCAATTCTCCAAAAATACATAATGATCCTTAATCTGTATATATCTAGTAACAGAATGTCAAAATATCAGAGGCAGAAATTAATAGAATTGCAAGAAGAGGGGCGCCTGGGTGGCTCAGTCGGTTGAGCGTCCGACTTCGGCTCAGGTCAGGATCTCGCGGTCCGTGAGTTCGAGCCCCGCGTCAGGCTCTGTGCTGCCCGCCCAGAGCCTGGAGCCTGTTTCAGATTCTGTGTCTCCCTCTCTCTCTGACCCTCCCCCGTTCATGCTCTGTCTCTCTCTGTCTCAAAAATAAATAAACATTAAAAAAAAAAAGAATTGCAAGAAGAAGTAGATTAATCCACTATTATAGTTGTACACTTCAATATTCCTCTACCGGAAATGGACAGAGCCAGCAGGCAGAAAATCATTAAGGACATAGTTGAACTCAGCCACACCATCAATTAATTGGTTATAATGCACATGTATAGAATACTTCATCCAGCAACAGCAGAATACACCTTCTCAAGCTCACATTGGAACATCCACTGAGATAGACCATGTTCTGGGCCATAAAACACACCTTAACAAGTGTAGAAGAATCAAAATTATTCAGTGTCTGCTCTCAGACCACAATGGAATTAAACAAGAAATTAATAATAGAAAGCCAATTGGAAAACCCCCAAATATGTGGAGATTAAGCAACACACTTGTAAATAACACCTGAATCAAAGAAGAAATCTAAAAAAAATTAAGAAGTAATTTAAAAAAATTTTTTTAATGTTTATTTTTGAGAGAGATGGGGATAGAATGTGAGTGGGTTAGGGGCAGAGAAAGGGAGACACAGTATCCAAAGCAGGCTCCAGGATCCAAGCTGTCAGCACAGAGCCCAAAGCAGGGCTTGAACTCACGAGCTGTGAGATCATGACCTGAGCTGAAGTCGGAGGCTCAACTGACTGAGCCACCCAGGCGCCCCACAAATAATTTTAAATAAATAAAATTGAAAACACAACTTATCAAAATTTGTGGGATGCAATGAAAGCAATGCTGAGAGGGAAATTTATAGCATTGAATGCATATATTAGAAAAGAGGAAAGAGATGGGGCACCTGGGTGGTTCAGTTAGTTAAGCATCTGACTCTTGATTTTGGCTCAGATCATTATCTCACAGTTTCTGAGATTGAGCCCCACCTCAGGCTCTGCACTGACAGCACAGAGCCTGCTTGGGATTCTCTCTCTCCCTCTCTCTCTGCTCCTCTGTGCACCTCACTCTTTCTCTCTCAAAATAAATAAATTAATTAATTAAACATAAGAAAAGAAGAAAGAGCTAAAATCAACAACTAAGCTTCCACCTTAGGAAATTGGAAAAAGAAAGAAAATTAAATCCAAAGTAAGCAGAAGAAAAGAAATAATAATAATCTGCACAGAAATAAATAAGATTTAAAAAATACAGAAAAAATTAACAGAACCTAAAACTGATTCTTTGAAAATATTAATATAATCAAAAATCCTCTAGGCAAGCTAAGAAAAAAAGAGAGATAACAAACGTTACTAATATCAGAAATGAAAGAGGGGATATCACTCGAGATCCCATGGACATTGAGGATAATAAATGAATGCTATGAATAAGTCTATAACCATAACTTTTGATGACCAAAAATGAACCAATTCCTTGAAAAACAGTGTGCCAAAACTCACACAAGAAGAAATAGCAATCTTCATAACTCTATATCTATTAAAGGAATTGAATCAATAATTATCATCTTCTGAAACAGAAAGCATCAGGTCCAAATGGGTTCACTGGTGAATTCTACCAAACATTTAAGGAAGAAATTATACCAATTTTCTACATTTTTCAGGAGATAGAAGCAGAGGGAATTTTCCTAACTCATTCTGTAAGGCCACCAGACAAATACATTACAAGAAAACTACAGATCAATACATCTCATGAACACACATACAGATATCCTCAACAAGATGTTAGCAAATTCAATCCAACAATGTATAAAAAGAATTATATGCCATGACCAAGTGGGGTTTATCCCAGGTACACAACTTGATTCAACATTCAAAAATCAATATAGTCTATCACATCAATAGGCTAAAGAAAAAAAATTATATGATCATATCAATAGATGCAGAAAAAGCCTTTGTCTAAATCCAACACATTCATGATAAAAACTCTCAGTAAACTAGTAATCGAGGAGAATTACCTCAATTTGTTAAAGAATATCTATGATAAGTGGACAGCTCTATTCATAGATAATGGTGAGAAAATTGAAGTTTTCTCACTAAGATCAGGGGCAATGCAAGTATATTCCCTCTTACTACTGCTTTTCAACATTTTACTGGAGTTCTAGCTACTGCAATAAAACAAGAAAAGGAAATTAAAGTTATACATATTGGAAATAAAGAAATAAAACTCTTTTTGTTCACAGATGATATGATTATCTATGTAGAAAATCTGAAAGAATCACCAATGTAGAAAATCTGAAAGAATCACACACACACAAAAAAAACCACCAACTGCTGGAACTAATAAGTGATTATAACAAGGTTGCAATATACAAGATTAATATACAAAAGTCAATTGCTTTCCTATGTATCAGCAATGAACAAGTGGACTTTGAAATTAAAAACATAATATAATCTGTATTAGCACCCTCCAGAAATTAAATACTTAAGTATAAATCTAACAAAACATGTACAATATTTATATGAGAAAAACTACAACACTTTGATGAATGAAATCAAAGAAGAACTAAATAAATAGAGAGATATTCCATGTTCATGGATAGGAAGATTCAATATTGTTAAGAATTCAGTTTTTACAACTTGATCTATACCTTCAATGCAATTCCAATCAAAATCTTAGCAAATTATTTTATAGATATTGACAAACTGATGCTTTAAATTTTTTTTTTATTTATTTTTGAGACAGAGAGAGAACAAGTCGGGGAGGAGCAGAGAGAGAGGGAGACCCAGAATCCGAAGCAGGCTCCAGGCTCTGAGCTGTCAGCACAGAGTCCGATGTGGGGCTCAAACTCATGAACCGTGAAATCATGACCTGAGCCAAAGTTGGATGCTTAACTAACTGGGCCACCCAGTCACCCCGACAAACTGATTCTAAAGTTCATAATGAGAGATAAAAGACCCAGAACAGCCAACCCAATATTGAAGGAGAGCACAGTTGGAGAACTGACACTACCTCACTTCAAGACTTATTATAGAGCTACATTCATCAAAGCAATGCGTTATTGCAAAAGAACAAATAGATCAATAGAACAAAATGGACAACCGAGAAATAGACCCACATAAATACAGTCAACTGATCTTTCACAAAGAATTAGCAGCAATGCAATGAAGCAAAGGTAGTCTTTTCCAAAAATGGTACCAGAACAACTGAACGTTGACATGTAAAAAAGTGAATCTGGACACAGACTATACACACAGGTATATATACACATGTCATATGAAGTGATAAATCACTAAATTCTACTCCTGAAGCCAATATTACACTATATGTTAACTAACTAGAATTTAAACAAAAAATAAACTGAACTAAAAATAAAATAAAATAAAATAAAATAAAATAAAATAAAATAAAATAAAATAAGAAAAAGAAAGAAAAGGCAAGGAAATGGATCCTGCCATAGAGCTTGCAGAAGGAATGTAGCCACACCAACACCTTGATTTTAGCTTAGTAAAACCTGTGTTGGGTTTATAATCTAACAAAACATAAGATAATGAATTTGTATTGTTTCAAGCTACAAAGTTTGTGATACTTTATTATAGCAGCAGTAGGAAACTAACATGTTATGCAATAGAAAATTAGTATGTTTATATTTTAAAATATTTTCGTTTTAATCATATTGATAACCTGTCATTATAGCTCAGAAATATACTGTTTATTTTAAAAATAATACAAAATTGATCAAGACCTAAATGTATAATTCAAAACTATAAAATTCCTGAAGATAATATAGGCGAAAACCTAGATGACTTTGGGTTTAGTGATGGCTTTTTATATACAACACCAAAGCAAAATGAATCCAACAATGAGACAATTAAGTTTGTCTAGCTGAACCTCATTAAAATTAAAAATTTATGCTCTGCAAAAGACACTATCAAGAGAATAAAAAGACAAGGAACAGACTGGAAGAAAATATTTGCAAAATACGTGTCTGATAAAGGACTGTTATCCAAAATATATATGGAACTCTTAACACTCAATAATAAAAAAAGAAATAACCTGAGTAAAAAATGGGCCCATGACCTTAACAAAGACCTCATCAAAAAAGATACATAGATGGTAAATGAACATAT
Organism: Lynx rufus; assembly: GCF_022079265.1. Classification (NCBI taxonomy): domain Eukaryota; kingdom Metazoa; phylum Chordata; class Mammalia; order Carnivora; family Felidae; genus Lynx; species Lynx rufus. The sequence continues at coordinate 8,314,681 of NW_025814833.1, forward strand.
GAAAAGATGTGCCACATCATATGTCACCAGGGAAATGCAAATTAAAACAATGAGATATCACTAACCAATTATTACAATGGCGAAAATCAAAAAATACTGACACCACCAAATGCTGTTGAGGATGTGAAGCGACAGGAACTTTCATTCATTACTTGTGGGAATGCAAAATGGTACAGCCACTTTAGAAGACGTCTTGGTGGTTTCTTGCAAAACTAAACATGTTCTTATATGATCCAGCCATCACACTCCTTGGTATTTCTCCAAGTAAGTTGAAAACGTATGGGGCGCCTGGTGGCTCAGTCAGTTAAGTGTCTGACTTCGGCTTAGGTCATAATCTCTCTGCTCCTGAGTGCAAGCCCCCCTTCGGGCTCTGTGCTGACAGCTCAGAGCCTAGAACCTATTTCAGATTCTGTGTCTCCCTCTCTCTCTGCCCCTCCCCACTCACGCTCTGTCTCTGTCTCTCTCAAAAATAAATAAACATTTAAAAAAATTAAAAAAAAAGAAAACCTACATGCACACATAAACCTGAACACAAATGTTTATAGCAGCTTTATTCATAATTGCCCAAACTTGGAAGCAGCCAAGGTGTCCTTTAGTAGGGGAGTGGATAAATAATCTATTGTTCATGCAGACAATAGAATATTATTTAGCACTAAAAATTAATGAGTTATCAAGACGTGAAAGACATGGAGAAAACCTAATGCACGTTACTGAGTAAAAGAAGCCAATCTGAAAAAGTTACATTCTATATGATTCCAAGTATGTGCCATTCTGGAAAAGGCAAAACTATAAAAGACAGTAAAAAGATCCTTGGTTGCTAGGAGTTAGTGGGGAGAGAGGTATGAAGAAGAAAAACACAGAAGACTTTTAGAGCAGTGAAAATACTCTGTGTGAAACTATAATCACAGATACATATCATTATACATTTGTCCCAACCCATCGAATGAACAACACCATAAGTGAACCCTAATGTAAGCTTTGGAGTTTGAGTCATAAGGAGGTGTCAGTGAAGGTTCACCAGTTGTAACAAATGTCTCACTCTGGAGGAGGTAGCATGTGTGGGGTCAGGGGCTATATGGGGAATCTCTGTACCTTCCTCTCAATTTTTTCTGTGAACCAAAAACTGTTCTAAAAAAATAAAGTCTTAAAATACAAAAAAAAAAAAAAGAACTACTTGAGTTTGCATTTCAAAGAAATTTTAATTAAAGTGTAGTTGGCATACAATATTACTTAAGATTGTATTTTAAAAAAACAGGAAGTGAACCCACAAAGAAGGAGTGGGGTACAAGACATAATGGGGAGGACAGAAACAATAAAACATGAAGATTATTGAATGAACTATCAACTGTATAGAATAATGACATTCATGCATTTGTAACAGAAAGTATAACTACAATTTTAGACAGCAATCACAGCAAATATGTGGATGGTCAGTGTTACTTAACATATTTAAGGCCTTTGCCTTGTTTGAGAGGAGGGTAGAGATACTGGATACAGAAGTCTGTAGTTAATATTTGTTAAAAATGTAAAGACACTCAATAAAAATATATACATTATAATTTCCAACCAGCATAGGGAAAATGAAATAAAACTGTCAAGTAAACAAAAAGTAGGAGTGGAAAAACACAAAAGCCACATTAAAAAGTTTGGTAAAATGCCAAAAAAAAAAAAACCCACATCAAAAGCAGGTAAAAAAAATAATCCCAGCCAATATAAATTAAATACAACTTTTAAAAGATAGGACCCACCAGATTGGATTAAAAACAACAAAATGCAGGGATGCCTGCGTGGCTCAATCAGCTAAGCATCTGACTCTTGGTTTTGACTCAGGTCATGATCTCACAGTTCATGAGTTTGAGCCCCCCATCTGGCTCTGTGGTGATGGTGTGGAGCCCGCTTGAGATTCTCTCACTCCTCTCTCTATGCCCCTCCCTGTGGGTGCTTTCTCTCTCTCTTCCTCAAGAAAAAAAAAATAATAATAACTTTAACAAAATAACAAAATGCAGGGGCGCCCGTGTGGCTCAGTTATTTAAGTGTCTGACTCGATTTTGGCTCAGGTCATGATCTCATGGTTTTGTGAGTTCAAGCCCCATGTGGGGCTCTGCAGAGCCTGCTTGGGATTCTCCTTCTCTCTCTTCCCCTCCTCTGCTCACACTGTCTCTGTCTCTCTCAAAATAAATAAAACTAAAAAAATGCAGCTAAGCATTATAATCGACATGATAAGCAGCACATTATAAGAGACAAGTCTAAAAGGAAAACAATGAAAATAAAGAAATGGAGAAAAACAAATGAGGCAAATACTAGGCAAAAAAAAAAGCTAGTATGGGGATGCCTCGGTGGCTAGGTCAGTTAAGCATCCAACTCTTGACTTCACCTTAGGTCATGATCTCATGGCACAGCTCCTGAGGTTGAGCCCCACATAGGGCTCCACACTGATAGGGCAGAGCCTGCATGGGATTCTCTCTCTCCTTCTCTCTGCCCCTCCCACACTCTCTTCCCCACCTTCAAAATAAATAAATAAACTTATAAAAAGCTAGTATGACAAAATTAATGTCAGACAAATGTAGAATTTAAGCCAAAGAACATGATGGTTAATTAATGTTGTTAATTAATATTTTTATTACCGGGACACTGCCTAGTAATAAAAAGAACAATATGTTTTACAGGTAAACTATTACTACGAATAAGAGGGTTCAATAAGTTATCTAGATACAAGATAAATACGATAAAACCAAGGGAATACTTATATACCAGTAATTAAATGTAGAAAAATGTGATGGAAAGAAATATTCATAAAAGAAATATTCATAAAAGAGACTCTAAGATTATAAAACATTTAATGAAGGAAATAAAAGTAGTTCTGAAGGAAAAGACATGGATACTCCATTTTAGTAACCAGAAGACTTGACATTATACGTAAACAGAAAAAGCAAAACTTTGCAATTTTTGTGTAGGCGAAGATATAACCTCAGAGCTAGAAAGGGTTTCATAAACATGACATAAGAAGGACAAACCATAAAGGAAACTTGTCGCAGACTATGAGTCTGGAGTTCTCTCTTGTCCAGCAAGATAGAGGATGCAGAATTGAATATGAGAGGCTAATGTCTGGGAGGAGACAAGAGCCCCAAACAAGGGTTTTGTCTCCATATTTATTATGCACTTAAGATCTTACACACGTGGTAAATGTGAAGTAAACAAGATCTTAGACACATGAACATGGAGAAAACAACCAGACAGTAATCATTAACTTGTATGTGTAAGAAGCAAAGCGTCTGGGGGGCAAGTGGTGTTTGTGATCGAGGTATATTAGTATATTGGTGTCAGACGGAAAGTAATTTCCTGCAGGTGATATAACAAGTTACTCGTGATCCCATTACAATATCTCGCTACCTAACCGCGGGCGCTTTCGCCCCTTGGTGGCAGCTTTCTGCCCTAAGCTTTTTTCTAACCCATTTATGTAAGTAGAACCTATTTCCCCACAGAAACTGTTGAGGAATGCATTATAATTAATTCTTCTGCGCATCAAAAGACAGTTCAAAGAATGTAAGATGTGCAGAGCATTTAGCTGGCAAATGATCCGGAATATTTTTGGAACATATACACATATGTAAGAAAAAGGCTAATAACCCGATTGGAAAAACTGAAAATGTATAAGCAGGCAATTCACAGAAGAGAAAATCTGAATGACTACGAATCATGTTTATCTGGGGGCACCGGGTGGCTGAGTCGGTTAAGTCTCTGACTCTTGATTTTGGTTCAGGTCACAATCCCAGTGTCATGAAGTTGAGCCCCACACTGGGCTCTGTGCTGAGCAGGGAGCTTGCTTGAGATTCTCTCTCCCTCTCCCTTTGCCTTTCCTCTGTGTACTTGTTCTCTCTCTCTCTGTGTCTCTCTCAAAAATAAATAAAATCTTTAAAACAAAGAACCATGCGTATCTTCACTATTTAGGAGGGAAATGCAAAGGAGAGCAATCACACAGCACTTTTTACCTATCACATTGGCAAATTTTTAAGTCTGACGATTCCAAACATTGTGAGTGTGAAGAAAATGGTACTAAGGGAGTGCAAAATGTCACAGACATTTAAAAAAATGTTTAGTTTTGAACGAGCAGGGGGGGAGGGGCAGAGAGAGGGAGACGCAGAATCCGAAGCAGGCTCCAGGCTCCGAGCTGTCAGCACAGAGCGTGACATGGGGCTTGAACCCATGAGTCATGATATCATGACCCCAGCCGAAGTCGGATGCTTAACCGACTGAGCCACCCAGGTGTCCTGGCACAGACGTTTTTAATGGACGATTTGCCAGGGTCTAGTCAAACTGAAGATGTTAAGATTATATGATCCTCCTGTTAGTGAGGGCATGCTTTTTTCGTGCTCTGGATATTTCCTTTCACACTGAGGAAGTCCCATTAGTGTAGCAGTTTTGGCCTCTCTCTCTTCCCTCCTCTTCTCCAGGGGAGAGAAGTGATTGATTTTTATTGGTGGGTGTGGAGGCAGGACTGAGTTAGTGAAGTCCAGTCCTTCCATCTTTCCTTCCTCTTGGGAAGCCAGAGTGAGATTGAGCACCTGTCTTCCTGTACTCCTCTATGTTTAAAAAAAAAAGTTGTTTTTTAAAAAAATTTTTTATGTTTATTTATTTGTGAGAGACAGGGAGAGACAGAGCATGAACAGAGGAGGGGCAGAGAGAGAGACACACACACACACACAGAATCCGAAGCAGGCTCCAGGCTCTGAGCTGTTAGCACAGAGCCCGATGTGGGGCTCGAACTCACAGACTGCGAGATGATGACCTGAGCCGAAGTCGGACACTCAGCTGACTGAGCCACCCAGGCGTCCCACATAAAAGTTTTAATGTTTATTTATTTTTGAGAGAGAGAGAGACAGAATGTGAGCAGGGGAGGGGCAGAGAGACAGAGAGGGAGACACAGAATCTGAAGCAGGCTCCAAGCTCCGAGCTGTCGGCACAGTGCCTGATATGGGGCTTGAACTCACAAACTGTGAGATCATGACCTGAGCCGAAGTTGGACGCTTAAGAGACTGAGCCACCCAGATGCCCCTCGTTGATGTTTTAAGTTTTACTGTCCAACGTTGCTTGTGACTTGAGTGGGGGTAAATCTGGTTTTAGAAAGAGAAAAGATACCTGGCTGCAAGTATAAACACATTCTCTAGTGTCAGCTTTATTTATTAATACTATCTTTCTCTTTTTTGTGATTGTTTTGTTTTGTTTTTACAAAAGCCTGTCGATTGATAACCTTAGTGAGGAAAGTCGATGGTATTGATTGGAAACTCCTCAATATCCAACACATGTCATTCTACTTTTTTTTATATTTATTTTTTTAATTTTTTATTTAAAATAATCTTTTAATGCTTAGTTTTGAGAGAGAGAGAGAGACAGAGTGAGAACAGGGAGGAGCAGAGAGAAAGGGGGACACAGAATCCAAAGCAAGCTCCAGGTTCTATGTTGTCAGCACAGAGCCCAACACGGGGCTGGAACCCGCAAATCGTGAGATCATGATCTGAGCCGATGTCGGACGCTTAACTGACTGAGCCACCCAGGCGCCCCTGTCACTCTGTTTCTATGTGTATACGCTACGGAGACAATCACACTCATGCCCTCCTGTCCTGCTTCCTGAGCGGTCATCCCTGGCTCATTTTGATTAGTCTCTCTTCTTCAGTTATTCCTTTTTACCTGGCTTGAAGCCTCTGCCCTGGCCTTCCCCTTAAAGGCAGACTCTGCTCCCACCCTTGCACTTCAGCACAGGCCGGTGCTGTAAAAACTGATCTTTGCCAGGCTCCCCTGCTGAGGTCTTCCCTTTAATCTGTTCCCTCTGGATCCATGGTACCCTTTGGACTGCCCTGAGCCCTACTCCTGCTTCCCCGTGGCCCTACGGCTCTTGCGACTTCTTTTGATTTTACCACACTGGCCTGGCCCTACCTGCCCTGATGCACTGCTTCCTCCGGCTGCCTTGAAAGGCAACTCGACTATTATTTGACCCCAGCATCCAAAGCTGCAAAGAAACTGCTTGCCTTTGAGAAAACAAGATTTCATCATAATCTCAGCCTAGACCAGAAATTCTTCTGAATGAGCTGATGTCTTTTGAAACACAAGCCATGTTTTAAAAGTTTATTTATTTGAGAGAGAGAGAGAGTGGGGTAGGAGGAGAGAGAGAGAGAGAGGGAGAGAGTATCCCAAGCAGGCTCCGTGCTGTCGGCACAGAGCCCAACATGGGGCTCGATCTCAGGAACCTCGAGATCATGGCCTGAGCCGATATCAAGATTCTGACACTTAACTGAGTGAGCCACCCGGTGCCCCCAAAACAAGCCATTTTAAAAGAAATTATTACACATCTAATGTGATTTTAAATAGTCTTTAAAAAATAAAGGTAATATTTGCTATGTAAAATATAGAATACAAAGAAAAATAAAATAAGTTCTTGCAATCCCGCCCCTGTATGTATGTATCCTTTTTGGTATTCTCTGTCTCTTCACATATACATGAAAACCATTATGTATACATGCACATATTTGGACACACACACACATGTATACATACATCCACACACAATTATATATTTTTTTACCAAATATGATTGTATATGATGTTTTCCCATTTAATGATATATGATGACCATCTTTCCATGTCATTATGTATTTCCTCTATGACATTTTTAATGGCTGAACAGTATCTATGATAGACATACTGAGATATAATTTAACCATTCTTCAGTTGGACATATATATTGTTGGCATTTAATTTTACTATTAGAAATCATTATGTAACTAATCTCTCTTTGGCTAAATCTTTGTGCCATTCTCCGATAATTTCCTGAGGGTCAGTTCCTAGAAATGAAAACACTGAGTCAAAGTGTATGCATATTTTGAAGACCTTTGAAATGGAGAGCCAGACTGACTTTCAAAATATTTGCACAAATATACACACTCACCAGCATACAAGAGAAAGACTGTTTCTGGGAACTCTGGTCACCCTGGGTATTATCTGTCGTACAAATCTTTAACAATCTTCTAGAAAAAAAAATGTGATTTCATGCTTGCTTTAATTTACATTCTTTGATTACCATTGAGATTTTTATTTTACTCTGTGCTCACTGGCCACTTGTATTTCTTTTTCGTGTGTTGCCTCTTTGTGTCCTCTGCCTATTTTTCTGTTAGCATGGTTGTCTTTGTCACATTGATTGTTAACATCTTCTAATGAGATTTTTTTTAAGTTTTTTTTAATGTTTTTATTTATTTTTGAGACAGAGAAAGAGCATGGACAGGGGAGGGGCAGAGAGAGAGGGAGACACAGAATCCGAAGCAGGCTCCAGGCTCTGAGGCGTCAGCACAGAGCCCGACGCGGGGCTCGATCTCACGGACTGTGAGATCATGACCTGGGCTGAAGTCGGACGCTTAACCGACTGAGCCACCCAGGCGCCCCATGAGATTTTTTTTAAAGCAGAGATCTGAAGTGGCTTCACTGCAACTATCATGGCCAATTTTAGTTATAAGCAGGAGTAGAATCTTTTGCTCATTTATTATTTCAGTATCATTGTAAGTCTGGACTGGAGCCAGAGGCAGGATAGACATATTTGAGAGCACGAAAGTGAGTCCCAGAGAGGTTCAGTGGCTTGCCCAGTACCACCGTGGACTTCCACGGCTGATCTGAGATATGACACCCATCTTCCCAAATATTGTCATGTTAAATTACTAATTCCCGATTCCAAAGTGTCCCACAAGGGAAATGGTGAAGATACCTCTCTTCATGCCAACGTGTTTAGATTTAAATAAATGCAGAAGTTCAGTTTTACATGGGCTATTTAATAATTGACTGGGCAAGGTAAGGCAACCATTTGGTCACTTTATTCATTTTATCACTTTCTTCCTTGTCACACGCACCTCTGGTGGCTCTCCATTGTCTCCAGGCAAGTTCAGACCCCCAGTTTGTCATTCAAGACCCTTAGTAATCTGCTTCCACGTAGCTACGTGTCATTTTCTCACCATTGTCCCAAATATGCTCCACCCAGACTCCTCAGTGATGCCAAGTGTGTCCCTCTCTGTAGCAATCCCTGTGACACTACTGTTCTCCACATCTACAATACTCTTCCTCCTCCAATTTCTTGTGTCTATATAAACACATCATGTCCTCCAGCATTCAGATTGAGAGCCACTTCCATAGAGCTTCCCCATCTCAGCTTTTACAGATCCTTTCCTTCTCACTTATCTTTATACACTCCTCTGTTGCTTTACTATAGTCTTTCCTGTACTGTCCTGTCTCTTAGGGTTGCATGTGGTTTTGTCTTAAGGGTTGGGACAGAGCCTGAGTACATCTTGTCTGTTGGTATGGGATAACCTGGAGCAGAGGCTTGTAAATTGGTAGGTGATCGTGGGTATTTGCGGAGTCTACCATTTCAGTGAAATATATATTAAGCACTTATTGTGTGCCTCTACCTTGCCACGTGCTAAAAGTGTGTGCCTGTAAGGAAATCACAACCCCCTGTGGGAGGTAGACCTGGGTTCTAAACCTGTCCCTGCCAAAAACTTAATAGTTGACCTTGGGAATTTCATTCATTCCGCAAACCTTTATGTGTGAGCCAGCGAGCTTGGCATGGGGGATACAGAGATGCATGATATTAGGTTCTGCCCTCCAAAAGCATATATGTGCACAGCTCCTTATAACACAATATAAGTGCGATAGTAAAAATATTCACAAAGTGCTATGGGAATAGAAGGGAAAGTCACACCTCAGGACTTACCAGGCAGCAAACACTATCTATGAAAATGTTTCAGCCTGGATAGAGGTGGGACCCAGAGACAGGGAGTTTAAGAGAGAGTTTTGACCAAGGTGGACAATTGAATTAGATATGTTGGTTATAGGCGTAGCAGGTAGAGGGAGAGAGAAAGCATGACGGTTCAGAGTATGTTACAGGAACCGGGGAAGGGGTGTCTCTGTGTGTTTTGTGTGTATATTTTGCGAGGAGGTGAGAGAGTAGGGTAGCTCTGAGAATTAGGTTAGAAATGGATTACAAAGGGCTTTGAATGCTATGCTGAGGAATTTGAGCCAAGAGATGAAGTTTTGCGATGTTAACTGTGCAGAATGAGAAAGGAAATGATAAATAGGAGTGAATAAAAAAAAAGCATGTTATCTTTAAGAGATTTAAATACCAGGGAAACTGCCTCTTATATGTGCCTCTGTGCTGTGTATATGTAAAGGAGCGTGGTAAACTGTAAAATCTTGCAGTTGTACTGTCCTTGCTGTTGCTTAAGTGAACAACACGTGGTCCCTATCCCTAGCTCGAAAATTTCTCCCCACTTTTTCAGTAGGTCCGTTCTTAACATGTTAATTACAGGGATTCATTCCTTCGAGGAAAGCACTCCTCTCTCTCCATCATCCTTCCTTCAAATAGGAATACGCCTGGGTTAGCAAACACATTAAGCCCCTCACCCTTCAATGTGAATGAAAGTTTTAGTTCTACTTTTGCTTGGGGGGGTGGCAAAGAACAACATGAGGGGAGAGAGCTTTCCCTGCCATAGGAGTAAATATGGACAGGCAGTAGCTCAAACACACAAACTGAGACAACCGCAATTAATTTGCCGAAGTCCTTACTACGTGCCAGGAACTCTGCTAAGCATATATAGTTGCTCTTGTATTTGAAAAACTACACACACACACACACACACACACACTGCAAAGTGGGTCTGAACACCATTCTCATTTAACAGATGAAGAAACTCAGGCATGTAGAAAGGTTGAGTCACTTGCTCAGGGCACATGGCTAAAAGGGGTCAATCCAGGATTAGAATCCAGAACTCCCTGATTCTGAAGCCTGTGTTTTTAACAACAACAGCAACGTTATATTCCCCAAAGAATTTTCCCTGAAGGGGATGTCAAATTGAAATTGTACTCATTTATTGTGAAGACCTTTTATCGGCAAGTGCTTACTGAGCTTTTACTATGTCCCCATGCAGAATTGGCACTATAGAAGCTTCTGGTCTAATGGGAGAGATAAGACCAATCCACATAAAATAGTAGAAAGAATCTAGGGCAGGGATGTTTTACATGTGGTTTGTTTGTTTCTACTCCACTCTCTCATGCCCATCACTCGATGCGGATGGACTATCACTTTATTCATTCCCATTTGGCCTGGACTCAGATTAAGAATCCTTCTCAACATATATCTTCAGTCAATCACAGTGAATTAGAATTGGTGTGCAAGATGAAACCTATGTTCCTCTCCTTTTCTAGGAGGACAGAGAAAAAAGAGTTCATGGGGGACTGGCATGGTGTGTAGATTTAGATTGGGAAAGAAGAGGGTGTAGTTGTGGAGACTATTGTGAACGAAAGCACAGGAATGAGAGAGTCAGGTGTATTCAAGCACTGTGGAGCTACTCACAAATTAGAATGGTAGGTGCTCATGTGTAGAGTGGCGGGAAACATTGTTGCAAAAATAGAGAAAAGCCCTATTATGAAGGCTGTTGAAGAATATGCAACTATTAACAAAATGAGAAGGCAATCTACTGAATGGGAGAAAATATTTGCAAATCATATATCTGATAAGGGGCTAGTATCCACAATATATAAAGAACCCGTACAAATTAATAGCAAAAAAGAAACACACACACACACACACAAATAATCTGATTAAAAAATAGGCAGAGGATCTGAATACACATATTTTAAGAAGACATCCAGATGTCTAATAGTCACCTGAAAAGGTGCTCAACATCGCTAAACATCAGGGAAATGTAAATCAAAACAATAAGGATATATCACATCACACCTGTTAGAATGGCTATTATCAAAAAGACAAGAAATAGCAAGTGCTGGGAAGGATGTGAAGAAAAGCGAACCTTCATGCACTGTTGGTGGGAGGGTACATTGGTGCAGCCATTATGGAAAACAGTATAGAGGTTTCTCAAAAAAAAGAAAAACATAACTCTCATATGCTCTAGCAATCCTACTACTGACCATTTGTCTAAAGAAAATGAAAACATTAATTCAAAAGTTCACTGAAGCATTATTTACAATAGCCAAGATATGGAAACAACCTAAGTGTTCATCGATGGATGAATGGATATAGTGTGTGTGTGTGTGTGTGTGTGTGTGTGTGTAACAGAGTATTATTCAGCCATAAAAAGAATGAAATCTTGTCATTTGCAATGACATGGATGGAACTTGAGGGCATCATGCTAAGTGAAATAAATCAGAGAAAGACAAATATTATATGATCTCACTTGTATGTGGAATCTAAAAAGCAAAAACAATGACAACAGCAAACAAGCTCATAGACACAGAAAATGGATTGGTGGTTGTCACAGGTGGGGGACGGGAGTGGGTAAAATGGGTGAAGAGGCAAAAAGTACAAATAGTTATAAAATAGATGTCATAGGGGTGTAATGTACAGCATAGAGACTATAGTTAATATATTGCATATTTGAAGGCTGCTAAGAGAGTAAATCTTTAGAAAAAGATTTTATAATTATAAATGGTGATGGATATTAACTAGACTTACTGTGTTGATCATTTTGCAATATGTACATGAATTGAATCATTATGTTGTATTCCTGAAACTAATATAATAGTATATCTCAAGTATGCCTCAATTAAAAAAAGGGGGGGGGAATAAAACTATGCAGAGACATTTAGACTTGATATTCCTGGCAGTAAATGTGTTAGACCTTGATGACTTCAACAGAGAAATAACATGCTGAAAAAGTGCTTCAAGGAATATCAGCTGGGTCCAATGAAATAAGGTTGACTTAATCTAGAGTCAGCATAGGTCTAATAAATGTGGAAGGAAAAAGTGACATGATTTACTAACTGGCTAAGGATAAGGAAGAGTCATGAGCATGAAAAGAGTGACCCTAGGCTCTGGTTTAAACCAGTTCTCTTGGCATCATTTTTAATGGCTCCCCCGTTTCACTCTCAAGTGTCCTGATTTGGATGATAAATTGTACGTCCACCATGTTTTGATGCCTAGAGGACTCCTAGGGGAATGGAGTACCAGTGACAAAGATATTTACCCAAGGGAAGGTGATTTTTGTGTGTGGGGGGGAATGTGATGATGACTTAATATGCTGGGTTGCAGGTAACAGTGAGATACACCCACTGGACTGGATCCAAAAGACAAGATTACCCTCTAGTCTCTGACTCTCTTTATGTAAGCCCCAACAGAAACTAAAATCAACATTCTTGCTTCACTTGCCAAGCCTATTCTTGCCCGGTCTCTTCACTCTTAATTGCAAATTTATGGTCTCCTCTTTTTTCTTTTTAATTTTTTTAATGTTTATTATTTTTGAGACAGAGACAGAGAGTAAGCAGGGGAGGGGGAGAGAGAGAGAGAGAGAGAGAGAGAGAGAGAGAGGGAGAGAGAGGGAGACACAGAATCGGTAGCAGGCTCCAGGCCCCAAGCTGTCAGCACAGAGCCCAGCGCCCCTAAGGTCTCCTCTTAATGTTAATTTGATAATTTGCATTGGGAGAGAACAGGTTCTAAAGAGAAACCAAGCAGCCAAGCAGCAAATCTGACTCTCCTCTACTACACCCAACCACTTATTAGTTATGTAATTCATGCCTACCATGAGCCCAACATCATGCTAGTCACTGTTGGGGGAAACAAAATTACACAAAGACAAGCTCCTCACTTGCAATCATTTTAAATGCTGTTAGTGGATTATAGTGCAATTTTTCAATCAGTTTAATTGATCTTTACATTTCAGATTTAAGAACAAATACAAATTATGAGTGTGACATTTCTATTGTCACCTAAAACTTGAAAATACGAGTATTAAAAAGGTTATCCATCTCCGTAAATCTGACCCTGCAATTCTGATACTCTGACATTAGGTAGTTAGTATATACCTTGATTCATTGGTCGAGGATATTTGAACAACAGGCATGTGTTCTTTGAGGTCCAGTTACAGCTATTATTTGCTATAGCTTTCCTTTAAAATATCTGTGTCTATGTCTTTTTTTTTTTGAGAGAGAGAGAGAGAGCGAGCGAGCAGGGGGAGGGACAGAGGGAGAGAGAGAAAATCTTAAGTAGGCTCCTTGCTGAGTATGGATCCCACAACTCTGGGATCATGACCTGAGCTGAAATCAAGAGGCACTCAACAAACTGAGCCACCCAGGTGCCCCTGTGTGTATGTCTTCTCTATAGTTACAGATCTTAAAATAACTAAACATAACACAAATGAGTTGCTCTTCAGAGTAAGCTTTGAAAGTACTAAACGTATAGATACAATATGGTTCCTTTCTCATGAATCCTTAATCATTATTAGTTATGGCTTAATCTACCCTGAAATTTGCCCCAGACATCTAATAATAGATTAGATTTCAAATCTATTCTGAATTCTATCTTCAAGTTAATTCACATGAAAGATTGTTGGAACTTGAGTGCTGGAATCTTCTAAGAGTTGAATTTCAAAAACCATTTTAGAGTTTCACAGTTGTCAACTAGAGTAGTTCAACCTAAGGAATCATTACACAGCTTGTTGTCAAATGCATTTACTGCACATTTCACCTTTCATTTCCCTCCTTTCTGTGGGCCAAAGAAGGCAGAGTGAGGGACAGCCTGGTTGATGTGGCTCAGAGCACCATGAGGCCTTGTGCTTGCCAGAATTATTCTGCCAGATTGCTGTTCTTTCTTTCTCTCTCTCTCTTTTTTTTATTTTGAGGGAAAATCCATTTGAATGGTGCCTCGCCTTTCTGATTAACACCTTTTCTTCCATATGCAAATCGTGACTTGCTAGAGTCATGCCCTTATAAGCAGCTTCAACAGGATAGATTTTTAGCAATACCTTGTATTTCTTCTAATTAAATTTACTTACCTCTGTTGTTTAGAAAAGAAGGTTTTGGAAAGAAATTTTAGACAATGATATCACAGGGAGTATTGGTCAATGACCCACAGGTAACCAAATCAATCTGGTTTAATAATAATAATAACAAAAATAATAATATTACATGTTAACTAACTGGAATTTAAATAGAAACTTAAAAACAATTAAAATTGTATGAAACAACTGACTTTGAATCAATCCTGATTGCCCCTTTCTGGGGCAACAAACTTACCTCTAAGGAGCCATGTTTTCTGCTTGTAACATCTAGAAAAACTCTCCTTTCCATTTTTCTCACTCTTCCTATTAGTAGATTGGTTTTGGGGATGGATATCATAGGGACAGTGTTCACATGATTGGTTCTAAGACTGATAAAAAACTGTGAGACAATAATTTTCCAGTTGAGAAAACATTAGCCTGGCAACATTTTCCCATTAGGGAGAAGAGAAATGATTTGCCTGACATCATTAGTGATAGAATTTGGTTTAGAACCTCCTTCCCACAGTACTTTCTACTACACTATTTCCTAGCAAGCCTGACTGCCCTCATTAAACCGAAGTAGTTCTTTAGATAAAATTATATGGGAGAGGGTAAACCTCAAGACAAAAAGGGACCTCAACACTAAGCTACTAGGAGACCTTTATAATGGTTCTCATCGGTGCCATCTGGGAAGTTCGTGGATTTACTTCATGTCCTTTGCCACCTAAAGTAGACAAGACTCCCTTGAATGTAGTTTATTCAAGAATTTCTGCAGCCGATTTTGCTCCAGTTTTGCTCAGTATTTTCTGTTTCAGAGGATCCTAAGGAGACAGAGTTTCATCTTGAAAAGTCAGAAGAATTTATTACTATTATTGTCATACCAGGGAAAGGAGATGAATTTATTTAGCGGCGTCTGAAAATAGAATTGCCTCAACGTTGACGCCTGCTGCTGATGCTAAATGATGAATACTAAGCACCTGGCACACACTTTACACTTCTCTTCATTTATCTGCTCTTTATATTGCAGTGCTTTAAGATTCATGGAGCACATTTTCACTGTGTCCTACTCTTGGTAGGGAGCCAGGCAGTAGATGTCATTGATTATTTGTTGAGCATCAATAGCACATGGGGATCTGTACAAAGCATAGCATGAAACCAAAGGAAAAAAAAAAAACAAAACACAGGTGTATAGAATCCAGCCAGAAATCCTGCATTTGAATGTTGGCTCCGTCAAGTTCCTAGCTTTGTAACCTTGGGCAAATTACTTAACTTTCCTGAGATTCACCATCTTTAACTCCGTAAAATGGGAGTCATAATTGCAGCCCTGTGTACCTTAGAGGGTTGATGTGGGGTTCCAATGTGGTATTCCTAGGGTCAGAGTTTTGGAAACGTGTTTTTTCCCAACATTCTACTGTGGAACCTTTGAGGCCTCCATTTCTTTTACTTGAGGATAAAGCCTATAATTGCACAACCAGAAACTGCTTCAAGTGATGCTCACATTTGCAGGGGAAAGTGTGTCTGAACTTTGGAGTCAGACCGATTCAAGGCCTAACTGTGTGATCGTGGCAAAGACACGTAACCTCTCTGAGCCTCAATTTCCTCAACTGTAGATTGAGGATGAATAATAGTACCTACTTTTATAGGGTTATTGGGAGGTTTAAATCCGATGAAGTATGAAAAGATCTAGTGGAGAGTAGGTTTTCACTAAACGGTAGTTCCTTTTGAAGACAAGGGAGTAAAGTGGATATCTCCAACGCTCATCAACTTTTAAGTTTTAATCCATTATTGCAAGGCTGGCAGGAATTGCATGAGCCTTTGGGAATGGGGCAACTAGTTTTCTCCCTCTGCAGTCACCGGAGATAGTTTTGGTGGAGGATATAAAACTGACATGCATCCTTTTGAAACCTTCGTCATCTCGTTGGTAAAATCAGGCTAAGTTTTATAATTAAGGAAACTCAGGTCTGGGGTGAGGGAGTGATTTGTCCATGGGAAGCCAATTAGTAAGCGGCGGAGCTGGAACGAAACCCAGGCAGTCTGACTCAAAGGCTGTGTGATTTCCACAGATTCTGTGCAGCCTCGTGCAGATAGTTTCATGATACTTCTCATGGCAGCTGATGGGAAGAGGGGTGCATGGTAGACCCTCCCTGCAGGCATCCCAGCCCCTGATCTCCAGGTCTGCCCTCCACTTAGGGTACTTCCTGAAAATGGTAGTTTCACCTGAGCCGCTCTTCCCTCCTAGGGAAGTCTCCACTCCAGTTAGTTGCTAAGACCGTAGAATCATGGGATAGGTAAGTCCTGTTTCTCTCTGGTTTCCCGTCTTCTCCCTTTGCCCACCTGTGACCGCTCACAGATGGTCCAGCAGGGCATGGAGAGGACATGTCACTCTGGTAGTGCTGTTGGCTATGCCTGTTGCCCAGAGGGTCCGGGTCTCACTATCTTTATTGAAATTCAAAAATCTGTCTATAATCTGCTTCCAGCCTGCCCTTTCCTGTTGGAAGAGTACCCCTCCAATCTGACTCTGGCCTGTTTTCTGGCTTTCTGTCTGTTTCCTTACAACTGCCTCTCAACGTCTCACCCTCCTGACTCACCCCAGGGTGCCTTCCTCAATTAGCTCATTTCCTGACCATGACAGTTTGGCTAGAGGATACATCCTAGGATAGGTTTCCTAAAAAGAGCAGAGCTCACCTGTTTCTCCTGCCTGATTTCCTACCAGCCTTGTAAACAGCTTCAGTTCCGCCCAGGCTCCCATGCCCATTGCCACATTTATAACTGTCTCTGGGGGCGCCTGGGTGGCGCAGTCGGTTAGGCGTCCGACTTCAGCCAGGTCACGATCTCGCGGTCCGTGAGTTCGAGCCCCGCGTCGGGCTCTGGGCTGATGGCTCAGAGCCTGGAGCCTGTTTCCGATTCTGTGTCTCCCTCTCTCTCTGCCCCTCCCCCGTTCATGCTCTGTCTCTCTCTGTCCCAAAAAAATAAATAAACGTTGAAAAAAAAAATTTATAACTGTCTCTGGACTTGTTCATGCTGTGTGTCTGTCCCTTCCCATTATCCACAGCAGAAACGCCTTCTTCTCTCTGCCTGATTCCACTACACTCATTTTTCAGGTACTTGACCAGATACCGCCTCATGTATGGTGACTCTCCTTCATACTGGTTCCCGTTTCGGAGAATCAGAGCCCGTATACCATATTTCTGTCATTCTAAGATGCGCCATTGCTTTTAAAAACAGCTTTCTGGAAAAGAAAATGGAACACTACATGAAATGTACATAGCAACTGTAAGACAGCCTTTAATTTCAGGAGCATTAAAGTGCCAAAAGAAATACACAGGTCTTAGTCTTGAGAAAATATAATAGCTTGTACCATTTTATCCAACGCTTGTTTATAGGTTGGCATATACTATCCTTTGTATACTGTCCATAAGTCTGGTCCCCCCAACTAAGTGTCCCATTCATTGAAGGAAAGGACTTCTTGTATTTTTTCTCTTGTTTTCTTCTTCTTTTCTAATCCTCTCTTCAGACCCTGCCTCCACTTCTCCCTCCTCCTCGGCTCTGAGCACAAAGCAAGGCACATAGGTGGGCCCCAGCGAGTCCTTGGGGAATTGGGTTGATGCATCCACTCAACCTGAATCATCTGTCTCCTGCCGGGCCAACACCAGTATGCAATCTCATTCCCTACAGACAGAATCTGTTGGCTTCAATCTATTCTTTTTTTTTTTTTCTTAATATTGTTGACTCTCGTTTATTTGCTGTAGTTTTCACTACTTTGGCTTTGTATTCCTACCACATTCCTATTACTTTGGCTTTCTATTCTTTCTGCACAGTCAGGTAACAACCAAGAAAGGTCTTACAGAAAATACTGACTGGGCTGTCACTTCCACTCCGGTGCCGTTAATGGAGAACAGATTCATTAGAAATGGAACATATGTTCATTAAAGTCGATTCATATAGAAAACTGCAGCACTCTTCAGGAGGAAGGAGATTAGGGAGATTTGCAACCTGAGGAATAATTGACTTGTTGAAACCTCCTGCATCCAAAGGATCAACCCTTACTTAAAAGCTCTAAAGAGTAATTAATGTGATGTTTTTGACAAAAGCGCTGATTAGTAATGGCTTGCAAGTCCATATTATTCAATGTCTTTCAGAGGCTCTATTCAGTGAAAACACTCCAAGTGCCAGGGGAGCCTCAGGGTCCACTAAGTGGGAATTTGCAAAGATAGGGTACAGTACCTTCTCTGGGTACTGAATTCTTTCAGTTCCCTTTCTCATTTCCTATACGATACCATATTCTTGAGGTCCCGGGGTGGCGCGGTCCGTTAAGCATCTGACTCTTGATCTCAGCTCAGGTCGTGATCTCGCGGTATGTGAGTTTGAGCCCCGCATCAGGCTCTGCGCTGATGGCGTGGATCCTTCTTGGGATTCTGTTTCTCCTCTCTGCCCCTCCCCAACCTGTGTGTGTGTGCGCTGTCTCTCTCTCTCTCTCTCTAAAAATAAATAAATAAACTTAAAAAAACTTTACCATATTCTTGAATAGCCCGAATTGGCAGGAGGAGGGATAGTACGTGTGCTGGAGACAGCATTTTGTGTGTGTGTGTGGATTGGCAAGTACCAAGGGGACAAGATCCAGTGAGCACCGATGAATGAGGAGGCCGGGAAGAAGTCAGGGGTTAGTTTTCGGGACCTGCGGGAGACCGTGTCCTGCTGAAGTGTTTTGTTTTTGTTTTTGTGTTTTCTTCCGAGCTCCCAAGTGTCGTCAAGTGTGGGTGAGGATGACTGCAGGGTGGAAGGGGTGAGAAAGTAGGGGTAAAGATGGACGTTGGGGAAGAGAAACTCCCTGGAGAAACTCAGAAGGAACACGTGGGGGGGGGGTTCTCTTGTTTGTATTTATTTTTATTTTTTATTTGAGGAAGGTTGAGACACCACGTTACATCAGTTTCAGGGGCGCAACATAATAATTGCTGGGCTCCCACATGTCCAGCTACCATCAGTAGCTGTTGCGGTACCGTTGACGCTATTAGGCTGTGCCTTTTATCCCAACGCCTCTTTTATTCAGGTTGCCGGAAGCCTGTGCTTGAAAGTGCTTTGTCTCCTAGGGAGGCGATCTAGCGCTGTGTTTACAGGAAGAGACCCGACAGTCAGGCTCTCTGGCTCTACCACTTATTAGCTGGATTACCGGAGTGAGTCTGTGCCTCAGTTTCTTTATCTGTAAAATGGGACAATAAAAGTACCTACCGCGTGAAGTTGTGTGAAGATTAAATGAGTTGACGTATGTGAAGTATTACGAACGGGGCCTGATACACAGTAATTGCTACACAAGGAATGCTGGTTATTGTGTCTTTTGTTTTATGATGACTTTCTGACTTCTTCTGTTTAAAGGTTTAAAACACACTTAAAGCCTCTATCTTTGTGTACCTGACAAGATCTAATGGCATAAGACAAACCTCCTCAGAGCCAAAAATATACCGCAAGACCACGAGTTGGGAGGTGCAATAGGTCAGATAGGTTTGAGCCGAACCTGTGTCTACTTAGAGAGTCTCCGATTACGGTAACAACAAGAGCAGATGCCCACCTGTGTGTCAGAGTTACATCTCGCAAGGTGGATCTTCCAGTGACATACTTGGGGACTCTGTTAGGTTTATTAAGTGATCCGTATCGCCAGGAAAAGGAAAAGCAGAGGAGTTAAAGCAACACAGGAGTGAACAGTGGCAAAGCAAACTGTTTTAATGGAATTCAGGTAAGCTTCTTCCTTCGGAAGAAGGTTCCTCATTCTACCGAAGTTGCTTCACCTATTGCTTTTTTCTTGACCTCCAGAGGCACCAACGCCAAGCAGTCTGACCCTGAATTCAAGGACTTCTACTGCTTTTATTTTTTTGCAGAAAGAATCTCGTATTTATATCATGGCATTCTTCTTTCGGAGGACTTGTTTGCTTGAAAAAATGTTTTGTTTTGTCTTGTTTGAGTTCCTGCTATGTGTCCACTACTATTTCTTTTGATCTTTATAACCTGTAAGGCACTGGCATTATCCTTGTTTTATAGGAAAACTGAGTTTCAATGACGTTTGGATGTATACAAGGTCATGTACTACTTTATTTGTTGTGTGGGCATCCTCCAAGCTAGAAAAAGCTTTATTGCTATTGCTTATTATAGGAAAATGCATACGTAATGGTAAAATAAATGGGAAGATACAGAAGGACCTGAAAAAATTAAAAAAAAAATGATGACAGCACTGTTAGCATTTTGGTATATAGCCTTCCAAGACTGTTTTTCCTTTATGTAAAAAAAAAAAAATTCATGTTTATTTATTTATTTTTTTGAGAGAGAGAGAGAGAGAGAGAGAGAGAGAGGGGCAGAGTGCGAGCAGGGGAGGGGCAGAGTGAGCAGGAGACACAGAATCTGAAGCAGGCTCCAGGCTCCCAGCTGTCAGCACAGAGCCCGACGCGGGGCTGGAACTCACCGACCATGAGGTCATGACCTGTGCCGAAGTCGGATGCTTAACTGACTGAGCCTCCCAGGCGCCCCGACTGTTTGTCTTTATATATATGTCTGTTTCTCTGTCACTTCATTTGTATTTGGGTGATCTCCAAGATCTCAGTCCATCCTAATCAGGGCTGATCTGACTGACCACAAGTATTGTGGAAAGGCTCACCTATTTGTCAATAAGCCCATTTTTGCTTCTGCAACTCTCTTGCACGCTGAGCAAAAGATTTGTCAAGGGAGCTGAAATTGTTCTGAAAAGCTGGACGCCAGTTCACCTGGAGAGCCATCGCTGCACCTCACTCTCCTGAACTCTCCAAAAGGCACCCTGAGCCTCTGACATCGTAGCAAACCAGGAGAAAAGAAGGGGTTACACACTGGATACACGGCACAAAATCTTCAGCGGCCAGAATGTCAGTGTAGCCATCTTCAAGGTCAGCGCTTTCCAAACACCTGCACTGCAACTGTGGCATAAGTAGAAAATATTTCTGTGGAATCCTGGTGTAAAAATGATGAGAGTTGAAGCACCCAGGGGCATTCAGCGTTGGGACTTTGAGGCTGAGGACTCCATATATCATGAATATATTGGCAAGCCTGTAGCTCATTTGCAGGACACCGGGGTGCTGGGGCAGACTAATTAGGGAGCGTTGCTGCTTTGACAGCCTTGTCCCCAACTCTCCTCATATAGCTCTCCCAGTTATATCTCTTTTGACCTGTCCTGGTTCCAACTTCCACATGGCTTCTGGCAGATATTCTGTCAGACAAGAATTGGCCTCCAGACCATAATTAGATTGCTGGTGACAATATCTGGCTCCAAGAAAAAAGATCGGGTGAGTAACAGGTGCTGCTAGAACATAAAGCGAGCCTGTGTAATCCCTGCTGCCTCTGCAGAAACATCAGGCAGTTGCGTCAGGTACTCTAAGAAAGTACCTGACCCTAAAATAATTTTTTGAAGTCTTTTGTTTTTCTGATGTTGCACTTTTAGCAACAAATGAGGGTGGAGGATCATGGAACATTTAAAAGGGTGTCTGGTGTGATGGCAAAGAGTGTGAGGCTGCAATCGTTCCTAACTGGGTTGCAATGCTGGATCTGCCACTTACTGGCTG
This sequence comes from Lynx rufus, assembly GCF_022079265.1. NCBI lineage: Eukaryota > Metazoa > Chordata > Mammalia > Carnivora > Felidae > Lynx > Lynx rufus. Next base: position 8,336,057 of record NW_025814833.1, read on the forward strand.
TGTGACCTTGGGCAAGTTACTTGGCCTCTCTAAGCCTTGCCTCTAAAACGAAGACAATAAAAGCAGTTACGGTTGGATGATTTCTGAGGTGTAGGGAAGTGAGCATCCTGCTCTTGAGAGAGCTTGAGAAGAAGGAGGAGGCTTGTGGCAGGGCCAGATTTCAGCTAAGCAAAGAAGTGTTGTGTGAAGCTGAGCATGTCAGAGATTTTGCTTACTCTGGAATGGTGGTTCCGGAGAGGCCAATGGAAAAGGTTGATACATGGAAAGGAAGGACAGAGCAGTCCTAGGAGTGAGGGAAAATTGGGACTAACTGGGAGACATTTAGACATTTTGCTATTTTCTCTATGGTGCTTTTCTTATAGGTGGCTGGGTGCCTGTCTTTTCCTGCTCACTAAAATCATGATGCTTTAATGCCTCTTTGGAATCCCATAGGGCCATGCACTAAGTATTCAATGAAGGTTTGACTGATAAAAATCTTATCTGATGGTAATCTAATGTTTCAAGGTCATCCCGAAGATCCAACTTTGTCAAAGGAAAGCATCGAAATATTTAAATAGGTTATACCATGGGTTTCCTTTATTTCTCTTTTTCAATACTCCTGCAGAGATCTCTCAGAGCACAGGTCAGGAGTGACTTCTCCCTTCCAACAAGCATGCCTTTCCAGCCTTTCTGTGGTTCAGTGATCTCCTCTTAATTAGAGATTCCAGCAGCCGGGGCCTGGGGTAGAAGCCAGGCTCAGCAGTCTGCTGTTCCTAGAGTCTCTAGGGAAGCCTCTCTTATTACTGGGTAATGCCACTGGCCACGCACCAGACCTCGACTGTCTTGATAGTGCAAAAGTAGCTGTAGACCTTACATAAACAAATGGAAATGGCCAAGTGTTCCAATAAAACTTTATTTACAAGAACAGGCAACAGACAAGACTTGGCCTGTGGGGCGGTAGTTTGCAAACCCCTGGTCTAGAACATTTCATGTGCTTGACATACTCTGATTTAGTAACTCTAACGTAGCTACTCGACAATACAAGCTTGTCGTTCTTAATAGAGTCAGAGGCAGGGAATTCGTTCAATGTGTCAGCTTGAATGCCTGAGCACGCCCCTGCCACTGTGTTTATTATGGAGTCCTACAGAATTCTTGGTGGTTTCTTTTCCTTGATGCATTTTTAGAAACTCTGATGAGTGACTTTGGAGTTTCTGGGAAAATGGCCATCAAATTCTTCTTTTGTCCACCTAATCTCTACTTGGCACCTGATACTGTTGTCTTTCTTTTCCCTCATGTTTTTCCATGATCTGAAAGATGTCATTCCCCTTGCAATGTCCTTTTTGATTTTGGTGTTTAGCCAAACTCCTCTTGGCTGTACCGTGCAGTGCAGACTAACCGGGATTTGCAATCAGAAAAAAAGAGTCCCGAGTGAGCAGCTTTCCCCTAATGAGCTTGGCCTTGGCTTGGCCTCCTGATTAGATCTCACATTCTACCAAAAAGCTGTCTGTTAAATGCGATGTGAGATCCTAGATCGAACCCTGAAACAGTAAAAGGACGTTAGTGGAAAAACTATTGAAATCAAGTCATTTACTTAATAGGAATGCACTGATGTTAATTCCTGTTGACAAATGCACCATGGTTATATAAGATGTTAATGTTAGAGGAAACTGAGTGAAGGGTATATACTCTGTACTACCTGTGTAACTTTTCTGTGAATCTAAAAGTATTCCAAAATATATAGTTTATTTTAAACAAAACTTCCTGCTTAACTCATCTCCCAACCTCATCCCTCCCACTTCATTGTTCGGTATCATGGTAATCTCATTTATGATAACATGTGCAAAGTGTAACTTTCCCCACCCCAACCCCAGTTCCTGCATTAATTCCTTGGAATAAACGAACATATACCAAGGATACTTCTGAAGTAGATAGGAATACAATTCTCATTGTATTCCTCTGCTTACACACTTAGAAAATAGGTCCTTGGGGCACCTGAGTGGCTCAGTAGGTTAAGCATCTGACTCCTGATTTCAGCTCAGGTCATGATCTCGCGGTTCATGGGTTTGAGCCCTGCCTTGGGCTCTGCACTGACAGCATGGAGCCTACCTGGGACTCTCTCTCTCCCTCTCTCTCTGCCCCTACCCCCGCTCATGCACATGCACTCTCTCTCTAAATAAATAAATAAACAAACATTTTTTTTAAACAAGAAAATAGGTTCTTAACACCCACTGGAAGCAAAGAGTGTGTGAAGAGCCTCTTGAATTGTCACCAGAAAGAGAGTCCTCTTGGGTTCTTGGCCCAGTGGACATAAGCGAAAAGAGTTAGTAAAGAAAAACAGCTGATTGGTTAGACTGATCCCTCCTTGAGGAACAGATTCCTAGTATTCAATATTTTCTAAGCTCCTTTTTAAGCATCCCCAGTTCCTGTTACCCTCTAGTTCACGAGACCCATAGTTCTTCACTCTTGTCAGCCAGGCCTTGGGCATCAAAGTGTTCCCCATCAAAATGCAAACGTTGCCTAGGAGGGGAAATAAGTCAAGTGAAACTGAACAGAACCTGAATAAAGTATGATGACCTGGAGGGGGGGCTGTGGTGGTTAGTGAGGCTGCTGCCCCATCTGTTGAGGTCAAAATCATTTTATGTACTCACATATACAGTAATGTAGAACATCACCTTAAAGAAAAATGAATAGGGGCGCCTGGGTGGCTCAGTCGGTTGAGCGTCCAACTTCGGCTCAGGTCATGATCTCGCACTTCACGAGTTCGAGCCCCGTGTCGGGCTCTGGCTGACAGCTGGGAGCCTGGAGTCTGCTTCGGATTCTGGGTCTCCCTCTCTCTCTGCCTCTCCCCTGCTCATACTCTCTCTCTGTCTCAAAAATAAAGATAAACATTAAAAAAATTAAAGAAAAATGAATAAATGAATTGTTTGTGGGTTGCCATTTTATATGCAAAAAAGGTTTTGATTTAGCTATTTTCTTTCCTGGGTTATGTATGGGTCTAGTTCATTAATCCAAATCTGGTTACGTCAAGCAAAGGATTTATGTCGTAGGAACAGGAACGTGAGGTTGATGTTACAGAGATGAGACATGGAAATTGAGGCCCAAAGAGTCAGCGAAGGCAAAAAGGGACAGGTAGGTATCATTCATTCGTTAGTTTACTTACCATATTTTCTTTGCATGCTTAACTATACATTAGACACTCTTCTAGGCACTGAGTGAACAGAACAAACAAAATTGTCTTCATGGGGCTTATATGGATTGTAAATGGAAAAACATATAATATGTTAGGAGGTTGTATATGCCATGCAATAAAAAAGCAGGGTAAAGGAAAGGATAGTGATGATGAGAATCGGAGGTCTGTCCCAGAACTAGGTGAGCATGATTTAGAAGCTGAAAACTCCAATGTACCAGCAAGCCAGCACTTGTGAGCAAGGGATACTAATGACAAATGGTAATGCTAGGGCAGAAGCACTTGCTCTCTACTTTAGTTTATCTTTTGCTGGATGTGACAGACTTCTGTCCGCGGGCATTGATCAGGATCCTGAAGGGGTCCAAAGAACAGAGGCAGATTTTGCTATATATGGTCACTAAAATGTCTTGACGTTTGTAAACATTCCTTTATATGCCCACCGTGGCTTGCATTAATTCTATCTTGCATGCTTCATCCCCCTTCCCACTTTCCTGATAGCCTACAAACTGGATTAAAGGGGTGGGTTGGAGGAAAACTGAAAAGGGAGGAAATTCGAAAGCAAAGTGGAAAAATCTTAAAATGGGCATTGAACTTCCATATCTGGAGGCTTAGTGTCTAAACATATATCTTAAAATTCAAAGCGATATGATAATATCTAGCACTGTACTTGACATGCAATCCATGCTTAATAGATATTTGAGTGAATGAATGAACAAGTACCAAAACAAGAGGAGCAACTAAAAGCCAAAAAGGAGATAAACATGACTTCCTGTGATACAAGAGTTTTTATTTTTCCAAACATAAATTCTCACTGTGGATTTTGCATCTTTTGAAATAGGACCATTTACATGCAGTTAATAAAACTTTTTTTTTTCCCTTAGAAACCATTCCATGCTAATCAAATGAGGTCAGTTCATTTCCCTTACCTAGAGAACTAATTAGTGTATCTTATGGACCTGTAGGTCAAGGCAATGTGATCTCATCACATCCGTATACATACAGGACTTTGGTCTTCGTGGACCTAAGAACAATCTCTTTAAGTCACCTCATGCTCTTTCAAGATAAGAGGAAGACTCCCCTCCACACACCGGGTGGAGATGCTTCAGATGCTTCAGGATAAGATGCTAAATCTGTAGCTGTTCTCTTTCTTTCTTCATTTAAGAAATGGCTGCTTGAATTATAACTTTAGCCATGATACCTGAATCGATCACTTACTTAAAACTTTATTATCTTAAAATTTAATTAGAAAAATGTATTCGGTTCAAACTGCAGAACAACAAACATAATTGAACAGGACAAGTGTTTTGTTTCTCTTAGCTCCCACTTATCAATAAATACAAAAAATTTGAATCCAGACTTGGGATGAATCTTTGAGTCCAGAAGTGGAATTTCTAATGCCCTCATTCCTACTTTCTCCCAAGAGAAGAGAGCACATCAATTCTAGTTCATGTTTTCCTTCCTGACCAAGGCAGAAAGTATTCATCATTCTCTGGGCAGAAGTTCATGTGGTTTCCTTGAATCATGCTTTGCTTTCACATTCTGCTATTTGATAAAAGTCCCCCTGGAGACTTTTTGAATGAAGAGATCACCTCTCCAAAGTGAATGTGTTCATTTTTTTTTTATAACACAAGAATTCATTTGAGATCTTGGCCAGAGAAATGAATTATGGGTGATAGCCAGTAACTGCAAGACCGGTTTATGACCAGGTAAACTGGCCCAGCCATCTCTTCTTTCTCTTCAGGAGCTCTAGCAAAATTATCTAAATGTTAGCAATCTGGTTTTCTATTAAGAGTCAGTAAATAACCACCAAGGAGTCCCCAGCTCATTACCCAAGTGTTTTCTTAACTGAGCTGAAAGCCTGGACATGCTCTAATTTCATAGGCCACTAATTATAGAATCCTAGAACTAGAATGAGTCTTAGAGATCATAGAGTCTAACCATATAGTCTTAGAAAGGGGAAACTGAGGATCAGAGAAGGAAAGTCACTTTCACAGAGTTGCACAACTAATTAACGGTAGAGCTAGGATTATAAGGCAATTTTCTTGATTCTCAATCTCATGCACTTTATACTATCTTCTCATTGGTTTTCAGCACTGCAAACAACTTCTGCGTGATTATGTGCTTGGTATGCTGGTTTCTTTGTCGTGGAATAGACAGCCACTATATCCCAACAGTGGAGAAATACTCTAGATTTTTCTTCATCTTTGCCCCATTTTATTTTATTTTATTTTTTTTTATGAAGTTTATTGACAAATTGGTTTCCGTACAACACCCAGTGCTCATCCCAAAAGGTGCCCTCCTCAATACCCATCACCCACCCGCCCCTCCCTCCCACCCCCCATCAACCCTCAGTTTGTTCTCAGTTTTTAACAGTCTCTTATGCTTTGGCTCTCTCCCACTCTAACGTCCTTTTTTTTTTTTTTTTTTTTTTCCTTCCCCTCCCCCATGGGTTCCTGTTAAGTTTCTCAGGATCCACATAAGAGTGAAACCATATGGTATCTGTCTTTCTCTGTATGGCTTATTTCACTTAGCATCACACTCTCCAGTTCCATCCACGTTGCTACAAAAGGCCATATTTCATTTTTTCTCATTGCCACGTAGTATTCCATTGTGTATATAAACCACAATTTCTTTATCCATTCATCAGTTGATGGACATTTAGGCTCTTTCCATACTTTGGCTATTGTTGAGAGTGCTGCTATGAACATTGGGGTACAAGTGCCCCTATGCATCAGTACTCCTGTATCCCTTGGGTAGATTCCTAGCAGTGCTATTGCTGGGTCATAGGGTAGGTCTATTTTTAATTTTCTGAGGAACCTCCACACTGCTTTCCAGAGCGGCTGCACCAATTTGCATTCCCACCAACAGTGCAAGAGGGTTCCCGTTTCTCCACATCCTCTCCAGCATCTATAGTCTCCTGATTTGTTCATTTTGGCCACTCTGACTGGCGTGAGGTGATACCTGAGTGTGGTTTTGATTTGTATTTCCCTGATAAGGAGCGACGCTGAACATCTTTTCATGTGCCTGTTGGCCATCTGGATGTCTTCTTTAGAGAAGTGTCTATTCATGTTTTCTGCCCATTTCTTCACTGGGTTATTTGTTTTTCGGGTGTGGAGTTTGGTGAGCTCTTTATAGATTTTAGATACTAGCCCTTTGTCCGATATGTCATTTGCAAATATCTTTTCCCATTCCGTTGGTTGCCTTTTAGTTTTGTTGGTTGTTTCCTTTGCTGTGCAGAAGCTTTTGATCTTCATAAGGTCCCAGTAATTCACTTTTGCTTTTAATTCCCTTGCCTTTGGGGATGTGTCGAGTAAGAGATTGCTACGGCTGAGGTCAGAGAGGTCTTTTCCTGCTTTCTCCTCTAAGGTTTTGATGGTTTCCTGTCTCACATTTAGGTCCTTTATCCATTTTGAGTTTATTTTTGTAAATGGTGTGAGAAAGTGGTCTAGTTTCAACCTTCTGCATGTTGCTGTCCAGTTCTCCCAGCACCATTTGTTAAAGAGGCTGTCTTTTTTCCATTGGATGTTCTTTCCTGCTTTGTCAAAGATGAGTTGGCCATATGTTTGTGGGTCTAGTTCTGGGGTTTCTATTCTATTCCATTGGTCTGTGTGTCTGTTTTTGTGCCAATACCATGCTGTCTTGATGATGACAGCTTTGTAGTAGAGGCTGAAGTCTGGGATTGTGATGCCTCCTGCTTTGGTCTTCTTCTTCAAAATTCCTTTGGCTATTCGGGGCCTTTTGTGGTTCCATATGAATTTTAGGATTGCTTGTTCTAGTTTCGAGAAGAATGCTGGTGCAATTTTGATTGGGATTGCATTGAATGTGTAGATAGCTTTGGGTAGTATTGACATTTTGACAATATTTATTTTTCCAATCCATGAGCAGGGAATGTCTTTCCATTTCTTTAAATCTTCTTCAATTACCTTCATAAGCTTTCTATAGTTTTCAGCATACAGATCCTTTACATCTTTGGTTAGATTTATTCCTAGGTATTTTATGCTTCTTGGTGCAATTGTGAATGGGATCAGTTTCTTTATTTGTCTTTCTGTTGCTTCGTTGTTAGTGTATAAGAATGCAACTGATTTCTGTACATTGATTTTGTATCCTGCAACTTTGCTGAATTCATGTATCAGTTCTAGCAGACTTTTGGTGGAGTCTATCGGATTTTCCATGTATAATATCATGTCATCTGCAAAAAGCGAAAGCTTGACTTCATCTTTGCCAATTTTGATGCCTTTGATTTCCTTTTGTTGTCTGATTGCTGATGCTAGAACTTCCAGCACTATGTTAAACAGCAACGGTGAGAGTGGGCATCCCTGTCGTGTTCCTGATCTCAGGGAAAAAGCTCTCAGTTTTTCCCCGTTGAGGATGATGTTAGCTGTGGGCTTTTCATAAATGGCTTTTATGATCTTTAAGTATGTTCCTTCTATCCCGACTTTCTCAAGGGTTTTTATTAAGAAAGGGTGCTGGATTTTGTCAAAGGCCTTTTCTGCATCGATTGACAGGATCATATGGTTCTTATCTTTTTTTTTGTTGATGTGATGTATCACGTTGATTGATTTGCAAATGTTGAACCAGCCCTGCATCCCAGGAATGAATCCCACTTGATCATGGTGAATAATTCTTTTTATATGCTGTTGAATTCGATTTGCTAGTATCTTATTGAGAGTTTTGGCATCCATATTCATCAGGGATATTGGCCTGTAGTTCTCTTTTTTTACTGGGTCTCTGTCTGGTTTAGGAATCAAAGTAATACTGGCTTCATAGAATGAGTCTGGAAGTTTTCCTTCCCTTTCTATTTCTTGGAATAGCTTGAGAAGGATAGGTATTATCTCTGCTTTAAACGTCTGGTAGAACTCCCCTGGGAAGCCATCTGGTCCTGGACTCTTATTTGTTGGGAGATTTTTGATAACCGATTCAATTTCTTCGCTGGTTATGGGTCTGTTCAAGCTTTCTATTTCCTCCTGATTGAGTTTTGGAAGAGTGTGGGTGTTCAGGAATTTGTCCATTTCTTCCAGGTTGTCCAATTTGTTGGCATATAATTTTTCATAGTATTCCCTGATAATTGTTTGTATCTCTGAGGGATTGGTTGTAATAATTCCATTTTCATTCATGATTTTATCTATTTGGGTCATCTCCCTTTTCTTTTTGAGAAGCCTGGCTAGAGGTTTGTCAATTTTGTTTATTTTTTCAAAAAACCAACTCTTGGTTTCGTTGATCTGCTCTACAGTTTTTTTAGATTCTATATTGTTTATTTCTGCTCTGATCTTTATTATTTCTCTTCTTCTGCTGGGTTTGGGGTGTCTTTGCTGTTCTGCTTCTAGTTCCTTTAGGTGTGCTGTTAGATTTTGTATTTGGGATTTTTCTTGTTTCTTGAGATAGGCCTGGATTGCAATGTATTTTCCTCTCAGGACTGCCTTCGCTGCGTCCCAAAGCGTTTGGATTGTTGTATTTTCATTTTCGTTTGTTTCCATATATTTTTTGATTTCTTCTCTAATTGCCTGGTTGACCCACTCATTCGTTAGTAGGGTGTTCTTTAACCTCCATGCTTTTGGAGGTTTTCCAGACTTTTTCCTGTGGTTGATTTCAAGCTTCATAGCATTGTGGTCTGAAAGTATGCATGGTTTAATTTCAATTCTTGTAAACTTATGAAGGGCTGTTTTGTGACCCAGTATATGATCTATCTTGGAGAATGTTCCATGTGCACTCGAGAAGAAAGTATATTCTGTTGCTTTGGGATGCAGAGTTCTAAATATATCTGTCAAGTCCATCTGATCCAGTGTCTCATTCAGGGCCCTTGTTTCTTTATTGACCGTGTGTCTAGATGATCTATCCATTTCTGTAAGTGGGGTGTTAAAGTCCTCAGCAATTACCACATTCTTATCAATAAGGTTGCTTCTGTTTATGAGTAATTGTTTTATATATTTGGGGGCTCCGGTATTCGGCGCATAGACATTTATAATTGTTAGCTCTTCCTGATGGATAGACCCTGTAACTATTATATAATGTCCTTCTTCATCTCTTGTTACAGCCTTTAATTTAAAGTCTAGTTTGTCTGATATAAGTATGGCTACTCCAGCTTTCTTCTGGCTTCCAGTAGCATGATAAATAGTTCTCCATCCCCTCACTCTGAATCTAAAGGTGTCCTCAGGTCTAAAATGAGTCTCTTGTAGACAGCAAATAGATGGGTCTTGTTTTTTTATCCATTCTGATACCCTATGTCTTTTGGTTGGCGCATTTAATCCATTTACATTCAGTGTTATTATAGAAAGATACGGGTTTAGAGTCATTGTGATGTCTGCACGTTTTATGCTTGTAGTGATGTCTCTGGTACTTTGTCTCACAGGGTCCCCCTTAGGATCTTTTGTAGGGCTGGTTTAGTGGTGACAAATTCCTTCAGTTTTTGTTTGTTTGGGAAGACCTTTATCTCTCCTTCTATTCTAAATGACAGACTTGCTGGATAAAGGATTCTCGGCTGCATATTTTTGCTGTCTAGCACCCTGAAAATCTCGTGCCAATTCTTTCTGGCCTGCCAAGTTTCAAAAGAGAGATCAGTCACGAGTCTTATAGGTCTCCCTTTATATGTGAGGGCACGTTTACCCCTTGCTGCTTTCAGAATTTTCTCTTTATCCTTGTATTTTGCCAGTTTCACTATGATATGTCGTGCAGAAGATCGATTCAAGTTACGTCTGAAGGGAGTTCTCTGTGCCTCTTGGATTTCAATGCCTTTTTCCTTCCCCAGTTCAGGGAAGTTCTCAGCTATTATTTCTTCAAGTACCCCTTCAGCACCTTTCCCTCTCTCTTCCTCCTCTGGGATACCAATTATGCGTATATTATTTCTTTTTAGTGTATCACTTAGTTCTCTAATTTTCCCCTCATACTCCTGGATTTTTTTATCTCTCTTTTTCTCAGCTTCCTCTTTTTCCATAACTTTATCTTCTAGTTCACCTATTCTCTCCTCTGCCTCTTCCATCCGAGCCGTGGTGGTTTGCATTTTGTTTTCCATTTCCTTTAAAGCGTTTTTCAGCTCCTCGTGACTGTTCCTTAGTCCCCTGATGTCTGTAGCAAGAGATTCTCTGCTGTCCTGTATGCTGTTTTCCAGCCCAGCGATTAATTTTATGACTATTATTCTAAATTCACTTTCTGTTATATTATTTAAATCCTTTTTGATCAGCTCATTAGCTGTTGTTATTTCCTGGAGATTCTTCTGAGGGGAATTCTTCCGCTTGGTCATTTTGGATAGTCCCTGGTGTGGTGAGGGCCTGCAGGGCACTTCCCCTGTGCTGTGGTGTATAACTGGAGTTGGTGGGCGGGGCCGCAGTCCGACCTGATGTCTGCCCCCAGCCCACCGCTGGGGCCACAGTCAGACTGGTGTGTGCCTTCTCTTCCCCTCTCCTAGGGGCGGGATTCACTGTGGGGTGGCGTGGCCCGTCTGGGCTACTTGCACACTGCCAGGCTTGTGATGCTGGGGATCTGGCATATTAGCTGGGGTGGGAAGGCAAGGTGCACGGCGGCAGGGGGGGCAGGCTTAGCTCGCTTCTCCTTAGGTGATCCACTTCAGGAGGGGCCCTGTGGCAGCCGGAGGGAGTCAGATCGCTGCCGGAGGTTTGGCTCCGCAGAAGCACAGAGTTGGGTGTTCGCGCGGAGCGAGCAATTTCCCTGGCCGGAGCCGGTTCCCTTTGGGATTTTGGCTGGGGGATGGGCGGGGGAGATGGCGCTGGAGAGCGCCTTTGTTCCCCGCCAAACTGAGCTCTGTCGTCCGGGGGCTCCGCAGCTCACCCTCCCTTTGTCCTCCAGCCTTCCCGCTTTCTGAGCAGAGCTGTTAACTTATGACCTCCCAGACGCTAAGTCGCGCTTGCTGTCGGAACACAGTCCGTCAGGCCCCTCCGCTTTTGCAAGCCGGACTCGGGGGCTCTGCTTGGCCGGCGAGCCGCCCCTCCGCCCCGGCTCCCTCCCGCCAGTCCGTGGAGCGCGCACCGCCTCGCCGCCCTTCCTACCCTCTTCCGTGGGCCTCTCGTCTGCACTTGGGTCCGGTGACTCTGTTCTGCTAATCCTCTGGCGGTTTTCTGGGTTATTTAGGCAGGTGTAGGTGGAATCTAAGTGATCAGCAGGACGCGCGGTGAGCCCAGCGTCCTCCTACGCCGCCATCTTCCCAGCAACCTGCCCCATTTTAATAAGGTTAGGCATTTCCTCTTGCCTCAGCTATTTTGTTAAATATATGTACTTATATTATATATATAATATATATGTAAAATATATATATAAAATATATATAAAAATATATATATATATAATATATAAAATATATATATATAATATATGGAGCAGGAGCCACACCTATAGCACTCGCTCTCATGCACGTTCTCTCTCTCTCTCTCTCTATATATATATATTTTTCTTTTCTTTTTTTTTAGTAGGCTCCATGCTGGACATGGAGCCCAATATGGGGCTTGAACTCATGACTCATAAAATAAACATATAGATGGGATTTGTAAGTAAAAGAAACCCAGATATATGTGTGTGTGTGTGTGTGTGTGTATTTCTAAGCATATAGATAGGATTGGTAAGTAAACAGAGAGATATATAATCTCATTCAGGCTTCTTCTTATATGCTGTGCTGTTATAGAATTGTGTGCTTTTTCTCATTGTACTTATTTACCTCTGTGTGCATAATTTCAAACTGAGGTTTGAGAGGCAGGCAGCATGGTGGTTAATCACACACACACTCTTAATACAAACTACTTGGGTTCAAAACATGGCTGCCCCCATTTATTATCTGCTTGACCTTGGACAAGTTGCTTGATCTCTCTATGCCTTAGTATCCTCATCTTTTTTTTAATTTAAGTCCAAATTAGTTAACATATAGTGTAATAATGATTTCAGGAATAGAATTTAGTGATTCATCACGTACACATCACATCCAGTGCTCATCCCAACAAGTGCCCTCCTTAATGCCTATTGCCATTTAGCCCATCCCCTCCAGCAACCCTCAGTTTGTTCTCTATATTTAAGAGTCTCTCATGGTCAGGGCACCTGGGTGGCTCAGTTGGTTAAGCATCTGATTTCGGCTCAGGTCATGATCTCATGATTCGTGAGTTCAGGCCCCAAGTCACGCTCTGTGCTGACAGCTCAGAGCCTGGAGCCTGCTTCGAATTCTGTGTCTTCCTGTCTCTCTCTGCCCCTCCCCCACTTGCACTCTGTCTCTGTCTCTCACAAATGGATAAACACTAAATAAAAATTAAAAAAAGAGTCTCCTATGGTGTGGCTCCCTCTCTGTTTTTATCTTATTTTTGCTTCCCTTCCCCTATATTCATCTGTTTTGTTTCTTAGATTCCACATATGAGTGAAATCATATGATCTTTCTTTCTCTATTTCGCTTAGCATAATACACTCTAGTTCCATCCACATTGTTGCAAATGGCAAGATTTCATTCTTTTTGTGGTATTCTTATCTTTAAAATGAGGATACTAATAGCACCCATTTCAGTCTCAATTAAAGTTCCATCAGAGAAGCAGAAGCATTATATGTGATAGAGAAAAAGATACTTTATTATAAGGATTAGACATTATATAATTGTGGGAGCTAGTTAAATAGTTTTAACAAGGCTCATTGCAGTATTTGGTGTTGAGCCAAAATCATCAGGAGAAGTCGAGGAGAACAAAGATAAATTGAAACCTAATAGGACAAACTGGACCCCATGAGGACAATTGAGAACCTGTAACTTTCTTTTACCACCTTTAGCCTTGATGATGTGGGTAACTTCCAGGAAAAGCTGGTGTCCTTTACTATGGAGTTAAACATGTACCTAGCCCAGAATTTAGAGAAGCTAACGGAGGATATCTTGAGGGAGCTGGAGGAGCTATAGGTGTGGCCTCTGCTTCATGCCAATGAGCTGGATCAGGGTATTAGCAATCATGCTCATGAACTTAAACCTGGCCCCACAAGGACCTTTGGAGTGTTACAAATGGTTGCTCCTTCACTTTCACCATTCAAATCTTTTGCAAATTTCTCTTGTGGCCAACCGTAACTTGGGACCATACAGAGAAAGTAATTCTGAGAAGCATAGCTCTGGATTATAACTAATTTGGCATAATACAAAGCCACCACACTGTGCCTGGTGTATTCTAAGCATTTACTAGACATTAGTTCTTCTACTTGCCAGTGTGGTTCTTTGATTAGTACTTTTTTTCTTCTACTAGATTGCAAGTGCCATGAGAGGAGAGAATATGTATATTTTTATGTACCCCATTGTATCCCTCCACCTAGCACAGTGGCTGATATATGGTGGAAACTCATGAAACACTTGTTGAGTGGGTAGAAAGACAATATAGAAAGAAGACAATTTGGAGAAATTGTAACTCTTGCAAAACAATCTGTCACCAAGTATAATGGTATGGGGGGATAAAGACAGATGCATAAGGTCTGGGCTCTGGCATAACTTGCAGTTGAGGGGTGGGAATTGGACATTGGGATGGCAGAGACCTGAGTAACACAAGGAAGTTTGGGGGAGCAAGGACTTGTGATAGCAGAACTGGTCCACTTGTTAGTGTAGTCTCCATCAGAAGTATTCACCTGTGCTGAGTATTTTCCATTTGCTTTTCTAGATTCACTCCTTACCCTTCTGCTTTCTTCTCTGTGCCCCAAGAGGCTGACCTTTATGGATATACTGACTAGGTTATTTTGCCTTTTGACTTTTCAGTTGAGTGTAGCCAATGGAAGATAGCACCAGAAGATGGGAGGAGATGGAGGTCAAGATAATTATTCCCTCAGGTTGATGTTAGTTGTCAGTGGCTGAATTCCTCCCTCAAAGACCACAGTTTGTTGGGGAATAAAGTTCAGTCTCCTATATAGACTCATTTATAAGTCTCTCTCTGGGTTCTGGTAACTGCTCTCCTCCTTGTCCCTTTAGGCCTAGGGGTGGTAAAGTCTTCTCTGTTATTGCTTGCTTTAGGGTGCTTTATCAACCTTCGTTGGATTCTCTTAACCTTTCCTATACCATTTCAATAGCCTCTTCGTTAAACTCTCCTCAATTATCCCCTTTAAGTGTGACATCTGTTTCCTCCTGTGACCCTGACTAAAACATCATAAGTCCAATCTAGTACTCAAAGGAATGTACTGGGGTTTCTAAGGCATGAGAGCAAAAGGGTCTAGGTGACAGACAACACTCAAAGTATGATGAGGGGTTGAATCCTGGTTCTCAATTATCAGTCTATTGTAATAAGAATCCTGACCATATCTGAAGGTTCCATAACACAGAACCCAGCTTCCTGAGAAGGAACTTGTTAGGTCTAGGCAGACAGACAAGATAGTCCTCATTCGCACCAAAAAACTGAGGCAGAAGCTCAGTCATGTAGACTGAATGACCATGGGTTAAGTGACAGAAATGCCACAGGGACGTGAGTCCAGGGGTCACTCTGGTCTCACTGGACACCATGCATGGGGAAGAACAATCAAGACCAAACCTATCAACTGGAGAAATAAAGCTCCCAATACACTGCCAGTCATGGCTCGGATTTGTAGGGCAATCGAGCAGGCCTAGGATGGCAAGTAAATGGCTTTGAAGACTAATGAAGTGGGAGAGGCTGCATGAGGCCAAATTGTGGAAGGAATTAAGTACCAAAGAAAAGGGGTTTGGATTTGAAGCTATAGGAAATAAGGAGCCATTGATGACTTTTTAACATTTAATATCAATGACCTTTGATAAGTCATTTGTTATGTGAATGATTTAGAAATGTCTTTACTGCCGGTACTGAGAGAAGTGGGTGACAATGATGATGATGTTAGCAGTTATCATTTATTGAACACCTACTAGATGTCAGGTGCATGCCCCACTTATACATAATATATTATTTAATCTTTGCAATGATATACATTGTCAGTATTATTGTTATCCTCATATTACAATTGAAGTAACTGAGGCTCAAAACAATGGTTTAACATTTTGCTCAAAGTGCTAGAGCAATAGTGGAGCCTAAAATTGGATGGCTTCAAACCCTGTGAATATAATCTCTATAATAGACCATCCCCATTCATTGTCTTCTCCTCACCTCCAGTCTACCTATGGGCTTTTTGTCTTAAAGTTGGCATATTTCCCTCAGCAATATTACAAAGGATACCGATTTACCAGCCTTATTTATGAGCGCCAAACACTGCCTTTATTGTCAGGCAGATACTGGGCTCTTTGCCAAAGTGACGGCCCTGATATGTATCTTCTTTCAATCCTCCTGCATTTGGACAGCAGATGATGAGAAAGGAGAGTCTGGAAACTTTGGAGCTGACTTTGGAGTTGCCCTCTATAGTTGCCCCAAGGAGGTCTTAGAATGAGTCACCAACTTTCCAGACTGCATTTACCGATCCTTGGAGAGGAAATGTTATCCATCACTGGCATTGTACTCCTATGGCCCTCAGCTTCCAGTGACCCCAAAGCTTTGGGAAGATACCTCGTGCCCTTGGAATAGAAAAGAAATTCATCTTCAAAAAAACTAAACTCTCATTAGCATTAGATGTTCAATGGTCTTCCTTCCACTTTTATACACTATTTTTAAGTAAATGTCTGAGTTAAAAAGACCCTTAAGAATCTAGTCCAACCTCTTCAGCTTACACATTGGAAAACTGAGTTTCATAGAGTAGAAAGGACTCCATGAAAGGTGGTCTCATAGTAAGTGAATGTTAGAGCAAGAACTAGAGCCCAGATTTTCTGGCCTCCTGGTCAGTTGCCCTTTCCTGTTTCTTTTTTATTATCTACTCATGGTTTATTTTTCACAACTAGTGTGTAAGCTCTTAAAGATAGTGACCTGTTATGTATATTTTTGTGTGACTGTAAAATTCTTAAAAGTGCTTGGCATGCAGTGGGTTCTCTGAATGTTTGTTGATTAAACTGTTTTTTCCCCCAGTTGACGATAGTTGAAGCAGAAGATATCTCTTTCAGGTTTTGGACAATGGCTCAGTTTGGAACCATCTTCCCCATTTTAATTTCATTTTTCCATTGGTCCAATGGAAAAGCCAGTTGAATCTATTCATTTAGCAAAAGACCTATCAAAGAAGCCCAGCTCCCTAAAGGATATTGTCTAATCCTAATTCTTAGAAAAACTCAGGAAACAAACTTCCTAACAAAGCCTGATTCCATTTCTTTCTCTGAGAGCTAAAAGTTGGAGAAGTCTTATTGGCACTATGCTAGGGGCATTATATGGTATTCTCATTTATTCTCAGAAACAACCTATACACAGAAGTTTAAATTGGCAAAGATTATAAAGCCAGTAAGTGGGATAACTTAGATTTTTCTCTTTCTCCTTAAATTCACCTAGAATTCACACACAATAAAATTCGTCATTTTAAAGTGTATTCAGTGCCTTTCAGTACATTTACAATGTTGTGCAACCATCGTTACTCTAACTCCAGAATGTATTTATCATCTGCAAGAGAAATTCTGTACCTAGTAAGCAGTCCTTCCCCATTCTCCTCTGCCTCCAGCCCCTAACGACTCATAGTTTGCTTTCTTTCTTTTTATTTTTTAATGTTAATTATTTTTGAGAGAGAGAGAGAGAGAGAGAGAGAATTCAAAGCAGGCTCTGGGGTCTGAGCTGTCAGCACAGAGCCAGACACAGGGCTTTGAACCCATGAACCGCGAGATCATGACTTGAGCTGAAGTCGCATGCTTAACCGACTGAGCCACCCAGGTGCTCCTGGTTTCTATCTCAATGGATTTATCTCTTCTGAATGTTTCATATACATGGAATTATACAGTATGTGGCTTTTTTGTGTCTGGCTTCTTTCACTTAGAATTATGTTTTCGAAGTTCATCCATTTTGTGGCAAGTATCTATGCTTAATTTATTTTATGGCCAAATAATTTTCCATTGTGTTAATATACCACATTTTATTTATGCATCATTTGATGGACATTTAGGTTGTTTTTATATTTTGGCCATAGTTATCAGTCCTGCTATGTACATTTGTGTGAATGTATTTGCTGAATATCTATATTTAATTATTTTCAGTATATGTTTAGGAGTTGTTAAGTCTTATGATAATTCTGTTTCTTTTTTTTGAAGAACTACAGCATTTTACACTCCCAACAGCAATGTCTGAGGGTTCCAATTTTTCCATACCCTCACCAAGACTTGTTATTTTTTGTCTTTTTGATTATAGCGTACTTGGTGGGTATTGAAGTAGAATCTCATTGTGTTTTGATCTGCATTTCCTTAATGACTAATGGTGTTAAGCATCTTGTCACGTATGTCTTGGCCATATGCATATCTTATTAGAAGTGTCTATCCAAAGCCTTTGTCCATTTTTTAAATTGAGTTGTCTTTTTAATATTGAGGTGCACATGCACTTTGTATATTCTAGAGACTAGACCTTTATCAGATATGTGACTGGTAAGTATCTTCTCCCATTCTTGGGATTGCTTATTTTATTTTAAAAAAAAATTTAATGTTTTTTTTTTTTTGAGAGACAGAGATACCGGGGGGGGGGGAGGGGCAGAGAAATATGGAGACACAGAATCCAAAGCAGGTTACAGGCTCTGAACTGTTAGCACAGAGCCCAATGCAGAGCTCGAACTCACAGACCGTGAGATCATGACTTGAGCTGAAGTTGACACTTAACTGCCTGAGCCACCCAGGCACCCCTGGATTGCTTATTTTATATTCTTTATAGTGTTCTTTGAAGCACAAAAGTTTAAAATTTTTATAAAGTACAATTTATTTTTTTTCTTTGTGCTTTTGGTGTCAGATCTAAGACACCATTGCTAATGCAAGGTCATGAAAATTTATACCTGTGCTTCCTTCTACATGTTTATGGTTTTAGCTTTTTAGGCTGTTGATCCACTTTAAGTTAATTTTTGTAAATAGTGTGAAGTAGGAGTCAAACTGAATGTTTCCTTTGCATGTAGATATCCAGTTTTCCCAGCGACATTTGTCAGAAAGACTACCCCATTCATTCCCAAATTATTTTAGCATCATTTACATTGAACATAACTACTGATAAGGTAGATTTATGCCTGGTATTTTTCTATTTGTTTGCTATAAGTTTTATGTTTTTTTTTCTTGTTTCTCAGTTACTCCAGTATTGCCTTCTTTTGTGCTATAGATATTTTCTGATGTAACAGTTTCATTCCTTTGTCGTTTATATTGCTGCATACTTTTGTGTTACGTTTTGCATTTGTTTTAGTCATTGAACTGGGAATTGCCAATATTAATTGTAACAATTTATTTCAAATTAATACCAGGTTAATTTTAATAGCATACAAAAATTTTGTTTCCCTATAGCTATGTTCCCCACTCCATTAATGCTGTTATTGTCACAAATTACATCTTGAAACACTGTTTGCTCTTCATCGTCAGTGAAATGATTCTTCATAACTTTTGTCCATGTTCTAATTGGCTTGTTTATTTATTTTTTTACGATTGAGTGTGGGGATTTTTTTATACATTCTAGACACTAGTTCTTTGTCAGATATGTGAATTTCAAATTCTTTCTCCCCATTTGTAGTTTGCCTTTTCATCCTCTTATCAGCATCTTTAGCAGAGTAGAAGTTTTTAGTTGTTATGAGTTCAAATTTGTTTGTGTGTTTATTTATTTATTGGAGTTCCAATATAATTTTATTTTAATTCCGGTATAGTTATATACAGTTTTATATTAGTTTCAGGTGTACAATATAGTGATTTAAAAAATTCATACGTCACTCAGTGCTCATCACCACACTGTGTACTCCTCAATCCCCATTGCCTATTTCACCCATTGCCCCTGCGCACCCCCCTCTGATAACCACCAGTTTCTTCTCTATAGTTAAGACTGTTTCTTGATTTCTTTTCCTTTGCCCATTTGTTTTGTTTCTTAAATTCCCCCTATAAGTGAAATCATATGGTATTTGTCTTTCTCTGACTTATTTCTCTTAGCATTATACTCCCTAACTCCATCCATGTTGTTGCAAATGGCACGATTTCATTCTTTCTTATGACTAAATAATGTATTGTTCATACATACCATATATTCTTTATCCATTCACCTATTGGTAGATACTTGGGCTGCTTGCATAGTTTGGCTACTGTAAGTAATGCTGCAATAAACATAGGGGAGCATGTATCCCTTTGAATTAGTATTTTTGTATTTGGGGGGTAAATACTCAGTACTGCAATTACCAAATTGTAGGGTAGTTTTATTTTTAACTTTCTGAGGACTCCATACTGTTTTCCAGTAGCTGTACTGATTTGCATTCCCACCAAGAGTGCAGGAGGGTTCCCCTCTCTCCACATCCTCTCCAACACTTGTTCCTTCTTGTGTTCTTGATTTTAGCCATTCTGACAGGTGTGAGGTATTATCTCATTATAGTTTTGATTTGCATTTCCCTGACATTATAGTTTTGATTTGCATTTCCCTGATGATAAGTGATGTTGAGCATATTTTCATGTGTCTGTTGGCCATCTGGATGTCTTCTTTAGAGAAATGTCTGCTCATTTCTTCTGCCCATTTTTTAACTGGATTGTTTGTTTTTTGGGTGTTGAGTTGTATCAATTCTTTACATGTTTTGGATACTAACCTTTATTGGATGTGTCATTTGCAGATATCTTCTCCCGTTCCATCGGTTGTCCTTTAGTTTTGCTGATTGATTCCTTCACTGTACAGAAGCTTTTTATTTTGATTCTGTCCTCATAATTTATTTTTGCTTTTATTTCTTTTGCCTCAGGAGACATACCTAGAAAAACATTGCTATGGGTGATGTCAAAGAACTTACTGCCTGTGTTATCTTCTAGAATGTTTATGGTTGCAGGTCTCATATCTAGGTATTTAATCCATTTTGAGTTTATTTTTGTGTATGGTGTAAGAAAGTGGTCTAGTTTCATTCTTTTACATGTTGCTGTAGTAAAAATTGGAGTCCAGAATTGAAATACCTGCAGCTTTGCTTTTCTTTTTTCAAGATTGCTTTGGCAATTTGGGGTCTTTTGTGATTCTTAATGTCTTTCTTATTTCTTTCCTTCTTCTGGCTTTAGGTTGTTTTTGTTGTTCTTTTTCTAGATCCTTTAGGTATAAGGTTAGGTTGTTGATTTGAGACTTTTCTTGCTTTTAAGTTAGGCCTAACTATCCTCTTAGAACAATTTTTGCTGCATCCCAGAGGTTTTGAACAGTTGTATTTTCATTTTTTTTTTGTTTCCATGTACTTTTTTATTTATTCCTAATTGACTCATTCACTGTTTAGTAGCATGTTATTCAATGTCCATATATTTATGGTCTTTCCAGATTTTTTTGTTGTTATTGTTGACTTCTAGTTTCACAGCGTGTGGTCAGAAAAGATGCATGCATTCGATCTTCTTGAACTTGTTGAGGCTTGTTTTGTGGCCTAATATGTGATCTATTCTGGAGAATGTTCCATGTTCACTTGAAAAGAATGTGTATTCTGCTGTTTTAGGATGGGATGTTCTGAATATATCTGTTAGATCCATCTGGTCCAGTGTATCATTCAAAGCCGCTGTTCCCTTGTTAATTTTCTGTTTGGATGATCTGTCCATTGATATGAGGGGGGTGTTAAAGTTCCCTACTATTACTGTGTTATTATCAGTTCCTTTATGTTTGTTATTAACTGTTTCATGTATTTGGGTGCTCCTATGTTGGATGCATAAATACTTATAATTTTTATATCTTCTTGTTGGTTTGTCCCCTTTATGATCATATAATATCCTTCTTTGTCTCTTGTTATTGTTTTATTTTTTTATTTTTTTTAAAATGTTTATTGATTTTTGGGAGAGAGAGAGAAACAGAATGTGAGTGAGGGAGGGGCAGAGAGAGAGAGGGAGACACCAAATCTGAAGTAGGCTCCAGGCTCTGAGCTGTCAGTACAGAGCCCGATGCAGGGCTTGAACGCATGAACTGTGAGACCATGACCTGAGCCGAAGTCGGACGCTTAACCGGCTGAGCCACCCAGGCACCCCTCTTGTTATTGTTTTAAAGTCTAGTTTACCTGATATTAGTATTGCTCCTTGGGCTTTCTTTTGAAATCCTTTTGCGTGATAAATATTTCTCTATCCTTTAGGTCTAAAATGAGTCTCTTGTAGGTGGCATATACATGGATCTTGTTTTTTTATCCACTGTGTCACCCTATGTCTTTTGATTGGAGTGTTTAGTCCATTACATCCAAAGCAATTTTTGATAGATATGTACTTACTGACATTTTGTTACTTGTTTTTTTAGTTGTTTTTGTAGTTGTTCTTTGATCCTTTCTTCTCTTTGTCTCTTTGATGTTTTTGTTTTGTTTTGTTTTGTTTTCTTAGTGATATGCTTGGATTCCTTTCTCTTTATTTTTGCATATCTGTTACTGTTTTTTTGATTTATGGTTACGAGTTGAGTTATATGTAACATTTTCTGCATACAGCAGAAGCTGATGGTCACTTAATTTTTAACCCATTCTTTACTCTTCTCCTCTCCATGGTCCAGAAATTTGGTATCATATTTTACATCCTTTTATTTTGTGCTTCTCTTGACTGATTTTTAGTGGTATGCTTAACTTTTTTGCTTTGGTCCTTCCAATTTTTCTTACTCTTATGAGTTTTGTTTTCTACTCACAGAGTCCCCTTAACATTTCTTGTAGAGCTGGTTTAGTCATCATGAATTCTTTTGAGTTTTGTTTGTCTGGAAACTCTTTATATCTCCTTCTATTCTGAATGATAGGATTCCTGGATAGAGTATTCTTGGCTGCAGATTTTTCCCTTTCAGCATTTGAATATGTTGTGCCACTCCCTTCTGGCATGCGAAGTTTTTGCTGAAAAATCAGTGATAGCCTTATAGGGTGTCCTTTGTATGTAACTGTCATCTTTTCTCTTGCAACCTTTACCATTCATTCTCAATGACTATATTTTTGCCATTTTAATTTCTGTGTCTTGGTGTGTACCTCCCTGGGTTGGGTTTGTTGTGGTACTTCTGTGACTCCTGAATCTGGATCTTTGTTTCCTTCTCCAGATTCGGGAAGTGTTCAACTATTATTTCTTCAAATACATTTTCTGCCCCTTTCTCTCTATTCTTCTGGGATCCCTTTAATGAAAATGTTATTTCACTTGATGGTGTCACTGAATTCTCTAAGTCTATTCTCATTATGAACTATTCGTCTCTTACATGTTCAGGTTGATTGCTTTCCATTCTTCTATGTATACTTCCATTAATCTATCCTCCAGCTCACGGATATATTCCTCTACTAGTAGTCTACTATTTTTTCCATTGATTGGATTCCTTAATTCATTTATTGAATTCTTCATCTCTGATATGTTACTTTTTTATCTCTTCGTCAAGGGTCTCACTGATATCCTCTACCTTTTCCTGAAGTCTCGTATCTTTATGATAATTATTTTAAAATCTCTGTCATGAGTATTACTCATCCCTGTTTACTTAGATCTTCTGCTGTGATTTTGTTTTGTTCTTTCATCTGGGACATATTCCTCTGCCTCATTTTGTCTACCTCTCTGTGTCTGTTTCTGCGTGTTAGGAAAGTCAGCTGCATCTTCTGTTTCCAACAGAAGTGGCTTTATCAAGAAGAGGTCAGTGCAGTGCAATGTCACCTGTTCACCAGAACCTAGCACTTCAGGGGGGGGTCTCCTATGTATGTTCCCTATGCCCTGCTGTTGTGTCTGAGTCATTTTTCTTTCAATCCAGATGTCTGCGCTGACTCTGCCTGTGGTGGCCTATGCTTTCTCTCTGTGTTTTAGTGAGACCCAGGCCGGCCAGCTCTCATGTGACCACAGGAAGGCTCTGGTGTGGGGCAGGGGTGGAAGCAAAATTTGGGTTGAGCCACTAGTCCTAGGCCAGATCCCCCAAAGCATGGCGGCTGCTGGGGCCTGGTGCATGGAGGCGGTGGTGGCAGCAGCCAGGGGTACAGTGTGCGGAGGAGGGGGTGGTAGAGGGGGCGTGCAGCCTGGGCGTATGGTGGCTATGCAGGCTGTACACGCAGGTGGTGTTAACCAAATACGCCCTGAGCCCAGGGCACACCGCTAGCACATTAGGTGGCAAGTGTCTGTGCAGTGGTGCCTCCCACAGGTGGCTTTGTTCATGCCAGTGTGGATGGGAGGGAAATTGGCGCCTGCCAGCACCTTTGTTCCCAGAGAAGTACCCCCCAAAGGCTCTGAAATCAGTAGAAACAGATCTCCCTCCTTTTGTGCAAGCTGTTGCTTCTATGTTGCCTCTCTGTGGGCTGCTGTCTCCTTAAGGGTGGCGACCCAGCTACCACCCTCCAGGTTCATCTAGTGCTGAGTCAGCCAACTCTGAAAGCTCTGGCTTCAAGTCCCGGTAGTTCTACAAACTATTCAGCCCCTCAGGTTTTCAAAGCCAGACTTTATGGGTATTTGTCTTACCTGTGTGGGCTCCCTGGTTCTTTTCCCTCTCTATGCCTGCAGCTCCCTCCCTTCTGTGGGCAGCTCCCAACCACTGTTTCTGCCTTTCCTAACCGCTCAGATGTGGCTTCTTCTCTGCATTTAGTTGTCAGTTTGTTCTGCCAGTCTTCGGATTGCTCTCCAATTTATTCACAAGGGTATGGGTGATATCTAGTTGTAAACATGGGGCAGAATGAGCTTAAAGTCCTCCTGCTCTCCCATCTTCCCAAGCTACCCTGAGTTCAAATATATTGATATTTCCTTTTACGGATTATATCTTTGGTGTCAAGTCTAAGAATTTTTGCCTAGTCCTAGATCCTGAAATTTTTATCTTTTTTTGCTCATCATTTTAGATTTTATATTTAACTCAGTGATCCACTTGGAAAATTTTTTGGTATAATTTGCGTGTGTGAGGTTTAGGTCAAGGTTTTTGTTTTTTTTGTTTTTTTTTTCCCCCTCATAAATGTCAAAGTGCTCACCACCATTTGTTGAAAAAGCTGTCTTTCCTCCACTGAATTGCTTTTGCACCTTTGTAAAAAATAATTTGGGCATATGTGTGTTGGTCTATTTCTGGATTCTCTATTTTGTTCTCTTGATCTATGTGTATCTCTCTATTAATAACCGTGCTGTCTTAATTATTATAGCTACGTAGCAATTCTTGAAATCAAGCAAACTGATTTGTATCACTTGTCTCTGATTGTGACCACTTTGCTCTTCTTTTTCAAAGTTGCTTTGGTTATTCTAGTTCCTTTGCTATTCTGTGAAATTTTAAATTAATCCTGTCCGTATCTACAAAACATCTTGCTGACATTTTGATAGGAATTTAATAGGATTAAACCCATGTATCAAGTTGGGAAGACTTATCATCTTTATAAATGATTATCATCATTTGTAAAGATTTATTTAGATGTTCTTTGATTTCTTTCATCGGTTATGTAGTTTTCGGCATACGAACCTTCCACATGTTTTGTTAAACCTAAGTAGTTCATATTTTGAACAAATTGTATTTTTAATGTTAGTGTGTACATTTTTATCATTAGTATATAGAAGTACAATTGTTTTTTCTATGTTTATCTTTATATCCAGCAAGCTTGCTGAATTCACTTATCGGTCCTAGGCGAACCTTTATAG
Source organism: Lynx rufus (assembly GCF_022079265.1). NCBI lineage: Eukaryota > Metazoa > Chordata > Mammalia > Carnivora > Felidae > Lynx > Lynx rufus. Next base: position 8,360,704 of record NW_025814833.1, read on the forward strand.
ATTTTGTAAATTCCTTGGGATTTTGTACATTGACAATCATGCCATCAGTAAGTAGGGACAGTTGTACTTCTTCCTTGGTGATGTGTGTGCCCTTTATTTACACTTCTTGCCTTATTTTACTGGCTAGAACTTCCATCACTGTGTTGAATGATATTGGTGAGAGCACACATACATCCTTGGGTTATTCCCGATCTTGGGACTAAAACATTCAATCTTTAGCATTACTTACAATGTTAGTTGTAGGTGTTTTGTAGATTCTCTTAATTAAGTTCAGAAAATTTCCTTCTATTCCTATTTTTATGAGCACTTTTATCATGAAGAGGTGTTGAATTTTGTCAAACACTTTTTCTGCATCAATTGATATAGTTTACCTGATTTCTCTTCTTTAACCTGCTAGTGTAGTGGATTATACTGAATGCTGTTGAATATTGAACCAGTGTTGAATCCTTGGAATAGAGCTTACTAGGTCATCATTTATAATTCATTTCATATATTGCTGAATTCTAATTGCTAATATGTTGTGAAGGATTATTGTGCCTGTGTTCATGAGGAATATTGGTCTGGAATTTTCTTTCTTTGTACTTTCTTTGTCTAGTTTTGGTATGAGGATATTACTAGCTTCATAAAATGAATTGAGGAGTATTCCTCCCTCTTCTATTTTCTGGAAGAGATTGTGCAGAGTTGGTATTAATTCTTTAAGTATTTGAGTAGAATTCTCTACTGAAACCATGTGGGCTTAGAGATAATGTTTGGACAGTTTTAAAATTGCAACTTTATTTTCCTTAATAGTTATAGACCATTTCATATTATCTATTTCATATTGGGTAAATTGTGGTAGATTTTTTTTTTTGATAAACTGGTTCATTTCACCAAAGTTCTGAATTTTTTGTGTGTAGAGCTTTTTAAATAGTATTCCTTTATTATCTTTGTGATATACGCAGGATTTGTAGTGATAAACCCTGTTTTAGTTCTTGTGGTAACTTGTGACTTCTCTGTCTTTCTCTTCCTCAGTCTTTCTAGAGGGTGGTCAATTTTATTGATCTCTTCAAAAAATTAGCTCTTTGTTTCATTGATTTTTTTCTCTTGATTTTCAATTTCATTGATTTAAAAAAAATTTTTTTTAACGTTTATTTATTTTTGAGAGGGAGAGACATAAAGCGCGAGCAGAGGACGGTCAGAGAAAGAGAGAGAAACAGAATCGGAAGCAGGCTCCAGGCTCTGAGATGTCAGCACAGAGCCTGATGTGGGGATCGAACTCACGAACCATGAGATCATGACCTGAGCCGACCGACTGAGCCACTCAGGTGCCCCTCACTGATTTTTTTTTTATTTCCTTCCTTTTGTTTAATTTGGATTTATTTTGCTCTTTTTTGGGTTCTTGAGGCAAGTGCTTAGACTACTGTTTTGAGGATTTCCTCTTTTTTTGCATTATAATTAATGCTCTTTTTCTTCTTTTCTAATTTTTAAATTAAAAAAAGTGACTTCCCTCTTTTCTAAGGTGTGCCTTTATTGGTATAAATTTCTGCCTAAGCGCAGCTTTAGCTGTATCTTACAAATTTTGATTTCGTATTTTCCTTTTCATTCATTCCCATGTATTACTAAAATTTCCCTCGAGAGTTCTTTCAGTCATGTATTATTTAGATTTAGATTTAGACTTAGATATAGTTACCAAGATTTTTAGATATTTTCCTTTTATCTTTCTACTATTGGTTTCTAGTTTGACTCCATTGTGATCGGCAAATGCGTTATGTGTGGTTTTAAATCCTTTAAATTTGGTGAGGTTTTATGGCTCAGGATATGGTCTATCTTTCGATATGTACAAGGGTACTTGAAAAGAATGTGCATTCTTCAGCTGTTAGTTGCAGCAAGGAGAGGAATGTGGCCCTCTTAATGCTAGGGATGGGTGGAAGTCTAGGTTCCCCACCTGGCTTCCACTGACAACGGGGAGGGAGAAGCTCATTCTGGTCATACAATGATGAAAGTGTCAGCTTCTTGCTTGTCCTTATCCGGCCCCACCCCGGCATGGAAGTTAGGCTGCCTCATTGTAACCTTGGGAGTGTGGGAGTCGAAGCTGTCTATTCTGCCTTCAATGGTTAGGGTGAGGTCATGAGTTTTTCTGTGGTATATGCCTGGAATATAGTAGTATTGCACTGCAGTATTGTTTAAAAGTTTTCTTTTGTTAGGCTTCTTCATTCTTGATTCTCTGGCTAGAAAGAGCAGGCTTTTGTTGGCATTTTTTTGGACTGCATCCATTGGTATTACCATGTTATTGGCTTCTCACCACAAGTCTGAGGTATAGGAGGCAGAACGAAAACTGAAGGACCATATCTCCATGTTGTTTCCTGTTCCTGAGGTCTCTCGTTGCTGTGCTTTCTTCTCTTCACCCTTAAGAATCTTCTTATGTTTGCCTTTTATGTAATTTTCAGGATTTTAGTTGTACTTAGTGGGAGAAATAGGGAAAAGTATGTCGACCAAATATTTCTGGAAGCCGAAGTCCTAAATTAGTTTCTGTAGATGTCAGTTTTATGACTGGCTTCTCTTCACAGCCTCATAAATAGCTAATCCCTGACTTCTTTTCCATGGTACAGAGAAACAAAAGAAGAGAAGTTCAGAACAGAAGGCCTCATCTGAGCAGCTGATATTGAGCACATGGTGAGGGATTAGGACTCAGCAAAAAAAAAAAAAAAAAAAAAAAAAAAAAAAAAAAAAAAAAAAAGCAACTGGGCAGAAAATGGAATACTAAAGAGATCTGGGGTTGTGATGGTCCATAGGGAGGGCAGCATGCTCTGAAGAGATATGTGTATGTGTGGATAAATGAGGCAGAAGGAAAAAAACTTGTGTATGCTATTTTTTTGTATTCTCAAAAGAGAGGAAATGAATTGCAAATGAGTTTGGCATATGTTCAAGGAACAGAGATGGATATGCCACTTTCTAACACATAATTCACTTTCTAACCTGTTTACCTTTCTAACCTGTCTTTGTCTTCCCACTAGTATATAAGCTCCACGAAGGCAGGGATTTTCATCTGAATTGTTTACTAATGTATCCTCAGAGCCTAGAATGGTGTCTGGCATGTAGTAGACTCCCAATAAATATTGGTTGAATAAATGTATAAGTGAATGAATGGCTTGGATATTGGGACACCTAGATTCTGGTCCTGACTTTGCCACTAACTAGAGATCTTAACCAGGCCATATTCCTTTCCCTGGGCCAAGTTTCTGAAGTTATAAAAGATGAGGATTGCACTAAGACATCGTTTAGGTCCTTTTGTCCTCTCTTATTCAATAGTTCTGTGAATATTTGTACTTTTCCTATAACCTATTTATGACATCCATTCATCCACTTACTCACCCATCCACTCATTTATTCCTCTATCCATCCTTCCATTTATCTATCCATCCAACTCTCCACCCATCCAGCATTTCTTGGCTGCTTTCTCTTTTTTTCTTGATCCCCCTTTATCTCTTTTAACCTTTCTCCCACCCACCTCCCCTCTGAAAACCACCAGTTTGTTTTCTGAATTTAAGAGTCTGGCTTTTTGTCTCCTTTTTTTTCTTTGTCCGTTTGTTGTGTTTCTTAAATTCCACATAAGATTGCAACTGTTTGGTGTTTGTCTTCCTCTGACTGACTTATTTCATTTAGCATTATACCCTCTAGATTCCTTCATAGATCCATCCATGTTGTGGCAAATGGCAAAGGCTCATTCTTTTCATTCTTTTTATGGCTGAGTAATATTCCATCAGTCTATATATATATATATATATATATATATATATATATATATAATATCCATTCATCATCGATCAATGGACACTATCACATCTGTCAATGGGTTGCTTCTATTATCTTCATTATTGTACATAATGTTGCAGTAAACATAGGGGTACATATATCTTTTTCAATTAGTGTTTTTGTTTTCTTCAGATAAATACCCAGTAATGAAATGGTTGGACTATTAATATTTTTAATATTTTAATCTTTTTAATATTTTAATCTTTTTAATATTTTGAAGAACCTCCATAATGTTTTCCACAGTGGCTACGCCAGTTTGCATTCCCACCAACAGTGCACAAGGGTTCCTTTTTCTCCACATCCTCAACAAAAATCGTTATTTCTTGTGTTTTTTGGGAGGGTTATTTTATTTTATTTTATTTTATTTTATTTTATTTTTATTTTATTTTAGTTAACATATAGCACATTATTGGCTTGAGGAGCAGAACTCAGTGATTCGTCACTCACATACAACACCCAGTGTTCATCACAAATGCCCTCTTTAATACCCATCACCCTTCTAGCCCATCTCCCACCCACCTCCCTCCATCAACCCTCAGTTTGTTCTCTATCATTAAGAGTCTCTTATGGTTTGTTTCCCTCTCTTGTCTTTTTCCCCTGCTTCCCATATGTCCATCTGGTTTGTTTCTTAAATTCCACATATGAGTGAAATCATGTGGTATTTGTCTTCCTCTGACTGACTTATTTTGATTAACATAATATATTCTAACTCCATCCACATCATTGAAAATGGCAAAATTTCATTCTTTTTGATGGCTGGGTAATATTCCATTTATGTATATACATACCACATCTGTCTTATCTATTTATCCATTGATGGAAATTTGAGCTCTTTCCATAGTTTGATATTGTTGATAATGCTGCTATAAACATTGGGGTGCATGTACCCCTTTGAATATGTATTTTTGTATCTTTGGGTAAATACCTAATGGTACAATTGCTGGATCATAGGGTAGTTTTATTTTTGGTTTTTTGAGGAACCTCCATACTATTTTCCAGAGTGGCTGCACCAGTTTGCATTCCCACCAGCAGTGCAAGAGGGTTCCTCTTTCTCTGTATCCTTGCTAACACCTTTTCTTTCTTGTGTTGTTAATTTTAGCTATTTGACAGGTGTGAAGTGATAACTTATTGTGTTTTTTTTTTATTTTAGCCATTCTGACAGGTGTGAGGTGATATCTCACTGAGGTTTTGCTTTGCATTTCCCTGATGATTACTGATATTGAACATCTTTTCATGTGTCTGCTGGCCATGTGTATATCTTCTTTGGAAAAATGTCTATTCAGGTCCTCTGCTCATTTTTTAATTGGATTACTTGTGGGTTTTTTGGTGTTGAGTTGTGTCAGTTCTTTATATATTTTGGTTATTAACCCCTTATCAGATGTATCATTTGCACATATCTTCTCCCATTGAGTAGGTTGTCTTTTAGTTTTGTTGATTGTTTCCTTTGCTGTGTAGAGCTTTTTATTTTTGTTTAGTCCCAATAGTTTAGCTTTGCTTTTGTTTTCTTTGCCTGAGGAAACATATCTAGAAAAAATGTTTTTATGGCTGTCAAAGAAATTACTGCCTATGATTTCTTCTAGGAGTTGTATGGTTTCAGGTCTCACATTTAGGTCTTTAATTCATTTTGATTTTATTTTTATGCATGGTGTAAGAAAATGGTCCAGTTTTCTTCTTTTGCATGTAGCTGTCCAGTTTGTTGAAGAGACTGTCTTTTCTCCTATTGCATATTCTTGCCTCCTTTGTCATAGATTAATTGACCATATAAACATGGGCTTATTTCTAGGGCTCTCTTTTCTGTGCCTTTGATCTATGTGTCTATTTTTGAGCCAGTACCATACTGTTTTGATTACTACAGCTTTGTAGTATATCTCGAAGACTGAGATTGTGATATCTTTAAGGTTTATTCTTCTTTCTCAGGATTGTTTTGGCCATTTGAGGTCTTTTGTGGTTCTAGACAAGTTTTATTATTATTTGGTCTAGTTCTGTGAAAATTATTGATATTTTGATAGGGATTGGATTAAATCTGTAGATTATTTGGGTAGTGTGGAAATTTTCCCAGTATTGGTTCTTCCAATTTATGAGCATGAAATTTCTTTCCATTTGTTTGTGTCATATTCAATTTCTTTAATCATTTTTTACAGTTTTCAGAGTAGAAGTTTTTCACCCCCTTGGATAAGTTTATTCCTAAGTATTTTATTGTTTTGGTACAGTTGTAAATGAGATTGTTTTCTTAATTTCTCTTTCTGATACTTCATTACTAGTGTATAGAAATACAACAGTTTGTGTATATTAATTTTGTATCTTGTTACTTGACTTAATTCATTTACCAGTTCTAGTAGCATTTTTTAGCAGTCTTTAGGGATTTCTATATATAGTATCATGTTATATGCAAATAGTGAACATTTTATTTCTTCCTTATGTATTTGGATGCCTTTTATTTCTTTTGTTGTCTAATTGCTATGGCTAGGACTTCCAATACTATGTTAAATAAAAGTGGTGAGAGTGTACATCCTTGTCTTATTCCTGATCTCACAGGAAAAGCTCTAAATTTGTCATCATTGACTATGATGTTAGCTGTGCGATTTTTATATATGGCCTTTATTATGTGGAGGTGTATTCCCTCTAAGCCTACATTGTTGAGAAGTGTTATCATGAATAGATGTTGTATTTTGTCAAATGATTTTTCTGCATCTATCAAGATGATCATATGGTTTTTATCCTTTCTCTTGTTAATGTGATGTACCATGTTGATTGTTAAATATGGAACCATTTCCGTATCCCTGGAATAAATCTTACTTGATCATGGTGAATGATTTTTTTAAAAAAATATTATAGGATTTGATATGCTAATATTTTATCAAGGATTTTTGTGTCTATGTTTGTCAGAGCTATTAGCCTGTATCTTCCTTCCTTCTTTCTTTTTCTTTTTTTTAAAATTTTTTTTAACATTCATTTTTGAAAGGCAGAGAGAGACAGAGCGTGGACGGGGGAGGGGCAGAGAGAGAGGGAGACACAGAACTGGAAGCAGGCTCCAGGCTCCAAGCTGTCAGCACAGAGCCTACGCGGGGCTTGAACTCACGGATCGCGAGATCACGACCTGAGCCAAAGTTGGCCGCTTAACCGACTGAGCCACCCAGGCGCCCCTCTTTTTCTTTTTTCTTTCTTTCTTTCTTTCTTTCTTTCTTTCTTTCTTTCTTTCTTTTTCTTTCTTTCTCTTTCTTTCTTTCTTTCTTTCTTTCTTTCTTTCTTTCTTTCTGTGTCTTTATCTGGTTTCAGTATCAGGTCAGTGCTAGCCTCATAGAATGAATTTGAAATCTTTCCTTTCATGGGGCGCCTGGGTGGCGCAGTCGGTTAAGCGTCCGACTTCAGCCAGGTCACGATCTCGCGGTCCGTGAGTTCGAGCCCCGCATCGGGCTCTGGGCTGATGGCTCAGAGCCTGGAGCCTGTTTCCGATTCTGTGTCTCCCTCTCTCTCTGCCCCTCCCCCATTCATGCTCTGTCTCTCTCTGTCCCAAAAATAAATAAACATTGAAAAAAAATTTAAAAAAAAAAAAATAAGAAATCTTTCCTTTCTTTTCTACTTTTTGGAAGAGTTTGAGAGAAATAGATATTAACTCTTCCTTAGATATTTGATATAATTTACTTGTGATTCCAACATTTCTTGAATACTGACTGTGTGACAAGGACTTCAAGATATAAAAAATTTTCTGTCAGAAGTAAAGGAAGTGATTAAAGTTGTGCAGAGTGTTACTGTGGAGAACTATGGAGTACCATGGAGTGTATAATTATGTATAACTTCTAAGCTAATGGACTAGGTAATACTCTTTGTGCTGAAATTAGGTAAGGCCAGTGAGGTTGCAAAAGTGGGTAAGCAATCACCAGCAGAGGGAGCACCAGATACAAAGGCCCTGAGGCATAAAGGAGTTTTACCTGTGTAAGGTAAAGAAAGGCCAATTCATAGAAGAGTTTAGTGAGCTAAGGGCAGAGGGATATGAGATAAGATTCAAGAGGGAGACAGGTACACTGAAGTTCTTAAAGGAGTGCAAACAGACCAGCTATGTGCACATTTTATCTTTCCTTTAAGCTACCTGTGGAAGAATGGGTGAAATGATAGGTGTGGGAGGCTCCACTAACCTCCTAGTTCCCCCGTCTGCTTTTGTATTTCTTTCTTGGAGACTTTTCATAGGATGAAATAGTAGTAGATAACATTGTTAGATTAGAGTCAAGAAAGGAATGTCTGGTTAAAAGTTATTAGGTTTGTCACAAGACTGACTTTGTGTAGATCACTCCTCATAAGACCATTTGGATGAATCTAACTCCTCAGAAGGGCCCTTGAGCTCATTCAACTCTACCAAAAAATGCTTATTTTATAAGAAACACCGGATACTTCCCAGAAGTGGCTGTTAATCACATTGCACAGCAGAATTCTCCTTCAGATCATCTTTTTTTTCAGATTTTAAACAATTTTCTGGTTTAGTTATAAGAAGAGTAGTATAGCAGTAGTAGTCATCATAGTTAAAATTTATGGAGCATTTATATGTGGCAGGCATATTAATAATGGCTTTCCATGTATTATGTTGTTATGTGCCAGGCACTCTTCTAAGTGCTTCACATAACTCATTGAGTCTCCACCACAACCGAGAACTTGGAACCATTATTATACCCATTTTACAGATGACATTGAAACATAGAGGAGTAAGGTTTTGTTCAAGTTCTCCCAGATTGTACGTGGGGAGTTAAAAATTCAAATTTGGGATGTCCAATTCCAGGGATCAGCTACTCAACCCTTTGGCTCTATCGTGAGCTAAGCCGCCCTGAGTTGCCAGTGCCAAAATACAAAAGGGTCAAAAATGGCAAAAGGCAACAGATACCAGAGTCCAGCTAGTGAATTACGACTTGGAGAGGAGCACAAGCTCAGATATTGGAATCAGTTACCCAGGACATCCAAATCTGAGCAGGACGAATTTGAGCACCAAAGTTGGTGGTGTTATTACGAGTCAAAATCCAACAGGTATAAACCAGGAGTTGAGGAGGGGATATCATTCATGAGTCTGCAGTCATTCTGGTTGGCTCTGATGGTTTGAACACAGACTCCCTTTGAAAACCTGGTATCTCTTTCCCCAACAAACCCCCCAATTAAAGGTAGGCTTCTGAATTCGTCAAGATCTGTAAAAAAATTGAGAGTGGTGTCATAGAATATACAAAGCAGGAGAAGGGAAAGGAACAAGGAAGAAAGGTCCCTTTTATTACCATTATGTGAGTCTTATCCCCTCTTTGTTCTATCATTCTACTATTTCTACCTTGTTGTATCAAACGCTTACCTCAGTCCCAGATTCCCCAAGGACAATTCTTCTTCACTCACCTGCATCCCAAAGGCATCTTTAAGAGAGTAAGTGCCTTTCATCTGTAGTTATACTGTACTTGAAACATGTCAAGGACCAGAGAAATAGAAGTAACAAACAGAAAGAAAGAGAGAAGACTAAAAAGCACCTGACCCACTGGGAACACAGTTGAGAACCAGGTAATAAGGGAAAAAAGAGCCTGTGAAAAATCAAATTAAATTCAATCAAGAGCCTGTAGGAGAGCCTCCTTCTGTGTGAGGCATTTGTTTTAAGACATGGATTTTGCATTACCTATTTCCTTTAAATGTGGATTGATTTTTAAAATGTTTTATTTTGAGGCAATTTTGCTACATACAGTTATAAGCAATAATACAGAGGTATCCCAGAGCACACTTTACCTCATTTCCCCCAATGATGACATCATGTATAACTATAGAACATATCACACCAGAAAATTAATATTGATATAACTCAACTATCATATATAAATTTCCCCAAGTTTATTTGTTGTGTGTTTGTGTTTGTGTTTGTGTGTGTGTGTGTGTGTGTGTTTATTTCTATGCAGTTTTATCACGTGTGCAGATCTGTGTGACCACCACCACAGTTAAATTCTGCCCTTGTATAACCAAATTCACCTTTCTGTTGCACCCCCAACCCTATCCTTAACCCCTGGCAATCACAAATCTATTCTTTATTTCTGTAATTTTGTCATTTAAAAAAGTTATATAAATGCTATTTGTCTGTCTCTGACTTACTTCATTTAGCAATATACCCTCTAGGTCCATCCATGTTGTTGCAAATGGCAAGATTTCATTCATTTTGATGGCCGAGTAATATTCTGTTACACACGCACACACATTTCCTTTATCCACTCATCAATTGATGGGCACTTGGGCTGCTTTCATATCTTTACTAATGTGACAATAAACATAGGGGTGTATATATCTTTTGAATTAGTGCTTTTGTTTTCTTTGGGTAAATACTCAGTAGTGGAATTATTGATTAATATGGTAATTCTATTTTTAATTGTTTGAAGAATCTCCATATTGTTTTCCACAGTGGCTGCACCAATTTGCATTCCCATCCACAGGGCACAAGGGTTTCTTTTTCTCCATATCCTCAACAACACTTGTTATTTGTTCTGTTGGTTTTTTTTTTCATTTTCGCCATTCTGACAGGTATAAGATGATATCTCATTGTGGTTTTGAATGCAATTCCCTGATGATTAGTGATGTTGAGCATCTTTTTATGTGTCTATTGGCCATCTGTATGTCTTCTTCGGAAAAAATATCTATTCATGTCTTCTGCCCATTTTTCAAAGTCAGATTATTTGTTTCTATTGCTGTATTTTATTTTTTTGGTTTTTGGTGTTGGGTTGTTTGGTTTTTGGTGTTGGGTTGTATTATTATCCAAAATAATATCTTTTTGGATATTAACCCCTTATCAAATATATCATTTACAAATATCTTCTTCCATTCAGAAGGATGGATGTAGAGAGTATAATAGTAAAACAAGTCACTAAGAGAAAGACAAATACCATAGATTTCACTCATATATGGGATTTAAGAAATAAAACAAAAAAACGGAGATAAACAAAAAGACAGACTTAAATATCAGGAACAGACTGGTAGTTGCCAGAGGTGAGATGGGTGGGAGAATGGGTGAAATAGCTGAAGAGGATGAAGACTACACTTATCTTGATGAGCACTGAGAAATGTATAGTATGTTGAATCATTATATTGTATACCTGAAACTAATAGAACACTGTATGTTAATTATATTTCAACAAAAATATACAATTTTGGAAGAAAAATTCCCCTCATACATCTAAAAAACTGGTTATATAAATGGAATCGTGTTGGGGCGCCTGGGTGGCTTGGTTGGTTAAGCGTCCGACTTTGGCTCAGGTCATGATCTCACGGTCTGTGAGTTTGAGCCCCGCATCGGGCTCTGTGCTGACAGCTCAGAGCCTGGAGCCTGTTTCAGATTCTGTGTCTCCCTCTCTCTCTGCCCCTCCCCTGTTCATGCTCTGTCTCTCTCTGTCTCAAAAATAAATAAACGTTAAAAAAAAAATTAAAAAAAATAAATGGAATCGTGTAGTATGTTATGACTGTGCTTTTTTTTTCTTAACCCTACATAATTTTCTAGAGATTCATCCAAGTCATTGTTTCCATCAATAGTTTGTTCCTTTGTCCTGCTTAGTAGTATTCCATGGTATGGATGTGTCACAGTTTGTTTAATCATTTAATCATTACTGTCAAAGAAAATCTAAGTTGTATTGAATTATTGGCTACTGCGATTAAACCTGCTGTTGATATCTGTGTACATGTATTTGTGCACACATGAAATTTTAGTTCTCTGAGATAAATATACAAGAGTACAATTTCTCAGTCATATGATGGTTGCATGTTTAGTTCTGTAAGAAACTGCCAACCTGTTTTCCAAAGTGGCCATACCATTTGAATTCCAAATGGCAATGTATGAGTGATCCAATTCCTTTCACATGCTCCCCAGCATTTGGTGTGGTCACTATTTTTTGGTTTTAACCATTCTGATAGATGTATAGTAATTTATCAGATTACCATGTCATTGTGGTTTTAATTTGAATCTCTCTGATAGTTTGTGATGTTGAACATCTTTTCACATGCTTACTTGCTATCTGTATATTCTCTTCATGGAAATTTCTCTTCATGTCTTTTGCTTATTTTACACTTGGATTGTTTGGTTTTTTACTGATGACTTTTGAGAGTTCTTTATACCTTCTAGATACTAACACTTTGTCAGATTTATGTGTTTCACATATTTCCTCTTCATCTGTATCTTGTCTTTTCATTCCCTTAGCAGAGTCTTTCATGGAGCAAAGGTTTTAAATTTTGATAAAGTCCAGTTTATCAAATTTTCCTCCCTATAGCCTAAAGAGTTTCTCTTTTTTTCTTAAAAAAAATTGCAGCTTTAATTTTACATTTAAGTCCATGATCCATTTTGAGACATTTCCTATGTAAAATATGAGGTTTATGCCAAGGTTCAGTTTTTTATGCCTATGCTGCAGCACCATTGGTTGAAAAGGCTACCCTTTCTTCAGTGAATTGTTTTTGTGTCTTTGTCAAAAATCAGTTGGGCATATTTGCATGGGCCTATTTCTAGCTTTTGTGTTCTATGAACATATCTATGCTCCATTGATCTATGTTTCTATGTCCCCATCAATACAATACTGTCTTCATTAATTTAGCTATATAGTAAGCCTTAATTAACATCAGGTAGGATGATTTCTCCCACTTTATTCTTCTTCATAAAGGTTGTTCTTACTATTCTAGGGCTTGTGCCTTTCCATATAAATTTTAGAAAATGCTTTTCTAATTTCTAAAATAATCTTGCTAGGATTTTGATACAAATTGCTTAAACTTAAACTAAATCAATTTGGGTAAATTCTTTATTATGTTGAGTCTTCCAATCTATGAACATGGTATGTCTCTCCATTTATTTTAAGTCTTTCATTTCTTTTGTCAGTGTTTTATTATTTTTAGTGTGCGGATTCTGTACATACTTTCTTTTTTTTTTTTTTTAAATTTTTTTTTCAACGTTTTTATTTATTTTTGGGACAGAGAGAGACAGAGCATGAACGGGGGAGGGGCAGAGAGAGAGGGAGACACAGAATTGGAAACAGGCTCCAGGCTCCGAGCCATCAGCCCAGAGCCTGACGCGGGGCTCGAACTCACGGACCGCAAGATCGTGACCTGGCTGAAGTCGGACACTTAACCGACTGCGCCACCCAGGCGCCCCTGTACATATTTTCTTAAGTGTATAATTTTACTGGGGAAATTGTAAATGGTATTGTGTTTTTAATTTTAGTTTCCATGTGTTCATTGTTAGTATGTAAAGATGTGATGGATTTTTCTGTGTTGATCTTGAATGCTGCAACCTTGCTGATATTTACTTTTATTCTACTCATAGTTTTAACAGTTTTCTGAACCTGGTTTCCAAGATGGCTGCTAATTAGGAGAGAGAGTGATTGCCTCGGGCAGATGCACTTACAGCAGTAAAATATTGAAAGTTGACATGAGGAGTGGAGGGATTTAATTAGGTGGGCATATAAACCCCAAATACACAGAGCTCTGGGGCCCTTTGGCAAAGAAACATACAAATTATACTCCTCTTATACATCCTTGTATAATTGAGATTCTTGACAACCTAAGAGGTCATTAAGAGGTCATTTATGACTTAAGAGATCATAAAAGGAGGTTCTTAACAGACTAAGTCAAGGAAAAAATGCTAAAATTATATGAAGACATTTTACCTTTAAAAAAAAGAGCACATACAAATTATTTATGAACTATATCTATACAAAATAAGGTTTGGATCAAATTCTTGGACCTTCCGTGGAGGTAAATGCAACCAAATTTATCATCCTGAATACCTCATTTCTCAAATGTACAATGTGCCTAGATTCATAGATACACAGGTGCATACACAGACACACACACACATGTGCACAAACGGTTCCACACTGCAAAGAGTTGATTGATCGGCATTAATTTTAACATGAGGGACTTTGATCAACTGTTATAGAGGTTTTATTTATTTATTTATTTATTTATTTATTTATTTAGAGCACACATGCACACACATGCGTGAGTTGGGGGAAGGGCAGAGAGAGAGAGGAGAGAGAGAATCCCAAGCAGGCTCTGCACTGTCAGTACAAAGCCTGACATGGGGCTTGATCCAACGAACTGTGAAGTCATGACCTGAACCTAAATCAAGAGTTGGCTGCTTAACCAACTGAGCCACCCAAGTGTTTTAATTTTGAAATAGCCAGTATTGAGTGCCCGGTGGTAATTATGATTCTAACTGTTTCGCCAGTTTGGATCAGAAGCCTTATCTGTACCATGTTTTACTATACATATACTGGGGAAAAAAATAAGTCAATGGGGAAAGAGCATTGGGCCAGCAAAGTAAGCAGTGTATCAGAAGAGGGTGTGATGATTGTATGTTGCAACACTCATAAGGGACTGGGGCTTTTAGCATATTTTCTTTAGATATAGATTGTGTGGGGTGCCTGGCTGGCTCAGTGGGCTAAGCTTCTGACTTTGGCTCAGGTCATGATCTCGCAGTTCACGAGTTCGAGCCCTGCATCGGGCTCTGTGCTGACAGCTCAGAGCCTGGAGCCTGCTTCGGATTCTGTGTGCATGTGTCTCTCTCTGTTCCTCCCCTGCTTGTGTGCTCTCTCTCTCTTTAAAAAATAAACTAAAAACATTAAAAAATTTATATATAGATAATGGTTTTAAATTACCTACACATCTTTTTCCTGAGTTATGTATATGTTGTTTGCACAGTGTTAATATTGGAAGTTCCCTGTATACATTTGGAATCTCTCTTTATTCAATATTACTTTTCTCCTGGGGTGGTGGAAGTATTCTTCTCTAGGAACATCTGTGGTCATGTTATTGCCTTTAGCCCCCTGTACATCAAAGATTTGATCTGTTAAAATTTACTGGGCCAGGTCTCACTGCTAGCAATAGTTTTAAGCAACAATTGACAAGAATATGTTTATTTGCAGGGCTTTCTCTTTGTAACTTCCTCTCTAGTTCTTTCATAAAGGTCTCTACTGCCTCTAAAGTCGATGGCCAGCCAAGTGATAGGATTTCAGAAAAGGTGGGAAGACTAATGATTTGCCCCTTTACCCCCAATCTTCCCACTCATTGCCAAATCCTGAAATACCACCATCACTCAGTCTTTACCTTATTCTACCTCTCAGAAACTTTTGACACAGGTGACCACACCCTCCTCTCTGAAACACTCTTTTCTCTGAGCTTTCATGACACCACACTCTCCTGGTTTTCTTCCTACCTGGTAGAATGCTTTTTCTCTGCTACTTTGTTGGAAACCCCTTTCTCTGGCTTCTAATATTGGGGCTCCTCAGTACTTAATTGTATCTTGTTTCCTCTCTCTATACTCATTATGTAGGTGATCCCATTTAGTTTTATGACTTTTATATCATCTCTATGCTGATTAATCACAAATTTATATCTTCCTAGTACTTCAAATACCTATATCCAATTGGCTTCTTGACATCTCTTGGATGTGTAATAGATGTTGCAAACATAATATGCTCAAAACATAATTCATTTGATTCTATTCTATTCCCTACTTCCCTCCTCTGTCCTGGTTATCTGTTCATTACACAGTAGTTTTTTTTTAATCTCACTTAGTGGTACTATCATTCATCCAAATGCTTAACCCTTTTAAAAAACAAGGGGCATCTGGGGGCTCCTGGGTGGCTAAGTCAGTTGAGCATCCGACTTCGGCTCAGGTCATGATCTCACAGTGTGGGTTTGAGCCCCATGTCGGGCTATGTGCTAACAGCTCAGAGTGTGGAGCCTGCTTCGGATTTTGTGTCTCCCTCTCTCTCTGCCCCTCCCCCGCTCATGCTCTGTCTCTCTCTCTCTCTCTCTCTCTGTCAAAAATAAATAAACATTAAAAAAAAGTGGGGGGGACTCCTGGATGGCTCAGTTGGTTAAGCATCTGACTTTGGCTCAGGTCATGATCTCACAGTCCTTGAGTTCTGAGCCCTGACTCGGGCTCTGTGCTGACAGCTCAGAGCCTGCAGCCTGCTTTGGATTCTGTATCTCCCTCTCTCTATGCCCCTACCCCACTCACACACACTCTCTCTCTCTCAAAAATAAGTAAACATTAAAAAAAAAACTAGGAATCATCCTTGATCTCTCTTATTCTCTCACAACTCACATTCAGTTCATCAACAAGTGCTCTCAACTTTACCTATAAAAGCATATCCCACACATATCTTCTTCTCTCAATCTCCGCTGTTACCATTGTAGTTAGTCACCATCTTTGTTCAACGGAACTATTATACTAGTCTCCTTAATGCTTTCCCAATTCCTATCTTGTCCTCCTCCACAACCAGAGCCAGAACTAATGTTTTGCAAATGTTAATCAATCTATGCTTAAACTCTTTTGGTGGCTGCATGAGCTATCTCTCTGATCTCAGCTTGAGTCATTCTGCATATATTACACTAGTTCACGGAGTACCAGCTGAATGTTTTGTTTTTCTCTCCATATCATCTCATCCCAAATGTCCCCTCCTGAGGGTCTTCCCTGACCCTTTCCTATCTAACATAGTTCCTTTGTCTACCACTCTGGTCATACTATCCCACCACCCTGTTTTATTTTCTTCTCTGTACTTATGACTATCTGAAAGTACTTGACTGTGATTTAGGCTAAAAAAACTGCTTCAAAAGTAGATGTGATAAATTAATGGATGGCGAACTTAACCATGTATTTTTGAACAAGGGCTATTCTTGAAACTCCAATTTCATTACTTAGAGACCCCATCCATATTAATGGTCAATCATGTCTGGATTAATTGCATTAGTGGCTTATAAAATTAATATTTTTAAAAAGGGGCATCACTGTTTTCAGACGACATCTGTGGAACCCCAATAAATCAAACAGACAAAATGGAATTCCTCTGGTGAAGCAGAAGATAGGTTGGGATACTGTGCCTTCCCAGTTAGTCTTGCCCCTTGAAGCTTCTCTGGAGCTAAGACTTACCATAGACTTACCTAAGACTTACCATAGAATCCTGGGGCTCTGAAATATGGCTTGCACCATTGAATTAGATATTTAATAGAATTGAATGCAGGGTTATGACACTGGGCCCTACTCCTGTAGCTTATGCTCATTATAAACATATGTTTAGCAATAGTAATGGAAATCAGAGACCTTACACAAATTGACCCCATTGAATGCCATGGCCTGAAAACCTGTCCCATTTAGACAGATACTAGGCCAGGGCACTGTTCAGTTTGGTAAGAACAGGGACTTATGGCACCAAAGTCAAAGATTAAATCAGAGCACCTATTGCCATGGCAGGGGAAATTACCCTTGAGATTAATGGATGGTGCTATGATTCCAAACTACTGTTAGTTGAAGAGGAGTTCAACTGAAAAGGTCACTGAATAATTGTTTATGTAGAGAAGATGTTCATGTTCCTCTTGTTTCTTTATAAATCATTGGTGCTGATACAAATTATGACTTCGGAAGTGTTGTGTTGGGAAATAGGACCTCTGCAGTGTTGGGAAATAGTGGGAGTGGCCAGTTCAGCAGACATACTTGATCTGAGAGTTCTCACCATCATCAATCAAACCCAGATATTGTGCTGTCTGAAGGATCACGTCCTTATAATAGTGAGTAGTTCTGAGGCCAAGAGGTGACTTGGCAACAGTTTATCTGTATTCTTTCAGCAATCGATTAAAAAAATAAGATCCTTGAGTTCTTCACTAAGATTATTTCCAGGAACTAGGATGATATCCAATAATAGTAAGGGCCATTTGGAGAGACTGAGAAAGTCAATATAGCTATCGTGTACCTATGGCCTCAATTAAACTGCCATTCTAATCAAGGGAGAAAGTCAGTTTCATTATCTGTTTTGTTAGATAAGGAAGCCTTTTAAGCTGCTTAAAAACAGGTTAAATTACCAGAAAGGCTGGATGTGTATATAAAGACTCAACCATAGATAATCTAACCTGTTTTTATGCCAGAAATTGACCTGAGGAGCATAGTTCAACTGCCTTTGACAGTCTTTGGAAGAAAGGGCTATTTTTGAGCCTCTTAAGAATCTTCCAGGTATGATATGTAGCCAAGCCCCAATATGATATCATAGGCTGAAGGACTGTACCATAGTCCTTCTAGACCTTAACTCTTTTTACCAGTCACAGTACACCCAAGTTCCTAGTGATGACAACATAGCCCTTCAGATTGATGCACCAATCAGCTCTCTATAAACAGGACTGGGTTAGAAACCGTATCAACATATTTACCAAAACGCACGCAAGAAAGAAGGTTCTATGTATCCTTTCCCTACCCAGTCCTACCACCATGTACAAATGCCCAGAAGGAGGCACTGTAGTGTGGTCAGGCAGTGCTGCTGTCTTCTGGGGGTCCTGGAAAGCTTGTGAATAGGGCTCCTGGTGTCTCAAGAGAAGTAGATCACAAATGACCTTGAACTTCCAGCCCTTTTGGTTATTTCTGAAGCAAGTTTCTGCCATCATATGCTTGAGCCTTCTGATTTCATTTTTACAGCTTTTTTGTTTTTTTGGTAACAACATTATTGAGATATACCATGAAGTTTGCCCTCTTAATGCATGCAAGTCAATCATTTTTGGTATATTCACAGAGTTGTGTAACCATCACCACTAATTCCAAAACATTTTCATTATGCCATACTTGTTAGCAGTTACTCCTCCCTGCCCCCAGCAACTTCTGTCTTTATAGATCGCCTATTCTGGAAATTCTCCTCTTGTTAACTGCATTCTTTTTTCCAAGGGTGTTTGCAGTTTTATTTCAAAGCTGGCTTGGAATATTTAGATTCTTAGATTTTGCTTTACTGTGAAAACAGCCCAACCATGATCATTTCCTGCTTCATAAACATTTTTTCACCTAGCCCTCTTAAACCTTTACTCTTTGTCTTACCTGAGGGTCATTATAAGACCGTAGCTAAGAATGTGGTGTTCTGAGTCAGACAGACCTGTGCCATAACCTCGGCATTTTCACTTATGAGCTCTGTGATCATGGGGCAAGTTAGTTACT
This sequence comes from Lynx rufus, assembly GCF_022079265.1. Lineage (NCBI taxonomy): Eukaryota > Metazoa > Chordata > Mammalia > Carnivora > Felidae > Lynx > Lynx rufus. The sequence continues at coordinate 8,379,440 of NW_025814833.1, forward strand.
TCTCTGTACTTCTGCTTCCCCATGTGTAAATGAGAATGGTAATAATACCTATGTCACAGAGTTATGTTGTGAAAGTTGAATAACTGAATAAATGAAGGCATATGGCACAGTGGCTGCCACATATTAAGTGCTTATTTGATGATAGCTTTCCTTATGTCCAAGCTACAGAATATGATGTAACTTGAATGGTGGGATAACATGCAGTCATGACATGTTCAGTTTTGCGTGACTTAGTTCAAGCAATAACAGGAGCATTTCAGCTATTGACATACAGAGCTAATCCTTTAGTTTACTTCATTTTTATTATATCTTATCCTGAATGCATGTTTATTACTTTCCTGAAGATCAGAAATCCCTGTATCTTTTCATCCCAGATTCAAGCTGAGCTCTCCTGAGCCAGTGGGGACTCCACAAAGAGAGCAACGCAAACCATTGACATAGTCAGTTGATTTGCATTCATTAATACGTTTCAACTGAAATTTTCAGATGGGCTTCAGGGCATCACATCCTAGGAGGATAAGGCTCTTGGAAGCAGGTCTTAGATTTTTCAGCTTCTTTGTGAACTTGAGAATAAAAGTTCGTCTTTTAGCCTGGATATCGCCAAGTCCTAGGGAACATCAACTTTTCCCTGAAGGAGAGCTATTTTTCCTTGAAAACTGTCTCTGCTATGTCATGGGATATGCATTCATTCCTCACCATTAAGATCCAGTACTAGGAATGGCAAAGGCATAAGGGAGCTATTCCTTCAAAACGGGTGCTTTATGTGTTCTGAAACTCTCTGTAAAAAAAGAATAATAAGGCATTGGAGATGAGACTTCACCCCCTTCAGAAAATGACACCACATGGAATGCTGAATACATCTTTCTCTGCATGAGATGATATTAGTGGCCTAGAAATAGAACTTAGTAAAATGAAGCTCACAGTCATAAATAGACAACTGAAGGTTTGCAAGTGCAGGGAGGGGATTTAATCAGGAAAATGTTCTTTTAATTTTAACTTTTTTCTTATATAGGAAAGCCACTGAGGAGCTTAGAAAAAGCACTAATTAAAACAAAGGGACAGAAAGTGAAATAGATGATTCTTGTACCAAGGCCACTGGGATATAGGAAGAGGGCACTGGCATGTTTGCTTCCCAAGAAAAGTGTGGATCTGCTTGTGTGAGCCACACCCCAGGCCAGCCCTGCGTGGTAGGATGCTTTATTAGAATGTGTATTCCAGTTAGAACAGTGCTGCCTAGAATTGGACCATGGGGGTGGCACGCTGTTGATTTGGCTGCTTTGACACAGCACATGAATCTGGGTTTGTTGTGAACTTTGCAGATGACTGAATCAGAGTTTTGGCCAAAATATTGTGCTGGCAGCCTATAACAATTCAGCAGTGTAATTTAGTGGTTAAGAGCATAGGCCCTGACGTTAGATCTCCCTGGGTTTTAGTTCCTTCCTTCTTCTTTGCTTCCCTCCATCCCATAAGTATTGTTGAATTCTGAGTAATATACCAGCACTGTGCTAGGTAGTGGCAATAAAATGTGGAACAATACTAGGTATAGATCTTTCTCCTTTAGCGTTGATAATAGTCTAGGGAATGAACAAAAAGTAAAAGAAATACAAACCATAGGAATTTCTACGGAAGGAACACACAGAGTTTAGTGATGGGGTGAATGGTGAATGTATACTTACTGTGCAAACTTACCCTCTCTGAGTCTAAAATTATCTCACCTGCAAACTAGGGGTAACAGCGGTACTTTCTTTATAGGGTTTTTGTGAAAAGGAAAGGGCGTGATGCCTAGGCAGGCAGTACTTAGGTCAGTTCTTAGCACTGAGTACAACCATCGCCACTGCTGTTCTATTACGAACAAGGCCTGGTGACACCAAACCTTCTCTTTTCCAAACTAAACATCCTGGGTCCTTTGGCCATTCTTCTAAAATGCCTTCCTGATCTCTAGCTGTTTTGGTTTTCTTCTTCCCAGGCACTGAGGCTGGGGTTTTGAGTACTATGTCCATAATCTCATAAGCTGGGAGAGGACCCAGCTGAGGTTCTGAGAAAAGGTTGCTGGTCTCAAGTTGAAGTGCAAACGTTTTGGAGCGTAGGCCTGAGGCAGAATAGCCAGTGAAGATAGTGTTCGGTATTTCCCTAGTCACCTTGCCGTGTCCTTCACTTGGTCAGTGAATGTTTTCCTTCCCACGTTCAAACAATATTATCTCTCCCTACCAAAACCTATTTACACGGGAGCTGCTACATTTAATTACAGTGATGTATAAATGACTAAGTTGGCTTGCAACATGGGCTTGAGCTGGCTGACCTCCCACCCTTCCCCACAAGGTTGGCCTTAAGTGCCAAATGACCCCGGAGAGGATATATGTTTGTGAGCGGCAGTGTTGGTCTTCTTCACTATGTTTGCCCTATGGGAAAACCTGATAGGCTCACTTCTTATGTCTTTACTCTTAAGTTGGGAGGAATAGCCAGTAAAAGAGAAAACAGAACAATCACGACAATGGGGGAGCACTGACGAGGCAACAGCTTGCGGAAAGGCAAACATATCTGGGAGTGTGTAGTTTTACAAGCCGTGCAACGTTGTTGGCGTGCTTCAGTTTTTTTCTCAGTAAAATAAGGCTCGTCACGTTATTCGCTTTACAGGACCGTGGAGAGGACGAAATGAGTTATTAAAGAAGTGGTGCTTCGAGCAGTGCCTTTCATGTTGTAAGCATTCAGAAAGTGTCGTGGTTCTAGTATGAGAATAACCCTGTGTTTATGAAAATCTCTTCTCCAGATCAAGGGAGGTGACAAAGTCTGTCGTACTTGGTGCCACATCACAGGTAGGGACTTGGGTCCCGTTCTTGGTGCCATGTAGACATGTTTTATTTGTATCATTGAGTATTGCTCTTTCACTATTAATTAAGCTCCGGGCTTCATTCGGATTTAAACAGTGGTCTGAAGAAGTGTGGTGAAATATACATTCCAAAACATATCTTTCCATTACCCTCCTCACAGCCCCTGGCAACCACCATTTTGCTTTTTGTATCTATGAATCTAATGGCTAGTTATGCCATGTAAGTGGAATAATAAAATAATTGTGTTTTTGTATCTAGCTTTTTTCCCTTAGCTTAATGTTTTGGAAGTTCATTCATGCTGTAGCATGTGTTCGAACTTCCTTCCTTTTTAAGGCTGATTAATATTCCTTGTATGGGTGTACCCCATTCTGTTTATTCATGCATCTGTTCATGAACACCTGGGTCGTTTTTTACTTTTTGGCTATCGTGAATAATGCTGCCATGCACATAGGTGAGCAAATATCTCTCTGAATCCCTACTTTAAATTATTTTGGATATACACCCAGAGGTGAAATTGCCGGTTCATATGATAATTCTCTGCTAAACTTTCGAGTCTAGTTTGATAATTAGTTTGATAATTCTCTGCTAAACTACCATACTGTTGTCCACAGTGGCTGTGTCACTTTTCACTCCTACCAGCAATGCATAAAGGTTACTGAGTATATTTAAAGGCTTTCAGATTCGTTTCCAACACATAAGAATCAGGACGTTTCACATCTGTTGACATTATTTTCCTTTATGTCAAGGGCTGAGGAGAGGCAGTGTTATTTGCTTAGATTCCAGATTGAAGGTCTAGGGAGCAGCACCAAATCCAAGTAGAAGTTCTAGGGAGGTCAATCTGGACTCAATTTGAAACGCTTACAATAGGTGGGCTGCTTTGGAGGGCAAAAAGAGTTCCCAGTCAGTTCTTAGAGCCCTGTCAGGCGCATTGCAGAGAAGATTGGTGAAGCAAGTGAAAGTTTGAAATAGAAGACCTCTTTGAACTTTATCCAAATAAATATTCTACCATTTTAAGCGCTAGCCCTGCAATTAAGCAAAACAAGTGGTTTCAATGAGTGTTTTAGAACCTCGTGACTTCATAATCACCATGTATCTCACTCTAAGATATTTGTATTTTGATCGTTACCTCGGCCTAAATCCCCAATAATGAATTTATCCCTGAAGGAAGAATTTTTAGGGATTAGTATTTGGGCACTGGAGGGATATTTTGTCTGCTCTAGCCCACTACTCATTTTGTCTTTAAATTCTGGTTGTAGGAATTATATTAAACCTGTGTGAAAATTCGGGGTTAAATTGGGGTTCTGTGTTCTCCTACTTTCTTTGCCTCCCCATGAAGAGCTTTCCTACAATGATGGATGGCTCCTCCTTTTAATGCACTTGTAAAACTGGAAAGTACCATTGGCTTAGAGAACCTTGGGATCGAATTGTCTCCTTGAGTATATTTATTTTAGTAGAGAAGGGTAAGAAATCCTCTTCAGCATCTATAGAATGAGAAACTGGCTCATTTCCCCCAATGGCAGTGGAGCAGCCCATTAAGGTCTATCCATAACTTGAGGGCGTCTTGCTGCTTATTCCAAAGTCTTTGGTCTCTGTGCACTTAATGAGAAATTTAATCCAGTAGTTTTTCACTAGCTGTATGAAGAGTTAATGATTCATTCTTGACAATTCTGATTAGACATTCTATGTGCAATTTAAGTAGCTATCACTGTGTAGACATTAGTAATGCTTGGTTATCACCTGTGTATGTTATAACGATCTGAGTGCCTGGAAGCTACCACAGTCATGGTAGACTATGGTTGACAGTGTCTGAAATTTATGTTGCTCCTACCAGCATTTGCATTTTAATTCCTTTATCCACAAATAAGCAAAGAAAACCAGTTTGCCTTTTAAAATTGATTTTAGGAGTCACAAAGACGACAAGATAATTTTGGCTTTAAGAATTAGGCAGAATCAATAATCATCAGGGAAATGCAAATCAAAACCACAATGAGCTATCACCTCATACTTGTCAGAATGGCTATTGTCAAAAAAGACCAGAAATAAGTGTTGGTGAGGATGTGAAGGAAAGGGAACCCCCGTGCACTGTTGGTGAGAGTCCGAGTTGGTGTTGTCACTACAGAAAGCAGTATGGAAGTTCTTCAGAAAATTGAAAATGAAACTTCCATATGATCCAACAATTCCACTTCTGGTTATTTATCCAAAGAACATGAGAAAACTACTTTTAAAAGATGTAAGCACCCCTGTGTTAATTGCAGCTTTATTTTCTAATGGCCAAAATGTGGAAGCAACCCAATAGATGAATGGATGAAGAATATAATGGAATATTATTCAGCAATAAAAAGGATGCAGCCTTGCCATTTTCAACAGCATGAATGGACATAGAGGGTGTTATACTCAGTGAAACAAGTCAGAGAAAGATAAATACCATATGACTTCACTTACATGTGGAATTTAAGAAACAAATGAGCAAATAAGACAAAACAGAAACAGACTCATAAATACCAAAAACAAACTGGTCATTGTCGGGGGGGTGGGTAAAAGATGGTAAAGATAGGTGAAAGGGATTAAGAAGCACAAACTCCCAGTTATAAAATAAATAAGTCACAGGGATGTATAGTACAGCCTAAGGAATACAGTCAGTAATATTATTATAACTTTGTATGATGACAGATGGTGACTAGACTTACTGTGATCATTTTATAATGTATGTGTCAAATCACTATGTTGTATACCTGGAACTAATATGATATTGCATGTCAAGTATACTTCAATAAAAATAAAGAAGGAGGCAGAGTAGCTCCTGATGCCACATTAGATTGATCCGGCAAATAATAAATAAGGATGCGTGCCTTCATGTTGTGCTAAGGAGGGTTCTAGAGCAGTAATCTCTGAAATGGTGTGCTTGAAGAAAATATTAGAAATTCTAGTGATATATTAACGTTCATTGTATTAAAGGATATACTTACATTTAATACTTGAATCGACACTGGTACCCTTATTCAGTGTCTATGTTAGAGGGACTCACGCCAACTAAGATTCACAAGATATTCGGAAGGAAGGGTATGAGTTCTACAGTTAGAAACTCATTAATTTGCCTTCAGAATATTGCACTACGTTGCAGTTTACGTATGTCTAGGTCAGTGAACTTATGAATTATATCTGATTTTAATTAAACTAACATAAAATGGATATGTGGTTTAATAAATGTTTTTTCAAAGTAACTGTGGATTGAAGATCGTACTCATGATGTAAGCACAAATGAGCAACAATAAAATGGCAGAGCTGGCACCTCTCCTATTTGTAGCGTGAGCTTTTCATCAGCTAGCGATTTATCAGGTAAAAATGGTGGTGATCTAATGAGCTTGGAAAAGCCGTTTTCCCAACCCCGAGCAAAACAACATTATTGAGGAGACTGTCTGAAAAAGGAAAACAACCCTATTTATATTCGTTATTGTTAATGATCACATCTCATCCTCAGTATCTATTTTGCCTTGAGATAGTGAATCACCAAGGATTATGTACATAATTTATAGGTAATGAATTTTACATATATTTGGACATATTTTCCAAAATATTTTGCAAGGTGGTGCATGAACCCTTCCCTTATGCTCTGCATACCTCTGGTTAGACTACTGGTAACTTAATTCTGAGGACTGCTTAGGATAGAAAAATCCTTCTTCTTCTACATCTTCTCCCTGCGTTTCTCAGCCTTTACTGTCCTTCCCCTTCTCTGTTTCCCCAGTCCGTTAGATTCAAATCATTCCGATATTTTTATCCCTGCCTCCACCTGCACTGTCAAATTAGTAGTTCTTTCTCTCTATAATCAGTTATGTTTACTCATTAAAAACTTCTCATAGCAGTTTTATAGTCTGGCTCCCGACACTAATATTTTTCTTCAAATGGACTCTGTCCCCTTTTCCTAGAACATATTTGTATTTTTAAGTAAACCTATGAAATAATGACTTCTTTTTTTTAACAAGTAGAAACATGGAACTTTTTTTTTTTAATTTTAGGTGGAGAGAGAAAGAGCATGAGCAGGGGAGAGGGGCAGGCAGAAAGAGAGAGAATCTTAAGCAGGCTCCACACTCAGTATGGAACCTGACATAGGGCTCGATCCCACGATCCAGGAATCGTGACTAAGCCCAAATCAAGAGTTGGATGCTCAACTGACTGAGAACCCAGGCACCCCATGGAACATTTTTGATAAATGAAATAAATAAATAGCATTTCACTGTGATGGCAGTAAGGCAAAACATTTATATGTTGCCTGTATATGAATAAATTCATCATGAAAAAATAAATACAGTCCTTAAACCTAAAAGAGATTTAGTTATGGTGAAATAGTGACCTCTTGAACTAAGAATAAGGTCAAGTTGTTTTGCTAATCTGGATTGTATTTGCCGAATTGAAAAATATTTTTTGTGGGCTCATTAGATTCTTTATAAGGACCCAAGTCAAGTCAAAGCAATGGTACAATGAGGCAATAATGACACTATTAGCAGTAAAACCAGTAATCATTCAATTAATTGGATTAAAAAGAACTGCAAGATGCTCTCTAAATAGGAGACATAATTATTTGGTTGTACATGAATCAGTACTTTTTCAGTTGTGTGAAAGAAAAAAAAAACAACTCAAAGCGGTTCTGAATGAAAAATGGACTCATGTAACTAAGCAATCCAGCTTAAGTATTTGGCATCAGGTGTGGCTCGATCAAAGTATTTCAGCCAGGTCTTAAGGAGACTATTTCTTTTAGTGCTGCTTTTGTGCATGTTGTTGGTCTCAGCCAAGTTTTTCTCAAATGCTGAGAAAGATGGGCGCTAACAGCTCTCGACCTACATCCTGCCAGCTTAGCAACCCTAGCAGGAAAACCCTCTTTGCCGATAATTTTAGTGAGTATCTTGAGGCTTACTCTTGCTGGCCAGACCGGGGTCACCTGCTTTTCTGTGAAGTCATGGCAACGGGGTCAGCCTCACCCAAACCACATGAGGAGTTGCTTTCCAAAGGAAACCAAAGGAAAGAGCAATGGACCATCAAAAACAAAGATTTAACTTCCTTATTGTGGCATCAAGAGGGTCCTGTTTCCTGTGAGATTCTGAGCGTTTATTGAAAATAGGGCCTTGCTTTTCTTGTTTTGTTGTTGTTGTTGTTGTTGTGGCCTAGACAACAGAAACAATGAATGTGGAACAATAAGAGATCTGGAGTTCATCTGGTATTCATTCTGTGCTCCTCATTCTTTCACTCTTTACAAAGTAAATACTTAAAACAAGAGCTCATTTCTCAGAATGGACAGTGAGTTCTAAGATAGCACTATGAGAACTGTATGGCATCCTAAGGAATCGAGATCTTAAATTGTTTCCTTGCATATGAGGAGGCTCACCAGACACACAAGATCTGTAATCATGACCAGAAAAAAAAAAAATTGATGGGAAGACAATACTCTCCCTATGTTGTCTTGGAGACCAAAAAATGAGATTTTTACCATCTCTCCAGAAGTTCCACTCTCTCCTCCTACCCCACCCGTGACAGTGGGTCCTCTTACAACTAGGGACAGGAAATACATTCTACAGCCTGGAAGATCCACTAGGACTGCAGACTTCTAGCATCAGAAATAAGCCCGGCTTTAATAGCCACAGACAGTGAAGCAATCTTTTTGTATTGTTTTTAACAGTCGAGACTTTTTCTGTCATTCATTAGGATCCAGTCAAGGAAATGCTGAATGGGGCTGATGCCATGTAATTGACAAGAAGTTCCCTAGGCCCTGGTGTACTGCTGACAACCGTCTTGTACTTTTCTTCCAGTCGCCAGGGAAGGAAGTGGGGGTTGGGAGAGGAAAATCATTGCCGGCGTTTTCACCCTCATTTAGTCCAGATTGAACATATTACAATACCGGTGTTAATGTATCATGAAAACTGAACTATTGACAATTCTCAGCAGTGACTGAAGCGTGCACAGGATGCCGAACGCTACTCCTTTGGCCGACCTTTTGCCAACAGCCTTAACTGGGTGAGGGAAAGAGGAAGAAGGGTCAGGAGACGAGATTATCATCACAAGGATATTTTTTTCTGCCTGTTCAAGCTGTCACTTGTTAATTGTATTCAGCTCTCATAGCTGTTGGTAAAGGAGGGTGACTGGAATTACGAAGATGAAAACTTCCAGCTTTTTAATTCATTTGTAACCAATGACTGATTGACTAGCACAACTGGGCTTGCATTTTAAACAGCTTTTTGGCATCTTTCCACCACCTAATACAATACAGATAATTCCCTGACAGCATGCCAGAGATAATGCAATTATCATTGAGTTTCCTTAGACATGTTTTATATTATCTCCTTAAAAGAATCCTATTTCCTTGCTGTAATCTAATCTAACTTGGACCTGACTATCTTAAATGAGACAGATAGTTTAAAGACAAAGGATAAACTGGGGATGGGGTAAGGTGCTTGCTACCTTTGCCTCCCTTGTGAGACAGCATCATCTGTGTATTCTGGGTCAATAAAGAGGCCACAGTCCCCGGTTCTGCACCCTCCTATCCCTAGGGACATCTGTGGTACCTTCAGGCTACTTCCATGAATGTTTCCAGTTACTATACTCATAGGAAGAGATCTTGAGTACATTTAATTCATCCCCCCCAGGAGGAACTCCATTGAGACTCTTCCAGCAGACCTTGTTGGGAGTTAAAAACTCTGCTCGAATGAGGAACCTTCGGCGTCTCTCTGCCCTATCCAATAATCCACAGCAGTGTCTATCACCCTTTTCTCTCAGGAAGTTCTTCTTAATATCTGACCTAAATTACTGACAGAGTATCTCAGCACTCATTTTTCCTTAATGGAGATTTATAATGCTATCTTACTGTGCATGTAGTGATGCATTATACTTCCTGGAAATTACAGTCAGCTCTCTCCTTCATCTTTCCTGGGAAAACTGCTCGATTTCCTGCGTTTTTCCCTTCTCAGCCTCAGTTTGGAATATCTGTTAATTAGCTATCTGCTCTCCCTGGCCCCCACCTGGTTCTCCACATGTTCTGAATTTGTGGAGCCCACACTTGCTCCCTCCTGTTATGGCCAGAATAGGTACAGGCTGGGACTGCTTGGGCACTCAGGGATAGACAGTCTAAGAATCATGGCAGAAGAGACATGGCCCACAGAGTGAAACAGTGCTACTCTGTATTTTGGGTAACACCAAATGAGCTTGGAGAATTGCATTATTTGTATTATGAATAATGAAAATAATTACAAACCTTCCAGATCCTTCAGAAAAATAGTTCAGCCACCCACAGCAGCTATGTTTGTGCTTCCCACTCATATGTCACCTTAATGGCAGGCAGGCTCTCACGCTGGTCAAATAGAATAATCATAGTGGTTTCCATTCCCAGGCAGGTGAGGGTTTACTGGAGGGGATCAATGTTGCATTCCCCTTCAATTTGATTTTCATTAAGCAAGTGGTCAAACTCTAATTCGGCCTTGAAAACAATGTCTGGCCCATAGCCCTCAATAATGTTCTCCTTTCTAACTGGCCATTTATTTGTTTATGTGGCAAACACATAGAGGGCTTCTTATGTGCCAGGCACTCTTCTAAGTACTTCACAAATATTAATTCATATAATCTACATGACACAGGAGGTAGTTACTAATAATGGCCTTATTTTACAGATAAGGAATATGTAGCCCAGAGTTAATGACTTGTCTGAGATCGTACCACTAATAAGTGGCAGGACAGAGATTTAAAGCTAGGCAGTTTGATTTCAAAAGCTGCCTGTTTACCTACTACTCTGCCTTTTTGACTTTCTTCTCCATCCCACCTTCCAAGCCCATCTCTTTTCCAAGACTGGACCTTGGTATCTCCTAAACTCATTTTTTCCATTGATTTTCTCTAGTGCATTTTGCATTATGCATTATGCTGTGGATTATTGGATAGGGCGGAAAGACACTGAAGGTTCCTCATTCAAGCAGAGTTTTTAACTCACAACACGGTCTGTTGGAATAGTCTCAATGGAGTTCCTCCTGGGGGGAATGAATTGAACGTCCCCATACAGTACATGATTTGGGCAGAGAGATGGCTGGGAGGGATCATCTTGCCTAAATGGTAAGCTTTCTTTTACTATGTGCATTTTGTTCTTGTACTTTTTTTTTTTTTTGCCACCTTCAGGATGAGGAAAGATTTCTTTCCAGCTGCTTAATCAATTGCTTTCCCAATGGTAAAAACAGAAAACCTGGTGAGAAACTTGGGTGATTTTGTTTATTTCTCAGATGTCTGTGATTGGCACTCCACCTTAAGTGCCTGCATATTTGAGATGAGACCAAATGCCCTAGGTCACCTCCAACAGAATCATGGTGGTCGGGGGGAGGGTGGATCTTATAAAAATACAGATTCCTGGGCTCCACTGCTGACCCACTGAATTTGAATATTAGGAAAGAGATCCATGAATAGCACATATTAGCAGGCTCCTCTCTAGTGATTCTTATGCATAACTGAGTTTGAGATCCACGGCCCCCAAGAAGCCTTGTGAATGGCCAGGTCTGAAGAATTAATGTGGGGGCTTTAAAAGAACACAAATTCCCTGGATCCACCTCTGGAGAGTGTGCAGTGGTATGATGGTAAAATAACCATGTCTCTAAAAGAAAAAAAAGAAACACAACAACATCTGATTCTTAGCATTTGCCAATTTTTGTGGTGTAAATATTTCTGCCATGGTTTATTTCCAGCTACATATGTGAGGTCATTGAACTCAGAGTTGTGGAAGACACATGCACAGTTGATTCTTGTAAGCCAGTGCAAGCTGGCACCTGCACATTGAATGGGTGAATGTCAGAGGGTGTGGGTAGGAAGTTGGCAGTAACATAGGAAGGGGAAGGGCACTGAATGCAGCTAGTAGGTGACAGAGCTGGGATTTAAACCCAGCACTTTCTCACTCCCAAGCCCATGCCTTTAAAGTTTATTTATTTATTTTGAGAGAGAGAAAGAGAGAGAGAGAGAGCTAGCATGAGCAGGGGAGAGGCAGAGCGAGGGGGAGAGAGAGAGAATCCCAAGCAGGTTCTGCACTATCAGCGCAGAGCCTGATGTGGGGCTAGAAATCCCCAACCACGAGATCGTGACCTGAGCCAAAACCAAGAGTCGGAGACTGAACCGACTGAGCCACCCAGGAGCCCCAAGCCCATGCCTTTAATCCCTGTGTTGTCCATGCCTCTGTGCATACTGTTTAACCAGTTTCAGGAATATTCTTTCCCTCCAGTTCTGTATGTGAAAATTCTGCCCATCCTTCAAGGCTCGCCTCAGCTGCAGACTCCTCCTTGAAGCCGTCCAATTTCCCCATTCCCAGTAGATGTGTCTTCTCCTATTGCTATGGGATGGGTTATGTAGAGACATCATTTTTGGAGGACTTGCTCTTCAAGCAGATCCACTCTGCTTAAAACAGAGGAGCATGGTGCAGGAAAGCAATGGTGCACAGTGGTAAGAGCATGGGTTTTGGAGCTAGACATAGATCAACTCAAACCTCAGGTGCAATATTGATCAGCTGTATTGAGAAGTAGTCACCTTTCTAAGCCTCAATTTCCATAGATGTAAAATGGCAGTAAGAGCGACCCTGCATGATCATGTAAAGATAAATAATAATTTATGGGAAGTACCAGGCACTTATAAATTATACTTGTTATTATTCATCTATTTGCCCTATACTGACAAATGTCACTCATGGCTTTGTATCTTCAATAATTTGATACCAAAGGCATAGTCTATGAGTACAGTTTTCCTTTATCAACTTTGAATGCCATTCACCCACTGACCCAACAAAAAGAACAGCATTTGAGCTCGGCTTTGGTGACCCTTAGCCTCTCCTTGAGCCTTGGTCAGGGCTGCCAACCCACACAGGAGCCATATCCTTTGCTTCCCTTCACCTTGCTAAGCTGCAAATGGCTGACTTGCCTGATATCTACTTGCCTCTCCTGCCTCATATTGTTTATGGCTTTCAGGGCAATGAGTGAGTCAGGAGAGAGAAAGCTGGGATTGAGATGTACTACATGCCCACATGCTAAAGTTCCAGTGTATCAAAACTCACTTTCCATGCACTGCGGTCTGCTTGAGTGTCAGCCAGGCTCAGTGGGCTGATGAAGTGATGAAGAGGTTGTCAAAGAAACAGCCAGTACCAATCCATCAACTTGGCCTTTGGCCTAGAGGCAGGAGAGAGCCAGATGTGTCTGGAGTTCGCAGGCCTAGCCCTGGATCCTCTCGGATGATTGCTGTCGGGCTGGTATGCTGGAGATTATCCAACTCTACATAACTCTGTGGTACCTAAAGTCTTTCTGGAATGCTCTTCTTTAAGCTTAGGCGTTTTTGAAGGCTGCTTTGAATGTGTAATATTTGTATCAGAACTGGGCAGGGGTTAATACAGCATTCAAATGGTAGAACATGAGAAGGGGGAGAATATTGGAGGATTTTTAAAATACACTTGGCCATTCGGAAATGGGAATTTTGTGGCTCAGGAGACAAACTTTCCAGACTTCACCGTTTTGCCTCAGGCTGATTCTGGGTCCCAGGTTCAGAGCAGGTCCCTGAATTGCCAAGCGGCAAGGGACATCACTTGCTGTTGGCCTGCACTGAGAAGCAGTAGGTAATGGTGTGACAAGATTTGGACATACTTGCATGCACTTGCAACAGCCCGGGGACTGGAAGGTTGCACAGTTTATTTCAACAGGCTTTTTCAGTGCTCGCTCTGCCACTTATGGATGCAGGGATCTTGGAGGATATCACTGAGTCAGAAGTAAGGATTGAATAACATTGAAGGAAATCAGTACTGACCACATTTCTTGGAAGTGGCTTAGCTGAGGAGAGTGGGAGATGGTGAGGGCAGGGGCCCAGAATCATGATAAACTTGGCTTTGGCTTCTCCCCTGCCAGACCTGCGAGTTCAAGGAAACTATTCTTTTAATGTAACACAGTAAAATCTGTGAGAGAGGTTTTTTCTTTTTTCCCTCCATATGAGTCTAATTTTGTCTCAACAAGATCTGATTAGCTGGGAATTATCTCAGAATAAAATTTCAAATCAATTGACAAAAACCAAGCCACTGCACCCAGAGTATTCCCTCAATGGTTTCCTGATAAAGACAAAACGCAGATACTCAAACCGTCTGTGAGATGAGGGAAGCTTGACATTTATGCCAAAACAGGTGTTCCCTCTAGGGGGAAAAAAAAAAGTACCTCCACAAGGATTCAACATTACTTTTTAAAATGTTTATTTATTTATTTTGAGGGAGAGCATGCACGAGTGGGGGATGGGCAGAGAGCGAGGAGACAAGACAGAGAGAATCCCAAGCAGGCTCCTGACCATCAGCACAGAGCCCAACATGGGCTCGAACTCACGAGCCATGCAATCATGACGTGAGCCGAAATCGAGAGCTGGAGACTTAATCAACTGAGCCACCCAGGTGCCCCAAGGATTGAACGTTATTAATCCTCATTCAGCCCACAAATTATCGTGTCTACTCCTATTCACTCTCCTGAAGGATGATGTTTTACTTATTTTGTCCCTCCTGTTACAGATGTTAGGCTGTTCAGGTCCACTCCACAAATATTTACCGAGCATTTATTATGTGTCATGCATAATGCCAGGCATTGAGGCTAAAAATATAATTATTATAGTTACTATGTATTGATTATTAAATATGTACCAGATACTTTAGATGTAGTTTCTCTTAAATCCTCCCAACAGTTCTATAGATAAGTGCTATCTCTTCCCCATTTTACAGATGAAAAAACTGATGCAGAGAGAAGGTCAGCAACTTACTAATGGCCACAAGTGGTAGAACTAGTTTTGTCCGGTTCAAGAGTCAACGCTTTTGTTCTATTATGTATATTACTGTGATAAGGACTTTGCCTTCTGTCACGTGATACAAAAACCCTATGTGGTAACTATTGTTACGATTTCCATCTTACAGATGAGGAGACCGAGACTGAGAGAAGTTATATGACTTGCCTGAGGTCGCATGAGGAATAAGTGGTAGGGCCAGGATTTAAGCCCTGGTAGATTCCAGAGCACATGTGCTTAACTGCTATGTTCCATTGCTTCTGTGAAATCAATCTTTGATTATTACCTGGGGACAAAGAGGTCAGAAAGGCATATCATGGCAATAAAACATGGTAGACTAGAACTAGAAGCCCAGGTAGATGAACTTGGAATAGGCAGGTATTGTAATTCAGGTGGACTGATGGGATGACAGAAAGATAACAACAGAAACCAGGTAACTTCGATTCAAGTACAGGAGTTAAAGCCCATAAATGTCAGCAAAGGCAGGTAGTAAGTGTCATAGGTGCACTTAGCAAAGGGGTCATATCTGGTATCTTCATGGTCAGTCAGAAGAGCTGGGTCCTACTCTGAGCCTTACCATTACCTCTCTGGTTAACAGTAGGCAACTTAGGTCTCTTTGAGCCTCAGGTTTTCCATTAGTCTGATCCAAATTGCAGTCTCTGTTCTGTCTATCTGACAGAGGGATGGTGAGGATAAAAGAAAATACTAGATCTAAAAGTGCTGTTGAAATGTTTTCATTTCTATTAAATTCGTTTTTGGAGGAATTGGATCCATTTTCCATGTGTTTTTGTATGACATAGGCACCACCTGAGTTTATCTAATTCTTGGTGATTAGTGGACCCAAATGGACCTGCCTACCAGTTGCCTTTAGAAATATCTAGATGAGAGTCAAGCATTTGTTACTGAAAACGTAGCAGCAAAAAGAATGTTGTTGGAGTTTCTGAATCATTCCATTGTTATTCTAGAACTTTGATTTTACTTGTTGGAAGAAGATCTTTCTCAACAGTCAGTGATCTATTGATTGTGATTTTGAAGTCAGGTAAAACCCTTACTGGCTATGTAACTTTGGGCAATTCACCTAATCTTTCTGAACTGTACTGTTGTTTTTCCCCTGTCCAAGAGGGTTAATAATGTACTCCTCACAGATATGCAGTGAGGGTTAAGTGAGACACCATAGGTAAAGCAGCCAGCATGGTGTCCTGACAAGATTACACATGCAACAAGTACCAGTTCCCTGGCCTTTATTGTTCTGGCATTATGTGGCAAGATGGCATGGATATTGATCTACCTTAAAGACAAAAACAAAAACCTTCTGCCACAAATAGTAAATGGTTGACTTGTTAACCAGTACACAATCTTCAGGAACTTAAGGGCCAGGGTGTCATCTTATATCCTCTTATCCCTTTGTTCTTTGTGTTGGGTCATCAGCCCTCACAAGCAGGAAATAATCATGGAAAAGAGGAACCAGTAGGTACAAAATCTAACCTGCATTCATGTAAAATAGTTGAATTTCCTGGGGCCCTCCACTGCAGTGGCACCTTCATTAACACCACATATTCTGGGGCCTTGGAACCCCCTGGGTTTTTAGTCTAAATATAAGAGTGCTGTCTGCATAGTTACAGTCAGCTCCAGAACTAGTGGTCAAATTGCAAAGGTTTGTGATTTCCACAGGCTGCACTGGGGGCAAGGGCTGTGAGCCATGAATCATCTTTGAGTCCCACCTACCCACCTGTCCTCCCTCCTCCTTTTCTTCTGCCTTTGCCAGGGACATTGAGTGGCTGGGGAGAAGCCAGGTTGATGGGCTCCTTTTTGTACTCCAGAAAACCTGATTTTAAATCTCTACTTCAGGCAAGTGGGATCAACATCACTCCCCACCCCCACCCCCCAGTAAAATGCAAGCCTGGATGGCTTAATTTATCACTCTCAAACAATGTCATTATGATCATATTATGTTTAATGGAGCAAAAAAGAGGAGGAGTGTGCACTAGAGTTTTATGATTCTGGACTGGTGACTGCTTATATTCACCCTGGCTTTGAGGTTTGGCTAGCATATATCAAGTGGGAGGGTTGGCTTGGCTTTTTAGATGTGTTCAGGGATTCTGCTCCTGGAGCTTATGATTCAGACTTGCTTGTTTTCAGGATTCAGTTACCTTTCCTTCTTTTTTTAATGTTCAAATTGTTTCTGGCAGCAAAACTGAGAAATATTATCAAGGCCTACTCATAGAATTCTTTGCCACAGATGGTATCAAACTCAAATGAACAGACATTTCAGTTTTGGCTTCTTTGCAACCTACGACTTACCCTTAGCAGCCAACTTGTATTAGTGGCCTCAGTCAAGGACAAACGCAAATAGCTACCCTAGACTAGAATACAGTCTCCTTCGCAGCAATTGACATGAGTGCATTCCAAATGTGAGTCAAACCTGAGCCTGAAACCTACTCAACAAGGAGAGTGGTCTGAAGTTCTAGAATGCCCCTGCTAAGTTCCCAGGATGCCTTAGTGCTTCATAACAGCTATGTTCCTTTGGTTTGGACCCAAAGCAACCCCCATAATTGGCTTCATTGCCAGGGCTGTTGTTTGTCTCAGAAGCAGACTGTGTACCTGACTGTGTCTTCTGTGAAGGCAGGGTTTGACCATATGGCCTACCATGAAATAAAGTCCCAGAACTCTCAAACATTTCTTTCTAAGTTATTGGGCAATGTCTTTTTAGTTATTGTGACATAAGCAAAAGTATAAATATTAGTTGTATCCAGTAAAATTGCCAAGCCAATTTAGAATTCTATAAGGGCTAGCCAAGGTCTCACTTGCTCCCACTATGTCCTTTGCTATTTAAATCTGGGAGATATTACAACAAGCATATAGGGAAATCTCAGCTTCCAAGAGTCTACTCACAAGTAAGGCTGAGGAAATGATCCATTTTAGAGCTGTAAATGTTTGTGGAAATAGCTTCTTACAAGTACCCATATAGAGCCATGCATCCCAGGCTGTACCAAATGTTTTTGGCAATGAACAAAATTATTGCTTTGGAGGTGGGGTGGGAAAAATATGAAAGGAAAGAGAAAATGTGAAATAATTTACTGTAACATTGGCCCAAGTGCCAGGGAGGGAAAATGAATGGTTTGAATGAACCTAGCAGTTCGCCTATCTGGTTATATTTGCCTACTTTTGGTGAATTGGTTAGGGGAACCCATTGTCACAACAGCATTCTTTCAACTATGCTTTGCCGCTTCCTATCTGCGTGATATAAATAAGTGATGTAACCTCTATGAGCCTCAATTTCCTCATTACAAAGTGGGGATAATGGTATATACCTCCTAAATTTATATGAAGATTAAATACCCTTCCCTTTCCCTCTCCATGGTACACATGCCTGCTCTTGACTTTCCTAGGTACACCCTTAAATATATTATTCTGTCAGAGTAACCAAAAGGTAGAGAAATACAGTGTTCAGACTCAAATCAGGGTCAATATCTAGAATTAGTAGAGACACCAGAGAGAAGTTTTAGATCAGTAGTCCAGACTATGAGGTGGATAGAAAAACAAAGTAGAATAATGCCTTACCTGGCCAAAGATGTCCACATTGTAATCCTGGAACCTGTAAATACGTTACCTTATGTGGCAAAAGGGCTTTGGTACATGTGATTAAGGATTTTGATATGGGGAGATTATCCTGGATTATCTAGGTGGGGCCAATATAATTGCAAAGGTCTTAATAAGAGAGAGCCAGAGGGTCAAAGGCAGAAGACAGTGTCACAACAGAAGCAGAAGTTGGAGCGATGCCATTGCTGGCTTTGAAGATGGAAGGGAATGATAATTCAAGAGAAGTGAAAAGCTCCTAAAAGCTGGAAAAAGCAAAGAAAATGAATCTCCCCTAGAGCTTTCAGAAAAGAACCATAGAGGGGCGCCTGGGTGGCGCAGTCGGTTAAGCGTCCAACTTCAGCCAGGTCACGATCTCGCGGTCCGTGAGTTCGAGCCCCGCGTCGGGCTCTGGGCTGATGGCTCAGAGCCTGGAGCCTGTTTCCGATTCTGTGTCTCCCTCTCTCTCTGCCCCTCCCCCGTTCATGCTCTGTCTCTCTCTGTCCCAAAAATAAATAAACGTTGAAAAAAAAGAAAAGAACCATAGAGCTCTAGAATTAAGTAGTCTTTAGTAAATAATCCTAGATTTCAGGCAAGTTGTCTTTTTCTTGATCAGAACTTATCATTATGTAGTGGTAGGTCAACTTCCAAGATTTTTTTTTTAAGTTTATTTATTTGAGAGAGAGAGAGAGACAGAGACAGAGACAGAGACAGAGACAGCAAGCATGGGAAGGGCTCTGTGCTATTGGAGTCTGACGCAGGGCTTGGTCTCATGACTGAGATCATGACCTGAGCCAAAATCAAGAGTTGGTTGCTTAACTGACTGAGCCACCCAGGTGTCCTGCCAAGATGGTTTTATTTTAGGGGCATCACAAAGGGCTGCCTTGCTCATAAGAATTCCCATTAGAACCATGGAGGGAAGACTGGTATGATTTGTTGAGGAAGTAGAACAATTAGATATGGGCCTATGGGAGTAGAGTGGTTTGCCACATAGCTATTTCACTCATACAATTCACAGGGTACACAGGAGCTAGAGTTTTGTCCTGAGAATTCCCTAAGGATCAGGGTAGTGACCTCCAGCTTGATCTACCTTGAAGTTGAGTGGCCTCTAAAAGAGGCCAGCAAGGGAACAATTGCAGCTACCCATGAGTCAGAGGGCTACTATTTGCTAACTGGCAAATTCTTTCCTATATTACTCTAGTTTAAGTACAACCTAAGGGAGGGAAACATATTTTTCCTCCTTTCAAGCATTTATAGCTCAATTATTATATCCTATCAAACTCTAAGGGGAAATTAGTCTGAATCTTGCTATAATGGAGGTATATAGTTTGTATACATTTCTATTATAGTTTTTATATATTTTATTACTAGCTTTCTCTGTATCTTACTCAAAAGTATATGCTAAGCACTTTGCATGGAGAGGGGGCACTTACTACATTCTTTGTGGATGAATGAGGAGGAGTTTCCACTGAGAGTCAAAGGATGCTGAGTGAGTCTCACTGAGGTTGGTACACGAGGAAGGCTCAAAGCCATGATCTACTGAAGGCACATGTCATGCTTTTCTGGAGTTAAAAAGGTGGCTCACTAGAGACTGCACAATGACCACTTCTTCAGAGATTTCACTAACATGGCTCCTATTACAAAGCAAATGTGTCCTTTGACTTCCATTGAGATATATTAAAAGTACAGAAAAGCGCAAAGAACAATAATACCGATATCCACCTCGCCCCCCTACTATAATGAACTATTAGCATCTTGTCCTATTTCCTTCTAGTCTGTTTTAGACACTATAACATTAAAAGTAAGCCAAAGTCCCCTTTAACCACCACCCTAGTCTCATTCCTCTCCACATTAGAGATAAGCAGTATAATAAATTGTATACTCTTGTGTATATCACCATAAACAGTGGATATTATTTTTGTGTATATGATTTTCATATTTATATAATTGGCATCATATTTTACTTATTATTCCATATGTTACTTTTTTCACTCACCATTGTTTTCTAAGATCTGCCCATGGTGATATATACAGATCTAGTCCACACCTTATAATTGCAGTAGTAGTTAGCCATAAAACTACACCAAATGTAGTTATCCTATTCCCCTCTTGATGGACAAGTGGGATGTTTTCACTCTTACTGGTATTACAAAGGGCACTGGAATGTCCTTTTGCAGACAAGATGCAGAAGCCTCATTCCTTTCATATTCTCTCTCTTACAAATAAACCACAGACTTAAAACATCAAACAAAGAAGAAATCTCTGAAAGGAGAATAGAAGAAGGCAGACTGTCTTAGGGACCTCAGGATTTAAGGAACAAAACAGCAGTGATTTTGTCGGGCTCTCTTTTTACCTCCTATATATCCCAAACAGCATACTGAAGTAGCCTCTAACTTGGAACCAACATACACAGCCAAAAAATCTCCAAAAAAAGCCTATGACTCTTAGCCAAGTCACTGGCGAAAGAGTGACCTAACAACAAGACACATTTTTTATAATACCTAGCCTACTCCAACTAAACACCAGTGAAAAAAAAACTATACCCAAGCTCTCCCATCATTTCAGTGGGCCAAACAGAAGCTAACTTTACACCCCACCCTGCTGTCTTGCAGAAACAGGTGACTATGCGCTAATTCTCCCAGTGGGAAGCAGATCTTCCACCATATCATCACCTGGAAAACAGATGAAAAAACTCAGTCCCCCACCCAGGTGGCATTAGTGGGCAGAGTAGGGAGCTGATCTACTCTCTCATCCCTTTACCCCATTACCTCCCATTCTGTGGAAGTAGCTGATATTCTGATTCCCTCCCTGCAGTGGTGTTGGTAGGGCTGAGCAGGAAGGAGCTGATTTCCCATCCCCGCACCTGGCAGAAGCAGTGGAGCCTTGTGGGGAGATTTAGATTCCACCCCTGCCCGACATCAGCAAGGTAGGATGAGAAGGAGCAAGGTTATGTCAGCAGGGCCAAGTAGAGAGACCACTGGGGAGTTGTGTTGCTGCTCACAAAACAATAATACTGAATGATTGTGGATAGGGCTGGGAAAATGGGCATGCTGTTTTTCCCTTTCTTGGTGTTGGCCCACAGGGAAGCTGATCCTCCACTCACACGTGGCAACAACAAAGCAGAACATGGCTGTGCAAAGTGGAGAGTTGGTCCTCTGTTTCCTCCTCTATCCTTGGTGTTAGCAGGGCCTGGAGGGCTGCTAAGCTTACACACCCACTTGGTGTGAGTTTGTGCCCCATGTTCACTGAAAGAGTGTCAGTGGCATGAAGAGGGGAGCTGAACTTTCATTGCACCACCGTTTGCAATGGGATGGTTTGTTTTAGCCTCTACTTTTGCTAAGGTGGTATTAGCAGGCCCAGACAGAAGGTGAACACCCACTCGCACCCATACCTATATATTGTGCTTAACTACGAAGGCTGCCCGCTATAAAGAAGGTTAAATAGGTCCAGAATCTCACAACATAATGCCTACATTTTCCAGGATATAACTGAAAATCACTTGTTATACCAAGAATCAGGAAAATCATAACTTGAATAAGAAAAAATAATCAACAATGATATGACACAGATTTTGGAAGTATTTGACAAGGATTATAAGTAGCAATCATAAAAATGCTTCATTGGGCAATAATAAACACTCTCACAATAAGTAAAAAATTAAATATCACAATAAAGAAAAAATATAAAGAACCAAAGAAATATTACAGAACTGAAAAACATAATAACTGAAATTAAAAACAAAAAAAAAAAACCAACAACAACAACAAAAAACAACTTCCAAGACAGGCTCAGTGGTAGATTGGAAATGACAGAGAAAAGAATCAGTGAACTTGAAGAAAGATCAATGAAAGTTACTCAATCTGAACAACAGAGAAAAAGTAGGCTGAAAATATAATGAGCAGAGCTTCAGTGACAATGAGCACTGTAAAAAAGATCTAACATTTGTGTTATCAGAGCCCTGGAAGGAGAGAAGAAATAGTGTGGACTGAAAAAAAGTATTTCAAGAAATAGTGGCTAAAAGCTTTACAAATTTGGCAAAAGAACACAAACCTACCAATTTAAGAAGCTAAATAAATCACAGAAAGGATAAATCCAAAGAACCAAATTCAAGATGTCATAATAATCAAAATTCTGAAAACTAAAGATAAATATCTTGAAAGAGGCTATGGAGAAACAAATTACCTATGGGGACCAGTGATTTCAAGTATCAGTGAATTTTCAGATATCACCTCACGCCAGTCAGAGTGGCTAAAATGAACAAATCAGGAGACAATAGATGCTGGAGAGGATGTGGAGAAATGGGAACCCTCTTGCACTGTTGGTGGGAATGCAAACTGGTGCAGCCACTCTGGAAAACAATATGGAGGTTCCTCAAAAAATTAAAAATAGACCTACCCTAGGACCCAGCAATAGCAGTGCTAGGAATTTACCCCAGGGATACAGGAGTGCTGATGCATAGGGGCACGTGTACCCCAATGTTTATAGCAGCACTTTCAACAATAGCCAAATTATGGAAAGAGACTAAATGTCCATTGGCTGATGAATGGATAAAGAAATTGTGGTTTGTATACACAATGGAATACTACTTGGCAATGAGAAAGAATGAAATCTGGCCTTTTGTAGCAATGTGGATGGAACTGGAGAGTGTTATGCTAAATGAAATAAGTCATACAGAGAAAGACAGATACCATATGTTTTCACTCTTATGTGGATCCTAAGAAACTTAACGGAAGACCATGGGGGAGGGGAAGGAAAAAAAAATTAGAGAGGGAGGGAGGCAAAACATAAGAGACTCTTAAATACTGAGAACCAACTGAGGGTTGATGGGGGATGGGAGGGAGGGGTAGGTGGGTGATGGGTATTGAGGAGGGCACCTGTTGGGATGAGCACTGGGTGTTGAAACCAATTTGACAATAAATTTCATTAAAAAAAATGATCTCCAGGAGCAATAATCTCACCCCTTCTGCCATTAACAGGAAAGTGGACTCTCATCAGACACCAAATGTGCTGGTGCCTTGATCTTATACTCCCCAGCCTCTAGAACTGAGTGAATTAAATGTTGTTTGAGCCAAAAAAAAAAAATGTCAGTGAATTTATCATCTGAAGCCATTGAAGCCAGAAGGAAGCGGCACTGAAGAAACTGTCAACACCTAATTCTATATGCAGCAAAAATACCCTTCTGGAATGAAAGGGAAAGGAAAACAGTCTCAAATGAAAAAAAAAAAAAAAAAGAGAATTTGTTATGACCAAAACTACCCTTAAAGAATAGCTAAAGGAGGGGGTGCCCTGGTGACTCAGTTGGTTTAGTGCCTGACACTTGATTTCAGCTTAGGTCATAATCTTATGGTTCCTGAGTTTGAGCCCTGCATTGGGCTCCATGTTGGGAGCATGCAACCTGCTTGAGATTCTCTCTCTCCCTCTCTGTCTCTGCCCCTCCTCTGCTTGTGCTTTCTCTCTCTCTCTCAAAAAAAAAATTAATAAACATTAAAAAAAAAGAGAGAATGGCTACAGAAACTCCCTAAAGAGAAATAAAATGATAACAGAAAGAAGGCTGGGACTTCAAGAAGGAAAAAAACAACAACAATGCAATAGGTAAATATAACAGACTGGCCTTCTTGTCAGGTTTTTAACTGTGTGTTGGTTGAAGCAAATTATAACATTATCTGATTGTGGTGTCCAATTTATGTAGAGAAAATACTTCAGATATTTATATTTTAGGGGTGCTTCGGTGGCTCAGTCGGTTAAGCATCCGACTTCAGCTCAGGTCATAATGTTGCAGTTTGTGAGTTCAAGCCCCACATTGGGCTCTGTGCTGACAGCTCAGAGCCTGGAGCCTGCTTCAGATTCTCTGTCTCCCTCTCTCTCTCTGCCCCTCTCCCGCTTATGGTCTGTCTCTCTCTCTCTCTCTCTCAAAAATAAATAAAAATTTAAAATATATTTTAAAAAGTGGGGATAGTAAAGATACTTAAATGGATGTAAGGTTTGCCACTTGTAGTGGTAAAATATTGGTCCAAGTAGACTGTAATGTGTTCAGCATATATATATATATATATATATATATATATATATATATTTTAATACCTAGAGCAACCACCAAAACCATATACAAATACATTGTATATCATAAAATTCAAATTTATTAAAATAAATCCAAATGGAATTTTATTAAATGCTCAAGTGACCCAAAAGAAGGCCTGTAAAGGGAAACAGAGGAATAAGAAATAGAACAAACAGATAGAAAACAAATAATAAAATAGCAGACTTAAACCCTACATATGAATCATTACTTTAATTGGTCTAAATGTATCATTAAATGACTGAGATTGTCATCACCTCCAAAAGAAACCTGTACCCATTAAAAGTCATTCCCCATCCCCTATTCCCCATCCCCAGCCCTAGGCAACCTCTAACTGACTTTCTATCTCTGTAGATTTGCCTATTCTGGATATTTCACATAAATGGAATCATATAACATATGGTCTTTTGTGACTGGCTTCTTTTACTTAGCATTATGTTTTCAAGTTTCATCCGTGTTGTAGCATGCCCCCTCATTTTTTTAATTCCTCACTTATTGGGCACAAGACATGGTGCCAGGTACTATGATGGGTCATTGAAGTGCTTTATTTTGTTTGCTCTTCAAACAATCCTTTGAAGTTAGTAACTAAGATCATCTTGATTGTAGATGAGGAAAATGAAACTCAGAACAGCTAGTAAGTGGCTGAGCCAGAAATTAAGCCCAGTTCTTATGACAGAGCTCCTGTTTATTCCACGAGGCCATGCTGCTTCACTGTTCAGGACAAGGTGGACTTGTTCCAGGAGATAACTTGGAATCTGCTTGATTCCTAGTGATGATTATTGTTTGGCCATAGCTGTAACATTTGAGGATTCTATTGGCCTTCGCTTGAGTTGGTTCCACTGAGAACAGGAAGGACTGGTTTTCTCCAACCATGAAATCTGGTCTTGCAGAACTGGGCCTCCCACATCTTTCATTTGTGACCAATTCTGCTTGCATGTCAACCGATATGACCAATATCCTTTCCCATCTATGACAACGGGGTTAAACCTCTTTAGAACTTTGAAGTTTTCGATAAAAGGGATATGTATTTACTTTATACCATAGCTGGTGGCAATTTATCTAAGCTATCATGTTTAATTAATGTAAGTGGAAGACATCATTTGCTACAGATAGCTATAATTATTTCCAGGAGAAACTTGAAAATTTCAGGGAAATTTGGTGTTTTCATTCTGGAAGTTCTTTCTATAGTCTCTTTAAAAAATATCTATTTTTCTTTACCGGTGAAAAGAGCATTTTGAAATTTCCTCTCAGAGACTTGCAAGCAGAAGATTTGTTGAGCAAATAATGTGCAGTTGGGAAAAGCAGCTTAGGTAGCCAGATTTTCAGTGGATAATTTGATATTCTTAGATTGTCAGATACTGTAAGGCATCCAGGTAATTTGCTGCTTTGAACCAAAACACAATTGCCTCCCTAAGCCCCCACAACTTAGTTTTGTTTTTTGAAATGTTGCCTAACAATGGCTTTCTCTCTTCAACTCACCATTCTGCACCATCTGTTAGGAGATTGCCTATTTTGAACACAGCGTCTCATGCACCCTATCATTCTTATAGCTCCTGGAGGAGCCAAGCTGTTTGGAGAAGGAATCGTGGCATTGGGAAAGGGAAGAGGAAGAAAAGGTAGAACTAGAGTCCTCAATATATTTCTAGGAAGTTTCTCTTCTATAGCAGGATAACTATCCCATGGTGGTCCACCCTTTGAATGTGGGAAGTGATACCACATTAAAAATGGGTTAAGGTATAGAGACTCCAGAATTGGACCCACAATTGTATGGCCAACTAATCTTTGACAAAGCAGGAAAGAATATCCAATGGAAAAAAGCCAGTCTCTTTAACAAATGGTGCTGGGAGAACTGGACAGCAACATGCAGAAGGATGAAACGAGACCCCTTTCTTACACCATTCACAAAAACAAACTCAAAATGGATAAAGGACCTGAATGTGAGACAGGAAACCATCAAAACCCTAGAGGAGAAAGCAGGAAAAAACCTCTCTGACCTCAGCCGCAGCAATTTCTTACTTGACACATCCCCAAAGGCAAGGGAATTAAAAGCAAAAATGAACTATTGGGACCTCATGAAGATAAAAAGCTTCTGCACAGCAAAGGAAACAATCAACAAAACTAAAAGGCAACCAATGGAATGGGAAAAGATATTTGCAAATGACATATTGGATAAAGGGCTAGTATCCAAAATCTATAAAGAAATAACCAAACTCTACACCCAAAAAACAAATAATCCAGTGAAGAAATGGGCAGCATACATGAATAGACACTTCTCTAAAGAAGACATCCAGATGGCCAACAGGCACATGAAAAGATGCTCAACGTCACTCCCCATCAGGGAAATACAAATCACAACCACACTCAGATATCACGCCCGTCAGAGTGGCTAAAATGAACAAATCAGGAGACAATAGATGCTGGAGAGGATGTGGAGAAAAGGGAGCCCTCTTGCACTGTTGGTGGGAATGCAAACTGGTGCAGCTGCTCTGGAAAACAGCGTGGAGGTTCCTCAAAAAATTAAAAGTAGACCTACCCTATGACCCAGCAATAGCACTGCTAGGAATTTACCCCAGGGATACAGGAGTGCTGATGCATAGGGGCACTTGTACCCCAATGTTTATAGCAGCACTCTCAACAATAGCCAAAATATGGAAAGAGCCTAAATATCCATCAACTGACAAATGGATAAAGAAGATGTGATTTATATACACAATGGAATACTACTTGGCAATGAGAAAGAATGAAATTTGGCCATTTGTAGCAACGTGGATAGAACTGGAGAGTGTTATGCTCAGTAAAATAAGTCAGGCAGAGAAAGACAGATACCCTATGTTTTTACTCATATGTAGATCCTGAGAAACTTAACAGAAGACCATGGGGGAGGGGAAGGGGAAAAAAAAGTTACAGAGCAGGAAGGAGGCAAACCATAAGAAACTCTTAAATACTGAGAACCAACTGAGGGTTGATGGGGGGTGGGGGAGAGGGGAAAGTGGGTGATGGGTATGGAGGAGGGCACCTGTTGGGATGAGCACCGGATGTTGTATGGAAACCAATTTGACAATAAATTATATATATATAAGAAAAGTGGGTTAAGGTGTAGTCAAAGCTAGATCCAATTCAGGTAGGGAGTTTAAGGATCAAAAACCAATGAGTGCTCACTGGGTTATTATTTTCCCTTCAAAACAATCCTTTGGGGGTCAGGAGGGTGTTTTTCGGTATGCAGAGTTAATATTGGAGGTAGAATCATGAATAAAAACCTAGGTTAGCAACAAGATAGCAGTAGAATTGTCCTGAAGAATGAGATAAAGGCAGGTCAACTTTATCCTGAGTGACAGACTATTGCTGGCACGGGCTTACTTTTAAAGTCCTGGGAACATCCCTTCTAGGCTGAACTGTTGTTTGTCTTTAATGCGCCAATCAGAGCCCAGCACTATAAAGTGGCTGGGGAGAGAAATGAAGGTGGTATATTCAATAGTTTTCATTGTGGCCAGAGTAAGGTTAGTGAGGGGGTTAAGGAAACAGTCTTATCTTCTCACCGTCCAAAACTCGAATAATCCCCTTATGGGCCTTTGCTGAGGGAAACAGAAAGTGCTGATGGGTGACAACCCTTGGGTTATACTGATGCCAATAAATGAAGATTTGGGGGGATGAGGAATGAAGGTCAGTGTGTGAGTGTGTGAAGAGCTCACTCTTTGATCTGACCATTCATCTTGATCAACCTTTGGATCCTGTGATGGTTAATTTTATGTGTCAACTTGACTGGTCCATGGGTACCTAGATACTTGGTTAAACGTTATTTCTGGTTGTGTCTATTAGAGTGTTTTAGATGATATTAACATTTGAATTGGTAGACCAAGTAAAGCAAAGTGCCCCTGGGGCGCCTGGGTGGCTCAGTCGGTTAAGCGGCCGACTTCGGCCCAGGTCATGATCTCGCGGTCCGTGAGTTCGAGCCCCGCGTCGGGCTCTGTGCTGACCGCTCGGAGCCTGGAGCCTGTTTCAGATTCTGTGTCTCCCTCTCTCTGGCCCTCTCCCATTCATGCTTTGTCTCTCTCTGTCTCAAAAATAAATAAACGCTAAAAAAAAAAAAAAAATTAAAGCAAAGTGCCCCTACCAATGTGGGTAGGCTGAGTAAGAAAGAATACACTCTCTCTGCCTGATTGTTTTTAAGCTGGACATTTGTCTTTTCCTGCCTTCAGACTCCTATGTCTGCATTCATATCATGTGAGCCAATTTCTTGTAATCTATCTCTCTCCTACACATGTACACACATGTGCATGCTCTAGCTCATTCTCTCTCTCTCTCTCTCTCTCTTTTTATTTCTCTGGGAAGCCCTAATATAGTACCAAAATTCCTATTGCTTGCCCCTTGATCAGTCCAATTCTCCCGTAAGTGACCTTCTTGGGAGAGCAGCTAGAATAACCTTGCACTTGTCCTGTAAGAGGAAGAAATAAGTATCGCCTACTTAAATCCACAACTGCTTGTCTGTAGCTATAACTGTAAGGGACTAGAATCAGCTCTTCTGATGCTCTTCTGGCTGAATTGACTGGCCAATGGATCAGTGGGAGTGTTGTGTAGAGCCAGCCTGTGCATCACTTATATTTGTGGGTGTCACTGCTTTAAATGTTCTCAGGGCAGAGATTGCATTGTTGTATTGCAGGTACAGTGGCTAGGATAACGCCACATGTGGGGGCTTCGGTGGAGTTCAGTGATAAGACAGTAATTGGCAATTTGCCCGCTGTATGCAGATCTCTCGGGAGAAAGAAGACTAACCAAAAAGCATGGTTATGTCTACCTGGCAAACATACTTAAAGCTGCAAAAGAAAAATGCAACTGGTCATCACGTGTTTGGTTGTTATCAGTACTGAGGAGCATTTAGCCCCCAGAGGGGAAAGGTCACCTATGCAACTTATTTTACGTTTAGCCCGCAGGTCAGACTTTAGAAGATCATCCTATTTATGTGTGTAGTTGGGAGCACACACGTGACATTTCAAGTATTTTGTGGATTTATTTAAAAAACAAGAAGAGAGGAGTGGTTTCCCGTTGAAGTTCTTTATCTTGGCAAAATGTAAGGATGATGATGACAGCTGCGATGTAGACTATGATGACGTAGGGCATATTTTAGAAGTGCCCCGCACTGCTGAACTTTAAACAGAAATTAACTTCTGTTTTTACCTACTGGTAAACTAGAACTGATTGCATTATTTTCTTTAAAAAAGTCAATGTGTTAGATCTTTATTTCTTGGTGCTTTGACCCACGTCAAGCTCTGTCTTTTCTGACCTTGCTTCCGCCTTTCTGCTCATTCTTACCTTTTCTTTCACCCTCCTCTTCTTCCTCCTTCCTTCGGTGGCCACGTGTAGAAAGATTAAAGACATTCTTTACTTGTGGCGTGGGCCCTGTTGATATCCTTCGAAAACACTACTGCACATCAGGCCACTTGAAAACTTACTAAGGGAATTTTCCAACGTTCACAATGTTTGAAGTAAATTAATTAAGTCTTGATCCAACCAAGTTTTATGTAAGTTTAGTTTTGACTATTGTTGACTATTTTTCACACCTACATAGATAATATATAACGTGTCGGGGGTGTATGTGTTAGCATCAAGGATAAAAGATTAGAAATGACTCCATATTGACCTTGCAGGCTGGCAGTCGCTTCTAAAAGATTGATAGCCATAACCCCCGGTCTCTATCCCTCAGATACCCGGTGGTAATAAGCTGGGATGAAATAGCTTTTCATTTTAAAGCAGATATACAGCTTTATTTTAAAAAGTGCCCCAATGCCTAAGAGAAAAACAGGTACACTTCGATTTCAAAGGATTTACTTGGTGAAGTTGTAAAGCATTCTAATAAAAAATGTGGCTTTGAACCTTATGAAAATGAGCTACACTGAAGCATGGAAGGTGAGTATCAACCTGAGGCCGCCCGGAGAGACAGATCAATCTCTAAGCTCTCTGCCATTTGAGCTCTGGGAGATAATTTAAGTGGAACTTTTTCCATGGTATCAGCTGCTTCCCTCTTTGTCATAAAGATAAACAACATCGCTAGGTGCAATGAAATCCACCTAAAATGAACCGAGTTTAAAATAAACTGATTCATACCATCTTACATGACCCAAGCTTTTCCAGGCGTCCTACAAAGGGTCACGTCATTAAATAAAAGGGAGCAATTAAAAAAGAAGAAGAAGAAGCTTTCTCCTAAGCTATGAGCTCATTATTCTCTAAGCTCAATCTCATAACAAGTACCTGCTATGCTAACATGAGCTTGGGGAGTGTTTGCTCTATAACCTCCAATGTGAGGTTGATTATTGAAATAACAGGTAGTGTCTATTGTGAACTATTCTATTTGGAGAGACAGAGACGGTGAGAGAGAGGCTGTGTGTATGCATCTATCGGTGTGTGAACATGGAGGGTGGAGCCTGTGCATTGCAAAATTATGTAGTAAGTAAAGTTTATAATTAGCATACTCTAAACTCCAACAGTTGCGGGTGCCCAGTTTTTCCTGCTGGTTCTGTCCTGTAGCTGCCCGAGCCCTTTGGCTACAGTGCCCCTGCCAGACTTGGCTGGCTCCATGCAGTGTCTCCTTCTCGTACATTTCTCTGTCCCTGTCCATTATCACAATTTACTATTCTGACCCCGGTAATTAGGTAGCTCTTCCTAGCTGATAGTAAGTGCCTTAGGGGGTTAAAGAAACATAGGAACATAGAAAATCAGAGCTGGATGAGATGTGGCCTAAAGCTCTCATTTTTGACCTTGGGGATCCCGGACCCCAGAGACAGAAATTACTGCAACCAAAGTCATACAGCTGGTTATTGAGGGCTAACAGGTTATCCTTCCCATGTCCTGTTTTATGTACCCTTCAGCCCAAAGGAGTGACTCTAATGGTGGAATTAACTCCATGCTTGATGTGGAAAAATAGATATGAAAGGGTTTTGAGCCATTTTGAGGTTTTCAATGGGAAGTCGTTCCTTCTTCTCTGCTATCGATTTGGCTTCTGTCTCTTGAGGTGCAAAGTATGGGTCCCTGTGCTAGGTGAGCATATCATCTAGCTGGTTCCACCTGTGCTGTTTGCCAGAGAAACTACCTCTGGTACCTTCTCTGACGGTGTCAGAAAAGTGGCTTCTGGGCAAGAGGTGAGCCTATCGCAAATAGTTTTCACCATTTCATTGAGCTCATTTCCATTCTCTCTCTTTTGCAAATTACTGATATGACTTGCCCACATAAATAGAAAGAAGCAGCTCTGCTTAAAAATGCCTGGGGCTGTTCCCTAAGAATTTCACAATGGGAAGCCATCCAGGAACACTTTAGAAATCAGTCATCTTTCTGCTTTCCTTGCTAGATTTTGCTCGGAACTTAATAGGCTAGAACCAAAAAGGCCAAATGGGCTGGTATCAGGGTCCTGTGGGAAACTCACAGGGGTGGAGCTCCTTTCGTCCTAGGCTTGCTTTCTCTTTAAGTGTTCACAAACATAAGATACAGGTTTTGGCTCTTCTCTTCTTGACTAGGCCTTGGTTTTGACCCCTGCCCTGTCTTTAGCCTACTCAGCTTAGTCTTAGGAAAGAATCCTGCTAAGTAAGTAATCCTCCCACTCTTGATATCTAATTACCGTTGAGATCTGATCATCCCTCATTCTTGACTTGTAAGCCCTTGGCCTGCCTTAATCAAGAATCTTGTAAGGCCAATTTAGCAAGAACCCCCTACCCTTGATATTCCTTCTTAGTATTTTTCCATCCATTGATCCCTTCACCCTGCCCATTGGCTACAAACACCCAGCTGTCTTTGCTGTGGCCAGAATTTAGCCCAACCTTTCTCCCCTATTGCAGTAACTCAATCGCAATACTCTTTGAATAAAGTCTTCGTTGCTGTTTTAACAAATGTCAGAATATTTTTTTTTTACTTAACAATCTCAATGCCAGAATTCCACCATACTATATCCCTAATGAGGTGACAACCCAGGCTCAACTTGAATACTTCCAGTGACAGGGAGTTCATTACTTTGAGGTAGACCATTTACATGATGTGCAAGAGGCAAAAGGCAGCAACCTATTGGACAAAACAACAGCTTTGGTGTCAGGCAGGCCTGGGTTGGTTGGCTGCTTTCTTCCTTCTAACCCTCCTGTGGCTTTCATTCAACAGATATCTTATGAACCCTTCACCAGCAACAGAGGAAAATGGGATAAGGAGTCTATTCTAGATAGAGGGAACAGACTGTGTGAAGGCCACCAGGCAAGAAATAGGCAAGGAAGGAGAGAGCATGGCATATGTTAAAAAATAATTTTCAGAAAAAGGTAAAATCATGATGCTTGTGCAGGTATAAAAATGGATATGTGTTAAAGAATTTATTTTACATATGATACGAGCAAATCAGGCAGATGTTATAACTGGTATCTAAACAGCACAGATATATATGGAGTAAAGGAATATTGAGATGAACTGCAAATAGAGAAAACCGGTGATTTCACAGGGGTAGAGAGGAGTCAGCTAAATCACTGCTGGGTAGGACATAACTTACATGTGTCTCCATTATCTACAACTAGCAATGAATTGCAAAATGGCTCAAAGACAACAAATGGGGATAGAATCTGATAACCCAGAAAACTATATTGTAGAGGATGCATAGTTTTCCACTAAAACACATTTTAAAAAAAAAAAAACTTTTTATGTTTACTCATTTTTGAAAGACAGAGAGAGACAGAGCACAAGCAGGGGTGGGGTGGAGAGAGAGGGGCACACAGAACCTGAAGCAGACTCCAGGCCCTGAGCTGTCCGCACAGAGCCCGACGCGGGGCTCGAACTCACGTACCACGAGATCATGACCTGAGCCGAAGTGGGACGCTTAACCCACTGAGCCACCCAGGCGCTCCAACACATTTTTTTCCCCCTATGTGTACTTAAGTAATTCAAAGATATTCTGTGTGGCTACATTGCAGTTCCAAGTAGTAAGTGGTTAGAGTGTGGTAAGCAAGGACCAGATCACGAAGGGCCTTTTAAGTGAAGCCAAGAAAATTAAGCAGGGAAGTAACAGAATCCGGTTTATGTCTTAAAGAGAGCATTCTGGCTTCGTTGTTATTGGAAGGACAGGATGAGATATATGCACCAAGTTAGGAGCGTGTTGTAACGCTGGACTCGAATCCTTGCCCTGCTGCTACTAGCCGTACCGTCTTAGGTGAGGTCACTCAACCTTTCTGAGACTCCATTTTCTCTTCTGGAAAATGGATAATAATGCCTTCCTAGTCTAACCCCTCTTGCCTTCTCATATTTGTAGATAGATCTCTTATTTCCCTTAAGTCTTCCTTTCTGAAACTAATCCTTCTCAGCTATTTTATGGTTCCTTCTCTCTCTCCTGGATACTCTCCCCTAGATGAAGTGAGAATCTCTCTTCACTTACAGAGATGAAATGAGCATAGTACTCCAGGCATGGTTGAAATAGTATATAGTAAAGTAGAACCATCAGTTCTCTTGATCTGGATAATAAAACTATTTTGTGGCCTACACTGCATTAGCCTTTTTAGCAACCATGCCATATGATTGGTTCATTTTTAGCCTATAGTTAATGAACGTGCCCGAGTGTTTTTCACATGAATTGCTGCTTAAGGGGATTTCCCTTCATTCAGAACACATGCAATGGCATTGTTAACTTATAGACAGGATTTCATTTTGCTTGTATCAGGCTAGCTTTTGAGTGTGTGTGTGTGTGTGTATGTGTGTGTGTGTGTGTGTTTAGTATATACTCATCTAAACATCACAAAATTTTTAACAATGACCAATAAATTTCCCTCCATGGATATATTATGTCTTTTATCACCCTTACGCTGAAGCAATCACTGTTGCCACTTTCTTGTAAATCCCTTGAAAAATATTCTATTTCTGTATAAGTAAATGTACAACTAAAAATACAAATGATAGCATACCATATACACTTGTCTGTACTTTGTCCTTCACAAGTAATAATGCCAATGGGATGTAAGCTCTAGGAAGGAAGGCAGTTTTACTTGTTTTTTAGCACCTAAAAAATGACACATGCTGGAGACTCTATACATATTTGTGAATGCTGATCAACATATTTGAAGATTTTCCATATCGGTATGTTCCAGGGATCAGCAACCTTTCTGTAAAGGACCAAATAGTAAATGTTTTAAGTTGCAGGCCATATGGTCTGTGTCACAACTATTCAGTTCTGCTGTTGTGGCATGAAATCAGCCATAGACAGACAATAAAAAACAAACAGGCATGACTGTGTTCCAATAAATTTTTATTTATGAAAACTGCGTGAAGCCAGGTATGTCCTATGGGCTGTACTTTGCCAACCCCTGCTATGTACAAGTCAATCTGGCATTTTTAAATAGTTGCAGACTATTCTATCACATGAGTGAAAGAAATATAAATTCTTTTTCAGACCCCTGTTTTAAATTTTTTAATCAGATCCCCGTTTTATGCTCATCTAGGTTAGCAATCTTTTGCTGTTATAATCAATGCTGCAGCAGTGTTTCAATGAGCAACCTTTTTCTTTGTGCACCTGTCTGAAAAATATCCCCTAAAATGTAATGGCCAGGTGAAAGAGAGCAGGCACTCGTAATTAAACAGATACTGCAAAACTGCTGTTTCAAGAAGTTGCATTAATCTGTGCTCCCACCTCCGATGTGTGACATTGCCTGTTTCTTCACACCCTCTCAGTGCTGTGCATTATTAAATTTTCATTTCTGCTAGTGTAGAGGGTGGAAACTAGGTGATCATTCATTTTCATTTTTACTTTTGAAAAATTCAAGCACACAGAAAACACAGAAAATAGTATTATAGGTACAGTAACAATTAAATAGATGCTAATATTTTACCTTATTTGCTGCACATCTCTCCTTTCTATTTTTTTAATTAAAAATTTTTTTAATGTTTATTTATTTTTGAAAAAGAGAGAGACAGAGTGCAGGAAGGGAAGGAGCAGAGAGAGAGGGAGACACAGAATCCAAAGCAGGGTCCAGGCTCCCAGCTATCAGCACGAGACCCACGCGGGGCTCGAACTCAAGAAACCTGAGATCATGACCTGAACCGAAGTTGGACAATTCCTGAGCCACCCAGGCCCCCTTCTCCTTCTTTCTTTTCAAAGAGGAAATAAAATGTTACAGATATAACTAGAATCACTCTTCCTAGTTATATCTAGGATGCATATATATAAAGGGAGAGGAACCGTTCATCTTCAGAGATAAAGATATATGTCACTACCTCAAAATTGACGTATATCACTACCCATATATATTATAATGTATATTGTATAATAATATATAATATGCATTACAAATACATATAAGGGAATGATATATAATAATATATAACAAATATATCATGTATATCATTCTATATGTGTGTATATGCATATATATGATGTATACACTCACATTAATATGTAGTATCTCTGTGTGTTTTTAAGCTTTATATAGTGGTATCATATTGTCTGCAACTTGTTTCTTTAGTTCAAAATTATTTTTGAGGTTTATGAAACTTGCTTTTATTTATTCAAAATTATGTTTGATGTTTATGCGGATATATGCACATCAAGTTCATTCATTTTAGCTACTCTGTGGTATTCCATTGTACGAGGAAACCATAGTTTATTTATCCATTTTCGTCCTGTGGGACAGTTAGGTGCTGTAAAGGATTAACAAAGCTGAAAACTAATTAAAGTGGTAGGTATGGACTTTAATCAATAATATACTATTGCAATAGGAAAAAGAGTCCGATGTGAAGTGAACACAACTTCGATTTGTACTGAGGGAATAGGGAAGAGTATAAGGGCTCAAGAGAGTCAGGGAGGTGAAAGATTAAAAAGTGGGAGAGGGACACCTGGGTGGCTCAATCGGTTAAGCCTCCAACTCTTGATTTTGTCTCAGGTCATGATTCCAGGGTCATGGGATGGAGCTTGCATCAGGCTGTGCACTGAGCGTGGAGCCTGCTTGGGATTCTTTCGCCACTCCCCTGTGCCTCTCCCTGTGCACGCCCGTGCTCTCTCTCTCTCTCTCAATAAATAAATAAACATTTTTTAAAAAGTGGGAGGGATGTTTGTCCCTGTAAAATCCATCTAGATTTGCTACCTGGCACTTACTGAAGTTAGGCTTCTATCCTCCCACAGAGACTGGGAGACAGGGAGGGACCCTATCTTCCGGTGTTGGCTGGAACAGTCATTTCTTTAGACAGACTTGATTTTTGCCAAGAAGGGACTTTAAGGGAACATCATCTTAGGCATGTGGCTTTGAGCTCTTAGAAACTATGTTAATGTTTTTGTTCAAGCAAGCCTTTATAGGCCAAGGTTGAGCCCTAGTTGAGAAGGGGCTCAGAGGAGCCTGGCTAGAGTTTGGCCAAGGAGAGGATCTTTGTCGAGGATTGTCACATTTTTTTTTTTTCCCTGTTAACAGTGCCACAGAGCACACCTTTGTACACATGTGCCTCGGTGTCACAGTTTCTTTAAGATAGAATCTTAGAACTGGAATTACTGTGATAGAAGGTGTGGCATCTTCAGGATTATCAAATCACTCTCCAGAATAGTTGCACAAATTCGTGTTCCTGTCAGAAATACATAAGATGTCCAATTTTCCCAAATCCTTAGCAGTCCTTGATCCACCAGACCAGCATTAGGGTTAAGGCAAATGAAATGAGTCGTGCAAGTTCATGGTCAGATCCTGTCTTCATTTGAAAGTTTGATACTTTGTTCATCATTGGAATTTTTTTCTCATTAATTTTGAGTTTCTAAAATCTTACCTTGACTAGTGAGTTTTTTTTGTGTTCTCTTATATTTTGTGCCTGAAGAGAGTGCCTCACTTGCCTCACCCTAGTCCCACCCCCGCTAGATATTAATTAAATTTATTCCTTTTTGTCATTCTAAGGAGAATAAAATGGTCCTTCATTATCCTAACTTGCATTTTCTGATTGTTACTGAGATCAAGTATGTTTTACCACACTTACTAACCATCTGGGTTTCTTCTGTGAAATACGTGTACATATTCTTTAACTATTTCCTTTGGGGCGGTTTGCCCTCTCTATATTAATTTATTAAACTTATTTATATACTCTGAATTAAAAAAAAAAAACAACCTTCATTGGCTATATTCATTAGAAATATTTTCTCCCAGTTTGTGTCCGGCCTCTTAATTTTGTTTATGGTGTCTTTTGTTAAGTAGAAAATTTCCCTCTATTTTTTTTAAACCATAAAAGACTCTTAAGTTGAGAGACTTTAGAGAACATAACCTAACTTTAGAGAACAAACAGGGTTGATGGAGGGAGGTTGGTAGGAGATGTAGTAGGGGAGTGATGGGTATTAAGGAGGGCACTTATGATGAGCATTGGGTGTTGTATGTCAGTGATGAATCACTAAATAAATTCTACTTCTGAAACCTATATTGCACTATATGTTAACTAACTAGAATTTAAATAAAAATTTGAAAAGCAAAAAAAAAGAAAAATTTAATTTCATTATAGTCAAATTTATCAGTCTTTTCATTTATGACCTGCATTTTTCATGAGTTTTTAAGATATTTTCTCTACCCCAAATCTCAAAACTTTTCCTTCTTTCTTTTGGGGAAGTTTTAAGGTTTTGCCTTTCATATTCAACTCTAATTCAGCAAGATGAGGTAGAAATTTAATTTTATCTTTTTTCATATAATGCTTGTTGCCTGACAAAATTTATTGACTCATTTATCCCATCTTTCCTTAATTAAATTATAATGGAATCTATGTCATATGCAAAGCTCAGATATGTAAAGTTGGTCTGTTTCTGAGTTTTCTGTTACATTGTATTGTTCTATATGTCTATTCTTGTACCAATACACAAAAAATAATGATTTTTTTTCTCATGGCTGAATAATATCCCATTGTGTATATACAGCACATATTTTTTAGCCATTTATGTGTTGATGGGCATTTAGGTTGTTTCTGTATGTATATCTTTTGCGAATAGTGTCGCAATAATCATGGGGATGCAGATATCTCTTCAAAATTCTGTTTTTATTTTCTTTGGGTATATATCCAGAAGTGGAATTGTTGGATCATATGATAGATCTATTTTTAATTTTTTGAGGAAACTCCATGTTTTGGGTTTTTTTTTTTTTTTGTGGTTGGACCAATTTGTATTCCCACCCACAGTGTATAAGCATTCCCTTATCACCACATCCTCACCAGCACCTGCTGTCTCTTATCTTCTTGAACACAACCATTCTAATAGATGTGAGGAGATATCTCATTGTGATTTTGGTTTGCATTTCCCTGATGATTAGTCATGTTGATCATCTTTTGACGTGCCTGTTGGCCATTTTGATGTCCTCTTTAGAAAAATGCCTATAGAAAAAGAGAGTAAAATAACAGTTACCAGGAGATGAGGTGGGAAAATGAGATTGATACTGTTTAAGGGTACAAACTTGCAAAGAGTAGTAAATGAGCCAAAGAGATCTAATGCACAGTACACTGAATACAGACAACCATACTTTAATTATGTAATGTGATAAATATTGCTACAACAGCAATCATGTTACAATGTATAAATATAACAAAGTAACATGTTGTACACTTTAAATTTACACATTGATGGAAACAATACGCAAAACTAAAAGTCAACCAACTGAATGGGAGAAGATATTTACAAACGACATGTCCAAAAAGGGTTGGTATACAAAATATATGACGAACTTATAAAATTCAACACCCAAAAAACAAATAATCCAATTTAAAACAATGAGCAGAAGAAATGAGCAGACATTTCTCCAGAGAAGACATCCATACAGCCAACAGACACATGAAAAGATGTTCAACATCACTCATCATCAGGGAAATGCAAATAAAATATCATCTCACACCTGTCAGAATGGCTAAAATGAACAACACAGTAAACAAGTGTTGGTGAAGATGTAGGGAAAAAGAAACCCTTTTGCACTGTTGGTGGGAATGCCAACTTATGTAGCCATTGTGGAAAACAGTATTGAGGTTGCTCAAAAATTTAGAAATAGAAGTAGCCTATGATCCAGTAATCACACTATTGGATATTTACCAAACAACAACAACAACAACAACAACAACAACACTAATTCGATGGGATACGTGCACCCCTATGTTTATTGCAGGATTATTTACAATAACCAAATTATGGAAGCAACCCAAATGTCCATCAATCGATAGATGAATGGATAAGTAAAAAGTGGTATATATATTTATAATGGAATATTATTCAGCCATAAAAGAACGAAATCTTGACTTTTGTAATAACATGGATAGAGCTAGAGAGTAAAATGCCAAGTGAAATAAGTCAATCAGAGAAAGATAAATACCATATGATTTCACTCATATGGGGAACTTAAGAAATTTAAAAGATAAGCAAAGAAAAAAAGAGAGGGACAAGTTAAGAAACAGACTCTTCACTATAGAGAGCAAACTGATGTTTTCAGAGGGGAGGTGGGTGAGGGTTGGATGAAATAGGCGATGGGGACTAAGGAGGGCACTTGTCATGATGAGCACTGATGATGTATAGAATTGCTGAATCACTATATTGTACACCTGAAACCAATATAACCCTGTATGTTAACTATACTGGAATTTAAAATGAAATGAAATAAAATAAAAATAAGTTTATACAACATCATGTCAAATCTATTCAATAAAAATTAAAAATAATTATAGCTTAATAAGTTGATTTTGTGGAGGATAAATCCTCCATTTACGATGATGATGATGATGCAGCATTATCCTGGCTCCTCTTGGCCTTTTATTCTTTAGTATAAATTTTACGATTAGCTTTTGAAGGAAAAATTTTGTTGGAATTGTATTGGATTTATGAAATAACTTGGAAAAAATTACAATCTTTGTGATACTGATTTTCCTATCCATGAATATGTCACATGGACATTGACATGTGTGGGTGACATTTCTTTATATATTTATCTCATTTTATGCTTTTAATATTTTATAATTTTCTCCATAAAAGCCTTATATTTCTATTATTAGATTTGTTCTTTAATCCTTGTAGTATTTTTCTATTGTAAATAATATCTATAGTTATTTTATTTTTAAATTAATTGTTGCTGGTGTTTAAGAACATAGTCTTTATACATTAACTCTATATGCGACAACATTATAGTTTTTTTTGGGTTTTCTGTGTAGACAAACATTATGTCCAAATAATGTCAGTTTTATTTTTTTCTTTCCCATATTGAAATAGTTGATTTCTTTTTCTGGCTTAATTGTGTTGGCCAGATTTCCCAGTATAATATTGACTGTAAGCATTAAGCATTACTGTAAGCAGTAAGCATTCTTCACTTGTTCTTGATGTTAAAGCAAACATTTCAAAGGTATCACCAATTATAGTTGTTATATATTTTCCAGTAGCTAGCCTTTATTAAGTTAAGGAAATCAACTTTTTAAGAAGACTTTACTTTTTTCGAGTAGTTTTAATGTACAACAAAATTGAGAGGGAGATACAGAGATTTCTGATATACCCCCACACCCACACTTGCATCACATCCCCCATTGTCAACATTCCTCACCAGAATGGTGCAATTTTTACAAAGGATGGACCTACACTGGCACATCATAATCACTCAAAGTCCATAGTTTACCTGAGGGATTCACTCTTGGTGTTGTACATTTTATGGGTGTGGATAAATGTATAGTGACACCCATCCATCATTATGATATCATAGAGTAATATGATATCATTGCCCCTCCCCAATTCTCTGTGCTCTGCCTATTCATTTCCTCCCAGTAACCCCCACACACATACACACTGGCAACAAGTTGTTGTTGTTTGTTTTTTTTTTTTTTTTACTGTCTCCATAGTTATGCTTTTTTTTTTTTAATTTTTTTTAAACGGTTATTTATTTTTGAGACAGAGAGAGACAGAGCATGAACAGGGGAGGGGCAGAGAGAGAGGGAGACACAGACTCCAAAACAGGCTCCAGGCTCTGAGCTGTCAGCACAGAGCATAGTTCTGCCTTTTAGGAAATTAACTTTTATTTTCAGTTTTCTGACAGTTTTTATCCTGAAAATGTGTTGGTATTTATCAAAAACTTTTCCTGCATTTCATCAAATTATTTTTCTGTTTGATCTTGTAATGTTAAAAGACATAGAATATGTTTTTTTCTTGAATGCAAAACCATCACTGTAGTCTGCAGAGATACCAAACTTGGTCATGATGTGGTGTATAGATGGATTGGTTTTGTAATATTTTATTTAGTGTTTTTGTGTTTATGTTCATAATTGAGCTTGGCCTGTAATTGTTCCTTTTTGCTTTGTCCTTTTCTGCTTTTGATGTCAAAACTAAACTAGGCTCATTAAAGCACTGAATGCCTTTTTTCTGGAACATTTATGTAAATTAGATATTATATGTTCTTTGAAAGTTTACTTTTTGAAATTTAGTGGAGGGAGATTTTTAACTATTTATTCAATTTTTAAACAATAATCGTAGAGCTTTTCAGGTTTTCTGTTTCTCTCTGGGTTGGTTTGGAAACAATTTTCCCTAAGATTAATTAGCATAAAGCTCTTTGTAGTCTTCTCTTTTGATGGTTAAAAATATCATCACTAAAAAATTCATTTAATTACAGTGGTGGGTATATGTCATTATACATCTGTATAACGCAAAGGCATATTGTATAATGAAAAGGCAAAACTATAGAGACAGTAAACAGATCAATGTTTGCTAGGAGTTGGGGGGTGGGGAGAAAGGATGAACAGGTGAAGCACAGAGGATTTTTAGGGCAGTGAAAATACTCTCTATGGCACCATAGTGATGGATACATGTCATTATGCATTTGTCCGAACCCATAGGTTGTACAAACGAAGAGTGAAACCTAATGTAAACTTCGAATGTTGAGTGATTATGATGTACCCATGTAGTCTCATTGACTGTAACAAACGTACCACTGTGGTGCAGGATGTCAATAGTGGGGGAGACTGTGCATGTATAGGGACAGGGGATATGTAGGAACTTTCTGTATCTTCCGCTCAATTTTGTTTGGATCCTAAAACTGCTCTCGAAAATGGAATCCATTACTTAAAAATCTACATTTTATTATGGGTGAAGTTTACTACTTATAAATTTAAAATCCATTTAAAAAGCATTCTGTGAACCGCGTGTCCATGTTGTTGGTTCATTTTTATTTGAGCTGTTACTTTTTATTATAGTTTTTAAAGAACTCTTTATATATAAATGATATTAGGTCTTTATGCTATGCTGTAAATATCGATTCATTTTTCTTCAAATGTTTAGAATAATTTTTGCAGTCAGAAATTAAAATTTTCTCAGTATTGAAATTTATCAGTCTTTTCCTGCATGACTCTTTCCATTTTATGTATTGCTTGGAAAGGCCTTCCTCAACGTTAGATTAATTTATAAATATCCTGTCATATTTTCACTTAGTATTTTTGTCATTTTATTTTTTATATTTAAATCATTTACTATCTATCTGGTATATATTTTTGGGTAGGGAGTTGTCCAACTTCATAACAATTGATAACATCAGTTATTAATCAGTCATCAATTCAGTAACATCAGGTATTGAATAGTTAATTTCCTGACAGATTTTAAATACCATCTATATAGCACAAAACACCTATCTGTATAGCTGCCCTTTCTGGACACTTTGTTCTGTTTCATTGATCAGTTTGTTTTCTTATTAGCCAGTGTATAATTACCATAACTTTATAATATATTTTTGAGCACTTTTCTGGCTATTCTTACATGTTTATTTTTTCTCCATGAACTTAATATCTGCATATCTAAATCCCCAAAGTCCTGTTGGTATTTTCATTTGGATCACAAATGAATAGACTAAATTTTAGACTAATCTGTGAGCTGTTATCCTACAACATTGAGTTTTCATATTCAAGAGCAGTGTATCTTTCTAGATGTGCAAGTTTTCCTTTATACCTCTCA
The DNA here is from genome assembly GCF_022079265.1 of Lynx rufus. Lineage (NCBI taxonomy): Eukaryota > Metazoa > Chordata > Mammalia > Carnivora > Felidae > Lynx > Lynx rufus. The sequence continues at coordinate 8,422,614 of NW_025814833.1, forward strand.
GTGATACTTTAAAGCTTAAAGTCCTCTTCATAGGAATCTTACTGGGTTTTGTTTGGTCCTGTTCTAAATAGAATCTTTACTTCCATTAGAGTTTCTAATAAGATGAAAGTCAATGGTTTCCTCATTTGTAAACTGATAATGATAATAATAACCGCTACTTCCTAGAGATATTTCAAAGATTGAAGAAAATAATGTATTAAAGCTCTTGGCACAGTGCCTGACACCGAATAGCCATTTCATATTCATTGGAGAACTTATTCTTAGACATTATGTCATGAACCTACCAGGGGTATACAATACATTGTCACTCAGATATCTGACTCTTCGCCGTAACATCTAGACTCTGTATGCCTTAGAATCCCTATTGGAACATAGGACAAGCAATTCCAATCGCCATTTCAAGAAACAAGTGGTAGTAACAATGAGAATGACTTTTTTTTTTTTTTTTTTTTTACCATTGGCAATTAAAGCAATTCTCAGGGGCTCTTTCCTCTGTTTCTGTCTTTCTATCTGGAGTACTTAAACAGATCATGGTATATTTTCTCCATACCCACGCAGGACTTTCTTGATTACGGAGAATACAGTAACATGGAATCTCTCACTATGATTGGGAAACATTTCCTGAGGTGATTAATATTGGATTATTATGAAATGAATTTTGGTGGGCTAGACAGATGCTTTCTGCTTTGGAGCACCTGTTTGATTTTTCCTCATGATCTGAGCTTTTAATCCTGATAAGAGTGATTTTTGAAGTTTGAGGTAGAAAGAATCCTGTCTTCTGACTCCCCTGGGTGGAAAGATCTGAGCTTTTTTTCTGGTAGGGTACAAAATCTTAGCTGGCTGGAAAGAACAATTTATCAAGGGCTGTTGGCTATAGTATCTAACTCATCCATGCATATCAGCACCCGCTCACAGGAGCCCTTGAAGGAAATGGATCTGGGTCTTGGAAGCAAGTACAGCTTTTAAGACTGGTCCATCTTTTATGATATTTGGAATTCCAAGGAGACGCCACTGTCCTTTTCAGTTCTTCTCTGTCAGCTCATGGAGGCCTTTTAGCCTGCAATTGAGAAATAAGTACACAGGAAAAGGATTGCAGAAATGTGCAGTTAATTCAGAAGGAAAGATTTGTATTAGCTGCCTACATTTTAAAAGAGGAAGGTCTTGAATGTCTGGAGGTGGGGGTATTATATTGGGGAACTGTTACAACAGAGTATTGATAATATTTCTGAAAGGGACAGTTTGGTCCTGTAAAGGCAAATTTCTTTAACACCAAACTTGAATACACACATAGCCAAATTAACGCAGTCACAATCCTTTTTTATATCCTGTCATTGTTGTTACTGTCTTTACATATCTAGGCAAATGACTCTATAAGGCTGAAGGAAATGAGCATATAAACATAAGGCCTCTCTTTTCCCATCCACTGAAGCCCCATCTTTGTTGCCTCAATCTAGCTATACATAATACATCATCTTACTGAGTCTAAACACAATCGCAGTGAGTTCTTACAGATTGGGGTCTCGGGATCATAAAGAACCCTGTGAATATCTACTTTTAACTAAGCAACTTTGCCTTGACACATAGGCAGGCTAAGGGGCTTATCTAGCCTCGTTCAGAACAAATACTGAGTATTTACTTGATGTAAAGTATAAATTGTAAACCTGGCAACAGCTCCTGGGGGACTCCCAATTTGGTAAAGCCTAACCAAGGTCAAACCTTAGCTTTAAGTCATTTATGAAACAAATTGATGGAATGTCCATAACATACCAGGCACTGTGCAAGGCACTGAGAATATAAGACTGAACAGGTCATGGTCTCTGACATCAAGGACATTATAGACAGATAGGAAGACAATTCTGAAACAGGGGGATCAATGCAGTGATAGAGAGAAGCATAGGGTTCTGAGGCCTTGGGTTCAGAGATGATCACCCAGGGAGGTCAAAGGTGGAAATCTTGGAGCACAACAATAGTTGAGGTTTGAGCAGGGCAAGAGGATCTAGAATAGAAATCTAAGGATGAATGGCCAGAAAAGGAGCGAAAGTAGGAGAGAATGATTTCATAGAAATCAAAAGAGGAGAGAGATGTTTAAGGGTGGAGTAAGCAATAATATCAAATGGAACAGAGAGATCAATTAAGAAAATGACAGATGAGTATCAGTTGAACTTGGAATTAGGAAGATCATTGGTGACTTCAGGGAGAGCAGTGTTAGTGGAACTGTGAGAGATGAAGCCAGTTTGCAATTAGTTGAGGTATTGATGGGAAATCAGAATATTAGAATCGTGAGTGTAGACTGTCATTTCGAAGAGTTTAGCTGGGAAAGAAAGGAAAGCAAGAGGATGCCAGCTAGAAGGGGTTGTAGGTTAAGGAGGGTTTTCAATATTGCTTCATGTGGAAGAGACTCGAGCATGCCATGAGGCTGTGGAAAAAGAGTCAGCAGGAGAGGGAAAATAGGATCCAAGCGGTGAGTCAGTCTTGGACAGGAGGCATGATAGCTTATTCTTTGGGACTAGAGAAAAGGAGTCAACAGTGGGAGTGGTTGCTGGAGAGGAAAGTCTCCCTTGATGACCTTGATTTTCTCAGTGAAGCAAGAGGTTTGAACATCTGTAGATAGTAGGTGGCGGGAAAATAAAGATGACCAACAACAATAACAGCAATATAATAATAATAATAATAATAATAATAATAATAATAAATATTTGGAAATTCAGCAGTTTGGTAGTTTTAGGCTAGTGTGTACAGCAGTTTCTTTAGCTCCGGGTCCCTACTGGGTTATTGAGGGAAATCAAATTCTTGCTTGGAGCCTTCCCGCCTTCCTCTGTAAACAACTCCACACACACTGAAGGTACCCAAACTTTGAAATATATCTGCTGATAATAATGAGGAGGAGAAGGAGGAATCATTAACATTCAGTCAGTGTTTTCTAAGTGCCAGACAATGTTATAAGCTCTTCACATGCATTAGAGTCAGCTAAGTGAGTTAATCCATGGAAATGGATTGATTGTGTGTGTGTGTGTGTATGTGTGTGTACATATGTGTATTACAAACATAGAGATGATATCCATGTAACCTATGTACTCTACACTATGCCCGACACTTAGCAGTAACTCTTGCTTTTCCTTTCTTTACCCATCTTCCCATCCTTCATCATTCTTAGCCCTCACAACTCCCCCCCCCCCCACGCCCAGGACTGGGGTAGGAGAGAGGTGAATACAGAACTTGTCATTTCCTTGAGGAGAGGGGCTATGCTATACCCCGTTTGAGGTCCCCGTGAGCGCTGGCATGGTAGTGGACCCGTGGCAGGCTCTAAATAAGCTCTTAGGCTGAGGCAGTTTTTGGCAACCACGACTGGCAGGTTCTCATAAGCACGGAGTTCAGCCACCCAGTAACAGCCCTTTAGGCAGCTCCCTGCTGGGGACAGGGTATCAGACCTGGAGGTTGAGGACCTGCATTCCAGATGCAGCTCTGCCCCCGGACCAACCGTGTGACTCTGTGCAAATCCCTGCTTTCCTGGGCCTCAGGGTCCTCACCTGTGAAGTGAAGGGTATAATCTTTTCTCTGCCCACTTCACCAAGGTTCTGTGTGGACCCAGTTTGGCTGACAGTCATGAAAGTTCTTTGCAAAGGAAAAAGTTTACAGATGCAAAGGGATGTTAAACTCCCAGGGCCAGGGCTTGACTCAGAAGAAGAGAGGAAGGGAGAGTCCCTGTGTAACTTGCACATATGGGGGTTTTAATTTGCTTTCCTCCTGTTTAACCAACATCCGTGATTCAAGCTCGTACTGCATTGGAACACCGTGTCCTTTGAGATCCTCAGGGACAGGATAATTTGTAAAGCAGGGAGGCAGCAACCAGCTCATGGCATAGTGAAAAATAGATGAAATATGGTGGGGTCCATATCTGTATTTTTTCAAACGTTGCCTGACTGACAGTGGTCAGGCAAAAGGAAGGTAGCTTATCTCCTGCTTCACTAGAAAATCTTTCTCCCATTACCCCTGCCTGCTCTTGCAGTATAGTCAGACTCTCCAGCTCGGTCCTGAGCCCTCTTCTTTCCATTTATCCTCCCTTCCTTCCCGCGTAATGCCATGCGTTCTCTTAGCTTTGAGAACCAACTCCCAAATCTGTGCCTACAGCCCAGAGCTCTGACCCGAGCCCCAGATCTGAAACCACTTGGATGTCCTAGAGGCGCCCCAGGTTTTCCCTCTCCAAAATCTAACTTCCCACTTCAAACCGGCTGCTTCTCCTTGAGCGTCAGCTATGCAGAAGAGATCCCCTCAGAGGCAAAAAGGGAGATGGTTTGGATTTGAGGACACAGTCCAGGCCCCCTTTGTTGTGCGATTGAGCAGAAATGAATAGGGGTGAAGTCTAGGGAGCTGGATGGAATACAGATGAAACCTTGTGTTAATGAAGTTCTCTTTATTTTCATGACCGTTCATCTCAGCTGGACCCCTGGTGCTGACTGCCACTCCATTTCCTTGGTCCGTTCATTCACTCTCTCACTCTTTTTACTTTCCCCTCCTCCTCAAACCCTTAACCCCTCCTCCCTAACACCCCCTCCACACCTGCCGACCTTCCGAAGCAGTCAAAATAGAGTTCCCAGAGACTCCCACATCTCCCCACCTACTGCAAATATACCCGTATTCTTTCTCTTCTCTCGTCATTATGAAAGAACCATCTCAGCTCCTAAGACCAACTCCTCCCTGTGTGTACGGCATGCCAACAGCCTCAAGGCTATTGCGCTAGTAATTCTCCCCTTGATCTCCCACATCAGTGATTTTCACTCTTTACTGGACCATTCCTACCTCCATATAGACATAGTGTTACTGTTTGTATCTTAAAACAAAACAAAAAACCTCCTCTTAACTCCACCTGCCCTGTATCTGTGGCCTCAGTTCTCAGCTCACTTTCTTAGCAAAACTCCTTTAAATTAAAAGTTGTCTTTACTTGCTGTCCCCACTTCTCTTATGTGCTCACTCTAATCCGGATTTTTGCTCCATCACTGTACCAAAATTGTTCTTTTTAAAAAAAAAATTTAAATATTTATTTTTGAGAGACAGAGAGACAGACAGAGCACGAGGTGGGGGCAGACATAGAGGGAGACACAGAATCCGATGCAGGCTCCAGGGTCTGAGCTGTCAGCACAGTGTCCGACACAGAGCTCAAACCCTTGAACCGTGAGATCATGACCTGAGCAGAAGTCAGATGCTTAACTGACTGAGCCACCCAGGCACCCCTGTACCAAAATTGTTCTTTGTAAAAGTCACCCATGACCTCCACTTTGTTACTTAAGCGATCAGTTCCTATTCCTTATCTTGCTAGACCTATCAGCAGCAATGAACAGAGCTAATATGCTCCTTAAAATACTTTCTTTGCTTGGTTTCCAGGATTTGGCCCTCCTCTGGTCCTCCTCCTACCTCGCTGGCTGCTCCTGGTCAGTCTCCTTTGTTAATTCTTCTTCCTCTCTGTGTCCTCTGATCCCTGTGATCCCCAGGGTTCCATCTCAGAATGCTTTTCTCTTTCATCTGTACTCATTGCCTCAGTGATCTTATCCAGATTCATGGCTTTAAATACTAACTGTACAATCATGACCCCTAATTTGAAATCCCCAGCCTGGACCTCTTCTCTAAGTAGTAGCCTCATACTTCCAAAATGGAATTTTTAATCTTCACCGCCAAACCTGCTTCTCCCATAGTCTTTCCCATCTCAGGAAATGGCAATTCCATCCTTGAATTTCCTCCCCCCCCCTCTTAATATTCCCCCCCAACCCCGTCCATCCAATTCATAAGGAAATCATGTTGGTATTACCTTCAAAATGTATCCAGAATTTAATCAATTCTCACCATTTTTATTGCCAAAACCCTGGTCCAGGCAACACGATTTCACATCTAGCTCATTACAGTAGCCTCTTCCACTAGGCTCCCCCTTCCAGCCTTATACCCCTACATTATATTTTCCATACAGAACCATGAGTGAACCTTTTGAGGCATAAGTCATGTCACTCCTCCATTCAAAACCCTCCAATGGCTCCTATTTGACTTAGAGGAAAAGCAAAGTCCTTACAGCAGCCTGCAAGATCCTAATTGGGCACTGATCCTCATCTTTTACCTACTTTGACTTCATCTCCCATCACTTTCCCCTTTTGCGCACTATGTTCTAGCCACACTAGTCTCCTGGCTCCTTCTAGAACAAGCTAGTCCTATTCCTGCTTGTGGGTATTTTTCCTTGCTGTTGTTATCTCTGCCCGGAAGGATTTTTCTCCCATGTACACACATAGCTCCTTCTTTCAGCGAATGAAAGAAGCAAAAACAATGAGAGAATGATAAACAACCTCTTGAAATCTTCAAGACACCTAAGCCCATTAAGGCTGTTCTTCTTTGTCTTTCTATATACTCTCTTTGGGAGGTTTCAACTCTTACCTATAAGTTCATGACTCCCAAACCTCTATTTCCAGTCCAGATATCTCTTCTGAACTCCAGATCCACATCTCCAACTGGCTACTGACAGAGCAACTGCCAGTTGCTAGTTCTGGAGGAAACAGTGGTAGCTGGAATCTAGCTGGTACTCTGCTCACCAAGCCTTGCACCAGGCGGCACCATGCAGACTGGATAAAGTGGTGGTACTCTTTTCTTCCCAGGAATGTGCCAGCTGTCTGTCCACTGACCAAGTCTTATGCTCAGGGCTGTCTACCTGGAGAAAGCATCTTGTCCATTGTTAACACAAAATCTCCAAGGAGGTTAGCTCTAACTCTGCCCCCCTGGGCATTACTGCTTGAATGTTCCATTGCAACCTCAAACACGATGTGTCCAAAAATGAACTCATCCTCTTCTCTTATCTCCACTGTGAATCTACTCTTGTTCTTTACTTCCAAATGTCTGTTAATAAAGTCATCATTTTCCCATTCAAGCTCCAAACTTTATTTTTTTTAATTTTTTTAACGTTTATTTATTTATTTATTTATTTAAAAAAAATTTTTTTTTCAACGTTTATTTATTTTTGGGACAGAGAGAGACAGAGCATGAACGGGGGAGGGGCAGAGAGAGAGGGAGACACAGAATCGGAAACAGGCTCCAGGCTCTGAGCCATCAGCCCAGAGCCCGACGCGGGGCTCGAACTCACCGACCACGAGATCGTGACCTGGCTGAAGTCGGACGCTTAACCGACTGCACCACCCAGGCGCCCCAACGTTTATTTATTTTTGAGAGAGAGAGACACAGACAGAGACAGAAAAAGAGTGCAAGCGGGGGAAGAGCAGAGTGAGAGGGAGACACAGAATCCGAAGCAGGCTCCAGGCTCTGAGCTGTCAGCACAGAGCCCAGTGTGGGGCTCAAACTCATGAACCATGAGATCATGACCTGAGCTGAAGTCGGACACTTAACCAACTGAGCCACCCAGGTGCCCCCTTTTTTTTTTTAATTTTTTTTAACGTTTATTTATTTTTGAGAGAGAGAGACAAAGAGAGAGAGACAAAGAGAGAGAGACAGAGAGACAGAGTGCAAGCAGGGGAGGAGCAGAGAGAGAGAAGGAGACACAGAATCCGAAGCAGGCATCCAAACTTTAGACATCTTTCTCCCACTACCTTCTGCCACATTTAGGCAGAGTTTCAGGTTTTGTCAGTTCGACCTGCATGTCATTTCTTATCTGAGGAATCCTAGGACCTCATTGAATCCACTTGACTATAATCACATCCTACCTAATTCTGAGAGCTGTTTAGGAAACTATCTCAGCAAATACCTGTGGAAGTTGTTGGCCACAGGTGGGTAATTGTCCATTTAAGCTACAAAGCTGGGGGTGCCTGGGTGGCTCAGTCGGTTAAGCGTTCGACTTTGGCTCAGGTCATGATCTCGCGGTTCATGAGTTCAAGCCCCGCATCGGGCTCTGTGCTGACAGCTCAGAGCCTGGAGCCTGTTTCAGATTCTGTGTCTCCCTCTTTCTCTGACCCTCCCCTGTTCATGCGCTCTCTCTGTCTCAAAAATAAATAAATGTTTAAAAATAAATAAATAAATAAATAAATAAATAAATAAATAAACTACAAAGCTGGCTTAAGTAGAAAATCCAGGAAAAGACTGCAGAATAGCACCTCTTTTCCATATTCCAGATCTGGATAGAAATAGGTAATGGAGAGCAAATTATAGACTTCCCTGGAGTATTGAGATAGGAATTGGTAGCCCCATTCCAATTTTACAAAGCACACCAGTAAGGCACACCCAACTTTTGTGAACTTTTGTTTTCTCATCTGTAAAAATGAGGTAATTCAAGAAGATGAACTCTCAGCTTCCTCTTGCTCGGATAGCCTAAGTTTCCAGGCCTCTTGCTCAAATGCATACTTCACATCAGAAAGCAACAGGAGAGGGAAACTAGCATTTATTAAGTACCTTTCATGTACCAAATTCATTATATCCATTATGCAACTTAATACTCATGACAATTTTGTAATAACGAGATGCCTGTTTTACAGCTGAAGAAACTGAAGTTCAACCAAGTTAAATAAAAAGGTAGGGTCATGGGGCGCCTGGGTGGCTCAGTCAGTTAAGCGTCCGACTTCGCCTCAGGTCATGATCTCCTGGTCCGTGAGTTGGAGCCCCGCGTCGGGCTCTGTGCTGACAGCTTGGAGCCTGGAGCCTGTTTCAGATTCTGTGTCTCCCTCTTTCTCTCTGACCCTCCCCCGTTCATGCTCTGTCCTCTCTCTGTCTCAAAAATAAATAAACGTTAAAAAAAAAAATTAAAAAAAAAAAGGTAGGGTCACACACTGAATAGGACTGGGCTTGATCCCCGGTCTCCGTGCCTTGAAAGCCTGCCTCTTGGATCAAGATGTAGAAGTTGCCCCTGTGGTTTTTCACTTAAATGCCGTTCTTTAGTCCCAAGATACAAAATGATTTATTTTGAAACTAAGTGCACTGAACCAATGTTCTAAGCATTATTTATAATCATTTGAACACTGGAGCTCACGTCTCTCTTCCTCTTTTTGTCCATTTCACTTCAAGCCACATATTGCAGTAATCCGAAAGCATGGTGTTTCCTCCAGGGAAAAACATAACTGTGCATAGCTTTGTGGCATGAGCAGGATTAATTATAGAGAGGGATAATTAGAATGCTAGGTAAAACCATTTATAACATCATTCAAGTCAAATTATTGGCAGCATCCTTAGAGAGGACCCGTTCCCTTCCCTTTTCTATAATCAAGTGCCTTTTCTTTGCTGGAAGAACTATCGGGAAAGTCCATCTTTAAGTGAGAACGTTTAATTACATCCACTAGGGTCACATCTACCAGTTGGAAGGTGAAAGAATAAACCTGTTTGCTAAGCACTTTGCATCTCCTAAGGTGCCTCGACTGTTTGGCTGATATTTTTTTTTTAACGTTTATTTATTTTTGAGACAGAGAGAGACAGAGCATGAACGGGGGAGAGTCAGAGAGAGGGAGACACACAGAATCTGAAACAGGCTCCAGGCTCTGAGCTGTCATCACAGAGCCCGACGCGGGGCTCGAACTCACAGACCGTGAGATCATGACCTGAGCCCAAGTCGGCCGCTTAACCGACTGAGCCACCCAGGCGCCCCAAGTTTGGATGATATTTTTAAAAATTACCAGTGGATATTTTTAAAAATTACCGCCTGGGTGGCTCAGTCGGTTAAGCGGCCGACTTGGGCTCAGGTCATGATCTCACGGTCTGTGAGTTCGAGCCCCACGTCGGGCTCTGTGATGACAGCTCAGAGCCTGGAGCTTGCTTCGGATTCTGTGTGTCGCTCTCTCTGCCTCTCCCCTGCTTATGCTCTCTCTCTCTCTCTCAAAAATAAGTAAAACATTTTAAAAATTTTTAAAAAATCACCGGTGGTGAATTAAAGCTCTTTCTTTAACATTTATTAATTTTTGAGAGAGACACACACAGAAACAGAGAGACAGACGGTGAGTGGGGGAGGGGCAGAGAGAGAGGGAGACACAGAATCCGAAGCAGGCTCCAGGCTCTGAGCTGTCAGTACAGAGCCCGACATGGGGCTTGAACCATGAACTGTGAGATCATGACCTGAGCCAAAGTCGGACGCTTAACTGAGTGAGACACTCAGGTGCCCCTTAAAGCTTCTTCTATAACACTACACAACCATGAAACATTAACTAATTTAAAAATGTGGTCACATATGTGGAGTTCTGGTTTTTCACCTCTGTTGATAACCAATGACTGTTTTGACTGACAGGAGTAGAATAGTTTAAGACAACACTAGTTATTCATGCCTTTGCTCGGATTACTTTGTATCACAGTAGCATTACCCAGAAAAATTCCCAGGGAAGGAGACATAGGACAGGTAAACTTTGATGGGAAGAAGAGAGACTATGGAGTTTGGGCACTGGTTCCAAGTGCTATAACTGAATTAGCCTATTATTTCATTCCTTTTTTTCTGTCCTTCTAGGACTAGGCCTTTCTTTTCTAGATCATTAGCAGACAGGCCTGTCCCGATCGCTGAAGGGGAAATGGGTGGGCAGTTAAGAGGTGGCATGACGATGTTTGGTGCTTAGAAGTGCCTTCTGCTTGGAGGAAAGAGAGTATACCTGAAGAGAACAGGCTCTCTGAAGTCTTAACCGAGAGAAGTAATGTGAAATCCTGCCCCCCCCCTTTTTTTTTTTTACTGTATCACAGGCCGTAAAGAGGGAATATTTGAAGGCTAGTGGGCTTTTTTTTTTTTTTAAGACCCTTCAGTAACACAGAGGTAACTGATGTATTGGGCAGCTAGGCCTATTAGTGATCATAGCCCCTCAGAGGTAAAAAGCACAGTCAAGAATCAATGAGGCACCCACGCTAAGCTGCAGAACTGCTGTCAGAGGAAAAACAAACAAAAAAAAGGAATGGAACAACAGTAGTCCACGTCAGTTAGGGTGTGCCGGAAAGAGATAAGAACAGCACAATGAGAACTGAGTTGATGCTCTCTGATGGGATTAAAGAGAACAGGCAGGGCTTGAATGATTCACATATAAGACAGAGCGTGAGATTAGCAATGACTCAAAAATGGCCCAAAGCCTGAGCTGTTTTGAGATCAATCTTTTGAAAGAAGCAAGATTTAAAAATATATGTGTATCCTTGACAGTTAGAACATGTTGAAGGCTTGGCAGGAATTGGTATTGACCAAATTTTCCCCCAAAGCCAACTGCTTGTTGTTTGTGCCGTGACATACTCATTCATACAATTAATTGTTTTTGTCCGTGCTTTTTAGATGTTCGCCTATAGCATTACTCTGTTTCATTCATTTACTAAGTGTTTAGTAGCAACTCTTCTGTACCTAGAACTGAGGTACAAGTTAGGAATACTTAAAAAAAAGAGAGTTGAAGACATACATGTTTCCTGCCCTTCAGGAGTTTACGATATTGTTTTGGAGACAAGATTTGCAATCATTATACAACTTAAAAAAATCATGGTGACACAGAAGTTTTCTGGAAAAAAATTCACGGAATTCAAAAATTCATGAGTTAAATAGTCATTCTGGTATGTTGTCCCTGAACGACCACGTCTAACATTATTTTCTGTAGGGAAATTGACTGAGTTGTAAATTTAGAATCAAAGGGCTCATTGTGAACTGAGATTCGTCTGGGAGGTAGATCCTAAACTGGGACTGAATGGATGGGCACGGAGGGAAGGGAAAGCGTCAAAGGTAACTCGGTAGTAGTGAATAGAAAGGTTTGACTGGAATATAGTGTTGTGTCCACAGGACTCCTGAAACAGAATGCCACGGGCACCAGTGACAGTCACAGCAAAATTTATTGTGATGAGAGGCAAGGCCGACGGACCGAGACCGACACTCTTGATCAGAGTGCAGCCTCAAACAGCCGGGGTACAGAGTTTTTATAGCCGACCACATCGTCTTATCATCACCTGGGAACAGAACAAAGAAATAGTTCCCAGATGGGGGTGGAAACAGTTCAGACACTCTGCGGTTAAGCCGCACGCAACCAGTTGACCTGCTTGACCTTGCCTCCGGGCCACTTTTTCAAAGTTCTCAACATGCCCTTGCCCCAATCCAATCAAACACTAATCCAGTTGATTTTCCTTGAACTTTTATTCCATTGATTGATAGGACAAGGCTGTTATCTCTTAGCCTACAGTGTCAAAACAAAGCTGTTATTTCTCAAGGCTACAGGTGAGCCCTACAATTTAACCCTTACAATAGGTTTCATGTCAGGGAGGGAAGTTGGGCTGTGAATGTGGAGACTCTTGAATGTCAACCCGGACATATTGATTTTAATTCTATAGGGCTTTTGAGTAGAAGAATGGCATGATCACTTTTATTGGTCACTTAACAGTGTAGCATACCCTATTTCACACACCACAGTGTCCTGGAAAAGACTGCATTTTAAGTTGAAACAATTAGAGTAAGGTATTAAGGGATGTTCTCTAGACTTTTGTCTTCCAGAGCCCACGTGGCCACTTAGAGCCTAAAATTAATATTCACAGTTGACGGCATTAAGTATGACACTCTTCCTGACCTAAGTGTGTCACCGTAGCATTTCTATGCCCAGGTGAAATCTCATGACAAAAGAATTCTTGGGGCGCCTGGGTGGCTCAGTCGGTTAGGTGTCCGACTTCGGCTCGGGTCATGATCTCGCGGTCCGTGAGTTCGAGCCCCACGTCAGGCTCTGTGCTGATGCCTCGGAGCCTGCTTCAGATTCTGTGTCTCCCTCTCTCTCTGCCCCTCCCCTGCTCATGCTCTGTCTCTGTCTCTAAAAAATAAATAAATGTTAAAAAAGATTAAAAAAAAAAAGAATTCTTCCGTTTCACGAAGACATTTAAAACAAGTGTCTTCACCTCTCTGAGCCTCAGTTTCTTTATCTATAGAATGGAGAGAAGTGTTCATACCTCATAGGGTTTAGGATTAATTAACATCGTGCATTCAAAGCTTTCAGCATGGTCTCTGGCACATTGCACCTGACATTCAGTAAATGCCATCATTTGTGGAAAATGGTGAGAGTTTTGAATGCATACTGCATGGAAGGTGAGAGTGGGATGGTTGAGAGCGTGACTTTTGGAACTAACTTTCCTTGACCTGAACACCATTTCTCCTATGTGACCTTGAGCAAATAATTTAACCTTTCGATGCCTGAATCTTCTCATCTGCAAAGTAAGGATAATAGTGGTAATTATGATATTGAGTTACGAGGATGACATGAGTAAAAAACACACAAAAAGTGCTAGAACACTGCCGGGCACAGGGCAAACGTCAGCAGGTGTTGGCTACTACTATGTGCCAGGCAATAGGCTGAAGGTTTTACTTGTTTTTTCTCATTAACTCCTCAGATGCCCCATGAGGAGGTATTTTTATCCCCATTTCAAAAGAAAGGAAATCGAGGCTCAGTGAAATTCTAGTTAGTAATGTGTCTAAGGTCACACCAGTGGCACATAACCCAAATCCGGCTTGCTTTTTCTAGGAGGAGCATTCGAGTGTGGTATGCCAGAGGCTAATGGGAAGGGTGGCGTGGGGCGGGTGGGGGGAGTACCAGTCTGGAATGAAAGACAAATTGGATGTGAGATACATTGAACCGGTGGGGCTGGAGGGGACTTTCAGAGGAGGATGTCTTCTCTTTTCTGTGGAAGGATGTGTTCCCTTTAGAAGTCAGCAGCCTGTTCCCAGTCCGTGGTGTAAACACTTCAGGGGATTTGCAGTGCTTAATTAGAAAACTTCAGCAGTATTTTAAAATAGTATTAACACAAACTTCTTTAAAGGGCAAAAAGCACATGAAAAGAAGTTGTAAAATGAAGAGCAAACCTCCTGACTGAGAACGGTCAGTCATGACAAAAAGTACAATATTAAGGATCCAGCAGGAAACAAGGTTAAGAACACGAAAGGGCAGAGGTAGGTGGATTGGAAAAGTCTCATAGGTCACACGCACAGCTACAAAGTAGGACTCAGGAGGCAGGGCACCAACAGGAAAAAAAGATCCTAGGGTCTTAACCACAGTGGTTGGTTAGGGTCTCCCTTTCCACATGGTCTTAACTTGCAGATTAATTCCTGTGCTTCTGTTTTCTTTTAGCGTGCGTGCAGTGTGAAATTCTACATTTTGAGATTCATTTCTTTAGCTCTAGGAAGCTTCCTGTGATCAAATAGTAATATCCTAATAGTGGGATCATAATCATAACTAGACGTAATAAAGCATGTATCGCGAGCCAGACCCTGTTCTTAGTGCTTTACATATATGAACTCATTTAATCTTCACAGCAGCCTTATAAAAAAAAAATCTGACCGTTGCAGGATTTTTTTTACCTCGATACCTGAGATTCGTTGTCTCTCAGCTTTGAAGAATGAAGAGGTCGACACAAAATAAGCAGCAGGCAGAAATTTATTAGAGTATAAGATCAGAAGGGGCGAATAGTAGGAAAGCTCTCTTTACAGAGAGGGGACATTGAAAGTGAATGCCTGCAACTCTAGGCAAAGGTCCTTGTTTTATAAGGTGCTGGGCAGCCCTCTCCTCCCTTCCTTCTCATTCCTTCTCAGGTTCTACCCTTACTGGATGGATAACTCTAGGTGCTGGGTTGTCCATTCCTGATTGCCTCGACTCCATTGTATGAGGGGTGGTCTATGGCCATATCATTCCTTGTGGGTCATATGTTTTATGGTCTACTACTTGTTTTTAGTTGGGTCTCCTGAGAGGAACCTGAGGGGAAGTGGGTAGCGTTGTTACATTCTTAAGAGCAACCTTATGCCTGGGGGGCTTTGCTGTGGTCAGACACTCCCAGCACTGTTCCAAAATATGGGGTTTTCCCTAGCCAGGGAGTCAGGTCCTAATCTTTCCCTCTCTTTTTTATCCTATCTTTTCCTATCATATTATTATCATCCCCATTTTATGGATGAGAAAACTGAGGCACAGAAAAATTAAAGAATTTATGAAAATCATAATAGCTGATAAAGGGCAGAGCCAGGATTCTGATCCAAGTAAGTTTGGCATTGGCATCTGCATGCTTCTCATCACATTATACGGCTTTATTGGGCCATTATCTGCTATTGACACATTAGTTAGATCTAGTTATTTCTGCTTTTTTTTCTCCAGGATGACAGCTGTCCAGAAGCTGGGTAGAAAAACATCTTGAAGTCACCTAATAGGGGACCAGCCACAGAGCTAAATAAAGATCCAGGCCTCCTTCCAGGGGAGGATGTGTTGGTGTGGTTAAAGATGGGAGTGTGCCAGTTAGACCAGCCCTGGCCTAGCCTCTGAGTTAACTCTGGTCCTTTCACTGAAATTGTCATGATAGACTCTTAACAGCGTCTTCAGTGAGAGAATTAACATGATATTTAAGAGGCCTCCGAACTGGGGTTCAAACGCAGGCTCTGAAACTTGCTAACCATATGACTTTGTGTAAATTACTTAGGTTTTCTGTGCATTACTAGTCCTGGTAAACTTGCGAGAAAACTAGGACCAATCTCACAGGATTGTTGGGAGGAAAAATAAAATAATCAATGCTTGGAAAAAAAAATAGTGCAGAGTTAGCACTCAGTTATTTTGGCTGTTATTCCCTCCGGGGAACTTTTGGGAACCCCAGTAGTTCATTTCTGAGCCTGATTCACCAGCCATTCTTTCCTTTTCCTGTCATCTTTTAGAAGGTCTCCAAGGTCTTCATTCATTTGTCTCTATGGATTTTCTTTCCCCTACATTTGGCTTTCAATTTAAAGTGGACATTTATTCAAAGCAGTCAACCTTTTGACAGCTTCAACCATATTCTTTGCAAAAATGTGTCAGTTATTCCAACCATTTTGCTCAGGGGCAGAAGTGAAAGGAAACATGAACAAGAGATTGATGTTGAAAAGGCACCAAGATGGCAGTACCTATTTTCTTAATGAAGTCTTTCCCAAAGTATGGTCTGTGGAACATTAGCCTCATGAGATTCTCCAGGGGACGAAAAGGTTCACATTGTCAAAAAGTTTGAGGACTAGAGCATGTTGTATCTCCTTCTTAGAAAGTCATACTCCACACTAGTCTATTACAAGCCCTAAATAATTTTGCAATAAGAAATTCAGTTTTCCTCTGTTGTATCCAATACTTAAAACTTATTTTGACCTCCGAACCTCTCAGAGTGGTAAATTACCTTCATGTAATGGTCATCGCAAAGTATGGTACTAGCAGAATATCCTCAAGGTCACAGAGCAGAAGGGCTCACAGACTAAATTAAGATGCTTGAACCATATGGTTTATTGAATTAATTTAAAACGTACAGCAAAAGCCAAAGGAAATAGATGGTTATATTAACACATAGGATGTGTGGGTGCTGATATAGTTCATCAGTTCATTAAAATTTACCTATTAGGGGCGACTGGGTGGCTCAGTCAGTTAAGCGTCCGACTTCAGCTCAGGTCATGATCTCCCAGTTCGTGAGTTTGAGCCCCACATCGGGCTCTGTGCTGACAGCTTAGAGCGTAGAGCCTGCTTCAAATTCTATGTCACCCTCTCTCTCTGCTCCTCCCCCGCTCATGCTCTGTCTCTCTCTCCTTCAAAAATAAATAAAAAAATTTTTAAAAATTAAAGAAAATTTACCTTTTAAATTTATTGTATGTTTTATGATAATAGTATCAAGTAATTAACATTTGAATTACTATTCAATTCAAATGAATTCATTTGAATTACTATTCAATTCAATGAATTACATATTGAATGCTAGGCACTGTTCTACACTTTTAATGTATAGTTAACACAATTCTAGTTGTGCATATTTTGTGGTGGGGAAATGAATAAAATGTTCAGTTCAGAAAATACACATTTAGTTTTGTCCTAAGTCAATGACTTGAATAGCTAAATTAAAAAAAAAAAAGTTTGTTTGTTTATTTATTTTGACGGGGAGGGGCAAAGAGAGAGGCAGAGAGAGAATCCTAAGCAGGCTCTGCACTGACAGCATGGAGCCCTATGTGGGGATCGATCAATCTCAAACCGTGAGATCATGACCTGAGCCGAAATCCATCAGACACTCAACCAACTGAGCCACGCGGGTGCCCTGCTAAATTTCTGATTTATAATTATCCCTGGAGATTTTAATAAAAAGTAAATAAATACTCAGACTTTGGGGGTTAAGATGCTGGTGGATTTAACACATACATCTAATTTCACTCAATGAGTTTTCCTCGTTTCTTGGGTCTAGTGAAAGCTTCCAGTGTAATCCAGAAAAAGGCAAGAGTGCTATACTTAAACTAGGGGAATTGAGTGAATCTATGCATACTGAAATCAGAAACCTCCTGCTTTCTTCCGCTACTCAATTCTTCGAATGTTGGCAGCCAGATCTTTACCCTATAGGTAGATTGGAATCATATTTGCTGGGAAATCTTACCGGTTTTGGAAGAAAGATAACAAAGATACTGTCACTGGAGTGTTCATCAAACCTCCTGAAATGCCTGTAAACTACAATAAAATGATTCTGTTAAAACAGAAGGTCCTAAAGCCCCCAACTAGAAATGAGGGAAGACAACAATACTTTGGGAGATGGAAAGCAAATAGGTCAAGGTTAACAGAATTAGCAAATCTAAGAAACATGAATTCTAGACTGGTAGTGGGGAAAGCTGAGAGCCAAGTTGGTTTACCCTGCAGAATCATCAAAAGGATTACAGCTGGGGACACCACGTATCTCTGGAACCGGGCGTAAAAAGCAAGGTATTAAAGGAGGATTGATGGAAAGCTGGTTAAGAAATCCATCCTTAGAGGTACTCCCTCAACTCTACGCTTCCGTGCCACTGCCACTCCTCTACCTCAGTATAAACCTAGAGCTTTACTCTCTACAGATGGCAAGACATAGGATCTCCGGACTGTGGCGTACCATTGCGTTGTTTAATAAGGCCACCCAAGGATGATTTAATTATACATTTATTTGACTTTGATATTTATTTGAAGGACTCAGACTCCGAGAAGTTAGAAATTAACTTACAGATTCTACCCAATAGAGGTGCAAATAATGTTTGTCCAGCAGAAAAGATAACTTCAAAGGTTATCGTCTTTATTGCCTTGTTGTGCAAGTTTTCTTTTATACCTCTCAGTGATACTTTAAAGTTTAAAGTCCTCTTCATAGAAATCTTACTGGGTTTTGTTTGGTCCTATGCAAAATGTTCTTTGAATCTGCCTGACCCGTGATTGGTATGTGAGTCTCGTTTTTAATTTTTTTGAACGTTTTATTGTGGCAGTTTCTCAAATATTGGCAGTCAGACATTTACCTTTAGGTAGGAAAATGAAAGGGTATTCCCTGGGAAATTTGAGCAGCCAAAGATGAAGAACCTAAAGATACTGACATTCAGTTTCCTAACAAATGGCCCAAACAGATCACCCTGTGTTTCTGATGACCAATTATTTTATCATACAAAGTAGGACGTTTTTGAGAGTAAAAGGAAGCTACATTAATAATTGTTCTGGGGCAGTGGCTATAACCTGGGACTGTCCTAGTAATACCAGGACATATGTCCATGCTGCATATAGTGAAGCTCTTGGTGAACAGTCTCACTCATGCTTTCAGAATTTCCAATCAGCTCTTTCCTCTGTCAATATATGAGCAGAGAGCCAAGCATTACAACAATTTGCTGAAAGCCTCTACCTTTGAAAGATAATGATCAAAACAAATAATTAAAGGCAACATGGAGGAAGCAGAGACCATACGGGGAGAGTAAAATCCCTTGCTCCCAGAAAACACTACCATAAATATCATCAGAGAGCTAAAATATGTGTTAGATTTATGAAACGAGGGTTATGTCAAAAGGGAAAAAAAGAGCAAAAGAAACACACACACACACACACACACACACTCAAAACCCTTTGGAATTTTAACACAATGGCAAAAACAAACAAAAATAAGTGGAAAGGGTGGATGACAATAAGGTACAAAAATCTCACAGAAAGTAGAGCAAAAAAACAAAAGGTGGAAAATAGGAGACAAAAGGTGAGAAAATTAAAGGGCCAATCATGGAGGCCCAACATCTTAATAATAGGAAATGCAGAAAGAGACAGATGTTACAACAGAGAAAATGGAAAAGAAGAAATTATCTGTGAAATAATATAAGAAAAATTTCCCATGGTGAAGAAAACGAATTTCTAAATTTAAAGGACACAATTAGTGCCTAGCACAATGAATTAACATGAACCCACAGCATGGCACATTATTATGAAATTTCAGACTATTAGGGGAAAAGAAAAGATTCCACAAGCTTTTGGGATGGGGTAGAGAAAAGTCACGAACAAACCATCAAGAATGATTTTGGACTTTTAAACAACAAAACAGGAAAAAAGAGATGATGGAGACCTGCTTTTAAAACTCTGAAGAAAAAAAAAAAAACTATTTCTAACTAGAAACCCCAATTATATCACTCATTCTAGGAAAAATAAAAGTTTGTGCAGCAAAATGAAAACAGTCAAAGATTATTACATTGGCATCATGTAAACCCTGATCTAAATTTAATTATATTGGGAGTTCAGAGAGATGGGAGATGTATATGTTTGTGATAAGTAGAGAAAAGAAAGAATACCAAATTTTCATCTTCGAAACATGCAAATCAATGGATAAGCCTAAAACTGAAAATTCTTCAGTCAGCAATACAAGCATGTAAATTTAGATATATTGGGATATGCATCAAAAGAATCAATGGAAGGTATTTGAAAGTGGCTTCCTAATAGGAAGGAAAAATGGAATGAGGGAAGGGGAACAGGGATGGTTGCTCGGCCTAACAAAGCTTGTAGAATTCATGGATTTATTATAATAGGGGCATGTGTAACCTTGATTTAAAAAATGAAAAAAAAAATAAAAGAACTAAAAAATCATTTTGTTTGGGGTCTCGTTCAATAAACAGTTTGGAAAATTATGTACTTGGTTTCAGCTTTGATGTTTATATTTTGATAAGAGATTCTGGCTCATGGACTTCATTCAAAAGAACCACGTAGAAATGTTTTTCTCTTTCATAGAAGCTATTTCAGCTCCTGGAATCTTAAATTAATTTTTATCATATGTGAAAAAAATTGTTTTGAGGTAGTGTTTCTTAAATAATGTCCACTTAGGAAGAAAAGACTTTGGTTTTTTGTTGTTGTTGTTGTTGTTTTTTGTGTTTTTTAAAATTTTTATTCATTTATTTTTATTTATTTTTTATTAAATATAATTTATTGTCAAATTGGTTTCCATACAACCCCCAGTGCTCATTTTGAATATCTGTTCTGCCACTGAATACTGTGCTATGTTGAACAAGCCATTCACCTTTTTTGGACATTAGTTTCCTCAGCTGTCAAAGGATATATTAAGAGAAGTTATGTCTACTCTCATGTGGTGGGTCAATAGTCCTCTCTTCCAGAACCCTGATCCCAATGCCAGAGAGATGTAGAACTCTCAGAGAGAAAGACTGATGGGGTAAAAAAGAATACCAGTGGATAGCCCATTTTTTTTAATGTTTATTTTTGAGAGAGACGGAGAGACAGAGTGTAAGCAGGGGAAGGGCAGAGAGAGAGAGAAAGAGAGAGAGGGAGGCACAGAATCTGAAGCAGGTTCTAGACTGTCAGCATAGAACCTGACGCGGGGCTCGAACTCACGAACTGTGAGATCATGACCCAAGCCGAAGACAGACGCTTAACCGACTGAGCCACCCAGGTACCCCAAGCCCATTTTGAGTTGGAATGGAATCTTAACCCTGCAGAGGAGAACTCAAACCCTCCCCCAGCGATGTAGTGTTCCCAACAGGATCACAAGCTTCAGGGATGTAGTATTCCCAACAGGATCAGAAGCTTCTTGAATAGATCAGAACACAGCTGTTGAAAATAAAGACACAAAGTTCCTATAGCAAGCCTACTGCGCTTTGACATCACGTAGGATCCACTGAGCAGCAGAGCTCTCTAGACCACAACTTAGCTCCAAACTGAGTAAATAAAATGCTCCTTTTGCTTTGCATCAAATTAATTTTTCTGTGCCTTCCCTATGCCTTTCTCCCACTGTGCTTTTGTCCTGGGACAATTTTCTTACCTTCTTATCATGTCAACCCCACTCTGACTTCTCCTTTATCACCCCTGCCCTGCAGACATTTCATAACCGGCTCCTGTGACCGTATCTTTCTCAGAACTTGGCCTTCATCTCTAGTCTCAATTCTCTACTAATCTAGTACATACCTCAAAAGGGTGAGTAGATCCTCAAAGGAACAATTTCATGGTTTTTTTTTTTTAATTTTTTTGTATAGTTTTGAAAATCCTAGAAGTTCATAGTGATGCTTTAGGATCCAAAGAGTGGCTGGGGTGGGAGGTGGGAGGCAGACGTGAGGTTTGGTTCATAAAGCTCCAGGCTTCCTTCTTGTTCAGGCAGATCAGCTCCACATTTGGGGCAAGAAAGGTTCATCTTCAAAAATTTTAATTAAATTTAATTGTCTGACTTAGGATATGAAAAAATATTGCTTGGATTCAAATCCCAGCTTTTTCACTTACTGATTGTGACTATTTGATTATGGGTAAGTCACTTAGCCCTCTCTGAACCTCATTTTCACCAACTGTAACATACTATGTACGTATAGTATGTACGTACATATATATGTATGTATGTATATAAAAAAGCAGAATCCAAAGGGATTGCTTATTTGTTATTATTTTTGCATTCTCCCTGAACTTTCTCACCCTAGCATCTCAGGGGGTTGTAACCTTCAACAAACCTGTCCTCTGCCCATGCCAAATTTATGGGTCAGCATGCAAGGTTCTCTAAACTATGAAGGGCCAAAGCACTTAGGTGGTTGTGTGTGGCCCAAAGGAATCTTTGCCTAGGTCAGGCTGTAATAATTATTTAATGGCAAAGTGCCACCTTTCCGTTTTTCCTTTAGGGCATGACTCACAAGCACCTGGTACCCAGGCTTGTATGACTCCTCTGTTCACACTACTTAATTCCCGACAGGTTATTGTGCCTCTCACACAAAAGAGAAATGTTGTCCCAGGTGTCATCAATTTAGCATATTTCAGTTGCCCACTCTGATCACAGAGTCACTCTAGTGCCTTCTTAACTGCTGAAAATTAATCTGACTCCTTATGCACTCTCAGATAGAGACAAATGGACCCTGAATAATTTAAAGGACATTTTCTTAAAGCATCCAACAGAGTTGAAGTCTCCTGATTTTTCATTTCTCCTACAACCCAAGTCAAACAAGCTAAATGACAAATATTGATGCTCCCATTTTATCTAAAAACAGTGGCTCAGTGTGCATGCCCAGGGATCACAGTGTATTTGCTTATCAAAGTTGCACATCCATTTTGGGTAGCTTATATCTATGGACCTGCCTCCGGTTGGGTTCCTGACACTGAAGAGTGAGAATTGGTTCAAGTTCTCCTAAACTGTTTCAAATGTGCTGTAGTTAAAAAGAAGGAGGGACAATCACAGAGAGTACACTAAATGAAGGCATTTCATTTAGATCTAGTAGTTACAATGGCATTTGCCTGAGTTTTAATATTAATGGAATTCCTAAAAAAAAAATTTAAAAAAAAAAAAAAGGGGCGCCTGGGTGGCGCAGTCGGTTAAGCGTCCGACTTCAGCCAGGTCACGATCTCGCGGTCCGTGAGTTCGAGCCCCGCGTCAGGCTCTGGGCTGATGGCTCGGAGCCTGGAGCCTGTTTCCGATTCTGTGTCTCCCTCTCTCTCTGCCCCTCCCCCATTCATGCTCTGTCTCTCTCTGTCCCAAAAATAAATAAAAAGCGTTGAAAAAAAAATTTAATATTAATGGAATTCCTAACAACAGTTATCTTCATAGATTTCTTAAGTAACTCCAAATCATGAACCATAATAAACATTGTTCAGGCATATTTTCAATGGATGGATTCTTCCTAAATATGGCTCATCCCTTAGAAGATCCAGAAAGATGTTACTCTCCGAGGGTGGGTTTTATTTTGTATATGTAGGAGTAGTTGCCTCTTTTTAACCCAGCATTCTGCCAAATTAGGACAAACCTTCTGGAAATAGACATTTAAAAGCCAAGTAAGAATTGGGAGAGGCTGAAGGAAAAAGATTAAGGAAGAATGATATCCATCATACTGGTCTTTAATACCGTCGATTGCCATGACTCAGTCCTGGGTCCTCTCCTCTTTTCACTGTACAGTCCTTTCTAGTTTACCTCATCCTTATCAAGTCTCATAGCTTTAAATACCATCTCTATGTATGCTTATGGCTCTCAAATTTCTGTGTCCAACTTGATCTGAGCTCCAGATTCTACTATGCAACTGCCTACTAGACATTCCAGCTTGGGTGTCCCCAAGTCATTTCCAAATCAACACATCTCAAACTAAACTACTCTTTTCCCACCCCTGTTCCTATGTATCAAAACACAATATTAAGTATCAGAGATATAGCAGTAAATATGTTTCTGACTTCTGGGGTTTATATTTTATTGGTAGGGACTCATAATAAAAAATAAATGAAAACTTCAGCTTTTTTATATATATATATATAAAATGTACGTTGAGTATATGGGAGCAAAGTCGACTAGGAGGTACAGAGTAATGGGGAGCATACTGTACTTGATAGAGTGATCAAGGAAGGTCTCTTTGAGAAGATATTAATTTCGGAAACCTTGAACAAAAAGAAGGAATAAGCCGTGCAGATATCTGGAAGAATATTTCACATTAAACAGCATGTGCAAATGCCCTGAGATGGGGATATACTTGATGTGTTTGAGAAAAAGCATAATGGCTGGAGTAATAAGTAAAAAGAAAAGTTTTGAGAAATGAGGTCATAGAGGTATCCAGGAGCCAGATCATATATGGGCTTTTAGGCCATGATAAGAAGAGTTTGATTTCCTTCCAAGCGTGATGAAAAGTCATTGTAGGGTTTTGAGGTGAGGAGAGGCATAAGTTGATTTAGATTGTGGAAGGATCTCTGGCTGTTGTGATGAGAATAGACTGTAGGGGGCCAGAGTGGAAGCAGGGAGACCAGTCAGGATGTTATTGTGAAAGTCCAAGGGAGAGATGATGGTGGCTTGGACTAAAGCGATAGCAGTGGATATAGTAAGAAGTGGTTAGATACAGTATTTTGTAGGTAGAGCCAACGGATTTGCCTAAGAGAATGGCACCGCCTTCATCCTTCCAGTCCACCATGAAGGTTGAGGGAGGAGTTACACAAGGTCATTCTATGTGGTGATATTTAATCTCAGATGCTATTTTTCAGTTAGTTTCTTGAGAAATAGTCTGTGGTTTCAGTGATACTGCTCCTCTTTCTAGCTGTCAGCAATGCTCCTCTTTCTAGTAGCAGTATCAATGAAACCACAGACTATTTCTCAAGAAACTAATTGAAAAATAGCATCTAAGATTAAATATCACCACATGGAATGACCTTGTGTAACTCCTCCCTCCACCTAAATTGTGTTAATCCCATTTCATGCTCCCACAGTTCCTTGTCATTTTCCTGCATGACTCTTATCACCAACTGTGGGTACATATCTGGTCATTGGATTATTTATTTCATGTTTGTTTATCTGACTATCCTAAAAGCTTAGGTGAATGCAAGGACCAAGTCTTACTTTGTATCTCTAGTGCCTAGTACAGAACCTGGCTCATAGAATATACTCAATGTCTGATAAAAGAATACATGAGTGAGTGACTATAACCATAGAAAGGTTATTGTAAAGAGAATGCTGATAATCTTCTACAAGTGATTTAGAGTACCGATGAAGAATGAGATTAGACATAAGAAAAAAATATCTTGACCAAAATAATCTTAAATCCTGGAATGAGCCATAAGAGTAATAGCCATTTCTTGTAGTCAGCAAACAAGAGATTTCCAGGTAGTAGTACAAAATAGGTTGGTTCCTACATGGACTAAATGCTCCCTTCTAGGAGCATAAGATTCTGAGAAGTATAACTGACAAACCACTAATCTAGGGAGAATTCACTGACTTATTGGTTTGACAAAAAATAAAATGAGTACCTACTCTCTACTAGGCACTGGACTAAGCATTGTGGACTCAACATTGATTCACATTCCCTACTCTCAAGGGGACTGCATACCAGTAGGGACATTCACTTGAAAGATACGCATGGTAGAAGTGGACATGATTCCTTTCTTCCAGGTCTAGGCTTAAGTGTGACATCTTAAGCACTGACAACAAATTGGCCCATGTGGTTGTCACAGTTTTCTGAGACAAAGGTACCAGGATGAGATTTAATGTCCAAGGATTTTATTAGGGGAAATGCCTGTGAGAGAAAATGGGGGAGAGGGCCAGCAAAGGCTGGGATTGCTGTCAGACTACAATTTATGTCCGACCCTGAGTAAAGGAGACAGGGAAGGCAAGTCCAGTGAAGTGTCCTAGACTTTTGAGCAGTCTAAAGAAGGGTTGATGAGGCCTTAGGGAGTTAGCCATCAGAGGAGTCCTGTGTCCCCCAGGGATGAGCCTGCCTAATTTCTCTGCCACATGTAGTCGGGAGTAGCCTGTAGGGAGTGTGACTTGGGAGCAAATCCTCTGATATATTTCAGAGGGGAGAAGCTAGGCCCCTTGGTCAATTATGCTTATTGTAGTTAGGAGTGTGTAAGATTCATTCTCATGGCTGCCACGGCCCACTCTCGAGTTATGATGACTTATGTAGACCACGAATATTTACTTGGAAAATGTACAGTGCATAGTTTCCCAGGGAGAACATTAGAAGTCCATTTTTATGGAGAGCAGCCGAAAGAAACAGTGTAACATAAAAAATTGATTACTAGGTTGCTACTGAAGGAAGCACTCAAGCTTTGCTCTCCTGGTTTATATGTTCACTGGGTCTATGCAGATATATGTATACAGTTTTATTGTACTGGTGTTTGTTTTTACTGACACTCTATAATGAAGATGCTACCTACTCTGCTGAGAGTACTGCTATAGCTATGATTGATATTTAGCATTGTTTCCCCTCAAGCGTGCTCATATTCAGCCTTCCAAACCCCATTAGTTAATTAGACAGCTATTGGTAAATACATAGCAATGGATGCAAAGGAGAGTGGGATACTGTTTTCTTATTTTCCTCTTTTAACTCTATCAATCAGGATATGCTAGATTATGCTGCAGTGAGAAATAACCTGAAAAATTACAATGGCTTGAAGTGGTAGAAGTTTCCTTTTCATACTCCTTGTGAGTCGACTGGGGCTCCTCTCTATGCCATCCTTATTCTGGGACTCAGACTAACGGAACAGACATCGTTAAAACATTGCTGCTCGTTGCTCTAGAGGGAACATAACAGGTAGCTGCACATACTGTAATGTAAGTCTTTTAAATTTTTTAATGTTTATTTATATTTGAGGGAGAGACAGAGAGACAGAGAGAGACAGAGCACGATCAGGAGATGGGTGGAGAGAGAGGGAGACACAGAATCCAAAGCAGGCTCCAGGCTCTGAGCTGTCAGCACAGAGCCCGACATGGGGCCCGACCTACTCAATCTCACCTACTTCAGATACAGACGTGATAAAGTATCAGGCCTGGTCCTGAAGAAATCCCAGCCAGGTTTCAGTTATGAGAAGGGACAGAGTTATAGCTAGAGTTGCCCTGATGGAAGTGTCCCAGAACTCATAGTTCATCTTTTCTATATTGTTCAAGTGGAGTAGACACATGAAAAATCTAGGATAAATGAACATGTGTATCACATTAAACAACAACAACAAAAAAAAATAAAAAAGCTTGAGATCATCTGTCTGGTGCAAGACAGACCCAGAAACCAGTAACTGCAACATGGCCTCTGTACCATGTTGTAGGCATGCCCAAGAGGAAGTGATTAATTCCACTTGGGGTTGAGGAAAGGTAGAAAACGGGTAACATGAAGAACATTATCTTCTTTTCTAGGATTCTTATGGCAGGTGAGACAGAGCTTTCTGGAATACAAGAAAAGGCAGTCACCACTGGAAAAGGAACAAAGATGGACAAAATCAGTCATCATTCCTTCAAATCCTATTTTTTCAACTTAAGAATATCTTCGGTAGAAAAAAGACTGAGGAAGAGAAGGCAAAGAAAAGGGATTCTCAAGAGGGAAAAACCAAGAAGGAAAAGAAAACGAGATGAGAGAAGGATTCTTTGAGGTCATACTAAGAGCTAGGGTGGGGGAGGTGTTGTAGGAGGAGGTCGGGGGGTGCGGATAGTGAAATATAGAATGGAGTAAGGCTAAAAGGGCCTTGCTTGATTCTGCCTTAACTCCTGAGATGCACCCAGGAATTCTAGAGTGGAACCAGAGTTGAAGCTGAGTCTTAAAATACACATAGGTATTAGCCAGGTAAAGGGGAAATGGGCCAATAGCATGAATTAAGGCAGTAAGGCAACTCAGAGAATAATAGTGTTGGTGAACTTCAGGTCCTGTGGTGTGGCCAGTTTTAGGGTGCATAGGGGAAGTGAAGGAAAATAAGACTGGATAGAGAGGAAGGCCCAAGGGTAAGATAAAGGGTCATATACTATAAGGCAGGCCTTGGCAGCTGCCCCCACAGGGCTTTGGCTTCTCTGAAGAAAAAGCACTTCGTCCTTCCACCCCTCTGTAGTGTGGTAAAGGACAAGCAAGGAAATAGCCACACAGTTCATTCCAGTATAAAGGAATATATTTCAGCATCATTTTGTGGTAATATACTTCAGCAATGTAAAATACAACTGATTATTGTCACTCACCTGATTTTGGAATTGGGGCAGTTGGGTACAATCTTCATGTACTTTAATATAAAACACTCTAGACAAATTGCGCAGTGATTCCAATGGAAAAAAGAATGCAAACGTAATGAGCTGTACTCGGAGTGCTTGATGATGTTGGCATTATAGACAATGAAGGCAGGAATGGAAATAGACCCATTAAGCTCACTTTTTCTGGGATGCTGCCCATCAGCCACAGCTGAAAATGATTGGCCATAAAACCCCCGAAGCTCAAGGTGGTGAATTTGGCTCTGAGGCTCAAAGTTGCAGAAGGGACAGGAGGAAAACGGGTATGGCTCTGGTATGTGTCACTGGCATGTGTGGGCTGTCCCTGTGGCCCCTGATGTTCCTGTGTCCTGCCCCCAGAAGGCAGGCTCCTGCAGTAAGGGCCGGTGATGTTCTTGGTTTGGCCCTTTGAGGATTAGGGCTTATTGAAATCACATGAGAGCAACAGGTGACGAGAAGAGAAGCTGAGTGTCTATGCTTCAAGTGGGCATGAAGAAAGTAAAACTTCATGGGAAATACCAAAAAGCATAATGGCCAGGGAGATGTTAGGAGGATGAAGAAGGCAACAATATCAAATGGAGAGCCGAGATTCTCAGTGGCAAGAGACTATGAAGTGAGATGAAAAAGAAAAACATCAGCTCTTGCCTGGAGATGTTTAATTCAAGGCTTCTGTGAGCCTTCAAAATCATGGATTCTTGGATGATTTTTGGACGATTGCTTCTGGATGCTCTTAAAAGTAATAAAGGCATTTTCGAGGAGCAAATAGCTCTCATGTTGCTTCCATAAAATATTCTACTGAAACTCATGGGCATACTGAGATTGAAATGCCCTTAGCTTTAGGGGGTAGCCCTTGAAGACAAAAGGAAAGTATGTTGTAAAGTTAAATTATATATGTAAAAAAAGTATTTGTAGCAATACATAATTACAGTGGACAAACCATTTCTTGCTCAGAGATTGGCTGGTATGCAATGGATCTACTAGAATATCCACGAGAGTGTTAAAAGAGGCCATCTAGTATTCAGCAGTCCAATCGGGTATTGAGCTTGCTGATTGCTAATGAAATGAGCTTCCTGTGATGTTAAACATGTAAAAAAAAAAAAACACCAGAGAAGCTACGATGAACATGCTATATATTCCCAGAAGACTAAGACTGAGTTAAAGTATTAAAGTTAAATGTATTGTGAGATGTCAAACTATGTAACAGATTCACAAAAGTTCTGAGGAACAAATGGTTGCTATTTTCGATAAATCCCAGAACACACTAAAAACATTTGATCCACTGCCCCCATTTCCCAGGTTCTGCCTATATTGTGGGCCCAAGCCTCCTTAGGCTAACGTATTATCTAAAGCAGCACTTACAAGATCTGTGTAAGTCCCCATGATTATCTACGAAACGTGTGCCTATAGATATTTCTCTGGAGAGAATCAGTAGCTTTTAGGTCATTGCCAAAGTGGTCAAAGACCTCCTCCCCACAAAATGAAGACCCACTTCTAGACTTATATTATTTAGGAAGGTTTCCTATTAGTAATTGCTATTTTATACCTATCAATCAGTTCTAGACACTTAGCCAATGGGACAGCACATATGGAAACTGACTTTGGAGTTTCTGCTCAAAACTAATAGAGTTAGGGAATTTGGCTAAGTCACAATTTAGCCTGTTGCCTAATATTCTGAACAACCACCAAGTCCCTATGGGTACTATTTCCATGTCCAAACACTGGGAAGCTGTTTTATAGACAATATAACCTTAGTGACAGTTTTGTGACCAGGAAATACAGAGTAGAGACTAGTGTACTTTTAGTTAATAAGATTTCTTTCGGTGCCAGAAAGGAAATTTTTTTAAAATTTTTTTTAGAGAGAGGGCTAGAGCACATGCACGCATGTGCACACACACACACACACACACGCACGCGCGGGGAAGGGGCAGAGAGAGGAGAGAGAGAATCCCAAGCAGGCTCCGTGTTGAGTGTGGAGCTGGATGCAGGGTTTGATCCCACAGCCCTGAGATCACGACCTGAGCCAAATTCAAGAGTCAGATGCTTAACCAACTGAGCCACCCAGGCACTCCAGAAAGGAAATTAATTTTCATCAAGAACCATTTTAATTCCCTTTGTTCCATTCCAAGGAAGGCATAATCTCACCAGACACCCTGCTATTCAGGTGACTGCATGGAGACTGTCACCTCATTCTTATTGATTAACATTGTAAAAGTTATGAGCAGATGATGTCCAGGCAATACTAGCAGGTAACCATATCATCCCTGAAATCTCACTGGAAGTATACGATTCATTTTAAGAAACTGAATGGATAAGGTGTGCCATATTCTTTAGAGCTGGTAACCAATGGACAAGAATAAAGCAAAAGTTGGGGAAGATGAGGAACATGTCTATTAGTGGCGTGCGTGCTTTCAGAATTGGGTATGTGACTATAGATGGGGGCCGTTAATGGAGATCCTCTGTGACTCAGCCAGCTACGGAAGGAAGATGAAAGTACTCCCAACAGAAGGAACAGCTTGTCATATCTATCTCCTTAGCCATCTTAGCCACATAGGCAATAATGACCATCCCTGACATTTCCTTTGAGTTACAGAAAACAAGAGTTATAAGAAGAAAATCAAAGAGCTGTCGGAGGTCCAGATTGGCTTGTGCTTTGATTCTCTGCAGGCTGCCTGTGTCGCCATTAGCAATTCTTAGGACAGAAGCTTTCACAAGCACAGTAGGCAGAGCAAAGGTGCCCTCTTTACGCAGTAGATGCGTTCTTGGAAAGTCAGATGTAACTTGAAGACTGAAAATCAATGAGTCAACGAATACTTGGTTCTGTTAAAAGAATGTTTTGTTTTCTACTAAGGTCCTTATTTGAAAAATTATATATATAAATTATACACACACATATAAATTATATAACATACATTTAGATTTTTTCTTATTGAACAGAATATATATATTCTGGATTGAGCTATTTTGCTCCATACATCAAGGGGTAAAAGCTTTAGGTTGGTTCACAGTCCAACAAAAATAAATACTGAGAGGTACTTAGATTGTGAATTGAACAAACTAGCATTTTCTAAAATTTTCATTTTATGAAATTTTCACATAGTTGGTTTTGTCCACTAGATCCTATATGAAATGTCTATTTAGAGGAAACCTCTGGGCTGGGAATCATCTTTTGATAATTGTGATGCTAAGCACCCACATTTCATAATACCATATATTCAGATTTTGCCTTATTGGGTGCTCTTGGATAAGCAAAATACCACATGGTATTCAATGTGGGGAATAGGCTTCAGAGGCCCTTGCTGTGCTAGGCATTATCCAGAAGCATTGTCAGTTTCCCTAATTTGGGGAGAAGGGCCACAGAGAGGTACAAGACCACAGGTAGTTTTTCATTCTCAAATAGCAAAGAACAGGAAAAAAAGCAAAGGACAACTAAAGGTCTTATGTCTTATATCTCCCTGGCCAAGAAAATAATTATGGTCTGGGCTCCTGGCTGACTTTCAGCTCTGGAGGGGGGTGGGAGCATCAGAAGTGGCAAACACATTTGGATATTTTCAGAGACTTGAACAGAGGCAAAAAGCGTGGAGAATACAGAAAATGCACATTCATTCCAGAGGTTATTGACAAGATTAATTACCTCATAACTGCTTTAATAAAATGACTCCAAGCATATTGCAACTATAATTATCCATAAAAATCCTAATGAATTCAATTTCTCCAGAAATCACCCTGCTGCAACTGGTGAGTGTAGTTTGAGAAGTAGGGGGAGGAGGAGGTCCAGCTCCTAGGGGGGAAAAGCAGGAGGGAAAGATAGGGGGAGATGGTTGGTAAAACTAGCAGGTGTCTAATTAGGTCAAGTCCTTTCTGGTGAATGGTGTTTATTCTGGCTTTTGCTCTATGATGTTTTGTAATGATCTATGGACCCCATTTTGACATGCCAATGTTTCTGTTGAAAACAATATCCCAAACATCACTCCTGCCCTTTTCTCCCCACCACCCCACCATTGTGTGTTTGTGTGTGTGTGTGTGTGTGTGTGTGCACATATACACATATCTATATTCATGAATTTGGCTCAAATCTTCTTTGCGAAATGCACACTGTAAGAAACTGAGCCAACCCTCATCTTGGTCAAACTGGTTCTGGTCAAACTGAGGAAAGAAATGTTGCTCAATGGTGCTCTCCACACTTTCTACATCGTACTACCTATTTGGGTACCTGTCCCACCTCCAGGCCCCTCATGCTGCCTCTAGACTATTTAGGGGCCTTTTCCAATACCCTTATCCCAAGCAAGGACTGACTCAAGAGCTGGTCCTGCCTCCCTCTTCCTCATGTAAAATGTCCCCATCTTCGGTTCTATTCCCACAAAATGATGCTGTGACCCAGTTATCTTACTGAAAATGTGATGACAAAGAAATTCATTTTAGACTAGAAGTCAGAATGATCCTATACTACTTAATGGCCATGTAATTTGGTGGAAAATCACTTCATTTCTCTAAACTTTCATTTCTTTCTCCAAAAAAAAAAAAAGGCTCAAAAATGAAACCGGCAGTGCCTACTTCATAGGTCAGCTATGTGCCCAAAGTTATCCAGCTAGTATGTGACAACAGAGGCGTATGGACAGAGGTGCACAGACTCTCCGTCCAGCGCTCTTACTAACACATGTTACCAAATGGTACAAACGGGAATGCGCAACACTCATAAAAAGTATTAATGCCACTGTCCCTATTTTATTACTGTGTGAGCAGTTTGTATAATGATTTCTTAAGACAACCCTTCCTCTTCAGTCAGCACTATCTGTCACTATCATTACCTCCCCACATCCCATGCCCTGGCTCACTTCTCTGCTTGAAAAGTTTAAATCTTCAGGTTCTACCTCTTCCATGAAGACTTCCCTCATGATGTCGCTCTGTATTGATAGCTTCCTTTTTTGAAGACCTACAAGCCTCATCTCTCCCAGGAAATACAGTAGTTGTTTATAAATACTCTCAAGTTATTTTCTAGTCACTCATTACAATTAATAATAGCCTTCATTTTTTTAGTCTTCTCTGTATTCCAAGGCAATAACTTTAATAACCGTGGTACTTCCAATACTCCACAATATTTCTGGACCTACTTCCAGTTCCATAGCCTGCTCTCTGACATATCCACTTATGCCATGTACAGTCTTAACTATTTAATGTTGTCTGCATGTTCCATGCTTACCCACAGCATAGCATTGTGATTAAGAGTACAGACCCTAAGATCTGGATGAGGCTACTTGAGTTCAAAAGTTAAGTCCCACTTACTAGCTCTATACCTTGGGTAAGCTACAAGATGCCTCAACTTTCACACTTGTAAATAGGGATGATTAATAGTACCCATCTTACTTACCTCACAGTGTTGTGGTAGAGGTTAAAGGTATATATACATGTATATGTACATATATATATATATATATATACGAAACCTTGAAATGAATATTGGAAGTGTGTGTGTGTATAATGCACACACATACATATACACATGTCTAGAAACGTGTTGGTTAGTTGGTTGGCTGGTTGGGTGGATAAAATAACATAGTTTAGTATTTTAGAATCAAAGTGCCTGCATCCCAGCTTTGCCATTTACTTTCAACGTGATTTGAGGCAAGTTATCTTATCTCTCTTGGCATGAGTTGCCCCAAACATTAAGCATGGATATAATACACCTCAGAGTATTTTTGGTTTGTTCTAGCTTGCATTTATTGAGTGTCTATTACATACTAGACACTGTACTCACTGCATTACATGGATTAACTAATTTAATCTTCCCCATGAGGATTAAATGGATTAATCCTCCCCATGAGAATTAAAGGGAATAATTCTCCCCATGAGAATGAAATGGAATAAAGAATGTAGATAGTCTAGCATATAATAAATGCTCATAACTGTTAGTTATTATGAAAGAAAGACAACCTAGGCATAGCTGTGATGTTCTACCTCTAAAACATAGCCTGAATGGCCTTAGAGGTTCAGGCTAGCTCTACCTCTCCAATGTTATAAGTTAGGCCTCTTCTTCTTAGGATCCCTTATCATGTGGGCAACATTCTTTGAGGTCTTAGGTCCTTATTCTTGAGGTTTTTCTTTCTATAGGATCTCCCTATATTCCTTATTCCCTAGGAACTTGAACCAATGTTTGGGCAGAAAGATGTATGGTCTCGGTCTCATTAATTGCTTCCCTACTTGATGGTTGATTTAGTGTTCTTGATCCCAGACTTTGCCTGACTTGGTTGAGCCTAGCCGTTGCAGCCCCAGTGACTGAGTGCAAACCCCAACTTGATGAGAAGTGGAGTTCTTCAGGGACCCTCTTCTGTGCGAGACCTCAGAAGCAAGGTGAACTTTTACTTCATGGTACCAATGGCAGAAGAAGCTCTTTAAACTTTAATCCAACTAATGACTGCATCAACCAACCCTCTGTGAAACATACTGACTGATGCCCATGACACTCTGTTCTGAGTCATGTAAGTGGGATCACCTGTCTTTGAGTCATTGAGTTCTCAGTACCCTTTGTGCCCTTTCCTTTTTTGCAGACTTTTCCTGTTAATCACAGGACATTCAAGACAGGGCACTCAACAATGGCTTTTTAACTTTGAGTTTTGAGAGTTGGTTGCTTTAGTCCTTTAAACACTCGTTTCCAACTGGTAAATTGAGACATACCAATGTGCCCTTCTTAGTGAGTTACAGGTGTGCTGAGCTAGTCATCCTTCTAGGTGGTCTGCTAGTTACTAAGGCATCCAGAGTCCTTGGGCAGATTTTGCTTCTGGCCATAAGCAAACTTAACCATTGTGCTTTGATATGCCATGCAAACTCTATCGTTTTTCACCTGTTCCATGCCTGGGAAAATCAGGAAGTATTGTGTTCAGAATATCAGTTATCACACGCCTTTTAACGACGGAGCCTCAAATATGAGTCAAGTTAAAAGTGAATCTGCTGTCCTAATATCACTGAACTGCATGCTCAACAATGTTTGAGATGGTAAATTTTATGTTGCGTGTATGTTACCACAATTTAAAATTATTTAAAAAGTGAATCTGCTTTGAGCAAAATGGCAGCCAGGCAGTGGAAACTTGGCATCTCTCTCAGTACCCTCGGAGGGCCTCAGGGAACATAGCTGAGAAAGCGTTGATTTAGAGGACGAACTGGAAGCCTCACTCTCCCCCTTGGGCTGTAGGGTCTGCAATAGTGGGTCGATCCGGAAAGCCAGCCTTCATCAACTCTGCCATGGAGCAGAGTTGCCTCCTGGGCCTTCCCAGGGGACATGTTTACTCTTCTTGACAGTGTGTCCTCTATCAACCTTCTTGGGCACTCAGTGCCAGTATAACTTGTCCCTGCCTTTCCTTCTCCACCATGTTGAAAAATGTCCTATCATAAATATGTATAAATATTTAGTGACAAGGTTTTTCATCACCATACTGTATATATGTGTATGTATTGCACAAGACAAAATATTCAATCCTTTAGAAAGGTATAAAATTAAGAAAACAAAAGCCTCTTCCTGCCCATTTCTAGTCCTATGCCTCTCCAGGTAAAACCACTGATAACAGTGTTGTATTTTTTATGTCTATATGTCTTTCCAGAAAAATCTCTGCACGTAAAACCATCTACTCAAATTAGGTACAGGCCATTTTTACACATGTGATCTTGCAGCTTTCTCTTTTTACTTAATGACATATCTTGGTAATCAATCCATATCATCACTTAGCATTCTACATGAAGCTTTGTAACAGCTGCATAGCTTTCTATTGAATGGTTGTACCATTTTTATTTAATTACTTCTCTAGCAATCACATTTAGGTTGCTTCCAGTTTGTCTGAATAGCAAAGAATTTGAAATAATCTAGAGGTTCAATATTTTCAAAATACATTAAATCACCTCTCTTGTCCGCTATTCTATGATGTAGTCTTTTAAAAATGATATAAAGGCACATTCAGTGCCATAGCAAAGTGTTCACTATGTCTTTTTATAGGAGCAGCAAGTTACAAGTTAGTTTGAATAGTTGAGCTCTGATGGGTAAAATCTGGGTAAAATCTATGAGCATGTATGCATAAAACTGTTAAACTCTTAACAAAAATTTTCTTTAGGTAGTTAGATGACAGAGCTTTAAGTATTTTTCTCCATTTTGCTTATGCCTATTTTCCAAGTTCTTGACAGTAAATATATATTGCTTCAGTAACAACAACAACAACAACAAAAGATTCACCTGCACCATGTGGCATTGCAGCCACACTCTCCTGTCTTTACTGTACTTGTGGCATTCTACTTAATGGTGAAGAAATAGGTATCAGAACCAGCTGCAGGGGAAGAAAGGTAATTTTCCATCTACCCTTCCAGGTTCTTGACTGCGACTCTGTTGTAATAAACGATGAGCAGGAGAAAAACAAACAAGTTTAATAGCATGTGTACCTCCTGTATACACGAGAGAGACCTAGAAAAACTGAAAAACTCCCCCAAATGACCCAAGCCACCACCTTTTAAATACCATCTCCAGCTAAAGACAAAAGAAAGATGTTGAGGGAGGGAGTGGGAGATATAGTTATGGGAGGTGACCAGGAAGAGCAGAGTAAACAAGGGTAAGGTCATTATGCATATTTAACTCATTGCCTTCTCCATTGATGAGAGTTTCTAGAGATTTGGTCGTCTTCCTCTTTCTGGTACAAAGAGGCACCCTTACAAATGAATTTTTTTTTTATAAATGTCCCTTAGAAAAGAGCCAGTTCTTTGTTTTCAGAGCTTTTACTCTGTCTGCTGTTTCTTAAAAATAATTAGCTTAATACAATCCTTATGCCAAAGAGGCATATTTGGTGGTGGCATATTTTGCTCCCCTTCCCGGTGAATCTGGGTCTTGCACTACGTGAGCTCCCACTCCAACCAGTGAGAGCGCTGAAGGCATCTACACCAGAGAAGCCAGAGGCCAGTGTAGGAGAAGTAGAAATTGACAACTCTTTGAGGCTCACACATGCCGTGCTGAAGGGGACCTATCACAGGGAGCAAAGGAGTAAAACAACAGTTAGGGCAGGCTTCATGGAGGAAGTGGAAATTGTGTCGAGTATGGAAGAAGGGTAGGATTTACAAAAGCCAACAGGAGGAGGGTGGGATTTCTTCAAGCCCTGACAATAGTTGATAAGGCAGCAGTAGTAAAATCTGCTATTTTGTCACGTGGGCTGGCTCGTTAGCTAGTCATCAGTGGTGTGGTAAGTGACTGAGATCCTTTACTCTGTAATCTGACACACTGAGTCCAAATTTCAGCTCTATCATTTACTGGGTATTTGCCTAGGAAAGTTAGTTAACTTTTCCAAGTCTCAGTTTCCTTATCTATAAAATGGGAATCATAACAGTACATACTTCATTCAGTTACTGTGAAGATTAACTGCAATGATGGATGTTGATAAAAAACAAAATTCCGCTGAGGAAATTTGAAGATCTAATTGGCTTTGCGAATTGGTTCACGAATCAAGCAGCATCCGGTCTCACAAGTAGAGGGGAGCTCCAAGTTGTACCAAATGGAAGGTTTTTATAGGAAGGAGGGTGGGGTAAGAAAGTTATTAGCAAAAGAAAAGAATTGTTCCAGGCAAGATCACTTCCCTTGGAAGGAAGAACAGAAAGTCTTTTATCATGTAGATTACTTCCTCTTCCCTTGGAGGATGGAAAGGGCCCAAGTGGCAGATTATTTCCTTGGCGCTGATCAGAAAATTCCTGACTGACTGGTTAAGACTATGTCTGAAGGGAGGTTGAAACTGCTGTTAAATTAGGTTTTAAGCACCAGTTTGATGATTTGGCCTAAGTGACACCATTTTGGGCCTGTGGTTTTCTTTTCAACAATATAATACTACGTAGCACAGTGCCTGATTGGCACATAATGAAGGCTCAACATTTGGTAACTGTAATTATTATTGATGCTAATAAAGAAAACAAAGTATGTCATAATATTTAAAGCCTTGGCCTAATAGTATTAATGATATCATGTGCAGGGTATTCATAGTTCTCAGAAGCAGATGTTGTCTTTTTTTCAAGGTCTCTGACATGAAGCGTCAGAAAGTTCTATAGCCTATAGAACCAAACAGGTATCTGAATTTTTAAATGAAAGAAGAGAAGCATGTATAAGATGGAAGTTAAAAACATTGGGTTTGGACTCAGGAACACAGAGGTTCGAGTCCCTTTCCCTGACACATGTACTGTATAATGTTGGCCAATTTCCTCTTTAATTCTAGGCCTCAGTTTCCTCATCTGAAAAATGAGAATGACACCATCGACCTCATAGGGGTTTTAGTATTAAGATTCAATGAGATAACACAGATAAATTGGTTAGTGTCTGCTACTCAACTTGTGTTCAATTCATTGAACAAACCTTTGTCGATCATTTACAATGTGCTGAGCTTTGTGCTCAGACAATGGCAATACATTGCTGAGTGAAACAAACAGGAACCTTGCTCTTAAGTAACGTTTTCAGTAAATGAGAACTACCACCACCCCCGCTGCTACTCCTATATAGATATCCTGTGCTATCTGAATTCTCCCTATCTGGACAATCATTATAACAAGTTACAAAAGTGTTTACCCAAAATTCACCTTTCAAAACAAAAGCACTCAAATGACACATTTGAGTGGTATGGAAGTCCCATCCAAAGGACATAGAATGTGACCCTCTCTGGACAAGATGGCATCTTGGGTTTCAATTGAAAACATTTTAATAAAAACATCACTATCATCTCCCTCACATTTTTTCTTGGAGTTTCTCCCTCCATGAGTTCCAGTATTTGCTTATTTACAGTGCCTGGGGATGCTATCAACAGGGGTCCATGTGGACAGTATCTTGAGAATCTCTAATCTATCATTTCATTGTATATTTGAATTACACTATATGTTCATTGAAGTTTAAAAAGGAAATAGGGGCCCCTGGGTGGCTCAGTCAGTTAAGTGTCCGACTTCACCTCAGGTCATGATCTCACGGTTCGTGGGCTCAAGTCCCGCATCGGGTTCTGTGCTGGCAACTCAGAGCCTGGAGCCTGCTTCAGATGCTGTATCTCCCTTTCTCTCTGCCCCTCCCCCACTCATGTTCTGTCTCTCTCTCTCTCTCTCTCAAAAATAAACATTAAAAAAAGGAAATATAATTTGTTTCTGAGATTGTAAATTATTGTATACCAAACATAAAAATACCTATTGATGAGGGGAGCCTGGGTGGCTCAATTGGTTGAGCGTCTGACTCTGGAATTTGGTTCAGGTTACAATCTCACAGTTCATGAGATCAAGCCCCACATTGAGTGCTATGTTCACAGTGTGGAGCCTGCTTGGGATTCTCTCTCTCTTTCCCTTTTTCTCTGCCCATCCCCTGCTCGTGCTCTCTCTCTTTTTCTCTCAAAATAAAATATGCTTAAAAAATACTTATTGATGAGTTTATAAAGTGTCAAATAGATATTGAATGGATATTAAATAATTAGATAATTAGATATTCGATAAATTTATTATTGATAAATACTTAGTGTATTGATATATAGTTATTTAAGAGTGTTTAAGTACTATTTAGGAGTGTTTTAATGATATTCAATATTGGTTGGGGCTTTGGGATGAATTGGGAATGTGCTGTTCTTTTCTCAGTCAAAACAATGAAATATAATGTTGCACTTTATGTTAACTCACCATAGAACATGTTCTGAATAATATTTTATATTTCGATATGCAGGGATGCCTGTTACTGCAATCGCTACTGCAACATTTCCACCCACTAAGTGGCACTGACAAAGTAATAACAGTTACCTGCTAAGTTCTACCAACTACTAACACCAGCATTTCACTTGCGATCTTTACAAATGCTAATGCTGCCCTCTTCCTCTTTTTTGAGTATGGTCATGTGGTTGGGTATAGAGCCTAGTCCTCAAAGTGAAGGATCTGGACCTTGTTGTGGCTGATAGCCAAGGAAGGCTGCCTGAAGATAAAGGGCACAACTCCAGTCCTATGTCTTTGTGGCTCTGAGGCCGTGCTAGGAATACAGCAATGCCCAGAGCCAAGAGTGTTAGCAATGGGGAAGGAAGCTTCACGTCGGTAGGTGGCCAAGATGCCCTTCTCTAAGGTACCAACCAGCCTGGTGTGTGTGTGTGTGTGTGTGTGTGTGTGTGTGTGTGTGTAAGTATGTGGTTGTTTTGGCAGGTATTGATAACCACTTGAATGGATAGATGTAGACTGGAATTCTAGTTTTACTACTAATGAAAAATATCTTAAAAGGACTTATTCCTGATGAAAGGACCAAGGGCATGTTCCCTAATCAAAGAAGTGTGGGGGAACACTGTATACATTATCTCGTGGGGATGTGGTCAACATATAAAAGACCCCAAAGAGTCCTGCCGTAAAGAAACCTGATTGCACTTTGCTTACCAGAGTTTTCCCACATTATTTTGACCCACAGAAATATTTCCTGTGTGGTAGCCCACTGAACACTATTCCACAACACAACGTTTCAAGAAACACTCTCGTAGATTGTTCTAGAATAAGACATAATAACTGTTAGTAAACTTCCCTCCCCGCCCATTATCCTCTTACTCCCGGCTACCTCCTCTCTCCTCATGCTTCTCTTCTCCCACCCTGCCCTTCCACATCTCCTTCCCTATCTCTCCTTACTTCCCTTCCACATACACTGACTCTGACCTTCACCGAAAGCATGTCAAGAATCCCTTTTGTATCAGGAACAACGCCAAGGGCTGTCAAAAGGTGGAAAAAAAAAATACTCCCTGCCCCCAAGAGCTGTTAGTAGCTCTATATCTGGGCTGGGTGGATATGCAGATTCTTGGTAACATAAATAATCTACATGTGAGCAAATGGCTGAACACATGGCATGTTCATGGAAGGGATGGGGAGTAGTCATAGTGAATTACAGCTACACCTTTTTCGGTACCAACAACTTGCCAAATACCGCTCAGCAGGGAGAGAAGAAATGCAATTGTTATTCCCTGTATAATATATGCCATTGTACAGCCAGTGCTGTACTCTCAGAGGGACATTGTGCAATTCTCAGATTTTGTCACATGCTGCCTCCTTTGGAAAGCTGCACAAGAATTAGGGACATTGGTTTCAACTGCCAGCTTAGTCATGGATTTGCTGTGTGAACTTGAGCAAGCCACTTAGCCTCTCTGGTCCTCAGAGAAGTTTTCATTAGATGACCTGGAGTGGTCCTTCCCTTCCCAGTCTGAAATTCTATGATTGGTCTCACGAGATGGCTACCCCCTTGGTGGTGGCTTGGAGTGAGGTGAGGTGGGAGACGCAGAGGAGATGTTTCCCTTCAAAACCTCTTGCTGGTTTTCAAAAGCTCCTTGCCAAATGTCATTGGGAAGAGAAAGAATGACAGATTTGTGAGAGCTGATTATGGGTGGGTGTTTGTGTGTCCATCTCGATACCTTCCCCCCCTCCCCCAAATTCCAGCATTGTTCTGCTCAATGAATATTTGATTTTGAAGCACATTTGTTCAGCTCTCATTGACATTCTGGGAGGGAGCCAGGATGTGCTGCAAGTCAAGAGAACAATGTGTGACAATTGAATAACCATAGCAATCACTTATCTAGAACTTAGACAGAGGCAGGGCTCCAGGAGAAGAACATAACATGTATTGTCTCACTCAAGTCTCACAACAATCCTGTAAGGAAGGTAAGTTCTCAATATTCTTATTTGACAACTGAGAAATCCAAGCCTTGGAGAGATTCCATGACTTGTCCAAGGTCACACAAGTAACTGGAGAAGCAGCTTTCAAACATAGCCAGGCTGACTTCAGAGCTCTTAACCAGCATGGTTTTCTTTGACACTGATGAAACAAGTGTCCTGGAAAGCAATCAGTTATGAAGAGGGGAGGGACAGAAGCAGGGAAGCAGAACCGCTTGACCCGGTTGGGCGAGCTCTGGGTTTGGCAACCGTTTTCTGTCTTATGCTGGCTTTATGTAGAAGCATCGGATGCAGCAGAGACCAGAGTGTCCCCAAAACATTTGGCACTCCCTGCCACCTCTGTTGGAAAATGTACTCCCTGGCAGGCTGGTGGGAGCAGGGAGGAAGAGCTTGTGCAATGGTCACGTCGGGAATCTTGTCCCAGGGCTATCTGCACACCTGACTGGCCAAGAGCTAAGTCCTGAAAGATAAGGAGCTTGTCCTTGGCACTTTTCTGTGCTTCTTTCAGTGTCCCTGTCCCTCTCTGCCCAGCACCTATTAGAAACCTTGAGTGCATGTGCCACCTGTGGGATCCCAGGTCCCTTCATGCTGGCACTCCAAACCTCAACCTGCCCTGCTCAACAGTTCCCAGTGCTCCAGACCTATCCATCCTCATCATACAGTTAAAATCTCCTGGTCCTGTTCCTATCGCTGACTAAAGTGGTAATAGGAAAAAACCCCACAATAATAGCTGACATGTATTGATTATTTTCTATGTGTGAGGCTCTGTTCTCAGCACTTACATGCAGTTATCTTGTTTAATTCTTTTTTTTTTAATTTTTTTTTTCAACGTTTATTTATTTTTGGGACAGAGAGAGACAGAGCATGAACGGGGGAGGAGCAGAGAGAGAGGGAGACACAGAATCGGAAACAGGCTCCAGGCTCTGAGCCATCAGCCCAGAGCCCGACGCGGGGCTCGAACTCACGGACCGTGAGATCTGACCTGGCTGAAGTCGGACGCTTAACCGACTGCGCCACCCAGGCGCCCTATCTTGTTTAATTCTTACAAGCCTGTAGCCTCTTGATAGTCAAGGATGCTGAAGTTTAGGGTTTAACTTGTTCAAGTTCACCCAGCCAATAAGTTGCTGAGAAAAACTCACACCCGGGTTTTCCTAACACAAAAACCCATGTTTATGTCCATGTCCACTAGTCCAATACTACCTCAGAGATAGTATGTCAATTCCCTACATCTCCAGTCTGCCTAGTTGGATGTTGCTTTCTCATCTGAGGAATTAACTCCATGGCAAATCGTCCCACTGCAAATGATCCCTTTTCAATGTCTTTGGGCCATTGTACAGGCCTTAGAGGATACACATGAGAAGATTCCTTAAGGTTTTTTTTTTTAAGTTCTCTCTCATTTTCCTTCCATTTCTCCCTTCAATTCATCTCACCCCAATTCCACACATTTTTCTGGTTGCCTCCTCAGTTTACATTCACATGTGATCATCACTGTGCCATACCTCAGTTAATTTGAACTTTGCCATAGCTTGGTTAATTTGAACTCTGAGGACTGTTAAAGTCTCTTAATCTCGCCCTGATATTCTTTCTGTTGCTTTTCCATCTTTGTTCTTCTCAATAAGAACTGCCTGGGATCTGCCCTCAGAATTCTCTTACCGGCATCTCCTTTTCTTCATCTTCACTTACACATAGGCGGACTCACTTGCCCCAAACTTTCCCTGTGAGGCAGGCATCACCACTTACATTGGCCACCTTTGAGAGGTGATAAAGCTGAAGCTCGGGTAGTTTAGTTGACTTGCAAGGAATCACAGTCTCTGCTCCAATTAGAACGTCTTCCCTAGTACTATTATATACAAACAAAAGTAGGTGTGGGGAATTCCTAAGATATGTGGAGGCTTTGAACACACAATTTTGACTTAAAATTGCACCATATTCTGGGTGTTTTTGCTAAAGCACCAGGATTAGAATGGAGTAAGCTGGTTTAGAGATCTCTAAGAGGTCTCAACCGCTACTCAACTGGGAGAAGATAAGTTTGATACTTGGAGTATCGTTCAAATATAGCAAAATAAATCAACTGCTACTCTGAGACAAAGCCAGGATAAGACTTGGTAGCTTTGGTTTAATGATCTTTTTATTCCTGGGTTGGATCTTCCTGATACCATAATGAATGCAAATAGTGAAGGCAAACACATAGCTAACAGTGTGCACAAATTGGCACTGTGAAAAATGAGCTATTGTGGAGAAGGCCCCACTTTTTCTCAGCACTTAGCTTCACAATATTCTGTACGTAGCAATTCTAGTTCTCTGATTGGATAAAGGGCCAGTTAAGTAGGGAATTTGAGGACAGGTTGAGCACAGGGGAAAAAGAGCATCTTGCCTTTTCTCCTGGATACATTCACAGCTTCCTGATCTGATTTCCCCGTTTAAGATTCTGTTTAAATTCTCCCTGAATATTCAATATCTGGACTATTGCTTGGCACATAGTAGTTAAACATTTGGTAAACAATGGTTATCTAGGTGAATGAGTGGATTTGGGCAGTAGCTGTGTGTTGATTGCTTGTTCTGGATTAATCATTCAATGTGCTAGCCTATGCTGTTCTCATCATGGACTCGTTGGAACCAGTATTACTCAAACCCTAGGTTGAGTAAACACTTCACATGGTATGGAAATGCAGGAGGTTTAGGGTGATTCTAATAAACCCCAAACAAAACTTCCTCCTACTTTCAGTACCTTTCCAATCCATCTCTGAATACCACCACACTGAGGGGTAGGGTTTCAACAATATGAATTGTATGGGGGTTGCAGTTCAGTCTATAACAATATCTAGTTGATTGAGATTCACATAACTTTCTTTTTTTTGATATGAAATTTATTGTCAAATTAGTTTCCATTCAACACCCAGGGCTCATCCCAACAGGTGCCTCCTCAATGCCCATCACCCACCCTCCCCTCCCTCCCACCCCCCATCAACCCTCAGTTTATTCTCAGTTTTTAAGAGTCTCTCATGGTTTGGCTCCCTCCCTCTCTACCTTTTTTTTTTCCTTCCCCTCCCCCATGGTCTTCTGTTAAGTTTCTCAGGATCCACATAAAAATTTTCTTTTGTTTTACAACAAAACTGAAGATAGCAAAATGATTCCAGTCTTGCGTGACAAAGCACTTTGGGCTATATCTCTGGCA
Source organism: Lynx rufus (assembly GCF_022079265.1). Classification (NCBI taxonomy): domain Eukaryota; kingdom Metazoa; phylum Chordata; class Mammalia; order Carnivora; family Felidae; genus Lynx; species Lynx rufus. The sequence goes on from NW_025814833.1 coordinate 8,467,006, forward strand.
TTGCCCTGGGGGCTATTTTTCCTTCTCCCCTGCCTAGGGATGCTCAAAGTGAGTTTTAAGAAGGACTGTCAAGGCTGCATAAGTTGCTCCAGTATGAATGGTGCCACTTGAAGTTGTGTCCTGAAGAAGCCTTAAGGTCTGTGAAGCTGTTAAGAGTAGGTTATATGTGGATGTGAATGAAAGATCTGAGAGGAAACTCTGGTGACCATGAATGGAAATAGGTGTTATAAGGCTGAGAACAAGTGAGCACTGAAGGAGAAGAAGGGCCAGAACTGAAAACTGAGAAGCTGGGGCCCATGATTATTTTCTTCCTCAGTTTCAGTTTGTTGAGGGGAGGACTGGCCTTCCTGTGACCTCTTTCCCATATGATTTCCTGATGATTTCCTAGACTGTTAGCTGTACTTCTAAGAGGGTCCTCAGATGAGTTCTAGGGAAATGGGTGAATCCTGGGATCTGAACAGGTTTCATTTCTGACAGGGGGAATGGGGAGCACTGGACAAGAATTGTGATGCAATAACCGTATTTAAACTTTCTACAAGGCACATGTGGTCAACACCACTGAGACTTTTTTCTTCCTCCCCTCCATATTTAGAAAGCAATATCTAATGAGCTCACATTCCTTCCTTTACACCACGTTAACCACAACTAAGTACAACTTAAAAGGTATTCTCCACCCATTAGTGTATTCAAGATTTCCTGAATTTTGCTTTAAAAATCTTCCTTGTAGGTGATCTTGCCAGTCTCCTAATTCACCCTACTTCCTTGATTTGTCCAAGTTTTGACATTCACTTCCATTCTGGCCCTTTATTCCCTTTCTGTGCTTTCATAGACACCTTCCCCTTTAGTACCCCCTGTGCACTTTGGAAGACTTCTTGCTCAACTCTTTACTCTGATCTTTCCAACTCAAACCAGTTTTTTGTAAATTTCATTCACTAAAAATAACTAATACTAGACATATAGTACCTTATCCACAACCAGCGTTCCTTTAGTTAACTTGAATGAACTGCTTCCTTTCTAAAAATCCATTCACTCTCTTAGCAATAATATTAACAATAGCAACAACAGCCACCATTCATTGAGCACCCTTAGTGTTACATTTCTTTTCACATTTAATCATTCAAACAACCTTGTGTGGCAGGTATGAGTATTCTCATTTTAATGTTGAAGAAATCAAGGCTCAGAGAGAAGAGATTTATTTACTCACAGTTTCTGCTAGAAATAGTCCCCTACTCAAAAACCTATCTATCTGTTGCTAACTTGGGACAGAGTCATTCCTTGGGTACATAATTAAAATGTTTATATTCTCAAGATAAATAACCCATTAGTTTCTTCCTAGGCAGTAAAGTTTAATAATTTAAGGCACAAGTCATGGCATTGGATAGATCTGGGTTTGAATTATGGCTCTGCTGGGTGACCTTGGAAAAGTCACTTCAACTCTTGATGTTTCTTTACCTGTAAAACGGGGACAATAAATCCCATGTAACAGAGTTATTCTAACTAGTAAATAAGATGGTATCTGTAAAGTGCTAACAGAGTAAGTGTTTGATAAATGACAGCTCGTCATTAAAAATCTAAGATTCGGATTGTAAATGATACAGATCCTGCCAAATAAAGAGCAGAATTTGACTTCCAGCTGTAGAAGAAGTTTATGCATTTTGAAGAAAATACCTCAGGACTCCTGGGACAACACAGTTAAAGACTGTGTTCTTTACCTTATGGAATGAGGCAGTGGGTTTAGAAAACAATTTGACTTTGTTTAAGAGATATTACTGCATAGTTTGAATAAAGCCCAGTTTCATCATGGCCCCATCTCTCGCAGTGTTCCAATCAAAGGAAAACAAGTCCCCCATCAAAACTAATCAAAGAGCAGCTGGTATCTTCACAGCAAGCTCTTTCTAAAGTTGCAGTGCCTAAGACAGAGTATATTCATAAGGAATAGAGAGAATTCTTCAAAATCCCCTTTGCCATTTCCTGCCCTGTCAGTATTTTCCACACACCACAGCTGCTCCCAGGTCCCATTTCTCCCCAGCTGTGTCTCCCTAAGCCTTTCTCCCAAATGAAGTCCATGGAGACTTGTCGTTCTGTCCTCCCCCACCCCTCTTCCCTAGATCAGTTCTTTATTTTGTATTTTATTTTACCTACATTTGTACATCAAAAAGGAGAGCTGATGAGATGCTCTTGGTGACCTGACCTCAGCTAGGGAGGAGGGGGAGCACAGAGGGGAGCATAGTTTGTGTGGGGGAGCGCAGAGGGGAGCATAGTTTGAGAGGTAGTTTGTGAACACTTATCATTTAATGGCTTCTAGATTTGGAGCAATTTAAATCGATTGAAATTTGACATTTACTAAAGATATGGTTCCTCAGACTAAAAAGTACCTTTTTTTCCTCTTTTGGCTGGAAATTTAGCAATTCAAAGATGTAATACTGACCTTTGGAATTATTCTGATTGGTAGCTATTTTGTTTCTTAGAAAAGTGTAGTTACCTTATATATTTCAGTACAAAAAATCCTCAAAACTCAGGTTCCAGAGTTGTAGTGGTTGGAGAATATAAGATGAGCTTTATAAGAAGGTAGTAAGATGGTAAAATTTTGGAAACCTCTGATGTGCTTCCTACCTTACATATGATATCATTCAGTCCTCATGATGCCCCATAAGGTGGGTGTAATTATTTATCCATTATGCAGGCGAGAAAACTAAGACGTATGGAAATGAAGTCTGTTGCCTAATGTCAATCAGCTTAGAAGGGATGAAGTTGGAGCTTGGTTCCAAAGCTGTATTACTCCAAAGTGACCAGAGGAATAAAGGAAAGTTGGTCCATAAAGTTTTTCTCCCTCTCCCTCTTTCTCCCCCTTTCCCTCTCCCTTTCTCTTCTCTGCCTCCCCCTTTCTCCTTCCCCTTCTCTTTTCCCCCATCCCCTCCCTCACCCCTTGCTTCCCTCCCTATCTTTCTCTTTCTCTCCCCCTTTAGAAAATCCATCTCTGATCTGAGAGGAGTAGACTGAAAACAAGTATGGTAATATGAAGGCCAAATGGTTATAGAGCTTGCAGATAACATTGCTTTGGAAAGAATGGAGGAAAAAGAGAGTGATTAAGGTGCATAAGAACCAGCAAAATTTGTCCAAATGAGAAACTCATAAAGATGGATGTTTCCATAGCAACCATTTATGTACACATTACCTAGTGTAAGAAATAAAACATTAACAACACATTTGAAGCCCCTGTGTAACCCTGCTGCCATCTCAGGAATAAACACTGTACTGAATTTGTCTTTTTTTTTTTTATCATTCCTCCCTGCCAAAAGAAAAAAAAGAGAGAGAGAGAGAGAGAGAGAGAGAGAGAGACACGGATGCCAATGGGAAATTTGAGCATACCAAAGGGAATGGGCAGAGAGGTAGAGTGGATGAATATTGTCACCATGGAATTTAGAGGGGAAAGATGTACCAAAAGGAAAGTGGTCAAAGTTTGAATGCCTCCATACACCAAACACTATAATATGTATAAGTAATGCTTAGACCATACTAATAGCTTATCCACATATTGCTTATCTCACAGAAATCCTATTAAAAAAGCTAGGTTCATTATCATTTTACAGATTTTAGTTCTTCAGACATACGAATGCCAGCTCTATGCCAAGCACTGGCTAGTGTGAGGAAACTGAGATTCAGAAGAGTTACATTTCATGCTACTCTATGGCAGAGCCAAGGCTTGAACCCAAGTCTAACTGGTTCTAGAACCTACTTTCCAATACCTACTGAAGTTTAAAAGTTGAGAAAATAGGATAAAACCGTTCAAGCAACTCCTGGTGCTACTTTTCCTGGAGTTATATGCAACTCCCTAAAACCATGTGTGATCCGCGTGATGAAAACTTTTTGGCCCCGGTTGACAGGAGCTCATCTCCCTTTACTGTTTTGTTGGAGGTTAGGATAGATACTATAGAGTGACAGAGATGCTGATACCTATCAAATGAACAAAAGGGCGAGAAAGTAGATGGTTCAGTAGTGATGAGGAAGGTGATCCAGATGAAGGATTTTTGAGATTGTTGTTATTGAGAAAATGGTAGGCGATGTCCGTTGGAAATTTTATAAGCTTTGGCAACTAGACAGATTGTAAATATGAAAATACTTAAATGCTACGGTTAGCTTGGAACTTTACACTATTCCCACATCTGCTCTTTCATTGGAGCCTCAAAAATTGTTCTTTTGTTTTCCTCATCAGTGTGCTCTTTATAAATATAGGACGTTGTTACTAAAGAACCTGTCCCCGTGGCCCAGCTTTTCTCACACTTGTCTACAAATTTTTAGGCCTGCCCAAGTTCTCCTATTCCGTGCGCACTCCATTTCTGACCAAGCTCCTTTGGGTGATCTTAAAAGAAAGGAGTCCCTGTTTTTTCTGTCTTCCTTGTGCAGCTTCAGATGCTTAATTCCATGCGCCCAGATTCTGTGCTCTGCAGCTGTAACAACATTCGTTTTTATTGTAAAAGTGGGAAGTTGTAAAATAATTGTGGACTGTCATTGGTTGTAATTAATATTTTCCTGTTGCCTGGGAAGTGAATACAGAGTGGCAGTCCTTATAGCATACTCGCCTGGGAGAAACAAGCAGGAAGCAGAAGAAGCCTTCATTCTGCTGAGAAGAGAAAGCTCCAGAAGTCTGAACAAGGGTGGGGACAAAAGTGATCAGGGCAGAGAACTCTCCCTTCAGGAACCAAATAACAAGGAGCTGAAAGTGGGAATGATAGGAAGCAGGTCCAACAGGCTCCTTTGGCTTCAACATCTCTTCAGGGAGTGCTAAATAGAAGGTTGTTAACGAAGACACCAAGGTGGTTCAGGGCCTCTCAAATTCTTCCACCAAAGTGGCCCTAAGGGCAGAACCAATAACATCTTCCGTGCCACCCCACCATTATGCTCCACAAGATTGGAGACAAAGTCCAACGTGCGTCTCAAATAGAACATTTATTTGAAATCTACTGTTTTCTTTTAAAATGTATGTGAATCTGGCATTCTATCTCTTGTTTATTTCATTTTAATTTTATTCCCCCTTTAGCCTCCTCCCCCCCTTCCCATTTTCTTTCCCCAACATATGTAACCGTGCTCATGTGCTTTTGGGTATCTTTTTACTTGAATGTACTCTTCCAAATGTATTGTTTTACATGCATGCATTTTAATTTATGTAAATGATATTTATTTTGTATCTTCTTTTAGTTATTATACTTTTTTTTCCCTCTCAACATTATGGATGTAAGAGCCATCCATGCTCTTTGTGTGCATCTAACCTGATGCTACTCACTGGGGCATTACACTGCAGTATGTACATCCATCACATGTTACCTCTCCACTTTCCCAGGAATGAACACTTAGCTGCCAGTTCCCTGCCTCCCTGGGCATCGATGCAGGGAACATCTTTGTACGTGTCCCCATATGGACCCCTGTGAAAATTCATGTGGAGTATATACCAGGGAGAGAATTGCTGGGCTATAAAATAAGTGTTTTTATCATTACATTAAGTTGTGCCAGATTGTTCTCCAGAATGACTTCATCATCTTTGACTCCCACCAGCAGTGAAGGAGAGTCCGTTCCTTTTTACCCTCATCCCTTCCTATCCTTAGCAATATCCAAATTTCTGGTTTTTGTCAGCTTGAGAGGTGTGAAGTGATAGTCCGGTGAATATTTTAACTTGCATGTCCTGATTATGAATGATTCATGTTTATACTAAATGACCAATCCATGGTAAAGCTGATGCACCAAGAATCAACAAAAGTCAAATTGATCTTGTTGTTCCTGGTTCACCTCACACAGCTGAACCTGCTTCCTGGGTTAGGCATATACTATTTGGGGGAGCACAGTTACTAGCTGTGTGATGTTATGAAAATTGCTATCTTCTCCTGATCTCCATTTCCTCCTCTCTAATGGAAGATGGGACTAGATAATCTCATAAAGCCCTCCAAGGTCTAAAATTTTGTGACTCAGTGATGTCATCTTGAACCATTAAACACTGTGCTAACCCCTTGTATATTAAACAGTCCATCAGCCAAAAAAAAAAAAAATCCATTCAGTTCATTTTCCTATATAGTAGCAATTTACTCTCCACTAACAGTCCATATCTTTCCCTCCCACTTCTCCCAACCAGGGAAGTAAACTGCCTTTTTACACTCTCTCTCTAGCATGTGAACAGAATGGCACCAATTTGTTCCTGCTGTTCTTTAGTCTCCCTCACAGCATTTGCTCAAATTACAGACCTATCAAACTTGGCTGCCCCCCGTCAGAACAAGAGGAAGATAAAAGATAAGCTTGAGTTCAGCCACATGCCGCTGTAAATATGAAATGCACAAAGGGCTAATAATATGACATTACCATCTGACAGTCACATGGTACTCATCATTCTTGGCACCAAATAAACATTATTTATGCCTTTATTTGCAGGGGAATGGGGAAGAACAAGTAATCTAACCCTCCCCTGATTCAGCCCTTAAGGAAAGAAAAAAAAACTTTTAGAAGTCTCATAAAAATCAGTAATGATGTAGTAGGTTGAACGATGTGAAATCGCAATTTTTGTAGGTAAAAACCAGTCAATATCAGAACGTTCATATGGTTCAACTTAGTAGATGTGGCATAATCAAAGTCTTTTGAAAATCCCCAAGGAGTCATTATCAATGATTTCATCGGTGCTACCCTCAACCCTTTCCAAATAGGACTGGCATATACCCTTTGCCAAGTAGGCAGGGCTTAAATAGAGCAAGCCATCCTTCCCCCAGCTCACTTAGCCATGGGCTGTCCCTTCCCTTGCAAATTTTTGAGTGTTTGCAGCCCATGTTGCTCACTGTGGCACTGCCCCCCACCCTGGGTTGTTGTGTGAATCAAATGTGATGACGTCAGGTGAATTTGTTTTTTCAGTTTTAAAGCACAAGACACGTGCAAGGAATGCGAGGGGAGCTACTATTTATTAAGTATGTGTCAGACGCGGTGCTTGGCATTTCACATGCACCATCTATTATAATCTTTGCAAATGCATGAGAAAGTGACTTTTATATTCACATGATAAATGAGGACATTGGGGCAGAGATTAAATAACTTGCTAATGGTTGCACAGCTAGTAAGTAGCTGAAAGAATTGGGACTGAAACTCACTGGTCTGACTAAAGTTTATGCTCTTTCTTATGCTGTGTTCCACTTCTGAACACAGTCTTCAATCATTTCTAACAACTTTATTTGTGGCTATTGCTTCAACAATGACATAGGAAGTTGCTAATTGGTGAGATCTCTTATACCTGGAATGAGCTGACCTCTGGTGCCCATTGTAATTACGCACAGCATTTATTTTACGAATATTTCTTAAGCATCTATGTGTGTCCAAAAAAACCACCACCCACAAAAACTTGTATGAGCAACCCTAACTTACAGTTACCTTTTTGACTTGGGTTTTACTTCGGCCCTGCCTACCCACCCCCACGGGTTGCTTTCTGCTGTGTATACCAGAACCTGTCACAATCTTCCTCAATTCTATATCCGAGACTTGGAACTTTTTCTTCCAGTCTCTGGAACACTCTTCCCTTCAAGCCAAATGTTACCTCATCAGAGAGGCCTTCCTTAACCACCCAATATGATATAGAAGTCTCTGTCACCCCCTCTCTTCTACCCTTCTTTATTTTTCTCTATTGCACTTACCACGGTCAGATTTGCACAATGTCTATTTTGTTCAACATGTATTTCCAGCTATCTGAAGCAATCCCTGGCACATAATAGGTGTTCAATGTTTGTGGAATGAATGAGCAAATAGTTTTTACAGTTGAAGGAGATTACATGTGCCATCATCATTTTGATGAGTGAAACAAAATATGTGTGATTGGGTTATTATATAATATTAGTAATAATGTCAGGTAGCTTTTGTTAAGAGCTATTTTTTCCTTACTGAAATACCTACACTCCAGCTTCTTCTTACTCTTTATATGGCTTCTGTGTTACCAGCTTCTCTAAGTAAGACACTTGAATTACATGGTGTACTCATTAGAGATGATGTGATCTCATAATCACCCCCCCCAATTCAGACACTGTGCCTTAATTACTCTTTATAAAAAGCACACCTTTTAATATCTACAAAAGATACTTTTCTTTCAGAAAGTTTCAAGCCCAGAGTTATTGATTACTGACAGCCAGATTTCATAACAATCTATAAATAGGGAACTGAATGAACTTAATATGCCTATAATCAGCCCAAGAGCAAAAAGTGAGAGCAAAGAGAGAGGGAGAGAACATTTTAAAGTCTTCTTCATTCTTCTAAAGGTCAGCGCTGTATACCAACACCACGAGTTCCTACATGAGAGTTCAATAAAGAGTTACTGCAGGCTTGAATGGAGCTAGGCATGTGCATGGGACCTGTGTGTAGGTTTTTTTGTGAAGGCGAGGATCCAAAAATCAACCTTTCCAGCCAGATCCAGTCTTCGCAGACTAACAGCTTATGATAAACATACCTAATCTTTGTATGTCTCTTCTGGCCCCATGAAGAGCGAGAAATAATGAAGTCTTAGAATTTGTAAAGTCTAGTTCTGTCCTATACAACGTGCAAGTACCTGCTATTTAGTCAGATAATAGATTCCCTTCTTCCCTCCCTACCTTTCTTCTTTTTCCGTTTACTTCTCTTCTTCTTCAGTTGAAAGACCATTCACATTTTCAACAGCATAGAAAAGGTTGATGGGCATACTGAAGTACCTGTACACTATGCCCTTTACTCTGTGTATAGAACATTCTCCATGGTGATAAAGGTTAGGCAACAAAACTTTAGGGAAACCATTAAGTAATTTGTTGGGTGAATAACAAAATGATATCTTAGACAAAGTAGATGTATGTGATGAATGGTGGAGGTAGAGAAAAAGAAAGAGTGAGATGATTAGAGTGGCAGAAACTACCCAAAGCTATTAGTTGGAATGTATCTGGAGTTCAAAGTAATATCTTTGTGACTCTAACTATAGCTAATAAGCTTATCAACTATAAGCTTCAGTGCATGACATCAAATTCACATTTACACAATTGTTTTAAACTCCAGTGACCTGCCTCCTAACCTAGCATCAACGAAAAGTCGAATCTTCTCAGCTTGTCTGGAAACATCTCCAAGTATTTAATTGTGTAGAAAATGGTGTAGCTTTGTTTCCAAAAGAGGGTGGGAAGCAGGGGCATGAGTGCCACACAGGGAAGATAATGGTTATTATGGAGTCATTAAATAACAGAGGAAGAATGACGTTGCTGTCAAAACTATGCCCACCGCATTGTCCAAATCCAGTGTGTTGGGTTTGTAAGACCTACTATCAAGGAGCTATTTGCTTCTCTCTACATACCATGGTGACCATTTGCTGGATGGTATTTTCTGGGGATATGGACTCACAGACTGAATAGGGAGGCTTCCCTATGCATGTTGGAAAAAAAATGATTAGTATGCTTCGCCATTCATCTGACACTTCTGAACCTCTTGCCTCCATTTTATTAAAATACCAAATGAAACTACACCTACTGAATGCCTGCAAAGACAAAGATATTGGGCTGCTTTTATATATGGCATCTCATTTAAGTTAATTCTCCAATAACCTTACGAGATACTATTAAATTCACTCTTGGATGAGGAAACTCATGGACAGAGAGATTAGTAACTTGCCCAAAGTCAAACATCTAGGTAATATCAGAATTGGAAGCGAACCCAGGCATTTTGAGTCTAAATCCCACACATTGTCTTTCCTATACACTTTCCTGTTAAGCAATATGTCTCGATAGATTGAACATTTAAAACATTATTTACATGAATAAAAACTCCAAGCCATGATCAGAAAGAGCATCATTATATCATCAATGACTAATTTAATTGAACCATGGTTTCTCTTCCAGGCTAAAGTATAATACTTCTTCCAAACCTTAATTTTATAGAATATTCAGGATTCTGAGTAACTTGAAATCAAAATCTTGAAAGTTGTAGCTATTCCCACCTAATAGCTTTGGGACATTTGCAGTTACTTAACAAGTATAAATTTTCTAGGTAAGTTCTATATGAAGCTTCTTATTGTATCTACAATCCCTTCAGTCAAAATCATTTTCCCCCAACCAATTCCAATATCATAATATCAAAGTAAAATAAGTGTGTGACATTTTTACCAATGACTTGCTTGAAGTTAAGCTGTTTTCAGTTTTTTTGTTGTAGGAGGTTTCTTAGAATGATTACATATGTCTCCTCATTTTGTACTACTAGAGTCTAATAGTCTTATATAATAATGATTGTTAAAAAATTTTAATGTTTATTTTTGAGAGAGAAAGAGAGCATGAGCAACGGAGGGACAGGGGGAGGGAGACACAGATCTGAAGCATGCTCCAGGCTCTGAGCTGTCAGCACAGAGCCCAACATGGGGCTTGAACTCACGAATCATGAGCTCATGACCTGAGCTGAAGTCGGACACCCAACCAACTGGGCCATCCAGGTAGCCCAATAATAATTTTTTAAAAAAAATTTATGATCTTTTCAGTTCGCAAAGCATAGTAAATTTGCATTCGCTTTCTTACTTGGCCCTTAAGCCAGCTATGGTAAATAGGTGATTTGTCCAAGGTAACAACAGTCAGGTCTCCTGATTATCATTCTCTTGGTAGAGTTCTGCTACCATATATCAAAATGAAGACCCTACAGATGATGATAGCTAATGTGTATTGAGAGCTCACTATATGCTTGGCACTTTTTTCTGCAATTTATATGTGGTTTAACCCTCAAAACAATTCCATAAGGGAGGAACTGTCATCTTTCTTATTTTATACATATAAACTAAGGCACAGAAAGAATGGGTAATTTAATTATGATCACAGAGCAAATAAGTGGCAATGCTTGGATTTGGAACCAGGACGCCCGATTATAGCACCCAAGCATATTGAATGCTTAGTAAGACAGGAGGCTATATTTAAACATTTTAGTAAGATTTTCATTAACAAATATTTAAAACAAAAATATATAGGGGTGCCTGGGTGGCTCTGTTGTTTAAGTGACCTATTGGATTTCTGCTCAGGTCATGATGTCACAGTTTATGGGTTGAAGCCCTGCATCAGGCTCTATGCTGACAGCACGGAGCCTACGTGGGATTTTCTCTCTCTCTCTCTCTCTCTCTCTCTCATTCTAAATAAACATTTAAAATATATAGATGCATATATAATTTTATACAAACGTGATCATAATCTGCAAGTTTACTTCCCCCTTTCTTTTTGCTTGCTCTCCCTTTTCCTCATTTTTACTTTATATTAAGTAGCCCATGTTACTCTTAGTATACATCCTTCCATATTTTCTCATGCTCATTCATATACTCACATATATGGGATTTTGTCATTATTTAGTGGGGTTATATTATACATACTTTTTTGCATATTGTTTTTCTAAATCCAGGATACTTTTTGGAAATCTCTCCTAGTCATCTGAAGTAGCATCACTGCATTAATTTTAACTGTATAATATTCTGTGGAGTAGATATATAATAATTTATTGTCTTACCTATAGTATAGGGTATTCTCTAATTTGTTTTTGCTTTTGTCAGTTTATCAGTGCAAGAAATGCTGCAATAAACATCTTTGCACATATGACTTTATTACAATGAAATAAACTATAAGGAATGGGACTGATGAGTTAAGAAGCAAATTAATGTTTTATTTTAATAGAGGTTTCCAGATTGCTTTCCAAAATGGCTGTAATATGTCACATTCCCATCAGCAATATATGGGCAGTATTGGTCTTTAAACTTTACCAGTATGATGGATTTAAAGTGTTACCTCATTTTTACTTTACTTTGCATTTCCCTGACTGCTAGTCAATCTTTTTGTTTTACTCTTCTATGAAGCTATTATTTATTATTACCTTTACCCATTTTTCCATTAAGTGGTTTGTTATTTTCCTTCCAGTTTAAAAGAGCTCTTTGTTTATAGATAGTAATCCTCAATCTTTCATCAGCGTTATGAATTTTTGTTTATGGCATTTTTATGTATGACATTTTACCACATAGAAGTTTTTAGTTTTAAATGGTCAAATATATCTAGCTTTTAATTTAAAGATTCTATCTTTCCTAGATTTCCCATATACTCTCTACGTTATAACATGTAGTACCCTAGATTTCTCAGAAGATTTTCATTATATTATTATTACTATATTGAGATATAATTCACATACCATAAAATCCTCTCCTTTAAACTGTACATACATAATGTTTTCAAAATTCCTCCATATTGTGGCATATATCAGTACTTCATCCCTTTTTATGGCTTAATTAATATTCCATAGCATGGATTTGTTAAGCCATTCCTCAGTTGGTGGATATTTGTGTTATTTCTACTTTTTGGCTATTATGAGCAATGCTCCTATGAATATATGTATACAAGTTTCTTGGTGACCATATGTTCTCAACCCTTTTGATTATATACCTAAAACTGAAATTGCTGGGTCATATGGTAACTCTATAGCTAACAGTTTGAGGAACTGCAAAACTTTTCCAAAGCATCTGGAAAATTGTACATTACCACCTACCAATAATATATGAGGGTTCCAATTTTTCCACATCCTTGCCAACCCTTGTTATTTTTGTCTTTTTGACAAGCACACTTAGTGGTTGTAAAGCGGTATCTCCTTGTGATTTTCATTTTCATTTCCCTGGTGACAAATGATGTTGAGCATCTATTGATGTGTTTATCAGCCATTTTAATTTTTTTTTGATAAATGTCTATTGAAATTCTTTGATCGTTTTAAAGATTCTTTTTTTTTTTTTATTCTTGGGCTGTATTCCCTGACACTCCCCAGCTGCTGGCAACCACTTTTATACTCTGTGTCTGTGAACTTGACCCTTGACCTTTTTGTTTCAGATTCTACATATAATTGAAACCATGCAGTATTTTTCTTTTTTTATCTGGTTTATTTCACTTAGTATAATATCTTCAAGGTCCATTCATGGGGTCACAAATGGCAGAATTTTCTTCTTTCTCATGGCTGAATAATATACCATGGTATAAATATACCACATATTCTTTACCCATTCATCCTTTGATGGCCATTGTTTCCAATATCTTGGCTATTGTGAATAAGGCTGCAATGAACATGAGTGCAGATATATCTGTGATATCTTGTTTTCATTTTTAAAGAAATATACTCAGAAGCGGAATTGCTGAATCATATGGTAGTTCTATTTTTAATTTCTTGAGAAACCTCCATATTGTTTTCCATAGTGGCTGCACCAATTTACACTCCCACTAACAGTGTAAAAGGCTTTCTCTTCTTCACATCTCCACCAGCGCTAGTTGACTCTTTTCTTTCTGATAATAGCCATTCTAACAGGTGAGAGGTGATATCTCATGGTTTTGATTTGTATTTCCCTGATGATTAGTGATGTTGAGTACCTTTCATATTCCTGTTGGCCATTTTTATGTCTCGTTATTATTGAGTTTTAAGAGTTCTTTGTATATTCTGGATACTAGAATCTTATTGGATATATGATTTGCAGATATCGTCTCCCATTCTATAAGTTGTCTTTTCACTTTCTTGACAGCATCCTTTGAAGTTCAGAAATTTTTATTTTGATGAAGTCCAATTTATTTTTTGTTTCTTTTGCTGATTGCTTTAGTGTTGTATCTAAGAAACCAATGCCAAATCCAGAGTCACAAGGATTTACACTATGTTTTCTTCTTTAAAAATTTTTTTTAATGTTTATTTATTTTTGAGAGAGAAATACAGAGTGCAAGCTTTTATTTTGATGAAGCCCAATTTATTTTTTGTTTCTTTTGCTGATTGCTTTAGTGTTGTATCTAAGAAACCAATGCCAAATCCAAAGTCACAAGGATTTACACTTTGTTTTCTTCTTTAAAATTTTTTTTAATGTTTATTTATTTTTGAGAGAGAAATACAGAGTGCACACAGGGGAGGGACAGAGAGAGAGGGAGACACAGAATCAAAAGTAGGCTCCAGGCTCCAAGCCGTCAGCACAGAGCCCGACGTGGGGCTCGAACTCACTAAACCTCAAGATCATGACCTGAGTCAAAGTCAGACGCTCAACCGAGCCACCCAGGTGCCCCTGCACTATGTTTTCTTCTAAGAGTTTTATCATTTAAGCATTTGCATTCAAGTCTTTAAATAATTTTCAGCTAATTTTAGTAAACGATGCACAGTAGTTTAACTTCATTGTGTTATATGTGGATATCCAGTTGTCTCAGGACCATTTGTTGAAAAGACTACTCTTTCTCCCATTGAGTAGTGTCATCCATGCCAAAAGTCAACTGATGATAAATGTTAGGATTTATTTCTGGACTTTCAAATATATTGCATTCACCTCTATGTCTATCCTATGTCAAACCATGCAGTTGTAATCACTGCAGCTTTTTTAAAAGTTTATTTATTTTGAGAGAGAGAGAGGGAGAGAGAGTGCACACACATGCAGGCAGAGAGAGAGGCAGACAGAGAATCCCAAGGAGGCTCCACATTGTCAGCACAGAGCCTGATACTGCACTTGATCTCATGAAATTTGAGATCACCACCTAAGCCAAACTCAAGAGTCGGTGGCATAACCAACTGAGCCACCCAGGCGCCCCTCACTGTAGCTTTGTAGTAAGTTTTAAAATACAGAAAAAGCTTTCTAGTGAGCCCTACAACTTTGTCCTTTTTCAAGATTACGTTGGCTATTTGGGGTTCCATATGAATTTTAATATCGGTTGTCAACTTCTGCAAGAATAAACAAAAAGGCTTTGGAAGAGATTGAGTTAAATCTGTAGATAAATTTTGATCCAACAGTATTGCCATCTTGTTAATAGTAGGTCTTCCAAGCCATCAACATGGGATATCTTTCCATCTATTTATATCTTTTTAAATTTCTTTCAACAACGCTTTGTAATTTTCAGTGTACAAATCTTGCACTTCTTTAGTTAAATTTATTACCAAGTATTTTATTACATTTGATACCACTGTAAATGGAATTATTTTTCTTAATTTCATTTCCGGGTTGTCTATTTCTAGTGTACAAAAAGACAATTGATTTTTGTATGTTGGTCTTGTATCTTACAATTGTGCTGAACTTGTTATTTGCTGTAATATTTTTTGTGGATTCCTTAGGGTTTTATATATATAAGATAATGTCATCTGCAAATAGGAGTAATTTCACTTCGTTCCAACCTGGATACATTTTATATCTTTTACTTGTCTGATTACCCTGACTAGAACCTCCGGTACAATGTAGAATAGAATTGGTGGATGTGGACATCCTTGTCTTAGTCCTGATCTTAGGGGGAAAGTTTTCAGTCTTTCACCATTAAGTATGATGTTAGCTGTGGGTTTTTTGTAGTTGGCCTTTTTTTTAGATTGAACTTCCCTTCTATTCTTAGTTTGTTGAGTGTTATTATCATGAAAAGATGTTGGATTTTTTTCAAATGTTTTTCTAGGATTGTGTTTTTTCTTTATTAGTAAGGTATATTGCATTGATTTTCTTTATTGTATTAATAAGGTATATTGGATTGATTTTCATATGTTGGATCGAGCTTGCATACCTGAGATAATTCCTACTTCATCATGGTGTTTCAGAGCATTGCTGGCTTCATAGAATAAGTTGGAATGTGTTATTTTTTATCTTCTATTTTTTTAAAGAGCTTTTTTTTTTAACCACTCTGACTGTATCTCATTGTGATTTTGATTTGTATTTTCCTGAAGATGAGTGATGTTGAACATCTTTTCATGTGTCTGCCATCTGGATGTCTTCTTTGGAAAAGTATCTATTCATGCCTTCTTCCATTTCTTCACTGGATTATTTGTGTTTTGGGTGTTGAGTTTGGTAATTTCTTTACAGATTTTTGATACTAACTCTTTATCCAATATGTCATTTGCAAATATCTTCTCCCATTCCATTCGTTGCTGTTTAGTTTTTTTTTTTTTAACTGTTTCCTTTGCTGTGCAGAAGTTTTTTTCTTTCTTTTCTTGATGAGGTCCCAATAGCTCATTTTTGCTTTTGTTTCCCTTACCTTCAGAAACATGTCAAGTAAGAAGTTGCTGCTGCTGCTGAGGTCAAAGAGGTTGCTGCCTGTTTTATCCTATAGGATTTTGATTGTTTCCTGTCTCACATTTAGGTCTTTCATCCATTTTGAATTTATTTTTGTGTATGGTATAAAAAAGTGGTCCAGGTTCATTCTTCTGCATGTTGCTATCCAGTTCCCCCAGCACCATTTGCTAAAGAGACTGTCTTTTTTCCATTGGATACTCTTCCCTGCTTTGTCAAAGATTAATTGGCCATATATTTGGGCGTCCATTTCTGGGTTCTTTATTCTAGTCCATCGATCTATGTGTCTGTTTTTGTGTCAATACCATACTGTCTTGATGATTACAGCTTTGTAATACTGGTTAAAGTCTGGGATTGTCATGCCTCCAGCTTTGGTTTTCTTTTTCAACATTACTTTGGCTATTCAGGGTCTTTTGTGGTTCCATACAAATTTTAGGAGTGTTTGTTCTACCTCTGTGAAGAATGTGGAGTCACTCTGGAAAACAGTGTGGAGGTTCCTCAAAAAATTAAAAATAGAACTACACTATGACCTAGCAATTGCACTACTAGGAATTTATCCAAAAGATACACAAATGCTGATTCAAAGTGGCATGTGCATTCCAATGTTTACAGCAGCGGTGTCAACAATAGCCAAATTATGGAAGGAGCCCAAATGTCCATCAACTGATGAATGGATTAAGAAGATGTGGCATATATATACAATAGAATACTACCCGGTGATGAGAAAGAATGAAATCCTGACATTTGCAACAACGTGGATGGAACTGGAGGGTATTATGCTAAGGGAAATAAGCCAGTCAGAGAAAGACAAATGTCACATGATTTCATTCATATGTGGAGTTTGATCCTAGGGGAAGGGAAGGAAAAATAAGATAAAAACAGAGAGGGAGGCAAGCCATAAGAGACTTAAATACAGAGTACAAACTGAGGATTGATGGGGGTGGGGAAAATAAGTGATGGGCATTAAGGAGGGCACATGTTGGGATGAGCACTGGGTGTTATATGTAAGTGATGAATCACTGAATTCTACTCCTGAAGCCAAGACTATGCTGTATGTTTAACTAGCTTGAGAATTAAAAGAATATAAAAAAAAGAGCTTGTTTTAATTCTTTAAAATTTTGGCAAAAGTTAAAAGTAAAGCCATTCAGTACTGGGCTTTACTTTGTGGGAAATTTAATGATTACTAATTCTATCTCTTTGATTATTATTGGTATATTCAGATATTCCATTGCTTCTTTAGACAGTTTGAGTGGTTTGTGTCTTTCTAGGTATTTGTTAATTTCATCTAGGTTATCTAATTTTTGTCATACAATTGTTCATAGAATTTCTTTATAATTCTTTTGTTTCTGCAAGTTTGGTAGTAATGTCTTCTATTTCATTCCTGATTCTTCTCTCATTTTGTTGTGGTCAGTTTATCTAAAAGTTTTTCAATTTTTCATTTTTTTTTTAAGGAGCCAACTGTTGGTTTTGTTAGTTTCCTCTGTTGTTTTTCTATTTTCTATTTCTTTTTTATGCTTTGTTTATTGTTTTTTTATTTACTTCTTTCTGCTTGCTTTGGATTTAATTTGCACTTATTTTCTTAGTTTTCGAAGGTAGAGGATTAGGTTATTGATTTGTGATCTTATTTTTTATAATGTAGGCATTAATAGCTATAAATTTCCCTCTGAACACTTTTAGTTCCATCCCAAAAGTTTTGGTATATTGTGTTTTCATTTTCATTCATCTCAAATTAGTTTCTAATTTTCTCTGTGGTGTCTCCTATTGGGGTCAAAAAATATACGTTGTGTAATTTCAATCCTTTTAAATTATTAAGATTTGTTTCACGGTCTAACAGTTGGTCTATCTTGGAGAATGTTCCATGTGCACTTGAGAAGATGGTAAATTCTGCTGTTAGGAAGAGTGTTGTATAGATGTCTGTTAGTTCTAGTTAGTTTATTGTGCTGTTCAATATTCTATTTTCTTGTTGATCTTCCATCTAGTTCTATTATTGAAAGTGGGGTATTGAAGAATCCTGTTATGGCTCAATTGTTTATTTCTTCATTCAAGTGTGTCAGGTTTTGCTTCATTCATTTTGGTGCTTGGTTAGACACATATATAATTTCTATGTATTTTCAATGGATGAATCCTGTTATCATTTTTAAATGTCCTTTCTTGTCTGTAGTAACAAATTTTGCCTTAGAGTATATTTCTCTGATATTAGTATAGCTATTTCCCTCTCTTTTGGTTACTGTTTCAATGGTATATCTTTTTTTCCATCCTTTTACTTGCAAACTATTGGTGTCCTAGAATTAGTGTCTCTTGTGGAGATTCTTAAATACAGAGAACCAACTGAGGGTGGATGGGGGTGTGGGGGAGAGGAGAAAATGAGTGATGGGCATTAAGTAGGGCACTTGGGATGATCACTGGGTGCTGTATATAAGCCAAATAGGCAATACATTATATTCATAATAAAAAAAAATAAAGTGCCTCTTGTGATAGCATGCAGTTGGAGAATATTGTTATTTATTCTCCCAATTTCTGCCTCCAATTGTAGTGTTTAACCATTAACATTTGATGTAATTACTGATAATGCAGAATTTACATTTGCCATTTTATTATTTGCTTTCTATATGACTTAGGTCTTTTTTGTTCTTACATTCCTCCATGAATGCCCTCTTTTGTGTTCAATAGATATTTTCAAATACATCATTTTAATTCCTTTGTCATTTATTTCAGTATGTTTTTGAGTTATTTTCTTAGAGGGTCCCTATTTAATATTGTAATTCATAACAATCTTGTTTGGATTGTCACCTTGTATGCCAAATTTTTTCAAATATTATTTTTATCAAATTTTAGAATGGAAGTTTTGCTGACATTATAAAATGGATTGGAGAGCCTTCCATTGTTTTCTATGAACTGGAATTATTTATATATCATAACATTTAATCTTTAAATGTCATATAAAACTTGGTGGTAACTCCTGTGTCCCAGATGAAGCCTTTTTCAGTGGTAACGCATTTACCTTTTCAATTTTCCTCTCTGATATTTGGTCTAGGCATTATATTTTTAAGTTTTTAAGTTCTTTTGGGGTCAATTTTGGAAATATTTTCAATGTTGTTACCACAGAGTTTCATTATTTCTCTTCATGATCATGTTTGTTTCTTATTCCTACACATCTTTTTTGGCAATCTCTGACTCTGTCTCTCTCTCTGTCTGACTCTCTTTCTGAAACAGGAACATTAAAAGTTTATTTTCCTAAAAAAAAACCCAGCTTTGGACTCCTTTGCCTTTTCTTTTTTGTTGTTTTTTAAAAATTCATTAATTTTTAGCTTTTATCTCTAATTTTTTAAACTTCATTTTGTTATTTTTCTACTTTTTGAAGATGAGCAAACTTCTTTATTATCGTTCTTCCTCTATGATGAAGAGATTTAGGACTATATATTTTCCTCTGACTACAGTTTTCAGTATGTTATAGATTTTAGTATAATGTGTCTCCTTTCTATGCCATCTAGGTACTTTGTAATTTTCTTTTATATCCTCTTTGATCCAAGAGTTATCTACAAATATTTCTTAGTTTAGTTTCCAAGTCATTAATATTTTTATGTCCAACTTTTCATCTTTAATATTGTTAGATTATGATCAAGGACTTCAACCAGTAACATATTTATTTTCTCATTGTTTTGTGGTTTTCCTTGTGGCTACATATCTGATCAATTTTGTTAATGTTCCATGGTCATATCAAAGAATGTGTGTTCTTTCTTTGAGGCATGTAAGTTCTTATACGTAGTTACTTAATCAAGTTTGTTGATTGTTTCCTTCTATTCCTTTATATAATTTTTTATGTTTACTAGGTCAACCTGCTCTGAAAATGATATGTATGATATCCCACTATAATTTTATTTTATAAAGTTTTTCTTTTATGTCTAATAGTTATTATTCTGTGTAGTTTTGTATAAACACATGTGTGATTTTTACCATTACCTTAATATCCCTCTTACTCTGTGTTATGCATTAAACCTTAAATTCACTTTATATGATATTATGATTTCCAGTTTTGCTTTTCTCTTTTCTCACTACTATCACTACCACCATAATGCCTAGATTTTGCTTAAATTATCTAGCACTTTTTGTTCCAAACTTGTGTTGCCCAAGACATAGCCACTAGCCACAAACTACATGTGACTATTTAAATTTACCATAATTAAAAGTAAATAAAAATAAACATACAGTAACTCATTTGTTCTAGTCACAAATCAACTGCTCAGTGGGCACACATGCCTAGTAGCTACCTTATTGGACAGCGCATTTATGGAACATTTCTCTCATCGCAGGCAGTTCTATTGACAGCACTTCTCTAAATCAGGGATTGACAAAAATTTCTGTAAAGGGCAAGATCATAAACATGTTAGGCTTGCAAGCTTTATTGTCTTTATTGCAGCTACACATTCCTGCTTTTTGCACAAATCAGGAATAATACATAAATGAATGAGTATAGTTGTGTTCCAATAAAACTTTATTTATGGATACTAAAACTTTAATTTCCTCTAAGTTGCAAATGTCATGAGATATTCTTTTTTTTAATATTTATTTTTTGGGGGGAGAGTGCAAACAGGGGAGGGGCAGAGAGAGGGGGGCAGAGGATGTGAAGCAGGCTCTGTGCTGACAGGGGAGAGCTGGGTGTGAGACTCAAACTCACAAACTGCAAGATCATGGCCTGAGTTGAAGTCGGACACTCAACCAACTGAGCCATCCAGGTGCCCCTGAAATGTTCTTTTTAAAAATATTTTTCTGAAAAAAATCAGGAGACTATAGATGCTGGAGAGGATGTGGAGAAACGGGAACCCTCTTGCACTGTTGGTGGGAATGCAAACTGGTGCAGCCGCTCTGGAAAACAGTGTGGAGATTCCTCAAAAAATTAACAATAGATCTACCCTATGAGTCAGCAATAGCACTGCTAGGAATTTACCCAAGGGATACAGGAGTGCTGATGCATAGGGGCACTTGTACCCCAATGTTTATAGCAGCACTTTCAACAATAGCCAAATTATGGAAAGAGCCTAAATGTCCATCAACTGATGAATGGATAAAGAAATTTTGGTTTATATACACAATGGAATACTATGTGGCAATGAGAAAGAATGAAATCTGGCCTTTTATAGCAACGTGGATGGAACTGGAGAGTGTTATGCTAAGTGAAATAAGTCATACAGAGAAACACAGATACCATATGTTTTCACTTGTATGTGGATCCTGAGAAACTTAACAGAAGACCATGGGGGAGGGGAAGGAAAAAAAAAAAGAGGTTAGAGAGGGAGGGAGGCAAACCATAAGAGACTCTTAAAAACTGAGAACAAACTGAGGATTGATGGGGGATGGGAGGGAGGGGAAAGTGGGTGATGGGCATTGAGGAGGGCACCTGTTGGGATGAGCACTGGGTGTTGTATGGAAACCAATTTGACAATAAATTTCATCTAAAAAAAATAAAAAAATTCAACAATTTAAGAATATAAACAGCATTCTTAGCTCACAGGCCTTACAAATATAGGTGGCTAATCATATCTGACTTGTGGGCTGTAGTTTGCCTGACCTTGCTCTAGACTGTTATACAGTTTCTCTTAAGGTAGGTCCCTTCTTTGGTTAAGTCCTCACCAAACATTTTAAACAGATTCCCAGTCCACCTATCCTAATGTGTGTATACCAATTCACATCTTACTAGTGACTGTCTTCTGTTTCAATTTGTTTATAGAGTTGGATAGATGAAAATTATTCTTTCTTGTTCCAGAAAAATGTTTTCCTTACTGCACTTGAAACTTCTTTAGTGCTCTTATTTTTTATTAGAGTTTTCATCTGTTTCTTCCATCAACTCTCTTTTACTGAGCATGTACTGAGTTTGTTTCGCTTGATCTTTCTTTCTTTAGCTGAGGAGTACCTTCTACTGTCATCTCTTTGGGATTCAGGTCTGGTAGGTGTCATATCATATGTGTCAACAATCCTGTGGTAAATGCAAAGTGCTTTCTATCTCTGTAAGCCAAGAGTATAGAAGTAGGTAGAGTGCTAGTTTCTTACTAAGGCACTTACTTGGAAGCAGTGTCTTTGCTCTTATATCCCTTGTACTCTTTCTGACTCAGGAAAGACGAACCTGAATCACTTCTTACATTTCTTCTTTGATTTTTTAGGAGGCAGTGTGACCTGGAAATCGCATGTAAGGCCAATATCAACTGTCTACATAAAGATTCATAGGTCTGTAAAAGTCAAGATCTAGTAACTTATAATCTTTACCTTAGACGATACCTGCTGCTGGTTTTTGTACACTTACACGGTATACAGGAAGGGAGAAAACCCTGTCTCATTTTTCGTACTTGGATCTAACAAAGCCCCAGGTCTTATTTGTACCCAGATGCCATGAGGACTAGTCCCCATTTTGCTCAGGAGAAGCAAAGAGCTTGTAGTTAGGAGTTGAGGGGAAAGGTGCTATATATTCAGTTCACCATGCTCCCAGAATCTTCCTCTCCTAATATTTAATTAACCAGATCAGTTCCTTATCAGAACATATGTGTTTATTATACACACAGTCACACACACTCCAAATGATTTTTTTCTCTGTCTGAAGAACACAGTTTGGAATAATTAAACTAAACATGGCCATTAGAAAGTCAATTTGAGGTGGATAACTTAATTGAGGATAAATTCAGGTAGCTCTATGGAATATATTACTTATCCTGACCCATGTTGTGCAAATCACCTGTTGATTAACTCACTTTTGAATAGAACACAATATTAGCTCTAAGACGTCATCCAATCCAACTTTATTTCTTTAACAGATGGGAAAAATGAGACCTAAACTATTTAGTGATTGTGACAGATCCAAGAATAGAAATCTCAATCGGATGGCTCCTATTGCAATACTCTATTACATCCCTCTGAGAATGAAAACTGTCAGGCCACTCAAACTGAATGGATGAGCCTAAAAAAATCACTTAAAAATTAAAGATTTGTCAATAGAATCATCCTGGTAATAGCAGAGATGGGTTAATAGAATTGTCGATGCTCGTATCATTTTAGATTTTAAAGAATATAGCTCTTCTTCCAAGATGTTTCCTATGTCATGATTGTAGATAATTATCTATCTATCTATCTATCTATAAAGCAAGCAATAAATCAATACATATACATAAAGCTATTAATGTGTGTGGGAGATAATCTAGGAGCTGAGCAGATATGAAATATATGACATGAACACCAGGCAGCCTACCACAATGAGACAAAGGGATACAATATTGGTGGGGCCAAGAGGCTTTGTTGATGCCCAGCTGGCCCTTTCCCTAGGAGACCCTCTCTGACTTATCTCTACTAGAAGTAAACAGTACAGATCTGCTACTGTCCCACATGGCTTAGCACTGCCTTCCCCATCAACTGCGGGGATGTGTACTCACCTTATGCCAGCTTCATAGGTGCAGGGCTGGTCTTATCATAAATGGGATTCAATTCCTGCTTCTCAGTGGAAGCAGTTCCCACTTCTGGGCACATAGAAAGTGCTCAATACACATGTGTCGAACGGAAAAATAATATGGCATGGTTCTTATCTAAAGAGAGCTTATATTCTGAGGGTCAATATTACAAAAGTAAAAATACATCTAGTTTAAGACTCCATACCTTAACATGAGTGTTCTAGATACCAAGAAAACTTGAAAGAAGGAAAGAGCTGTGTAGTTTCAAGATATCAAAGATTTCATGGGAGCAATAGAGTTGGAAATGATCCTCAAAGGAATAATATGGTTTATAGCTAGGGTAACCATATAATTTCTTGTCCAGTCTAGGACATGTTTGAGAGTGAAAGGAGGCACCATTTGTTACATAAAGGTAACAAGTATAAACTGAGATTGTCTGAAGTAAATGTGGACAGATGATCTCCATATTTATAAAAGGCGAGAGGAGAGTTCAGGGCATTTCAAAAGAAGGAAATTCCAAAGAGCCTTCAATGCTAGGCCAAGGAGCTTGATTTTATTCCACACAAATCAAAACCATTTAAGCAAAGGTGATTTTCAAAATACTTAACAGCATGGCGTGGGTACTAACAATGAAAAGAGTAAGGCCGTAACAGTGCCTACCAGCTGCATATCATTTATGCATTTAAAATTTTTCTGCAGGAGACTGACATGATGAAATTGGTATTTTAGAAAAATGAATATGGCACTGACATACAAGATCAATGAGGAAGAGATAAGAGCAAGGGCCAGCAAATGTTTGTTGTGAATGGCCAGGTAGTATATATTTTAGATCATATGGTCTCTGTTGCAACATTCAACCCCACCATTGTAGTCTAAAATCAGCATTAGTTGATATACAAACACATTGGTGTCACTGTGTGTCAATAAAACTTCATTTACAAAAAGAATGCAGGGTGGATTTGGCCTGTGAGCCAGACTTTGCCAACCCTTAAACCATAGGTAGAAAAGACTGGTTAAATGGCAATTGTAATACTTCAGGCTGTTAGTCTCAGTTAGGTTTGTAATAGAAGGGATCAAAATACATACATTTACCTATATAAAATCTCAAAAAATATTAACTGGTTATAGTGGTCTGGATAACTTGGGCAAAATCCATCTTTAGCAATCTGAAAAATCCAAATAATGGAGGACAAAGCATTTTTACCTGTATTATCCAGATCGGTTCTTTCCTTTGCTTTCTGTTCATGAACACAGTCCTAGCCTTCAGAAAGGATGTGCCTATACACATACCGAAGGGATCAAAATGAATAAAAGCAAATAATTAACTCAGTCACATAAACAGATGCCATATAATCAGTTTAACTGAAATTTTCGCTAACTTAAATTATGAATCCAGTAAGGATGATGAAGACATGACTACAAACCAAATGAATCCGTATGTTGAAGATATCAAATATCAAAATTTAGCCAGAGAAGGTGGATGAAATATCTGAGAAGCTAGAGCACCTTTGAAACAAAGACCCAAGAAAATAGTAATGCTATGTCATTAGGGGGAGGTGGAATTTTTAAGTCATTAGAAAAAGAGAAAATAAGAGCATTTTAAATGGCACTAATTGTATGCTGTGTTATATGACTTGAACTAAAGAACACACTGATTTTTGAAATATTTGATAAGGGCAAATTTAGGTATTTAGAGTACAGAAAAAGATACAATCATTGAAATGGGACTGTGTGGACAAAAATGCATGTCCAATGACAGCCAAGCATGGCTAAGAGAGTTAGGGGTGAATAAGGAGTGATACAGTAGATTCTGGCAATAAAAGAGGTTTATTATCATTTCTATCCAGCCTGTATCCATTGAAAACCTAAAACTGTCACTAAGAAGTTAGAATGTCAAACCTCCATCCAGTGGTTTAATCAGTGGTCAAGTGATGCATTGAAGAGATGTCAATGAAATTGACAACAAGGTTCCAGAACTTCTGGTCATTTTGGTTAGGTCTCTCAAAGAACTGTTCCCCAGTGGGGCTGGGGGGTCAAATTGCTATTTTGCTTTTTTTTTTTTTTGCTAAAATTTATTAGGTTGATTTCATTAAGTTGGCTGACCAATTGGCAAGCAATTTAATAATTGGGTATTTTGGTGGCCTATATAGTCACAGCCTGCATTCCTTGCTATTCTGACTCTATTGTTTAGAAGAGAAGACTCGAAGAAATTGTTACCATCAAAAAATAGCTCCCTTATCCCAGTTCTTTATAGGATACCAAATATGCTATCACCAACAGGGACAAAATAGATAAAAATGACTCACAGTTCACAGGCAGCAAATGTAGAGGGGTCAGATGAGTAATCTTAAAACTGAAGAGGGCAATGGAGGAGTACAGAGAAGGAAGACAGTAAACTTTTGATGCAATTCTTGGCATAAAGTCTGAGTAAGTAATGTTTCTCTCTATGTACTCTCCCTACTCCTTTCTGGCCTTGTTAGGTGACAGGCTGATCCATTAAAGGACATGGTGCCAGTGACTAACAATAGCTTTAATGTACTCTGTCTCCAGAGGGTATTTGCATTTTAAGAGGGGACTCTGGAGGCCTAACATAATACATTAGAATACACCTCTAATAGGGAGAATTCCTAGCACAGTTGTTAGTCCAAAGAGAATCTAGGGTCTTAAGAAGGGTAAATCTACCCAGTGCCCTCCCTGATCATCCCATGTTGGCAGGCACCTACTCTGATGGAATATAAATCTGGAATATAAATCACAGGATATACCATACTAGCATCAGCATTTTTAGTGAAGAATTAAAAATATCTAAGCCAGCTATTCTTCAACTCTGGATGCATATTAGAATCACTTTTGGGCCTTTAAACAATAAGATGCCTAGGACCTGCCTAGGACCCACCTAGGTCCCCAGTTCTCAGGTTCTGTATTTATTCATCTGGAGGGAAAGCCAGGCATTTGCATTTTGAAAAGCTCCCCATGAGATTTTAATGTGCAGAGAGATTTGACAACCATCAGCTGAATTCTCGACTCTTAGGGTTGGAAGTCATAAAGACCAATCTCTACGTCTTGACAATCTTGCCAAGTGATTACCACCTTCTGCTTACACATCTCCAGGGAAAGGATGCCTCCAGGGAGCCCTCCTTCTCTGGACACAATTTCCTCATCAGCTACAGCCAACACACTCTCCTGGGAAGCAAGAGAAACTATGAGAACGTCTCTACTTTCTAAGGTCAATGACCCACCCCAATTCTCAGTAACCAGGACTGAAACAAGTTTAAAACTAAAAAAGGAGTACAGTTATCAGATAAATAGAGATAGAGATAGACATAGAGGAGAGAGAGAGAGACAGAGAGAGAGAGAGAAGGAGAAAAAGAAAGCGAGAGAACGCTTTAGTATCAGGAGGTCCAATAAGAAGAAAAGGTGCTTTGATGTTTGTTTACTGTTGCCCTTCAGCTGAAATGGTTATTTGTTCATCAAACCTAACAAACTCAGATGTCATATGCAGCTTAGCATGGGCTAAAGGAATTAGAAATGGGTACAGGTTTAGAACTGTTTTCCAACCATGACTCTGTAGCTTTTAAAATGCTTTGTGTCCATTCTTTCTCCCTTTCCCTCTTTAATGACAGCAGTTGGTACTTAATTCCAGAGACCCTTACCCTGTTTTCTCTTCTTATTATCCCTCATTTTTGGAGATTTTGATAGAAAATTTAAACTGTTTACTTTTCTGTAGTGGTATCTTCAATAGTATGTTCTCTAGCACACTAGCAGCATTTATTCAAACAAAATCTATTCAAACGAAATTTCCATAGTCAAATTGTTTTCAGAAATGTTGGATTAAACAACATTAGAACTGACTTACTTATTACAGGACTTTTAAGAGAGTTTATTTTGCTAATATGCATTGTGAATCTCCAAGAGCAAATTGCAGCACTCCTCAACTTTATGGAAATCTTTAAAATGAAGCATCTTCAGGACTAGTGTATTGCAGAACATTCTTTAGGATGGACAATGAGGAGGGCACCTGTTGGGATGAGCACTGGGTGTTGTATGGAAACCAATTTTACAATAAATTTCATTTAAAAAAAAGGATGGACAAACTGGTCATCACTGTAATCTAGATTGAGGAGCACTAGTTTGGAAAGCATGGTCAGAATTGGTAGGGAATTTGGTGATAAGAGATAGCTTGTCCCTTTGCTTATTCCTATTTTTTATCTTTCCCTCTACCTGCAAACCTTCTTCAGCCTTTCTTGCCAATGATGATCTCCAGCTTCTCTTCTCTGAACACCTGCATGCTCACTGGCTGTAGTGCTCTAATTCCACACACTGAGAAAATGAGTATCTTTTCCTCTCTAATTGTTTTGTTTTTCTTCAAAAAGGAGTAAGCTCTTTTAGGGCACAGCGGTACATTCTTCTTTCCTATGTCCCACTGTGACTACCCCAGTGCTGGCCTGAACAATTTTTTAATTAAATGTTTACTGAACACATACTATATCCCAGACTTGAAAGTTAGCTTTCTTTGTACAGTAAAGCTATATGCCATTGTAGTGCCCCTGGCCAAATTCCCCAATCCATATTCCAGCACTCCACTAACCCTACTTCTCTCAACCTGACACTCACCTCTTTTACCAAGGATTTATATGATTTGAACTGTACAAAAGCACCATTTGACCATTTTGGACCACAAAAATAGAAATTTCCATTTCCATTTGGTTCTTAAAACGTTACCATGCAAAGGTATTCTGTATCCTCAGCCCAGCCTCCTACTCTTCTTTTATGTTCATTGCTGGCTAGTGATTGCTGATGGTCCCAACAATGAGTTGAATCCTCTTGCCTTTAATCGATAAGTAGAGTTTCTATGGTGGTCGCTGTTACAACTATAATGGCACACTGGGCTTCAATTTCTTGAGTGCAATCCCTGGACTATGTAGAGTTCGTATTGCACTCTTATTTGCCTTCACCAAGACTGCTGATATCCAGATAGTTCCTCTCCAAGGACTGCTTGTCACATTATTGTGCTGATCTGCTTCTGATTCAGATCCTGAGTTCCTGTGCTTCGTTCTCCAATATTTCCTAACTATTTGCTTATCTTAGTCTTGAATACTTAATCCGAACTTATGTTTGTACACTCAGACTCTACACTGCCCACTTGCTTACATTTAGCCTTCAGGGCATTGATCCCTGACCTCTGATTCTTCCTATGCTGGGCCTCCAACTAATCTGGACCTCTCTGAGTATTACTCTCAACCCATATCCTATAATTTGGAACTTTGCTTATGATCTGTCTCTTCTGATTCCCTGGATACTGTTCTCAGCTTCATCCTTATGACTTACTTTGGTGTTTGAGCCAAGTCCCAATGGGACTTTAGTTAGACTATTAGCTATGGGCTCCCTGGTCCAACTTGGCTCCTATTTCTGGTCTTTCTTTGCTTGTCTTATTTTTCAATAATCATTGATACAGACATGGTATTCAATAGACTTTTTTTTAAAAGAAAATAAAAGAACTTAATTTAACTACTTTATAAACTTTTCCAACATCATATTTTGTACAAAGGTATTTAGTGAAATAGGAAAACTGTTCATCATTTATTACTGATATAAAAGCCAAGATCCAAAATCTTGTGTACAGTATTGTTCCATTAAAAAAATATGTGACAAACACACACACACACACACACACACACACACACACACACACTTGCATAGAAAAAAAGACTGAAAGACTGTATATAAAAATGTTGACAGTGGTTTTGTTTAAATGATTGAGTGACCAAGGAATTTTTTTGTTTGCTTTTTTTCTCCATTTTCAAGTAATCTATAATGAGCATTTGATATTTTTGTACTTGGAAAAAATACATTATTTTTAAATAAGTTTTCTAACAAAAGAGTTAAAAATGTGGTTATTGGGACACCTGGGTGGCTCAGTCGGTTAAACCCTGGACTTCAGCTCAGGTCATGATCTCATGGTTCGTGGGTATGAGCCCGCGTCAGGCTCTGTGCTGACAGTTCAGAGCCTGGAGCCTGCTTCGGTTTCTATGTCTCCCTCTGTCTCTGCCTCTCCTCTGCTCGACCCCTGTCTCTCTCTCTGTCTCAAAAATAAATAAACATTAAAAAATATTTTTTAGGGGCGCCTGGGTGGCGCAGTCGGTTAAGCGTCCGACTTCAGCCAGGTCACGATCTCGCGGTCTGTGAGTTCGAGCCCCGCGTCAGGCTCTGGGCTGATGGCTCAGAGCCTGGAGCCTGTTTCCGATTCTGTGTCTCCTTCTCTCTCTGCCCCTCCCCCGTTCATGCTCTGTCTCTCTCTGTCCCAAAAATAAATAAACGTTAAAAAAAATTTTTTTTAATAAAAAAATAAAAAAAAAATATTTTTTAAATGTGGTTATCATCTTAGTGTTTGATCACTGTGGCCAAAGGCAGACTCCTCCTATCGGTAATATCATAGAGTATTCCTTCCGTGACCCAAGATGCATTAGGCCCCCACTATCTTCAACTTCTTCTGTAAGCACATTTCTCCCTGGGAGGTCGTGGCAAGGAGCTAGTGAAATGGGAAAGACATCCAGGAAGGGAAGGGAAATCTCGGCAATGGACTCAAATGCCATTCTCCCTGTGAAGACAGAGAGGTCATACCATTGTGATTCCCCCCTTTTTAATTTTTTTAATGTTTATTTTTGAGAGAGAGAGAGAGAGACAGACAGAGTGTGAGTGGGGGAGGGTCAGAGAGAAAGGGAGATATAGAATCTGAAGCAGGCTCCAGGTTCTGAGCTGTCAGCACAGAGCCCCGATGCGGGGCTCGAACTCACAAACAGTGAGATCAGACCTGAGGTGAAGTCAGACGCTTAACCAACTGAGCCACCTAGGTGTCTATTCCCCTTTTTTAATGGACTGAACATGACACAATAATGCTTGAAATTCAAGCCACTCTTTGTGACTTCTGTGAGTTAAAAATGCCCTTTTTAGTATGAAACACAGAATGGTATCTTCTCTGAAGCAGTAGAGACCATTTAGCAATCACAAAGAGTAGGTTCACTAAAAACTATGAATGTGTAGAAAATATTGAGGTATGAAGTGAGCAGGCCTTGCAGAGAGAAACCATGTCCTTTATACTCTAGTCAGGAGTCACAAAACATAAACGTTTATAAGGAGTCAGATAGAGAAAGAGCTAGCAAGAAATAATGGACATCAAGGAGTTCTGGGAGCATGAAAACCTATATAAACTCAAGGGAGTTGCTACCAGTAGAGTTTTTAGTGCAGTGGTTCTCAGAAACTTCCGTGGATAGCCAAACCTCCAAGGGGCTAGAAAACATTCAGGGATCATCCTTCAGCAAGTTTAAGATAAAACCAAGCAACCTATGTTTGGGTGATTTTGATGCTTGTGGACTGCACTCTGAGAAACTGTGATATAGCGATTGAGAGCTTGGAAGATGGAGACAGAAAACAAAAAACCTGTTTGAATACTGGTCCTGCCATTTACTAGCTATGTGACCATGGCCAAGTCCCCTAAACACTCTGAGCTTGTTGCTTCATCTTCAAGCAGAGATGCCGAGAACCTACCTCATAGGGTGGTGGTGAAGAGTGACATAATTAATCAAAAACTTCTAGCATAAAGATGCATTTCACAAATTTTAGCTACCACAACCACTGCCACTATCACCATCATCAGTAAGGCATATTATAACTGTTAAAGGGGTGGCAAATATATTATATGCTATAGGAGTTGGAAGAGGTGAGCGATGACTTCTTTATTCCAGAATGGTCGAAAACTCTTCACCAGGAAGATGCGACTCGACCCGGGCCTTGAAAAAGTAAGAAAGGTTTGGCAAGGTAGGGAAAAGAGAAGATACACAAAGACAGTGAGGACGTAAAACTTCACCTACTCCCTAATTGTTCTGAGGTCCAGGTCTGGAGAAGAGCAGACCATTTATCCTGACAGACCTAGATACAGTCAAGGAAAAACCCTGGGCACATCTGCAGCTGAGGTTAAGTGGGGAACAGGAACTCTGAGACCTTCTAAGCCTTTGACTGGAAATTATCTCTAGGACCAATTAGACTATTTAGGCAGGACTGAAAGTAAAATTCTGTGCTATACAATGGAGTCGCTCATTACCTACTAAATAAAAAACCAACGTATCCGACCTCCATTGAGATGTTTCCAATGTAATGGAGGGGTGAGGTGACAGGGCTGGTCTAACTACTAGCTTTGCTGCTGACCAGCTGTGGAACTTTTGGGACAGCCCCTTAACCAATCTTCAAACGATTTCCTCAAGTGCAAACTGTGGTTGTATTATCTGTCATGACTATACTTTTGAGTTGACAGGTTTGACACCCAAGGCTCCTTCTTGCCTAATTATTTGCCTATAGTTAGAGTAATTTCGCAGTATGTCCATTGATTTGTATGGTTTCGTAAACTGAATTCTAAGCCATATATTTTATATAACATACAGATAGGAACCAGGAAATGTTTTGAGATCTTTGTTTTTCCAACAAGGTATAACTTTTCTGCATTCTAAATATAATCTTACAGAGCAGGTGTAAATAATCAACACCTAGGGACACTTTGGTATGTATGTCACTAGTTGATATTAAGCAGTATTTTTAAGACCCAATCTTATGTTTCTATTAAAATGCTCCATTCCTGATTGGGCATGGCCCTAGAATTAGTTCAGGTGCCAAGATTTTGTTAGGTTGCCTCTTGATCAATTCCTTTATAAGCAGTTAGGGCCTTTCTTCCTCCCTCCTTGATGAGTAATATAATCACTGTATTTTGACTTTTAAAATTAATTAAAGTGATAAATTTAGTTTATGCTTTTACTGTTCCAGATTTTTTAGGTCGTCTTTGCTATTCTTTTAGTCTCTTTCTCTCTCTCTCTCTTTTTATACAAGATAAAAAGCAAAACTCACAAAACAAACAAATAAGCAGACAATCCAAAAGGCACAGAGAAAGAACAGACCACATAGCCGTATCTCTCCTGATAGTAACATGAACCTAACATGTCTGGACTGTTGCCATCAGAAAGTGGCACTTGTCTACTTTTCAGACAGACCTGGCATTTGAATGTACAGTACTCTGTTCCTAGAGAATGTGTCTTAAAGTAGGTCCCATATGGCAAATTCCTGTCTGCGCATGTGCCAAAACCTGACTGTGTGTGCTGTTGCCTTTTTTTTCTGTTTGATCATGGACAGAAACCAAGGAACAAGTGGTTAAAGACAATTAGAATTGGAACGAAGTCAGTGGCCTGAGTAAATAGCATGGGAGAGAAATCGGGGATACAAAGAGAGATGAGAACTCCCTGTATTATTTTTCCATACCTACTACTACCACTGGCTGATACGTATAATGCTTACCAGACACTTTTATAATACCTTTAAACGCATTTGCTTGTTTAATCTTCACAACAATTCTATTAGTAAATACTGTTGTCACCCCCATTTTAGAAATCAGGAGACTGAGGCATCAAGTTAGTTTAGTGACTCGCCCAAGGCAATAGCTGGGCAGTGCACAGGTCAAAACACTAAAACTAATTGAAGAAATTAGATTTCGGCACAAGACGTCTGGATCCAGAGTATAAATACTATGCTATTTTCAAGAAAAGGAATTGCATTCAGTTTAAATATTTATATACAGTGAACCATAAAGGATGCGTAATGGGTTCTGATATCAACTTGTCGTTTTCCCTCTCTAGAGAAGGAGGGTGACTCCATCTGTTCTGTGTACCTGATATGATCCTTGCCTTCCTCTGACTCCACAGGGATGCCCTCTTTCAGTTTCAGGGTTTGTTTTCAAGTGGCCTAACCAGTTAAAGATGAAGGTTATATAGCCTTTAGAAAGAAAGGGCTCCATCCCTCCATCTTTTTTATTCAAGCAAAGAAAGCAATTCCCCCCTCAATCAAAGAGAGGTGTAGTGTATTGTGAAGTGGATGTCCAGGAAACGGAAAGCAAGTGATCCTTTTGAATTCATCAGTTAGAGGAATAGAAGAGAGTGCCTTAGAGTTAGAGCCGAAGTTGTTGCCATGACTCTGGCCACTACCCGTGGGCAACTGCAGTTTTCCACCCCTCTCTTCCACCAGTAGTTTCTCCTACATAGAGCAGTGGACTAAGGTATGCATAATTTTGCTACCGGAAGCTTTCTTTCCAGAAGTCTGCAGATGGTGAGAAGGTGGCACTGAGAGGGGAGCTACCTGGGAAAGCATCAGCTTCTCGGGGAGGTGTAGTTGCAGAGGGAGGCAGCACAGCGTTATGGTACGGAGCATAGACTGGAGCCAGGCTGCTTAGGTTCCAGTCCAGACTCTGGGACATACTGGCTGCATGATGGTGGGCTATTTGCATAGCTCTTTTTTGCCCTGCGTTTCTCAAAAAGAAAATGGTGATGGCCACATACTAGTACCTAACTTACCTGTTTGGCATGTTATGAAGATAAATAGCTTAATATTTGTAAAACTGTCACATGATAATTAGCACCATGAGAGTGTTTATAAAAATATACATAGAGCCCCGTAAAGTTGGTTTTCACACCAGTTTATTACTCAGTTTTTGCTCAATAGGCAAAGAGTTGTCTTTGTGCGCTGATAAAAGTGAAAAAAATCTTTGTGTCTCTCAAACATTGCACATGAAGTTGTTTCATAACTTTATGAAGACAAAGCCTCCCCTGCCCTTTCTCAGCATTTTCTTCGTGCAACGGTAATGATGTAGGTTTTTTACTCCGGTAACTGTTCTAGCTAGAACGCTGCCATTAAAAGAAAAAAAAAAAAAAACCTTTCAGTTACAAATCCAAACTTGTATCAGAACAAAAGTGAGGTCCGAGATGTGAAAGCACTTTAAAACCTAAAGAGACCCTGAAATTCCGGTGTGAAAGCCTTTTTTAAGATTGAATCTTTGGGATGGCCAGCTTTTAAGGGTATCTTGAACAACAAATGTGAATATTTGAGACTAATAGTAATAACAATAACATGAATAATTAACCCTTACTGAGTCCTCACGATGTACCAAGAACTGTGCTCATGCTTCCCATGCATTATTCCATGTAAATGATGTTTGGGGCTGCTGCTTCTGCTGTTGAGTCTCTGAGGACTGGTTTATTCCCTTTCTTCAGCTAGGAGGGAAAAAAACTAAGACATCACAAGAGAGGAAATCAAGTTGGTTTTAATTTTGCTGACAATGGGGGGAGAATATTCACTTCCCCCTTCTCTGCTTCTAAGTTGTTTTAACAATGCTTTGGGTTATTAATCCCTTATGTAACCATGGTAGAGTAGGCATTTTAATGACAACAAGCTCATTTTAATGATACAAAAAAAGCATCCTCCTTAAAGAAAAGGAGGGAGAGGAAAAAAAGCAAAGGAAGGAGGAAGGAGAGGTAAGAAAGGGAAGTCAACTCTGTTCCCAAATGATTTGAATCACAGGCTAGAAAATAACATCACCAATATCTAGGACATCTATTCTCTCCTCTGTCTCTGTCTCTGTCTGCTGTCTCTCTCTCTCTCTCCCCCCCTTCTCTCTCTCCTTTCCCCCCTCCTCCCCACTGTCCCTCTCCTTCTCCTGCCCCCCTTATTTTAAGTTAGAAAAAAAGAGAGAGAGAGTAAAAGAGAAAGTCTTTAAGCTCTGTAATCAAAGAGAAAGACTAGGACCTTTCATGCCAACCAAAGTCACCATTTTAAGGTTCTTGCTACTTCTCCAGGAATTGAGCTTCTGGGGAGTCCTATACACATGAAACACTTTCGTCATTTCCAAACAATCTCTCACTGGCTCCACGAGTCACTTCAGAAAAGAATTTAAGAGGGATAGTAAGCAAGATACAGCCAGGACTACATCATGTTTCATTTTCTCTGCCCTGGAGTGGGATCATCCTAAGGATTGATTGGCAGTCTGGAAGATGACCTTGAGTTAGTTGGAGGAACCTGGATTCTACAGAAGGTGTTGGCTTGCTTTGGCCATGTGAGCCCATCCTGCCAGGCATCTCTGGATCTTTTATCTCCCCAGGAACATTTTGTCCCGGGTTTTGTTTTTTGTTTTTTTTTTTTTTTTTCTGTATGGCTATAGAACAGACCAGGAGCAGAATAATACCATGTTTTAAGGCATTCATTTTCAGACTGCTTTAATTTATCTCATGTAGGACAATGAGAATCATCTGTTCTCCCTTAAATGTCAGACATAATCCCTTAACCATTTAAAACTAGCTGGGAAGGTGCCCATCACATGCAAACTGGATCTAGATGTTGATGTTACCACAGTAGCCTTCAGAATACACAGAGTTCATTTATTGATATGCACAGTGCTCATTGATGTGTACACAGAGAGTAATTGAGATGATAATTTAAACATTGTTATAAACACTTGTGGGGGAGAGCTTCCCTAGCTTCCATGCACAAGGAAGCCAGTCCACAGATTTTTAGGCTTCAAATTGAGTCAAGGAATTGAGGCTTAACAGGTGGTCTTCTTTATGTGCAAAATTCATGCCACAGACATCCCGCAGTCTTCTGCTTTTAGCCCTGTTTCCTCTAGTCCAGGTAGGTTTGTAATAAATTTTCCTCATCCTCTGGCATAGTGCTGGGATCGGTGGGTGAAAAAGGAAGCTGGTTAAAGAATAGAAGCCCACTCAGGCTAGTTTAAATTACAAAGGGAAGTTGCATTAGAAGGATGAAATTGGGGCAAGGCTTTGGAAGAAATGGAGTGAAGGAAACACCATATTTTGTATAGAAAATCATTAGACAGCTATATATTCCTTTTTTTTTTCTTTGTGCTACATGGTCCGTTTGTTTCTATGTGCTCTTTTCTACTGTTTTCTCTTTATAGATTAGCTTTCTCTATTTATTCATGGTTTCTCTGCTTTCCCAGAACTATGGCTTATAAGTGACTTCGTCTTGCCATGGCACCAACTCTGACCCAATTGGAGATGACCTTATAGCTAATTCATTCAGTTACTGTGCCCAAATAATGGCCTCTGCATAGCTTATAGATTGGTAAGGTGTTCAGGTGTTCACCCCAGTTCAAAACATGACCATTCTTTCATCAGGGACTGAAACTATGTGGACAGTTCCAAGTAAGGAGGCTTTGGCTAGGTGACAACTCATATCAACTATATATGCCATTTGTGGATTTCAGAGAAATAAAGGTCTGCATTAGTTAAGGCTCTTTGGGCGACAGAAAGCACAGTTCAAACTAGTTTATTAAAGACAAGGGAATATATCAGGTCACATATATGAAAGTTTCAGGAATAAGGCTGACTGAAGTGGGGAATTCAAATGATACGTTTTAGGAATCTCTTGACCTCTGCTTTCTTTTGTGCTGGAAGCTATCTCCAACGAAGTAATGAAGAAGACAGCATCTCTAAACTTATATTCTACTAGAGTAATAACCTCAGCAGAAAAACAAGCAAAACAAAAAACCCCACAAGCTCCTCATGTCTAATAATTTCTATAAGTGTCTTAGGATTTTCTCTAATTCAACTGGTCTGGATATCTGCTCACTCCCAAGCCAGGACAATATTGTCCTTCTATTGGCCAGTCCAGGGTTATTTGCTCATCTTTAGATCTGGAAAGATTAAGTCAAAAGGAAGAGGTAGGCTCTTTAACCAGAAAAGAGGATGTTGGACAAGTAAAAATAACTGATGCCCACATCACTGGCACATAGAGGATTAAAACAATGCCCTTAATCTCATCTGTATTCTTCTCAAACCAATAACCACCTAGCTTTAAGGGCAGTAGGTCAGTTAAAATATCAAGCATGCTGCATTGATAGCAACTTTCTTAGTAAACCATCTGTATATGCAGGGAGGTTATATGTGGCCATACCAGTGATATTGAGGATGTATGTTCAAATACAACCAACACCGATATAATCAAGGCATGTTTGGCTACTACTCTGTGGACTGTTCATCCTCCTTCTGAACCTCAGCTTACCCGTGTGCAAATTAAAGCGATATCACTAGACAAGCTTGCCAAGGACGTTTCAAACGCTGACATACAATTTAACTTCAGGTGCTCAGAGAGTAACCACTTGGAAGACTCTAAGATAAGCATTTAAATATGAACTGATCCTCATGTCAAGAGTCCCAAAATAATAGAGTAATTAGACCTTTGGTTATACTATCAATACTATTCATATGCCCTGAACATGGGCTTTGTGCTTTAAATTTTTTTTTGTAGTCATAGGAAATCTTTTCCACTGAATCATCCGAACTCACTTTCAACCGATTCTGGGATGCATCTGTGAAACAGCTGATCACACTTACACTTATGCGGCAGATAAAACATGGTCAAAGCCAACTGGCCCATTTTGTAGAAAGAAACCAAGATAAAACTAATTTATCCATTAGAATTCTTTATGTTCTAAGTGACTAAAAACCCAACTCAAAGTAATTTATATAATGAAAAGAATGTGTAGAGGAGACCCACATAACTTAAAATTCTAGAGGTAAATAAAGCTTGATCCAACAACTCGAACATGTCACTGACAACCCAGTCTCTCAACATCTTTCTCCTTGAAATTCTACAGTACTGCCTTCATTCTCGTATTCCACTTGGTAGATATTCGGCAGCTCTAACCTTTTCCACCTCCTAGTAACAAAATGGCTGATACCAATGGCTGCAATTCCAGACTTCCCGCTATCCCTATCCCACATAGGGGAAGACAGAATTTCTTCCATTAGTTTCTGCACTAGTCCTATTCATTCTCCATAATTAACATAAATTCAGTCTAATATTCATCCTTGAACTAATCACTTTGGCCAGGAGGATGAGATTTGCTGATTTGTTTGCACCAGTCAGTGCCCATCCCTGGATTTAGGGGATGGAATCAATCACATCCAAACCATAATGACTGAAAGCCAAGGAAGAATGGATTCCTCGACAATCACTATGTCATTGCTAGAAGAATAGAATATGGCTGCTGGAGAGACAAACAAGTGTCAATGTTTAGATGAAAATAATAGGTCTACAATATGTCAAACCAAAGAACAATACCCTTTAGTTAAATATCAGAAATACCTTACTTTTCTATGAAGATAATTAGATAACTGGTAGTAATAACCGATAATTCTATAACCGGTTACTTAATAAATAATAAACAGAACTTGAAGAGGTCTAAACAGGAAATAGCTTTATTTTTTCACCCCATATCATCTTAAATCATGCTATTGAGACCTCTTTCCTAGCCCTACAATGACTCCTAGGGAGAGTGTGTAGCTTTTCAGGTATTGTCATCTGTAAGGATTGTTTCACCTCGAATATTAAGACTTTTTTAGTTACTGAAAAATCTAGCTAGTGTAAAGCAAAACTTCAGTCTCCTATGTTCCCCCTTTCTCTAGTTCAAGGATCTACAGTCAGGAAACGGGGTAACCTTTCTTCATTCCTAATGGCTCTTATACTCCTGTTCTTTCATCCTCCTATTGACTGGGACAGAGGAAAAAAAATAAGCAAGAGTCTGTTTTTTCTTAATTGTTGCTTCTGACAATTCTCTCTTGGCTAACACTGAGGGCCATTGTGACTGGCATGGAAATCTAGGCTCTTCAATGAGGCGTTTTTTTGAGTTCTCTGAGGCTGCTTCTCTAGATGCCACGACAGTATAGTTTCCTAATGCAGGCAATATCAGCTCTCCATAACCAGAACTAATGCGCATTTTGAAAGCTACAATTTTTCAAATGGGGCAGCAATTTACTAAATCAGAGTGAAGTTCTTGTAGGAACATGGAAAAACCGAAGAAGTTCTTACACAGTTAACAGAAAATAACCATAATGACAGCAATTGAAAGTAAAACATATTTGTTATGTAAGCATCATGTTTTATCCCTTTTTTTCACAGGAGTTGTATACATGAAGCCTATTCTGTCTGAGCCTCACTGCCTGGACCTCATTCCGTCCTCTTTCATATTTCCTATCCCGTACTCACTCACTGCTCATTTTTTCGGCACATACAGTTCTTATACTGATCCTCTTTATCCTTGGGCCTCTTCTAATATTGACTCCACCCCCCGCCCCCTTCCAGGTTCTTTTTAAATTGAATTGTGGATTGTTTTTAAAGAGTAAGATAATAGTATATAGAGAACAAACTTTAGAAACCTAAAAGCAACACAGATTCCAATCAAACATTGTTTAGTTGTTTACCAAAAGACCTAGGTCAATCACAATAGGGATAAGAGGAACTCTTTCAGAGCATAAAATAACCAGTTAAAATGCTTACTTTGACACTTTTATATATTAATTTGTCAGGTCTTTGAACTTTTGGTCCTCTTTCCTCCATCCTCATACTATGTTACTGTATTTGTCTGCCTTCTGTTCTTTCACTCCCTTTCCTAAACTCATTTCAACATTTGTCTCTGGCCTTTTGTTCACAAGAATATTATGGTAAGTGAGTTTCCTCATTCCATTCCTCTTGGTAATTTTGTGTCATTTTTCCTACTCTGTGCTTATTAAAAAATGGAGAAGAAGCATTTCATTAAACCTGATAGGCACAATGAGTCATTTAATATAGTTACGAAACCCAATTCATAATAGTATGACTTATTCCAATGTCCCTGGAGTTATTTATGGCCTAGGGAGGCAGAGTACTCTTTGTATTCCAGAGAAGAAACAGAGAAAAAAAATAAAGGAAAGAAAACCTTTAGATGTTCTAAATCAAATTAACTTTGAATTAGCCAGCACATAACAAGGGAAAAAATATTCATGACACTTAAATACATACAGTTGACCATTGAACAACATGGGTTTGAACTGCCTGGGTGCACTTATACATGAATTTTTTCGGTAAATACAATAGAGTACTGTAAATGTGTATTTCTCTTCCTTGTGATTTTCTTAATAACACTTCTTTTTTCCTCTAGCTTACTTTATTGTAAAA
This sequence comes from Lynx rufus, assembly GCF_022079265.1. Classification (NCBI taxonomy): domain Eukaryota; kingdom Metazoa; phylum Chordata; class Mammalia; order Carnivora; family Felidae; genus Lynx; species Lynx rufus. Next base: position 8,507,266 of record NW_025814833.1, read on the forward strand.
AGACAGTATATGGTATTTATAACCTAGAGTATATGTGTTAATTGACTGTTTATGTTATTGGTAAGGCTTCCAGTCAACAGTAGGCTATTAGTAGTTAAGTTTGGGGGGAGTCAAAAGTTATATGCATTTTGACTGCAAAGTGGGGAGGGGTCAATGCCCCTAACCCCCACATTGTTCTAGGGTCAACTGCACACACATAATCTCACACACAAAATTACTCCAAAGTTTGCCTGAGAGCTTATTTTCCCTCTTTCAGTGTTCTCTTCCTTTAGGGAAAACATTCTCCCCCAGATAAGTTGCTATTCCAACTGGAAAAATAGGACATGTACATGCTAATACACACGTGTGTGCTCACGCACATATACACATACATGTGCACCCAGAAATTAGCAACTGTTTTACTGTATAGCTTTAGAAGATCAACTAACAGTCTTCATGCTCCTATTCTAGTCCCTAGCGTCTCTGTTTTAGCCATTCCCTGCTTCTTTCTCTCTCATGGCCCTCCCTGCCCCCTGCCCTCCATTTCCCCATGGGGATAGATAACTTTTACAGCTTACCTACTGACTTCGATCTCCAAGAAGTTCAAAATACAACTTTATAATTTGCTTTGTATTCTTTTTATTTCAAGACTGAGTGTTCTGGGCCGCATTATATAAGATTTTGATCAGATAGCTCCCTTCTTCAGAGAAAACTCCGAGAATTTTCTATAAGCAACCTCACAGTGCCCTCTGCTTCCTCCTTATTTTATCCCATAATCCAGTCTTTATGCTCTACCTTCTTCATCCAGGGGAGAGATTCCTCTGCTAAGTCTGGGCAGTCTCTTTTAATATCTTTTGTGAGAAGAGTTCTGGCCTCATAAATGTATTTAATATTCCTGTTAAGTTCCTAATCTCTTTCCCCTACCCTCCCCCCTCCATTCCCCCTCCCCTTCCCTTCCCTTCCCTTCTCTCTCTTCCACCTTCCCTTCCCTCCCTCCCTTTCCCTTCTTTTCCTTTCCCTTGCTTTCCCTCTCCTCCCTCCTTCTTTTTCCTTTAGCTATATTCTCATTTCCTTAAGTGGAATTTTTGGTATCAAGAGGCTCTACCTTAACTTTTTTAATGTTTATTTATTTTTGAGAGAGAGAGAGAGACAGAGCATGAGTGGGGGAGGAGCAGAGAGAGAGGGAGACACAGAATCCGAAGCAGTCTCCAAGCTCTGAGCTGTCAGTACAGAGCCCAATGCGCAGCTCGAGCCCACGAACTGAATTGTGGGATCATGACCTGAGCCGAAGTCAGACGCTTAACTGACTGAACCACACAGGCGCCCCAAGGCTCTACCTTAATTTTGATGAATTTACACTCTTTCATGGCCACTATTAATTCCAATTGGCTGGACTTTTTGCTGAGTCATTTACTCCAAGCATGATAAGTTCTCTTTGTCTATTTCCCAACTTTAACAGCCATGTCCTACCAATAATGTTTGCCACTCCCAAGTAACTATAGATTCCTTTTTTATCCTCAGTGTCTATACCAAAGATCCAGAGAACATTTGTGAGACACATACACACTTAGATCCCTTTTGTATGAACATCCCTCGAAGAAGTTACTCAGATATGACCCTGAAACTAAAGCAATCTCTTAGCTAGTACTGCGAGTACTTCTGTAACGTCCCCATCAGTGATGTGCACCTTGCAATGCATGGGCACCTGGATTTGTTTATTCACTCAACAGATAGAATGAGCTCTTGCTACTCTTTCGGGTGCTGGTGATAGAGCAGTGAACAAAAAGGGCATGTTTCTTGCCATGATGGAGTTTTCATGTAGTGACACATTTCATTGAGAGACACGTAATAAATAAAGTGAGCATACTGATAAAATCATTTGTGGCACTGCTAAGCACAATGAAGAAAATAAAAGAGGATAATATGCAAGGGACTAGGCAGAAATAGAGGGCTGTTTTATAGTGAACGGTTAGGTAGAGTATCTTTGATGATGTGAAATTTGAGTCCAGACCTAAAAGATGGGAAGGAAAAAGCCAAGGAAAGATCTAGAGAAAAGATGTTCTCAGAACATAGAACAGATCCAGCATAGACTCAGTCTGGAGTGTTTTCAAAGCAGAAAGATCAGTGTAGCTGGATCAGAATGAGCAAAGGCGAGAGTGGTAAGAAATGAGATCATAGAGATGGATAGGGGAAGCTCTCAGATTCCTTGTCTCTAACATGTACAAATACCATTCCAAGGCCTGAGGTGTATCTCTCCCAAGATTGCATGGCAAAAGCACGAATTTATTCTGCAACCTACTTTACCTTCCTTCTTTTATCTCAAACCTCAGTTCCCCTTATTCTCTTCTCCAGCAAGGGGTCACCTTATCTGCTCAGGGAAGGGTAGAGGTGGGAAAGAAGTGAGCTTGAGACTTAAGGAGAGATCAGCTCTGAAACAGACTTTGTGATGGGAACACTTGGAAGTCAATGAAAACAGTGAAAGGTTTGCAGGTTGGCAGCAAAGGCCCATGACTTGGAAATAGATTAGCTCTGAAAAGTTCTGTGGCCCTTCCTATCCTCAGGGAAACCAAAAAATGCATCATTATTTCTCCCTATTGAATGCTTGGAGGGTCTCCAGGGGAAGGTGCTATCTGCATTGAAATTAGACCCAAGAGGACAACTGCTTTTAAATCAAGGGCAAGAAGGAAATGCATTGGGAAATGATGGGGTCGTCTGTGAGATAAACTCCCTGCTTATTGTGGTATAACTCCAGGAGTCCACGGCAGTTTGCCAACTGGCCACAGATTCAGGGAGCCCTATATGCACACTTATGCCAGAGTAGGACCAATCGGTAACAAGGTCCTGATATTTGCATCCTAAGTGTAACCATTTGGTAGATAAATAAGAGTTAGAACTTGAATCACAGTTTCACAGCAAAAATAGACACCTGCTCCTGTTCAATTGCACTTTGTGAAATGCCCTTTAATTTCAGATGTTCCTATTTTTGCTGTTGTATTTTTTAAAATAAAAGCTCATTATCTGAAGCACCATTAACCTTCAGCACCATTGACATAAATATGACGCAGTCTCCATCTTAAACACAAACTGTTCAGCAGTTGGAAGACTGACCCATAAGCAGGAGATGCAGGAGGTGAACACAGTGGGATGTACAGCTAGTTGGGAAGCCAGAAGCACCAATGGAAGATATTCTGGGGGGAAATGGGTGAGGAGGGAGGGGGACCAAAATAATTTCTTTCTTTTGATTAAGGGGCTTTGCTTTAGTTAACCATTATAGAACCATGAATAATTTTTGATTCGGAAAAACTAGTGTTGATTCCTTCAGTACCATGTAGATCACAGGTAGGCATTCAGTAGGATTTGTTGAATTGAATGAGAACAGGAAGAACCTGGGTAATAACAAGCTACTTTATGTAATAGTTGCAAGGTTAATTTTAACAGAGGTTCCAATCTCCTTCCAAAGAAGTACATATGGGCATCTGGGTGGCTCAGTCGGTTGGGCGTCTGACTCTTGATTTCAGCCCAGGTCATTATCTTATGGTTGTGGAGCCTGCTTAAGATTCTATCTCTTCTGGGATGCCTGGGTGGCTCTGTCAGTTAAATGTCCAACTTCGGCTCAGGTCATGATCTCGTGGTTCGTGAGTTTTAGCCCCACTTTGGGCTCCGTGCTGACAGCTCAGAATCTGGAGCCTACTTCGGATTCTGTGTCTCCCTCTCTCTCTGCCCCTCCCCTGCTCACACTCTGTCTCTCTGTGACTTTCAAAAATAAGTAAAAACATTAGAAAAAGGATTCTTGGGGCCCCTGGGTGGCTCAGTCGGTTAAGCAGCCGACTTCAGCTCAGGTCATGATCTCATGGTTCATGGGTTTGAGCCCCACATCGGGCTCTGTGCTGACAGCTTAGAGCCTGGAGCCTGCTTCAGATTCTGTGTCTCCTTCTCTCTCTGCCCCTCCCCAGCTTGCACTCTGTCTCTGTCTCTGTCTCTCTCAAAAATAAAATAAAAAATTTAAAAAATTATCTCTCTCCCTCTCCCTCTGCCCCTCCCCAGCTCACACTCTCGCTCTCTCTCAAAACAAAACAACAGCAACAAAAAGAAGTAAATGTTGACTTGGATTTTCTCTTCCATGGTTTCCTCAACTCAAGACTGAAATCACAGTGAGACCGTGTAGGCTATGGCTTAGGCTATTGTATGGTTTGGAGGGCATAGCCTCCCCAACACAATCCCTACCAGCACCCATTCACAAAAATGTCTCCCAACTGAAATTCCAATATCACAGATTTATTTCCCTGGTTTTAAAGCACTTGGGGTTTCATAAAGGGGCTGTTGATAAGTAATAATTTTGGGTGGAGGGATGGGCTAAATGGGCAAGGGGCATTAAGGAGGACACTTGTGGGGATGAGCACTGAGTATTATACGTAGAGGATGAATCACTGGATTCTACTCCTGAAATCATTATGGCACTATATGCTAACTCACTTGGATGTAAATTTAAAAAATAAAAAAATAATAATTGTGGAAATCCTAAGACTTAAGCAGTTGTTAGGCTGGGCATCAGCATCTTGGCATGACTTTATAACTTAGAACTTCATCCCAGTATAATATCTCATTGAGATCTCAGAGAAAAGATGGATATTTTGGATTGGGGGGGGCGTTGCTGGTGGGAGTACAGGAGTAAAGAATGGTCCCAGAGCATGGATCAAGCTGGGGAAGGTAGGAAGAATAACAGGGGGCGTCTCTGAGCTGCTATCGGACCAGAGATTGGGAAGCAGTACAGAGCAGAAAGTTATGTAAAGAGAGGTAAGAGCAAGAAGAAATATAAATAATAAAATGGCAGCAGATGGGGAAAAGAAAACGAAGTAGGTTGAACAAATTCCGGATGATTTACTGGCATGGACTGGTATACTGCCACGATTGCTTTATGAAACAACGCATTTTCTGAGGTCAAACTATTGCTAATATTAATTCAACTCAAAAAGTATTTACTGCATACTTCCTGTATGTCACACACTGTGCTGGATATGGGTGTGTACAAATGATCGAGCCCCTTATGGAGCTTATGGTCTGGTAGAGATTACCTGTAATTGCAATCTGCGCATAGGATAGAAGATGGTGAGCAGGTCAGTGTTTAAATGAGCATGGAAGAGGTGCTTAATCCGGTTTTAGGTAGGGCTAGGTAAGGCTTCTCAGAGGAAAATACTTTTAAGCTACCCTACCAAGGTTAGATACTTCCAATTTATTTATGCTGGTTTTCATTCTTCTGGCTAGGAGACACTCAGTTCTGTAGGGGTTTAGTCTTCATAGATTAAGACCTCAAATCACCAATGTGAAATACTTTTTGGTGCCTGTTCAACTTGCTTCATATGAAGTTTATAGACTCCCTGGGAAGGTTTCCTGATTCAAGGTAGAAAGAGTTACCCATGGAGTTTAATGTGGATGTTAGAGATCTGTCTGACCCACTGATAGGAGTATTTGACCTCTAATATCCTTCTGACTTGAATGTCCATGATTTTTGGTCCAGATAATCTGCCTTTCACTTCTGTTCTCTTTCTGTAAGCCCATGCTACCTGCTTAAGTAGAAGGTTATTAGGAAACTACAACCACCTAGACAATACGCCTAGCTTTATCCAACTTGGGAAAAGGTGTTACTCTGCCCTTTCCATCATGCTATCTCTGAATCGAAGTTAAGGTACTCCTTCCCTGATTTTGCAAGCTAGATGTCTTGTGAGCCCAGCCTGCACTCCTGGCTAAGCTCCTCTTGTTGTTCAGGAAGCTTCTATCTCCTCTAGTGCGGAACATCTACTGAATTGAAGACGCTCCTTCTTTCCTTCACCTCTGATGGCCTCCTGGAAACTTAGATTCTGCTTGAGCTGTGGCTTGCAGTTAACCCACAGGCATTTTCAACTTCCTCAAGGAGAGAGAGAGGCTTCTCTCATTTGGCCTTTAGACAATACCAATACATTTTGACAGTTGAGGCTGCGTAATTATATAAAAAGTAAATAAGCATCAGCAGACCTGAGTTTTCATTCAGTTCTACTCTGCCCTGGCTGTGGGATCTTGAGTACGTCACTTATTTTTTGCTGTGACTTGTTTTCCTCTTGACAAGAAGTAGTAATGGATGTGACAGTGCTCTAAAACGTAGACTATTCAAAAAAGGCAAGGTAATAATTAGTATAATCACCATCACCACCACCATCATCATCCTATGCAGACCTGACATATGCCACACAGGTGACTTTTCCCAAGCTCTAAACACACCACACACCCCTCCCTGCCCAGCAGCTGCCTCTAGGGAAAGATGAGGTGTGAGTCTGGAGTTTATGGCAGGATGTGTGCTAATGTAATTAAGCTTCTCCATCCAGATATTCTGCTCTCCAGAATTAAGTATCTGTTTATTCAGGGGCTTATTTCACTAATATGCTAGGCTGCCTTCCCAGGCTGTCTGACTCACGTTCTTCATGCGCCCCTCCCTGCCTGCCAAATTCTTCTTTTGAAGGCAGCTCCCCCCTTTTTTGTATTCACAATCCATAAACTTGGGCAAACTTCAAATGTGTTTGCATTCGTAGTGTTCACAAAAAATAACTATAAGCTTTTTTTTCTGTGTGTACTTGATGGGGACCGAATAAAGATGACAACTCTTTCTTTCTTAGTTGAGGACCCACAGTGTCAAATGGCAAGCCTAGAGAGCTGGTCTGAGGCAGCTTTGGCCGACCCTGAAATGGAATCCTGAGAGGCCTATTCTGACTCCAGGAAACAGGGTATAGGCTCCCAGCAATGTGGGTAATGGAGACAATTAGATGGTTGCCTTTTAGGCAAATTGTTCTGCCTGGAGCACAGCTGAGAAGCAAGGAAGCATACAAAGGACTGCTAATAGTCAAAATAACTACTACGTGTCCTAAAGTTCATATCCTTTACACGGGAAGAAAACCCCATCATCCTCACCCTATACCAATATAGCTTTACTCTGTGTACAGTTCTAGCATAAGCGGCCATTTCCTTTCCCTGTCTATAGTAGATTAGAAAGAACAAAATATAAAGGGAACAAAGCATAGGACTCCCCCATTCCTATCGCTAGGTTATTAGTGTCGGTCATATCGATAGCTTTAAGAAATGACACACGAGTGGAAACTGATGACTAAAAAGATCCAAGAATGGAAAACCTTAGCTGTTTGGGATCTTTGAATTCCATGACAAATAATAACTGTCCTCAAAGTCCCCAGAAGCATCATTACATGAAATCACCATATAATGCTTAATGACTCATTGTGAAGAAGAAAAACCTAAATTATATTAGATATCTTTAAGTAAGCACAGCCCTCTGTGTATAATTTTAAAGAATGCCATAATAAAAAAAAAACCACTGAAACTCAAAAATCTCATTTCTTCCATTGATTCTTTCACTTGTGAAATATCAATTGACCACTCTGCTATGTGCCAGACACCGGGGATAGAATGGTGAACGATACATAGCCCATGCCACCTTGGAGATCACATTCTAATGGGAGAAACTGACAAGGGAACAAGTGGTTAAAATGCAGGGTGACAAGGGGACTAACAGGGCACTAAGAGATCACACTGAATATGAGTATTCAGGGAAAGCTTCCTGGAGGACCTGATGTCTAAGTTAATAAGTTAGCCAGACAAAAATAAGTATAGATGAATATTTCTATGTAGAAGGAACATCATATATGACAGACTGAAAATGAGAAAGAATATGGCATATTTGTGGAAACACAAGTAGTTCAGTGGGTAGTGTGTGGGTGTCTAGGAATTTGTCCATTTCCTCCAGGTTGTCCAATTTGTTGGCGTATAATTTTTCATAGTATTTGCTGGTAATTGTTTGTATTTCTGTGATGTTGGTTGTGATCTGTTCTCTTTCATTTGTGATTTTATCTATTTGGGTCCTCTGTCTTTTCGTTTTGAAAAGTCTGGCTAGGTTATCAATTTTGTTAATTTTTTCCAAAAACCAGATCTCACATTCATTGATCTGTTCTACAGGTTTTTTTTGGATTCTATATTGTTATTTCTGATCTAATTTTTATTATTTCTCTTCTTCTACTGGCTTTGGGGTTTCTTTGCTGTTATGCCTCTAGTTCCTTTAGAGGCCATTATCTTGTGTATTTGGGATTTTTGTATTTTGCATTTTGTACTCTTAGATTTTGTATTTGGGATTTTTCTTATTTCTAGAGATAGGCCTGGACTGCAATGTATTTTCCTCTTAGGACTGCCCTTGCTGCATCCCAAAGGGTTTGGACTGTCATGTTATCATTTTAATTTGCTTCCATTTATTATTTTTAATTTATTCTTTTTTTATATATATATGAAATTCATTGTCAAATTGGTTTCCATACACCCAGTGCTCATCCCAAAAGATGCCCTCTTCAATGCCCATCACCTACCCTCCCCACCCTCCCACCCCCCATCAACCCTCAGTTTGTTCTCAGTTTTTAAGAGTCTCTTATGCTTTGGCTCTCTCCCACTCTAACCTCTTTTTTTTTTCCTTCCCCTCCCCCATGGGTTTCTGTTAAGTTTCTCAGGATCCACATATGAGTGAAAACATATGGTATCTGTCTTTCTCTGTATGGCTTATTTCACTTAGCATCAACTCCACACCCAAAAACAAATAATCCAGTGAAGAAATGGGCAGAAAACATGAATAGACACTTCTCTAAAGAAAACATCCAGATGGCCAACAGGCACATGAAAAGATGCTCAACATCGCTCCTCATCAGGGAAATACAAATCAAAACCACACTCAGATATCACCTCATGCCAGTCAGAGTGGCCAAAATGAACAAATCAGGAGACTATAGATGCTGGCGAGGATGTGGAAAAATGGGAACACTCTTGCACTGTCGGTGGGAATGCAAACTGGTGCAGCCACTCTGGAAAACAGTGTGGAGGTTCCTCAAAAAATTAAAAATAGACCTACCCTATGACCCAGCAGTAGCACTGCTAGGAATTTACCCAAGGGATACAAGAGTACTGATGCATAAGGGCACTTGTATCCCAATGTTTATAGCAGCACTCTCAACAATAGCCAAATTGTGGAAAAAGCCTAAATGTCCATCAACTAATGAATGGATAAAGAAATTGTGGTTTATATACACAATGGAGTACTACATGGCAATGAGAAAGAATGAAATATGGCCCTTTGTAGCAACGTGGATGTAATTTATTCTTTAATTGCTTGGTTGACCCATTCATTCTTTTTAAATTTTTTAAAAAGTTTATTTTTGAGAGACAGAGACAGACCACGACTGGGGGAGGGGCAGAGAGAGAGAGAGAGAGACAGAATCTGAAGCAGGCGCCAGGCTCTGAGCTGTCAGCACAGAGCCTGATGCGGGGCTTGAACCCATGAACTGTGAGATCATGACCTGAGCTGAAGTTAGATGCTTAACCAACTAAGCCACCCAGGTGCCCCCCATTCATTCTGTAGTAGGATCTTCTTTAACCTCCATGCATTTGGAGGCTTTCCAAATTTCAGTACCAAAACTCAAATGGGAAGAAATAGAAAATTTGAACAGACCCATAACCAGCAAGAAAATTGAATCAATTATCAAAAATCTCCCAACAAATAAGAGTCCTGAGTCAAATGGCTTCTCAGGGAAATTCTATCAGGCATTTAAAGCAGAGTTAGGGGCACCTGGGTGGCTCAGTCGGTTGAGCGTCTGACTTTAGCTCAGGTCATGGTCTCACGGTCCGTGAGTTCGAGCCCCGTGTCAGACTCTGTGCTGACAGCTCGGAGCCTGGAGCCTGCTTCAGATTCTGTGTCTCCCTCTCTCTCTCTGCCCCTCCCCTGCTCATTCTCTGTCTCTCTCTGTCTCAAAAATAAATAAAAACATTAAAAAATATCAAAAAAAATAAAGCAGAGTTAATACCTATCCTTCTCAATCTGTTCCAAAAAACAAAAATGGAAGGGAAGCTTTCAGACTCATTCTATGAAGCCAACATTATCTTGATTCCCAACCCAGACAGAGACCCCACATAAAAGGAGAATTATAGGCCAATATCCCTGATGAACATGGATGCAAAAATTCTCAACAAGATACTAGCAAAACAAATTCAACAGTATATTAAAAGAATTATTCACCGTGATCAAGTGGGATTCATTCCTGGGCTGCAGGGCTGGTTCAATATTTGCAAATCAATCCTTGTGATCCATCACATTAATAGAAGAAAGGATAAGAACCATATGATCCTGTCAACTGATGCAGAAAAAAAATTTGACAAAATACAGCATCCTTTATTAATAAAAACCCTCAAGAAAGTCAGGATAGAAGGAACATACCTTAACATCATAAGAGCCATATATGAAAAGCCCACAGCTAATATCATCCTCAATGGGGAAAAACTGAGAGCTTCCCCATTGAGATCAGGAACATGGCAGGGATGTCTACTCTCATCACTGTTGTTTAACATAGTGTTGGAAGTCCTAGCTTCAGCAATCAGACAACAAAATGAAATGCATCCAGAATGAAAAGGCATCCAAAGTGGCAAAGAAGAAGTGAAACTTTCACTTTTCACAGATGACATGATAATCTACACGGAAAACCCAAAAGACTCCACGAAAAAGCTGCTAGAACTGATACAAGAATTCAGCAAAGTCATAGGATACCATATCAATGTACAGAAATCAGTTGCATTTCTATATACCAATAATGAAGCAACAGAAAGAGAAATCAAGAAATTGATCACATACACAATTGCACCAAGAACTATAAAATACCTAGGAATAAACCTAACCAAAGATGTAAAAGATCTGTATGCTGAAAACTATAGAAAACTTAAGAAGGAAATTGAAGAAGACACAAAAAAGGGAAAAACATTCCATGCTCATGGATTGGAAGAACAAATATTGTTAAAATGTTAGTACTACCCAAATCAATCTATACTTTCAATGCAATCCCAATCAAAATTGCACCAACATTCTTCTCAAAGCGAGAACAAACAATCCTAAAATTTGTATTGAACCACAAAAGACCCCGAATAGCCAAAGTAATGTTGAAAAAGAAAACCGAAGAAGGAGGCATCACAATCCTAGACTTTAGCCTCTACTATGAGGCTGCAATCATGAAGACAGAATGGTACTGGCACAAGAACAGACACACAGACCAGTGGAATAGAACAGAGAACCCAGAATTGGACCCACAAATGTATAGCCAACCGATCTTTGACAAAGCAGGAAAGAGTACCCAATGGAAAAAGACAGTCTCTTTAGCAAATGGTGCTGGGAGAACTTGCCAGCAACATGCAGAAGAATGAAACTGGACCACTCTCTTACACCATACACAAGCATAAACTCAAAATGAATGTGAGACAGGAAACCATCAAATCCCCAGAGGAGAAAACAGGCAACAACTTCTTTGACCTCAGCTGCAGCAATTTCTTGCTCAACATATCTCCAAAGGCAAGGGAAATAAAAGCAAAAATGAAATATTGGGACCTCATCAAGATAAAAAGCTTCTGCACTGCAAAGGAAACAATCAACAAAACTAAAAGGCAAGCAACAGAATGGGAGAAGATATTCGAAAATGACATATTGGATAAAGGGTTAGTATCCAAAATCTATAAAGAACTTACCAAACTCAACACCCAAAAAAAAACAAATAATCCTGTAAAGAAATGGGCAGAAGACATGAACAGACACTTTTCCAAAGAAGACATCCAGATGGCCAACGGACACATGAAAAGAATCTTAACAGCACTCATCATCAGGGAAATACAAATCAAAACCACAATGAGATACCACCTCACACTGGTCAGAGTGGCTAAAATTAACAACTCAGGAAACAACAGATGTTGGCGAGGATGTGGAGAGAAGGGAACCCTCTTGCACTGTTGGTGGGAATGCAAACTGGTGCAGCTGCTCTGGAAAACAGTGTGGAGGCTCCTCAAAAAATAAATGAATAAAAATAGAACTACCCGACAAACCAGCAATAGCACTGCTAGGAATTTATGCAAAGGATACAGGAGTGCTGATTCGTAGGGGCACATGTACCCCAATGTTTATAGCAGAGCTTTCAATAATAGCCAAATTATGGAAAGAGCCCAAATGTCCATCAGCTGATGAATGGATAAAGAAGATGCAGTTTATATATACAATGGAATAGTACTTGATAATGAGAACGAATGAAATCCTGACATTTGCAACAACGTGGATGGAACTGGAGGGTATTATGCTAAGTGAAATAAGTCAGTTAGAGAAAGACAGATATCATATGTTTTCGCTCATATGTGGAACTTGAGAAACTTAACAGAAGACCATGGGGGAAGGGAAGGGGAAAAATAGTTTCAAACAGAGGGAGGCAAACCTCTGTAAATACTGAGAACAAACTCAGGGTTGATGGGGGGGGCAAGGGAGAGGGGAAATGGATGATGGGAACTGAGGAGGGCATGTGTTGGGATGAGCACTGGGTGTTTCATGCAAGTGATGAATCACGGGAATCTACCCCCAAAATCAAGAGCACACTGTATACACACTGCATGTTAGCTAACTTAACATTAAATTATATAATAATAATAATAATAACAATATAATAATAATAAATAGTAATTAAGAAACAAGTAGTTTAGGGGCGCCTGGGTGGCTCGGTCAGTTAAGCGTCTGACTTCAGCTCAGGTCATGATTTCGTGGTTGGTGGGTTTGAGCCCCGCATCGGGTTCTGTGCTGATGGCTTGGAGCCTGGAGCCTGCTTCAGATTCTGTGTCTCCCTCTCTCTCTGCCCCTCCCCCACTCACGCTCTGTCTCTCTCTGTCTCTCAAAAATAAATAAATGTTAAAAAAAAAAAACAAGTAGTTCAGTGGGGAGGGAAAGATGTGTGAATGCGAGATAACAGATTCGGATGTTTGACCTTTTTCATGAATACAATGGGAAGCCACTGAAGAGTTTTAAGATACCAAGTAATATGAATCAATTTTAAAAATTTTAAATGTTTACATTAGCTACAGTGTAGTTATTAGATCAGAGGAAGCAAGACTGAAGACAAGGAGTAGAGTCGGGTGGCTGTGTTACTGACCCAGATGGAAGAAAATGAAAGCCTAGACTAAGACAGTGGCTGTATCAATGGAAAAAAGATGGATTTGATAGAGATTTAGAAATGGCCTTGATAGGACATTGTGAATGTTTGGTGAGCTAGAAACAGGAATCAAGGATAATGCCCGATTTCCTGGCATGGACAACAGGAGAGATGGTGGCTATGCCATTTCTTTTAGTAGTCCCTGCTTGGCCACACACTAGCTTTGAAATCAAATTCAGTTTCCTCATTTGTAAAATGAGGAATTTGGACTAGATCATTGGTTCTCAAGAGGGGAGATTTTGTCCCTTACCCAGGGTACATTTGGAAGTGTCTGAACCTATTTCTTTTTTTTTTTCAACGTTTATTTATTTTTGGGACAGAGAGAGACAGAGCATGAACGGGGGAGGGGCAGAGAGAGAGGGAGACACAGAATCAGAAACAGGCTCCAGGCTCTGAGCCATCAGCCCAGAGCCTGACACGGGGCTCGAACTCACGGACCGCGAGATCGTGACCTGGCTGAAGTCAGACGCTTAACCGACTGCGCCACCCAGGCGCCCCTGTCTGAACCTATTTCAATAGTCACATCCAGGGAAACGGGGTATTACTGGCACTTAGTGAGTAGAAACTAGAGATGCTGCTAAAGATCATATAATGAACAAGAGAGCCCTTTCTCCTCAACAAAGACTTACCTGGTTCAAAAAGTCAATAATGCCAAAGTTGTGACACCCTAGGCTAGACAATATAAAGGACTTGGATTACACTCAGAGGTCTCTTTAAAGCTTATGAGTTTACAAGCTAGAGTGGTTATGCACATTTTGACTCTAAGGGATCAGCTTTAATGACCTGGAAGACTCTTTTGTGGAGCAGCTGGATAAATGAACCATCGCTGGAATGATTGGACTGTTAATAACCAGACATTGGTGTATGTGATCTCAATAACCTAAGCCAAGTTTCAAGAGTTTGGGGGTGAAATGTGTGCCGCAAGTATTCAGAGTATATGTGCACATGGTATTTAGAGTGTATCTGCAAACTTACTCTAATCTTTTAGAGACCCAGAATGCCTGTTGTCCATGTTCTTTTTGTCCAACATTCAGTGTGCCCACTTGAACTTTAGATTAAAGGAACAAGAAAGAAATGATGGGGTTGTGACAGCTCCTGCCTAAGCTGTGTGTCTCTTAGAATTATCCTTGGCACCAGAAAACCTATTTGTGAAGCTTTAGGTTCCACGTATGGGACCACTCGTAGAGGCCCCACAGAGTATCTACCCCAGGCCAAGATATTTTATAAGGTTTTGGCTTTAGGGTATATCTTAAATTGTGATAGCAAGAGCTGCACACCCCCCCCCATTCTGTATTAAGAGGCATCCTTCCTGAAGGTGGGTCTCCCACTGTCAGGCTTGGACTATTCAGGGGCTTCTCATAGAAAGGTAATGAAACTCTGGCCATCTGTGTAAGGCTATGGGGCTCCCACTCAAGAGTCTTCCACAGCCATCTAGGAAGAGGAGTCCTTACATCAGGCCTTCACAGTACATCTTTGGCATTCAATAAATAAATACTTATTGAATGTATGAATGAATGAATGAATGAATGAATGAATGAATAAGGTCCTTACATTTTGGGCATCAAAGAGGAACTCTCAAGTTCCTTGGAAGGGAAAAAGGAGAAAGACAAGTCTACTTTTTATTAGTAAATATTTACTGAGTACCCACTATGTAGCAACACTGTTTAAAGTACTTAGGGATTTTCGAATCTGACTACTACAGACTGACTTGTGTCCCTCCCCACCCCCCACACATAAATTCATATGTAGAAACCTAATCCCCAATGTGATGGTATTAGGAGGTGGGGCCTTTGGGAGATGCTTGGGTCATGAGAATGGAGCCCTTATGAATGAGATTAGTGCCTATTTATTTATTTATTTATTTACAAGTTAGTTAGCATACAGTGCAACGATGATTTCAGGAGTAGATTCCTTAATGCCCCTTACCCATGTAGCCCATCCTCCCTCCCACAACTCCTCCAGCAACCCTCTGTTTATTCTTTATATTTAAAGAGTCTCTTATGTTTTGTCCCTCTCCGTTTATTTTATTATTATTTTTTTAAATTTACATCCAAATTAGTTACCATATAGTGCAACAATGATTTCAGGAATAGATTCCTTAGTGCCCCTTACCCATTTAGCCTATCCCCTCCTCCCACACCCCCTCCAGTAACCCTGTTTGTTCTCCATATTTATGACTCTCTTATGTTTTGTCCTCCCCCCGTTTTTATATTATTTTTGCTTCCCTTACCTTATATTCATCTATTTTGTATCTTAAATTCCTCATACGAGTGAATTCATATGATATTTGTTTTTCTCTGACTGACTAATTTCGGTTAGCATAATACTGTCTAGTTCCATCCACGTAGTTGCAAGTGGCAAGATTTCATTCTTTTTGATTGCCGAGTAATACTCCATTGTGTGTGTGTGTGTGTGTGTGTGTGTGTGTTTGTGTATACCACATCTTCTTTCTGCATTCATCCATCCATGGACATTTGGGCCCTTTTCATACTTTGGCTATTGTTGATAGCACTACTATAAACATTGGGGTGCATGTGCCCCTGTGAAACAGTATACCTGTGTCCCTTGGATAAATACCTAGTAGTGCAATTGCTAAGTCATAGGGTAGTTCTATTTTTAATCTTTTGAGGAACCTCCATACTGTTTTCCAGAGTGGATGCACCAGCTTGCATTCCCACCAACAATGCAAAAGAGATTCTCTTTCTCCACATCCTCACCAACATGTGTTGTTCCCCGAGGTGTTAATGTTAGCCATTCTGACAGGTGTGAGGTGATATCTCATTGTGGTTTTGATTTGTATTTCCCTGATGATGAGTGATGCTGAGCATTTTTTCATGTGTCGGTTGGCCATCTGGATGTCTTCTTTGGAAAAGTGTCTATTCATGTCTTTTGCCCATTTCTTCACTGGATTATTTATCTTTTGGGTGTTGAGTTTGATAAGTTCTTTATAGATTTTGGATACTAACCCTTTATCCAATATGTCATTTTCAAATATCTTCTCCCATTCCATCAGTTGCCTTTTAGTTTTGCTGATTGTTCCTTCACTGTGCAGAAGCTTTTTATTTTGATGAGGTCTCAATAGTTCACTTTGCTTTTGTTTCCCTTGCCTCCAGAGATGTGTTGAGTAAGAAGCTGCTGAAGCTGAGGTCAAAGAGGTTTTTCCCTGCTTTCTCATCTAGGACTTTGATGGCTTCCTGTTCTACGTTTAGGTCTTTCATCCATCTTGAGTTTATTTTTGTGTATGGTGTAAGAAAATGGTCCAGGGTCATTTTTCTTCATGTTGCTGTCCAGTTTTCCCGGCACCATTTGCTGAAGAGACTGTCTTTATTCCATTGGATATTCTTTCCTGCTTTGTCAAAGATTAGCTGCCCATACATTTGTGGGTCCATTTCTGGCTTCTCTATTCGGTTCTATTGATCTGAGTCTGTTTTTGTGCCAGTACCATACTGTCTTGATGATTACAGCTTTGTAATACTGCTTGACATCCAGGATTGTGATGACTCCTGCTTTGATTTTCTTTTTCGAGATTGCTTTGGCTATTCAGGGTCTTTTCTGGTTTCACACAAATTTTAGGATTGTTTGTTCTAGCTCTGTGAAGAATGCTGGTGTTATTTTGATAGGGATTGCGAGATTAGTGCCCTTATTAAAGAAGCCTCAGAAAGCTCCCTAACCCCTTCTACCATGTTAGGACACAACAAAAACTATCTATGAATCAAGAAGTAGGCTTTCACTAGACACTGAATCTATGGGACCCTTTATCTTGGACTTGTAAGGCTTCAGAGCTGAGAAATAAATGTTTGTTGCTAGTCTGTGCTATTTATGTCATAGCAGCTCAGACTAAGACACTGACTTATGCTGTAATACAATCCCTCTGGCCAGAAGCTGGAAGACCACCTAGAAGTCTATTGCAGCAATCAGAAGCAAGTAATAGCAGTGGTCAAATCAGCATGGCAGCAGTAAGAAATATGTGGATTCTGGATATATTTTCAATGTAGAGCCAACATGGTTTCCTAATGAATTGGCCATGCCTGTAAGAGAAGAGAGGACTCAAGTATGACTCCAAAGTTTTGAAGTCATAACTTTTTGTTATGTTTTGCTATAAACATTGGGGTGCATGTGCCCCCTCATCACAGGGGCACAGTGATGAGGAACACTGTGCATAGGTTGAGACTCAGTTTTGGACTTAGTAAATTTGAGATGCATATTAGATAGCCAAGTAATGGCGTCAAGAAGGCAACTGGTTGTATAACAAATCAAGTTTGGAGAGAGGTATGGGGTGAAGATATAAAACCGATGAGACTAGATGAGATTATCAAGGAAGGGTATAAAGATTGAGAAAAAAATAAACAAGATCTGGATCCAATATTAATAGACCTGTACAGTTTGACCGGGGACTAATTCTGCCTGCCTGCTTTTTGTGGCGTGAGCACTGCAATGGCCAGCCTCCCCTCCCAGCAGCCTTGAGAAAGGGTTTGGAAAGTTAAAAACCTTAAGTCTCTAGCCAATGTCCCATTGTGTATTCCTCTCATGGCAACTATAGCTAAATTTTCCATGTGATATTTAAACTTCAAGAGGTTACTTGGTTATAAATATTTATCATTTCCCTGCAGGCTAATATAATGATTATTAATCCTAGCCGAATAAGAATCCATTCTTACTAGGGTGAGGAAATTTTTTTCTCTGTATAATTCATATGCAAATAGTTTGAAAAGTAGTTTGAAATGCAAGCTGCCACCTGTCGGTTTGCTTTATGAAAGGGAAGGAAAGCCACCATTGTCCCAAATTCTGAGAAGAGCAAGCATTTACCTTGCTCCACATATCTTCAGTTTGTTGTTTGCAGACTGAAAGTCTCATATAGTAGGTGTTACTTTAAGTAGAAGAGTCACTCCCAAAGCTGTTGTACGTATTAATCATCATTTTAAAAGACATTTCTTTTGCTTTTGAGGGCACCTTGCTCCCCTTAACTCCTCTTTGGGTGCAAACTCAGTGATGAGAGCCTTGATTTCTAAGGAAAGAACAGGAAAAAGAGAATCAGTAAATACTGGGCTGAATCATTGTTCCAAGGTCACTGTGTTCCTTACTCTGTCTCTCAGATAGGACTGCATCCACAATTGGTCTTAATTCCCTTGAAACTGTTTATGGATATTTCACATTATAATCAGAGTAAATCAATCTTGATTTCTACATTTTTTGGCTCTGATGACAATAATTCACACAGCAAGGTTCTTGGTACAGAAGCACACATGCTAAAATAACAGTCTTGTAACAGGATATATGTACCCTTGCAGGTGCATGAAGACTTTCTGTGGAAAAACACAGTTTTAAGAAACTCAATTGCCAGATTCTCAATTTTTATGCATATTAAAAAAATAGATCTATAATTCAACTGTCATGATAGTTCTCCTTTGCACCTCTTCTTTCAAAGTCCTTCTCCTGCTCTACAGAGAAAGGCATACCTCTCACCCATCCAGAATTACTATGATGTAGTCCCTCCTCTGACTATTGCTAAAGAATGAAATTTTCTGGACACAAGGGCCTAGTCAGAGTAATATAAAGAGAGAAACATGGTATTAATGCCTTTTGTAAGTTCTGCATTTACTATTAGCCAATACCTTGTCTAGTTCTTGCTGTTAATTTCCACTAAGTACATTAAACTGAAGTCTTAAAAGCATAACATTTACTTATATATACAAGTAGGACAAAATGTTCCCCAAATGTGCAATCTGGTATGTAATAACTTGAAACTTAGAATATCAGCTTCATTTCATTAGGGTTAATTTCTCCCTCTCAGATATGGGCTATTTCTGTCAAATTGTTTTCAACCATGAAATGAAACTATTGACCTATGTATAATAATTGTCAAATGTCCATCTCTCTATTCATCTGACACACCGTTTAAAGACTCTTTGAAGCCATCTATGTTAGAAATTGAAATTTATTGTTAAATATTTAGATCCTAATCCACAGCCTATGGAGAAAAACATAATATGCACACTTTTAAATTGTATGTCTTTCTTCTCCAATTTTGTCTAAATTTAGGTGCACAGAAAACATGCCTCTAAGTGAAGGAGTTACACATATAACTAATATGTTTATTATTTTTATAAGCAAACTGCTTTTTTGATGCATAAAATACATACAGAAAGTATACAAACAATAAATGTACACCTTTATAAATTATCACAAGGTGAATAGATTCATGTTATAAGTCAAAGTTAAAAACATTTTCAGCGCTACAGAAGGCCCCTTGAGTTTTCTATGTCACTCTTATTCCCTATAGGTAAACACTCTCCTGATTTCTAACAGCATCGATTTCTTAACTCTTTATTTAATTTGAATTATACAGCATATATTCTAGTGTGTCTTGTTTCTTTTTATTCAACATTATATTTGAGAGATCCATCCATGTTGTTTAGTGTGGCAGTATCCATTTATTTCCATTGCTATATAATATTCTACTGTATGAAATAGCATATCATCATGTATTCTGTTATTTCTTAATTTATTCATCATTTATTTATTCATCATTTCTACTATTGATGGACATTAGAGCTCTTTCCACTTTGGAGCTATTACAAACAATGCTACTACACTTGGGTCTTGATAGTAAGAGGATTTCTTACTCCTCCCCTGGAGGCAAATGAAGATTTCTTCTACTCCTTCCCCAAAAGCAATGGATTTTTGCCTGGGTCTTAAGGAAAAAAAATTGTTGCCCCGCAAACAACAGCTTAACCCTTACTTTGTAGGAAGGAAGGATGCGAGGGAGCAACTGAGACTCCTATCTGTCAAGTAGCAGCTAATCACATACTGTACCATCAAGGTATGGAAGTTCTTTCAATCTCTTACTCTGGCCTCCAATCTCTTTACAAGCACCTGGAAACTTCTATTAATCTATTTGTCTATCTTTATGTCAATACCACACTGCCTTTATTAGTATGGTTGTATAGTAAATTTTGAAATCAGGTGTGTAAGTCATCCAATTTTGTTCTTCTCTAAGATTTTCTTGGTTGTTCTTGATTCTTTGTACTCCTATATACGTTTTAGAATTAGATTGTCATTTTTCTACCAAAAATATCTGCTGCAATTTTCATTGATTTGTAGATCAATTTGGGAATGACTGACATTTTTACAGAATGAGCCTTCCAATCCACAAACATGGAGTATCTTTCCATTTTTTAGGTCATTAGAAGTTTATGTCCGAATTTTTCTGAAGTTTTCTGTGTAAAAGCCTTGCATATTTTCTGCTAGATTTACTCCTAGGTGAAGTGAAAACTGTGGTGTGCTACCCATATCTTCTCCTTCAGAGCCAAGGAAATAATTCCCCTAGCTGCTGGGAGTCCTGGGGACTGAGGGTTTTGGCTGAGTCTTTTCCCAAGAATTTCCCTCAGCTGAAAAGAAATTCCTAGCCATAAGTCTCACCCCCCTCCCACTGACTGATTGATTCAGAAAAGTAGTAGGATTGTCAGATAAAATAACAGACACCCAGTTAAATTTGAATTTCAGATAAATAAGAATTCTTGTACTAATGTTTAAACATACGTATACTAAAGAATTTTTCCCCTCTTTAGCTCAGCAGCTTATTTTTCATTTTGTTTTAGTTTTGTTTTGTTGTTAACTAATTCTGTCAATGATACTCAAGGGTAGACAACTGTGAAGTGCCATTCCACCTTCAGAGAGTCCTTTGGGTTTGAATGAGCCTGTGTTGCAATTGCATTGCACTTCAACTCCTTCCTTTGCATAATTCTACTTCCTACATTCCTCCACCAGTGTTGACCCTAACGGTACTCTCCAATAATCTAAAGCATACAGATCTTTGTTTCAGAGTCTGTTATCAAAGCCAGTTGGCACCAGGAGTGGTCAGAGGATGCAGACTAAAAATAGACCTTTGGATCTGGATCACCCACTGGGCATCTGGCAATTAGAACCCCATCACTTGTAGTAGATAGAGCTCCTGGCCATGCTCTAGAGTGAAATTGTTAAAACTTTCAACTGTGGGGGACCAGGATGGGATACTAGTTGAAGAGAATGCATTGGTTACTGGTTGGTATAATATCAGGCTTTTGAGAGTTTTGAGAGAAATACTAATTATAGAGAAAATGGAATCAGATGGCTCTTCCTGAATGCCGTCAATGCATTGCAGAAAGATGATGAATGGCTGAGGGTGATTAACCACCAATTGAAGATAAGGTGTGAAGGTCAAAGGGTATATTTGGCAGCCTATAAAAATATCTCCTGCAGAGGAAAGAAAAAAAAAACTGAGGGTCAGACTCAGGACTTAATCATATGAATAGCAAGGTTCCAAAGAAGGTTGGTTTCTCAGCCACAGAAAATCTTCTATGCCAGATTTGGATCCCTAATTATGTAGGAATCCTGGCACTTGTAATGGAGACAACAGGGTCAGATAACTAAAAATCCTTGGAACTTCAGTTTCCCTTGAACCCTCTAGGCCTGTGGAAGTGGTCTACTTCTCCCTGTTGAAGACTAGCAATCCTCCTTTGCTTGAAGATGATGCAGAGGACTCTGCCTTAAAAAGCAACATATAATTCCTTCATAGACTACTCCTATCTCCCCTCCTGGCCCAAGACCAGAAATTTGTGCCAAGTAAAAACATAAACTGAAGCTACTAAGAAGTAAAAGCGACTATATCACAAAACGGGTACAGGACCTGGCAAACAGGAGCCAGAAAGTATGTGTAGGACTGAGTCATGGTTTTGGATCAAGGCGGAGGAGAAGGGGAAATTGAAGATTGGATAAAAGAGAGTATATTGATATGGAAGCCTTGTCCATTGATCCAGGCTTTACCGTCCTGAAAAGGACCTTGAGAAGCGGTGCTAGGAAGCTGCTAGGATGGCCCTTACAAACTTAGAGGAAGGGATGGGTTATGCTAAGTGAAGTAGATATACCAGAACTGTCATAAGAGACCGTAAAAATAAGAGATCCGCGGCTCAGAGAAGTGAGCATGTTAGAGTGGGTATACTTCATAAGGCTTGGAAACTCACTGGCTGATTATGTTTTGTGAGAGGACTCAGAGGCACTCAAAGCAGTAAGGAATGTGCTCTGAGGGGGTGGACTACCTTGTTAAAAAGCTTAGGAGGGGCTGTTTGGGGGCTTGGGATGATGGTTGAAAATGCTATTACAAAGTTAAGCTCACTGATAGCCATAGAGAGGAGATAATTCTGAAATAATGAAGGCCAGCTGATGGTGCATTACCTTCAGAAACAAGTCACGGTTAATAACACATAGCATCCCTAAAAGAAAAACAAATTGGTAGTAAAAAAAAAAGGGGGGGCGCCTGGGTGGCGCAGTCGGTTAAGCGTCCGACTTCAGCCAGGTCACGATCTCGCGGTCCGTGAGTTCGAGCCCCGCGTCGGGCTCTGGGCTGATGGCTCAGAGCCTGGAGCCTGTTTCCGATTCTGTGTCTCCCTCTCTCTCTGCCCCTCCCCCGTTCATGCTCTCTCTCTGTCCCAAAAAAAAAAAAAAAAAAAGTTGAAAAAAAAAAGGGGGGGTATTTCCCAATCTATACCATGAGTCAGTAAACTATAATCCATGAACTATTTTTTCAAATTTTTTTTAAAGTTTACTTATTTTTAAGAGAGAGACAGCATGAGCAGGGGAGGGACAGAGTGAGGGTGGGAGAGAATCCCAAGCAGGCTCCATTCTCTGTGCAGAGCTAAATGTGGGGCTGGATTCCACAGCTGTGAGGTCATGGCCTGAGCTGAAATCAAGAGTTGGACGCTTAAGTGACCAGCCACCCAGGCGCCCCAACGGTCTAATTTTCATAAATCGAGTTTTTATTGGAATACAGCCATGCCTATTTATTTTCATATTGTCTATGGTTGCTTTCACACTATACTAACAGAACTGGGTAGTTGTGACAGAGACCAAATGACTAGCAAGTGTAAATTATTTGAATAAAAAATCTGCTAAACTCAGACCTACATAATCAAGAGAAATTAAAGATGGATAATCAGGAGACTAAGCACAGTAACATAAAAAAAAATCACATTCCGTTGCTCAATTTCAAGACTGGACATGAATCAATTTTTAGGACTCAAATACTTGCAATACGACAGCAAATATATACAGTATGTATTTCCTCTGTCTTTTCTTACAGCATTGACTCAACCAGGAATGATTTTTGCCTTTCAGGGTATATTTGGTGATGCTTGGAGATATTTTTGATTGTCATGTTTGGAGCGATACTACTGTCATCTAGTGAGTAGAAGCCAAGAATGCTGCCAAACATCTCATGCTGTACAGGACAGCCCCCACAACAAAAAATTATCCAGCCCCAAATCTCAATTAGTATAAGGTTGAGAAACCCTGCCCCAAGGTTACCCATGGTCATTTACTCAGATGGCTATACACTAGTGAAAAGGGAATACACAAATATTTTAAGAACTGTTGAGTCTGAGTTGACATTAATATTCAAGGACTGGAATCATCATCACTGACCACCTCTTCTGAATGGGGAAGTATGGGATAAATGGAGCCCCAACCATTTCCCAATTTACAGGGAATCCACCGTCCAAATCCATAGTTATTTCCCAACTCCTCAAATATCTAATTGGAATGTAACTATTTAGCAGTTGACAGGACCCTGCTCTAGTTATTTGGCCTATAGCATAAGAGCTATTATAATAAGAGAAGGCCCAGATTGTAAATAAAAAGCAATATTACAACTTAAGTAAAATAGCAGTGATTAGTGCCCTCCTTAAAAATCTTAAGGGTAGTGGTCCCCATCATATCTCCATTTAATTCACCAGTCTGGTTCTTCAAAAAACCACACATTTACTCCAGGATAACCGTAGATTCAAGCAAATAAGCCTTCATAGCAGCTGCAGCAGCAGAATTTTTGTCTTTGCTAGAGGTGATTAACAAGGCCCCAGATACTTGGTATATGGTCTTTGATCTAGTAAATGAGTTCTGTTCTATCCCTATCAAGAAAGAGGATCAGAAGCAGTTTGCATTTACTTGGAACAGATAACAGACTACATGTATATTTTTGCCGTCAGCACTGTTAATTCAGCTATTCTCTGTAAATAGTTCCAAGAATTCTTAATTTTCTAAACATTCTACATAGCATCACATTGGTGCATTATATCAATGATGTCATGTGAATTAGACAAGATGAAAAATAAGCAATTGAAGGCATTAGTAAGAAATACGAACATCAAAAAGTAGAAGATACATCCTATAAGATTCAGAAGTTCATGACATCAAAAAATTAGGATGATCTGGGGTGTTCTATAATAATCCCTTCAAAGCAAAGGATAACTAATGTATGTTTTCATTTTATTTTTTTATTTTAGAGAGAGAGCACATGCAAGCAGGGGAGAGGGAGAGAGAGAGAATCTTAAGCAGGCTCCATGTTCAGCGATGAGCCCAGTGCAAGGCTTGATCCCATGACCCTGGGATCATGATCTGAACCAAAATCAAGAGTTGGATGCTCAACCAACTGAGCCACCCAGGCATCTCAAAGCAAAGTATAACTAATTTAATAATACCTCTCATCACTAAAAAGAGAGAACACCACTTGGTAGGGGCACTGGAGGTAGCATATTCCATATTTTGAAATACTATTTCATTTTGTTACCTGATGACATGAAAGGCTTCCAGCTTTGAGTAGGGCCCAGAGCGGGAAAAGGCTCTACAGCAGGTCCAGGCTGCCATGTAAGTAGCCCTGTTGCTTGGGCCATATGACCCAGTAAACCTATGGTATTGAAGGTATTGGGGATAAAAAAAAAAAAAAGATGCCATGTGGAATTTATCACAAGTTTCAATAGGAGAATCACAGTGTAGACCAGTGTGTTCTAGAGCAAAGCCATGCCAATTTCAATGGAAAGTTACATACCATTTCAAAACCAGTCCCTGGCATGCTATTAAAGCATAGTAGAGTGCCTCACCATGGAACATCAAGTGGCTATATGGCTAGAATTGGACTGTAAGAGATTGTGGACTGAGTTAAAACGTTTAGTGGACCCAGCAGCAATTCGCTGTATGATGGAAAGGGTATAATTTGGGATTGGTCATGAGCAAGGCCAGAGGAAACAAGAAAGTTGTATGGGTAGATGGACCAGATTTTCATGTCATCCATCAATGTTGTATTTGTACCTCTCCGTCAGCTTGCACTTATGGCCATACTGGTGATGGTGGTGGTGCAGGGGTATCTCTTCTGACTGGTTTATGGATGAGGAAAAAGACCAAATGTGGTTCACAATCATGTCAATTCACTATGTAGGTGCAAAGCCAAAAGTGGACTTCTGGTGCACTGCAGCCCCACTCAGAAAGACATTGAGCCTAAACACAGAGTCATCCACGCTGAAAGAGAGACTTGAGGGGAAATTCTCCCAAGAGGCAGATCTTCAGGTGGTATACCTGGTCACTTAATTTTATGGAAAAATGAGTGGTCTAAATTATGAATATTTAAGAACTTATGACAGTGAAAGATCGAAAGATCAAAAGATCAGGGACCAGAAGGGCTGGGAAAGAGACATATGATAGACTTAGGGAATGTGGATAGACCTATAGGATGGGATACCAGGTAGGAAGGTCTTTAAATCACATGTGAAAGCCTATCAGAATCATCTGCCATGGAAGAGGCACTGCAACCAAGTAGACGGAATTATTTGCCCAGTTTACATTGCCTAACCTCTGTCATGGACAACCCCAGTGCTAGCACATGAGAACATAAGTAAAACATCCAAGGTAGCGGAGATGGAGACAGGTGCCAAATAGAACGAAGTCCCACTCATCAAAGCTGATCAGGGAAACTAATCTAAGATATTATGTAAAAATAAATTCTTTTATTTTACAGACATTTGTTACTGGTTTAAATAAGCACATTTCACTTTTGTGTATCGACTTTGTATCTATCAGCCTTGCCAAATCCACTTATTAATTTTAGCAGTTTCTCCAGAGCTGTGGTTTTTCAGACTTTCTATGTATACCATCATATCATTCATGAATAATGACATTTTTATGTGCTCCTTTTCAGTTCTTCTGCTTCTTATATATTTTTCTTGCCTAATTGCACTGGATAGGACATCCAAATATAATGTTTAATAGAAGTAATAATAGCAAACATCTTTGTCTTATTTTGACTCTCAGAAGGAAAGCTATAACATGTAACCATTCAGTATGTTACTTGCTGTACATGTTTTGCATATATTTCAATCACATTTGCATGTATTTTAATCAAAATAAGAATATTTCATTTTACTTACAGTTTTCTAACAATTCTTTTTGTTTCTGAGACGTTGACTTTTATCACTTTTAATGCATCTGTTGATATGATCATAACATTTTTTCCCTTTATACACATTGTTAACACGACTGATTTTTTAGTAGAGCGATGTTTATTTTTATTCTAGTTTTTAATGTACATACAGCAAATTTCACTCTTTTGGAATACAGTTCTATAATTTTTGACAAATGCGTGCAGTCCAGTAATCATCATCAATCAAAATATAGAACAATTCTATCACCTGGAAAAATTTCCTCATGCTTGTCTTTGTACTAAACTCCTCACTGAATCCCAACCTCTGGCAATTATTGATCTGTTCTTGGTCTCTGTATGTTTGCTTTTTTTAGAACGTCATATAAATGGAATCATATAGTATGTAGTCATTTGGACATAACTCCTTTCACAAAGCACAATGGATTTGCGATTCATCCATGTTGTATGGATAGTTTTTGCTTTTTATTACAGAGTAGTATTCCATTGTAAGGATGAACCACAGTTTTTTTTATCCAGGTAGTCACTGAAAGAAGTTTGGATTATTTCCAGTTTTGGGTGATTATTAATACAACTGCTATAATTATTTTTATATGGGGTTTTGATGTAGATATAAGTTTTTTTTAAGTTAAACTATATAAACTTTTAATTTAAAAATTTTTTTAATTTTATTTTTTAAAATTTACATCCAAATTAGTTAGCATATAGTGCAACAATGATTTCAGGAGTAGGTTCCTTAATGCCCTTTACCCATTTAGCCCATCCCCCCTCCCACAACCCCTTCAGTAACCCTCCGTTTGTTCCATATTTAAGAGTCTCTTCTGTTTTGTCCCTCTCCCTGTTTTTATATTATTTTTGCTTCCCTTATGTTCGTCTATTTTGTATCTTAAATTCCTCATATAAGTGAAGTCATATATTTGTCTTTCTCTGACTGACAAATTTCGCTTAGCACAATACCCTCCAGTTCCATCCACGTAGTTGCAAATGGCAAGATTTCATTCTTTTTGATGGCCGAGTAATACTCCATTGTATATATATGTCACATCTTCTTTATCCATTCATCCATTGATGGACATTTGGGCTCTTTCCATACTTTGGCTATTGTTGACAGTGCTGCTATAAACATGGGGGTGCATGTGTCCCTTTGAAACAGCACACCTGTATCCCTTGGATAAATGCCTAGTGGTGCAATTGCTGGGTCATAGGGTAGTTCTATTTTTAGTTTTTTGAGGAACCTCCATACTGTTTTCCAGAGTGGCTGCACCAGCTTGCATTCCCAAGATTTTTTTTTTTTTAATTTGAGAGAGAGAGTGGGTGGTGGGCGTTGAGGATGGCACTTGTTGGGATGAGCACAGGGTGTTGTATGGAACTGATGAACCATGGGAATCTACCCCAAAACCAAGAGCACACTGTACACAGTGTATGTTAGCCAATTTGACAATAAATTATATTAAAAAAGAGTCTTTTGTGGTTTGTTTATCTCTCTCTCTCCCTCCTTCTCATATGTCCATCTGTTTTATGTCTGAATTACACATATGAGTGAAATCATATTGTATTCCTCCATTTACATCATTGAAAAGGACAATATTTTATTCATTTTAATATATATATCACATCTTCTTTATCCATTATTCAGTCTATGGACATTTGGGCTGACTCCATATTTTGCTATTATAGGTAATGCTGCTATAAGCATTGGGGGTGCATGGACCTTTTTAAATTTTAATTTATTATTATTTTTTTAAATTCACCCATAAGTTAGTTAGCATATAGTGCAACAATGATTTCAGGGGTAGATACTTTAATGCCCCTTACCCATTTAGCACATCCCCCTTCCCACAACCCCTCCATTAACCCTCTGCTTGATCTCCATATTTAAGAGTCTCTTATGTTTTGTCCCCTCCCTGTTTTTATATTATTTTTGCTTCCCTTCCCTTGTGTTCTTCTGTTTTGTGATTTAAGGTCCTCGTATGAGTGAAGTCATATGCTACTTGTCTTTCTATAACTAATTTCACTAAGCATAATACCCTCCAGTTCCATCCACATAGTTGCAAATGGCAAGATTTCATTCTTTTTGATTGCCAAGTAATACTCCATTGTATATATATACCACGTCTTCTTTATCCATTCATCCATTGATGGACATTTGGGCTCTATCAACAATAGCCAAAGTGTGGATATAGATAATAAGTTTTTATGTCACTGGCATGAATACTTGGAAGTGAGATTGCTGGGTCATATGATAGGATGTGATAAACTTTATATGAAATATCCAAACTATTTCAATATGGCTGAAACAGTTTACATCCCTACCATCAGTGTATGAGAGTTCTAGTTTCTCTATATCTTTGTAAGCACTTGGTATTATCAGTATTTTTAATTTTAGTTATTCTAATATATGTAGGAATATCTCATTATAGGTTTAATTTGCATTTCCCTAATGACTAACAATGTGATTATCTTTTCACGTGATTATTTGACATTCATATATCTCCTTTGGTAAAGTATTCATTCAATTCTTTTGTCCCCACTTTTTTTTTTACTGGTTTGTTTGTTCTCTTATTATTGAGTTTTGAAAGTTTTTATTTATTCCAGAAACAGGTCCTTTGTCAGATATGCAGGCATGTGTTTTGCAAATATTTTCTCCCAGTTTGTAACTTTTCATTTTTAAAAGTGCCTTTCGCAGAGCCGACATTTTCAACTTTGATGAAGTATAATTTATCTTTTTTTTTTTTAAGAGTCATGTACTTGGTATGTATCTAAGAAATCTTTGTCTAATACGTGATCATCAGGATTTTATCATATGCGTTCTTGCAGAAGTTTTTTATAGTTTTAGATTTTACATTTAGGTGTATGATCCATTTAAATGAATCATTCTATAAGGTTCAAGTTATGGTAAAAAGTTGTTTGTTTTGCAATCATGTTTTGTATGACTTGAATTCAATAGTTTCAGTAACAATTGTTGAAAAGACCATCCATTCTCCATTAACTTGTCTTTGGATTTTTATCAAAATTGATTGGTTATACATGTGTAGATCTATTCCTACAGGCTCTATTGTGTCCATTTGATCTATGTGTCTATTCTACCAATACCCCCACAGTCTTGATTATTGTAGCTAGATTACAAGTCTTGCAATGGATAGACTGATTCCTTCCACTTTAGTCTTTTTCAAAATTGTTTTGGCTATTGTAGTTCCTGTGCCTTTCCATATAGCATAATATTTTGTAATGGAGTATTTTTTTTAAATTTCGTCTAATTCTGATTTGACCGTTCACACAAGTGACCACATATGGTAGTCATGGTGGAGAGATGGGGGTGGGAGGGGAATAAAAACAAAATTTGATCCAGACCAAGTTGAATTTATGGATCAGTTAGGGAATAGTTGACATCTTCAAAGGTACTCAGTCTTCCAGTCCATGAAAACACTAGTATATGTCTCCATTTATTTAAATCTTCATTGAATTCTTTTGTCAGTGTTTTATAGTTTTCAGCACACAGATCTTGCATGCACTGGGGGAAGTTTACACTTAAGTCTTTCATGAATTTTGTCATACTGACCATATTTTATATGAATTTGCTAAATTCGTTTATTTATAGTAGGTTTTAAAAGATTCTTTAGGATTTTTTATATGGGAACTCATATTGTCTATTAATAAGAACAGATTTACTTCTTCCTTTCTAATCCAGGTACCTTGTATTCTCTTTTTACCCCATTGCATTGCTAGGTCTTTCCATATGGTGCTGAATAAGAGTGGTGAGAGTCCACATCCTTACCTTGTTAGGGTAATCTTAGGAGGAAATCATTTACTCTTTGCCAAAGTATGATGTTAGCTGTAGTTTTATTGTAAACGCTCTCTTAAGTTGAGGAAATTTCCTTCAATTCCCAGTTAGCTTAGAACTTTTCATTAGAAGCCAACGTTGGAGTTTATCAAATGCTTTTTCTATATCTATTCAGATGGTCGTGTGGTTTTGCTTTTTTTAATTTGATAAGATGATCAATTACATTGTGTGCTTTTGGAATATTTACACATATTCTGTTCCTGAGACAAACCTCTTTAGTCACATTGTATTATCCCTTTTATATATTGTGGTATCAGATTTGGTAAAATTTTAATAATCTTTTACATCTATGTTCATGAGAGTATTGTTTGTATTTTTTTCTCACAATACTTTTTTGTTTTTTTTTTTTTTAAAATTAAGTTTATTTATTTATTTTGATGGAGAGAGAGCATGAACAGGGGAGGGGAAGAGAGAGAGGGAGAGAGAGAGAATCCCAAGCAGGCCTCTGCACTGTCAGCGTAGAGCCTGATGCAGAGCTCAAACTCACGAACTATGAGATCATGACCTGAACCAAAACCAAGATAACATACTGAGCCACCCAGGAGCCCCAACAATGGCTTTATCTTAATTAGAGAATGATTCTTCATAAAATCTCTACAGAGGTTTTTGTAAAGTAGGTATTATTTCTCCTTTAGATATTTGGCAGAATTCCCAACTGAAGTCATTCGGACATGGCGATTTCTTTGACGGAAGGTTTTATAATTTCTTCAAATGATGTAGGGCTATTCAGAGTTTCTGTCTTCTTGGTTGAGCCTTAGCAGTCTGTGCCTTTCAAGGAATTTGCCCATTTTACCTAAGTTGTTGAATTTCTTGGCTTTAATTGTAAATTCTATTCCCTTATTATTTTTTTAACATCTATAGAAGCTTTAGTGATGTCGCCTCTCATTCTCGATATTGATCATATGTTCTCTCTTTCTCTCTCCCTCTCTTTCTCTCTGTCCCTCCCTCCCTCCCTTCTTCCCTCACTTCTTCCCTCTCCCCCTCCCTCTCTCTTTCTATCTAAAATTCTGAAGAGTCTGACTGATGGTTTATCAATTTTATTTATATTTACAATGAATCAGCTTCTGGCTTTACAAATTATTGCCTTTTCTATTTTCTAGTTCTATTTCTCTGACTTGCTTATTCCATAACAGGAAGCCTGTATCTCCCATTCCCCTTTACCCATTTTGCTCTTCCCCCACCTCTTTCCCCTCTGGCAACCATTAGTTTGTTCTCTGTATTTATAGGTCTGATTCTGCTTTTTGTTTGTTTATTCACTTGCTTTGTTTTCTAGATTCCACATATAAGTGAAATCACATAGTGTAAGCTGAGGTGATTTATATGATCCCTTCTTTTTTAATATAAGCATTTTAATACTATAATTTTTTCTGGGTATGACTTTAGCTGCATCTCTAAATTATAATGTAGTGTGTCTTCATTTTCATTCAGCTCGGAATACTTTACATTTTGACTTTCTATTTGACCCATAACTTTTTTTAGAATTTTTAAAATTTAGTTTCCAGATATTTGCAGATTCCCAGAGATCTTTCTGTCATTGGTTTTCAGTTTAATTCCATTATGGTTGAATGGTGACTTTGTATGGCTTCAGTCCTTTAAAATGTTTGAAGCTTGTTTTATAGCCCAGAATATAGTCTATCTGGTAAATATTCCATGAGCACTCAGAAACGATGTGTATTCTGTTGTTGGGTGAAGTATTTTATAAATGCTAATTTCATCAAGTTGGTTAATAGTATTATTCAAGTGTTCTACATAGTTACTGATTTTCTGTCTACTTGTTCTATCAATTATTGATGAAAGGCGTTGAGACCTCTGGCTATAACTGTGGATTTGTTTTCCTCTACCACAGGTCTATCACTTTTTTATTTATGCATTCTGAAGCTCTGTTACTGGAGGCATAAACATTTAGGATTCTTATGTCCTGTTGGTGCATTGACCCCTTTATCATGGTTAAATTACACTCTTTGTCCCAGATTATATTCTTTGCACTGAAATATGCTTTGCCTGATATAGACACTCCAGCTTTCTTTATATTAGTGTTGCATATTGCATCTATTTCCATATTTTTGTGTCATAATACTTAATGTTGGTTTATCGGAGGCAACGTACAGTTGGATTTTGCCTTTTAAAATCAAATTTGATAATATATGCCTTTAAAAACTTTTTTAAAAAATGTTTATTCATTTTTGAGAGAGGGAGAGAGACAGACCATGAGCGGGGGAGGGGCAGAGAGAGAGGGAGACACAGAATCTGAAGCAGGCTCCAGGCTCCGAGCTGTCAGCACAGAGCCCGACACGGGGCTCGAACCCACGGACCGCGAGATCATGACCTGAGCCAAAGCTGGACGCTTACCCGACTGAGCCACCCAGGTGCCCCTTATGTGCCTCTTAATTTGAGTTTTCAGGCTACCAACATCTAATGTGATTATTGATATATTTGAGCTTTAATCTATTATCTATTTATTTTCTATTTCCTCCATCTATTTTTCACTTTTTCTGCTTTCTTTTGAATTGGATAACTTTTGATGATTCCATTTCATATCTTTCTTTTCTTACTAGCTATAGCCCTTTGTTGTGTTGTTTAGAGTTTATAATACACATTTTAACTTATTAGTCTGTCTTCAAATGCTTTTATACCACTTCACACATAGTATAGAAACCGTTTCCTTTTATTTTTTCCTTCTCAATATTTGTGCTATTTTTGTCATGCATCTTACTTCTACATATGTTATAAACCACAAAACACATGTTTTTATTTTTGCTTCAAACAGTTGCCTATGCTTAAAAGTGATTGAAATTGTAAGAAAAAAGTCTTTATATTTATTCATGTTGTTACTATTCCTGGAGTTCCTCATTGATTTGTGTAAATTTACATGTCCATTTAGTATCATTTTCTGCTACACAAAAAGACTAACTTAAGTTTCTTGTGGTATGCGTCTGTTGAAATATTAATTAACTCAGCTTTTGCATATTTGAGAAAGTCTCAATTTCTATTTTGTTTTTAAAGGACATTTTCTTTGGGTAATTTTGTTTGACAGGGTTTTTTTTTTCTATTACTAAAGATATTTCAGTCCACTGTGTTCTTTTTTGTTTTTGTTTTTGTTTTTTTGTTTTGAGAAGATATCCGCTGTCATTCTTATCTTTGTTCTTCTGTAGGTGATGTGTTCCTTATTTTTCTGCTCGCAAAATTTTACCTTTATCATTTGCTTTAAGCAGGTTAATTCTGATATGCCTTGCTATAGTTGTCTTTGCGCTTATTGTTTTTGGGGATTTTGAGCTTCTTACGGCTACGAATTTATAGTTTTCATCAAATTTAGAAGAATTTTGGCCAATATTTCTTCAAATATAATTTCTGTTCATCCCCATTCTCTTCTCCTTCACGGACTCCAATTATACTTATATCAGATTATTTGCAGTTGTCCCACAGCTGTCTCTGATAGTCTATATTTTCCAGTAGTTTTTTCTATTTATGTTTCATCTTTTATTTTTTCTATTGTTATGTATTCAAGTCCACTAATCTTTTCCTTTGTAATGTCTACTCTGCCATTAATCCTATCCAGTATTTTTTTTGTTAGACATTGTAGTTTTCATATCTAGAACTTCATTTTTTTCTTTCTTATTTTTTATGTCTCTTCTTAACATGTTCCACTTTTCTTCAAGTTTCTTGAACATATGGAATAAAATTATGTTAACTTTAAATGTCCTTGTCTGCTAATTTTGTTATCTGTATTCTTTCTGTGGTAATTTTGATTAATTGATTTTCCCCCTCCTCATTAAGGGTTATATTTAACTACTTCTTTGCATGCTTGGTAATTTTTGTTTGAAAGACAGACATTATGAATTTCACTTTGCTGGGTGCTAGATATATTCGTATTCCTATAAATATTCTTGAGCTTTTTTTTCTGGGACATCTACTTTAAAACATCATGATCCCTTTGGGTTTGCTTAGAAGATTTGATAGGTGGGACTGTAGCCATACTTAGTCTGGACTAATTATTTTTCTTTTTGAGGTAAGACTGTTCTGGGTACTCTACCCAGTGATCTGTGAACACTGAGTTCTTGCAGTCTGACTAGGGGGAACAAGCACCATTCCCAGACTATGTGAACATTGAGTACTCTTATGTCTAATCACTTCAGATGGTACAGCACACACATATATTGATCAGTACTCAGCTGAATACTTAAGGAGACCCTCTACAGACCAGCATGGTTCTCTTTTCACGTAGATCTCCTTTTTGGTATTCTGCCCTGGAAACCCAAGCTGCCTTGGTGTCCCCAGATCCACAGCTCTGTCTCTTCAAATCAAGGAAAGACTACCAAGTTTTCCTGGGTTCCTGCACTTTGTACTGTGGCTTGGAAACACTCTAAAGGCAGTAATCTGGGGCAATCATAGAGTTCCCCTTGTTTGTTATCCGACTCTCAGGGATTGCTACGTTTCCTTACCTAATGTCTGATATTTTTAGAACTGTTGTTTCATATGTTTTGTCCATTGTTTTGCTTGTTTCAGTCAGGAGAGTAAATCCAGTCCTTGCTAGTCCGTCTTGGCCACGAGTTTTCCATCCTTTATTTTTGAAAGTCTCCTTTCTCTTGGTTCCTGTGATATGACTTCCACTTGATTATCCCCCAGTTTTTTTGTAAATACTCTTCTTTCACTCACCTTTTAATGTGGGTATCTTTGTTCTTGTCTCTATATTCTGCCTCTCAGAGCTCATCCATGATTGTGGGTCCAGATACTATCCCTTCCCATAACATCTTAAGTATTCATTCACTTGACTGTCTGTACCATATCAACTGCTCCCTCCAGGGAATCCGACTTAGATATCTTGCTCTCATTTTAAATTCAACAGCTTAGTGTTTATAAAATGCACTTGTTAAGGTGTTGAAAGACCTGCATTAGGTCCCTGCTTTGTCACTAACTACTTGACTAGGTAACCTTAGAAAAATCACTTCTACTTTCTTAGCTTCAATTTCCTCCTATATAAAGTGAAGAAACTTGATTAGATGACTTCTAACATCTTTTCTAGTTTTAATATTTTTTTATTCTAGGTAACTCTGTTAAAACGATTAAACTTCCATTATCATGCCTGTCCTTTTCCTGAAAGCTAGCTGCCTTCACCTCATATCTGCCAAACAATCTTTCTTTCTTCCATCTAATCCTGGTGGACATCATGGCTAGATCAACTCATATCCTTGTGTAAGAACTTGCAATAGCTCTCTGTTTCCTAACACATTAAATACCAACTCTTCTGCTTGACTTATAAAATACTTATCCCTTCTCTTCTATACGCTCTTATGTCCCACTATTCACCAATATTAATTCTCAGCCTCATTCTGGGTGATCTCTTCTCTATTCTCCATCTCCCTGTTCTTGCTCACATGCCTAAAGTTCTTCTAGCTTGGTGTACCCTCTTTTCCATCAATCCAAGTCCTAACTATCCCTCAAGACCGAGCTCAAGCCCTTCTTACTCCATAAAGCCTTTGACTATTGCTTCAGAACATATTGATCTCTTTACTTTGTATGTTTCTTATTGTACTTCTCCAGCACACCTCAAAGTCTGCCAAATATCTGATTAGTTCATGCCTGGTAATTTTTTTCTCCTCATACAGAACTTAAGGTCCTTGGAGACAAACCAGATTTTTCCTTTTCTTGGTATCTTCCAAGCATATGGTATTTATCAAGAAATCTTCATTGATTGATTAAAAGCTATTCAACTCAGGTTTAGCTCATCTCCTTCCTGAGTTACCATTTGTGTGTGTGTGTGTGTGTGTGTGTGTGTGTGTGTGTGTGTATAAAAGTTCTGTTTCCTAAGACAGTTTGAGCTCATGTGTAACCATGTTATACTCACATTTACATGTATTTTCTGACCACTGTCCATCTTTAAGTTTTCAGAAGCAAGTCCTTGATTAGTGACTCTGAGCTGGGACTTTGGAATGCAAATCTGTCTGGACGGCAGAAGCTGTGTTTGCATCATATCATCTCTTCCTTAGTGAATTTGGCAGCTCTTTCTTGGGAAATCTGTGAGTGAATCATTGTGACAAAGAGGGTGAGAAAAGCTCAAAGCTCTAGACCTTGATGGCTCAAGAAAAAAACATCTGATATTGGGAGGGGGGGAAGGAGATGACACGATTATGTCATGGTACCTTTAGGATAAGCAATCAGAAAATGGCCAGGACCTGAAGAATCAGACAGCTTTAAGGAAGGGTGGGGGAAAAAAAGAGTTTCTAAGCAGACTTTCTTGGAAATGAAAGTGTGCTAAATAAGGGAGAGGAAGCAGGGAGCTGTGAAATAATTTCACAGAAGCAAACATCTTGAATTTGTTTTGAGTAACTTAGTATGCGGCATGAACAGTATTTTAAGGCTTCTGAAATCACACTTTGCCCTGTTCAACTCAGAGCTCATTCCTAAGCTTCTGAAGTACTGAAGTGGGAGCAACTTGGCTTCTTGGTTTCATGTATATGTGGTTGGAATAAACGCATACCACCCCTTTGCAATCCCTACCTTTTTCCCTGCCAGAATTAAATGTACAGAGTTTAGCTCTTACTGACTTTCTTTGTTGTTTACTTGCCCCACCAAGTTGGCTATAGTAAATAGACTACAATCCGTATAGCTGTCTGTTGTGCACAGGAACCACAAAATTTCCATCACAATCAGGTGTTTCACATCTCTATACAAGGAGGAAAACAAACAAAAGCCTGCCAAGTGAATTGCTGGGAAACATTTATCATTTCCCAAGGCTGCTTTATTAACAGGTTCACTGAAAGCCCCTACAGAAAGCATGGGCTGGTAGTAGAATCATGAGACCAAGGCAAAAACTGGCCATTTGATTTTGAGCAACCCACTTAACCTCTATGTTTTAGGTGTCTCATCTGTTAAATTAAAGTGTTAAACTATACACACTCTGAGATACAATTCAGGGATGATGTTTGACATATTTGTGACTACTCTGTTGCATAAGTGCTTCTGATATATGTCTTTTCCCTGATTCTCTGTCCATTCTTGAATTCCAAGAAATATCTTCACTCACCTCCTGGACCAATCCTTGGTTTTCTTTCCTGAATCTTTTGTTTGTTTGTTCCATCACTTTTGATGGGTGAAAGTTAGAAGTATGTTAAATGTAACTAGATTTGGAGGCCTCCAATAGTTCAAGGCCCAAGCCTGCTTTTTTTTTTGTTATGAAATTTATTGTCACATTGGTTTCCATGCAACACCCAGTGCTCATCCCAACAGGTGCCCTCCTCAACACCCATCCCAAGCCTGCTTTTAATTATGTCTGTCTGACCAGCACAGTGGTTAATTTATCTTTTCTTTTTCTGAACTTGGTTTTTGAAAAATTAAATTAATTATCAATATTTAAAATCACAAGATCTCACATAAATATACAGATTTCCAGCTTCTCTAAAAAATATAATAATGGGAAACAAGAGATCCTCATTTCCACAAGGGATCAATAGCTGGCATGAAAAAGTGACACCCCCTTTTAGCCTGGGCTCTCCATTTTATCACCCCCTCATTCCCTCTTCCCACTGTCTCCCTGGCACTGAGGCCAAGAGTAGTTGCCATTTGTTATCATGCCTGTGTTGCTGGTTCATTCTTTATGTGTTGCATCGACTCTCCAGTTTATTATAGACCTCACCACGTCCTTTAGCACTGAAGGTGAATGTCAGTTACTTTTATCATCATATTTGCACTGCTTTTGTTCTTATACCAGAATTAAATAGTAAATGTTTATACCCATGTCTCTATCAAAAGTAAGAAAATATATCAAACCAAAAGAGCCAAATGTTTTATTTGTCCCATCCGGTTTACTGACCTTCCTGACCTCTGTTGGTCTTTGTGTTTGTAAGGCCTGTTCAAAGTTGAATATATTGTCAATATATTCCTCATTCACAAAGGGTGTTCACCTCAGAAGCCTCTACTTTTCCTCTTTGTGCCTTCTTCTTAAGCCCCTATGTTCTGCATAGAGGAGTTGGTGGAGTTTGTTGGGCATCTGCAACAGAAAAAGCAAGGTAGAAGTTTTTTGAACTTCCATAATAAAATAGGCAAGTACTATACTGATATTCTTTGAAGGCAGAATGTTTGTTTGAAGTCACCTAAATCTGCCACAAAAGGCCATGAATAGCCAAATCAATCCCAAGAAAAGAGAACAAAGCTAGAGGCATCATACTTCCTTATATCAAACTGTATTACAAAGCTATAGTAATAAGAACAGTATGGTACTGACATAAAAACAGATATATAGGCCAATTGAGATACAGAGACCAGAAATAAATACATGCATATATTGTCAACTGGCCTTTGACAAGAGTTCCAAGAATACACAATGAGGAAAAGATAGTTTCTTCAACTAATGGTGTTAGGAAAACTGAATATCCATATACAAAAAAAAAATGAAAGTAGACAACTATCTTACATCATACACAAAAATCAACTCAAAAGGATGACTTAAATGTAAGACCTAGAACTGCAAAGCTCCTAGAAGAAAACATAGGGAAAGATATTCATGACATTGGTCTTGGTAATGACTTTATACATGTGACATCAAAAACACAGGTAACAAAAATAAAAATAAAAGCATTTTGCAGCTTGTGCAAAAAGAAAGCAAATCAAATAAAAGGAAAGGAAACTAATCAGTGCAGCAAAGAAAATAATCAGCAGAGTAAAAAAGTACCCTACAAAATGGGAAGAATATTTGCAAACCATATATCTAATGAGAGATTAATCTCCAAGATGTTTAAGGAACTCATATAACTCAATAGCAACAAAACCAGTAGTCTGATTTTAAAATGCGGAAAGGAGTTACTCAAAACCACAGTGAGATATCACCCTATGCTTATCAGGATGGCCATGATCAAAACAA
The DNA here is from genome assembly GCF_022079265.1 of Lynx rufus. Classification (NCBI taxonomy): domain Eukaryota; kingdom Metazoa; phylum Chordata; class Mammalia; order Carnivora; family Felidae; genus Lynx; species Lynx rufus. The sequence goes on from NW_025814833.1 coordinate 8,546,250, forward strand.
AACAAAAAAAAAAAAAGAAAGAAAAGAAAAGAAAAAGAAAGAAAAAAATAAAAAGAAAGACAAGTGTCGACAAGGCTGTAGAGAAATTGGAACGCTTGCACACTGTTGGTGGGAGTGCAAACTGGTGCAACCCTCTGGAAAACATTATGGAGGTTCCTCAAAAAGTTAAAAATAGCACTTCCCTATGATTCAGGGGTACCTGGGTGGCTCAGTCAGTTAAGCATCCAACCTTTGATTTCAGCTCAGGTCATGATCTCATAGTTTGTGAGTTCGAGCCCCACATTGGGCTCTATGCTGATAGTGCAGAGCCTGCTTGAGATTCTCTCTCTCTCCTTCTCTCTACCCCTCCCATGCTCTCTCTATATCACACACACACACACACACAATAAATAAAATAAACTTAAAAAAAGAACTATCCTATGATTCAGCAATTGCACTACTCAGTATTTACACAAAGGATATAAAAATGCTGATTCAAAGGGATACATGCACCCTGATGTTTATAGCAACATTATCAACAATAGCCAAATTATGGAAAGAGCCCAAATGTTCATTGATTGATAAATGAATAAAAAAGTCGTGCTATATATACACAAGGGAATATTACTCAGCCATAAAAAAGAATGAAATCTTGCCATTTGCAATGACGTGGGTGGAGCTAGAGAGTATTATGCTAAGTGAAATAAGTCAGAGAAAGAAAAATACCATGTGGCTTCACCCATATGTGGAATTTAAGAAACAAAACAGATGAAATTAGGAGGAAAAAAGAGAGAGGCAAACCATAAAACAGACTCTTAACTACAGAGAACAAACTGAGGTTTGCTAGAAGAGAAATAGGCGAGGGGATGGATTAAATGGGTGATGGGTATTAAGGAGGGCACTTGTTGTGATGAGCACCAGATGTTGTATGTAAGTGATAAATCACTAAATTCTACTCCTGAAACTAATATTACACTATTAACTAACTGGAATTTACATAAAAACTTGAAACAGATGTTGGAAACAACCTAAATGTCCATCAAACAGATAAATGAATAAAGAAAATGTGGTATATACATAAAATGGACTACTCTTTAGCTTTAAAAAAAGAAGGAGATTGTATAATATGCAACAACTTGGATGGACCTTGAAGACTTTATGCTAAATGAAATTATCCTGTCAGAAAGACAAATAATAAATGATCCCACTTATATTAGGTATCTAAACAATAGAATTCATGGAATCAAAGAGTGGTTGTCGGGGATTGGGGGAGGGGAAGTGGAGAATTACTAATCAATGGCCCTAAAGTTTAAGTTAAGCTAGATGAATAAACCTTAGAGATCTACTGTGCAACATTATACCTAAAGTCAAAAATGTACTATTGTGCACATAAATTTCTGTTAAAAGATAGGGTTGCCAGATTAAAACACATCCAGTTATATTTGAATTTAAGAAAATGACACATTTTTAATACAAACATGTCCAAAATATTTCATGGGCCTCCACATACTACAGCATTATTCAGTGTTCATCTGAAATCCAAATTTAACTGGGAATTCTGTAGTTTTATTTACTAAATTTAACAACCCTATCCTGGGACCAACCTAATTGGTTTTGTCATTTAAAAAGATCACTTTGGTTACAACTAGAGAACACAGAGACCTTTTAGGAGGCTGGATTGCACTAATATAGATGACAGATAAGGGGATAATGAGAATAAACAGCTCTTGGTGAAAGGTGGGGAGAGAGGGAAAGGCATTGTAGAGGATGATCTATAGTGATGTACCTTTTTGATTTCTGATTTTGAGTATTTTCAGGATGGCCATAATTTATCAAAGAGACCCAAATAATTTTTAAAATGAGAGGGTATGCTAAACCAGGATATAAATGGTCACCATAGTAACTTGTGGATTCTCTCTTTTTTCTTGATCAATATCACCAACATGTATCATCAACTTTCGGCTTTGTTAATCTTTCTAATTTTACATTTTAAATTCACTTAATCTCTGCTCTTATTTTTATTATTTCATTCTTTTTTCTTTGGCCTAATTAACTATTCCATTTATACCTTCTTGACAAGAATAATTAGGTCACTGATTCTCAACTAAGACTATACATTTTTCCTGTTAGAATGAATTTCCATAAGTTATGATATGTAGAATTTTCAATATCATTTAATTCAAAGTATTTTCTAATTTTCATTGCTATGTTTTCTTTGACCCACAGGTTATTTAGAAGTGTATTTTTAGGTTTTCAACCATATGGGGACATTCTAGTTATTTTTTGTTGTTGTTATTCATTACTTATTTCTAGTGTGGTTAGAACCTATCGTGTATGATTTCTTACAGTGAAATATTTGAGACTTGATTTTGGGGTCAAAACATGGTTGATTTTGAAAGATGGTCTATGTGGATAATAATAAATAAAAATTACATTAAAAATAAAATAAACTGCTATATTTAATATTATCTTTGTTCTGAAATAATATTTTTTTCTGAGATAGAGCCTCTGAATTAGGAGTAGAACATATGTTAATTATCTGTTAAATTAATTTCATAAGATTTTATTTAGAGTTTTATGTATAGGTATAATGCATGAAACTATATGTTTATATATATGTATATGTAAATGTATAAAGATAAATCTATAACTTAGTTTTATATGTGTTATCCTTTTCAAGTATTTTAAGAGTTTTGGAATGAAAACTTAGTAATTATCACAAAATCAATGTAAAATATTCAGTATTTATTTAACCTCAAATGTATTTCAAAATTATACACCCACATGCACAAATCATGGCTAATATAGAGTCTCTATTGATCATCAAAATTATATTTAAAAGTCAAAAGAAAAAGAATGTGTATTCTGCGGTTGTTCGGCAGTCATCTATAGATGTCAGATTAATTTGGTTAATGGTATTGTTAAAATATTCCACATTCTTGCTGATTTTTAATATATACTCTATATTTTTGATGATTTTCTGCTTGTTCTCTCATTTTATGAGAGGTGTGTGAAAAGTCACTCTAATTGTACAATTGGTTTTTATTAACCTTTTATAATTTTGAAATGCAGCTGTATCTCTAACAATTTTCATTTCCTTGAAGTTTACTTCTGTAACATTACTCTAGCTAACCAAATTTTGTTTGGCTAATGTTTTCAAGCTATCGCTTGTTTTCTCATTTAACTTTGAACATTTCTGTATCATTATTATTTAGATGGGATTCTTGTCAGAAAGTTATACTTGTTTTGTATTCCTTCAAATCCAATTTGACAATTCTATTTTAGTTGGATCACTTAATCCATTTGTATTTGGCACGATAATGTGAATTATTTGGGTATAAATCTATTATTTCAATTTTTCTTCCTTATGTCTAATCTGTTTCAAGGTGGTTTTTTTTTTTTGTAGCTGTTGTGTTCCTTTCTTTTTCCCCTCTAGCTCTATTGTTATATTTTTTAATGGTTCACCTAGAAATTAGATTTTTTCCTTGACTTATCAAAGTCTAATATTAATTAGCTCTTCTAATTTTTAGCAGACGACGCAAGGATCTTAGAATACTTTAAAAAATTACACAGAATGATCCCTGGGTATTCTTATCTCCATTTTAAAGATGAAAATACTAATGTTCAGGAGAGTTAAGTGATATGTTTATGTTAAGTAAGTGACAGAGTGATTTGAAATATGATAGCCACAGGTTGTACTCTCTCGAGTCCTCCTTGGCCCATTGTCGGCACATCTTTTTATAGTGCTTATGATTCCATGGACTGTTGTGTTTACAACAGCCCAGAGATGCATGACAATGTCATAGTCTACCCTACACAGACACTTTTTTTTTAAGTTTGTTTGTTTATTTTGAGAGAGACAGAGGTAGCGCAAGTGGGGGAGGGTAGAGAGAAAGGGAGACAGAGAATCCGAAGTGGGCTCTGTGCTGACATCAGAGAGCCGAATTCCGGGCTCAAACTCTGAACTGTGAGAATTGACCTGAGCTGAAGTTCGACACTTAACTGACTGAGCCACCCAGGTGCCCCAACACTTTTCTGCTGTGCCTCAGTTTCTTCATGTGTAAAGTCAGGTACTAACAGCACCTATCACATAGAAATGCTGGAAGATTAAGTCAAATAATGCATTTATGGGGCTTAACACTGTACCAGACACATAGTAACACTAAAAACAATATCAGCTATTGGTAATTTCATGCCACCTGGAATACAATAACTGATTCTACATACCAAATCATAAGAGGGACACTAACAAATGTGAACATAGCCAGGATTGGAAAGGAACTAGAAACCATTTCATGTGAAGAGTGATTGCAGAAACATAATCTTTAGTCCAGAGGAGAGAAAACAGGAAAGATATGGTACAATTTTTTGGAGACATTTTTTCCTTGAAGAAGAGGAATTGTGCTTATTCTGTGTGGTTCCATAAGAAACAACGAGCGTCAATTGTCAGAGGGTAAAGAGGTTACAGGAGGCATATTTTGGCTCAATGTAAACAAGAAAAATCTTGCAAGAAGAGTAGTATGGGATACCCAATGAAGTATTGAGTCCCTCATCACAGGAGATAGTAAAAGACCTCTGTCAAGGCTGATGACGTAAAGATTTCTCCAACGGGGAAGAAGCTGTCTGAGATCTCTTTGACTCTGAGAAGATAGTCCACTTTGAGGCAAGAGTCTCTTGATCCTACCAGACCAATGTACCATAAATAATCCCATTTTTTACAAAGAGCCTACCGTTGTACTTTCTTGCTATTAGATTTCTCTTCCTTAAGTGTGAAACCATTGCAGACACAGTCTTCAGCAGAAAACAAGAGGATAGCATCTCACTGATATTCTATATAATACGTGTTCCTAAGCTCTCAAATGGTGATTACACACTCCATCATTCTTTCCATTTTTCGTGTTGGTTGACTCTTATCCTGTGGTTACATCTGTACCTACGGTAAAATAGGCAGCTTTTGAAAAGTGGGGACGGGGGGGAAGCACTGTTGTCAGTAGGATAAAATAATGGCTATTTCTCTTTAGTTCAAACTCAAAAATAACTCCTGGGGCTACACCAGCTTTCAGGTCTATCTGGCTTTGCATCCAAATATCTAGGACAGGATGGGCAGTGGGTGAGGAGCAGCGGTTGGACTACAGTTGCCAGTCTCCACTGACACCTCTTCAGACTCATAGTCATGACTGGGGAGATGGCCTTGGGAAAATATGCACCCCCATAGTAAAGTATCATAGCAGAAATGAATTCTCAGTACACAAAAGGAAAGACACAAAAGAATAACACAGCTGATAGCCTGTGGCAAACTATGGTCCAGGCCAAAACCAGCCTGCTGCTTGGTTTTATAAATAGCTTTATTATAGCAGCCATGCCCATTTGTTTACATATTATCCATGGCTGCTTTTGCACTAAAAGGGCAGGCTTACATATCTGCAATATGACGTATAGCATACAAAGTCCAAGATGTTTACTGTATGGCTTTTTATAGGAAAAGTTTGCTGACCCTCACCTACAGCGCTATTTTCCAAAGCAGTGGGCAAACCAAGAAGTACACAAGACAATGATTTGGGATAGACAAAGAACGTTTAGAACTTCTCTCGTTAATTTTCTTTCATTTCATTCATTTCATTCTTTTTTTACTTCTCTTTTTGTATTGTGTTTTTTTACATTGTAATGTAAAATGTATTTTAGTGTTAAAAGTACTAAATTGGTTTACAGATATGCGTACATCATGCATGAGGTTCAGCAACTACTGGTCTGCAGTTGTGGTCCTACACCAGAATCATCTGAAGAATGTTAAAATGCAGATTCTTGAGGGCTGCCTGGGTGGCTCCAGTTGGTTAAGCGTCCGATTTCGGCTCAGGCCATGATCTTGTAAATTCAAGCTTTGTGTCAGGCTCTATGCTGACAGCTCAGAGCCTGGATCCTACTTCAGATTCTGTGTCTCCCTCTCTCTGCCTCTCCTCTTCTCTCCCTCTTTCTCTGTCTCAAAAATAAATAGACACTGAAAAAATTTTTAAAACTGCAGATGATTGGGACCTATCTGTGGTAGGCAGAATGATGTACCCCCCACTCAAAGATGTCTACATCCTAACCCCAGAACCTGTGACTATGTTACCTTATGTGGTAAAAGGGACTTTGCATATATGATTAAAGATTTGAGAAAAGGATTATCCAAGTGAGCCCAATGTAATCACAGGGGTCCTTTTAAAGTGAAAAAAGGAGGCAAGAGACTTAAAAGCACAGAATATGTGATGATGGAATCAGAGATCAGAGTAATGCAATTTCTGGCTTTGAAGTTGCAGGAAGGAGCCATGAGCCAAGAAATGTAGGTTGTCTCTCTAAGCTGGAATAGGCAAGAAAAAGGATTCTCCCCTAGTGCCTCCAAAAGGAACACAGCCCTTCCTGACACCTTGATTTTAGCCCACTGAGACCTATTTCACACTCTGACCTTCAGGAATATAAGATAATAAATTTGTGTTGGTTTAAGTCACTGGGTTTGTGGTAATTTGTTATTGAGGTAATAGGAAAGTAGTACAAAACGCCTAGAGATTCTAATTCAGTGTGCCTGGATTTAGGGTTCTAGAGTCCTGGGTTTTAGATCTGTGGCTGATTCCAATACAATGTGTTCCCTCAGACAAGTTACTAATCCTTGTTTTCAAAAAGAAGAAAGTGATACTTCCAAAGGTTAATACCTACTTAGCCTACAGGGTTCTTTTGTGGATCAAGTGAGAGAATGGATGAGAGAGTCCTTTCTTGAAAAAGCAAAAGCACTTTAGTTTTGTTATGTTTTCAAGATATAGCCAGCACGATTTCTTCTTCTAAAAAATCTCTGTGGGGGTGCCTGAGTGGCTCAGTCGGTTAAGCGTCCGACTTCGGCTCAGGTCATGATCTCACGGTTTGTGGGTTCGAGCCCCGCATCGGGCTCTGTGCTGACAGCTCAGAACCTGGAGCCTGCTTCAGATTCTGTGTCTCCCTCTCTCTCTGCCCCTCCCCTGCTCGCACTCTGTCTCTCTCTCTCTCTTAAAGATAAACATTAAAAAATAAAATAAAATAAAATAAAATAAAATAAAATAAAATAAAATAAAATAAAATATCTCTGTGACCTTGAAGACTTATATGCAAACATTTTAGGAGCTTTGTCATTTATGTTAACAATACTTCATATTTGGCTATATGGTTTACAAAACACTTTAATCTTTGTTGTATCACTTGACCTGAACAGCAACCCTCCAGTTCACTCAAGTATTAACGTTAATAGCAGTATAGGTGTGGGGAGGGGCGGGGGGGGGGAGGGTTCATATGTTTATAGATGCTTACAGAAGCGGATAATCCAGAACTCCATACACAATGGCTTTTGAGTGGATTGTGGCAATTAGACTGGAGGCAGATTTGCCAGACGCACCAGGAATTCACCACAAGACAAGCTGTGACTTAGAGATAGAATGTGATCTAGCAATCTCAGTATTTTCAAAAAATCCCCTCCAAATAATTCTTTTTTTTTTTTTTTTTTTTTTTTATTTTTGGGACAGAGAGAGACAGAGCATGAACGAGGGAGGGGCAGAGAGAGAGGGAGACACAGAATCGGAAACAGGCTCCAGGCTCTGAGCCATCAGCCCAGAGCCCGACGCGGGGCTGGAACTCACGGACCGCGAGATCGTGACCTGGCTGAAGTCGGACGCTTAACCGACTGCGCCACCCAGGCGCCCCCCAAATAATTCTTCCTGGCTCCATTTTTCTAGGATAAGAATAAGTCTCATCACTTTTTGCCTACAGGCAAAGTGCCAGCATTAGCTTGCGTACCTCTCTAGAATCTTTGTGGATTGGTGAACATAATTTCCTCCAGTTTAGGGATAATGTGAGCCCTAAACACTTATCTTATCGTACCTTTCAGTCTTTGCTCATGCCAATCATAATGCTTTCCCTTTCCCTCTTCCACCTACCAAATCCCATTCCTCCTTGAACGTAGCCTCCTCTATAAGGCTTCAGGTGGTCTCACTTCTCTGTCTTCCCTGAAGTCCTATCAAGCATTCAGTTCACACTGTGTAGTATTCCCTTGTTTTGGAGAGTTTATCCTGCCACCTTACCTGGTCAAGGTATTATTCTTTTCTTGTTTCCTAAAGATCCAAGCGCATGGCCGGGAAAGATCTTGATGTTGGAAAGTAGTTACCGTTTGGTTTAAAAGGTCCTCCTCTTGAACTGTAGCCCGTATGATTTTTTTCCAGCTTTATTGAGATATAAGTGACATGTGACATTGTCTAAGTTTAAGGTGTCCAGTGCGACAATTTGCTAAATGTATGTATCACAAAATGCTTACGAGTAGAAGTTCGTTCACACATCCTTTACGTGTATAATTACCACTTTATTACCTTTTGTGTTGAGAATGGTAAAGTTCTACTCTCATAGCAACTTTCCAGTATACAATACAGTATTGATAACTATACTCAACATTTTGTACATTAGATCCCTGGAATTTATTCATCTTATAACTGAACATTTGTACCCTATGAATAACATCTCCCCATTTCCCCCACCACTCAGCCCCTGGAAAACACTATTCTGTTCTCTGTTTCTGAGTAGGGTATTTTTAGATTTTACATATGAGATCATATACAGTATTTTCCTTTTTTCTGTCTGACTTACTTGAATTAGCATAATGCCCTCAAGGTCCATCCATGCTGTTGCAAATGGCAGGGATTTTCTTCTATTTTATGGCTGAGTAATATTCCATTGGGTGCATGCATGTGTGTATGTGTAAATACACACACACACACGTCTGTGTGTGTATCACATTTTCTTCATCCGTTCATCCGTCAGTGAACACTTAGGTAGTTTCCAAGTCTTGGCTATTATGAATAATGCTACAAGGAACATGCGAGTGTACATAACTCTGAGAGAGTGATTGAATATTCTTTGACTATATAATCATAAGTGGGATTGCTGGAGCATATGGTACTTCTATTTTTAATTTTTTGATGATACTGCATGCTTTTTCCATAGTGTTTGTATTAATTTATATTCCTACCAACACTGCATGAGGGTTCCCCTTTCCCCACATTTTTGCCAACACCTGTTATCTGTTCTCTTTTTGGGAATAGCCATTCTAACAGATGTGAGGTGATAACTCACTGTGATTTTGATTTGCATTTCTCTCATGATTAGTGATGTGGAGCCCCTTTTCACGAACCAGTTGGCCACTTGAATATCTTCTTTGGAAAAATGTTTATTCACCTCCTTTGCCTATTTTCAGTTGGATTTTTTATTGTTTTGCTATTCAGTTGTATGAGTTCTTTATATATTTTAGATACTAACCGCTTATTAGATATGTGGTTTGCAAATATTTTCTTCCATTGCAGAGGCTGCCTTTTCATTGTATTAATAGTTGCTTTTGCTGTGCAGAAACTGTTTAGTTTAATGTAGTCCTCTTGTTGATTTTTTGCTTTCGTTGCTTGTGATGTTGGTGTCATATCCAAAAATTTATTGCCGAGACAAATACAAAAGAGCTTCTCTACCCGATGTTTTCTTCTAGGAGTTTAAAGGTGTCAGGTCTTGTGTTTAAGTCCTTAATTCATTTTGTGTAAATTTTCATGAGTGGTGTAAAATAGGGGTCATTCTTTTTATATGGCTATCCACTGATTGAAGACACTATCCTTTCCCCATTGAGTATAATTGGCTTATTTGTTGAATATTAGTTGGCTATATATGCATGGATTTATTTCTGGGTTATTGATTCTGTTCCATTGGTCTATCTGTTTTATGTCATTACCATACTGTTTTGCTTACTATAGCTTTGTAATATAGTTTGAAATAAGGAAGTATGATGATTCCAGCTTTGTTCTTCCTTAAGATTGCTTTGGCTATTCAGGGTCTTTTGTAGTTCCATAAAAATTTTAGGATTTTTTTTCTATTTCTGTAAAAACTGCCATTGGAATTTTGATAGGGATTGCATTAAATCTGTAGATGACTTTGGATAATATAAGCATTTTAATTAACAGTATTAACTCTTCTGGTCCATAAACACAAGATATCTTTCCATTTATTTGTGTGTCTTTCAATTTACTTTTTCAATGTCTTACAGTTTTTGGTATATAAATCTTCCACTTCTTTGGTTCAATTTATTCCTAATTATTGTTTTTGATGCTATTGTAAATGGGATTACTTTATTTCTTTTTCAGATAGTTCATTGTTAGTGCATAGAAATGCAACTGATTTTTGTAAGTTGATTTTGTATCCTGAAACTTTACTGAAATCATTTATTAGGTCTAACAGTTTTTTTGCTGGAGTCTGTAGGATTTTTTAAACATAAGATCATGTCATCAGCAAACAGAAAATTCTACATCCTCTTTTTTTTTATTTGGATGGCTTTCTTTCTTTCTTTCTTTCTTTCTTTCTTTCTTTCTTTTTCTTTTTCTTTGTAATTGCTCTGGTTAGGACTTACAGTACTATGTTGAATAGTTTTGGTGAGATTGGCACCCTTCTCTTGTTCCTGATTTTAGAGGGAAAGCTTTCAACTTTTTACTGTTGAGTATAATGTTAGCTATGGGTTTGTCATATATTTTTTTATTATGTTGAGGTATGTTACTTTTATACTATATTTGTTGAATTTTTATCATGAAAGGATGTTGAGTTTTCTTACATGCTCTGTCCATACCTATGGAGATAACCATATGATTTTTGTCTTCCATTCTATTGTCATGTATCACATTTATTGCTTTACATATGTTGAAACATCCTTGCATCCCGAGAATAATTTCTACTTGATCATGGTACATGACCCTTTTAATGTGCCATTGAATTTGGTTTGCTGATATTTGGTGGAGAATTTTCGCATCTATATTCATCATTGACTTGTAGTTTTATTTTCTTAGGCTATCTTTATCTTTGATAGCAGGGTAATGCTAGTCTCATAAAATGAGTTTGCAAGTATTCCCTCCTCTTCAATGGTTTCGGAAGAGTTTCAGAAGGCTTGACATTAATTCTTTAAATGTTAGAATTGACCCATGAAGCCATCTGATCTTCATCTTTTTCTTTGTTCTGATTACTGATTCAATCTCCTTCCTTGTTATTGGTCTGTTCAGATTTTCTTATTTCTTCATGAGTCACACTTGGCAGATTGTATGTTTCTAGGAATGTACCCATTTCATTTAGGTTGTCCAGTTAGTTCACATACAGTTGCTTATAGTAGCCCCTTATGATCCTTTGTATTTCTGTGATATCAATTGTAATTTCTTTAATTTATTAGTTTACTTGGGTCCTCTCTCTCTCTCTCTCTCTTTTTATTGGTAGTCTAATTAAAGATTTGTCAATTTTGTTTATCTTCTCAAAAAACCCTAACTCTTATTTTTGTTTATCTTTTATACTATTTTTCTATCTTCTATTTCATTTATTTCTGGTCTGATGTTGGTTACCTCCTTCCTTCTGCTAACTGTGGGCTAAGTTTATTCTTATTTTGCTAGTTTTTTGAGGTGTAAAGTTAGGTTACTTATTTGAAATTTTTCTTTTTTTCTTTTTTTTAATGTTTGTTTATTTTTGAGAGAGAGGGAGAGGCAGAGTGCGAGTGGGGGAGGAGCAGAGAGAGAGGGAGACACAGAATCTGAAGCAGGGTCCAGGCTCTGAGCTGTCAGTACAGAGCCTGATGTGGGGCTTGAACTCACGAACCGCGAGATCATGACCTGAGCTGAAGTCAGACACTTAACCAACTGACCCACCAGGCACCCCTGTTTTTTCTTTTTCTTTTTTTTTTTTTTAATTTTTTTTTCAACGTTTATTTATTTTTGGGACAGAGAGAGACAGAGCATGAACGGGCGAGGGGCAGAGAGAGAGGGAGACACAGAATCGGAAACAGGCTCCAGGCTCTGAGCCATCAGCCCAGAGCCCGAAGCGGGGCTCGAACTCCCAGACCGCGAGATCGTGACCTGGCTGAAGTCGGACGCTTAACCGACTGCGCCACCCAGGCGCCCCATGTTTTTTCTTTTTTTAATGTAGAACATTTATTGCTATAAACTTCCTTCTTAACACTGCTTTCGCTGCAATTGATGAGTTTTGGTATGTTGCATTTACGTTTTTGTTTGTTGCAATACATTTAAAAAATTTTCTCTTTTGGTTTATTTTTCGACCTATTGGTTGTTCAGGAGTGTGTTATTTAATACCCACATAATTATGAATATTCCCATTGCCCCCTCGTTATTGATTCTTAGTTTTATAACATTGTGGTTGGAAAAGATAATTGGTATAATCTCAAATATCTTAAGGTTGCTGAGATTTGTTTTGTAACTAACATTTGATCTATCTTGGAGAATGTTCTACGTGCACTTGAGAAGAATGTATATTCTGCTACTCTTGGATGGAATATTCTCTTTATCTCTGCTAGATCCTTTTGTTCTAATTTTAGTTTCTTATTAATCTTCTGTCTAAATGATCTATCCATTGTTGAAAGTGGGGTATTGAAGTCCCCTACTATTATATTGTCTATTACTCCTGGCAGATCTGTTATTATTATATGCTGAATGTATTTAGGTTCTGCAATGCTGAATGCATATATATTTATAATTGTTACGTCTTCTTGATGAATTGACCATTTTATCATTATTTAATTATCTTCTTTGTCTCTTGCTAGAGGTTTTGACTTAAATTCTACTTTGTCTAAAATGAGTATAGATACCTTTGCTCTCTTGCCTTCCATGTGTGTGGAATATCTTTTTCCATCTCTTCACTTTGAGCCTATGTGTGTCCTTGAAGTTGAAATATCCCTTAGGCAGCATACAGGTTGGTCTTGTAGTTTTTTATTCACCCAGCCTATTAGGCTGTGTGATTTGGAGTAAAGAACATAGGCTCTGAAGCCATACAGATAACCCCATTCAAACCCTGACTATTTCACTTATCAGCTGAATAATCTTACACATGTTATATACCCCCTCTATGTCAATTCACTCATCTTTCAAAAGGAATAACAACAGTTGTTATGCTACCTCATGGGGTTGTTGTGAGCATTAAATGCAATAATTCATGTAAAGTGTTTAGTACCATTCCAAGAACATAGTAAGCTCCCATGAAATGGTGGTTATTATTTATTTTTACTAAAATTAGAAAGGTAAACTAATATACTAGTTATGATCAAGGCTTTATAAACAAACAGACCTGGGCTGTAAGTTACTTAAGTTACTTAACCTTGAATAAGTTAGTGAATTTCTCTGAGGCTTAGAACTCTCTTTTTGCATGAAGGTTAGAATAATGTCTACCTCATAGGGTTGTTAGTATGAAATAGGAATTATAAATAGCAGCCTTTGATACATAATAGGAAATCAGTAAATGGTAGTTGTTCTAATTGTTGAGGGGAAAATAAAGATATAGAGGGTTGTGTCAACAACAAAAACTGTGTCACTCATCTGCAGTCTAGTAGCAAATAAGAAAGTAAGTGTGGGCTTTCTCCTATAATTCTCAAGCAAAAGACAGAAAAATGCACTTTACTGTGTCTCTGCCTTCCCACTTCACCCAGTGGGTTCATAGAAGAGATGTTTGTGATAGTACTTACAATAACATCTGGTTCATATTATGCCCTAATAAATATTAGTTGAATCTGATTCTGGACACATTCATTTAGCCCATATTGAATATTTCAGTATTCCATGTAAGTATTTTTGTTGTTGGCACTATTTTTTTTAATTTTTAATTTTTTTCATTCAAGTATAATTAAAAAATATGTTATATTAGTTTCAGGTGTACAATATCGTGATTCAGGACTTCTATCCATTACTCGGTGCTCTTCACAATGTGTGCTCTTTTTTTAAAAATTTTTTTCTTTAATGTTTATTTATTTCTGAGACAGAGACAGAGCATGAGTGGGGGAGGGGCAGAGAGAGAGAGGGGGACACAGAATCGGAAGCAGGCTCCAAGCTCTGAGCTGTCAGCACAGAGCCCGACAAGGGGCCTGAACTCACAGACCGTGAGATCATGATCTGAGCCCAAGCTGGTCGCTCAACGACTGAGCCACCCAGGTGCCCCAATAATGTGTGCTCTTAATCCCCTTCACCTATTTCACCCATCCCACCACCCACCTCCCCTCTGGCAATTCCTACTTTGTTCTCTATATTTAAGAGTTGGCATTATTTTTAATTCAAAAATAATACATGCATGCACATGGTAAAAATATTCAAATAGTACAAGGATATATACAATAAAATACAAGTTAAAACTCCAGAACTGTTGTTTATCAATTGTATGACCTTTGGCAGGTCACTTAACCTCTCTGTGGCTATGAAAATCATGTCAGTATCTACTTTTTGGGTTGCTGAGAGAAACAATGTATAAATCATTTAGAATAGTACTTGGCCTATTTAAGAAATAAAAAAGTTTAGTGATTTTCATGTGCCATTTGTATTTTTCTGTGAATTTCTCATTGATTTCCATTCCTCATTTTTTTTGTTGAGTTATAGGGTTTGGGTTTTTTTGGTTTTTTGTTTTTTGTTTTTTTGATTTGTGAAAGCTTCTTATCTATTAAGGAAATTTTTCCTTTACCATATTTTGAAACCTTTCTTATCCTCAGCTTTCATTTTTTTCTATGAATTTTTCCTCATAATATTAATTTTCCCATGAAAAAATTTTGAATGTTTTATAGTCCTATTTATCAGTCTTTTGCCTTTAGGGCTTCAGAGGTTTGAGTTTTGCTTAGAACAACCATCTATATTCCAAATTTTTTCTTTAAAAATTCTCCCATGTTCTCTTCTGCTGCTTTTCCAGTTACTCTGTTTGGTCCATCTGGGCTTTATTCTTATATAAAACATAAAATGGTGGTCTACTTTTATTTCTCTTCCCAATGGCTAGCCCATTGTTTCAGCACTGTATATTGACTATTCTGTCAGTTAAAACCCTTGCTATCTCCCAGATAACTGGATGTTGAATTGTTCTTCAAAGTGAAAAAGTGTGTGGCCCAATCAATTTATTCCTTTCATTTTCTTCTGGTTTTGATATGAATACAAGTTGACTTGGGCAGACACATCCCTTCTTATAAATGAAAACAAATAACAGAGGCATAAAGGGGTTACACCAATCTTTGAGATACCTTTAACTAACAGTCGATTAGAGTTGTTTAAAATAAAAACTCCCTATTTGAAGGAATGGGTATAAAAAAACCCTTTTTCACCTAATATTCTATTATATGAGTATATCATAAACAATTAAACCATGTTTTTCCTGTTGGATATTTGCATAAATTTCTCTGTACTATCCATACATATATTACTATGCCGACTATTCTCAGACATTTATTTGGTTTTCTTTCAAGACATCTTTTTAAATGTGGAATTATTAGGTCAAATGGTGTGAACTTTTTAAAGTTTTTCTGAAAATATACCGTGCATGGAGGAAAATGCACATATCGTAAGTGCACAGCTTGAAAAATTTTCACAAAGTGAACACACCTATATAACCAACACATATTTGGAAACAAGATGTTACCAGCACCTCAGAAGTCTCCCTCTTGCCTCATACAATCACAATTTCCATGGCTAAGCACTATCAGGATTTCTAACACATACATTAGTTTTGCCAGATTTTTGAAGTTTGTATATATTTGGAATCATAGAGTATATAGTTATGTTGTTTTTGACATCTCTTGTTTACTATCTTTACAGTATTTATCATTATAGGACATTCGTCTTAATTGCTATATAGTATTTCATTGAATGAATATACCACAATCTATTTATTCACTTTATTCTTTTTTTTTAAATTTTTTTTTCAACGTTTATTTATTTTTGGGACAGAGAGAGACAGAGCATGAACGGGGGAGGGGCAGAGAGAGAGAGGGAGACACAGAATCGGAAACAGGCTCCAGGCTCTGAGCCATCAGCCCAGAGCCTGACGCGGGGCTCGAACTCACGGACCGTGAGATCGTGACCTGGCTGAAGTCGGACGCTTAACCGGCTGCACCACCCAGGCGCCCCTTATTCACTTTATTCTTAATGGGCATGTGACTTTTTTACTATCACGAATGCTGCTACTATGAACATTGTAGTGTATGCATTTCTGTCAGGTATATACTTAGGTGTAGGTGTATACCTTAGAAATTACTGTTATAATTAGTGGATCATAGGATATGCACATGTAAAGCTTTTATGTATCTTTGTACAAAATTGCTTTGCAGAAACACGTTTCTAATTATGGACAACAATCACCGCTCTTTTAAAAAAAAATGTTTATTTTTGAGAGACAGAGAGAGAGAAAGAGGCAGAGTGTGAGCAGGGGAGGGGCAGAGAGAGAGAGGGAGGGAGACACAGAATCCGAAGCAGGCTACAGGCTCCGAGCTGTCAGTACAGAGCCTGATGCAGGACTCGAACCCATGAACTGCAAGATCACGACCTAAGCCAAAGTCAGACACTTAGCCAACTCAGCCACGCAGGCGCTCCTTTACTTTTTAATTTTATTTTTTATTTGAGAGACAGAGAACTAGTATGAGTTGGGGAGAGGGGCAGAGGGAGAAACAATCTCAAGCAGGCTCCACGCCCAACACAGGGCCCAATGTGGGGCTCGATCCCACGAACCGTGAGATCACGACCTGAGCCAAAATCGGACGCTCAACCAACCAAATGAGCCACCCACATGCCCCACAATCACCACTCTTACGTGATAGTCACTTCTGACTTCAAATATTTTATTTACTGCTCATAATAACCCTAGGGGGTAGTTAGTGTTATTCTTTTCTATTGACAAGTAAACAGAACTATTTACAGAGATGTTAAATAATCTGTGCAAGGCCACATTTAGAAAATGGTAGAGCCGGGATTTCAACTCAGATTTGTCTGGCTTCCAAGGGCATGCTCCTTCTGCCATACATCCTGTGTTAGTTTCCTACAAGGCATCACAAACTGCATGGCTTAAACAATAGAAATTTATTCTCTTGCAGTTCTAGAGGTTAGAAGTCCAAAATCAAGATGCTGGCAGGGCCAGGCTCTGTCTCCCAGCTTCCACCTGTTACTGGCAGTCCTTGGCATTCCTTAGCTTGCAGTTGCATAATGCCAGTGTCTTCTCTGTGTCTGTCTGTCTCTATGTCTTTTCTCCTTCTATCTTTTTTTTAATGTTTATTGATTTTTAAGAGAGAGTGAGACAGAGTGTGAGTGGGGGAGGGACAGAGAGAGAGGGAGATACAGGATCCGAAGCAGGCTCCAGGCTCCGAGCTGTCAGCACAGAGTCCGACACGGGACTCAAACTCAGGAGTCATGAGATCATGACCTAAGCCGACGCTGGATACTTAACTGGCTAAACCACTCAGGCATCCCTGTGTTTTCTCCGTTTCTTACAAGGACACCAGTCATACTGGATTACGGGCCCACCCTACTCGGGTATGACCTCATTTTACATTGATTATGATTACATCTGCCAAGACCCTATTTCAAAATAAGGTTGCATTCCCAGATACCAGGGGCTAAGACTTCAATCTATCTTTTTTTTTTTGGGGGGGGGGACACAATTTAACCCTCCACACCTTCCTACCTTTTATTTCAAGCCATTCAGCATTGCACATAGGGGGTAAGAAGGTGCGATGTAGTTTTTTAAAGTTACAGTGTTTATTACTGTAAAGCTGATGCCTGTGAGGTGTGCGCCTGCAGGAACAGCACTTCTATGTGACTTGCCAAGAGGATAGATGCTGTGGCTGGGCTGTGTTCAGTGTCAGGCAAATGTTCCTTTTACCTGGTGGACTTAGTAACCCAAACAAATATCTATAGCACTAGCTAGTATTATAACTGGAGCCATGAATTCTTGTTTGCCCTAGGAAAAGGGGATGTAGGGTCAAGGTGAGGCCCACACTGAGGAAAGGCTATGCCTATTTATTTATTTCTGCAGATGGGCTCCAACATCTAAGAAAGCTTGCATTTCTATTGTTGGCAAGGTAGGCTGGCCAAGAGCTGCTATTTTTTCCCTCTCGCCAGAAATCCCTGTTTTCTCTCAAACCCCAGCAGAATCGTAATCAGTACTTGTGTTTTTTAATGAGCACCTGCTAAGGGCCACACGCTGTCCCAGGGATATTGTGCACATTACTTGTAATTCTTAACACAACCTTTAAGTAGATATTCATACAAGTGCAGCCCTTAGAATTAGCCCTGATGGTGAAAGGAGGCAAAAGCACCTGTTTGACAGTGTGGTCCAAAGGAGGAGGACATCTGTCAGTGCTGGATGCTCTGTAGCAAACCAAATTGTCCTGATGTTAGGGATACAATCAGAAGAGGAAAGAGCTAGAAGCACTTTGCTTCAGAATGACTCCTGGGGACATCTTGAGTCTGGGCACCAAGGCTGAATCCCCAGTCAGGTAAATTTGTTAGTATCTCTTTAATATCACAAGGGATATACCATTCAGGTCTCTTTTGAGAGATATGAGCATAGATCTAAGATAGATCAGTATGAAGGAAGGGTTATTATTGTGGCATCCCAAGCAGCTATCAAGTACCATACCCTTATGTTAGGGCAAAGCCATACCCAAATCAAAGCCCTAACCCTAAGACCAGAGAACTCTAATTCTAGTTTAGTAGATTGCAGAGATCGCAAACCAGTAACTTAGGATTTGAATACAACCCACAGATATTCTTTGTTTTGCCCACATAGGATTTTTTAAATTTTCATTTCTGTTGCTGTCAAGCAAAAACAAGTCAGAAAATTTTATACAAAATGCCATATTTCGGGCTTATTTTTGAGTCCACGTTTCAAAATGACTCCGTTGCAGCTGCTCCCATTTGGAAGGCAGGCTCCTCCTGGGTCACCCTTTGATATTATCTTCTTGCTCCCTGTAACCTTTGAGTTTGTGACCGTTGCTCTAGATCTTTGGCGAGGATAGATTTAGAACCAGGCCCCATGCAAGTAAAACAAAGCAGCGCCAAAACTGAGAGCTCACTTCTCTTGGATGTGATGGAAATTCTCTAAAATTGTGGTGATAGCTTTACAACCTTGTGGATTTACTTTAAAAAACACTGGCTCGTACACATTAAGTGGCTGAATTATATGGTATGACTTATGGATCAATAAAGCCGTTCAAAATATAAACCAGACAAGAGTTAGGGAGTAAAACCCACGATGAATTAACTTCTCAGTTGTACTGTTTGTTGTCAGACTCTTCGAAGGTCCCTAAGACTTGAGTGGCTAAAATCATGAAAAATAAAGATTCAAAATAGCACATGGGGTTGTTAGGAGAAGAAACAGAGGCAATCCCTTCAAAGCTTATATGACTCTGCCTGGTACATGGTCAACAATAAATAAGTACCAGGGGTTCTTGGCCGGTATGGCACAGAAGAGACTTACCAACACTTAACCCAACAGCACTGAAACTGTATGCTAACCCCTGGAACAGCTCTTCCTGGAGCCTCTCCAAATGCCTAGTTGGTTCTAGGTGGCTACAGATTCTCATCCAGAACTCTAGGAGCGATAAAGAAAAATAGCATACAAATAACTGAAGCGTCTAGGGAAGTGGAGTCAAACTTTCCATGCCTATTCAAGCAAGGTGATGTAGTCAAGTCTCCGCAATGCTGAGAGTAAGGAGACCTGCATTCTAATTTTACTTCCACTCCAAATGGAATTTCCTTTAAAGAATACTAAATTTTCCTATGCTTTATTTTCATCATATATTGGAGGACAATGGTATTTACCCTGTTACTTTACCACATAAGACCACATTAAAAAAAAAAAAAGCATGAAGCTACTTGGAAGGATACAAAGTTACATATAGTATAAGACATGTTTATTTATGTATGTAAATCAATGATCCCAATCAGGTGACAAGCTAACTCCCACAGAAAGATTAATGGGGCTGAGATTCTTGTAATAAGAGAGGGCCTTGGGGATGGTTTTATAGTTTTAGTCCCATTGTCTTTGTAAAGATTCACCAGAGGACGGTGAAACTCTTGGCAATCAGAACAGATGCAGCCTGGGCCACCATATGCCATAAAAGAAAAAAAGAGCTTCTGGCAAAGGAAAATCATCAAACCAATGTCTTCACCCTATTACAGAATTGAAAATGTCAACTTCCCTAGATTACAGGGTATGGCTCCAAAGCAGACAAAATTACATTCACACCCAGAAATGGGAAATTTCTTCTCTGGGAAGAGCTAAGCTGTCATTAGGAAAGTAGGTAGGTGGCTGTGACTTTTTTTCTTCTAAAGTTCTTTATGAATCTCCATAAAATTCTAAGAAAGATTTAGAAATTGATTAACCCTCTTATATCTCCCCCAGACACACAGAGATGTCCAGATAACTTCAGATACTTCATCCAGTGGAGGTGGGATAGGCAGGGGCATTTTGCCAATGAAACAGTTGTAGTAGCCTTGTTGACCCAAAGGCAAGATCCTTACTCAGGCTTGAGGGACTAGCTGACCTCTAATGCCGCCCCCCTCCCCCCACCCCAAATTCTTCCAGTTGGAAGCTGTGGACTAGGGGAGCAGCCTCCAGCAGCATCTTCTAACTCAATTTGTTCTCGAGAGAGATTTTGATATGAAAGAGTCAAAAGAGGGAGTGGAGAGAGGGAGAATGAGGTGAAAGTATTCATGCAACTTGACAGGAAGGGAAGAGTATCCCGCCAATAGGGAAATAAGTATGTCAGGCAGTGTTGCAGAGTGGTTAAGAGGATAGGCTATGGCATCAGCCACAGCTGATTTATATCCTGGCCCTGCTACTTATATTCTGATGTAAATATCAAATGGGATGAAAACAATACTGGTCATGTGCAGCCCTTATGAGGTTGCACACTTACCTGGCACATAGGAAAAGCTAAAATTAAAAGTAGTTTTTATTCTGTGCTCTTCAGCATGGCATTCAAAGCCCTTCCCAATTTAACCCAAGTCTATATTTCTAGCTTCATTTCCCATCACTCTCTGCTACATACCTTATGCCTGGGGGCACAGGACCACAAGAGTATTCAGCAGTCCCCGATCTCATCCTACATGTCCATATTTTCCCTTCTTTGCCTACACAATTTTTTTCTGCCTAGTATGCCCTTTCCCTCTTTTCTACCCAGTTAAAAATCTTACTTTCCCCGCAGGGCCCAGTATTCCACCACTTTTGCGAGGCTTTCCCATTCCTTTAATCTAGGCAGAATTAAAGCTTCTTTTTTTTGTATTTCCATCACATTTTTTATTTCCATGGTTGAAGTGCCAGGCTAGCCTTTTCAACAAGTGTACATTTTTTAGTAATCCCTACGACCTTGTGAAAACAATGGCTTTATTATATGTATTGTTACATCACCAGCATAGTAACTGGCACATAGTGGGTCGTCATTGAATTTCATTGACTAGAACTGTGTTTTACTTAAGGGGCTCATGAACATGTATTCCATCTATTTCATAATAAGCTGCCATGACATAAAAGTGTACAGACATATATGAAAGCACTAAAATAATGTAAAGTATTATACAAATGGGAGGAATAGATTACCCAGAATTCAAATTAGAGAGTTTAAATAAATAGAATCCTTTCCTGGTGCTATCAAATGATAATTAGTATATATATATATTAACGGCCCTAATGCATTTCCAGCTCATGAAGTGCCTTCTGAATTATCGTGAACTTTTATAAAAGATGTGTTCTGATTCTTTAGTCTTTTGAGAATTTATGGACAACATGACTGTAGTTTTCTTATGTAACTGGGAAGATAGTTTTGTTAGATCAAGAAACCACAATCCCCAACCACTCTTGAAAAATGGATCTTTGACGTATAAAAGAAAAAAGAGGGGGAAAATTAGCAACGTAACTACCATCAGCATTCATAGTAAAGGCTGACACGATGCCTTGAATGACGTAAGGGTGATCCTTCTGGAGTACATACTGTAATTCCTGTCTGTTCATGAGTCTGATCTTGCCTTTGATTCCATTAGCTGTCTGAGTTCAGGGACTTGGTCTTCTATTTATATGTTATCCACAACTGTGCTTAGCATAGTTGCTGGAAGCATTGAGAATTCTTGTAAGTAGTGGTTGAATTTAACTGAATTTAGGGAAATCTGTAAAGAAGTTAGTAAATAGAATAAATAAATTTAAAGATAGTTTTAGACCCAAGAAATACATTAAATACATAGGTGGATCAATCTCAGAATGAATTTTATCCAATAGAGTATAATATAAAAATTTTATTACTGGGAACATTTTTATAACGCTTTGTCATTTATGAAGTGCTCTCATATACTCTTTCTGTCAAAATATCAAATCTGAGTAGACATAGATACTCTGGTGTTTACCTGTCAAATAAGTAATTAGAGTGAAACATATTACTCCTAGAGGATGGAATAGCAAAAAAATAACACTTAGAAACTACGATAAAATAAGCATAATTGTAATTGCTTTCCATGTATTCTCTTATTTAATCCCCTCAATAACCCTGTGGAAGAAGTATGGCCATTATTTCCATTTTATAGATGAAAAACTGAGGCTTACATGAATTCATTTGCCCCAATCGCATAGCTAGTAACTGGCGGAAGATGAGTCTTCACCAAAAAGACTGGTTCAATGAACCTGCAAGAAAGTTCTACCTTAAGAGGAACTAGACAGAGCTGTTTCAGAAGACTCTTTATATCCATATATCTAGAAAACCATTTGTGAAGGGAGAAACATTACCAACTCACAATGGAATAAGCAGAATGATAATGTCTTGGCTAACAAAAACTAACCCAAAATTTAAATGGCATATTGGATTCAAAGCAATAGCCTCACACTCTGAAAGTATATTTTCCGTATAAACATGATAGGCAGAGAGATGATAGGTCTTTGTGTGGATCTTGAGAGGAGAATTGTATAGAAAAAACATGGGTCCCCTGTTAAAACAAGAATTTTTAGAAAGACCAAAACAAGAAGTCAAAACACAAGATGTAAAGTAAGTAGGTGTTCAGTATGGGACTGATAAAGCACAAATTTGTATGCTTATTGTGATGAGAGCTTCACTTAGAGGTAAAGGGGCCATTTTAAGGTGATAGCCCTGAACTCTTTCTTAAAGAATCCCTTTTTTCAGTTCAGCCTGACTGTCTGAACTGTCAGAAGGATTGGCTCTTCTGTAAAACTGCTTTATTATGTGATCTTTTTGCATGGCCTCATGCTCCTTCGAAAATTGCAAATGCTTGGCACGGATGCTGCCCCTCCCATTCCTGTGCCCATGGCAGACATTATAAATAAATCATGGCACTCTTTCTCATTTGGAATCAACCTCAGACTCATTCTTGATACAGCATTGCAGATGGCAACCACCAATCAATTGGATTTGGCATGTGAAATGAAACCTATTTGTCATCTATGCCCCAGAGTATACAGATTATTTGCAAGCTGAGAGATAGCTGACTTCATAGACAGCAAACACTAATAATGAGTATGTCTTTACTAACCCAATGTTACTAAGCAATGGATGCTTCCTTCCTTGGTTTTATCTTCCACTGCTGCTCTAGTCATCCCTGACCCACTAGCAACCATTTTTTTTTTTGATAACAGAAATAAGCTTGCTGGGCATCAGGAACCTTTAGGAGGACTTTAATGATCAAGATCGATCCTGCTACTTGTCCGTCCCAACCCTCAAAAGCTTTAGGAATATGATGTTCAATACAAACTTCTAAGAGCTTAGATTCTGCTTGTATAATGCCCATTTAGTTTTAGTTATTTCCTATATAGAGTGAGCTGAGATGTAGTTAAAAGCATTGAATTATAAATAAGATGACCTGGCTTCTAGTCCGGCCTCTGCATCTTTAGTTATGGTTTTCCTCCCTGAGTCTCAGTTTTCCCATCTGTAAAATGGAAATTGTAATACCTGCCTTATCTATCAACTGACTTACTGTGAAAGTGTTAAACCATTCATTTCCTCTTTTTGATTATTTCATTTTATGTCACTATTCCTTAAGTATTTTGCCTCACATTGTTAGGTAGGATTGGATTTAACTCAAAAGAATACTTGAAAAAATACTTAGACTGGGTGTTAATAATTTTAAAAACATGTTTTTGTCTCATCGTGTTTCACTTGTATATGTGTGTGTGGAGGTTCTCTTACTTGTTCACTAAAACCCTCCATTTTCATAAGTGACAGGAGAATGGATTGACTTGCTCCTCAGCTATGTGTCTGGCTTGGTCAGAACTTGGTCAATGCATGTAAATCACAGAATTATAAAAACAAAACAGCTTACTGACTGGCCCAAGTCCTTAGCTCAAACATGTTCAATCTTTGACATAAAAGGAAGCAGAGATTCTTAGAATTTACCGGTCAACACTACCTCCCAACAGCGCCTTCCTTGGTCATCTAGCTCAGTTGTTTCCTTTTTTTTTTTAATTTAATTTTTTAACGTTTATTTATTTTTGAGAGAGAGAGAGAGAGAGAGAGAGAGAAAGACAGAGAGAGACACAACATGAGCATGGGAGGGGCAGAGACAGGAGGAGACACAGAATCTGAAGCAGGCTCCAGGCTCTGAGCTGTCAGCACAGAGCCTGATGTGAGGCTGGAACCCACAAACCGTTGAGATCATGACCTGAGCTGAAGTCGGCTGCTTAAGCGACAGCAACCCAGGCACCCCTAGCCCAGTTGTTTTCAACTGCAGCTTTCAGTTTCCTAGTTCTGCACAGGGATGCCTCAGGGGCTTCTTTATATGCTTTTAAAAAACTATCTTGCTATGAATGAGTGAATGCCAAATGTGGAAAATATAGTACATGGCTAGCCTTCTCTGCTTTCAGATCCCTATTTGATTCAGGCTAGTATAATCATTGATTGGCATCCTGCCCAGGCTCTGGGGCTGTGGTTATCTGATATTCCCATTCTCTAATGTCTTAAAACCCAGAACTACGACTTAACTTACTTGGCTTTGACTTTCCCATCTTTTCTCTCTTTTTCTAGGTTCCTTTTTCAAATCTTGATGCTCACTCAATACCCATTGCTGAAACCTGTCTGTAACTCATGAATACAATATCTGGGATGATTTTGTAAACTCCACTCATGAATTAATGAAAATCAGCCTTGTAAATTCAAAAGGAGAGTTCTTTCCAGTTGGGGCTTGATAATTCTAGATTTAATATAAATAAAAATACTCAAATTAGCTCAAGTATACATGTAACAACACTTCAACATGCTAGGAAGTGTGTCGAAAAAATATTTAACAAATATGCCACTTATAATGGAGCAGATACATGGAGTTGGTTAATATCTTTGGAGAGCCTTGCTTGGACAGA
Organism: Lynx rufus; assembly: GCF_022079265.1. NCBI lineage: Eukaryota > Metazoa > Chordata > Mammalia > Carnivora > Felidae > Lynx > Lynx rufus. The sequence continues at coordinate 8,571,378 of NW_025814833.1, forward strand.
ATTACTTCCATTTAGAAATTCTCTTTGGTCTAGCTACACTAAATCTGATTTATCTTCTGGACTTTGAGTTATAGAAAAGTTCACAGGCATTGCAAAAACACTCATTGAAAACATAAAGGTTGATTATCATTGTGTGAGGAGGTTGAAAATAAATCTTTTGGCAACTGCTACATCTGGGCTTGCAGTTAATGACCTTTTTGGATCAGTGCCAGGACACCAATCTACCTTGTGCATGGCTCTGCTAAGGTTGCAACCAGTCTGAAGCAAGCAAGCTAGCAATCGAATAAAATGGCCCAGTGTGAGAGGCAGTTTAAAAGCATTAGTGTCATCATGTCTACCTGGGAGAGAGCTTCTCACCAGCCTTAGCGATTTTTCCCTGATGTATGGGGCATATAGGGAAAAAATAAAGCTGGTAATTTAAAAAATATTACTGATTTTTTAATTAATAAACTTTATTTTTAGAGCAGCTTTAGGTTCACAGCAAAATTGAATGGGATATACAGAGATTTTCCAAATATCCCCTGTACACACACACACGCGCACACACACACGCGCACACACACACACACACTGCATCTCCCACTATCAACATACCAGACTGGTTTGTTTCAGCATGAATCTACCTTGATACATTATTATCACCCAACATCCATAGTTTGCATCAGGGATTACTCTTGGTATTGTATATTCTGTGGGTTTTGACAAGTGTAAAATGACATGTATCCGTCATTAGAGAATCATAAAGAATAATTTCACTGTCCTAGAAATGCTCTGTCCCCTGTCTTTTCATCTCTCTCACCTCCTAACCCCTGGAATCACTAATCTTTTTACTGTCCCCATAGTTTTGCCTTTTACACATGGCTAGGATCATATAATACGCTGCCTTTTCAGATTGGCTTTTTTTACTTAGTAATATGCATTTAAGCTTCTTCCATATCTTTTCATGGCTTGATAGCTCATTTCTTTTTCAGTGCTGAATAATATTCCATTTTCGGATTTACCGTAATTTATTTATCCATTCACCTACTGAAGGATATCTTGGTTGCTTCCAAGTTTGGACAATTATGAGCAAACCTGCTATAAACATCCATGTATAGCTTTTTATGGACATAAGTTTTCGATTCATTTGGGTAAATACTAAGCAGCATGTTTGCTGGATTGTATGGTAAGACTATATTTAGTTTTATAAGAACTCGCCAAATTCTCTTCCAAAGTGGCTATATACCATTTTGCATTTCTACTGGCAATGAAAGAAAGTTCCTGTTCTCCACATCCTTGCTAGCATTTGGTGTTGTCAGGGTTTTGGATTTGGGGCTATTCTGATAGATGTGTGAGTAATATCTAATTTTTGTTTTAATTCACAATTCCCTAATTATACATGACATTAAATATCTTTTTATACTTACTTGCTATGTGTATGTTTTCATTGGTGAGATATCTGTTCAGATCTTTAGGCCATTTTTTAAATGAGATTGTTTGTGTCCTCACTGTTGAGTTTAAGGGTTGTTTGTATATCTTGGATAAGAGTCCTTTATCAGATGTGTGTTTTGCAAATATTTTTCCCAGTCTGAGGTTTGTCTTCTTATTCTCTTGACATTTTCTTTCATAGAGCAGAAATTTTTAGTTGTAATGAAATCCAGCCTACCAATTATGTCTTCAATGGATCACGACTTTGGTGTTTTATCTAAAAAGTAATCCCCGTACCCAAAGTCATTTAGATTTTTCTCCTAGATATCTTCTAGGAGTTTTTCAGTTTTGTGTTTTGTATTCAGGTCTATGATCCATTTTGAGTTAAATTTTGCAAGGGGAAAAAGGTCAGAGTTTATATTCATTTGTTTTGCATATGGATGTCCAGTTATTCCACCATTAGTTGTTGAAGAGACTAACTTTGCTCCATTGTATTGTATTTCCTTGTTATCTAAGATCAGTTGACTATATGTGTGTCTATTTTTGGGCTTTCTGTTCTGTTCTATCAATCTGTTTGTCTCTTCTTTCACTGGTACCATACTATCTTGATTACTGTAGCTTTATAATAAATGTTATATTTGAATAATGTCAGCCCTTCAACTTTTTTCTACTCCTTCAATATTGACTTGGCTATATTCTGGGTCTTTTTTCCCTCCATATAAACTTTAGGATCAGTTTGTCAATATACACAAAATAACTTGATGGGATTTTGATTGGGATTTCAATAAATTTTTACATACAAAATTAGGAAAAAACTGACAACTTGAAAATACTTAGTCTCCCTATCATGGAATACCTTTATTTATTTCTTGATATCCTTCATCAGAGTTTTCTTCACATATATCTTGAACATATTTTGTAAAATGTATAACTATTTCATTTTGGGAAGCAAATGTAAATGGTGCTATGTTTTTTCTTCCAGTTTTATTGAGATATACCTGACATATAACACTGTATAAGTTTAAGGTGTGCAATGTGATGATTGTATACATGTATACATTGTGAAATGTTTACCATAATAAGGTTAGTTAACACATCCTTCACATTACATAATTATCATTTTGTTGTTGTTATGGTGAGCACATTAAAGAACTATATTCATAGAAACTTTCAAGAATATAATACAGTTTTGGTAACTATACTCAACATATTATACATTAGATCACTGAAACTTATTCATCTTATAATTGAATTTCTGTACCTTATCAATAACATCTCCCCATTTTTCCTGCTCCCAAGCCCCTGATAACCATCATTCTGCTCCGTTTCTATGAGTTTGGTGTTTTTAGATTGCACGTATAAGTGATATCATACAGTATTTGCTTTTTTGTGTGTCCGACTTATTTCACTTAGCATAATGCCCTCAAGGTCGGTTCATGTTGTTGCAAATGGCAGGGATTTTCTTCTATTTTGTGGCTGAAAAAGAATCTACTATACATATATATACCACATCTTCTTTATCCATTCATCTGTCAGTGGACACTTAAGTTGTTTCTATGCCTTGGCTATTGTGAATAGTGCTGCAATGAACATGGGATCACAGATATGTCCTTGAACTAATAATTTCATCTTCTTTGGATATATACCCAAAAGTGGGATTGTTGGATCATATGGTACTTCTATTTTTAATTTTTTGAGGAAGCTCCATACTGGTTTCCATAATGAATATACCAATTTATATTTCTACCAACAGTGTACAAGTGTTCCTTTTAATCCACATCCTTACCAGCATTTATCTCTATCTTTTTGATAATAGCCATTGTAACAGTATAAAGTGATATCTTTTATGTTCCCTTGGTCTGTCAGTTTTTATGCCAGTATAATACTATTTGATTACTATAGCTTTGTAATATAGTTTGAAATCAGAAAATGTGATGCCTCCAGTTTTGTTCTTCTTTCTCAGGATTGATTTAACTTTTCAGGATCTTTTGTGATTCTAAACCAATTTTAGGATTGTTTTTTCTATTTCAGTAAAAAAAATGACATTGGATTCTTGATAGGGATTGCATTGAATCTCTGGTTGGCTTTGGGTATTGTGGACATTATGACAATATTAATTCATACAGTCCATGAACACCAGATATATTTCCATTTATTTGTGTCTTCTTCAATTTTTTCATCAATATCATAGAGTTTTCAGTGTACAAATCTTTAACTTCCTTGGTTAGATTTATTCCTTGGTGTCTTATTGTTCTTGATGCTATTGTAAGTGGGATTGGTTTTTCTAAAACTTTTTAAGATAGTTCATTGTTAGTGTACAGAAATGTAACTGATTTTTGTATGTTAATTTTGTATCCTAAAACATAACTGAATTTTTTATTAGATTCAACAGTTTTTAGGTGGAGTCTTTAGGATTTTCTATGTATAAAATCATGTCACCTACAAATAATTTTGCTTCTTTTTGTTCTGATTCAGATGACTTTTATTTCCTTTTTCTGCTTCATTTCTCTAGTAGGACTTCCAGTACTGTGTTAAATAGGAGTGGTGAGAGTGGGCACCCTTGTCTTGATTCTGATCTTAGCTTTTAGTCTTTTACCATGAAGTATGATGTTAGCTTTGGACTTGTCACATATGGCCTTTATTCTGTTAAGGTTTATTTCTTCTATATCCAATTTGTTGGTAGTTTTTATTATGGATGGATGTTGAGTTTTGTCAAATGGTGTCTCTGCATCCATCGAGATGATGATATGATTTTTATTTGTCATTCTATTAACGTGATGTATCACATTTATTTGTTGGCATATTTTGAATTATCCTTGCACCCCAGGGTTGAATCCCATTTGATTGTGGGTGTATGATCTTTTTAATGTGCTGTTGAATTCAATTTGCTGTATTTTGTTAAGAATTTTTGCCTCTATATTCATCAGTGATATTGGTCTGTAGTTTTCTTTTCTTATAGTGCCCTCATCTGCCTTTAGTATCAGGGCAATGCTGGCCTTGTAAAATGAATTTAGGAGTGTTCCCTCCTCTTGAAATTTTTGAAAGAGTTTGAGTAGGATTGACATTAATTATCCTTTAAATGTTTGGTAAAATTTGAATGAAACCATCTGGTCTTGGGCTTTTCTTTGTTGGGAGGTTTCTGGTTACTGATTCAATTGACTTACTCATTATTTGTCTGTAAAGATTTTCTATTTCTTCATGATTTAATCTTGGTAGGTAATATGTTTCTAGGAATTTATCCAGTTTTCTACATTGTCCACTTTGTTGAGATACAGTTAGTTGTTCATAATAGTCTCTTACGATCCTTTGTATTTCTATGGTATCAGGTGTAATATCTCCTCTTTCATTTATAATGTTATTTATTTGGGTCCTCTCTTTTTTTTCTTGGTTAGGCTAGCTAAAGGTTTGTCGATTTTATTTTTTCAAGAAATCATTTTTTAGTCGTATTAATCTTTTTCTATTGTTTTTTTTCTGTTCCATTCATTTTTTCTCTAATCTTTGTTATTTCATTCCTTCCACTAACTGGTTTTAGTTTCTTCTTTTTTTTCTAGTTCCTTAAGGTTTAAAGTTAGGTTGTTTATTTGAGATATTTTAATTTTCTTAACATATGCATTTATTGCTATAAAATTCCTTCTTAGAACTGCTTTTGCTGTATCCCATAAATTTAGATATATTTTGTTTCCATTTTTTGTTTGTTTCCAGGCATTTTTAAAATTTCCCTTTTGTTTTCTTTTATCCATTGGTGATACAAGAGTGTGTTGTTTAACTTCTATGTATTTGTAAATTTTCCTCCTGTTATTAATTTCTAATTTTATATCACTGTGGTCAGAAAAGATAATTCATGTGATTTCAACCTTCCCTAATTTTCTAACACTTGTTATGTGGCCCCATGTGCTCTATCCTAGAAAAGGTACCCTGTGTGCTTGAAAAGATTGTGTATTCTGCTTCTGTTGAATGGAATGTCCTATATATGTTAGGTGTATTTTGTCTATCGTGTTGTTCAAATCCACTGTTTTCTTATTGATTTTGTCTGGATGACCTGCCCATTGTTGAGCAGAGTACTAAAGTCTCCAACTACTATTTTATTGCTGTTTATTTCTCCTTTTAGTTCTCTTAGTATTTGCTCTCTTCTTTCTTGGTTAGCCTACCTAGAAGGTTATTGATTTTATTGATCTTATCAAAGAAACAACTTTTCATTCTGTTGATTTTTTGTATTGATTTCCTGTTTTTAATTTTATTGATTTCTGCTCTAATTCTTGCTATTTGTTTTCTTTTACTCACTTTGGATTTAATTTTCTCTTCTGTTTCTATTTGTCTAAACGAGAAGCTTAGATGATTGAATTTAGATGTTTTTTTTGGATGTATGCATTCGATGCTGTAAGTTTTCCTCTAAGCACTACTTTTTTTGTTTGCATCCCACAAATTTTGATAAATTGTGTTTTCATTTTCGCTCAGCTACTTTCAATTTTTAAATTCAATCTATGTGTTATTTAGAAATGTGTTGCTTTGGGGCGCCTGGGTGGCTCAGTTGGTTGAGCGTCCGACTTCAGCTCAGGTCACGATCTCACGGTCCGTGAGTTCGAGCCCCGCATCGGGCTCTGGGCTGATGGCTCAGAGCCTGGAGCCTGCTTCCGATTCTGTGTCTCCTTCTCTCTCTGCCCCTCCCCCATTCATCCTCTGTCTCTCTCTGTCTCAAAAATAAATAAAAATGTTAAAAAAAATTAAAAAAAAAAAAGAAATATGTTGCTTAATTTCGAAGTATTTGGAGGGGATTTTCTGACTATCTTTTAATTACTGATTTTTAGTTTAATTTCATTGTGGTCTGAAAGAAGACATTATTTGAGTTCTATTCTTTTTAGATTTGTTAGTGTTTTATGGTCCAGAGTGTCATCTGCCTTGGTGAATGTTTCATGTGCATTTGAGAATGTGTACTCAGCTGTAGTTGAGTAAAGTAATCTATAGATGTCCATTATACCCAGTTAATTGATGGTATGGTTGAGTTCACTTATGTCTTTTTGATTTTCCATCTGCTGGATCAGTCCATTTCTTATAGAGGAGTAATGAACCCTTCAAACTTTATGGTGGATTCATCTATTTCTCCTTACATTTCTATCAGTTTTTGACTCACATATTTGGATGCTCAGTTTTTAGGTGCACACATGTTAATGATTGTTATGTCTTCTTGGAGAATTGCCCTCTTTATTGTTACATAATTATCCTTGATAATTTTCTGACCGAAATTAATATTGCTATTCCTGCATTCTTTTGATTAGGGTTAGCATGTATATCTTTCTCCGGCCATTTGCTTTTAATCTATATGAACCTTTATATTTAAATTGAGTTTCTTATAAACAACAGATAGTTGCATCTTGTTTGTTTTTTTTATAAATTTTTTAAACATTTATTTATTTTTGAGAGACAGAGAGCGAGCGTGAGTGGGGGAGGGGCAGAGAGAGAGGGAGACACAGAATCTGAAGCAGGCTCCAGGCTCTGAGCTGTCAGCCCAGACCCTGACGCGGGGCTCGAACTAACAAACCGTGAGATCATGACCTGAGCTGAAGGAGGATGCTTAACCGACTGAGCCACCCAGGCGCCCCACGTCTTGTTTTTTTTTTTTTTTTTTAACACACTATGACCATCTCTGTCTTTTGATTGGTACATTTAGACCATTGAACTTTAAGGTGACCATTTATATAATCCACCTCATGCCAGTCAGAGTGGCTAAAATGAACAAATCAGGAGACTATAGATGCTGGAGAGGATGTGGAGAAACGGAAACCCTCTTGCACTGTTGGTGGGAATGCAAACAGGTGCAGCCACTCTGGAAAACTGTGGAGGTTTCTCAAAAAATGAAAAATAGAGCTACCCTATGACCCAGCAATAGCACTGCTAGGAATTTACTCAAAGGATATAGGAGTGCTGATGCATAGGGGCACTTGTACCCCAATGTTTATAGCAGCACTTTCAACAATAGCCAAATTATGGAAAGAGCCTGAATGTCTATCAACTGATGAATGGATAAAGAAGATATGGTTTATATATACGTTGGAATACTACTTGGCAATGAGAAAGAATGAAATCCTGCCATTTGCAACAACATGGATGGAACTGGAGGGTATTATGCTAAGTGAAATATCAGGCAGAGAAAGATACCATATGTTTTCACTCATACATGAATCTTGAGGAACTTAACAGAAGACCATGGGGGAGAGGAAGAGGAAAAAAAGTTACAAACAGAGAGGGAGGGAGGCAAACCATAACAGACTCTTGGATACAGAGAACAAACTGAGGGCTGATGGGGGGAGGGGAAAGTGGGTGATGGGCATTGAGGAGGGCACTTGTTGGGATGAGCACTGGGTGTTGTATGGAAGCCAATGTGACAATAAATTATATTAAACTATATTAATTATATTAAACTATATTATTATATTAATCTACTGAGATTATTAGTTATCACATTTGTTATTGTTTTCTATTTGTTGTCCTTGTTCTTTGCTCTTATTTTCTTCCACACACTTTTTCTGCATTTTGTGGTTTTGAGTATTATATATGACTGCATTTTCTTTCCTTTCTTAGTATATCGATTTATCTAGAGTTTGCAATATACATTTACAATAAATCCAAGTCCACTTTCAAATAAGACTATACCACTTCATTGGCAGTGCAAGTACCTTATAATAACCAAATACTCCTAATTCCTTCCTCCCATCCCTTGTGTCATTGTTGTCATTCATTTATGTATATATATATGCAAATGTATATGCAAATATATGTAAGCATGCAATGTTGAATACATTGTTGTTATTATTTTGAATAAGTTGTTATTTGTTAGAACAATTAAGGATCAGAAAAATTAAAAATTTCATTTTGCTCTCACATTCATTTTCTGGTATTCTTTATGTAGATCTGAGTTTCTGACCTGTATCATTCTTTTTCTTCTCTTTAAATAACTTCTTTTAACATTTCTTGTAAGGCAGTTCTACTGGCAATAAATCCCCTCAGTTTTTCTTTGAGAAAGTCGTTATTTCTTCACTTTTGAAGAATAATTTCACAGGATACAAAATTCTAGGTTGATTTTTTTCTCTCAACACTTAAATATTTCACTGCATTTTCTTCTTGTTTGCATGGTTTCTGAGAAGGCAGATGTAATTCTTATCCTAGTTCCTCTATAGGTAAAGTGTTTTTTCCTCTGGCTTCTTTCAAAATTTCTTGTCTCTGACTTCTGATGTTTGAAAATGGTATGTCTAGGTGTAGAATTTTGGGGAAGGCATTGCATTCATCTTGGCTAGTGTTTGCTGAGCTTTCTGGATCTTTAGTTTGGTGTCTGACATTAATTTGGGGGAAATTCTAAGTCAGTACTGCTGCAAATACTGCTTCTTTTCCTTTTTCTCTTTCTTCTCCTGATATTCCCATTATGCATATGTTACATCTTTTGTAATTGTTGCACAGTTCTTGGACATTCTGTTCTGGGTTTTTTTTTTTCAGGTTTTTTTCTTTGCTTTTCAGTTTTGGAAGTTTGAAAATTTCTATCACCATAATCTCAATCTCAATCTCAGGGATTCTCTTTCTGTAGCCCCATTTAGCCTACTAATGAGGCCATCAAAAACATACTTTATTTCTGTTACAGTGCTTTTGATCTCTAACATTTCTATTTGATTCTTAGAATTTCCATCTCTCTGCCTACACTATCCAGTTTTTTGTATGTTATCTACTTTTTTCAATTAAAGTCCTTAGCAGTTAAAGAATTTAAAATTTAAAATTTAAAATTTTTTAATATTTATTTATTTTTGAGACAGAGAGACAGAGTGTGAGTGGGGGAGTAGCAGAGTGAGAGAGAGAGACACAGAATCAGAAGCAGGCTCCAGGCACTGAGCTGTCAGCACAGAGCCCCACGTGGGGCTGAAACCCACAAAGCACAAGATCATGACCTCAGCCAAAGACTGACGCTTAACCAACTGAGCCACCGGGTGCCCCTAAAAAATTTAAATGTAGAAATCAGAAGAATTAAAAATTCTTGTTCTGATAATTCTAAATTTCCTGCCACCTGACTTTAGGTATGATGCTTGTTCAATGTCTTCAAACTGTGGTGTTTTTTTTTTTTTTTTTTTTTTGCCTTTTAGTATGGTTTATAGTTTTTTGTTGAAAGTAGACGTGATGTACTCGGTAAAAGAAACTGCAGTAAATAGGATTTTAGTAATGTGGTGGTAAACTGTCAGGAGAAGGAAAGTGTTCTCTAGTCCTATGGTTTTGAAGGCCCTATGCCTCTGGACTGTGAAATTTACCACTGCTTTTCAGGTTTTTGTTTTGTTTTGTTTTGTTTTGTTTTTTTTGTTTGTTTGTTTGTTTTTCTTCTCTTAGGTGGGACAGAATGGCTGGAGGGACCTGGAGTTGTGTATTTCCCTTCCTCTGTGTGGAAAACTAGAGGGGCTGACATTGGTTATTTCACTGTTCCCAGGTAGGTTAGACTTTGATAAAACCCCCAGAGATTAGGTTCTGTAAAATAGTTCCTCCTGCGTGCAGAACTTGTTAAGAAGAATAGACTGCTCTGAAATATTTCATAATCTTTCTTTTTCCCTCCAGCTGGGAGCATAGTGGGATTTTCCTCCTTTATCCACTGTGAGAGTCAAATTGAACTCCTAGAGATAAATGTGGTCTCTCCTATGATTGGTTCCACTGGAATTTTTACTTCTCAGTTGTATACACTGAACTCCCAGCAATTTGTCAGTTATAATCCAGGGTTGCTTTTTGTTGTTGTTGTTGTTGTTTTTACCCAGAACTGGCTCCCATGGAGGTTTTTGCTTTAGTAAATGGTGATTCTCTGCATCCTCCATGTATCTCTCCAACTTGGGATGGGGCAGTGATTTGCCCTGTGACCTCACTTCTTTGCCAGACCTAAAAAGAGGCTTTTTTTTCCCTTCAGTTTGTTCAGGTTTTTACTTGTAGTTAAAATATAGTGGGAACTTCTAAATCCCTTAAATGCCAGACCAGAAATTGGAAGTAAAGCTGGAAATTTTAGATACAAAATTATTGTTGTCTTTTGGGCCCTCCAGGTCTATCATATATCTCGTGTACCACCTGAGTCCATAGGTAAATCCACACCAATACTCACCCCCCCCACCTACACTACCAAGCATCCTATAATACTCATAATCCCATGTACACGTTTGAGTTCTTCTTCAGAACATACTCAGATTGAATACCAGCTGTGTATCCATTTGATTTTTTTGTGTTTGGCACCTCTGTGTGATTGTTTATAATTTATGTACAACTTTAAGCAGTTACTATTCTGATCTCCTTGAGAGTTTTATGAAAAAGCATTACAGTCTTCAGGGAGATTTTTTTTTCATTTTTGGAAAATATATTTTGTAAAGGAAACAATTTTGAAAGAAGTGATTGCTAACAAACTCTCCATGCACTCATGACACATCTCCAGTAATTGGCTTCCTTTGGATTTGAGCTCATTTTTGGTAGGAGAGATGGAGGTGGAAGGAAAGCAGAAGGTTTAGAAGGTGCCAGAGAGGAGGCTGAAGAAAACCCAATGTGAGGAGGAAGCTAGAAAGAATCCAAAATGAGCCAAACAATGTTGTCTTGAGAACTATTGACAAAGCATGAAGAAAGACTTTTAAAATTTCTTTTTTAAGCATTTATTTCTTTTTTTTCCCCCAAGGTTTTATTTAAATTCCAGCTAGTTAACATACAGTGCAATATTAGTTTCAGGTATAGAATTTAGTGATTCATCACTTACATACAACACCCACTGCTCGCAAAAAGTGCCCTCCTTAATCCTTATCGCCTGTTTAACCTATTCCCCCACCCCCATTTATTTCTTAAGGATATGATAATCCATTAGATTATTAAATCCAAATACACACACTTTATTTCTCTTTTACCCCTTTAGGGAAGATAGTTATCAGATGGTCAGGTTTAACCTTTTCATGCTATTTCACCCAAATTTTGAAAATATTAGCTTGATTTCAAAAATGTATTTTCTTTGAATTATATAATATATTTAATATATGTGCAAAAACATGTCATGGTTTGTATGTTATATTATTATAAATACGATACTAGAGTTTTTTTCTTCTAAATTAACTTGGCATCATTTCCTCTTTAGCAAAGCTGATTTGCTATGGATATTTCATGGGGAAAATGTGAAAGCGGGATGGAGAAGCCATAGATATTTGAAAAAAAAACCTTAACCTCTGCCTCACAATGGAAAAAAAATCTTCTCGATAATTGAAAGTGCCAACCCCTCGTCTCCTCATCTGTGAGCATGGGAGTTCAAGACTAAATCATATTATTTTAGGAAAAATCAATAGGTCTCATAAAATTACCAGTCTCCTCATGAACACAGAACAGTGTTTCTGAAAGAAAATATGATTTGTTGCTTTGTTCTATATGTATATTAATAGAGATTGATGAGAGATGTAGAATAACCAGAGAATTCCTTTGCAGTGCCTGATAAATCACTTTTCCTCCAATTGTGAAAGGAGGAATTTATTTCTCATAGTAGAACTTCCAGAGTAAATTTCCACTGGCTTCTCTAGCACCCCAGATGTAAGAAGTATAACCCAAGCTCTGTTGTTCAGTATAACTTTCAGTCTGTCCCTCTGGGCTAGACACAGAACAGGCCCCAAACACTAATTGTGCTGCATGGGTCATCTCCTCAACACTCAGAAAAAGGCAGCAGTCAATAGGAAGCCCTAATGACAGTCACAGGATAGCCTATTAAATAAGAAACATTGGACTAGTGTTGAGGGTTTTGGGGCCCCATAGTAGATATTATACTTTGGATTCACCATCTATAAAACAGAAATGGTGTCTTTCACATATTAATTATAATATATGGAAATTATGAACAAATTCCACGGAAATCCCTCCAAACTTATGTTGGTCATTGGCTTCTGCCTGCTTTCCTAACTCAGCTATCCCAGATTTCTGTATCTTTTCTCTGGAAAAAGTGGAATGGCAGATAATGAATGGAGGGATGGAGAGGGAACAAATTAGGAACTTAAGAGTTTCCACCAATTAAAAAATTGATTCTTCCCTCAATGCCAGCATATCTGTTACTAGATCATCTCTACCAGGCAGTTCAGCATAATTAGTTTATAAAACTAGGCTTTTGTGTCAGATAGATTTAGGTTTGAATCTAGGCTCTTCCACTTACTTACTGTGGGGTCTTAGGCAAGCCATCTATTCTTTCAGGTTCAATTTATCAGTGAAATGAGGCTAAGAATGCCTTCGTTAGCTTATTTTCATGATTAAATGAAATTAATAATATAACAGGAATGCCGCATTCATCCCCAAATAAGTACTCTGTGAGTGATGGTGGTGGTGGTGGTGGTGGAGTTATTGGTTGTCTTTCTTTGGAACTCATAGCCATCACGTGTTTTATTTCTTTTAACATTGTTGGGGGTGGGCCCAGTGCCCATTGTGTAAGCTGGTACAAAAGGCTATGGGTCTGCAGCAACGAAACACCTGTTTTCATTATTTTTCAAAAATGATTTTTGTCTTTGTAAAGTTCCTACTCATCTTTATGAACACGAGTTGATTTGGAGTCATGACCCTGGATCTTATAGATTTCCCAGAGGTTTAATACATAGATTTATTTTAGGTCATGAGTAGCTGGTTGTCATACTAACGACCCAGAACTTTGAGCAAAGGTTCCTTCCTGACTAATCTGCTGATAGAGCCAGAGAAGCCATTCAATTACATTGAACTGAGCTTGTGTTGCTCATCTTTCACTAAGTAGTAATACCTGTGACATGAAGTGTGGGTTCTGAACTCAGCAAAGTTCAGTTGCTTGGCAGATCATGGAAGCTATGAAGCTTTAATATAATGAACAGTGTGGGAGCCAATGTCCATATAGAATCCAGAATCAGGGAAGTAAACCCATCAGCTTTCTCCAGCTTTCCATAGCTCCATCTTCTTAGAGGCTTTATTGGTAGACCTCAACTCACACTGGTTCTTGAGCCAATACTGGTAGGGTCATGAGGGCTTTCAGCAGATTAACCCCTCATCTATACCACCAAATCAAGGGTAGGCTTTTGGAGAACTGGAATGCAGTCTTGAGTTCAAAACACTATATCCATAGTAAAGTTAGTGGCCAAGCATTCCTTTATCCTCTGCAATGATGGCCAAAGTTGACTGAGTTAAAACCATGGCTTCCCCACTATTGATATTTAGGCTTTCAGTCCTCTCTCTGGGGCCCTGGTTGGATATGGTAAGTTAAGAGTTCCATTTGTTTCTCCTAGAAACACTGAGAGTTGATCATATTCCCTCTCTGTGTCTCAATTAGCTTCCTGGAATGACCCAGAAGAGGGAGACTTCAAATTTCAAGATGATGCTACCCACAGTATATTCTCTTTTGATTTTGAAAAATAATCTGCCAATACACTTATAAATGATATTTACATATGAGAATAATTAAAAGCCATCTGGGCAGCAGAAAAGAAAAAAAAGGATGGAAGGAAGAGGAACGCAAAGCGTCCTCTATACAGCTGCCACTATCAATGACAAATACGCTTGAGGCCACTTAGCCCCATGCCCTGCCTCCACTATAGGTCAACTCAAATCCATTTCATAGCTGGTGTTTTAGCCACCCCTGAGTATACTGATTCCATTGTTTTTGCTTACTCATATACACAACTTCATCTTCAGTTTTATTTTTTAATTTTTTTTCAACGTTTATTTATTTTTGGGACAGAGAGAGACAGAGCATGAACGGGCGAGGGGCAGAGAGAGAGGGAGACACAGAATCGGAAACAGGCTCCAGGCTCTGAGCCATCAGCCCAGAGCCCGACGCGGGGCTCGAACCCACAGACCGCGAGATCATGACCTGGCTGAAGTCGGACGCTTAACCGACTGCGCCACCCAGGCGCCCCCATCTTCAGTTTTAAATAAACATTTTCTTGATGCAATTTCATCCTATTTCTTTCTTGGTTTGTTTTTATGAAGAAGGGGATCCTGCAGCTTGGAGATCTTTTACTGTGGTGTGGATCTTCAAAGTCTCCCTGCAGAGTGAATCCCTGAGGCCTGGTGGCAGGTCACAACCAGTTTCCTTTGTGGTGATATATCCTTACAGAAGATAGGGTGACTTGACAGTCTGACAGACACTTAAAGTGTGAAGATGAATAAAAGATACATCACTCCTGATGGGCATATATATATATATAAAAAAGCTGTCAGTCGATGTAAGCACTATTCTAAAAACATGCAGTACCATATCAGTGCTAGAGGGTGTTGGATATAAAAAAAGAGTTGGCAGATGGACAATTTTTGATAGGTCTATGTGGATGTGAAAACCAAGCTGAGAAGGAGTTTGTTAGTCTTCATCCATTGCCCTGCTTTGAAAATCATATTTGGAAGCATTAGCTTTCTTTCTCTTTGACTTCTCTCAAGCCCCACATTATTAGCCAGTAGGTAGACTGGATCATGATCTAGGGGTGCTATGTCTAATGTGAGTGATGACAGGCAGGAGATTCTAGCCAAAATATATTACTCACTGTTGTTACTTTGCCTGAGATTCTACCATTAGAACTTCTTGTTTGGAGAATGTACTACAACTCAGACACTGGGAAAGAAAAACCTTCAGCTTATTTGAGTGAGGATTGATTTTCAGACATTTATGATTTCAGGGCATTAAGGATTGTGGGTCAGCCAGAAGTCTAGGTAAAAAGGCAGAAAGCAGAGAGTCAGAAGTCACAAAATTTCAATATTGTCTACTCCACACTCTCATAGAAACATTTGAGGACATTCATCCAACCTTTGGCTGGTACATGAAACTGTTTCAGAACATCCCCTACAAGTAGTTTGTCCAACCACTTGAATACCTCCAGCGATAGAAAGCTTTTTTTTTTTTTTTAATGAAATTGACTTCCTTGTTAGGCAGTTCTAAATTGTGGAAAGTTCTGTGCTGTAAGAATCCCAGATCTGCCTCAAGCTTCCATACTATTAATGTTTGTTCTTCACAGAATTACACTGCTTCCTTATTCCCACGAAGGCTCTTTGGAAAGGTAACAGTAGCTTTCTTGATGCCCTACCCCTAATGCAACTTCTTCTCCCATTACAATATTCTTTAAAGGAAATAGGGATAGGGATAATAGTGAGCAGCCAACAGGAGAAAGAACAAATGGCTCATGGCCCTTCAGAATCTCCCATAAAAAACCACACAAATAAAATGTAAAACACTTGACAATGTCAAGTGTTGGCAAAAGTGCATTACTGAAATACTCATACACTGCTGATGGGAATGTAAAATGGTATAACCACTTTAGGAAATAGTTTTCAGTATCTTGTAAAGAGTCTTACCACATGACTTACTCCTAGGTAACCCAATAAAAAATGAAAATATATGTATGCACACAAACTTGTACACTAATGTTTACAGCAGCAGCTTTATTTGTAATGTTCCCAATCTGGAAACAACCCAAATGTTCATCAGCAAAGTGAGACATGATGTAGTGCATCAATACAATAAAATATTTTTGGAAGTTACAGAGAGGGAGAGAGGCAAACCGTAAGACACTCTTGAATGCTGAAAACAAACTGAGGGTTGATGGGGGGGGGGAGAGGGGAAAGTGGGTGATGGGCACTGAGGAGGGCACCTGTTGGGATGAGCACTGGGTGTTGTATGGAAACCAATTTGACAATAAATTATATTT
Source organism: Lynx rufus (assembly GCF_022079265.1). NCBI lineage: Eukaryota > Metazoa > Chordata > Mammalia > Carnivora > Felidae > Lynx > Lynx rufus. The sequence continues at coordinate 8,587,448 of NW_025814833.1, forward strand.
AATATAAAAAAGGAAATAAAAGGAAATGAAGTACTGATATATCCATGATCATGAATGAACCTCAAAACTATGCTAAGTGAAAGAAGCCAATCACAAAAGACCACTTATTGTATTATTACATTTATATGGAATACCCAGAAAAGACAAATCTATATATATTGAAACTATATATATTTCAAATGTTGTGGTGTTTACACAGATGTATGTATTTATCAAAACTCATTAGCTGTATATTTTAAATTGATGAATTTTATCATGCATGAGTTATACCCCCAATATCCCCCCAGATTTTCTTTAAAGCCAATCAGAGGCTAGATTTCTGCAAAGTCATGTGACTTCTGGTCCCTTTACATCCCCAGTTATTCTTTGGTCAGTCCAAGTGTCAATGGCAGCAGCATCCTAGATACCGAGTTCATCAAGAACACAGAAACACAAGTGGAAAGAACTTATTGGAAATACGACCTATTAGAAATATGAGAGAAGTAGACATGACTTTGCTGAAATCTGGGACTGAAGACAGAAGGGCTTTGCAAAGGAGGTATTTTGAGTGTATTATAAGAAGGGGCCACACATATAATGAGAGTATGTTCTCACCTGTGATGAATGTGAAGAAGGGAATTGTTTATGTCACCTATAAACTATTTCCCTACCATATCTGTATTTAGAATGTCATCAGAGTTATCAGCCCTTCTTTTTTCTTAATTAATTTAATGTATTTAATTAAATACAAGTTAGTGAAAATCCAGTGTAGTAGTGGTTTCAGAAGTAGAACTCAATGATTCATCACTTCCATAGGACACCCAGTGTCCATCCCAACCTTAATGCCCATCACCCATTTAGCCCATCCCCCCCCCACCTCCCATCCAGCAACCTGCAGTTTGTTCTCCATATTTAAGAGTCTCTTATGGTTTGCCTCCCTCTCTGTTATCTTATTTCACTCAGCATAATAACCTCTCGTTCTATCCACTTTGTGGTAAATGGCAATATTTCTTTCTTTTTGATCACCAAGTAATATTTCATTGTGATATATATACATCTTCTTTATCCATTCATCCATTGATGGACATTTGGGTTCTTTCCATACTTTGGCTATTGTTGCTAATGCTGCTATCAACATTGGGCTGCATGTGCCCCTTCGAATCAGCATTTTTGTATACTTTGGATAAATACCTAGTAGTGCAATTGCTAGGTCATAACATAGTTCTATTTTTAATTTTTTGAGGAACCTCCTTACTGTTTTCCAGAGTGACTGCACCAGTTTGCATTCCCACCAACAGTGTAAGAAGGTTCCCTTTTCACTGCATCGTTGCCAACATCTGTTGTTGCCTGAGTTGTTCATTTTAGCCATTCTGACAGGTGTGAGGTAGTGTCTCATTGTGGTTTGATCTGTCACTCGCTGATGATGAGTAATATTGAGCATCTTTTCATGTGTCTATTAGCCATCTGGATGTCTTCTTTGGAAAAGTGTCTATTCATGTCTTCTGCCCATTTCTTCACTGGATTATTTGTTTTTGGGTGTTGAGTTTGACAAGTTCTTTATAGATTTTGGATACTAACCCTTTATCCAATATGTCATTTGGAAATATCTTCTCCCATTCTGTTGGTTGCCTTTTAGTTTTGCTGATTGTTCCTTCACTGTGCAAGAGGTTTTTTTTTTTATCTTTTTTTCATGTTTATTAATTTTTGAGAGAGAGAGAAAGACAGAGCATGGGTAGGGGGAGGGGCAGAGAGAGAGGAAGACACAGAATCCAAAGCAGGCTCCAGGCTCTGAGTGGTCTGTACAGAGCCCAATGTGGGGCTCAAACCCACAAACTGTGAGATAATGACCTGAGCCAAAGTCAGATGCTTAACTGATTGAGCCATCCAGGCACCCCAGAATCTTTTTTATCTTGATGAGGTCCCAATAGTTCATTTTTGCCTTTATTTCCCTTGCCTCTGGAAGCATGTCAAATAAGAAGTTGCTGCGGCCGAGGTCAAAGAGGTTGCTGCTGCCTGTGTTCTCCTCTAGGATTTTGACGATTTCCTGTCTCACATTTAGCTTTCATCCATTTTGAATTTATTTTTGTGTATGGTGTAAGAAAGTGGTCCAGGGTCATTTTTCTGCATGTCACTGTCCAGTTTTCCCAACACCATTTGCTGAATATCCATTGGATATTTTTTCCTTCTTTGTTGAAGATTAGTTGGGCATACATCTGTGGGTCCATTTCTGGGTTCTCTTTTCTGTTCCATTGATCTATGTGTCTTTTTTTTTGTGCCAGTACCATACTGTCTTGAAGATTATAGCTAAGTAATACAGTTTGAAGTCCAGAATTGTGATGCCTCCAGCTTTGGCTTTGTTTTTCAACATTATTTGGCTATTTGGGATCTTTTCTGGTTCCATGCAAATTTTAGAATTGTTTGTTCTAGCTCTGTGAAGAATGTTGGTGTTATTTTGATAGGGATTTCATTGAATGTGTAGATTGCTTTCAAACAATATTTGTTCTCCCAATCTATGAGCATGGAATGTTTTTCCATTTCTTTGTGTCTTCTTCAATTTCTTTCATAAGCTTTCTATAGTTTTCAGTATACAGATGTTTTACCTCTTTTTTTGAAAAATTTTAAATGTTTATTTATTATTTTGAGAGGCAGAGACAGAGCATGAGCAGGGGAAGGGCAGAGAGAGAGAGACACACACACAGAGTCCAAAGCAGGCACCAGGCTCTGAGCTGTTAACACAGAGCCCAACACGGGGCTTGAACTCACGGACCACAGGATCATGACCTGAGCTGAAGTTGGGTGCGTAACCAACTGAGTCACCCAGGTGCCCCTGGGTCTTTTACCTCTTTGGTTAGATTTATTCCTAGGTATCTTATGGTTTTCGGTGCAGTTGTGAATGGCATCAATTCCTTGATTTCTCTTCCTCCCGCTTCATTATTGGTGTAGAGAAATGCAACTGATTTCTATATGTGGATTTTATATCCTACAACTTTGCTGAATTCATATATCAGTTCTAGCAGTTTTTTGGTGGAATCTTTTGGGGTTTCCATATAGAGAATCATGTTATCTGCGAAGAGTGAAAATTTGACTTCTTCTTTGCCCATTTGGATGCCTTTTATTATTTTTTGTTGTTGTTGTCTGATTGCTGAGTCTAGGACTTCCAGTGCTGTGTTTAACAACAGTGGTGAGAGTGGGCATCCTTGTCGTGTTCCTGACCTTAGAGGGAAAGCTCTATTTTTCCCCATTGAGGATGATATTAGATGTGGGTCTTTTATATATGGCCTTTATGCTGTTGAGGCATATTCCTTCTATCCCTACTTTCTTGAGGGATTTTATCAAGAAAGGATACTGTATTTTGTTAAATGCTTTTTCTGCACCTATTGAGAGGATCATATGGTTATCCTCTCCTTCACTAATGTGGTGTATTACATTGATTGATTTGTGACTATTGAACCAGCTCTGTAGCCCAGGAATAAATCCCACTTGATTATGGTGAATAATTCCTTTAATGTACTATTGAATTCAATTTTCTATTATCTTGTTGAGAACTTTTGCATCTAGGTTCATCAGGGATATTGGCCTGTAATTCTCCTTTTTACTGGGTCTTTGTCCGATCTTGGAACCAAGGTAATGCTAGCTTCATAAGAATGAGTTTGGAATCTTTCCTTCCATTTCTATTTTTTGGAACAGTTTGATAAGAATAGATATTAACTGGGGCGCCTGGGTGGCGCAGTCGGTTAAGCGTCCGACTTCAGCCAGGTCACGATCTCGCGGTCCGTGAGTTCGAGCCCCGCGTCAGGCTCTGGGCTGATGGCTCGGAGCCTGGAGCCTGTTTCCGATTCTGTGTCTCCCTCTCTCTCTGCCCCTCCCCTGTTCATGCTCTGTCTCTCTCTGTCCCAAAAATAAATAAACGTTGAAAAAAAATTAAAAAAAAAAAAAGAATAGATATTAACTCTTCTTTAAATGTCTGGTGGAATTACCCTGGGAAGTCATCTGGCCCAAGACTCTTGTTTGTTGGGATATTTTTGATAACTGATTCAATTTCCTTGCTGGTTATTGGATTGTTCAAAATTTCTGTTTCTTCCTGTTTCAGTTTTGGTAGAGTGTGAGTTTCTAGGAATTTTTCCATTTCTTCCAGATTGCCCAGTTTGTTGGCATACAATTTTTCATAGTATCCTCTTAAAATTGTATTTCCGTGGTGTTGGTTGTGATCTCTCTTCTTTTATTCATGATTTTGTCTATTTGAGTCCTTTCTCTTTTCTTTTTGATAAGTCTGGCTAGGAGGGTTATCAGTTTTGTTTATTCTTTCAAAAAACCAGCTTTTAGTTTCATTGATCTGTTCTACTGTGTGTGTGTGTGTGTATTTTCTTTTCTTTTTTTCTTTTTTGGTTTCTATATCATTTATTTCTGCTCTTATCTTTATTATTTACCCTCTTTTGCTGGCTTTAGACTTTATTTCCTGCTCCTTTTCTAGCTCCTTTGGGTGTAAAGTTAGGTTGTGTATTTGGGACCCTTATTGCTTCTTAATATAGGCCTGAATTGCAATGTACTTTCCTCCTAGAACTGCCTTTTCTGCCTCCAGAGAGTTTGGACTGTGGTGTTTCCATTTTCATTGGCTTTCATTCATTTTTTATTTCTTCTTTAATTTCCTGGTTAACCCATTCATTCTTTATTAAGATGTTCTTTAGTCTCCATGTATTTAAGGACTTTCCAAATTTTTTCTTGTGGTTGATTTCAAGTTTCATAGCATGGTGCTCTGAAAACATTCATGGTATGATCTTGATCTTTTTGTACCTATTTAGGGCTGATTTGTGATCCTGTATGTAATCTATTCTGGAGAATGTTCCATGTGCACTGAAGAAGAATGTATATTCTGCTGCTTTAGGGTGAAATGTTCTGAATGTATCTGTTAAGTCCATCTGGTCCAGTGTGTCATTCAAAGACATTGTTTCCTTGTTGATTTTCTGCTCCGATGACCTGTCTATTGCTGTAAGTGGAATGTTGAAGTCCCCTACTATTATGGTATTATTATCAATGAGTTTCTTTATGTTTGTTATTAATTGATTTATATATTTGGGTATTCCCAAGTCAGCCCTTCTAACAATAGTTCTTCCTTTCACTTTTCTTTTTGCTCTAGACAAATTTCAGGCAGATAAGGAGACACTCTCCTTGAAAGGCTTTTTATTTTTGATCCAAGTAGACTTGTTTCGGTCTCAAGTCATTAGCCTTAAGAGGGAAGAAGACTCGCTGGATGTTTCACATTCATGTTTATTTGATCTTCCCAAGCTTATAAAACAGTTATGATCATTATTACTTATTTTACAGGTGAGAAAATTTAAGTATGTAAAAAACTTGCCCAAGTTCTCCTAATACGTGAAGCTAATACTCCATACTATAACTACAACCCAGGTCTGACTCCAGAGCTTGGGCTGTTAACTGCCAAACCCTTCTAACTCATAATCTTAAAACAATCGATATCATTGATTAAATCATTGTTATGAGCCAGGTACTGCAACAAGCAGTTTGCATACCTTACTTTAGTAATTCTTGAATCCCCATGTCTACATGGACTTACTACAGCGGAGTGTCTGGCATATAATAGACAGTCAGTCAAGATTTATTATATGAATAAATGAATAGCCAATGGTGGTAGATATCATTGGCCCCATCTTATGATAAAGAAAAGGAAGCTAAAAAAAAAAAAAAGAAAGAAAGAAAGAAAATGAAGCTCAAAGAGATTAGTATGCCTAAGGTCACACAGCTCTCAACTGGCAGAGTCCAAAGCTTACCAGACTGTGTCTGTTCCAGTGTCAGAGGGTTGGAGAGTGTCAGCCAGTGAAAACAGAGCACTCTAACAGTAAGAGCACAGAATTAAGGTTGCTTATGCTGTTTGGGATGTTAAAGAATCCCATCTCTTCTTACTTTCCTTTTCCCATCCCCTAGGATCTGTCCCACTGTAGCCTGATTCCACTTGGAGCCCAACATCTGAGAGGTAAGTGATTCTCCTGTCTTCACATAAGAGTGGTTGAAAATATCATATTTTAAAAAACTCCTGTTTGGATTATTTTGCATCTGTTTTCTTTCTAAGTTTGCTAGATAATTGTCTTGACCTAGGGCCTAGGCTAAACTGAAACTCTTCTAAAAAACTAAACAACCCATTCATCCAAGCAAAGTACATTCTCGAAGATCTCTCAGTCTTCTCAGTGCTCTGGCTAAGGTCATTGAAGTGCAGGACTGGGACTGAAGTATTGCCTGCAGAGCATTAGTCCCATAGACATAAATCTTTGTCTATATTTCTATCTGGTTAACTCAAGCATCTCAGCAAAAATATGCTGAGATACACTGGAGCAGGGCTGGGTTTTGCACTCACATCAGAGAAAAATAATAGAAGTGATATATAGGGAGTGGGGAAAAGTAAGACTACCTTTGCTAATATCTAGTTTTAACTATGGCTGTCATAGGCAGATATTATAAATCCAACAAAGGGTTACTGAGCACCTCTCTCTATATGTAAGGAAATATGTTAGCACTTGTGGACACAGAAATGAAATTAGTTAATTCCTATCTTGATTAGCTCATAGTCTAGTAAGGAAAACAGGCATATAACAATTAATTACAAGTGATATGAGTGTTGCAAATAAGAAACACTAAGGCAAGTTATATGTTAAGTGAGTTAGCCTTAGCTTAAGCCATTTGTTCCACACCAAGAGACTCGGGTAGAATTACCTTCCGCAGAATCCCCAGTTGGAAACTAGAACTGGTAAGAAGGATATTCGGTACCCATGTTATATCCATAACATTTAGGGGCAGTGTCTGCAGAAAATATGATATTGGGTGGCTTCTATCACCAATGTCTGCTGTATGCAAGACAACTCATCAAGCTACATTGCAATACAGGTTTTACAGATGTGGAAACTGAGGCTCAAAGAGGTAACTTGCCCAAGGTCTCACATCTTTGGCTTTGAATTCAGATTGGGATTTTAATCTAAATTTTGTCTAAATCCAGAGTGAATGATTTTTTCTATTGGTTCAATCTATTTCCAGGACATAATGTTATGAGCAAGAGTTGAGGATTCTAGTCCAAGATCTAATACTAAACAGTTGTATGTCCTTAGACAACTCTTTCCTTATCTGTTGGAGGAGGTGTTAAATACACACCTTGCCTACTTCATAGTTTATCAAAATGACAATGAGATAGGAGGAGAATACTTAGATCACATACAATTCTCTGCATATATGTGGGATATTCCCAATTATTATTATTTTTTTAATGTTTATTCATTTTTGAGAGACAGAGCATGAGCAGGGGAGGGGCAGAGAGATAGGGAGACACAGAATCGGAAGCAGGCTTCAGGCTCTGAGCTGTCAGCACAGAGCCTGATTTGGGGCTTCAACTCACGAACCGTGAGATCATGACCTTAGCTAAAGTCGGATGCTTAACTGAGCCACCCAGGTGCCCCTAGATGTTATGGATTATTGAATGACATTAAAACGTTGCCTCTGCACTATGTAATCCCTGTATTTCTTGTTTACTCATCGTCAAGGCTAGGAGGGAGAGAAAGCCTGCCTAGGGTTTGGGATTGGAACTTAGCAATAAGACTCATAAACATGACCATGACCCAAATCATTTTCCATTTCTTGAGACTCAAATTCTTCATCTCTAAAGTTGATACTTTTCTCTAACTATTGACTATTAGGAGGCTTCTGGTAATTGAAAAACATGATATATACTAAATTGCTTATATTAAGTTTTCTCCACCTTGAATAGGGCTGCAGGTTGCATGCACACCACAAGGACCTGGAAATGCAAAAAATGTTTAAATCTAAGTGGGCTAAACTCTGTCAGCTCATCAGTTGTAAGTGGTATTCAGCACTAAGTGAATTGCATTTAATGAATTAAAGATGAAAGAGACAGCAGGGAGCACGAATGCAGGAGAAGACCTTTCATTTCAAATTTAAAGGGCTAATTTTATGACTATTTGAGTTCTGCAGATCAGAATTTTTCCACTCTTCCCCTAATTGTTTACTCAAATGGCACGTACTATTTGAAATGACGGGGGCGTTGAGAATGGACAGAGAAACGAAGCTAATCCCTCAAATTGATAAACAAGTCCTACCATACGTTAGCCACTGAGTCCTCTCCAGGAATAGGAGCTTGCAGATAGACAGGCAAGATGGATTAGGTTCAGGTTGACTGTGAATCTGAGGATCAGATTCTAGATTGCAAACAACTCTTAGTGTCATTGCCCACATTTCAGCTGTGTCCTCAAGCAAGTCATAGAATCTATAGCTTTGAAAGGACTAGATCATCCTTACGATGCCTTCTTATCTTATTCTCCCCACTCTAACTCCTCACCAGGTGGTAATCCTAACTCTGCTTACATTCCTCCAGTGATGTGGAACTCATAAGTTACTTTATGGAGACACTCATCCCATCTCCACCCCCACCCTCCCAAGTGCATTTTCAGTTAGCTCCTTCCTTGTCCTTGAGGATAAGTATTCTACATGAGAGTCTTTCGGAGACAGTTGTACAGGTATCCCATTTCCTCCTTGCCCCTTGATTTAACTTAGTATCTTAGTGCCTTGGTTTTCTGACCTGGAAAATGGCAGAATTGCAGTCAATATTGAATGAAATAATGAATGTAAAGTGGTTTTTAAGATATTTGAATCTTTGTACACATAGAGGGTGAAGCTCAATGGGACTGGGAAGCTAATAATTCCTTTTTGGTTGCTCTTTTAATATCTTCACATATTGATTAGATGGTGCTTAGATGGGTATGATAACAGCTCAACCCAGCTTTATTGAGATTGTCCCAATTTAAAATGTTTTATCACATTGTTCTTGTAAAACATAGCAAGGTGCACATTCAGTTATGCAAAACATCCTCTCAGACTGCTTTATTTTTTTTAACTTTTATGTTATATATATTTAGCAAAATAAAATATAAAATACAATAATTACATACTTGCTGAATTTCAGTTTCAGAGCTTCAACAGTAGCTTAATTCCTACATTATGTGACAGCTGTGATATTTAATAATCCAAACCATCCTGAACACTTGTCCATGTTTTATTTTAATTCCAGTACAGTTAGAATAAAATGTTATATTAGTTTCAGGTGTACAATATAGTGATTCAACAATTCTATACATCACCCAGTGCTCATCACAACAAGCGCCCTCCTTAATCCCCATTACCTATTTCACCTCAGACTGCTTTCTTGAACCTAGAAGTAGCAGAGAAGTCTTTATCAGGCCCCATCATTTATTTTTGATTGCAAAATAACAAGATTACCAAATGTATGGGGCTTAAGGAAGACGGGAAAACAGGGGAATGAAAAGCTAAGAACTCGTGATAGCCAGGCCTGCTGGCCCTTCTCTCAAGTCCAGACCACTTCTACTGAGACTCGATGCCCCTGCTTGCTTATTCAGCCTCCTCTTGTTTGGACAAGATTTTCATGACTCGATTCGATCTTACTTTTCTTATCCTAATTTCATGTCAGACTACTCATAGAGATTCTTTTGTTTGTCTTTCTCCTAGCCCCACCTATGAACACAGATTTATATAAGGCTCGCGGGCCCAGCACTGTGCAAAGTGTATGGGGGTTCACAGGAAAGAGACTTCTTCCTGGAGGGCTCAAACAATGTGTCCTTCCACAGCTCAGGGAAGGGAGGTATTAATAAGGGCCCGGGTAGTGAGAGGAAGCCGTATCAATGAGGCTGAATGCGAGCTGGGCATAGGAAGAAGAAAGTAATTGGCTTTCCGGTGAGGGGAGAGAGCTTGAAAGCAGAAGTGAGCAGGATTACATGTTTAGAAGTGGAAGCAGGGGCTTCATTTCCTTATGTGTAAAACGCAAATCATTATACCTACTTCACAAGACTGCTGTGAGGATTATGTGGTCTGGTAGAGAGATGGCAAATACCTGTTCAGCATGTTGCATTTATTCCTCCATTGTCTGTGGCGAACACTGGCAGTGCTTTACGGCATTCTACCAGTGAGCCCGGCCCCAGGTCCAGGACACTTTTAAATAAGGCTCCAGACAGCTAGTACCAATTAGAGTCTATAAGCTGACATAAATTAGGCACTGAAGAAACGACACGTATTATTACCGCAAATACCCACACAATGTCCGGTACGACTGGATAAAAACAACTTGTCCTTTCCATTCCTATCAAGTACAAATGCAAAACCTCTGCATTCCCGGTATGTCAGGGGCCCACCATGAAGGTTTGAATGAGACTCAGAGCCAGTCCTGCTGTAGAGGTTATCTGCCATATGTTGTAACATCTCTTGTGAGCTGTAAGTTCTAAGCGCACTTGATCTTCAGGAGTTTGCAAACCTCCTACTTCCACTGAAGTCATCATTTCACCACCCGTATAATGTCAGTACCACTCAGGGGCCGAATTAAACAGGCAAGTACAATAAAGAGGCAAAATGGAGTCTCTCTTTGGGGTTTTTCTTTGACTCCATGTAATGCTCGTTTATATTTTGATAAGTATTTATAATACTCTGTGACAGTGTTATGATACCTGCCCAGTGGCTCATCTTGCCCTCCACCAGCCTCCAGGTCTTTTCCTTCATATAAAAAAACTCACCCGTTCCTTCTAGGTCTTCTTCTCTGCTGCACTGAGAGAAATGAATGGTGCAAATGGGTCATGTACTGCTTGGACAATCAGAGTTCTGGCCGGTGACTAAACAGGGACATTCAGCCCTGTGTTATGGCTGCCAGCAGGGACAGTAGGCAAAGCGGAGTAGGCGGGGGAAGGAGGAGACAGGGAAACATGATCTTAGGAGGAATGTTAAATAGGCTCATGGAGCTGGAAGGCTGCTGGAGCAAGTGTGGCTCCTTAATGGAGTTATGCCCATTAGAAAGGAAAACTGGGAAACTAACAGGGGATACTTGTAGGGAGCGTTCATGACATGTGTAACTTCATAAGCAGCTAGGCCATGGGTCCAGCAGAGCCAGAAGAAAGGTTGAAGGTTAAAGGAAGGTATGAGGTCTGAGTCATAGCAACGGCCAGATTGACCCCAGCTGGGCTGCTGCTCTCTCTCTAATATGGGGATACATGGACGGCTTTTCTGCCCCGCCCCCCACAGGCAGAGCAGAGCATTACAAACCTCCCAGCAGGAACCATAGAGACTGAGAGCAAGGTCAGCTCAATTGTGACCCTCTCTCTTGCCCCCAAGCCAGTTACTTTTCACCTTGCCCGAGCCAGCCCTGCACTAGCCCACTGTTTGCATGCGACCATACAGACTCAGGCAGAGCCTTGGAAGGAAGCAATCCACCTATCACACACCTCAGGGGCCACTTTTGCAGCCAAATATTTTCTACCTTCAAAAGTGTAGATAGTGCTCAAGCAGAAAGGATCTTTTGAGAGTATTAAACCTAGGGTTTCTCAAGTGTTACCAGAGAAACTTCTGCATCAGCATCATCTGTGGAGCTTGATTAAAATGCAGATTATCTGGTCCCATCCCAGACCCACTTAATTACACTGTCTAGGGGTGAAGCCCAAGAAGCTGCATGTTAAACTCCCAAGAGATTTTTATGTACCCTGAAACTTGAGAACCTCTGACAAATGTCAGAGCTCTGTGTGGTCAGTCACCCAAGATTCCCAAGGTAAAATCTGAAGACCTCTTACCACAGAGTCATTTGAAGTGCCTATAGAAAATTCAGATTTCTGGGTCTCTTCTTAACTCTTCTGAATCAGAATTTCTTATGTGTGATAAAATTTGAGAAACCCAATTCCTTCATTGTACAGATACAGGAACTGGCACAGAGAGAAGAAGTGACTTGCCCAAGGTTGTCAGTCTAGATGGTGGCAGAGCTAGGGTCACATCCAAGTCTCCAGACAAGTCTAAACAGTATGTCCCTGTGGTTACCTCTTGAGGATTGTTTATGTCTCAGTTTAGCTCTCATGGCCACAAGTTCCCTTACTTATAAAGTCTGGAGTTCAAGGGCAAAAATGCAAGTGCTCTGGGTAGTTGCATGGCAATAGGTCAAGACTTCTCCAAAGTGTTGGGTAGAACAGCTTGAAAATAAGGTATTGTAAGGTCACAATGCTCTATTATAAGCAGCAAGGTACTTCAGGCTCTTCTCCAAATGGAGTTTCAAGGGACTCCAGTACAGATAGTTTCATATGCAGGGAAACTGTCAACCGTGTCTTTGAGCCAAATGGAACACGAACACCAAAATGGCCTGCCTGTAGAAGTTTACTAGACCTATTTTTGTGTTGTTGTTTTTGTAGGTGAAATACATACCAATCAAGTAAAAGCTTAAACGTATGCAGTTTTGTGTCAGATCTGGTTCAGGCTCACTAGTCTGATTTCTGAAGTCTGTGCATTTGAGGTCCCAGCTCAGTCTGCTTTATCTCCAGACTGGCATGCTTTACCCCATGATCTGCTGGGACAATCTAATAGAAGGCCACTGACCTCTAAAAGGAGAGCAATTTCCAAAATGATAAGACAAGATAGATTTTCTTAGAGGGATTAAGCAATTGCCATTGACAACAGCGCCGTTGTATAATTTGCATTGGGCAAATGCTTACAATTTTAGCAAGTGTTTCACCAATGTTACATAATTAGAAAAATTAATGCTCTGCCACCTTGAATACATAATTCTGTAAAGAAACAGGAGACCTCGACAGATAGTCTGGAACTGCTGAGGGTCAAAGGAAAGGGCAGAAAGCAGGAACAGAGAAGTTATAGTCATACTTTCCAACCAACAGGGGAGCTTGGTAGAGAGAGCCATATCCCTTATCTTCAATTCTGAAATCAAAAAGCTCTGTAAAATGGAAGATATTTTTTCATTAATTTGGTGTCAAATCTGACCTAAACTGACATAAACCTAGTCTTGATCTCTTTTAGTATGACTATTTAGACATTTATTTTCCTGCAGAAATGTTAATTGCCTAATTACAGGATGTTTTCCCAGATACAACTGGGAGTGTTATATAATAAGCAGTACATATTCCGTGTTACCTTTCAAAAATTCAAAAAAAATTAAATTCTAAAACACAGTCAGATAACAGACTGCGGACCTAGAAAAATGATAGCTAACATTTATGAAGCCCGTGCCATCTGCACGAAGCTGTGCTAATCTCTTTTCATCTCATTTAATACTTACAACACTATGAGGAAGGTATTAAAATCACCTCCATTTTATTTTAGTTTTTTAATTTTTTTTAACGTTTATTTATTTTTGAGACAGAGAGAGACAGAGCATGAACGGGGGAGGGTCAGAGAGAGGGAGACACAGAATCTGAAACAGGCTCCAGGCTCTGAGCTGTCAGCACAGAGCCCGACGCGGGGCTCGAACTCACGGACCGTGAGATCATGACCTGAGCCGAAATCGGCCGCTTAACCAACTGAGCCACCCAGGCGCCCCAAAATCACCTCCATTTTAAAGTTTGGAAATGGATTCTCAGAGAGGTTAAATAACATTCCAGAGTCACGCAACTTTTGGCCAAGCCAGGATTTGGACCCAGGTCAGTCTAACTCTAGAACCTACATGCTAAACTCTTGCAGTCTACTGTCTGAGAGAGAGGAACAGTTGTAAAGAACAGTGTAAGCTCTATGGGCTTTATGCAGAAGTACAATAGGTTACCACGTATTCTCTGTCATCTGAATGCCTCCTACTTCCAAATGTGTCCTCTCCCCATTCTTACTCTTCTATGATGCTATAATATGGATTTATTCCTTGAGGTTCATCTGGGTGGCTTTTCTCACAGGGACTACCAACACCAGAAATCCTCTGGGCAGCTTGTTAAAGTACAGATTCCTGGTACCTACCCCAGACCTATTGAATAGAAGACCATCGAATAGGAATTGTTGGGGATTAAGACCAAGTTGATTCTTATGCACATTAAAATTTGAGGAAAAAGGGAATGCCTTGAGAAAGGCCAATCATTAACCCTCATTAATTAGTTAACTAACATCTTACCTTTCAATTGACACCTAGCTAGACTGGCAGCAATAAATTCATGGATGGGCACCTGGAAAATAGAAAGACTAGATTGGTGAGTTATGGAAAGAAAGAAGGAAAGAATATGACAGTATCTCCCTACTTTTGCAATATGTGATAAAGGAAGAGCCTCACCAACGGTATTGTTACGTGCATTGAAAAAATTGGGGGAGCATCTGTCTCTGTCTCTCTCTGTCTCTCTCTTTCTCTCTGCCACTCAGAGTACCTATCTACTGTCTCATTGATATTCACCACACCCTTCTGAAATAGACAAGATAGTCATCCTCATTAGATGAAAGAGGAAATGGAGACCCAAATGAGTTCTTCTGTGTCATCCAACTGATTAATGCTAGTCTTTGCTTAAGTTTCTGGCCACCAATCTTACACAATTTCAGTCTTCCAATAATCTCTTCCATAGATCGAGAGAGGAGAAGCCATCAAACCTAAAGAATCAAGTTTTACATTCAAGGATACACATTTTTGCCCTCTAGTGGCCGATTTTGATACAATTAAATGGTGTGCTACACAAGGGAAGGACCATGAGAGGAATTACGCTGCACAATAGTTCAACTGATATGCCATATGTTTGGGGTTAGTTTTTAACTTTAATGGGTTGCTTTATTCTTATTATCAATGCAAGGATAACTGCTAAACATTTTGATCTTTATACTTCTGTGAATACTCTGTTCTTGTTTACTAAGTTTCCAACTTCACCTCTTCATCTTGCCTGTGGCGGCTGAATCATCTCCATGACAACCAAATGTGACCTTAGATAAGGACTAGGAATCTAGAAAAATATGGATTAACTGCCACTGCAGCAATCAGATCGCCACAGCAATGCAGGATTGGGGCGTTGAGGTTCAAGTCCAACCAGTGATTATTCCAATGAGGACTAAATCCTCTCTAGAGAAGCTTTTCTCTCAAATTTCAATGCACATTTGAATCACCTGGCAAATCGGTTTAAGTGGAATACTAATTCAGTAGGTCTGGGGTGGGGCCTAAGAGCCTGCGTTTCTAACGGTCTCCCTGGTGATGCTTATGGTACTGGTTTCCAGATCACATTCTATATAGCAAGGGGCACGAGCCCTCATCATGCCCAAGTAGCTTGTACAAATGAACACATTTGTGGTCCTGGAGGCAGTGCTGTTTCACACAGCAGTACTGATGAGCATGCAGCTCTGATATTATGTACTTGTGTGACCTTGGGTAAACATCTTTACCTTTCTGGGTCTCTGTTTTCTCATTCATGAAATTCTGAGTTTGCCCTGGATAACCTCTAAGATCACTTTGGGTTGTAAAATTCTTTGATTCGCTGATAAAAAAGAGGTACTTGAGAATCAAAGGCTTAGTTTGAGGGCAAATTTACCCTATATTGTATACAAGGGGTGGGTGGGGAGAGAAATCTACTGTGACTTTTGTATTCGTCTTCTTAATTCCAAATCCTCTATGTGTCTTAAGGTAATTTGTCACTTCTGAATGTGCAGAACATTGGCATTCTCCGTGAGAAGAGACAACATTGAGTAGTGGACAACAATCTTGGCATCTCTCCAGTTCAGCTCTCAGTGTCCCCTTGTGACTGCTTCATAGCCAGCAGTTTTGGCTACTTGCTTCTGATACTATCTTTCTGATAACAGAGGAAACCCTACTGTCTGCCCATTGGTTTCAAATACTGGCACTCAGTTCTCCTTAGTCTCACTTGATTCCAGAAGGTACAATGGAGAAGTACACAGAGACACCACCTAGCTTGCAGGTAGAGCATTCCTCTCTTCAGGAAGAAAATCTGTTTCTGCAGCCACAAGTACAGCATCTGACAGAAGAGAACCCTGAACTGAGGGGCCAAATCATGCCTGCCCTGGCCACCCCGTTGATGTCTGTACCCTGCTCACTTGAGCATCTCTCTCAGTTTCATGGTGACCCTGACAATCTCTTGACGACTGTCAAGATCCCCAATCCTGCAGATGATGTCCAAGTCAAGTTCTTTTTAAACTACCTAGCTCAGCAGATGGAAAGTTGTGGAGTCATATCTGGGCCTAACCAGAGCACTTTGCTGAAACAATATGAAAAGTTTGTTTTTGAGTTCCAGCAACCATTTGGTGAGCCTACAAAACAGGAAACAGGCCCCATGAACAAAGAGGACAACTCCTCTCAGCAGAATGCTTCTACTTTCAATCTCCTTGCTCAAAATCTGAGCTGTAATGAAACCAATCAGAGTGACCACTTCCAAGAGGGACTAGCTGACTCCATCCAGGATGAAGTGAGTGACACAGATATGATGGACAACCTTCCAGACCTGATCACTCAGTGTATTCAGTTGGACAAGAAACGTAGTGACAGGCCAGAGCTCCTACAGTCAGAGACGCAGCTCCCAGTGTTGGCTTCCCTGATCCAACACCAACCCTTTTCCAGCCCCACAGATGTATCAGCCAAGGAAGAGCCTATACAGTTGCGTGGAAGCCAGCCACCTCTCACCCCAGCCAAAAGAGCCCGCCAGCAAGAAGCTCAGCTGTGCCTCTACTGCAGCCAGGCTGGTCACTTCACAAGAGATTGCCTTGCCAAACGTTCTCGGGCCCCAGCAAGGATAAATAACCCAACTCGCCAGTAAGAGAGCCCAGGCAGGTCACTTTGTAAACTTATATCCCTCTCACCTCCAGCCTTATTAATTTATATCCCGCATTAACATTTCAAATACAGGTGGGGAACTGTGATACCACTTCATAGACAGTCATGAACTTATGTGATTCTGGGAGTTTAAATAATCAGATCTTGTTCATTTGGTGACCCATCACCAAACCAAACCAAACCCAACAATGATGAAAACAATTCGCAGGCACTCTCTGCATTTGGAACCAATAACCCAAGAGTACTGAAACTCTGTAGGCAAAACTGGCCAGTCTAAGCCAATGAAAATATCCCTGGAAGTACACTGGGAACTCCATTCCCTCCAGTGAATGAGATCTGGGTTGAGTTTGTTGGCCTAAGTCTTCAGGGACTAAGATAAGGCCCAAGACTTTCACCTTCACCCTCATTGGTCTATATTCTAGTTCCCTGTTGGTTTAAGACCTTCGGTTGAATTCCGAATTGCATCCCGTATCCTACCAACATTTTTCTTTTCTTTTCTTTTTTCATATCCTACCAACATTTTTCTACTGGAGGCTGGAACCTGCTCCACCTATTGAAGAGAGGCCAGCTTCAACACAAACCAACCCTTATGGAAACACAGCTCTACTACCTTTCAATACAGCTATGTATTTTGTTGCCATTTAAAGACTTCTGCTTACCCAAAAAACTGGATCTCTTGGCTATTGACTAACCAGATGGCATGGCCTTTTGAACACTCTGATTGGAACTGTTGGTCCACTTCCTTGAGAACTAGCCTTTCAGGCAGGTACATGTTTTAGTAAGGCCCTATTAATTCCAGATTCCTCCCCTCTTCCTCAATAACCTTTTTTAGGTTATAGTATGTCCAATAGCCAAGTCAAAATGGCCTAGGATAATGACCTCTGACAAATATTTAGTGAGAGTTGGGGAAGGAGTCTTATCATAATTACTATGTCTATTATACCTGGCAGGTAAGGGAACCTAGCTAAATAAATCTCCCCTAAAGACATAGAGTCAGACCCTGTAGTAGTTTCTGACTCCATAGGCCTTAGTGTGGTCACCATTTGGGATCACTGCCCAAATGTTGAGTTCTATACCCTTATGGACCACCTCTGGGGAGCCTCATCTAGTTGAGAATCTTGAAAAGCAATTAATGGTAGACAATTCTCTGAACCATCCCATCTGAAAAATCCTGGGGCAAATATATTAACACCACCCATACATAAAACTTAAGAAGAAGTGAGGGTTTGATTGCTAGTGTTGTGGTTTTAGCACACAGCAGCTCTGTGTATGGATTCCTAATGCTTCTGAACAAAAGTAGTGCCATGTTGGAGAGACACAATTTTCTAAAATGTTACAGATGTGCAGTGATAATTGATGTTTGCTGGTAATCATCAGTCCTCTGTTCCTTGCTTCTTGGTGCTGATGTATGTCCCCATAATGGATTTCATGAAGAAAAATCAGTAATTCCTAGCAACCATCAAGACCTCTCAGAATATGAAGCGTCATTGTACTTTGGCCTTGTTCCTGAAGAATGATACTAACTTTGACAGTACTTAAACCCAGCTAAGGCCTTACTGTTTTCATCCTGTAGCACTAACAAATAGATCGTTTTGTCCATCAATGCCTCGCTAACCACCGTGCCAATCCTTATTTGCATTCACAAGAGGTTTCCTTTATCAACAGTTTGCTATACATCCACCTTACTCCATATGCTCTCATAACAAGGAGACCAGTTGTGCCAAGAAATTCCCATGTGGTACTGGGCTTGTATGAAAGCCTCTGACAAATAGATCTTTTCGAACTTTAAGTGTCTTGCAATTGCCTGGAGGTATCCTGATCTAGCACCACCAATTCTGTAATAAAGAACTAACCCAATAGCCTCCAGTCACTTTCCTTACTGACCCCAGTATGGCCCCAGAATGCTGATGGTAGCATTCAGTTGGCTTCATCACAATCTTTCTTTATATTAGGGATACAATTTGTCATTGTGTGCTCTCTCACAAAGATGCATCACCTTATTTCTTGTTTGGACCTTCCCTCTGCAGCAACCTCACCTTCTTCTCCAAAAAATCTTCAGTTTTCAGAGCCTCTCAGAACAGATCATTAATTCTGGGCTATAAAACCTCTAATTTCTAGAAGCCCCTTGTTGAGGAATTCTCAGACAAGAAATTCTTATGCTCTATGTGATACAATCCAACAGGCATACTGAGCATATGAATAAGATACTGGGATAATGCTTTACTGTCTACTAGCTAGCAACCATTTTATTTACCCCTTCAATATTTTGTTATAATGACACCATTCACTTCAACTAGAATAAACTCTTTATTTAGCATAGAGTTCTACAGACGTTTGCCCCCAAACTTATACCAAAGTGAACTTCTCTGAGAGTGCAACTAATTAAAATCTACTGAGAACACATGAGCTATAACCTACTTAAAGATGTAGTCTGCAACTACAAAGGCTTGGGGAGCCCCCAGGTCCAATCAAGATTGTAGTTTTAGGGAGGCAGATCTGCTACATGATTGCCATCCAGCAAGATAAAATCTAATGATTTTATGATAAGTCTGAAGAAAGAATGGTTAACAAGAGAATGGTCTTCAGGGAGTCTAGAAAAGGGGGGGCGGATTAAAGAACCATAGGGCATCTGTAATCTCTCTAGACTAAGAGAGGGGATATCGACCAAGAGCTGATTTCGTAGGTCTATGTACAGTGGAGCAGAGGCATCAGGCCATTCCGATTTGTGTAATTAGCCATTAAGGTTGCCACCTAACTCCCTTTGCTGTGACCCCATGCTCTAAGAAGTAATATGATTGTAATTATGTTCTCATATAAACTTTGTTGTGGGGAGAAAATTTGCTAGCCAGCTGACATGAGTATTATAGCCTACTTAGCAGTTAATTCTCATTATAAATAAATAAATTGGTTTTGGCTTATACATCATCTTTTTTGTGGGTTTTAATGGCATCAATCCTCCAGGTCCTAATCACTACTGAGCACATTGGAAAAAAAAATAAGATTCTCACTATGCAAAGTCAGCACCACACTGTGAACCGTATTGAGTCCACTGAAGATTGTCCTCCCTGGGAGCTTTACATCAACAATCATCCTTCCTCTTTATCTCTCCCATTTTGTCTACAGCTGTAATAAAATTCCAAAATGCCTGTGGTTTTTAATTCCTGCAGTTACCTTCACTCACACCCAGAACCATGATACCTGCTATTAAGTAATTGCTTCTTACACTAATACACGGTTCAGTCTAACCATTAGAATATATCATCATGGATGAAGACCTAACACATAACTATAGACATGAGCCCCTTACAAGCACGTACAGAGAGGCAGGAGTATATAATTGTCCTAACACTCACCATCTTTATTCTGTCCAGATGGCAACACATAGGACCCCTGCTGTCACTGCCTTTACCTCTATCCAGGATGGTAAAAGAGGTATCACCTTTTTCTGGACTCTGGAAGATCTTTTCCACCCAGCACTATCTATCCTATAACTACAATAGTCATTTTTTTAAACAAAATGGACTGCTTAGGATATACCAGCATCTCGGCAAAAATCTAACACCACACGTCCTTGGAAGAGCTCTGGGAGCTTATGTCACATCTGTAAAACCTTCTACATTGGTGGGTATGTTTCATTGCCTCCCTATGAAGCTTCAGGTCTCACTTGGCCAAGAGAATGGAAAAGCCTTCAAGGGAGTATAGCATCATGGGTCCTCAGTATCATCTCCACACAAGATTCACTGTGCACATTTTAAAAACAAAAGTTCCAGAAGTGAGTTACACCATTTAGTAGAGTCAGTAGAAATATCTTGGTACCTAGACCATGCTGTATAGTCATTGATTGCCACTATAACTTTGAGCATTTATGCACTAAATTCTTGGTATTACTTCCTGGTATTGGCTTTGATTCTTGGGTTTACTTGAAACTGCTTCCTGAACACTGATTTCTAGTACATATCTAACATGGTTCTAGTTCTCTTATTGGTCCAGTTCAGTGATAAGCAGGTTGTGACTGTATTCCACCAATCCCATTTGCTTCATAGTAACCTAGTGGAGAGTCATATAGAAATTCAGTTTTCCCTATGCATGGAAGACTCATCCCTTTGGGCATAAAGTCTAGCTTTGTGTGCATCTGAAGAAAGGCAGCTAATACTTGGTGAATGCCTACTTTATGCCAGGCTCTGTGCTGAGTGCATTAATTTGTAAATGATACTCAAGTTCACATTACTAAAAAATGGAATATCCATTTATGGCATTTAATGCTCACCACACCTTTGTAAAGTCAGTGTTATAAATTCAATTTAAACGTAGTGGGGCCTCATGTGTCCACCCACGTAAACCAGTAATTTATCCAGCAGGCCCTTTCCAAATTTTCTCTAACTCTACTCTGTCTTTAGTGAAGGACAATCATTACAAGTGTATGCAGAATTCCAGGTGTGGGCACAAAATAAATTTGAACAAGATAATATTTTTTTATTACTGATGCTTTTAAAAATGGCATCTGGGAATATACCTGGGTGGCTCAGTCAGTTAAGCCTCTGACTATTGGTTTCGGCTCAGGTCATGATCTCATGGGTTCGGTTTGTGAGTTAGAGCCCCACATTGGGCTCTGTGCTGACAGCATGGAACCTGCTTGGGATTCTTTCTCTCCCTGTCTCTCTCTGCCCCTCCCCTGGTTGCTCTCTGTCTCTTTCTCTCTCTCAAAATACATAAATAACCTTTTAAACAAATAGCATCCAGTAATTCTGGGGCATTTTTGAGTTTCATCAGAATCTTGAGAGAAGAGTCATTGTGGACCCTTCCCTGAAAGATGCAATTCGCTTTCCTGAGTTGTATTGATGATACAAACCCCACTACTCTAAAACTTTAGTTGGAATGTTTTAATAAACGTGTATCCTTAAAACAACACTGAAGCTCATCTCTCTTCTCTCTCACAATGTTTTCCTATAGTTTTTCCTTATGGACATTCCTAATAATAATAAAAAGAGCTACCATTTACTGACTACTTACTACATACATGCATTACGCTTTTTGATTTATGTGCATTTTCTCCTTTAATTCTCTTAATGACTCACATATGTCTCTTATTATTACTTCTGCAGATGAGGAAACTGAGGTTTAGAGTAGTTAAGGAAATTATCCATGGATATAGAGCTGGTAATTAAGAGGCCAGACTCAAATACACACACATCTAACGACAGAGCCCATATTCCTACATAGAACATTACTATCCATCTATAACAGGAGTCAACAAACTACCACCTGTGGGCTAAATCCAGCCTACTACCGGTTTTAAAAATAAAATTTTATTGGCATTCGGCCTAACTCATTTATTTAAATGTCGTCCACGGGTGCTTTCATGCTAGGACATGTATGGCCCGCCAAACCAAAAATGCTTACTATCTGGTCCTTTACAGAAAAAGTGTCCTGACCCCTGATCCACAATATATTGAAGTATTAAATCAGACCAGCCTTTGGGGCATCTCACTGTTTATATTTCTCCTTTCAAATGACCTATTTATCCCTATGTTTTTTTTTGTTTCTTGCCTCTAAATTAATCCCATATTTATGATGAAACAATGAGATTTTGTAAAGGCTTGCTTAGGGTGCTTTGAGTAGTCTAAATAAATGAATTTCACTGGTGCCTTTTATCAACATGCATACTTTCTGCATCAAACAACTCTAAGACATTGGCCAGATGTGGTTGGGGGGGCCTTTTGCTATTTGCTTCCCCAGCAAGTATTCTACTTTTGCCAGTGGACCCTAATTTTCATACAGAGATCCAACTTCTTTCCCACTTCAGTCGACCTTCCTGGATGAAATTCCACCTCCAGCTCCAAGACCCGGGCCTAAATCAACGGTCATACAGCATTTGCCTGGTGACTGTGACTATTCCAGGTGTGGGCTTGTATCCTAAACTTATCCAATCAGAGTGAATTTTATGGCTTTTTTGGGAAATGTTGGACAAGTCCTCTCATTAATTTGTTTTCTGCTGGAATGGGATATAGAAAGGTATAGTCTGGATTTGTGCTGACAGCCATGTCTGACTACGAGAGGAGAGCCAATTTAAGAATAGAGACATCCTGAGGAAGCAGAACTGAGGGGGTAGAGAGAAACCAAATCCTTTTGATGGTTTTTGAAGCACTGAATCTAGCTATGCCTGAGCGTGTTTAGCCATGTAAACTAATAAAATCTTTTATTGAGGCACATTAGGTAGAGTTTTCTGTGTTTTGAAACCCAGAGTCCTGATAAAATGATTTTCCCTACTGAAACTATACTATTTTTAGCCCAATATGTCAATTTGAGTAATCAATGCCTAGTAACGGGGGGGGGGGGATTTTCTTACATTGCCCCCCCCCAAGGGTATTAGGCAATCTTAAGCACTCTGCACCACTTTTAACCCTCTAATACAGAAACTCCCAGCTTCTATGCCAGGCAAAGCTTTGTAGATCTACTGGATTCATGAGTTTTTTTGGCTTACCGGATGGATACAGACTGACCATGTGCAGACTAATCACCTTCCAAAAGGATTGTAAGCTTCCGCTTGCTCTAGGTGTCACTAACTGGATAACCTTTTGCAATTTCCTTAACCTCTCTGTGCCCCAATTTCCTATTCTATATAAGGTTATTACGAATATTTTTTAAAAACTTAAGTGTCTGACATATAATAAGTGTTATAGAAGTACTTGTTAAACAACCACAAAAAAATTAATAAATGGCAAAAAGTATCACAGACATTTGAAAGATATATAAAAAGGGTCTGTTAGAATACACATGGTCCTAAACCATATAACGCATGATGGAAACAACAGCACAGATATCTTTGGATGAGAAACGATATTTAACTCTATATTCAGAATCAGTTATTCTTGTCAAATTCTCAATCCTGTATCATTGATTCTTCTTTTACGCGTTGGGACTGTTGTAGAAGTGGTTTGCTTGGAGGCTGCATATGGATGAACTAAACATAACAGTCTATCCCCTTTCCAACCAAGGATGCATTTCTACTTCTTTTTCTTTACCTAATCCCTCAAATGACATGGGTCTCAATTTCAGAGATGTGCTTTTGTTTTGTTTCGGCAACCTAGAAAGGACTAGGTTAGAGGTGCTCAAATTTCTTCTACTGTCTCCCACATTCCTTACTCTCCCTCTAGCCCACCACAAACCCCAATTCAGGTCGTAATTAAAAACTGACTCTATGCTTAGCACAATGCCAGCAGCTGTGAGAGACTCAAAGAAATGGAAGGCAAGGTCTTAAGACTTCAAAATCTTAAAATATGGTTGAAGACATGAGCAGGAAACAAAGAAAACAATGCAAGTGTATATCTGATTTGGTTTTAAACTCTCACAAGCCATCAAGGTCGCTTGTCAGGCCTTGCCCAGTTCCCAGGAACTGCAGCTCTTGGCCCTCTTCCTGCTGGATTCCCTCGCCCTCACATATTCAGGCTTATGCTACTCAACACCGACCATGGAGTGGAGAGGTTTAAGGAGGTCCATCCTAACGCCATAGTTCGGTCCACACCAGGGCTGGCTGTGCAATTTGTGGAGACCAGAGTGAAAGGAGGATGTGGAACCTCTGGTTTAAAAAGCAGGAGGGGAGCCTGGGTGACTCTGGCTGAGCCACCAGCTCTTGATTTAGGCTCAGGTCACCATCTCACAAACTGTGAGACTGCACCTGTGCTGACAGTATGGAACCTGTTTGGGATTCTCTCACTCTCCTTCTCTCTCTGCCCCTCCCCCCATCAAAATAAATACATACATTTTTTTTAATGTTTATTTACTTTTGAGAGACAAAGAGACAGAGCGTGGGCAGGGGAGGGACAAACAGAGAGGGAGACGCAGAATCTGAAGCAGGCTCTAGGCTCTGAGCTGTCAGCACAGAGCCCGACCTGGGGCTCAAACTCATGGACTGTGACATCATGACCTGAGCTGAAGTCAGATGCTTAACTGACTGAGCCACCCAGGCGCCCCATAAAATGAACTTTAAAAAAAATAAATAAAAAGTAGGAAAGAAGGGAGGTGGGGGGGGGAATGGGAGAAATAGGCGATGGCGATTAAGGAGTGCACTTCTCATGATGAGCACCGGATTTATGATTGAATCCCTATATCGTACACCTGACACTATTATTACACTGTATGTTAACTAACTAGAAATAAAACAACAACTTAAAAAGTGGAAGGAAGTGCCATTAAAGGCATTAAAATATAACACGTTTTGTTTCTTATATAGTTTCTCTTAACCTGTCACAGTGGTTTTTTCCTCAATTTTTTTTTTTATTTTGACAAATTAAACCTACAGAAAACCTAAAAGAAAGTATGGTGGAAACCTGATGTACCCTCATATTAGCTTCCTGAGGGTGCTACAACAAATTACCACAAATGTGGTGTCTTAAAACAACAGAAACCTGATCTCTCACAGTTCTGGAGGCCAAAAACCTGAAATCAAGGTGTTGACAAGAGCCAAGCACTTCTTTTTTTTTTTTTTTTTACTTATTTACCAAATTTTATTTTATTTTATTTTATTTTATTTTATTTTATTTTATTTATTTTATTTATTTTTCAATATATGAAGTTTATTGTCAAATTGGTTTCCATACAACACCCAGTGCTCATCCCAAAAGGTGCCCTCCTCAATACCCATCACCCACCCTCCCCTTCCTCCCACCCCCCATCAACCCTCAGTTTGTTCTCAGTTTTTAAGAGTCTCTTATGCTTTGGCTCTCTCCCACTCTAACCTCTTTTTTTTTTCCTTCCCCTCCCCCATGGGTTCCTGTTAAGTTTCTCAGGATCCACATAAGAGTGAAACCATATGGTATCTGTCTTTCTCTGTATGGCTTATTTCACTTCGCATCACACTCTCCAGTTCCATCCACATAGCTACAAAGGGCCATATTTCATTCTTTCTCATTGCCATGTAGTACTCCATTGTGTATATAAACCACAATTTCTTGATCCATTCATTAGTTGATGTACATTTAGGCTCTTTCCACAATTTGGCTATTGTTGAGAGTGCTGCTATGAACATTGGGGTACAAGTGCCCCTATGCATCAGCACTCCTGTACCCCTTGGGTAAATTCCTAGCAGTGCTATTGCTGGGTCATAGGGTAGGTCTATTTTTAATTTTCTGAGGAACCTCCACACTGCTTTCCAGAGTGGCTGCACCAATTTGCATTCCCACCAACAGTGCAAGAGGGTTCCCGTTTCTCCACATCCTCTCCAGCATCTATAGTCTCCTGATTTGTTCATTTAAGAGCCAAGCACTTCTATGGAGGAATCTTTCTTTGCTGCTTTTGGATTCTGGTAGCTCCTGGTGGTCCTTGTCTTGAAGTAACTCCAATCCCTGCCTCTGCACCATTTAAACAACACATTTTAATAGATTTGCCAATTTTAAACATTTTGCCAGCTTTGCTTTCTCTTTCTCTCTCTCTCCCTCTCTCTCTCTCTCCTCCCTCCTCCCCTCCCTCCCTCTCTATGTGTGTGAAAGTTGTAAATATCATGGCACTTCAGCTCTAAATACTTTAGCAGGCATCCCCTAAGAATAAAAATTTATTCTACATGACATTTAGGAAATTTAACATTAATTCAATAGTACCATCTACCGTCTAGTCCATAACTATTTCATTTCTCCTAAAATTGTCTTTTACAGCTTTATTTATGATTCAGGATTGAGTTAAGGTCCTCCATTTACATTTGCATTGTGAAGTCTCTTTAGTTTCTTTCAATCTTGAATAGTCGCTGGCTATTTTTGTTGCTAGCTTGTTTTCCTGACATTAATAGTGTCAAACAGTCCAGTCAGTTCTATCGTGTAGAGTATCCCACATGGAGGAATTGACTCGTAGTTTCCCTGATTATATTCAGATTTACTATTTTGAAAAAAACCACTGCATAAGTAATGCTGTGAACTTCCCACCGTATCACGTAGGCCTACAATGTTGGTTTGTCCCTATAATGGTGATGCTGTGTTTGATCCCATGGTTACATGGGTGGTCCACCAGCTCTCCACATTGTAAATAATACCTTTGTTTCCTTTATAGTTAAAATCAATTGCATGGTGTTATCCTGAGACCTTTGGACTATCAGCTCCCAAACACTTTTACCCGATGGTTTTAGCTCCCAATGATCATCTGTGTTTGTGCTTGTTAATACACCAGGGGATGTAACATGGTGACTTATTCTACCTTACCTTCTACAGTTATTAGCTAGCATTTCTATAAAGGGGACCTTCCATTCCTGCCTACTCTTCCCTCCCCCTGTTTCCCTGTTCACTATGGACTCAAAAATTGTGGGTTTTTCTGTTTGTTTTTGTTTGTTTTCCCATCCAGTGTGATATGAGCATTCTTCCTAATTGGTGTTTCAAGATTTTTTCTTTTATCATTTCCTTTCTTTTTCAAGACCCTCTTCAGCCATCTTTTGAGGGAGGTGTGCTGGCAACAAATGTTCTTAGTTTGCCTTCATCTAAGAATTTTTTTTGATTCCCGAAGGATATTTTTCCTGGGTGTGGAACTTGTGGTTGATCTTTTCTTTCAGCACTTTAACAGTCTTGTGCCACTTCCTTCTGGCCTCCATGGTTTCTGATGAGAAATCTGCTGAAATCTGAACTATGGGGTTTTTGTTTTTGTTTTTGTTTTTGTTTTTTCTGGTCCACTCTGGGCCAGGTTTTATTTCTCCCTTTTAGTTGTCAATATTTTCTTCTGTCTTTATTTTTTAAGCATATTATTCTGAGAGAGAGAGAGAGATCAGGGGAGGGGCAGAGGGAGGGAGAAAGAGAATCCCAAGCAGGCTCCGCACTCTGCGTGGAGCCTGCTGTAGAGCTTGATCCCAGGACAACTGTGTTCAGTTGTCTTGGCATGAACCTCTTTAGATTTATCTAGTAGTAGCGTGTCAATCCTTTATTCTGAACCCAGTAACCTCTATATAAATGCAACCCTCCCTGGGAAGAGCCTACATTAAGCTTTGTCATTAATTGAAGACTGAGTGTAAAGAAATGTATCACCCACTGTGAAATTGGTGTGGTAGCCAGGCAAAGGGCACAGAAAGAAGAAACAGGATCTAGGGAAAGTAAACTTCCCCATCTGAGGATTTTGTTATTGGCTTTGAGTACTCAGAGACCTGACCTTTACTCTTGGGCTGATTGCTATGGAACAGACAAGGGTTTCTATGCGCACCCACAGTGATCTCTCCCTGGCTGAGGTGTCTAGCCCATTTAGTCTCCTGAGGACAGTGTCAAGAAAATCAAGGGAAGTGGCCAAGTCCAGACATGCTGGCCTGGCAGCTTCTGTCCAGTATCATTTTATTAATACAAACAATTACATTTCCAAATCACAGGGCATTATTCCCAGGCTAACATAGCAGTCCCTGAGCCCAATTCAGTGTTGAAGCTGGAAAAATGGTTGCCAGCCTTTGAATGCCTTTTCTGTATATTTTTTCCCATCAAACACTGAGGGCTTGGCCTTTTATATGTTCTCTAGATTTGCATCTAGGCACTATCTTAGTAATTTGGACTTGTTGAGACAAGGGTTTTAGAAATACCACCTCAGCGGCAGTTCTTTTCCCCAGGAAAAATTAATGCACTATGCATTTGTCACAGGTGGGAATTTTAATAAAGGTACTGTTCATTTGGAGAATGTGGACAAATTAATTTTTGACGGCCCCGAGGCTGGTAGAATTACCACATATGTCAGTGCCTATTTTTGATATATGGCCTTGATTAACACCCAGATGCCTAGGGATGCAGGCATTGGAAAGTGAGAGGTAAAGTGGAGCCTGATATCTGCATCCTTGTCATGAGCTTTATTTGGGGTGACCAGATACAATTCAGGCAATTAATGCATACTGAGATCCCACTATGTGCCGGGCATGACAGGGAGGCAGAAATGGCTACGACAAGGCCCCTGCCTTTAAGGGGCTTATAACATGGCAGAGTAGATGAGACCTTTGGTGGTGATGATAGGTATAATGAAGAAGGTCAGAGTGGCCTTTAACTGAGTGCTTACTGTTTACCCAGGACTCAGTGTTTTCTAGGCATTTATCTCATTTACTCCAAGAACCCTATAAGGTACGCACTACTATGCCCATTTAGCAGAATCAGAAACAGATTTAAAGCCAGTACGTAGTGAGACCAGGGTCACACAACCAAGATTCCCACCTGCATTTGCCTGACTCCACCACAGCCTCAATTGTTTTTAAATGTTTATTTATTTTTTGAGAGAGAGAAAGAGGGAGAGAGAGAAAGAATGGGGGAGGGGCAGAGAGAGAGGGACAGAAGATCTGAAGTGGGCTCTAGGCTGACAGCAGCAAGCCTGGTGTGGGGCTCGAACCCACGAACTGTAAGATCATGACCTGAGCCGAAGTCAGACGCTCAACCGACTGAGCCGCCCGGGCACCCCCCCAGCCTCAGTTTTTAACCACTGTGACGTAAATAATTAAACTACAACATGACCTATAAGAGAAATCTTGAAGAGATCTTCAAAAGTCAAACAATTCAAGTGTTTCTCCAACTGGAGGAACTTGGGAGAGTTGGAAACCAATTAGAGATCGTAAAAGCAGATGGCAGTGATGAGGCCAGCGCTGTGCTCTGAGAATTGATGCAGGGAGCAAGGCAAGGTAGCTTTCGTAGCTTTCTGTCTCCAGTGCTCTCTCTAGGTCAACTTCTCCCAACCGACAAGGAGACTGAAAGTCACGTGTGTCAAAATACTGGCTGATGTCAGCACTACTGTAAAAATAAACTTCAGATTTGAATTTGGAGGACAGGGCCTTCCACTTCATTCCTATCCACTCTTTGGACAACCAGTAAGCAACGATGGGCAAAACACTGTGTTAGTCATGTTCAGAAAAGGCAAAGATAAATAAGACATGGTCCCTATACTCAAATTATTTTCTAAGACGGGGTCAACAAACTTTCTGTAATGATTCAGATAGTGAATGATTTAGATTTTGAGGGCCAGATAGTATCTGTTACAACTACTCAACTCTGCCACTGTAGTGTGAAGTTAGTCACAGAAAGCACATAAACAAATGGGCCAATAGAATTTTATTTACAAAACTAGGCAGTGGGCGAGAGTTCGTGTGTGGGCCGGAGTTTTCTGAGTCTTCTTCTAAGGCTTGGTTCTTAACCTGGGCTGCACATTAGAACCACCTGTAGAGCTTTAGCAAATGCTGCTGTCTGGATCTCACTCCTAGAGATGCTCGTTTAACTGGTCATTTAACTGGTAGAGATGCTCATTTATCTGGTAGGGCTTGAATCAGGACGCTTAAAGATCCCAGATGATTTTAATGTGCTGATAATATTAAGAACCTCTGCTTAAAGGACAACTTGTTATTAGCACTAGTACAAAACATGGGCCAGAATGAAGGTGTAAATAGGTACCATGGGAATGTAGAGAAAAGAAACAACTGGTTTCAACTGAGGTCATTAGGTTAGTTTTCCTGGAGGAGATGGCATGAGTTAGCACAGGGGGGGAAAGGGCAGTTCAGGCAACATCAGCACATTACTGCTATCACTACCCATACTTACATGCAAAGTTCTTGTCTAGATGCTTTAAATGCCTTACGGCACCAAATGGTCAAAACAGCCCTCTGAGGCAGGTATTATTGTCACTTAAAAAAAATATTTTTCGGGGCACCTGGGTGGCTCAGTCGGTTAAGCGTCCAACTTCAGCTCAGGGCATGATCTCCCGGTTCGTGGGTTCGAGCCCCGTGTCGGGCTCTGTGCTGACAGCTCAGAGCCTGGAGCCTACTTCCGATTCTGTCTCTCTCTCTCTCTCTCTCCCTGCCCCTCCCCACTCATGTTCTGTTTCTCTCTGTCTCAAAAATAAATAAACACAAAAAATATTTTTCTAAATTTTATTTATTATTTATAATTTTGATAGAAACAGAGTGTGAGCAGGGGGAGGGGCAGAGCGAGAGAGAGAGAGGGAGAATCTCAAGCAGGCTCTGTGCACAGAGCCCGATGCGGGGCTTGAGCTCACAAAATCGTGAGATCACGACCTGAGCTGAAATCGAGAGTCAGACGCTTAAGCGACTGAGCCACCCAGGTGCCCCTATTGTCATTTTTTTTTTTAATTAGAGGAAACTAAGACTCAAAAACACTAAGAAATTTGCCTTTGGTCACACATTTAGGTAAATGGCTGAGTGGCCAAAATGCCAGTGTATACTTACAAATGTGATAAAATGAGATGTAAATAAACTCAGAATAGGAACAATAAACAGGAACAGGAACAATAAACACAGAAGACAGGATAACTGTTACCTCTGGCACCAACAAAAGGGACAAAGGGATACGGTAGACAAGGAGCACATAAGAAGATGTAAGTTTGTTGGTGACGTCTTAGTTTTTTTTCATTGGGCAGTAGGTTCACGGGTGTTCATCATATTGTCGTAAATACATAAAAAAACAAGCAAATAAACACATAAATAAATCCATGTATAGGCCAATGATGGCAATATATCATGATATATAGCAATATATAATTTAATATATATCTGAGGTATATCTGATATGATATATTGTTATATATCATGATATATTTATATCATGTATATAAATATGTAAATAATCCAACTGTGTGTACCAAGTATAAAAAATGAAGAAGAGAGAGAGGAGGTGGAGAGGGATAGGGAGAGAGACAGAGGTAAGGTTGGAGAATTGGGAAGATTTAGGAGTAATAGTCACTTAACTTACAAAACTCCCCACTCACCTTTGGCCTCCAACAACTCTTCGCTAACCCTACCCACATACACAGTCACCCCGAGAGGTGGATTATCGAGCTCAGCCAGGCCTCATGTTCCTGAGATGCCCTTGTGCCTTGAGGGATTGGCATTAACTCTGGGAGGCTATGGAAGGAGTGGGTCTCTCAGGCTTGTCGAATTGGCGTGTACTTCCTCCTCACTGCCAGCATTCACAAGAGGAGGCCCAGGAGGAGTGGCTAACAACATGGCTCCCGGCGGTATCCCAGCTCTACCTTTCCTCTTCTTTTCTTCACGCTCTTGCTTTGCCCTAAATGATCACAGTTACCTGATTCCCTTGGAGAAACAAGGGAGACTTTGAGATGGATGGCAATTTGACCCAGTACCCCTTACCTACCTGTTAGCTTTCCTCACAGTTCCCTTCTTTCCTTCACCATTGTTCTGAGAGCAGAGCCCAAATCTAGGATCCTGAAGCAAAAACTGTGAAAAAGCAGTGGCCAGGGACAGTTATGTCTCTTATTTCTTCATTTGATCCAGTGTTCATAAAAGACACCAAATGAAATAAAGCTGCAGCAACCTTGTGATGAGGCCTCTCAGATATGTGAAAACACTCTGGAAATGGTCCCGGGTGAGTCAGCAGAGCCTTACAGAAGGTTCGCAGTCTAATGTGCTTACCCTAGGGCTTGCCACAGCAGGGTCCGCCTTTCTCCTTCAGCACTATCTGGCCTTGCCTGAGCTGTTTCAGGTACGAGCCCTGCTCCCACACCCCCTTTCCCCGCCCCCCGCCCCTGCTCAGTTGCTCCGGAGTTTTCACCCCCCTACTGCTACTTCTCAGTCTGTTTCCTTCTCACAACTCTATTTATGTTTTTCCCTTGTGTTTGTGTCCTGAAGTTTTTCCTTTTCTGGTTTGTCTTCCTTTCTTTTCTTTTTTATTTCTGTTCTCATCCCCTGTAGCATCCCCCACTCCTTTCTATTTCAGATTTCCAATCCCCTGGCATCTCTCTGTCTCTTCTTTTCCCTTCCCCTTCCCTCCTCTTCCTTTTCCTCCTCTCTCTTCTCGGCCTCTCTCGCAGCATTATTTTTAGCAGCAAAGCATCTCCATCCTCCATATTTCCATTCCTCTTCCCAATTTCTCTTATTCAAAATTAAAATGGGGGGAACCCCATCCCCTAGTCTAATATGAATTCGGAGAATCAGAACACGCAGCCTAGGAGCTACCTCTACTGGAATTCTTAGAGGGTTATATTTTAACATCAGGCACGATAAGCATGTATGTAGGTGTATGCGTTGGGGCCATATTGTGGGTGGAGAGTGCCGGACTGGTAGAGCTCCCTGTGTTTGCTTCATCACCAGCCACAAAATGCTGCACCTGCAGCCCATTCCAAGGCCAAATATGGCCATTGAACAGACGTTCCTGGGGGTAGAGACAGCCAGTAAGCCAAAGCAAAGGGCAAGTTAATTCCCCAAGGAAGCAGAGCAGAGCAGATCATCTTTATGGGGAGGTTGGGGCAGGTTAGTCAGCTCAGCAAAGGAAAGCAGCTGGTGGAGAGGTAGTACAGGCAGGCTCCCTTTGCTTAGCAAGTAAGGGCCAGGCCTGAAACTGGCTTGGATTTCTAAATGAATTTTCTTTGGGCTTATAGCCCTAACTCTTCCATTTAAGAAATCCGTGGCCATGTGTCCTAGTACACACAGATGCCAGGGGGTGACCAGAAGAACAAGAAGCCAAGCAGTCATGGAAGCAGGGAATTGAAGTGCCTTTAGGCACCTCACTTGCCTCATCATCGTCCCAGCCTGCGTGGATGGATCAGTTTGTACAGAACTGCAGGAAAGGCCTAGAAATGAATTTCGTACCTAAATTTGTGTATTTCAATGGTGGCTGCTGCAATTTTCATCTAATTGAATACTGAGCATGCAAAATTAGCAAACTGTTAGTCTTAAAGGTTAATGGCTATAACACATAAGCCAACCTCATAGGGACTTAACATAGTAAAAGGTTTATTTCTCACTTACTCCATGATCCAATGAAGTCTTTGGCGAGCAGCCTCCTGCAAGGTACTTCTGGGTCCCGGTCTCCTCCCGTCTTCTTCTAGGGCCTTGATGCTTTCTACTAGAGCCTCTGCATCCAACCAACATCCAAGGGGAAAGGAATAGAAGGAGGACCAG
The DNA here is from genome assembly GCF_022079265.1 of Lynx rufus. Classification (NCBI taxonomy): domain Eukaryota; kingdom Metazoa; phylum Chordata; class Mammalia; order Carnivora; family Felidae; genus Lynx; species Lynx rufus. The sequence continues at coordinate 8,620,852 of NW_025814833.1, forward strand.
TCCAGTTTTACTGGACACCAAACGAGAGAACACAGATGGCAGTGGGTAGCAAAAAATTCACCTGTCACAGAGATATAACACAGAAGCCTGCACCTGTGTGTACGGGTGTGTATCCTGCAATCAACGAGTTCACAATGACACAGCATGCAAGTATATTAATTCATTGACAGAACTGGGGTTTGAACTCAGATCTACCTGATCCTAAATAATACTACTACCACTACCATCTAATATTTGCTAAGAACTTCCCATGTTCCAGACGTTATTCTAAGTACTTGCATATGCATTAAGTCATTATCCTCACAAAACCCCGATGAAGATAGATGCTACTACGACCTTCAGTTCATAGATGAAGGAACCAAGACCCAGACAAGCACAAAACTTGTCGAAGGTCACACAGCTGGTAAGTGATGAAACGGGGACGGGGACGAGAACTCATGCTCTTACGGATATTTTGTATAGTCACTAGTCTATGTGCATCTGAGGATATCCGAGAAGTAAGATAGTTCTGGCCCTAGAAGGAATTAATTGGTTTCTAGTTTGAGAAGCTAGGAATTCACAAATGCTGTATTTAAATAAAAATATGGGGGCGCCTGGGGGGCTCAGTCGGTCAAGCGTCCGACTTCGTCTAAGGTCATGATCTCGCGGTCTGTGAGTTCAAGCCTGGCGTCGGGCTCTGCGCTGACAGCTCGGAGCCGGGAACCTGCTTACGATTCTGTGTCTCCCTCTCTCTCTCTGCCCCACCCCCGCTCATGCTCTGTCTCTCTCTCTCTCTGACAAAAATAAATAAACATTTTAAATAAATAAATAAATAAATAAATAAATAAATAAATAAAAGATACATTATGCTTAGGGATAAGAATGCATGAAATTTTATTAATACTACAAGAGGAGGATTCATGGAATTGGTAGACTAGAGTAGTATTTAGAAGGTGGTAGGTATTGATAATCATAGTATTAATATTTCTCTAGATTGTGGCTTATAGATTTACCTCCTAAAAATGATGTTCTGGAATGTCCCACGGTGGGGGGGGGGGACACTGGCAACTGTCTCAAAGGTGAAAGGGTGCAGAAAGTTATACAACTTCCTGACAAGTAAGACAGGAAAAATTTCCCTTAACAAAATGTCCTAACTCTTAGATAAATACCCCAAAGAATTGAAAAAAAGGTATTCAAACAAAAACGTGTATACGTGTTCATAGCAACACTATTCACAGTATCCCAAAAGGTGAAAACAACTCAATGTCCATCAAATGATGGATGGATAAACAAAATGGGTGTTATATCCATACAATGGAATATTATTTAACCACAAAAGAAATGCAGTTCTGACACATGCTACAACATTGATGAACGTTGAAGACATTATGCCAAGTGAAAGAAGCCAGACTCTGGGGCGCCTGGGTGGCGCAGTTGGTTAAGCGTCCGACTTCAGCCAGGTCACGATCTCGCGGTCCGTGAGTTCGAGCCCCGCGTCAAGCTCTGGGCTGATGGCTCGGAGCCTGGAGCCTGTTTCCGATTCTGTGTCTCCCTCTCTCTCTGCCCCTCCCCCGTTCATGCTCTGTCTCTCTCTGTCCCAAAAATAAATAAACGTTGAAAGAAGCCAGACTCTCCAAAAGCCACATATTACAGGATTCCATTTATATGAAATACCCTGAATAGATAAATCCATACAGACAGAAAGCTGATTTGTGGTTGCCAGGGGCTAGAGTGAGGGGGAAATAAAGACTGGCTGCTTAATGGGTACGGGGTTTCTTTTGGAATGATGAGAATGTTCTGGAAATAGTGGTGATGGTTGTACTACACTGCCAATGTACAAAATGTCACTAATGGTAAATTTTATGTTTTAGGTATTTCACTATAATAAAAAAAGTCACAACTCTCATTCATACCTACAAGAAGGGCTTTCAAAAGATTTAAAAAATACAATCCACATCAATCTTGAGGACGTTATGCTAAGTGAAATAAGCGAGCCACAAAAAGACAAAAACTGTATGATTCTAGTTATCTAAAGTATTTAAACTACTCAAATTAATAGAAACAAAAAGAGCTGTGCTTACCAGGGCCTGGGGGAAGGGGGAAATGGGAAGTTTATCTTTAGTGGGCATCAAGTTTCAATTTTTCAGGATGAGAAAGTTCTAGAGATTGGTTGCACAACAATGCGAATATACTTAACACTACTGGACTATACACTTAAAACGGTTGAGATGGTAAATTTTATGTCATGTTTTTTGACCACAATTAAAATAAAATATTTTAAAATATTTTAAAATTAAAAATAGGAGAAAAGGGGCACCTGGGTGGCTCAGTCGATTAAGCGTCCGACTTTGGCTCAGGTCATGATCTCACGCTCCGTGAGTTCGAGCCCCGCGTGGGGCTCTGTGCTGACAGCTTGGAGCCTGGAGCCTGCTTCCGATTCTGTGTCTCCCTCTCTCTCTGTCCCTCCCTTGCTCATGCTCTTTCTCTCTCTCTCTCTCTCTTTCTCTCAAAAGTAAATAGACATTAAAAAATGTTTTTAGGGGCGCCTGGGTGGCGCAGTCGGTTAAGCGTCCGACTTCAGCCAGGTCACGATCTCGCGGTCCCTGAGTTCGAGCCCCGCGTCAGGCTCTGGGCTGATGGCTCGGAGCCTGGAGCCTGTTTCCGATTCTGTGTCTCCCTCTCTCTCTGCCCCTCCCCTGTTCATGCTCTCTCTCTGTCCCAAAAATAAATAAAAATGTTGAAGAAAAAAAAATTAAAAAAAAATGTTTTTAAAAATAGAAAAATATATAAATAGAATCGTAGGGGGAATCTAGGGATTCTGGCTCTACTAGAGTTTTCTATAAAAAGATACTTATAGAAAACCCTGTGGCCTCATCTCTTAGAAGAGCTACTTGTCTCACCCCATATTATTGATATTACCTGGGACCAGGCAGTGCCCAGAATTTTCTATCCATGTTTATATTTTCCTATAACTAACGGGGAGCCATGGAGGAATTCATGTGTTAACCGCCTACTGGAGCTTTAATGGCTAGAAGGCCTCTTTTATTGCCCTTCCTTCCTCCCTCCTGTTTTCTGTGTTGACTGATTTGCTCAGATGTTCTGCCACTGAACCAACGAGCAAAAACTGGTCACTCTTGTTCCATGTGGTCTATCATGGTAAGAAGTTTAACTGTGAGGAGTGGAGTATGATTCTGTTATCTCGTATGACGTGTGGATTTCAATAACAGAGGCAGGTGGAATCATAAATGATTGGATACATCCTTTACAAGAAGGCCCACCAGAGAACTACTAGCCTGCCTGCTGGTCACACTAATTTCTTGAGGTCTGTCCCATATTGTAGAAAATAGAAAGATGAGTATATCGCCCAAGATGAAGTGTCTGGGAAAGCATGTGTGCTGTGGAGTCAAACAGCCCTGATCTCAGCCGCTTACAATCTGTGTGAACTTGGACTTGTCACTTCATCTCCGCAGGACTCAAATTTCCCATCTGTTAGGGACTGTACTTTGCGGAGGTGTTATGAAGATGATATAATACCTATGAAGGGCTCAGCCAGATTCTAGCACATGGAAGGCAGGCAATAAATGCCAGCTCTGTGTGAGAAGCTGGCCTTTACCTGCAAGGAGAGGAACTCAGAGGCAATAATACAACAGATCAGTTGAGTCCAGAGAGCCAGAGTAGTTTCCTTCTACTGTAAAATATGTGACATCCACATTTACCACCCAGCCTGAGTAGAAGAACTCCATGTGCCTTCTCTTGCATAAACACAAATTCTTGCTTATCCACTGAATTCAAAGCTATATGTATTGTCCTCTCAATACTCTCGTACTCAGGCTTTCCATTTCTTCTTCTAAACCTTCTCTCAACGCTGCCAATATCAAGATTTTCTCTCACACCTGTATGTGCCATGTTTACTCCATCCTTTCTTGTTTTCCCAATGGGTCATACAGTCAAAAGTTAGTGCAACATCTCCTTGGGTACTATCTTTCCCAACAGGTGAACCCCCTGCATCGTCACTCTCTCCAAGGCATTGATTAATGCAGAATGTCCCTTCTTTGCTTCAACGGATTTAGGCTTGCATCTGTGTGCTTTTCCCACATTTTTTCACCCACATTTTTTCACAAGCGGTTATGCTATCCAGAAACAACATTACCATTTGTCTAGATGGTAGATGCCTCAAGGGCAGGAATCATGACGGATGGTTTGTCTTTTCAACAGGTGAAACAGATCCCGATATACACAGAGAATCACCTGTGGAAAAACATCTCTGAGAGGCAGGCAGGGGATGTGCAGGTATTTTCAATGCCGACGTGGACGAGACAAGAATGGCCCATGAATGCTCAGTGGCCTAAATCTTTTTTTTTCAACGTTTATTTATTTTTGGGACAGAGAGAGACAGAGCATGAACGGGGGAGGGGCAGAGAGAGAGGGAGACACAGAATCGGAAACAGGCTCCAGGCTCCGAGCCATCAGCCCAGAGCCTGACGCGGGGCTCGAACTCACGGACCGCGAGATCGTGACCTGGCTGAAGTCAGACGCTTAACCGACTGCGCCACCCAGGCGCCCCTCAGTGGCCTAAATCTTAAATCCTCATGCCTTTCACTGCCATCGCTTTGCAGACAAAATATAATCCTACTGGCAGTGGATTGAGGACTGGGAGGGAAGTTTAGCCTGTGCAGTGGTCCTCCTCCTGGGTTGAATTCAGATGCAATTAGGTAACAATCTCAATCAGTGGTCAAAGCCGGAGAAGGAATTTCTCCACATTTGGGAAGCACTCGCGTGCCCTTGGGCAAGTTCCTTAGTCTTTTAACTTCCTCCTCTGTCCGATGGGGCTGATAATAAGAGTATCTACTTTACAAGATTTGTTGTGAGGCTTAAATGACCTGTAAATCAATTAGTCCAGGGCCTGGCACATATTACCCACTTAACAAGTGTTGCTGCTGCTGCTGCTGATGATGATGATATTAAGATGACTTACTTTGGAGGCGCCTGAGTGGCTCGGTCGGTTAAGCATCCGACTCTTGGTTTCAGCTCAGGTCACGCTCTCAGTGTTCGTGGGTTCGAGCTCCGCATCGTGCAGAGCTTGCTTGGGCTTCCCTCTCTCTCCCTCTCTGTCTCCCCCTCTCCTGCTTGTTCTCTCTCTCTCTTTCTCAAAATAAATAAGTAAATAACCTTTAAATAAAACATGACTTGCTTTGAAGAAGATCTTTCTCAGTCTTTTCTACTGAAAATTCCCAATCAGTCCATCATTTCAGCCAGACTACCATTCTGCCAGGCGGATGAGTACATGTTAATCTTAGACTAATTTTTGGAGTGCACGTGTAGAATAAACTATCTCCCAGCGTGCCTTCGGAGGGATTATTGTCAAGAGGCATTGTGAAATATGTATCTGATAGGATAGTCGAAACCAATAGCTTCAATAACTCCCAGATACCCCTGCTGCTTGCAGTGATATGGAGCATTGCCTTGCCAGTCTAAGATTCCAAGGCACGGTTCAGGGCAGTGGGCAAACTGACCCAAGCATGTAAGGTCATGCTCCCTTAAGCACTCACTAGATTTCTTTCCAGAAAGAACTGAGCGTAATTCAAGCTCTTTTGCCATTTCGGGTAAGATTGAGTTTCCAATAATTCAGTTTAAGGTAGCAGCTCAATGAAGCATGGTCTCAGTCCTTGAGAAATATTCTCTTAGAGGGAAAGTATTCTCTGTCACCTTGGTTTTCTCTTTTTATCTGGTACTGTCTCTACTGTTCATCACTATTTTGTACAAACAGGGTTTTAAAAAAATTTAGTGTTTATTCTCGAGAGACACAGAGAAACAGGAAGTGAGTGGGGGGGGGGGTGGTGCGCCAAGAGAGAGGGAGACACAGAATTCAAACAGGCTCCAGGCTCTGAGCTATCAGCACAGAGCCTGATGCGGGGCTTGAACCCATGAACTGTGAGATCATGACCTGAGCTGAAGTCATATGTTTAACCGACTGAGCCACCCAGGTGCCCCATAGAACAGGGTTTTTTTTTTTTTAATTATATACATAGGCAATAGGAAAAAGCCAAAACTTAAAGTCCACAAGTCAATCTCCCTAACACAAGCACTACCACTATTTTGCTCTGTGTTCTCCCTGCAGCTTGCTTTTGCTCTGCGGTAGATTGTTTGCAGGTTGCAACCATACCGATCAGGGTGATGTGATAGGAAGTCAACAGGCCGGGAGGTCAGATAACCTGGGTTTATGTCTCGATTTGTCACTCATGAGCTATGTCAATTTTTGGCCCACTTTCTTAATCTCTCTTGGCTTCTCTTTCCTCATCCACACAACGAAAGTGAATAATACCTACTTCATAGGGCTGTTGTAATGTTTATGGATGATAATATGTAGAAAGAGTCTCAGCACATAAAAGGAACTTATCCTATGTTAAAAAGAAAACCACAGGCCACAAATGGTGTCATTTAGCTTAAGGCCCTAAGCCAGTACATCAAGACTTAATACCTAATTGCAGTTTCAGCCGCCCAGAATGTAACCTTTAACCAGTTACCATGACATTTTCTGGTCAGCACTAGGAATTTTACTGACAGACTCCTTCCATTCCCCTTAGGAAGGTAACCTTGATTAAAACAATGGATTCTTTACTAATAATTTCCTTTTGTCTATTCCCTCTCTACATTTAAATGTTTTCCTTTTCTGTAGCTCTTTGGAGCTCCCCTCTACTTGCTAGATGGAATGCTGCCTGATACATGAAACAATTCATTTTTTTAATGTTTATTGATTTTTGAGAGAGAGAGAGAGACAGAGCATGAGCAGGGGAGGGGCAGAGAGAGAGGGAGACACAGAATCGGAAGCGGGCTCCAGGCTCCGAGCTGTCAGCACAGAGCCCGATGCAGGGCTCAAACTCACGACCTGAGCTGAAGTCAGATGTTTAACCGACTGACCCACCCAGGTGCCTCTTTTTTAAAAACTTTTTGATGTTTTAATTTTTTAACGGATACATGAATCAATTAAGAAAGCCAGCTAGATCTTTAAAATTTACTTGGTTGAATTTTTGTTATTTAACACTACAATCTTCATGTTTTATCATGTATCTAGTAATTTTTATACAAGGACCTACTGGAGTGCTATGTACTTTTGTCGTTGTTGATTTGCTCCTTCTCTCACATACCACCATGTTTTATATCTTGTCACCTTGCAATCTGTTTTAATATCTGGTCGAGCTGGTTTCTTCTCACTCTTCTTCCCTTCCCCACCATTGCATTATTGCCTATTTATTCTCGTAAATTAATAATTAACCAATAAGATGGTTCAACAACCTAAATGAATATTTAGGCTAGTAATTTAACATTTAGTAACCTTTAATAAATGTAAAGTTCTTTACGTTTCTCTTTTAATTTGTGTGAGATTTGCGGTCAAGTGGCAAAGTATTCGGCGTCAGCTCAGAATCTTTTCCAATGTTCTGCACCTTTAAACTGAGTCTCAGCTCTGGCCACCCAGCTAAAATCCTGGCCTAGTTGGTGGTAGTGGCTGAGCAGGAATATCAGGCTGTTACAGGACATAATCACCCGCCAAGAGCGGCATCCCTATGCTACTACTTACTAACAATTTGATTTTGAACAGTTGTCGCATCTGTAAACTCAGGATAGTAATTCCTCACTCATGAGTTGCCATGAGGGTTAAATGAGATAATTCAGGTAAAGCTCATGGCACCTACTAAGCGCGCGATAAAAAGATAGCTGATTAAAGACAATGTGTTTTTGTATGTAACTCAGACAGGTAAGGTAACTGAGCCATAGTCACGCAGCTAGCAAAAACAGATCCGGAACCCAAACCTAGATTTGTCTGACGCCACAGCCCGTGTTCTTCTTATGCATTACACTGTCTCAGTATGACAGGCAAACAATCCATTACATTGCAACATAAAACTGCCTACTAGGGGCCCAATTAAAAGGTGGCCGATTATAACCAATGTGATAGTATTTAGGATGGAATGTTCCACACTGTCCAAGTCTAAATCCACGGGCTGTCATTCACCATCTGTGTGACCTTAGGCAAGGTCCCTGACTACTCTTCGCCTCAATTTCCTCATCTTTAAAACTGGGACAAAACTGGGCCGCACTCGATAGAGTTGTTGAGAAGATTAAAGAAGTTAATGCTTTTGAGTACTTAGAAAACATCTGCCCCATATTCAGTGCTCAATAAGCATAAGTCTGATTGTTACTACTAATATTATTTCTTTCTTTGTTCTGACTTTCCAGAGAACCTTTTATGTACCAGATTACATGTAGTTTTTTTTTACATAATTATGAAGTGTTTTCTACTAAACTGTTAAGTGTGTACCATGCCTTCTCAATTAGATTGAAAACTCCTGGGGGCAGAGGCCGTTTCTTGGGCCTTGACCTTCTCATAACATCTAACACAGTGCTGAGCACAGCGTACTTGCTGAACAAATTCTCAGTGCAAAGGACCATCAGAAGGAATCTTTGGTGTCTTTTAAAATAATGTAGTGTCGCAGCGCCTGGGTGGCTCAGTCGGTTGAGCGTCTGACTTCGGCTCAGGTTGTGATCTCACACTCTGTGAGTTCGAGCCCCGCGTTGGGCTCTGTGCCGACAGCTCAGAGCCTGGAGCCTGTTTCGGATTCTGTGTCTCCCTCTCTCTCTGACCCTCCCCCGTTCATCTCTCTCGGTCTCAAAAAAGTAAATAAAGGTAAAAAAAATTAAAAAAAATAATAAAATAAAATAAAATAACGTCGTGTCCTCACCAACTCCCATTGCTCTACAGAGAGCCACATTAAAGCTTTCAGCCCTGACAACTAATGACCAAGTCCCCAGGCACTCTGTGGTTTGTTTCACGAGCTGTACTTCATGATTCTCTAGGATGCAGGGCACAGAAGCAGAGAGAATGCAATTGAGAATTCAACCTTCTGCACACAAAACCTGCAGGGACAGACTCCAATGGCCCTTAACCCAGTACCTGGTACTGGTTCCCTGCCATGTAATTTCAGAAGAGGTCTAAAAAATGATGGAAACACCTCAGGATTTAGGTATACAGGGTGGGGAAGAGTGGAGTTTGTGGGGAGTGCGTAATAGAGAATGGCCGGTTTTGGGAAAATAACCTGCAGGGTTTCCTTTTTACAAAGTTTGAGTGGAGGTTTGCAAAATGGTGGAGGCTGCTGCTTCCCAGCAAGCAGAAATTGTGCCATCATCTAAATTCGGGCTCTGGAACTGGGCAGCCTGTGTGTGAATCCTGGCTCTTCCCCTTGATAGTTATGTGACCTTTCCTTTGGAAACAAGAAGCCAAGAATCGGAAAGCAGATGCTGAAGTTAGGAACATAGAGGGTTTTGGCTCAATAGCCCCGATTGCTATGGCCAATGGTTATCTGAGATATGGCAATGTCACCTGCTGTTCTCACTGGAAGCTGCTGGGGAGCCAAGACCTTGAGAAAGCCAAAACAAGTGAGTTCCCCATCACACTTTGTAGCTATGTAGAATGCAGCATTGCCTAATTAAGAAGATTGCCTATAGCTATCAGCATAACAGCAAACCCTGAAGCCTCAGCCAAAAGCAGTTTTATCCCTTAGGCCCATCCATGGCCAATACATCTCAGATCAAGCCTCACTTCTTCTCCAGGATCATTCATTGCCACTGTTCTCCAGAGCCTTTTGCTTTCTCATTTAGCTATTAATGTTGCACTATATATAATAGTGCTTTTGAAAATTTTGTGGGGGGTGCACACAAAGGAGGGATGGGTTACACACACACACACACACACACAGCCTCAAAGTGGACTATTTTTGTGAGTTATTTAAATTGGTCACCCACATAAGTCTAAGGAAGCAGACTCATCACTTATCCATCTCACTCTGTACTCATGAGACATATCCAATATTTGAAGTAGGGAAGAAAATTGTGTTGTTTTAGAACATCATATTTTTATAAAAGTAATTCCGTTGACTCTAATGCCAATAAAAACCCTTGGTGGCTCCCTTATTATCTGTTCTCATGGTTGTCAGAGTCACCCATCAAGAGAGTTATTAATACAGAACATGTGTCCACGTGTTGGTTTCTCCATTAACTGAGACAGCTTTAATTTTTTTTAACATTTATTTATTTTTGAGAGATACAGAGACAGAGTGCGAACAAGGGAGGGGCAGAGAGAGAGGGAGACACAGAATCCGAGGCAGACTCTAGGCTCAGCACAAAGCCCGATGCTGGGCTCAAACTCAAGACCCACAAGATCATGACCTGAGCCAAAGTCGGATGCTTAACAGACTGAGCCACCCAGGCGCCCGGAGAGATTTAAATGGTACAGCCAGAAATAGACTTCAAACTTTCCTTCAGATGGACTCTTCCAGATTATGGCACTTCTGCCAGCCCCATGGGCCTCTTGGTCTAAAGTTAAGAGTTAAAGGAATTAGAAATTATGGGCGCTGACCATCAGCCTAGACCATACCCCAAGAAAGTCATGGCATCTGGCCTGGTCTTTTCCATTTCCCCTCCAATTTAAACAGAGTTTGTGGAAGTCTTTCCATTATGGCAATAATTCATTTTGTATTTGTATGACACTTCAAAGTTTATTAAGTGCTTCTGCCGGAGTCCAGCTCCAGCAGGTCCCGGGGTTCCCGAAGGATGAACGGCGTCGGCGAAAAAGTGAAAATAAAACAAAACCAAAATAAAAAACTAAAATAAAAACAAAAAATAAAAACGGACACAGACAACAGCAGTGTGTTGAACTGGCCGATTTATTGCAGTAAACGTGGCATTATATATGCTAGTGATTTCCTTGTAACATACGTCATCTATGTTTTTCTAACATTATCTAATTTTGAAAATGTTCCTATGTATAAACAACCTTTAAGAAATAACATGGTGATTTTCCCCTAACTTTCCCGCATACCCTTTGATTATAGATTAATTTCTTACATTATTCCATTATGCATCTGCCTTTATCTATAATCTACAAAGCATTTGCTTTGCTGTTCTCGTGAAAGGCCCTCCATTTCTCAACACCTCAAGTGGAACAGTTACAAGGACATGACCTCCTAACCACATGAGGCCAGAATAATAATGTGTTTGCCTCCGTCCGAGGTGCCAGAAAGGGGCTGAAAAAGCCTTAGAAATCCATGCCTCATATATTCTCAGAGAGACAATGCACCTAGGAACCAATGAACTGACTAGGTTCAGTCATCATCTGGAATGCCTCCGGGGGGCCAGGTGGGCCTAGGGGTTGAAGTCACCTGTGCCCAGAGATACACTCCTTAGTCGCCGGAGTGGGGCTTTCAAATCCATGTCTCTCCTTTACAGGCCCTCTTTGCTGGCAATTGTATGAGGCTATCCTTCCTGTAAATAGAGGAGTCTCCTTAGGGGATGGCAAGGGCTAAACGTAAGGCTGCACAATTTCTTGCGAACCTTATTTTCTTCCCTAATGGTTCTTTTCCCAGGGGGTCTGCCGAGGGCAATTCCCCAACAGACAATACCCCAGGTAGTTTTAAGGCCAAATTACCTAAAAGCGGGAGGACGAGAAGCTTCACTGTCGGCGGGCCGCCCTGCAGTCACCAATCCGTCCACGGCCTGGGCCCTGCCACTCAGACGGGGATAGCTCTGCTTCCAGCATGCTTCCAAATGTATTACTTCATTTTAGACCTTAAAATTCCATGAGGTTGGCAAAGAAACTATTATCAACCCTATTTTATAGATAAGGAAGGTAATACTAAGAGAGGCAAAGCATAGGTCCTAAATGACAGAGCTGAAAGTCAAATTCAGGTTTTCAGATCCTAAGTCCCAGGTTCTTTTTACCTCTTCATCAACAAGACTCCTCTAAGAGTTTTCCTCTCCTCAGAGGGTTATCCTCAATTAGGTGCAAACCTCAATCATCACTCAAATGCTTTCCGGCTTGGCCATTCTCAAGGGGCTGAGTATAGGTACCTCAACCATATTTTATAATTGATTTGACGGTAACTCCTTTACTGTCTCATTTTGCACCACCCGCAATATCATCTCAGCTTTCTAGGACTAGTATTTGTACCATTTCAAGAGAATATTTATGTCCCATATAATGACTCACCAAAAAAATCACCACTCTGGAGAAACCTCTCAATGATCAAATGAACAAAATGTCTCTGTCATGGATGTCAGCCTCTTTTCCCAATTCCCCCAGGGGTTACTCAATGAGCATACACATAAAATGTCCTTGGTGGGTAGAGACAGAGGTTGATGCATGGCATCAGTCACATGGAATCCCCCTTCCCAAGGCTGATTTGGCTACTGTCTGTGCTGAGTACCCACATGCCAACACCAGACGCCTATGCTAAGCCCCCAATAGGGCCATATTTTCCAGAGCGAACAGGTAGCAGGTTGATTACCCTGGATGCCCTCCACTATAGAAGAGGAACCAATTTGTTCTCACTGGAAATGATATTTACTCTGATACAGATTTGCTCTTCTAGCCTGCAAAGCTTCTGCCAGAACCACAACCCATAGACTTAATGAATGTTCTTTTCACAGCCTTGTATCCTTCATAAGCAACGTGTTTTGCAGAGAAAGAAGGAAGGTGATGAACTAATACAAAACTCGCTGATCTTACCACAGACATCATAAACCAGTTATGCTGGATTTATCCAGCTAACCAGTTATCCAGCAGTTACCCTGACAGAGCAGTGCAATTGTTTACTAAAACCCAACAATGGAATCTCCAGGAATCAAGATCTGAAAATTGGAGGTGATATCCTATAGGACATGGAATATGCTCTGAACTAGTGGCCAATAGACAGTGCTGTTTCTGTTATAACCAGTAGTTTTGTAACCAAGGGGGAAAAGTTGGAGTGTCTCTTCTCAATACTAGATCTAATATCCCACTCAAAAAAGTATATGGTTCTCCTGGTTTAGAAGTTTCAGTACTCAAGGGAGATATACCTCTTCTGGACAGACACAACAACGTATCTGCTACCTAGAAGAAAAGACAGCTACCTGGCTATTTTGAGCCATTCATGTCACCAGAACAACAGCCAAAATGGGAATTTCCATGCCAGAATATGTGACACAGGGCTGTCACCATAGAGTGAAGGTGGGGAAGAGTATGTCTGGGACACAGAGGATCCTTCAAGGCACCTCTTTCTGCTGCCTTTCTTGTGGTAAATGTTAAAAGGGAATATTTGGACATTCACAAATAGGCAAGAACACCAAGGACCATGATACTTCAGGAATGAAGGGTTAGGTCGTGTCTGGGGTAAAGAAATATGAATATGAAGAAGGTACAAAGGAAATACTGACTGAGTAATAGAGGGAAAATTGCAGAACAAACCATAATATCTACGAATAGTTTCTTCCTTGTGACATATTCCACTTCCTCCTCCCATTCTTCTCTTTTATATTAGTTAATTTTACACATAGCTTCTAGTTTACAGAATTTCAAGATAGAATTGTGATGGGACCAGGTGATAAATGCACATCATCCAAAGATCCTGGACTGAGAGTTGGATGTAGTAATTTATCAGAATTTGAGATGCCACCACTTTGCATGTTTTCATTTATATCAGGAAAAGTTGCATTATATTATATGGAGGCTTTTGTTGTTGTGAAGTATGGGGAAAGGATACATGTTGATAATAGTCAGCCAAAGGACATTACACATTGTCTTAGAATTAGTTCCCCAGAATGGGTTCTTGTGCAAGTGACTTATTAGGAGAATGTTCTCTGGAGAACTCTGTGAGGAAAACAAGATAGGGAAGTGGAGGAAGCCAAACAAGGATGTGTTTTCAGATGAAATCTACTCTTAACCTGTTCCTCCAGGTAGTTCTTGGTGTATATAAATGGCTCTGAAGGGTCTATCCTATCTTGAGACAGACCAGTGGGGATTTGGTACTGCTGCCCCAGTCAGTCATTGGCTGTGATCAGCCTTGGAGGGCAGATATAATCCCCAGGTACCTTCAGATGGGATGGCTTCAGTTGCTCAAAGGCAGTCCTACAGAGAAGGTTATAGATGTGAGCCTTTAGCAGCAGTACCCACAGCCGCTGGGGGATGAGCTGAGCAGAGCAGACCAGTAAAAGGGATCCCTGGGGATCTGGGATCTACAACTAGTCTGCTCTTTTGAACACCCTTCCTATGTTTTGTGAATTCCTCACCTTAGAAGTCCCAGACTCCTTAAAGAAACCAGCATTTGCTTTTGAAGCCTCCTTGTTGCTAGAGTATAGGCACGTGACCTATGCTCCTTCAATCACATGCACCTACTTAGACCAGGAATTGGAGTCTAGTGATACAAAAGAGCAGATACTATATGGACTCCATTCTAGCAAATGCAGAGGAAGTTCCATTTAAGTTTTAGAGGCAAGAGTTGCAAAAGTTCTAGGGGCAATGTCTGACGCCCACAGTAAGTGGCATTGGCAGTTGTCAATGCTCTCTAGCCAAAGACCACCAGGAAAATACCTTGTAGATGAACAATTTGGGCTTATCACTCATTACTACAAGGGAAAATGAACACCACAAGGAGGATATTAGACAGGACTTATTATAGAATTTGCAATTGTTAGGTGATTTGGGGGAAAGTTTAAGGAAGTGGGGCTTCATTCTGGATTGGATGTTGTCAGGAAGCAGTGGTAATTCCATGATTGGATATCTCAACAAATCTTACCTGGAGAGGGGCAGCTAAACCAAAGCTAAAGTTTTAATTGGTAAAGAAAGAGCAGTCATTCATATTAACCAGGATAAAGGGATGTCTGGTCTTCTTTATGATGTAGGCGATGTTTACATATATGTCTTGATCTATCACATTACAGAGTGAACCTGACTGATGTTGCTGTTTTGTGAAATTGTTTATCTTCAAAAGAACACCTAAGGTCTAGCCATGAGGACCAGACCATCTAGCAACACCAAGTCTTGGGTGATAGCACCAGGCCAGCTCCCTCATGTCCGGCTCTGCCTTTCTTTTTCTCATAGCTCAAGTTGTGGCCTTGTGTCCAGCAATAGTGTCAGTCATGTTTCTACTTTTGCCTTGCGATTTTGAGTATTATTTTTTATTGCATTGCCTCCAAGTTGGTTCTTTGGCTTTCTCATGGATTGTATAAGCTCCTAACAAGCATCGTATAATTTTCTTTCTGCCTAAACTAGTCAGATTTGGGTTTTGATTCTTTACAACTAAAAATCTTAACTGATATGCAGAGCCTCTACCCATATAACCCAGACCCCAAACCTACATAGATTAGTACGTCCCATTTGCTTCTAAAAGAAACATGACTGGTTAAGGAATTCCTGAATCATTTGAAAGAGTGAATTATCTTCATGACTCCTTTTATATTGATGCAGTGTCGTATTTGAGGTTTAGGTCGTATTTGCTAGCATCTGCAGGGAATCTGACAGCCAGATCGTGAGGGATCCTGTATTTCTGTGGGGAAGACTCAGATTCATCCTTTATTCTATCAGCTACAGACCCCCTCACTTACCCTTATGACCAACAAGACATAAAAATGGCTAGGAAATGAGACCCTGCATAATCAAGTGCAAGACTACAGACTTAGATAACAAGAGAAGGAGATTTTATTATGAGCAATGGTTGGAAAGGCTTTATGAAGGGTGGAACAGAAGGGAGACCTTGAATAACAAGTAAGCTTTGACTGAGAAGCAATAAAGGAGGGCACCCAAATGGCAACGCTTAGCTCTGCCTTCTAGTTTTGACCTTTGACTGCTAGTGACCCCAGGCTCATTCTTGTAGTGACCTCAATGGGGCAATGGGACGTGGTCTTGATCCATGTCATTGACTCAAAATCACAGAATTCTGCACTGGATCTTTCCTTCCTAGAACATAGGTTTCATAAAAGCTAGAACTTTTTTTCCTTTGCATGTTTTGTATCAATAGCTCCTTAAATAGTGGTTGACACAGAGGAGACCCACGTTAAATGTTGAATAAATGGCTGAATGAATGAGTGGATGAATAAATAAATGAATCATTCCCAGCACTCTTTATGGTAAGACACACACACACACACACACACACACACACATCTCCCTAGCTAGCTTCACCAATTTATTTTTTTGTTGTTCTGTCTCTTCCAAAAACATTCTACTGTTCCTCAACCTTTTATGAATAGCTTCATTTCTTAGGGTCTCAGCTTGCTGCTGACAAGTTTTTCTGTATCTCCAGTTGAACTCTTATTGTGCAACTAGCCCAAGAGACACTGAATACAGCTCTGTATTCTAGGCCAATTACACTCAGCTGGACTGAGGTATTAATTAGGACACAGACAGGAAGTATTCTATCCAGAGTTCTGCAGCTGAAGAGGCAGGTTTCATCTGAGTTAGGGACTGTTTCCAGGGATAAGAGAGGAGATACATATAGTTCAGTTTAATAGAATCAAGCTTGATTCTATAGTCAATAGACAATCTTACCTCCAGTTTTTGAGAAGAAAAATCCTCCTGTTTACTTTCAAGAACTGTCAGGCATAATTTACTCTTACAGTATTAACTGATCATTAGTTTTCCTTGAAGCTGCCTACATTTATCTAGAAAGTTTTACATGACTACACTTACTTGGGTGCCTCTCATCCTGTCCAGAACATAGACACCCAGACTCTCCCCCTTATATCTCTAACTCTCCAGATCTCTTGCAAGGTCTTGTTGAAATAGTTTTGAAAGCAAAAAGGACATTATTCGTAATTGTGCCCTGGGGTTTTAGTGATGCTTAGAGAACCCAGAGAACTGATTATGTTACAGGACACAAGGAAGAAATTAGAAAATATAGAAAAATGATTAGGGGCTGGAAAGAAGGTTACCAGAAGAAAGATGGGGAAAAGAAAAACAAACTTCCCACCTCACAATTTTGTTTAGGGCCATTACTGGACCTTGCCCTCCAAGGATTTGGAGGAAAATCCAAACTGGAAAAAGATAAAAGTTCCTGGCTCTGCTGTGTGACCTTAGTCATGTCACTTAAAATCTCTGTACTTTAGTTTCTTCATCTTAAAATGAGAATAATAAAAGTACCTACTTTTATTAAAGTTAACATATGTAAAAGCACACAATAGTGTATGGCCCAAACTAAGTGCTATATAAGTGATAGAATTGTTGTTTTTATTTTTATAATTATTATTATCAATTGAGAGTATTTTGAATCTTTCACACCATTCCTCTCTACTCCTTAGAGCTATGAGCTTTGAGAAGCATTTCTATACTGATTTGCTTCTTTGCATAGACACACAAGTGCTGGGAATTTGAGAATCTGGAATTGGAGAAGAGGTAAGGTACAGGACTAAAGTTCTAGGGAAGGACTCCAGGCTCCAGAAGTACTAGGGAACAGTGGCTATAAATTGTCTATAATATGAGGTGACGGTTTCATAAAGTATATTTTTTTAGATAAATACCTGTCTCCATTTATCTGTTAAAAATTCCCTAACTCAGACAAGTCAAATTAGAATTCTGGGAGTGGGACCTATAAATTTACATTTTAAAAAATCTGTTTTTAGAGAAAGAAAGAGAGACTGCAAGTGGGGAAGGGGCAGAGAGAGAGAGGGAGAGAGAACCCCAAAGAGGCTCTGCACTTACAGTGCAAAGCACAAGGCAGGGCGCGATCTCACAAACTCTGAGATCATGACCTGAGCTTAAATCAAGAGTGGGATGCTTAACCAACTGAGCCACCCAGGCACCCCCAGAAATCTACATATTTAACAAAGTTCCCAGGTTGGTTTGCCAGATTTAAAAAATAAAAATATAGGGTAGTAGGAAGACCTTATGCTTGCCTCATCCCTTCAACACAGCTAGATAAATATCAAATCATTCTGAACACCCAGGAAATCGATCTGAAGACTGAGAGAACTTACTGAACAACCAGAGGGAAAAAATAGGCCATATCATGGAAAGTAGGAAATGCAGAGATGTGATTTGGGGGAGAAAAGAATCACTGGTGCTGTGGTGGGGAGGGACCCCTGGTCAGCAAGACAGGAAAGAGAGAGAGAGAGAGAGAGAGAGAGAGAGAAAGGACAGGGTGCAGGGCATTGCACAAGAAAAGAAAAATACTTCCTCCAAACCATTGATAGGTAAAATGAGAGGGGCTGATAATCTCAAGTTTTTAGAATGAGTGGAGTTCAAAGTCTAAAGTATTAGAAGTCCTCACCATCGCTGGAGTGGAGCCTGGCAGATGTAGATGTGCTCCTGTGGAGAAGGAGGGCAGAGACCTAGGAGTGGATAATGTGGTCTGAGGATCCCTTGGGTTGCACTGGGAAAGAGAGTTCCCCTTCTTGGAGTGCATTTGAGAGAGATGGAACTGCCTCACAGGGGACAAAAGAGCTAGTGGGCACCATTGAGCTGCCCCATTCATTAGCATAAGAGCAGAGGCACGTGCTGAAGGCAGCTAACTTGGTTGCTGGCTTTTTGCTGCACTTTACCATAAACCCCAAACCCTTACATAATCATGCATCTGCCCTCCTGGGACAAACTGGCACCAGCCAAAGTGCTGTGAGACCCTCCACAAGAGGATCAGTGAAGGTTGGTGCCATGCCAGGTCCCTAAAATTTGGAGCTTTGGAATCAAGCTGGTGCACCTGAGATAAAATACAGGAACACTGTGCCACTGGGTGGCAAAAGACAGCTCGGATACAGTCAGGGTCAATGCAGGTTTCTGAGGGAAGCCTGGGATAAATGAGTGAAGATTGTTTGCTCTTCCATGAGGGCTTCCTAAACAGTGGTGGGCACAAATTCTCCTCTTCAGGGATGAGAGAGCCTGCTGATGCAATTTTTACCCCTGCCATCAGCACTGGAGGATTTCAGAGAGCAGCATACTGCCCACAGTGGAGGCTTGAGTTGCTTACACAAAGCTCCACCTCCCTGTGCTCTACAGGTGCATTTTTACTAGGGCAAGTGTGCCTGAGAGTCAGAGCAGCAGCAGGCCCCTCCCCTTGAACACCAGCACAAACCCTTCACACCTTCCAAGTCTACTGACCACAAAGTACTGCAAAGCTTCAGTTCTAAGGGAAATAGGATCTAGCCTCTTTTAACAAGCAGATCAAAATCCACCTAGTTAAAACTTGCCACACTCTGGACAAGGTCCAAACACTCCCCACTGGAGGCAAGGAAAAACTCTTCGGAGGACTGACTTGAGGGACAGAGCAGCCAAAACACAACAGCAGAGTGCACACAGCACAGGCCAGAAACATGTCCTGAAGCACCAGGCCTTGGACAGTGTATGACTTCTTCTCAATATAGCCATTACTCTCAAGAGCAGGAAACATAACAGGTTTTCCTACCATACAGAAGACAGAGACTTAGACAAAATGCCAAGAAGGAGGAATACATCCCAAAAGACAGAAAAAGAGATCATAGCCAGGAATCTAGTCAAAAAAGATGCAAGTAATATGCCTGAATCAGAATTTAAAACAACAATCATAAGGATATTAGCTGGGATAGAGGAAAGCATAGAAGAAACCAGGGAGTCACTTACCACAAAGATAAAAGACCTAAACATAAGTCAGACCAAAAGGAAAAAAATGCTATAACTAAGAGGCAGTGTCAACCAGATGTAATGATCACAAAGATGGAAGAAGGAGAAGAATGAATAAATGATATAGAATGTAAAATTATGGAAAATAATGAAGGTGAGAAGAGGAAGGAAAGAAAAATATTGGATCACGAATGTGGACTTAAGGAATTCGGCAACCCTATAAAGCATAATAGCATTGATATCATAGGAGTTCCAGGAGAAGAACAGAAGGAAAAGGTTTATTTAGCAAATTATATCAGAAAACGTACCTAATCTTGGGAAGGAAACAGACATCCAAATCGAAGAGGCACAGAGAATTCCCATCAAAATCAACAAAATCAGGCCAACACCAAGATATATGGTAGTAAAACTTGCAAAATACAGAGATAAGGAAAGAATACTGAAATCAGCAAGGGAAAAGAAATCTCTAACCTATGAGGGAAGACAAGGTAAGCAGCAGATCTCTGAACAGAAACTTGGCAGGCCAGAAGGGAGTGGCACTATGTATTCAACACACTGAATGAGAAAGATATGCAGCCAAGAGTACTCTATCCAGCAAGGCTGTTATTCAGAATAGAAGTAGAGATCAAGCGTTTCCCAGATAAAAACTAAAGGAGTTCATGACCACTAAACCAGCCCTGCAAGAAATATTAAAGGGGACTCTTTGAATGGGAAAGAAAGACCAAAAGCAACAAAGACTAGAAAGGAACAGAGAAAATCTCCAGAAACACTGACTATACAGGTAACATAATGGCACTAAATTCATATCTATCAATAATCACTCTGAATGTAAATGGATTAAATGTTCCAATAAAAAGACAGGGTATCAGAATGTATAAAAAAAAATCAAGACCAAACCACATGCTGTCTACAAGAGACTCATGTTAGACCTAAAGACACCTGCAGATTGAAAGTGAGGTGATGGAGAACCATTTATCATGGTAATGGACATCAAAAGAAGGCTGGAGTAGCCATACTTATATCGTAAAAACTAGATTTTAAAACAAAGACTGTAACAAGAGATAAGGAAGGGCACTATACCGTTAGAAAAGGGTCTAACACAAAGATCTAACAATTATAAATATTTATGCCCCCGACTTGGCGAAACCCAAATATATAGATCAATTAATAACAAAATAAAGAAACTCATTGATAACAATACAATAATAGTAGGGGACTTGAACACCCTGCATATAGCAATGGACAGATCATCTAAGCAGAAAATCAATGAGGAAACAATGGCTTTGAATGACACACTGGACCAGATGGAATTAACAGATACATTCAGAACATTTAATCCTAAAACAACAAGAATGCTTTTTGAGTATACATGGCACATTCACCAGAATAGATCACACACTGGGTCACAAATCAAGCCTCAAGAAGTACAGAAAAGATTGAGATCATAGCATGCATATTTTCATCTTTTTTAACATGAAATTTATTGTCAAATTGGTTTCCATACAACACCCATTGCTCAGCCCAACAGGTGCCCTCCTCAATGCCCATCAACCACTTTCCCCTCCCCCCCCACCCCCCATCAACCCTCAGTTTATTCTCAGTGTTTAATAGTCTCTTATGGTTTGCCTCCTTCCTGCTCTGTAACTTTTTTACCCCTTCCCTACCCTCATGGTCTTCTATTAAGTTTCTTAGGATCCACATATGAGTGAAAACATATGATATCTGTCTTTCTCTGCCTGACTTATTTCACTTAGCATAACACTCTCCAGTTCCATCCACGTTGCTACAAAAAGTCAGATTTCATTCTTTCTCATTGCCAAGCAGTATTCCATTGTATATATAAACCCATCTTCCTTATCCATTCATCAGTTGATGGACATTTAGGCCCTTTCCATTATTTGGCTATTGTTGAGAGTGCTGCTATAAACATTGGGGTACACGTGCCCCTATGCATCGGCACTCCTGTATCACTTGGGTCAATTCCTAGCAGTGCTATTGCTGGGTCACAGGGTAGATCTATTTTTAATTTTCTGAGGAACCTCCACACTGCTTTCCAGAGTGGCTGCACCAGTTTGCATTCCCACCAACAGTGCAAGATGGTTCGTTTCTCTATATACTCTTTAGCATCTATAGTCTCCTGATTTGTTCATTTTAGCCACTCTGACCGGCATGAGGTGGTATCTCAGTGTGGTTTTGATTTGTATATCCCTGATGAGGAGTAATGTTGAGCATCTTTTCATGTGCCTGTTGACCATCTGGATGTCTTCTTTAGAGAAAAGTGTCTATTCATGTCTTCTGCCCATTTCTTCATTGGATTATTTGGTTTTTGGGTGTGGAGTTTGGTGAGTTCTTTATAGGTTTTGGATACTAGCCCTTTATCTGATATGTCATGTCTTTCTCCATTCTGTTGGTTGCCTTTTAGTTTTGTTGATTGTTTCCTTTGCAGTGCAGAACCTTTTTATCTTGATGAGGTCCCAATAGTTCATTTTCGCTTTTAATTCCCTTGCCTTTGGAGATGCGTCAAGTAAGAATATGTTGCGGCTGAGGTCAGAGAGGTTTTTCCCTGCTTTCTCCTCTAGGGTTTTGATGGTTTCCTGTCTCACATTCAGGTCCTTCATCCATTTTGAGTTTGTTTTTGTGAATGGTGTAAGTGGTCAAGTTTCCTTCTTCTGCATGTTGCTGTCCAATTCTCCCAGCACCATTTGTTAAAGAGACTGTCTTTTTTTCCATTGGATATTCTTTCCTGCTTTGTCAAAGATTAGTTGGCCATACTTTTGTGGGTCCAATTCTGGGTTCTCTATTCTATTCCATTGGTCTATGTGTCTGTTTTTGTGCCAATACCATGCTGTCTTGATGATGACAGCTTTGTAGTAGAGGCTAAAGTCTGGGATTGTGATGCCTCCTGCTTTGGTTTTCTTCTTCAATATTACTTTGGCTATTTGGGGCCTTTTGTGGTTCTGTAAAATTTTAGGATTGTTTGTTCTAGCTTCGAGAAGAATGCTGGTGCAATTTGGATTGGGATTGCATTGAATGGGTAGATAGCTTTGGGAGTATTGACATTTTGACAATATTCTTCCAATCCATGAGCACGGAATGTTTTTCCATTTCTTTATATCTTCCTCAATTTCCTTCATAAGCTTTCTATAGTTTTCAGCATACAGATCTTGTACATCTTTGGTTAGATTTATTCCTAGGTATTTTATGCTTCTTGGTGCAATTGTGAATGGGATCAGTTTCTTTATTTGTCTTTCTGTAGCCTCATTATTAGTGTATAAGAATGCAACTGATTTCTGTACATTAATTTTGTATCCTGCGACTTTGCTGAATTCATGTATCAGTTTTTTGGTGGAGTCTGTTGGGTCTTCCATGTATAATATCATGTCATCTGCAAAAGGTGAAAGCTTGACTTCATCTTTGCCAATTTTGATGCTTTTGATTTCCTTTTGTTGTCTGACTGCTGATGCTAGAAATTCCAACACTATGTTAAACAACAGCGATGAGAGTGGACATCCCTGTCATGTTCCTGATCTCAGGGGAAAAGCTCTCAGTTTTTCCCCATTGAGGATGATATTACCTGTGGGGTTTTCATAAATGGCTTTTATGATGTTTAAGTATGTTCCTTCTATCCCGACTTTCTCGAGGGTTTTTATTAAGAAAGGATGCTGAATTTTGTCAAATGCTTTTTCTGCATTGATTGACAGGATCATATGGTTCTTATCTTTTCTTTTCTTAATGTGATGTATCACATTGATTGATTTGCGAATATTGAACCAGCCCTGCAGCCCAGGAATGAATCCCACTTGATCATGATGAGTAATTCTTTTTAGATGCTATTGAGGTCGATTTGCTAGTATCTTGCTGAGAATTTGTGCATCCATATTATATTCATCAGTGATATTGGCCTGTAGTTCTTTTTTTTTTGCTGGGTCTCTATCCCATTTGGGAATCAAAGTAATACCGGGTTCATAGAATGAGTCTGGAAGTTTTCCTTCCCTTTCTATTTTTTGGAACAGCTTGAGAAGGATAGGTATTACCTATGCTTTAAATGTCTGATAGTTGGGGTGCCTGGGTGGCTCAGTCGGTTAAGCGTCCGACTTCGGCTCAGGTCACGATCTCGCAGTATGTGAGTTCGAGCCCCGCGTTGGGCTCTGTGCTGACTGCTCAGAGCCTGGAGCCTGTTTCGGATTCTGTGTCTCCCTCTCTCTCTGACCCTCCCCGTTCATGCTCTGTCTCTCTCTGTCTCAAAAATAAATAAACGTTAAAAAAAAATTAAAAAAAAATGTCTGGTAGAATTTCCCAGGGAAGCCATCTGGTCCTGGACTCTTATGTGTTGGGAGATTTTTGATAACTGATTCAATTTCTTCACTGGTTATGGGTCTGTTCAAATTTTCTATTTCTTCCTGTTTGAGTTTTGGAAGTGTGTGGGTCCTCAGGAATTTGTCCGTTTCTTCCAGGTTGTCCAGTTTGTTGGCATATAATTTTTCATAGTATTCCCTGATAATTGCTTGTATTTCTGAGGGATTGGTTGTAATAATTCCATTTTCATTCATGATTTTATCTATTTGGGTCCTCTCCCTTTTCTTTTTGAGAAGCCTGGCTAGAGGTTTGTCAATTTTGTTTATTTTTTCAAAAAAACAACTCTTGGTTTCATTGATCTTCTCTACAGTTTTTTAGATTCTATATTGTTTATTTCTACTCTAATCTTTATTATTTCTCTTCTTCTGCTGGGTTTGGGGTGTCTTTGGTGCTCTGCTTCTATTTCCTTTAGGTGTGCTGTTAGATTTTGTATTTGGGATTTTTCTTGTTTCTTGAGATAGGCCTGGATTGCAATGTATTTTCCTCTCAGGACTGCCTTCACAGCATCCCAAAGCATTTGGATTGTTGTATTTTCATTTTCGTTTGTTTCCATATATTTTTTAAATTTATTCTCTAAATGCTGGTTGACCCATTCATTCATTAGTAGGGTGTTCTTTAACCTCCATGCTTTTGGAGGTTTTCCAGACTTTTTCCTGTGGTTGATTTCAAGTTCATAGCATTGTGGTCTGAAAGTGTTCATGGTATGATCTCAATTCTTTTATACTTATTAAGGGCTGTTTTGTGACCCAGTATGTGATCTATCTTGGAGAATGTTCCATGTGCACTCGAGAAGTATATTCTGTTGCTTTGGGATGCAGAGTTCATTAGAGTCATTGGGATGTCTGTAGGTTTCATGCTTGTAGTGATGTCTCTGGTACTTTGTGGTCCTTGCAACATTTCACTCACAGAATCCCCCTTAGGATCTCTTGTAGGGCTGGTTTAGTGGTGATGAATTCCTTCAGTTTTTATTTGTTTGGGAAAACCTTTATCTCCTATTCTGAATGACAGACTTGCTGGGTTAAAGATTCTTGGCTGCATATTTTTTCTGTTCATCACATTGAAGATTTCCTGCCATTCCTTTCTGGCCTGCCAAGTTTCAGTAGATAGGTCTTCTACTACCCTTATGTGTCTACCTTTGTATGTTAAGGCCCGTTTATGCCTATCTGCTTTCAGAATTCTCTCTTTATCCTTGTATTTTGCCAGTTTTACTATATGTCATGCATAAAATCGATTCAAGTTACGTCTGAGGGGAGTTCTCTGTGCCTCTTGAATTTCAATGCCTGTTTCCTTCCCCAGATCAGGGAATTTCTCAGCTATGATTTGTTCAAGTATGCCTTCAGCCCCTTTCTCTCTCTCTTCTTCTTCTGGATTTCCTATGATATGGATATTGTTCTGTTTGATTGCATCACTTAGTTCTCTAATTCTCCCCTCATACTCCTGGATTTTTTTATGTCTCTTTTTCTCAGCTTCCTCTTTTTCCATAATTTTATCTTCTAATTCACCTATCCTCTCCTCTGCCTCTTCAATCCGAGCTGTGGTCGCCTCCATTTTATTTTGCAGCTCATTTATAGCATTTTTTAGCTCCTCCTGACTGTTTCTTAGTCCCTTGATCTCTGTAGCAACAGATTCTCTGCTGTCCTCTATGCTTTCTCCAAGCCCAGCGATTAATTTCATGACTATTATTCAATTATTGTTCCATTATATTGCTTAAAGCGGTTTTGATCAATTCATTTGTTGTCGCTACTTCCTGAAATTTCTTTTGAGAATTCTTCCGTTTCATCATTTTGGCTAGTTTTCTGTCCCTTAGGCGTTTTGAAAGCTTGTGTGCTCTGCACCTGGGAGCACTGCTTTATTAAAGGAGGGTCGTACACTGTCCAGGGCCTGGCCCTTCAAGAGGTGTTTTCTCAGGGATTGTTACTTGCTCTCTGTTGTTATGACTTCGGTTATTTTATTACCCTACTCATAGTAATATTTTGGACCCTCCACTAGGTGTGCTTTGATTTGTTCCTTGGAGTAGCCCTGTAAAGGAAAACAGGTAAACTAAAAACAAAAAACCCAAAAACACGGACTACAAGTAAAAAGAGGGTGGAGGCGGTGCTGATGGAAGAGCACTTACAAAGAGAGAAATGACAGGAGCGGGGGGAGGGGGGGAAATAAACGTTGATTAGGCAGAGAGGCTAAAAGGCTTAATCCAGAGAGAAAGAAAGGAAAATAGAGAAGGAGGTGGGGAAAAAGAAACCAAGATAAAATTACACAGAGAAACTATATGGCTTGATTATTCTGAGAGAGGAAGGAGTGTAGAGAAGGAGGTGTAGAACATGTATCAAGACAATGGACGAAATATGACTGTTTAGACAGACCAATAACCAGAGTAACCAGCCTAGGGGAGGGAAGAGATCAGGAGGAGAAATGGGGGGTGGGGGGAGAATATATCTATCTATCCAGAATTGACCTAGAGTTAATCCAGGCAATGCTGCATCGCTTGTAGGTAGTAGCTGTCTGCAGGGTATGTGCCACTCCAGGGGATGAGCAGTTACCAGTACAAAGGGGCGTGGTTTGGTATAATCTGAGCCCACCTCCACTATGGGCCCCTGGAGTGATCCTTGAGGCTCCACCTTGGTGGTGGTAGTCGTAGTGGTGGTGGTGATGGCGGCAGGGGTTGGGGGGGTGGGGGGTGGGAAGTGGTGATCCCCAGTCTCTTCTCCACCGAGCCAGATGGGTGAACTCAGTTTGAGTCGTCCTCACTGTGCTGCGGGCCCAGACGGGGTGATCCTTCTCGCTCCACCAACTCCCCTGACCCTGCGCTTGGCTAGGATATGAAGTGCAACTCCGTGCACTTTGGTGCTAGGGAAGCGCCTCTGCGGGCAGCGATTTGTGGTCCAGGCTGGCTTTGTGCCTCCGCACTTCAGGGAGGACCGACTTCTATTGTGAACTGAGCCGGCTGCCCTCGCGGGGGCAAGCCCCCTGGGGTGGTGGACACAGGCAGGCTTTGTTTTTTCCCACAGCACTCCAGGGAAACGGCTGCCTTTTCCTCCTGCAGATTGCACCCTCAGCCCAGGCATTGTGCCCCAAGGGTGGTGGACGCAGGCAGGTTCTGTGTATCACGCAGCGCTCCAAGGAGGGAACCACTTTCTCCAGTTGCGGACTGAGCCTCTGACCTACCACCACATGGAGGGCTGGCTCCCCTCCTCCCCAGGTGTGCAAACAGGGAGCTGGCCCCAGTCTGAAGAGAGCCCCGCAGTTAGAGATCGGATCCCTCTCAGTCTCAGTCGGAGGTCTTTCTCCCGTACCCATACAGTCCAGTCCTGCACTTCTCTAGCTGCTCTCTCTCTTCCCTTTGTCTCTCCACAGAAGGGGGTCCCTCCCTTCTGTGCCCACGTGGCCTTTTTTTTTTATCTCCTCCACTTTGCAGTTACCCACCTATCTTTTTTCCAGCTTTCCCATTTTCTTCCTAGTAGATTCAGTCTCTTTTCCTCCCAGGCTCTGGTGTTCAAAGTCCTCTGGCTTCTATACTTCTTTGTTTGAGAGACAGGGACGTATGCATTCCCCCCCCCCCCCCCCCCCCCCGCTTCTCTGCCATGTTGTCCACCTCAAACCCTACCATGCATATTTTCAGACCACAATGTTAGGAAACTTGAAGTTAACCACAAGAAAAAAATTGGAAAGACCACAAATACATGGAGGTGAAAGACCATCTTAATAAAGAATGAATGGGTTGGCAGGGAAATTAAAGCAGAAATTAAAAAAAAATACACGGAAGCAACTGAAAATGACAACACAATAGTCAAAAACCTTTGGGATGCCGCAAAAGCAGTCATAAGATGGACATCTATTGCAATAATGTCATGCTTCAGGAAGTAAGAAGAATCTCAAATACACAACCTAGCCTCACACGTGAAGAATTTATAAAAGGACCATTGAATAAAGCCTAAAGGCAACAGAAGAAGAGAAATAATAAGGATTAGAGCAGAAATAAATGACATAGAAGCAAACAAAAAAATTCAGTAGAGCAGATCAATGAAACTAGGAGGTGGTTCCTTGAAAGAATTAATAAAATTGATTAACCTCTATACTGACTTATGAAGAAGAAAAGAGAAAGGACCCAAATAAATAAAATCATGAATGAGAAAGGAGAGACCACAATCAACACTACAGAAATACAAACAACTGTAAGAGAATACTATGAAATATTATATGCCAACAAATTGGTCATTCTAAACGAAATGGATAATTCCTAGAAACGTAAAAACTACCAAAACTCAAACCAAAAGAAGTAGAAAATTTGAACAGACCCATAACCAGCAAAGAAATTGAATTAGTAATCAAAAAGCTTCCAACAAAAAAAAGTCCAGAGTCAGATGGCTTCCTGGGGAATTCTCCCAAACATTTAAAGAAGAGTTAATACCTATTCTTCTCAAACTGTTCCAAAAAAAAAAAAAAAAAAGGGAATGGAAGGAAAACGTTCCAGTTCAATCTATGAGGCCAGCATTACCTTGAGCCCAAAACCTGACAAAGGCCCCACTAAAAGGAAAAATTCATCAAGCCAATATCCCTGATGAGCATGGATGCAAAAATGCTCAACAAGATACTAGGAAATTCAATCCAACACTACATTAAAGAATCATTCACCACAATCAAGTGGGATTTCTTCCTGGGCTGCAGGGGTGGTTCAATATTCATAAATCAGTCAATGTAATACACCAAATTAGTAACAGAAAGTATAAGAACCATATGATCTTCTCAGTACATTAAGAAAAAGTATTTGACACAGTACAACATCCATTCTCAATAAAAGCGCCCAACAAAGTAAGGATTTAGGGAATAGACCTCAACATCATGAAGGCCATACAAGAAAGACACACAACTAATATCCTCTATGGGGAAAACCTGAGAGCTTTTCCTCTAGAGTCAGGAACAAGATAGGGATATCCATTCTCGCCACTGTTATTTAACATAGTACTGGAAATCCTAGCATCAGCAATCAGACAACAAAAAGAAATAAAAGGCAACAAAATTGGTGAGGAAGGAGTCAAATTTCACTATTCACAGATGACATGATATTTTTTTCTTATATTTAATTTATTTTTTAAATTTACATCCACGTTAGTTAGCATATAGTGCAACAATGATTTCAGGATTAGATTCCTTAATGCCCCTTATCCATTTAGCCCATCCCCCCTCCCACAGCCCCTCCAGTAACCCTTTGTTTGTTCTCCATATTTAAGAGTCTCTTATGTTTTGTCCCCCTCCCTGTTTTTATATTATTTTGCTTCCTTTCCCTTATGTTCATCTGTTTTGTATCTTAAAGTCCTCATATGAGTGAAGTCATATGAAATTTGTCTTTTTCTGACTGGCTAATTTCGCTTAGCATAATATCCTCTAGTTCCATCCATGTAGTTGGAAATGGCAAGATTTCATTTTTTTTGATTGCTGAGTAATGCTCCACTATATTTCTCTGACTGACTTATTTCACTTATCATGATGCTTTCCAGTTCCATCCACATTGCTGCAAATGGCCAGATTTCATTCTTTCTCATTGCCAAGTAGTATTCCATTGTATATATAAACCACATCTTTTTTATCCATTCATCAATCAATGGACATTTGGGCTCTTTACATACTTTGGCTATTGTTGATAGTGCTGCTAAAACATTGGGGTCCATGCACCCCTTTGAAAGAGCATACCTGTATCTCTTGGATAAATGCCTATTAGTGCAATTGCTGGGTCATAGGGTAGTTCTATTTCAATTTTTTGAGGAATCTCCATACTGTTTTCCAGAGTGGGTGCACCAGTTTGTATTCCCACCAACAGTGTAAGAAGGTTCCCTTTTCTCTGCATCGTTGCCAACATCTGTTGTTGCCTGAGTTGTTAATGTTAGCCATTCTGACAGGTGTGAGGTGATATCTCATTGTGGTTTTGATTTGTATTTCCCTGATGATGAGTGATGTTGAGCATTTTTTCATGTGTAGGTTAGCCATCTGAATGTCTTCTTTGGAGAAGAGTCTATTCATGTCTTTTGCCCATTTCTTCACTGGATTATTTGTCTTTTGGGTGTTGAGTTTGATAAGTTCTTTGTAGATTTTGGACACTAATCCTTTATCTGATATGTCATTTGCAAATATCTTCTCCCATTCCGTTGGTTGCCTTTTAGTTTTTCTGATTGTTTCCTTCACCATGCAGATGGTTTTTATTTTGATGAGGTCCCAATAGTTCATTTTTGCTTTTGTTTCTCTTGCCTCCGGAGGTGTGTTGAGTAAGAAGATGCTGTGGCTGAGGTGAAAGTTTTTTGCTTGCTTTCTCCTGAAGGATTTTGATGGCTTTCTGTCTTACATTTAGGTCTTTCACCCATTTTGAGTTTATTTTTGTGTATGGTGTAAGAAAATGGTCCAGGTTCATTTTTCTGCATGTCGCTGTCCAGTTTTCCCAGCACCACTTGCTGAAGAGACTATATTTATTCCATTGAATATTCTTTGCTGCTTTGTCAAAGATTAGTTGGCCATATGTTTGTGGGTCCATTTCTGGGTTCTCTATTCTGTTCCATTGATCTGAGTGTCTGTTCTTATGCCAGTACCGTACTGTCTTGATAATTACAGCTTTGTAATACAGCTTGAAGTCTGGGATTGTGATGCCTCACATTTTGGTTTTGTTTTTCAGGATTTCTTTGGCTATTTGGGGTCTTTTCTGGTTCCATACAAATTTTAAGAGTGTTTGCTCTAGCTCTGTGAAGACTGCTGGTGTTATTTTGATAGGTATTGCATTCAATATGTAGATTTCTATGGGTAGTATTGACATTTTAACAATATTTGTTCTTCCTATCCAGGAGCATGGAATCTTTTTCCATTTTTTGTGTCTTCTTCAATTTCTTTCATAAGCTTTCTATAGTTTTCAGTGTATAGATTTTTCACCTCTTTGGTTAGATTTATCCCTAGGTATTGTATGTTTATTGGTGCAATTGTAAATGGGATCGATTCTTTGATTTCTCTTTCTGTTGCTTCATTATTGGTGTATAGGAATGCAACCGATTTCTGTGCATTGATTTTATATCCTGTCACTATGCTGAATTCATGGATCAGTTCTAGCAGTTTTTTGGTGGAGTATTTTGGGTTTTCCACATAGAGTATCATGTCATCTGCAAAGAGTGAAAAGTTGACCTCCCCCTGGCCAATTTCGATGCCATTTATTTCTTTGTGTTGTCTGATTGCTGAGGCTAAGACTTCCAATACTATGTTGAATAAGAGTGGTGAGAGTGGAAATCCCTGTCTTGTTTCTCACCTGAGGGTGAAAGCTCTCAGTTTTTCCCCATTGAGGATGATATTAGCTTTGGATCTTTCATATGTGGCTTTCATGATCTCGAGGTATGATCCTTCTATCCCTACTTTCTTAAGAATTTTTATCAAGAAAGGATGCTATATTTTGTCAAATGCTTTCTCTGCATCTATTGAGAGGATCATGTGGTCCTTTTCCTTTCTTTTATTGATGTGATGAGTCACACTGATTGTTTTGTGAATATAGAACCAGCCCTGCATCGCAGGTATAAGTCCCACTTGGTTGTGGTGAATAATTTTTTTAATGTGTTGTTGTATTCGATTGGCTAATACCTTGTTGAGGATTTTTAAATCCATTTTATCAGGGAAATTGGTCTATAGTTCTCTTTTTTAGTGGGGTCTTTGTCTGGTTTTGGAATCAAGGTAATGCTGGCTTCATAGAAAGAGTTTGGAAGTCATCCTTCCATTTCTATTTTTTGGAACAGATTCAAGAGAATAGGTGTTAAGTCTTCCTTAAATGTTTGGTAGAATTCTCCTGGAAATCCACCCCGCCCTGGACTCTTTTTTTTTTTTTATTATTATTTGATTTCTTTATTGGTTATATGTCTGTTCAAATTTTCTATTTCTTCCTGGTTCAGTTTTGGTATTTTATATGTTTCTAGGAATTTGTCCATTTCTTCCAGATTGCCCATTTTATTGGCATATAATTGCTCATAATATTCCCTTATTGTTTTTATTTCTGCTGTGTTGGTTGTGATCTCTCCTCTTTCATTCTTGATTTTATTTATTTGCATCCTTTCTTTTTTCTTTTTGATCAAACTGACTAGTGGCTTATCAATTTTGTTAATTCTTTCAAAGGACCAGCTTTTGGTTTCATTGATGTGTTCTACTGTTTTGTTTGTTTGTTTGTTTGTTTCTATAGCATTGATTTCTTCTCTAATCTTTATTATTTCCTGTCTTCTGCTGGTTTTGGGTTTTACTTGCTGTTCTTTTTCCAGCTCTTTAAGGTGTAATGTTAGGTTGTGTATCTGAGACCTTTCTTCCTTCTTTAGGAAGGCCTGGATTGCTATATACTTTTCTTT
This sequence comes from Lynx rufus, assembly GCF_022079265.1. NCBI lineage: Eukaryota > Metazoa > Chordata > Mammalia > Carnivora > Felidae > Lynx > Lynx rufus. The sequence goes on from NW_025814833.1 coordinate 8,652,928, forward strand.
TATGACTTGCTTTGCTGTGTCCCATAGGTTTGGAGCTGTGGTGTTATCATTTTCATTGACTTCCATGTACTTTTTAATTTCCTCTTTAACTTCTTAGTTAGCCCATTCATTCCTTAGTAGGATGTTCTTTAGTCTCCAAGTATTTGTTTCCTTTCCAATTTTTTTTCTTGTGGTTGATTTTGAGTTTCATAGCATTGTGGTCTGAAAATATGCACGGTTAATGATTTCGATCTTTTTGTACTTGTTGAGTGCTGATTTGTGTCCCAGTATGTGATCTATTCTGGAGAATGTTCCATGTGCACTGGACAAGAATATCTGTTCTGATGCTTTAGAGTGAAATGTTCTGAATATTATCGGTTAAGTCCATCTGGTCTAGTGTGTCATTCAAAGCCATTGTTTCCTTGTTGCCTTTCTGTTTAGATGATCTGTCCATTGTTGTAAGTGGGGTGTTGAAGTCCCCTACTATTATTGTATTATTATCAATGAGTTCCTTTATGTTTGTGATTAATTGATTTATATATTTGGGTGCTTTCATATTTGGAGCATAAATATTTATAATTGTTAGGTCTTCTTGGTGGATAGACCCTTTGGTGGAATTATGACATAATTCCCTTCTTCATCTGTTGTTACAGTCTTTATTTAAAGTCTAGATTGTCTGATATAAGTATGGCTACTCTGGCTTTTTTTGTTGTTGTTGACCATTAGCATGATAGATTATTCTCCATCCCCTTACTTTCAATCTGAAGGTGTCTTTAGGTATAAAGTGGGTCTTTTGTAAACAGCATATAGATGGATCTTGTTTTCTTATCCATTCTGTTACTTTATGTCTTTTGATTGGAGCATTTAGTCCATTGACGTTTAGAGTGAGTACTGAAAGATATGAGTTTATTGCCAATATGTTTCTTATAGAGTTGGGGTTTCTGGTGGTGTTCTCTGGTCCTTTCTAGTCTTTGTTGCTTTTGGTATTTTTTTTCACCTTTTCTCCCCTCAGACAGTACCGCTTAACATTTCTTGCAGGGCTGGTTTAGTGGTCATGAACTCCTTTAATTACTTTTGTCTGGGAAACTTTTAATCTCTCCTTCTATTTTGAATGACAGCCCTGCTGGATAAAGAATTCTTGGCTGCATATGTTTCTGATTCAGCACATTGAATATATCCTGCCACTCCTTTCTGGCCTGCCAGGTTTCTGTGGATAGGTCTGTTACAAACCTGATCTGTCTTCCCTTGTAGGTTAAGGACTTTTTTTTTTTCCCTTGCTGCTTTCATGATTCTTTCCTTGCTTGAGTATTTTGTGATTTTGCCTATGATATGCTTGGTTGATGGTCGGGTTTTGTTGAATATTATGGGAGTCCTCTGTGCTTCCTGGATTTTGATGTCTGTGTCTTTTCCCAGGTTAGGAAAGTTTTTCTGCTATGATTTGCTCACATAACCCTTCTACCCCATTTTCTCTCTTTTCACCTTCTGGAGAACCCTATGATTCTGATGTTGTTCCTTTTTAATGAGTCACTGATTTCTCTAATTCTTAAATCGTGCTCCTTTGCCTTAGTCTCCCTCTTTTTTTCTACTCCATTATTCTCCATAAGTTTGTCCTCTATATCACTGATTCGGTGCTCTGCCTCATCTATCCTTGCTGCCATGGCATCCATTCTAGACTGCAGCTCAGTTATAACATTTTTTATTTCATCTTGACTAGCTCTTACTTCTTTTATCTCCACAGAGATGAATTCTAATCTATTTTCGACCCCAGCTAATATTCTTATTATCGTGATTCTAAATTCTGGTTCAGACATTTTGCTTGTATCTGTGTTGATTAACCCCCTGGCTGTCAATTCCTCCTGCTCATTCTTTTGGGGTGAATTCCTTCATTTTGTCATTTTGAAGGAAGAAAAGGAATTAATAAAGTAAAAAGTTTTAAATTAAAAAATTAAAAACAACACACACAAACACAAATCAAGTAAAAGATGCTAGATCCTAGATGTGTTTTGGTCTAGTTATTGGAAGGAGCTTGCTATATTAGAGAAAAAAGGGAAGAAAAAAAGGAAAAAGAAAAGAAAAGCAAGGAGAAAAAAGGAAAACCTTTGAAAATTTGAGAAAATGAATACGATGAAATAAAATAAAATGAAATGATGGAAGTAAAATAGAATTTGAAAAATTTACAAAAAAGTAAAAATGTAGTAGAAAAAGTAAAAATATTTTTAATAAAAATTGAAAATAAAAATAAATTTTTTCTCTTTCTGTATTCAAGAAAAAGAAAAGAAGCAAAAAAGAAAAAAAAAAGAAAATTGAATAGATGGACCTGTGAACAGACTGAAATATGATTGAAATTACATTGTTTTCCCCTAGAGGTCAAACTATGAGGCAATTTATAATCTGTAAACTAAGCAGGTGGAGAGATTTGTGGCGTTCCTGAAGAGCAAGGTTGGCCCAGTTGGGGGGCGCTTAGTGTAATGGCTCTGTCCTCCACTAGATGGCATTGCTTAACTTACTTGGGTTGATTGTTGTGGTGCTTGTAGGTGTGTATGTGCATGAGCGGGAGGGGTGAAAATGGTGTCAACCAGTTACCCAGTCTCTAGTATCAGAACTCTGTGCTCTCCCTGACCAACAATTGTTCAACCATCGTTTGTCTCTGGCTTTCTTTCACTCCTGGCTTTTACACTGTCTGTGACCAAGCCATCAGGTTGCCAGGCAGCACCTTCCTCCTGAGTTTTATCTCAGATGCAGCTGTGTTTCCCAACCCCTCACTTCTGAGGGACTGCAGTTTTGACCTGCTCAGATCCTCTGGGGGAGAGTCTCATTGAGCAATGGCCAGGTGCTGGCCACACCCAGGAACATTTGCGGGACCATACTGCTGACGATGCCTCGGGACTGTAACTGGGTGCCAGTCCGCTCTAGAAAAAGTTCACGTGATTGTGTAGCAGCAGAGTTTCAGGGATTATGGAAAATCACAACACACATCTGGAACCAGGCTTCATCCTTAATGACTTTGTTCCACCACCAGCGAATGTGGTTGTTCTCTGGGGTCTGCTGGGACTGGGTTTCCCCACAGCCTCTACCAAACGTCCTTCCAGCTGTGGAATTTCTTCTCCCCATGTGGGCTGAAGACTCCCAGACCCCACTCTGCTCCTGGGGATTCTTCCTTCCCACCAGAGCACTGCCAGGTATTGAACTGCAGAGTTTCAGACTCTGTGCTCCCCCTGTTTATAGAGTCTTAATGGAATTTAAACCCTCTCCTTTCTCCTTTCTCCCTCTTTAGTTCAGTTCCTGAGGCTGTTTCCACTCTTCCACTTTCTCTCCAGCTGCTTTTTTTGGGGGGGGTGTTTTCCCATACTCTCTCCCCACCCCCGTCTCTGTCCTCCCTCCATAAGCAAAAATAGCTCCCTGCCCTCCGCAGCTTCTCTCCCCCCCCAGTCACCTTTCCATGCTGCATACCTGCTGAGTTCTCTGGTTCAGGTTGTGCAGATTGTTGTGTTAATCCTCAAATCAGTTTCCTAGGTGTGCAGTATGGTTTAGTGTTGATCTGGCTGTATTTCATGGATGTGAGACACAAAGAAACTTCCGCCATCTTGGCTCCTCCCCTGACATGATATTCTATGTCGAAAATCTGAAAAACTTCACCAAAAAAATTTCTAGAACTGGTATACAAATTCAGCAAAGTCCAGGATGCAAAATCAACATACAGAAATGTATTGGATTTCTCTACACCAATAATTAAGCAGCATAAAGAGAAATCAAGGAACTGATCCCATTTACAATTGCACACACAAAAAAAAACATAAGATACCTAAGAATAAACCTAATCAAACAGGTAAAATGTCTGTACACTGAAAGCTATAAAACACTCATGAAAGAAATTGAAAAGGTCACAAAGAAATGGAAAAATCTTCCATGCTCATGTACTAGAAGAACAAATATTGTTAAAATGTCTTGCTACTGAAAGCAGTCTACACATTTAATGCAATCCCTATCAAATAACACTAGCATTTTTCACAGATCTAGAACAAACAATCCTAAAATTTGTATGAAGCCACAAAAGACCTCAAATAGCCAAAGCAATCTTGAAAAAGAAAAACAAAGCTGGAGGCATCACAATTCTGGACTTTTAAAGTTATGTTACAAAGCTGTAGTCAAGACAGTATGGTACTGGCACAAAAACAGACGAATACATCAATGGATCAGAATAGAAAACCCAGAAATAGACCCACAACTATATAGTCAACCAATCTTCAAAAAATTAGGGAAGAATATCCAATGGGAAAAACATTCACTTCAACAAGTGGTGTTGGGAAAACTGGACAGCAACACACAGAAGAATGAACCTGGACCACTTTCTTACACCATACACAAAAATAAAGTCAAAATGGATGAAAGACCTAAATGTGAGACAGGGGACCATCAAAATCCTAGAGGAGAATACAGGCAACAACCTCTTTGACCTTGGCTGCAGCAACTTCTTACTAGACACGTCTCTGGAGGTAAGGGAAATAACAGCAAACATGAACTATTGAGACTTCATCAAGGTAAAAAGCTTTTGCACAGCGAAGGAAACAATCAAAAAAACTAAAAGGCAACTAATGGAACAGACGAAGGTATTGCAAATGACATATTGGATAAAGGGTTAGTATCTAAAATCTATATAGAACTTATCAAACTCACACCCAAAAAACAAATAATCCAGTTAAGAAATGGGCAGAAGATGTGAATAGACACTTTTCCAAAGAAGATATCCAGATGGGTAACAGACACATGAACAGCTACTCAACATCACTCATCATCACAGGAAAACAAATCAAAACCATGATGAGATTTCACCTCACACCTGTCAGAATGGCTAAAATTAACCACTCAGGCAACAACAAATGTAGGCGAAGATGCAGAGAAAAGGGAACCCTCTTACACTGTTGGTGGGAATGCAAACTGGTGCAGCCACTCTGGAAAACAGTATGGAGGTTCCTCCAAAAGTTAAAAATAGAACCACCCTATGACCCAGCAACTGCACTACTAGGTATTTGCCCAACTTATACAAAAATAGTCATTCGAAGGGACACGTGCACCCCAATGTTCATAGCAACATTATCAACTATAGCCAAAGTATGGAAAGAGCCTAAATGTCCATCAGGTGATGAATGGATAAAGAAGAGGTGATATATATAATATACAATGGAATCAGCCCTCAAAAGGAATGAAATCCTGCTATTTGCAATGATGTGGATGGAGCTAGAATGTATTATGGTAAACAAAACAATTCAGCCAGAGAAAGACAAATACCATATGATTTTACTCATGTGTAATTTAAGAAACAAAACACATGAACATGTGGGAGGGGGGAAAGGAGAGAGAGAAACAAATGATAAGAGACTCTTAAAGATAGATGAGGCTCCTGGATGGCTCAGTCAATTAAGCATCCGACTCTTGATTTTGGCTCAGGTAATGATTCTAGGGTCCTGAGATCAAGCCCTGTGTTGGGCTCTGCACTGAGTGCAAAGCCTGCTTAAGATTCTCTCCCTCTCTCTCTGCCCCTGCTCTCTTCTCTCTTCCTAAAATTAAAAGAGAGAAAGAGAGAATCTTAAAGGTAGAGAACAAACTAAGGTTTGATGGGGGGAGGTGGGTTAAGGATGGGGTAGATGGATGATGGGTATTAAAGGGGACACTTGTTATGAGCATTGAGTGTTGTATGTAAGTGATGAATCACTAAATTCTACTCCAGACACCAATATTGCACTGTATGCTAACTAACTCGAATTTAAGTAAATAATTGAAAAGAAAAAAAAGAAACAAAACAGATTAACATAGGGGAAAGGAGAGGGAAAAAGGAAAGGGAGGTAAACCATAAGAGACTCTTCACTATAGACCACAAACTGAAGGTTGATGGAGAGGAGGTGGGGGAATGGGCTAAGTGGGTGATGGGTATTAAGGAGGGCACTTGTTGAGATGAGCACTGGGTGTTATATGTAAGGGATGAATCACTAAATTCTACTCCTGAAACCCATATTACATTATATGTTAACTAACTAGAATTTAAGTAAAAACTTGAAACAAAAAAAATAATTAAAAATTCAAGTGAAAAATAAAATAAGTAAAAATATAGGAAGTCCAATTAAATTTGAAGTTCATATGAATAATGAATTATTTTTATTACAAAAATGTCCCAAATATTGCATTCATCATAATTATGCTAAAAATTATTTGTTGTTTCTCTGAAATTCAGGTTTATCTGGGCAGCCTGTATTTATCTGGCAAAGTACATTTAATTCCAGTGCACTCTAAAATTAAAGGACAACTCCTTTAGAAGAATGTGGGCTCTGAGGAAGCTATCTTTTCTTTTTTTTTTTCTTTTATATATATATGAAGTTTATTGACAAATTGGTTTCCATACAACACCCAGTGCTCATCCCAAAAGGTGCCCTCCTCAATACCCATCACCCACCCGCCCCTCCCTCCCACCCCCCATCAACCCTCAGTTTGTTTTCAGTTTTTAAGAGTCTCTTATGCTTTGGCTCTCTCCCACTCTAACCTCTTTTTTTTTTTTCCTTCCCCTCCCCCATGGGTTCCTGTTAAGTTTCTCAGGATCCACATAAGAGTGAAACCATATGGTATCTGTCTTTCTCTGTATGGCTTATTTCACTTAGCATCACACTCTCCAGTTCCATCCACGTTGCTACAAAAGGCCATATTTCATTTTTTCTCATTGCCACGTAGTATTCCATTGTGTATATAAACCACAATTTCTTTATCCATTCATCAGTTGATGGACATTTAGGCTCTTTCCATAATTTGGCTATTGTTGAGAGTGCTGCTATGAACATTGGGGTACAAGTGCCCCTATGCATCAGTACTCCTGTATCCCTTGGGTAAATTCCTAGCAGTGCTATTGCTGGGTCATAGGGTAGGTCTATTTTTAATTTTCTGAGGAACCTCCACACTGCTTTCCAGAGCGGCTGCACCAATTTGCATTCCCACCAACAGTGCAAGAGGGTTCCCGTTTCTCCACATCCTCTCCAGCATCTATAGTCTCCTGATTTGTTCATTTTGGCCACTCTGACTGGCGTGAGGTGATACCTGAGTGTGGTTTTGATTTGTATTTCCCTGATACGGAGCGACGCTGAACATCTTTTCATGTGCCTGTTGGCCATCTGGATGTCTTCTTTAGAGAAGTGTCTATTCATGTTTTCTGCCCATTTCTTCACTGGGTTATTTGTTTTTCGGGTGTGGAGTTTGGTGAGCTCTTTATAGATTTTAGATACTAGCCCTTTGTCCGATATGTCATTTGCAAATATCTTTTCCCATTCCGTTGGTTGCCTTTTAGTTTTGTTGGTTGTTTCCTTTGCTGTGCAGAAGCTTTTTATCTTCATAAGGTCCCAGTAGTTCACTTTTGCTTTTAATTCCCTTGCCTTTGGGGATGTGTCGAGTAAGAGATTGCTACGGCTGAGGTCAGAGAGGTCTTTTCCTGCTTTGTCCTCTAGGGTTTTGATGGTTTCCTGTCTCACATTTAGGTCCTTTATCCATTTGGAGTTTATTTTTGTAAATGGTGTGAGAAAGTGGTCTAGTTTCAACCTTCTGCATGTTGCTGTCCAGTTCTCCCAGCACCATTTGTTAAAGAGGCTGTCTTTTTTCCATTGGATGTTCTTTCCTGCTTTGTCAAAGATGAGTTGGCCATACGTTTGTGGGTCTAGTTCTGGGGTTTCTATTCTATTCCATTGGTCTGTGTGTCTGTTTTTGTGCCAATACCATGCTGTCTTGATTACAGCTTTGTAGTAGAGGCTGAAGTCTGGGATTGTGATGCCTCCTGCTTTGGTCTTCTTCTTCAAAATTCCTTTGGCTATTCGGGCCTTTTGTGGTTCCATATGAATTTTAGGATTGCTTGTTCTAGTTTCGAGAAGAATGCTGGTGCAATTTTGATTGGGATTGCGTTGAATATGTAGATAGCTTTGGGTAGTATTGACATTTTGACAATATTTATTTTTCCAATCCATGAGCAGGGAATGTCTTTCCATTTCTTTAAATCTTCTTCAATTACCTTCATAAGTTTTCTATAGTTTTCAGCATATAGATCCTTTACATCTTTGGTTAGATTTATACCTAGGTATTTTATGCTTCTTGGTGCAATTGTGAATGGGATCAGTTTCTTTATTTGTCTTTCTGTTGCTTCGTTGTTAGTGTATAAGAATGCAACTGATTTCTGTACATTGATTTTGTATCATGCAACTTTGCTGAATTCATGTATCAGTTCTAGCAGACTTTTGGTGGAGTCTATCGGATTTTCCATGTATAATATCATGTCATCTGCAAAAAGCGAAAGCTTGACTTCATCTTTGCCAATTTTGATGCCTTTGATTTCCTTTTGTTGTCTGATTGCTGATGCTAGAACTTCCAGCACTATGTTAAACAACAGCGGTGAGAGTGGGCATCCCTGTCGTGTTCCTGATCTCAGGGAAAAAGCTCTCAGTTTTTCCCCGTTGAGGATGATGTTAGCTGTGGGCTTTTCATAAATGGCTTTTATGATCTTTAAGTATGTTCCTTCTATCCCGACTTTCTCAAGGGTTTTTATTAAGAAAGGGTGCTGGATTTTGTCAAAGGCCTTTTCTGCATCGATTGACAGGATCATATGGTTCTTCTCTTTTTTTTTGTTAATGTGATGTATCACGTTGATTGATTTGCGAATGTTGAACCAGCCCTGCATCCCAGGAATGAATCCCACTTGATCATGGTGAATAATTCTTTTTATATGCTGTTGAATTCGATTTGCTAGTATCTTATTGAGAATTTTGGCATCCATATTCATCAGGGATATTGGCCTGTCGTTCTCTTTTTTTACTGGGTCTCTGTCTGGTTTAGGAATCAGAGTAATACTGGCTTCATAGAATGAGTCTGGAAGTTTTCCTTCCCTTTCTATTTCTTGGAATAGCTTGAGAAGGATAGGTATTATCTCGGCTTTAAACGTCTGGTAGAACTCCCCTGGGAAGCCATCTGGTCCTGGACTCTTATTTCTTGGGAGATTTTTGATAACCGATTCAATTTCTTCGCTGGTTATGGGTCTGTTCAAGCTTTCTATTTCCTCCTGATTGAGTTTTGGAAGAGTGTGGGTGTTCAGGAATTTGTCCATTTCTTCCAGGTTGTCCAATTTGTTGGCATATAATTTTTCATAGTATTCCCTGATAATTGTTTGTATCTCTGAGGGATTGGTTGTAATCATTCCATTTTCATTCATGATTTTATCTATTTGGGTCATCTCCCTTTTCTTTTTGAGAAGCCTGGCTAGAGGTTTGTCAATTTTGTTTATTTTTTCAAAAAACCAACTCTTGGTTTCGTTGATCTGCTCTACAGTTTTTTTAGATTCTATATTGTTTATTTCTGCTCTGATCTTTATTATTTCTCTTCTTCTGCTGGGTTTAGGCTGCCTTTGCTGTTCTGCTTCTATTTCCTTTAGGTGTGCTGTTAGATTTTGTATTTGGGATTTTTCTTGTTTCTTGAGATAGGCCTGGATTGCAATGTATTTTCCTCTCAGGACTGCCTTCGCTGCGTCCCAAAGCGTTTGGATTGTTGTATTTTCATTTTCGTTTGTTTCCATATATTTTTTAATTTCTTCTCTAATTGCCTGGTTGACCCACTCATTCGTTAGTAGGGTGTTCTTTAACCTCCATGCTTTTGGAGGTTTTCCAGACTTTTTCCTGTGGTTGATTTCAAGCTTCATAGCATTGTGGTCTGAAAGTATGCATGGTATAATTTCAATTCTTGTAAACTTATGAAGGGCTGTTTTGTGACCCAGTATATGATCTATCTTGGAGAATGTTCCATGTGCACTCGAGAAGAAAGTATATTCTGTTGCTTTGGGATGCAGAGTTCTAAATAGATCTGTCAAGTCCATCTGATCCAATGTCTCATTCAGGGCCCTTGTTTCTTTATTGACCGTGTGTCTAGATGATCTATCCATTTCTGTAAGTGGGGTGTTAAAGTCCCCTGCAATTACCACATTCTTATCAATAAGGTTGTTTCTGTTTATGAGTAATTGTTTTATATATTTGGGGGCTCCGGTATTCGGCGCATAGACATTTATAATTGTTAGCTCTTCCTGATGGATAGACCCTGTAACTATTATATAATGTCCTTCTTCATCTCTTGTTACAGCCTTTAATTTAAAGTCTAGTTTGTCTGATATAAGTATGGCTACTCCAGCTTTCTTTTGGCTTCCAGTAGCATGATAAATAGTTCTCCATCCCCTCACTCTGAATCTAAAGGTGTCCTCAGGTCTAAAATGAGTCTCTTGTAGACAGCAAATAGATGGGTCTTGTTTTTTTATCCATTCTGATACCCTATGTCTTTTGGTTGGCGCATTTAATCCATTTACATTCAGTGTTATTATAGAAAGATACGGGTTTAGAGTCATTGTGATGTCTGCACGTTTTATGCTTGTAGTGATGTCTCTGGTACTTTGTCTCACAGGGTCCCCCTTAGGATCTCTTGTAGGGCTGGTTTAGTGGTGACAAATTCCTTCAGTTTTTGTTTGTTTGGGAAGACCTTTATCTCTCCTTCTATTCTAAATGACAGACTTGCTGGATAAAGGATTCTCGGCTGCATATTTTTTCTGTCTAGCACCCTGAAAATCTCGTGCCAATTCTTTCTGGCCTGCCAAGTTTCAAAAGAGAGGTCAGTCACGAGTCTTATAGGTCTCCCTTTATATGTGAGGGCACGTTTACCCCTTGCTGCTTTCAGAATTTTCTCTTTATCCTTGTATTTTGCCAGTTTCACTATGATATGTCGTGCAGAAGGTCGATTCAAGTTACGTCTGAAGGGAGTTCTCTGTGCCTCTTGGATTTCAATGCCTTTTTCCTTCCCCAGTTCAGGGAAGTTCTCAGCTATTATTTCTTCAAGTACCCCTTCAGCACCTTTTCCTCTCTCTTCCTCCTCTGGGATACCAATTATGCGTATATTATTTCTTTTTAGTGTATCACTTAGTTCTCTAATTTTCCCCTCATACTCCTGGATTTTTTTATCTCTCTTTTTCTCAGCTTCCTCTTTTTCCATACCTTTATCTTCTAGTTCACCTATTCTCTCCTCTGCCTCTTCCATCCGAGCCGTGGTGGTTTCCATTTTGTTTTGCATTTCCTTTAAAGCGTTTTTCAGCTCCTCGTGACTGTTCCTTAGTCCCTTGATCTCTGTAGCAAGAGATTCTCTGCTGTCCTGTATACTTTTTTCAAGCCCAGCGATTAATTTTATGACTATTATTCTAAATTCACTTTCTGTTATATTATTTAAATCCTTTTTGATCAGCTCATTCGCTGTTGTTATTTCCTGGAGATTCTTCTGAGGGGAATTCTTCCGCTTGGTCATTTTGGATAGTCCCTGGTGTGGTGAGGACCTGCAGGGCACTTCCCCTGTGCTGTGGTGTATAACTGGAGTTGGTGGGCGGGGCCGCAGTCAGTCCTGATGTCTGCCCCCAGCCCACCGCTGGGGCCACAGTCAGACTGGTGTGTGCCTTCTCTTCCCCTCTCCTAGGGGCGGGATTCACTGTGGGGTGGCGTGGCCCGTCTGGGCTACTTGCACAGTGCCAGGCTTGTGATGCTGGGGATCTGGCGTATTGGCTGGGGTGGGTAGGCAAGGTGCACGGCGGCAGGGGGGGCAGGCTTAGCTCGTTTCTCCTTAGGTGATCCACTTCAGGAGGGGCCCTGTGGCAGCCGGAGGGAGTCAGATCCGCTGCCGGAGGTTTGGCTCCGCAGAAGCACAGAGCTGGGTGTTTGCGCGGAGCGAGCAATTTCCCTGGCAGGAACCGGTTCCCTTTGGGATTTTGGCTGGGGGATGGGCGGGGGGGATGGCGCTGGCGAGCGCCTTTGTTCCCCAGCAAACGGAGCTCTGTCGTCCGGGGGCTCCGTAGCTCTCCCTCCCTTTGTCCTCCAGCCTTCCCGCTTTCCGAGCAGAGCTGTTAACTTATGACCTCCCAGACGCTAAGTCGCGCTTGCTGTTGGAACACAGTCCGTCAGGCCCCTCCGCTTTTGCAAGCCGGACTCGGGGGCTCTGCTTGGCTGGCGAGCCGCCCCTCCGCCCCGGCTCCCTCCCGCCAGTCCGTGGAGCACGCACCGCCTCGCCGCCCTTCCTACCCTCTTCCGTGGGCCTCTCGTCTGCGCTTGGGTCTGGTGACTCCGTTCTGCTAATCCTCTGGCGGTTTTCTGGGTTATTTAGGCAGGTGTAGGTGGAATCTAAGTGATCAGCAGGACGCGCGGTGAGCCCAGCGTCCTCCTACGCCGCCATCTTCCGAAGCTATCTTTTCAAGAGCTTATGTCAGGGACTGCTGAAGGGCCCAGTTATTGAAACAGGGGTATGGAGTGGAGAACTACTCAAAGGGAAATAACAAAGTGCCTGGCTCACTGCCACTGGGGCCGAATCAGGGTAAATTACCAAGCAGAGGCAAGCTGACTTCATTCACTTGGACTCCAAGGTCTGGAGTTTTCCTAGAGCAATGGTCCTCAATGTTTTGAAAGTCAGGGGTGAGTGATTTTTTTTTCAAAAAGCATCTTAAGTATTTCTAAACCAATCCCCTGCCACTGTAGTGAAGGAAAAATATTTTCACTCTATTCTTTTAAGTTCTGTACCTGGAGCCTGCAAATTGTGGGAAAGTGACAATACGAAGGAAAAGGGGTTGGGCTTATAAACATGGTGAATTGTGGGAAAGTAAATTCATGGAAGAAACTCATGGAAGTTAAGGGTTGTTTTAGTAATGCCTTTTGTGCAGACCCATCTTGTGCCAACTTTCTGTCTTAAGTTATAAGGGTTGTTCTCATAGTAGGAAAAAGAGGATAAGAAACACTTTCACAATGAAGAATTTGTCTTTCTTTTAGGCAGATGGGGGAGAGCAAATAGCTCTTCCTGTGTTTGCTGCTTCTTAATTGCCTTCATCTCAAGATGTTCCTTATGTCCTCTTCACCCTCGTATTGAGGACCAGTATCACAGAGCTTCAACCCACAGATAGAAGGATAGGTCATTATGAAATATGCCTATTGTCTCTTATTGTCTCTATCCTGACTCAGCAGATAATATATTTCTTCACTATTACCCATCCAGCCTTTTTCCATCCCTGCCCCACAGGTTCTTCTCTCCATTTGTACAAATAATAAACAACTATCACCCCTCGCACCTCTGTGGCCATTTCTTTAACATGGCTATTGCCAAGGTCTTAGCAGACACAATGTGCAGTAATCCTCCCTACTTTGAGGACTCTGGGTAGAGAGTTGGGTTAGTTTTGCTGATACAGATATATTCTGAAAGTTTTCCTATTGCCATCATGTCAAGCTGGGCTGTATTTACAGGTCTGTTATCAGCCCAGTACAGCCGGACTCTACCTCCCTCCTGCTGTCTTATCACATTTTCATTATGACCCAAATGTCAGCATAGAAGAACCTACTTTCTGGTGGATTAGGAAACTACTTATTCTGATGAGACTAATTCTTCTCAGTTCTGAAAGGATGAAAGGAAAGCCTTTTCATGAGAAGGCCTGACTCAACACTGGTGCCAGTGACTCAGTTTATTTGCTATTTCTTTCCACCTACCCCAGTTGTTATGTCAAAGGGATGCTTCCTGTCCAAGAAGAACAGCTTTGTCTTAACTCCCTCCCTGACCTCCCCAACACCACCAGAGATGGTTGAAAGGTAATAGACCAGAGCGCATAACTTCAGCTCATTATGAAATGACATTTCAGCCATTCCAGAGATCAAGCCAGGGAAAAGACACACACACACACACACACACACACACCACCCACTTTCTTATTGCAAAACATGTGGCACAATTGAGGTCTACAAAATGCATAGGTGAAAACAAACACTATATGTCCAACTGAGAAAGCCAGAACTCACGTTCCTTGTAGTAATATGCTTGAGCGTTCTCAATGGCATTGGCCAGTTTGTCTTGATTGAGAGTTATTGGCGTCATCTTATCTGTCCCCATACTTCACTGGACTGTGAACTCCTTGAGGGTAGGGGCATGTTTTATTCATGTCTGGTATTTACTTACAGCCCTTATCACAAAGCTTAGTTTAGAGTAAGCACTTTATAAATGCTTATAAAAATAGAAGAACTTGCAGACAGCACTGACAGAAAGATGAAGAACAAAAGAGGAAGTTCAGGGCAACTTTCAAATCTGTACCAAGTATCAGTAGTTGAGCCCAAAGCGGACAAAAGCAGTTGTAGACCAGAGGAAATGGAAACCAAAGAGCATACAGATGGGCAGATTGCAGCTTTGGACAGCATATGAACTAAACGTGGTCTCACCCTACAAGTAAGAATCATAAGAAAACTCAAGCTGCTCATGCAACCTACTATTGAGAAGCAGTTTTTTAAAATGGGAAGACATTTGTGAAGATAAAAACAATGAAAATGAAAATATTATTTCACACCTTGCTTGATTCTGCATCTGCATTCATGTTATTCTCTCCTTCTTCTTCCCTCTGCCTATGAAATCCTCTGCATACTCTGAGGTACAGCTCCACAGGTCCCCCATGAGATTGTTGAAATTCATGTCATGTATCTCATTCAAGCCAAATGAGACCTACCTTGGGGGAACCACAGACTATCATGTCTTTTACAGCAAACACTAAGTATTATGGTTCTCTTTCGGATACTTTAATAGCCTAGAATAGTGTTGGGTCTATTATAGAGATTTGATAAATATTAGTTGACTGCCTAATTTATGGTAGATATAAAACCAATCCTGCAGAACGCTGGAAATGGTCCCTCTCCTGTGGAAACAGATTTAATTTGGCTTCATTAAATACAAAGCTAGGCCCATCTCATGCCAAGTGGGCATGTTACCTTTTGGAGATTGTTTTTCACTGCCTGGTGGAACAGTGATTCTGTTATGATTAAAGAATAGAAAGTAAATCTACCTCTAGTGCAGGAAATTGGAATAAATGACATAGAATTCCTCAGTGAGATGACTGATGGTTTACATTTTGTCTTTAATCAAGAAAAAAGGATTAGAAGTGATGAAGGAAACTTTAGATCCCATGTCCTTTGATTGTTAAACAACAATAACAGGATTCTGGCTTATTTCAAAGAACAGTCAGAGGCCATACAGAGATGAAGTACTAAAGGTGGCAAAAAAAAAGTAAAGGAATAAGGAAATTCTCAGAGTGAAGCTAATTAAAAATGGGGATAAATAATCCTGTGATGGAAGTGGAGTCCAGTAAATAAAAGTTGTGCAGAGAAGAATAAGAAATTCTGCCAGATTTAAGAGCCTAAGACATCCGAGGATGGGATGAATTAAGTTGTTACAATTATAAAAGGAAATTTCTGGTTGCAGGAAGCAAAAAGCCTTAAGAGACAATGAGTATGAACTACTCTAAGACTGGGATATTCTAGGAAAAGGAGCAAAAATCCCAGAGTTCTCAGGACACCCAATGTAGGATAGTTGTGGTAGGCAGCCTTCTGAGATTCTCCACCCCTTCCAGTGATCCCCGCTTTTCAGTATTCATACCCTTACGAAATGGTCCCTCTCCTGTGGAAACAGATTTAATTCATTATTCCCTTGTACAGTCTGCTCCCCTAGTTTGTGGGCTGGATCTAGTGGATTACTTCTAACTAATAGAAATCAACAAAAATGAAGGGATGTCACTTCTGAGATTAAGTCATAAAAGACTGACTTCCATTGTGTTTGTACACTCTGTTTCTCTTGCTCCCATTCACTTGCTCACATTGATGAAGCCAGCTTACATGTTGTGAGCTGCTCTATGAAGATACCCATGTGGCAAGGAAGAGAGTCTCTAGCCATCAGCCAGTGACAAACTGAGGCCCTTAGTCCAACATCCCTGAATCCTGCAAACAACCACTGAGTAAGCATGGAAGCTCACCCTATCCCAGTAGAGCCTGGAGGTGACTGTGGCCCGGTCCATTACCTTATTTGAAGACTTGTGGGATACTCTGAGTCAGATAATCAAGCTAAGCCATCCATAGATGTGCAACCCACAGACACTGTGAGGTAATAAATGTGTGATATTGTAGGCCATAACACTTGGGTGATTTGTTGTGCATCGATGAATAACTAAAACAACAGGGAAATCAGTCTCTGAGCTCATTCATGGAAAGGGGAACAGTGGAGAGGGCTCTGTAATGTGGTAAGGATATAAGTGACAACAAACATTAGATCGCAGTGCTTATCATTATGAGGCAGTGGGTAAGGGGACTATTTGAGAATTAATATTCTAGAAAATGCTCTTGTCCTATTGTTACCAGGGGCACATAATGGAAATAGAATCAAATACATAGAGAAAGAAATTTCAACTGAAGACTAAGGCCAGAAGCCCCAAAGAGTTGGTAGCCTGGGTCAGCATCATGGCCTAGTCAGCCTAGGCATCTGTGTTTGCCAGAGACCCAATGGGACAAAATCTCCTCCATGGCCTCCTTTTCAAGTCTTCCCTTGAACAATGAGGACTTGCATGAGAAGGGGGAAATAGAAGGCTCCTGTTACGTTTGCAGCTTCCAAGATGTGCTATGTGAATTGAAGAGAAAATCAATTGGAAGGTGAATGGGGAATATTAACCTGAGCAGGATGGTGTAAGGAAGTAAGAGTCATCTGCAAATAGCCACTAAGCCTGCTTCATTGTTTTCTGGGACTGGGGTTGTGGAGTGACATGAGGCAGGATAAAGGTCAGAGCTGAGACATCATGCATGTGCTTCCATTACCTTGTGCTCCAGCTGCCTTCAGCTCTGATGTTTCTGATCTAGCAAAATGGGGGGGGGGGAGTAAAAGGGATTTGCAAAATGTGGGCTCAGGATAACGCATTTCCTCAGCCTTTCTTTTGACTTTCAGTCCTTCTGAGGTAACGACGGGACCGTGCTTTATGTACAATATCATAGACCCCAATACAAGGCTAGTTTGCTTGTTCCTACTTCTTACCTTAGTAATCCTGCCCCACTGTCATCTGTGCCCTTCTGCAATTCCAGGAAATAATTATCCAATGTATTTGGTTGTTTGGTCCTCACAGCAACCCTACGGGGTAGATAAGGCAATATTGTTATTTGTACAGTCAATTATAAACAAAGAAATGGAAACCCAGAGAAGTTGATCAACTGGTACAAAGGCACACAGCTAGTTAGTGACAGAGCTGGTAGAGAAGCTAGGTCTTTGGATCCCTAATCCAATACCTTTTAAAAAATTATTCCATGCTACTTCAGAAATAACTTGAAAAAATAAAGGGTTACAGAAATGTCAATGTTCATTACTATATAATTATATTGGCCCTTTCAATAATGAAAGGTCTGCTTTTAATTTCTGACCTAGGGAATGACAGAAATGGTTACAAGCATACAGTCCAAATAAGTCCTAAATGCAGGTTTGGTGTTGCATTGTATGACTTTCAGAGGCCCCTTAACTAATATTTTTCAGTCTTTGAAGGCATTTTCCAAATGGTGATCCATAGTATGTCATAAAATATTCCTCTAGTAAAAGGTTCCTGTTTATATGACTGGGATATGATGGCTGTAACAAAGGTAAACAGGTTTTATAGCTGTAGGACTTCTCAGAGTCTTTAATAAGATTATATGCATTATAAATGTACAAAATGAGATTTGAAATATACAGCCTTACTAAATTTATTTTATGATGGAATTCATTTTTCTCAGAGCATCCTGAGGAACTACAGTACATCAGAATATTGTTTGGCAAATGTTGGTCAATGAACTATATAAAAGGTGCTTTATAAATTTATTATATTAACACATATGTCTTCAGTCTTGAAAACCACGAAGGAAAAAGATTGCACCAAACACACATACAACTCTTCTAGGTTGTGGTTTGCTGGGACTGGTGGAATGGATTTCCCATTGGAACTGTGTTGGAAACATGTTTTATTTCCAGTAAGAAGGAAAAACCCTTTCGCCTCTCACTACTGATGAAAGAGAGTGAAGTTTGAGAAAGTGAGCCAAACACTTAAACTTTCCACTGAGCTGGCACATGTCTACTCCAGCATGCTTTCTAAGCCCTGTGTTCATCCCCTAAACAACCGTAGGTTATGCTGTATTATTAAACTAAATAGCCTTCAGAGCCCAGCTAAGGTTCTAGACTTGATGCGTTTTGAAAGACATAACCATGAAAAAGATACCAGTGTTAGGCCGTGAAATGTAGCCTTAAAACCCTAGAATTTTCCAGTTGATGTTGTTACAGTAAAGAGATCAGCACAGGTGTAAGCTATTTTCATAGACTTCTAGAGAACCTCTTCAGAATCAGAACTCTTGACTCATCTGAGATTGGAAACAAACATAATCATACACTGTTTTCCAACACATCCAGCTTTATTCCTGCTCTTGTTCTCATCTTTAACTCCTAAGAGCGAGTGCCCCAATGGTTTTCCTTCACAAGAAGAGATGCTCTGGCTTAAAAAGGAAATCTCCCAGAATATTAGAGCTGAAGACCTTGCAAAGCATCTAGTATTGTTATGGCTCAATTCAATCCTAGGAAGAACTGTTTATTATTATTAGTTTTAATTTTTTAATGCTTATTTTTGAGAGAGAGACAGAGAGTGAGCAGAGGAGGGGCAGACACACACACACACACACACACACAGAGAATCTGAAGCAGACTCCAGGTTCTGACCTGTTAGCACAGAGCCCGACGTGGGGCTCGAACTCACAAACTGTGAGATCATGACCTGAGCCAAAGTTAGGCGCTTAACCCGCCGAGCCACCCAGGTGCCCCAAGAACTGTTTTTTTTTTTTTAACTTAAGGATGAGAATGTTGGCTTTGAAAGGAAAAAAAAAAACAAATAATTTATTCCTCTGAATTGTATTCTGCACGTAAGGGACAAAGACTACTCCTTTTTTTTTTTTTAATTTTTTTTTCAACGTTTATTTATTTTTGGGACAGAGAGAGACAGAGCATGAACGGGGGAGGGGCAGAGAGAGAGAGGGAGACACAGAATCAGAAATAGGCTCCGAGCCATCAGCCCAGAGCCTGACGCGGGGCTCGAACTCACGGAGTGCGAGATCGTGACCTGGCTGAAGTCGGACGCTTAACCGACTGCGCCACCCAGGCGCCCCGACAAAGACTACTCCAAATGTGAAAAATAAAACATGATACTCAGATTCCTGCTCTTTAGCCAAAAGCAGTAATTAAATGGTTGCATCACAATCACCTGAGGGTCTTCTTTAAAAACACACATTCCTGGTTCCCCTGCCAGACGTATTGAATCAGAATCTCTAGAAGTGGAGTGAAGAATCTAAATTTTTAATAACTTCTTTAAGTTATTAAAGGGTTGAAGACCATGAACTTAGATGATTTACATCTCTTCTAGTCTTAACATTTACAGGTTCCCTTATTTTAAAAAGACAGAGACATAGATCCATTACCCTCCCAGACTTGCAGACTTTCTCAACCAAGTTTCTTCGTGTGAACCACAGAAAGTGATTTTATGATTATTTTTTTCAATTCTCCCAAAGATGATCCATAAAGAATACCATCATCAATGCATAAGAGATGGGTTAATGCATCACATAAAATTGTTGCCTTAGGACATTAGGGCTTAGTTCTCTCAGGGTTGCTAAAGGCTACTTAGGAGAGGGAAAATTTGTGAGGAACCAAGTATCTGAAAAATAATGTATTTACACTGTAGATAGTTCAGCTACAAGATGGGGCCATCAGCTCAATTTATCTATTGATCACTATATGTTTCTGATGATAAATTGCTGTTGAAGTTTTAGGGTTAATCTGTTACCACAGTGTATCCAGAATAAAGCAGTAACATTAAGAAATTTGGACTTCGTTCAAACATAAAACTATAGAAGGGGTTTTGACAGGATGAATAACAGGATCAACGATACATTTTTCAAATATCACTCTGACTGCAGGGTTGAGACTGGAAAGGAAGAAGGCAAGACCCAATGTAGACAGATAAACTGCTTAATGAAATAGTTATTGAATTAATGTGTTTGGAGATGCAAAGATAAATGATATAATTATAGCTCACGTTAAATACTAGGGAGAAAAGATCCAGGTGCTATGAAAGAGAAAAAAGAGGGCCTATTTACTTTATATGGAAGCATGCCAGTAGAAATATATTGTGAACCACATATACAAATTAAAAAAAAATTATTCTGGTTGCTGTGGGCAGAATGAAAAGGCTGTAGTGGGACAAAACTGCCCACTGTGCCCATCAGGGTTAGGTAAGCCTGGCATCCAGACCAGGAGAAGAGGGTGAGTCAAGTACCAGGAACAGCCTGACCACTGCATTTTGGAGAGTTGAGTCAAAGCCTTGAGCCAGTGGGAAGCCCTTAATCAGTAGAGAGTGGTCCGCGGAGCCCTGTGCAAACGTACCCGGGGTGGGGGGGGAATGAGAGCGGCTTGTAAACTTGACCTGACCTGGGTGTACACAACTGTCAATATCCATAGATCTGAAAATATAAGGTTGTTCATTTTATTGTGTTCACATGATACCTCAACAAGTTAAAACAACTATTCAAATGATTTGCCCTAACCAATAGTACTTTTTGGCGAAAACAAGATGTGAACATGATCATGTTCTACTGAGATTCTAGTGAAAAAATTTGACTTGGGTAAGGCCCAAATTTGCTAAAGAGATACCAACGATTCAGAGAGAGAACGGCAATGCATGAAGTGGCTTTATCGTATCTCATCATTTACATGTTCACTAGAGGTTTTGCAACTGAAACCTGTGTGACCCAGTCTTTGGACTGAAGTGGGTTTTTTCCCCCAGATATCCAGATGGTTCCCACCTGCCACCTACCACTATCCCTCTTCCACCATCATCATAATTTTCTCCTTCCATTCTCTCGCTTTTGCAACTTCTTTGCCAGAAGAAAACAATTTTTATGGCAGAGCAAACACTTTTCATCAGAAAACTTCTAAGGGTTGGCCCTTGGGTTCAACCAGTCTCCCCACACACAATATTCACACATGCTGGGAATCGTGAACTTCCCCTGAGCAGTGGTTGCTGAATTCTAATTTGTGCAGAGAATTACTGGCTCCTGCTAGCTACTACTCTCTCTCTTCCCCCAGCGTGCCAGAACATTTTGTAAAGAATCTTGGCTATGGAACTGTGGAGATTTTCTTAGTGTCTTCCACTGCTTCTGCCTTTCCTTTTCCTCAGGTTTTCTTCTCATGCTACATAATCTCCTTGAGAAATCTCATCCACTCCTACGGCTTTAACTCTGACAAATAGGCTAATTATTCCTAAATCTTTATCACTAGCTCAGATGTTTTTCCTTGGCATCAGATTCAAATATCTAAAAGCTTATAAGGCAATTGCACCTAGATATCCTCTAAAAACATAAAACTCAACAACTCAGTAATTGAGCTCTTAATATTCTTTCCTCTTACCCCAAATCTATTTTTCCTTTTGAATTTTCTCTCTATATTAATGTTCTGTAAATAAATATTTTATTTGACTTTATATCAACAGTACCTTATACAGTGTTTGGCACAGAGTAGGCCAAATGGATGGATGAATGCGTGAATGGATGAGTGACAGAAGAATCCAACATCATTCCTGAAAAATGTTAGAGATTCAATGGCAAATAAAAGAGAACTGGACTATTTTCTTTTCTCACAGAGCCAAATCACTACCATACTTGATCAGTTAATTTTCCAGTGTCTCTTATCTTTATGCCTTTTCCCCACTCCTATTGTCACTGTACTTGGAACTTTTGATCTATCCCAGTTTAATGATGTGTTTAGGTGACCACTTCCCCCAAGTGCACCTGCAAGTTTTGTAAGGGCAGGGATTGGTAGCATGTGTTATTTATCTCCGTGTTCCTAGCATTAGCTCAGTGCTTGGCATATAGGAAGTGATCATTTAATGTGGAATGAATGAATGAAATAATTCAGTCAAGCTGTGATCTTTCTGTAGCTGGCTAGGGCTCTATTAATTTCTTCTTCATTTACTGTTCCTACCTCCACAGATACTCTGCAAACCTTGGGAGAGCTCTATCTCCACAGCCTTGGGTAGAGCCTTATCCACCTGACTTCACCTGGGCCTTATTACCCAGCTACCTATGGTTACATGCACAGCTGGTGGAATCCTTTAGCGTGGAGTTTGGTATGGAGGCCCATGTATACTGGCAATCCTTCTGAAATATTACAGTATATTTCCAATAACTGGTTGGATGCGTAGTAAATGTGGAAATATGGCTAGCAGTAGCTCCAGAATGACCTATTGAGAGTATGCTTCGTCAAGCTCATATCACAAACCGGAACCTTCTAAGTTGAATCAAATGGAGTGTCACATTTTTTATTGTTAAAAACTCACCCTTTTCTAATTTCTGTTTGCAATTTTGTTTTAGGTTTTTATTTCGATTCCAGTTAGTTGACATACAGTGTAATATTGGTTTCAGGTGTAAAATATAGTGATTCAACACTTCCCTTACATCATCCAGTGCTCATCATGTAACCACTTTTCTCTCAATAGGTAAATATTTCCCTCAGCTCATACAAATCCCCTCTGTCTTTTCAGATGAAGACCCCAGAGTGGCACTCAGTGAACATTTGATGATTGGAGGAAATGTTCAGAAGGAACCTCCACCCCACCTCATAATTTGCTGTATGCTTTCTTCTCAGGAACTAGGGACTAGAGAATGGAACTCCTTCTATGAACTCTCTCTTACCCCCCTTTATTTCTCCCTTCCTCACAAACCCACAAGCCACAAGTATCACATTATCAAATTCCTATTTGGGGAGCACCATTAACAGTTCGCAATTGAAGTCAAGACCATTGTAAGTTGGAGGGACTCCTGAATTGTATTTTTTTCTTTTCTTACATTTTTTATTTAAATTCCAGTTAGTTAACATACAGTGTACTGTTAGCCTCAGGTGTAGAATTTAGTGATTCAACACTTGCATACAACATCTTTAAATTTTTTTTTTTCAACGTTTATTTATTTTTGGGACAGAGAGAGACAGAGCATGAACGGGGGAGGGGCAGAGAGAGAGGGAGACACAGAATCGGAAACAAGCTCCAGGCTCTGAGCCGTCAGCACAGAGCCCGACGCGGGGCTCGAACTCCCGGACCGCGAGATCGTGACCTGGCTGAAGTCGGACGCTCAACCGACTGCGCCACCCAGGCGCCCCAAACACTTGCATACAACATCTGATGCACATCACAAATGCCCTCCTTAATCCCCATCACCTACTTAACCCATCCTCCTTCCCACTTCTTCTCTGGTAACCATCAGTTTGTTTTCTATAGTTAAGAGTCTGTTTCTTGGTTTGCCTCTCTCTCTTTTTTCCCCATGGTCATTTGTTTCTTAAATTCCACATATCAGTGAAATCATATGGTATTTGTCTTTCTCTGACTGACTTATTTGGCTTAGCATAATACTCTCTACTTCCAACCACATCATGGCAAATGGTAAGATTTCATTCTTTTTTATGGCCAAGTAATATTCCATTATATATATAGGTATGTATATATATGCACACACACACACGTATATATATACACACACACACATACATATATATATACACACCACACCTTCTTTATCCATTAATCAGTCAATGGACATTTGGGCTCTTTCCATAATTTGGCTATGGTAGATAATGCTGGACTCCTGATTTCTTTTTTGTTTTTTTTTCTTTTAATTTATTTTTTTAATGTAATTTATTGTCAAGTTAGTTAACATACAGTGTATACAATGTGCTCTTGGCTTTGGGAGTAGATTCCCATGACTCATCGCTTCTGTACTATACCCAGTGCTCATACCAACAAGTGCCCTCCTTCATGCTTATCACCCATTTCCCCCTTTCCCCTGCCCCCCCATCAACCCTCAGTTTGTACTCTGTATTTAAGAGCTCTTATGGTTTGCTTGAAACTATTTTTCCCCTTCTCTTCCCCCATGGTCTTCTGTTAAGTTTCTCAAATTCCACATATGAGTGAAAACATATCTGTCTTTCTCTGACTGACTTATTTATGACCTCTTAATTTTAAAACAAGAACTTTGTTAGAACTACCTATGTGTAAATGACAACGTGGAGAAATGTGTCAACATCTCATTTGCAGGTTAAGGGGAAATCCTGTGTTTTCTACCTAATATGGATTAGAAAATAGCCTCAACCAGAGGTATCAAAGAAAGTTCAAGCTGCAATGATATAGAAGACAACATAAGTTAGGCAGTCCCGGAGAAATTATGGAATTCAGTTTCCTAATATCATATAGGTGCCAACCAAAAGCCATGGTAGATAATTGTCCTGCCTGTTTCCATGTGTACTAAGCAGAGCTAAACTTCCCTGAGTAGAGGGCAATTTTGCCTTTTATGAATAATATGTGGAGTCTTACCTGTATTTAGGGTACTTTTCTGAGCGACCCACACAAAAGGACTCCTGCCACCTGGACTACTCAAGCTAGTAGGAATTTGTTCAAGCTTGTTTTCCCAAGGCTACCAAACCCTACTCACTAGTTTATGTTCTGCCTTAAATGTTTTGCTTGGTATTTTTTATTTAAATTTTTTTTAACATTTATTTATTTTTGAGAAACACAGAGAGATAAAGCACGAGCAGGGGAGGGGCAGAGAGAGGGAGACACAGAATCCAAAGCAGACTCCAGACTCTGAGCTGTCAGCAAGAGCCTGACGTGGGCCTCAAACT